>NC_136063.1:1130935439-1132183772 GCF_964261635.1 Lissotriton helveticus
GTGCAACTGGAGAGATATATGATCCAGGCGTGCGACCAAGTGTGAAAGGGGTAATTGGTGTGTTGGGAATGTTAGCGGAGAGGGGGGGCCTCGGTGTTAGCCTGTGTGGTCCAAGGTGATGGTGAGTAGTTCCTGGGGGGAAGTTGATCATTTGGTACTAGCGGAGCTCCATGGCCTTTGGATATCGAAGTTGGAGCATTAGCGAGGGTGGTAATGCTGTTTAGCTTAGGGTCAGGTATGGTCCAAACAGGAATGAGTGGGTTTCACCGATCATGGTCGGTGGAGGGAATTTGCTTGGACTCCAGCCTAGTATGAGACATAGGGGGAGGGATGAGGGAAGAGGAAAATATTATTATTGCTAATTACTCAGGAAAACTTTTTGTCCATTCTCGACCAAGTGGTTCATCAGGGCAATAGTATTAATCTTACTAGCTTCTTATGTATTTGACACAACCAACAGGTTGTCAATATATTGAACCAAGACAGAGTTTGAATTGAATTGAATTTGGAGTCCGTGACTCCAAATTCAATTTAAGGATCTGGTTGAAAATGGACAGACACTCCATATACCCTTGTGGGATTTGGCACCATGCTAAAACACAGTTGGGAACCGAAGTTTGAAGAGGAAAGGACTGTCCTCATGCAACGGTATGGAGAGGAAAGCCTAGCAAAGGTGGATGAGAATGAACCACTTAGTCTCACATGTATTGTGAAATAGGATCAGCTGGCTTCGGTACCACATGCCAACGGGGAACTACAATGGAGTTGAGCTTTCTCAAATCCTGAACAATACGGTAATTACTGCTAGGCTTCGGTCGGTAAGCCCATGATGGGTGAATTACATGGACTCCAGATTATCTCTTTCAACATTCCTTGTTGGATCATAGACTCAGTCACTGGAGTAAGCCCAGCAATAGTTTCAGGGGTCAGCATATATTGTAGGGTTCTTGGGTTCTCAACATTGGGCTTTATTTATATACAGACAGGCTCCACTTCTTTGATGAGTCAAATGTCCTTCCTGAAAAATCCCAAACTTCCGACGTAACCATTTCTTTGAGATGTGGGGGTAACCCTTCACGTGTCATCATAGGGAACAGTTCAATTGCTGAACTTTGATTGACCAATTTAAAGACAATATCATCATCGTGAGTCTGGAACTCCACATGCTTTGGCATGCAGTGAATGGTGAAATTCAACTTGCACAACAAGTCACGTCCCAATAGACTTTCAGGACTCGAATCACATACCACAAATTGGTGATTCTCCTCAAATGACCCTATTTTTACTGATGCTTCCTCCATTATGAGTCTCGTCATTTGTTTATTTATGACTCCTATAACTTGGATTTTTTTCCCCTGAAAGGATAGGTATGGAACTTCCACTGTTTTAACTGTAGAGCGGGTAGTACAAGCATCGATCAAGAATGATATGGGTGGCCATTCACCTTTCCATGTACGAAGGGACCACTCTGGGCTACCTCCAAGACTGTGCCAAGCACACATTCTTCCTTCCCTCTCAGGCATCGCCAGGCAGACTGTTTGGAGCCATAGTTTTTGACTGTCTCAAATATGGGATACTGTTGGAACCGGTTATTGTTCTCGAAGGCATTCTGATTCCCAGTTGGAACGTGGTTAGAATTAAATCTGGGGCCATTCGCAATTTGCTGTGACATTGGGGGTTGTGGAACATGCATCACTGGAGCTTGGGGCAAATTGAAATTCCGCCCTCTCGGTCTCTGAATATTCTGATTGCAAAGGGTTATTATTCTGGGACTCTGCAAACCCAGAGTGTTTACTCTGATTAGCAGGATAAAGACAACATTCCTGCTTCTAATTCCCAACTTATTGCAATAATGACAAGTGGTAGGTTCTCTTCAAAGTAGCTATCGCAGGAGTCAGATCAATCGTAACACCTCAACCTCTACCTTGTGGTTGGAATCCACCTCCAACTTGCATCACAGGAACTCCCTGCTGACGTGCTCCTTGCATAGGAACAACATTCCATACAAAAGGCTGATTCTAACTGCCTCTCTGAGCAGCTTTCATTGTGCAACCACCAATGTCAGGGTTTGAGGTCCTGTAGCCCATCCCACATTGTGCTCTGAAAAAGAAAGGCATGAAATATGTGGAAAACGCCATGTACATAGGACTCCACATTGGCCGAAATATTGGAAGGTACCAGATTATGCATGTTCTTCTACACTAGAAGATGGCCGCCATGGTGCCATAAAAAACCCAGAATGGTGAGATCTAGTAAGACCGTGGTTGTTTGGTGGCCATATGCAAACTGCATTTGACCCTGGGAATGGAACATGCTATTTGATTTCTAGTTCTGGGTATTTGCTGTTAGTTTCTGTTCTCCTTCTTCCTGGCTGGGTGGTAAGATCCGTCAGTGCTTGTGGCCCTTCAGCAGGGTTTGTGTTAGTGAAGGAGCATTCCTTCTTTTATGTAGCACTTCCAAAGGACGTTGTTTGGACGTTTCCTCCCTGCAGTCACCGGCAGGTTGGTAGTGTGGTTGCAAGGCCTGTCCTCGCTTACAGTCATGTATTTTGAGAGCACATTTTGTGCTACTTTGCTCTGCTGCTGGGTTACTTATAAGGACTGTTTGGACTTTGTGGCTCCTGATTATTGCTCATAAGGGACTGGCACCAAATATTGTGGTGTTTCCTCGTTGCAATTGCTGCTCTCAGGTCACACGCATAGGTTGAAGCCTGGTTACCTTATAGAGAGTGATATTTCTCATGCTGCAGCATTATCCTTAAGTACATTTGAGATGCCTTATGGTCCCATGGGGGTACCCACATGAATTGTTTAATCATGTACACACATTGATTATTGTGAATAATATTAAGTTTGGTCAACAGTATGATTCTGTTAGGGGCATGTTCCGGTCATACACTCCTCATAATTCATTCTCAAACATCCACAATTGTACATTGATCTGCAGGTAGCAGATTTATTATCAACCAACCTTTATGTTCCCATAACAGTTCTGATATATATGATTTGATGTTATTTCTCCATGCACACTTGTGCGTTAATATATTTCCTTACAAATGATTTACTGTCTATGTTTTATCAGGGATACTTTTTATAAGTTGAGCCTCTGACAATATTTTGATTGCCCTGCAAACATTCCTGAGAATGCGAAAAGAATACCTAAAGAGGCATATTACGGCAGGGCAAATGCCCGTCATTCCCAACCAGAGGTAGCAGGTCCTCTATGTTTATTTCCAGCCCAACAGCAATTTTATTTAACGTTTACCTCAAATATTCAGACTCGCTTTTACCTAACAAGATTACGGCTATTGACCCTGCATTTTTTAGTAGCTTTTCGGACACAAGCTGGTTGGACAGACAATCTAGTGCCCTGCCCCTGCGACAATTTGGCAGTTCAAAGCACATTGCACCTTACGCTTTTTTGCACCCTATATAAGAAGCCTGGGAGCAGATTTCTTGTCCCAATTTTAAAAAGCTCTAGGCCAAGCTCTTATACTGATGGTTTTAAACACCTGTATTCTTTGGCCACATCAGACATATGTATTAGGGTTTCCAATTTTATTAAGCTGGTAAATGCTATTAGAAAACGATATTGATATCTGTAATTGATTCACATTATTTAGAAATAATAATGAATATCCTTTTAGTGTTGTTTTAGACTGATTTTAAGGATGGTATTCTTAATTTGTATTCCTTTTAATAATTGAAATAACTGAAGTGATTATCATGTGTATGTAATTGGGCTATGATAACTACACAATGTATAGTGGATTTTTTTTTTACTTTTATGGGTTTTTTTCTCAAAAACTGGATAAAGTTACCTTGATGATGATGATTTACTGCTGATATTACTTGAATGATGCCTTGCAAATTTCACATTGGCACACAGTATTGTTGTTGGTTGGTTTTCTCTTTCAGGTCTCCTTCCCTTGTGTACCCACTCTAATTCCCTTACCCCTTAAGGCCACTCTATTTCTCTACTCAAATTTGGTCAGAGACAGAGCTGCCGGAAGATGGGCTTCTTGTGTGTACTGTTCCTGAGGATCCTTCCCGCTGACAATCAATTTCTCTTCTTTTGCTTAATTTCTATTTCATCATTACAATCCTTTGCGTACCTCAAGATCTCATATACTGACTTATTCTGCCAACAAATCAAATACTGCTGAATCATCATGCTCTTTTCTGGTCACCATCTTGTCATGAACCTTGACACAAAATGTCCCATATCTTTGGGCTCCAGAGTCTCCGTCCCACTATACTGTTTGAGCACCTGCAACAATCTCATCATAAGCATAAATAGACACTTTGGGTTCTTGGGTTGTCCTGTCAATCTTGAGCCAACAATGTATTTGGCTAATTCCTTTGATTTAAAAAAACGTAATCACCTGCTGGTATGTTTTCATCACCAAGGACGCAGACCGGTAGTCAGTGATTTCTCATTGACTCTTTCTCTAACCATTCTGTAGCTTTTTTACATTTGCCCACAAATCACTTGGAATGACAATTTCAAACAAAGTATTCAAATCAACCCACAAGACATTCGAACCTTTCACAAACCACTTAACTTGCTTGTACCACCCCACTGGAAACTCTCTTAACTTTGGAAAATCATTAGTGACTGACGCAATATCACTTCTAATTCAAAGCACACAAATGTACCCCCCGCTGGGAACTTCTCTCAAACGAAAATTTGAGTCATCCGCTCCCTCTTCTATTACAGAAGGAGGCCGGCTCTCCTGTATGTCATTTTGGGTCTTTCATTTTTGCCCATTTACCTTCCCATTTACCTAGTTGACTCCATTTTCAAATGTTCTGAATCAGCTCTCTAATCTGTATTTTCATTCACAATGTTCTCCTTCAGGCTATGTCCTCCTCACCAAAGCTTAGGTGGTAGCTCTTCGGGAAGGCTTTGGTCCTATTCAAATCTACCTCATATTTCTGAGCTAACTCATATAGTCTTTAATAAACATGTCCTGCACTTCGGGTAACATCCTTACACATAAGCACAAGTTTGTGTTCTTTGTAGCAATCTAACCGAGGGAATTCAAGATTTCCTCTAATCATTTCATCCAATTCTAACTTTACTTTAGCAGCAGCCACAAAATGTATTCTCACTGGTGACTGAATTATTTCTTGACTCAATTCTGAGCTTTCACTTTCCCTCAGGGGAACATTGAGAACCTTCAACCATTCATCTATTTCCTGAGATCTGACACTACATTGCACAAAAGGGGCAATAAGCACTATTCCTTGGGGGGGGTTGGGGGCTACGGTTAGCCTGTAGAGGTGGCTCCCAAACGGGCGTACCAAGATTTGACAGTCTCTGGAATTCATTATCGAATCTTCAATGGCAGTACAAGGATTCTCAGTGGTTGGAATCAAAGTCACAAATCATCTCATATTCGGACTTGTAGGGGTATTACCTAGGGCACTTCCTACAGTAGTAATGGTCACATTTTGTGATGTGGTCCCTGTTGAACCAGGTTCATATATAGGAACCACAGGACCAATGGTAACTGGGATGGTAAGAGCATCTGGGGCATTAAAGGCTGTGGAGTTAACAGGGGAGAAAATCCCTGAACTCTCCCACCGTGTTGTAATTCATGTTCACTGGGGTGACTCTCATCAAGTTAAAATGTGTGTTTTACTGGTGCGGTGGCCCTTCCATGGTTCCCTCTACTACCAGTGCCACTTCCACCTTCTACTCAAGTCTCATTATACACAGAAAGGGCTTCTGACAACAATGCATCCAGGAGTCTATAGCTAGAGCCGCTATCACTGACCTCATTCATATCGCTGGCTCCTTTTGCTTTTGCTTTTCCTCTTTCTCTTTCCTTTTCTTCTCCTTCCCTCTCTCAGATTCTTTACTGGTTAATGCAGGGTATAGTTTGACTCCCTCTACCATATCGGTTCCCCATTTCTTTTGTTCTCAATCCCACCTAGCATCAGCATAAGTAAACACTGCCTTTCAGGTTCTTCCCTCATACTTTTCTTTTTCCCTAGGATGAGTTGCACGTTCACAAGCATTAAGCACATCAAACTGTGCAGGTCTAGGAGGCAGTTTCATCTCATCTAGGGCCAGATGTAGGTAATAAAATATTTACCACCTCTTAAATACCGTTTCACACCGACTCGGTATTACCGAGTAGGAAAATGAGATGTAGGTAAAAATACCGGTAACAAATACCGACTCGGAATCTGTCGGTAATCGGAATCGGTATTTACCGACTCGGAATATACCTACACGGTAAAATCCGAGACGGAAAAACCCAAACTGATCCACCGGTGCCATGGCCCATAGGAATGAATGGCAACTCCCGACCCGGAAAATACCGAGTCGGTAAAATCCGACCCGGTATTTACCGTGTCGGTAATATCCGTCGAAGATTTGAAACTGACAAACATGTGTGCCTGTGAACCAATCAGGTACTCCAACCACACCCAAATCCAAAGCCACAGGGGAACTAACCAATCAGATCCAAGCACCACACCCCAGTACCTGGGACAGGCCACGCCCATGCAGGTGCAGAAAACAACAGTCAGGAGAGCAGGAGGACAGAGTGTGGAGCAGCCTTTCCTGAGACAAACAACACTGCAAGATGGAGAGCCAGGAGGCACAGAGAGATGCTGCAGAGCGCAGAAGGAAGCAGAAGTTCAGCCAGGAGGAACTGCAGGTGCTAATTTCGGAGATTGTCAGACATTATGGCAAAATATTTGGAAAGCAAACTCTGCATGTTGCAGAATCAATCAAACGCAGCACCTGGTTGGACATACAAGGCAAGGTAAATGCCATTGGCGTCACCCACCGTGACCTTGAAGACCTAAAAAAACGGTGGTATGACATCCGCATTATCACCAAGAAAAAACTTGCTGCCCACCGCAAGGAAAGTGCTGCTACAGGGGGAGGAAGAAACAGAGCCCCCAGACTCACGGACATCGAGGAGATGGTGGCATCCACCCTTGAGAAGGAATGTATTCACGGAATTGGAGACGCTGACAGCTCAGCAAGAGGAGCAAAGAAACCAGGTAATATGCAAGAACATTATCATTTACCCATTTACCTATTCCCCCCACAGGACAAATCAGACTCCACAACAGGTTTAACTAATGTCCTGCAATGCATCCTGGGAAATGTAGTCATGTGTAGAAACCTCAGAGCAGTCAGCGTGCATTGCAGCAAGGGGAGCAACAGACAACTAGCATAGGCAAATGAGAGACAGGCAAAAGTGCAATAGAAGTGTATTTTATCTCATGACACAGGTGAACAACATTACTGACACAATGTCCATGTCTGTCCACAGGAGAGTCAAAGCGCAGCACAGCAGAGGTCAGAGAGAAGAGGAGGGATGGAGCCGGACCTAGCACATCTCACGGAGGGAAGGACCAAGAGCAGGCAGCCCCGATACCTGAGGAGGCAACTGCAGAAAATCCACAATCCCCTCTCCTATTCGGTAGTCAGGACACAGGAGCGGCAGAACAATCACCCACCCCCACATCACCATCCCCAGTGCTGGGAAGAGTAAGGAGCCATGATGTGCCCCCTCGCAGAATACTGCAAACATCATCGGAGGAGGAGGTGGAGGGTGACACACAGGACAGAGGCAACACCGAGCAGCAGCCCAGTCCCAGAGTCACGCGGGCCAGTGTCCGAGGGCAACGGCCACGGGAGGTAGAGGATGTGCGTCAAGTCCAGGGTGTCTTCTGCGGACTGGAGGCCACCATGGTGAAGGTGCAGCGCCTGCAGGCAAAAGCGATGATGGGGGTTCAGAGGCAGGCACGCACAACAAATAAGAAACTGGAAGCAGTAGGCAAGGGCATAGGGGAAATGGCAGAAAGCATGCAATCCATGGCGTCAGGAATATCTGATATTACACAGTGCATGACTGTCCTGTGTGACAAATTGGACAGGGACCATATAGAGAGACGCAAGGCCCGTGTGGATGTGCGACAGCAAACCAAGGCCCTCAACAGGTTTGCCACTGCTACCACTGTGCTGTGCAGACGGTCAGTGACGATGCAGGATGCCATAGTGCAGTGCTGCAACAATTTAACTGAAGGTATGGCCAGGATGACCTCTGCTATGGAGCTCGTGCTCGCGCATCAGACTGGCACTGGAGGCGACACTTGTGCTGCCGAAAGCGAGGGGTCCACCAGCAGGAGTGGTGCAAGCACTCCTGTGCATGACTTACGGAGGAGTGGCAGGCGTCGGGGAAGTGTGACAGGCCAGAGTGAGAACATTGATTCACAGCCACAGCAGACCCGCCCTGTGGCCCGTGGCCACAAACAATGACTTTGCCCTCCACCCAAGGCTGTAGTCACGGTGGTGTTAACCGTGACAACACACTCATGGAGTGTTTGATATAGTGAGCCCAATGTGAGCTAACAATGCTGTGGCGTAGTGAATATTAAACTACTTACACAAAGTTACATTCATGCCTGTGTCTCTTTACTCACTCAGAAATATTGTTGTGTAACCTCTTCCCGTCTCAGTCTCCCATCTGTAGCTGCTGCTGCCACTGTAGCTTGGGGCTCTGCCACCTCTGGGTCGTCATCAATGTCCTCATGATATGTGAGCTCCACCTCAGTGCCTTGCTTGGTGGCGAGATTATGCAACATTGCACAGGTCGCTATTATTTTGCAGCAGATGATTGGGGTGTACTGCCGTGCACCTCCACTCTTGTGGAGGCAGCGAAACCTGCTCTTAAGGAGTCCAAATGTGCGCTCAACTACGTTTCGTGTGGATCTGTGAGCCACGTTGTATCGCCTTTCACTCCTGGTGGATGGGTTGAGGTAGGGAGTGAGCACAAAGGACCGCAGGGCATATGCACTGTCGCCTAGGGGGAGAAAGATAGACGTTAATTGCAAGTACATGAGACGTAGATCTGATGTGAGTGTCAGGGTGTGTCATTGTGATTTACCTAGCAGGTATCCATTTCCAAATTCTCCGGCAAGTAGGCGTGTGTATATTCCACTATTCTGGAATATGTAAGAATCATGGGTACTTCCGGGGAACTTGGCTACGATGTCAGTGATGAGGTTCCCTGCATTACATATGACCTGGACGTTGATGGAGTGCGTCGATTTGCGATTCCTGTATATGTGCTCTGTGGCTGCAGGTGGACAGAGTGGGACGTGGGTGCCATCGATGCAGCCTATCACGTGAGGGAAGTGTGCCAGTTGATAAAAGTCGGTCTTGGTTTTTGCTAATTCAGCCGGTGTAACAGGGAATGAAATATAATGCCCCATCCTCTGCATCATGGCGTCAAGAAACCTCCTGAAGAAGCGGGACAGGCAGCCCTGGGACACGCCACCCACTACAGCTATCACACTCTGGTAGCTCCCTGAGGCCAGCAGGTGTAAGCTACATAGCACCTGGACATGAGGTGGGATGGCATGGGCCCTGGGTGTTGGGTGGTCCAGGAGTGGGTGTAGGTCCCTGATCAATTGCTTGATGGTGTCTGGGTGTAGCCTGTACCTCTGCAGTATTTCAGGCTCTGTCAGTTGGAACAGTGTTATCCTCTGCCTGTACACTTGTTCCTCCCTTTGCCATTCTCTCTCTCCTGCTGCCTGTAGTCTCTGCCGTCTTGCTATGATGTAAAAAGCCGCCATCATGGGTCCTGAGGTGCATTTTGGGACTTTTTTTATAGCCCTCCCTTGGTTACCACCTGCTTTCAATCCATGGTAAGTACCGACAAAAAAATACCGTTTTTCTGCAGATTCGGTATTTTTGGGCTTACCTACATCTTCATGGGCAATTATTACCGTTTCTTATTTTCCGAGTCGGAAAATACGAACTCGGTATTTATGTATACGGTAAATTCCGACACGGTATTTTTACCGGGTCTTTATTACCGAGTCGGTATGTTTCCGACTCGGATTTTCAATAATCGGTAATTAAAGGCCTCCTACATCTCATTTCCTGGATTCCGGTCGGTAACGGCCGATTTTACCGGTTTTCGGACGTTACCGGCCGGTAAACGCCTACCTACATCTGGCCCATAGTGTCTTCCCCAAATTTTCAATAATCCTAAAAATAAATGTACCATAGCACGGAAACGCCAGCGCACCTTCTATTTATGTGTTCTTGTGACATTGGTTAAGCAAAACACATGTATGAAGCCCTACATTTATTTTCATATAGTGACCTGGGGTATATTCAGGTAGTGCTTCTTCTCCCTCTCTAACAGGTATTGTCACATATCCTCTAATTAGTTCTTGTATGACTCTAAAGCAGTTCATTTCCAATGCTATTTGTCAACAATCACAATATGAAATCTGTCCTGAACCAATAAATAATTCTTTCACTCCCAGTTCTCGTTCAGCAGCAACAACGAATAACAGCGCTGCACTCTATGATATATGCAAAAACAACAATGGTTCTGTCAGGGATAAAACTATTCTTTTTGGAAAAGAGGAATCAATCAGAGAAGAATTTATTTTACGCAACTTCTATTGCAAACAAAAACAACGATTTACACAGAATTTTGGTAAAATGGAACACAAAACAAATAAGGACAAAAACGGGTAGCTGGTACCCTGGATGCATTTTTAGTGAGGGCAGAATCTTTTTTAACGCCATATCAAAGGAGAGAGTGAGGACTAGGTAAGCCAGTCCGGATCCCCAGGGTTATATGTCAATATCAAAAAGGACTAGCTATTTAGGGAAAGGTGGGGGAGACTCAATAAAGTACGCGTGAAAGCAAACCCATTGGTTTGTTCATGAAGCCCTCACCCACCAACCTAGTTGGTGGCATGCTTCATCATTGGGCCCACCACAGTGACACCGAATGTGTCCCGGGTGTGCTTCAACGCCAGATTACTGCGGAGCTGGTATGTTGCTGAGTGTGCAGTGTAATGGGTGAGAAGGTGAAGATTAAAAAGCCATACAGTGGGTCCCAGTACCCGAGGGTAAGTAAATACATTTGAATGACTGGGCCCCTGTTAGCTACTAAAAAGGCAGACGGACGTGGTGAAGTGCGGATTATGACCTCCAGCGTCCTGTGTGGTCTACATGTTTCAGCCAGGCCTTTTGTTTTAAACTGGCTTTCCTCAGGACCAAGTGAGTATGTGAATAAAGTGCAATAAAAGATAAAATACTACATTATAGTGCTTTTTTTATTTTTCTTATGTGTCGCACTCCCTAAGGTGCGTTTATATGTTAGAGGGGGATTCCCTCTTGCTTTGCTACACAGAACATATAAGACAAGGACAGACGTACATGGTAGAGTCATATTAGCTTGATATGATTATTTCCACATCATGTGTCGACTTATAAGGTGGGTGCCCGACCTATATTCGACTAGGGTGTGGTCATGTCAGAGGCATGGCCAGCGTGGGTTTTGTCTTGCAACCGCTTGTAGTGCTGGTGAACTAAAACAGCGGTTATTAACATTGTGAGGTACAGGTAAGTAAAATCACATTATCCTCACACAGGCTATTTGCTGTAGAAAGCTTCCTTGGGTCACCATGCAGAGAAAGAGACCCTGAAAGAAGGTTGTGAGAGTTTTTGGATTATATCCGACCTGTAGGGAGGAAGATTTCGAGAGCTTACCCCAATTGTAGCAGTAGCGCGCTGAGATTACTCACGGGAATGCCGGTCTAGATCCTCCTTGGACCTGTCGTCCTTCTGCGGTGCCCGAAATGAAATGCTGGGGCCCGTCGATGGTGTTTAAGTAGCCCCGTTTATTGCTTTCACCTGTGTTTAGATGGAAATAGAAGTAGGGATGCGCTTGTGCTAGTTGCCTCGTCATTCTGCTGCGGGGCGCATGCTCAGGAGAGCAGTGTTTTGCGCGCATGCGCATTGTAATGTGAGGAGCCTCGGGGTCCGCACAGGCGCACGTGCGCGATTGAAGGCTGGTGTGGGCGAGGCTCTGCTGGAATGCCAGCAGTAAGTTAGAGTCCTATGTGTAACGCGGTGCAACGCGGTACATAGGCTTCTAAGGTTGTGCCCAAGAGTTAAGTGATTATATACAATGCCCTGTATACTTGGATACCTACATACTAATTATATGTACGTGGGTGTGGATTACGCTGGGAACATTATGAGGAAGGGAGAGGTGGTAGAATGGGACACTAGCCATGGTGTTTACAGTTGTTAGCTCTGGCTGGCATGTTCAGTAAGTGAGTGAGTTCCACGGAATAGAATCGTTCAAACCCACTGTGTGGGTGGATAGTCTGTATATCCAACGCTGTTCTTTCTGGAGGAGGTACTTGTCATTGTTTTCTGTCATATTGAACTGTTCAATGACAGGCCAAGTGAAGTCGTTAGGGGTGTGGTTGTGGGATAAGAAATGGTCCGTCAATTTGCTAATGTTCTTACCACACCGAATGGTGCTACGGTGTTCTGTCATTCTGGTTCTGACTTTACGGGTGGTCATCCCGATGTATCTGAGGCCACATCTACAGGTCATCATGTATATTAGGTTGGATGAGTTGCAATTTGTAAACTGGCGTTGCGTCCATGGTTCGCATACAAAAGAGGAAAAAACTTTAAAGACCAACTTGTCAACACTAGGCCCAGGCCGAACCCTACCCCGGTCGAAAACACAATCCTCAATGCCTGGGGCCTACCAAAAGTCACAGGTCACCAACCATGCAATAACTGCAGCGTTTGCCATTTGACTACATCATCAAAAACCCTCAACCTAGAACCAGGAAAAACATGGACGCAACGCCAGTTTACAAATTGCAACTCATCCAACCTAATATACATGATGACCTGTAGATGTGGCCTCAGATACATCGGGATGACCACCCGTAAAGTCAGAACCAGAATGACAGAACACCGTAGCACCATACAGTGTGGTAAGAACATTAGCAAATTGACGGACCATTTCTTATCCCACAACCACACCCCTAACGACTTCACTTGGACTGTCATTGAACAGTTCAATATGACAGAAAACAATGACAAGTACCTCCTCCAGAAAGAACAGCGATGGATATACAGACTATCCACCCACACAGTGGGTTTGAACGATTCTATTCCGTGGAACTCACTCACTTACTGAACATGCCACCCAGAGCTAAAAACTTTAAACACCATGGCTAGTGTCCCATTCTACCACCTCTCCCTTCCTCATAATGTTCCCAGCGTAATCCACACCCACGTACATATAATTAGTATGTAGGTATCCAAGTATACAGGGCATTGTATATAATCACTTAACTCTTGGGCACAACCTTAGAAGCCTATGTACCGCGTTGCACCGCGTTACACATAGGACTCTAACTTACTGCTGGCATTCCAGCAGAGCCTCGCCCACACCAGCCTTCAAGCGCGCACGTGCGCCTGCGCGGACCCCGAGGCTCCTCACTTTACAATGCGCATGCGCGCAAAACTCTGCTCTCCTGAGCATGCGCCCCGCAGCAGAATGACGAGGCAACTAGCGCGAGCGCATCCCTCCTTCTATTTCCATCTAAACACAGGTGAAAGCAATAAACAGGGCTACTTAAACACCATCGACGGGCCCCAGCATTTCATTTCGGGCACCGCAGAAGGACGACAGGTCCAAGGAGGATCTAGACCGGCATTCCCGTGAGTAATCTCAGCGCGCTACTGCTACAATTGGGGTAAGCTCTCGAAATCATCCTCCCTACAGGTCGGATATAATCCAAAAACTCTCACAACCTTCTTTCAGGGTCTCTTTCTCTGCATGGTGACCCAAGGAAGCTTTCTACAGCAAATAGCCTGTGTGAGGATAATGTGATTTTACTTACCTGTACCTCACAATGTTAAAAAACACTGTTTTAGTTCACCAGCACTACAAGCGGTTGCAAGACAAAACCCACGCTGGCCATGCCTCTGACATGACCACACCCTAGTCGAATATAGGGTCGGGCACCCACCTTATAAGTCGGCACATGATGTGGAAATAATCATATCAAGCTAATATGACTCTACCATGTACGTCTGTCCTTGTCTTATATGTTCTGTGTAGCAAAGCAAGAGGGATTCCCCCTCTAACATATAAACGCACCTCAGGGAGTGCGACACATAAGAAAAATAACACAATCACTATAATTTAGTATTTTATCTTTTATTGCACTTTATTCACATACTCACTTGGTCCTGAGGAAAGCCAGTTTAAAACAAAAGGCCTGGCTGAAACATGTAGACCACACAGGACGCTGGAGGTCATAATCCGCACTCCACCACGTCCGTCTGCCTTTTTAGTAGCTAACAGGGGCCCAGTCATTAAAATGTATTTACTTACCCTCGGGTACTGGGACCCACTGTATGGCTTTTTAATCTTCACCTTCTCACCCATTACACTGCACACTCAGCAACATACCAGCTCCGCAGTAATCTGGCATTGAAGCACACCCGGGACACATTCGGTGTCACTATGGTGGGCCCGATGATGAAGCATGCCACCAACTAGGTTGGTGGGTGAGGGCTTCATGAACAAACCAATGGGTTTGCTGGCACGCGTACTTTATTGAGTCTCCCCCACCTTTCCCTAAATAGCTAGTCCTTTTTGATATTGACAGAATCTTTTTTAACCCATGAGATCCATTTGACGGTGCAACGCCTTTCTCTAGATCCCGTAACATTACACAGACATGTAACAACCGATACTTTGTCACCTGTACCGGGGGTTGGCAACCATGAGTCTTTACCCGGAACTGTCGCGAGTGTCTCATCTGATATTACTCTCTCACCATCTGTTTCCAATGTGACACAGAGCATTCCAGCAGCTCAGAATAGAGTTTCTAGGGCCAGGATAGCAAAAAATATGATGGTACATAAGAACGAACCACGGGCAGACAAAATGAAGCGGGATACTGGGGCAAGAAAAACTAAAAGCAAGGCAAACGTTGGTACTTCTTTAAAAACTGCTACGGTTGGCACGTAAACAGAGATGAACTTACCCCCATTAAAGAATAGTATAGCTACTAATGATCCATAGGAAGTTATGACTGAGCTTCCCGTGGGAACAAACGACCCTGGATTAGAAACAGCCCTAACAGCCCTAACATGTATGTGTGATTTGGCAGAAAAAAACATTTCGATGCTGTGGGACAAAAGTTAGCACACTTGAGTCTGCAGTTAATACTTTAAGTAATAAATTCAAGGGCAATTGTCTATCTGTTGCCCAAAAAGGGAATATTCCCAAAACAAATGACAAAACAATTACAAAAAATATTGGGAATGTTAACGTGGGGGTCACACCAGCAGGGAAAAATATAATAGTCACCCAGGATCGCCAAAAGGGGCTAGAGGAAACTTTAGATGGAGCTAGTTGTGCTAGTGCTTCTATTAGAAGCGAGATAACAAATGAACCTAGGGACTCTCTGGCCCCGAACAAGGAGATATTGAAACCCCCTCCAGCATCATGCCCTTATGTTTTAATTTTGGCTGGGGTTCCAGCATTAAGGTTTGGTAGAAAGAAACCTGGATAACTTTAAGGAACAAAACAGTAGACTGCCTGGTAAGACACAAGAATTTCCACCCAGAAGATGCTAATGAGATCCTAATGGTTAGGAGAGTAAGGTCGATAGGGCAAACCGTTAAGAATATAAGAGGTGATTGCATTGTGGTACATTTTCGTAGGCCATGGGTGGTACATTATCTACTACGTCATTGCGATACGACCTTTGCACCTAAAACGGGGATTAGTGCCCTACCTCTAGGATATTTCTATAGGCCGGAAGGGGAGAATAGAGATGGGAGATGTCTACCAGTCACACAAATTAACAGATTCCAGGCATTGTCAGACCTAGATTCTCAGGACTGACAATTACCCGGAATCAAGCAGGATAAGGTGTCCCTAGCTATCACTAATGATTCCAGACCTAAAATTAATGATCCCAAGGTAGTTGAGGCTAGCTATCGTAATGCCCCAAATGATCCCAAAGAGACAGGTGTTTGAGCTACTAAAAATACGGTCCCTGAATCGCCCTTGACTATCCAATCTGAGGCCCTGACCACCATTCCTAATAATAGGGAGAATGAGAACTCATGTAAGATTCACAGTGGGTTCTTAGAGTATAAACCGGATCTAAGATTCTAAATCAAACATATGGTGTGAAAGATTCAAGAGGAAAACAGCATGGAAAAGTGAAATTAAATACTAACCCAGTTAATAACGTGGGTAATAACTGCGAGAAAATACAGCAATTAGAAAAAAGAAGTGAGAAAATAAGTAGTGTCTTAACGGGGGAAGAGTGTAAAACAAAGATAAAGTTAATATCTTGGAACATTGCGGGGATAAGAAAAAATCAAAGTGACCCAATGTGGCAAGAGCATATCGGCCACAGTGAAATAGATCTGTTCCAGGAAACTTGGGCTGTGGACAGCTCCCATAAAATTGGTTTTAAAACTTTTAGTATACCGGCTACTCCCTCACTGAGAGGAAGACCCTCGGGTGGGCTTGCCATTTGGGTAAAAATTAGTTTAGGCGCCGATTTTAAGCAAATTAACACCCCTAGTCAAGATATATTGGGAGTTAAGTTTCAAGCACCAGACACAAGAGAAGTGTATATTCTCAACATATATAGTAGACCAAGTTCCGCCAGTAAAGAAGTGGATGTCATTGAGCACCTGAATAATATTTTAACTACGTTTAACCAGAATGCTCTGATAATTATCGGGGACGATTTTAATCATAAATTTGAACCGGTGGCTGGATTTGAAAACATTTTTGTGGACAAGGATAGGGCAAATACCATTCCAGCATTAGATAGTAGCCAGGTAGTTCCCTGTACATGTGCTGTGGCACAGTTATTGCTGATGGTTACAGCCCATGAATGGGCGCCTACCTTCGGACTGCCCTAGTCAACCAACATTCAGGCGAGGTAATTCTAAGAGTTACATAGACTATATATTGGTCTCTAGCCCATTCTGGCCTATGGTACACGATCTAGTGGTAGAAGACCGTATGGAGAGCGATCATTATCCCTTATGTCTGACGCTCTCTCCTTCCCTTTTTGAAGTAAATCTTTCGGGGAGAAGCGACTTTACCCACAGTCCTATTAGACCTCTACTTACAAATAACAGTAGAGCACTTAAATGGCCTGTGGTACTGGGGAATGGAAAAACTGTTAAAAAGATTTACAAGACTTATATAGAAATAGTCTCTCCATATATTAACTTGCCACTAACAGAGATTCCAATTATGCAGATGCATGAAAATATGGTAGGGGGACTTGTACCATTACTGAGTAAAACTTTAAAGCCATCCAAAAGGGGAAACACCATTTACCGACCTTAGAAAACCCTTGGTATAATAAAGACTGTCGCAATGCAAAAAAAGACTTGATTGAGGCAGTAAAAAGTAAGGAAATTTTGAGAATCAGAAACAGTGCAAGGTTGCCATGGTTAAACCACATTCAGGACTGGTTCTATAAATTGGGCCTAAAACACTTTTGGGAGGACCATGAAGCTTTGATTATAGGATCAAAAAAATTGCTGAAACAAACTTATTGGACGTTTGTCCAAGATTCTCGGTCCAATAATTCTAAACTGGGGACTTTATCTGTAAGGTACCTAAATATAAAATACCCCTCACACACTAAAAAAATCCAATAGTGTCATGCTTCATCATTGGGGTCTTCCCGTCCCTCTACGGGGCGGGGCGTGCTACGACCTGACCGACTGCGCGGGAGCACTTATGAGGTGACAGGACTATGTGATAGTGCAAGTGTCAGTGAAAGTGTAGGGACCTAACAAAGTGTGTGAGTACAAAAAGTTAAAGATTCAGCGGAGCGGCAACATTGGTAGAAGTAAGACTTAGGGACTATGCGGACAAAAGCGCCGCTGTGAATTCCTACCTATTGCCAGCTCATGAGGCACGACGCAGTTGCCACAACAAGACCACATTTGGGTCATTATTTTTTACAATTTTTGCTTCCCAGGGGGCCAGCTCATGCCCTGAAGCAAAAACTAACAGTGATTTTTACTGTTGGTTTGTAGGAAGACAGGCTGACAATACTTAGCAACTGAGCTTATTTTCGTAGGGACCATTAGAAGGTCCTGATGAGTAGGCAGTAGGGGACTGCCTACGAAACATGTAGACCAGGTTGCAGCGATCGGCTCAACCCCAAAACCCCCTTCTTAACGTCCCCAGCTAGAGAAGCTAATAAATCGTTTTTTTCTACTAGCCAGAGGATTTTTAACTTTTTGTACTCACACACTTTGTTAGGTCCCTACACTTTCACTGACACTTGCACTATCACATAGTCCTGTCACCTCATAAGTGCTCCCGCGCAGTCGGTCAGGTCGTAGCACGCCCCGCCCCGTAGAGGGACGGGAAGACCCCAATGATGAAGCATGACACTATTGGATTTTTTTAGTGTGTGAGGGGTATTTTAAAAAGCACATAGCGCTCTCATCTTTACCACCCTAAGAGAGAGTACTTCCACTACAGTCTCATCACTGAAAAACCAATTAAATATATGTTCACACATTGATAGAATCTCTTTGTTTATGTACATCGTTTTGGAGGGTGATTCTATCAACTCCTCTGCACTTCCCTCATTGTTTTGGAACCTAAATATAAAGCCAAGTAGTAAATTTGAGTCTTTCATGGATGAAATAGAACCACAACTTGCTAAATCTCTTCATCTTAAATTCCGCTACTGTATCTTACAAATCAATGCAAATACTGTTAAGTGGAGGCGTAGCGTAGAAAATGTAAATAATGGCTGTTGTGATATCTGCCACACAGACACCAAAGAAAATGAAGTACATGTGCTATTCTTCTGCCCTGCCTACACCCTACACCCGTCCCAGGAGAAAATGGATTAAACCCATCTGTCGATTTTTGGGCATCAGATCTTGTAAAGAGGCGGAAAGAATAGTTCAAACAGATACTGAACAATCAATTGCGTTTAGTGTGAGCAGATACCTCTTTTGTGTAGACTTAATAAGAAAGAGAAGGGGACTGAAGCTTTAATTGTTTCCCAAAATAAGTACCAATTAGGTAGTAAATATAAAGCCAGATGTAAACTATTTAGTTATGTGGAATGGAACCTTGTACTTGTTTCTGATAGTTATTAAATGCATTTTTATAGGAAATAACTTCCTTGCAATTAGTGCTTTAAAGTATTATTAGCACTTTGAATCTATTGCAAAAAGCTATTGCTGAATTTATTGGAAAAAGATATTGTCAGGGCTTTTTTTATCTTTTATAAATTATAAATCAATATTTATTGTTTTAAATTTTAGGAAAATTGTTAATAGGACATCAATTGCTATTCATAACTGTTTTAATTCGGGAGGGTCATGCCTTGATGTATTGATGTATTGTTGTATGAATATGAGTGGCGGAACAGAGCAGAATTGGGGGCAACCACGGGGTTAGAACTGGGGCAGAAACAACCAGCGGGACAATACACAGGTTCTACCAACCAGAGTCTCATTCGGAAATGCAAACACGCAAAAAAAACATACAGATGGTGAGGGCGATCACTCCCACTCAAAATAAGAGGGCCTTTCCTATCAATTTGTCCTCAAACGTACGAACCATGATGTTCCCAGTAATCAGGGAACCACCTGCTCCATCATGGACCAAGCCTGTGAACCCCACGACTAGTGACTCTGACTTGTCATGAATAAGACATATACCCACAAAAAATCTGGTTTCCATTGACTGCCCACAATGAATGACGTCCCCACTGAGGCGAGACCTACCATTACCACACATGAGCTGACTGAACAAATGCCCATTGAACTGTCTATTGAACACCTTGAACCCCAGTGATAACGTCACTGTGCCTTCCAACATTGTTGCCACTTTCAACAGTGCAATCACTACCACCACGGACCCAATAATAAACCTATCCAACTACGCATTGTCAGAAGCTGAGAAACAGATTATTTCCAAAGGTTTATCGTTTGTTCCTACGTCCATTATCCCTGACAGAACCATTGTTGTTTTTGCATATCTATACCGAGGTTCTGAGGGACACAGCGTTACCACATGGTTGTGCACTCTATGATACAGACAGTGCCATTCTACCCCAACAGACCAATCTCAGTGCGGTACACATGATGTCAATCTCACTCCTCACAGCAGTTCACACTCTGCTACAATTTCAAGAACTCTCTCTTCTCAATCCTAAGCATGCAACACAAAACATGAAGCAATTTAAACAAATACCTTTGTCTGCTCCCCTTAAAATCAATAGTACTCAAGTACACAAGAAACAATATGGAACAGCTTCTTCCTGCCTATTCTAATTCACAATCAAATGAAACCTGTGGTGTATCACCGAGATTAGTACTATTTCTCCCTGAGCACTGGAATTCACTATACCAACCGCACCTCACATTCACACAAAGGTAGATGTCCCTTTCTGAATTGTGCCATCAACGACGTTTCCCGATGAGCACCACAAAACCTAGCAGATAATTACAAAATAGTGTATTCTACACTGTTTAATACCATCCTGGGATCTTAGGCCATCTTGGACAGTCTAGTAACTTCAACTTCTCTGCATTAAATGTCCCACTCACACGATACTCAAACCATCATGAAAAACACAACACAATCTCCACAAAAACTGCAAGCTAAGCGTAAGCCACTGCAATGCGCGACCCTATTAATACTCATTCATCCGCTGTTATAACTAGCTCCTGAACCACTGGAAACCCGTCAATCCTCCATACCGAAAGATGGGCTCTAAGGTTTGGGCTGGGTCTGGGCAAATCTAAAATAGAGTATTCTAACTACATCTGCTTCAGTAACTAATCTAACTCCCTCTACTTCAGTAACTAGCCATCCTTGTTTTGCCACCTTCTGATGGAGCACTGGGCCATTCTTACCATTCCTCCTGGAGATAAACCTTTCTAGTTGCCTGAGAGGTTAAAAGGAGTTCACATTATTCCAACAATTCAAATAGAGTGTAGCCTATTTGGCCACACAATGAAGACCAGAAACCGATAGATAAGGTTAAATTGGTTTATTGCAAGCTCAAAGACAAACTGATGTAAATGAATCTCAAAAACACATAGGCAAGATACAGAATCACCACAGGGAAACAGAAATGCTGAATGAAATCTAGTCTTAGTTGGAAAAGGCATACAAGAAATTCAGTTGCAGCGATAGAAAAGATAAGAAATAGTATTTGATGATCAGAGTATAGGTTTTGATCCTCCTATCTATGCATGAATAAATCGCCTTTCTAGTCCAAAACTAAAGTTGGGAAACTGAGGAAACCTAGGTGAATCGAGGAAAGCAGGAAGGTGTCAGCATAGTGGAGTCTTCACTAAAAGTTCTCCAAATCAGGACAATGTATAGTATAAAGCTACACAATGAGAAAATGAGCAAAGAGGGCTGTACCTCTGAGAGTCTAAGGGGTAGATTCTCTAAAGACTAAGGGCCGATTAGGATGGCGGACGGACTTGCGTCCGTCCGCCACCCCAGAGGTGGAGGGACCGTCCGCAGGGGCAGCGGCGGTCCCTCCGTGCAAATTAGGATGTGACCGCCACCCTGGTGGTCACATCCTGGATATTTAACATTGCGGCGGGTGCAGCTTCAAGCAGCACCCGCCGCAATGTTAAAAGTGCATGTTTAACATTTACATGCACAAAGCGGCAGGCACCGCGCGGTGCCTGCCACTTTGTGAATGTAAATACTGGTCGGTACCATAGGTACCCCCCATGTGCACCCCCCACCCGCCTACACCCTGGGGGCCCGCAACGGGCCCCCAAAATCAAAAGTACACATGCTTTTCCACGGCGGAAAAACCGCCGCGGAAAAGCATATTTACAAATGCTTCCTAATTTGGCTGACGGTGTCTGATAGACACTGCCAGCCAAATGAGAGCTTTTCCGCCGCGGTTGTAATCCGACCGCGGCGGAAATGCTGCGGACAGAAACCAAGACCCACCAGCCATGGTAATGCGGCGGTGGGTCTTTGGTGACTCCGCAGAGGATTTTCCGCCTCCTCCGGGCCGGAGGTGGCTTCCGCCGGCCCGGAGGAGGCGGAAAATCCTCCATCATAATGAGGCCCTATCAGTGTGAACAGGAATGAAACCCACAGAACATTTGAAAATTCCACATCATGGACTGCATACGTTTTTCACCTTCTCTTAATAGATATAGATAACCTTACTAAATTTTTCCATCCTATAGTTTAAATATCAGAACGACCTTGGATGTCTCCCTGCTCCTAATAGACATGAATAGGAGCCTTATCTTAGTTTGCTAGTGCCTCCCATTCGTGCCAAAAGCTTCCTCCCAAACCTCAGCTTCTCTAACACACAATATGCCTTTCACTAGCTGTGAGATCATGTGAATGCACCTGCAAAAGAAAGAACATTGCAGCACAAGCCAAACTTTCACATTGGAGGTTAAACTTTGAAGACCAAATGCTTAAGGCCGTTGGTCTAGTGTGAACGAGAACGAGAATAGGTTTCTTCGGAACCTGGTTGGGCTTCCCCAATCCACTCCCACCAAACCATTGCTTTTAGACCTAGGTTGCAGACCTCTAGATGAGATGGCGCAGTTCCGAGTAGTGGCACTTTGGCGTCGCCTCTGGACGACTCCAGAGCTTAGCCTCTTTTCCCGCGAATTGGATGAGGTCAAGTTGTTGTGGGGTGCCCATAGAATCCCTTGGTTCAGGGAAGTCAAACATGTATTGCACACCATGGGCCTTCCTGAGCTGTGGACTAAACCTGGGCAATCCCGTTTTCCCTCAAAACAAGATTTTAAAGATCTTTTTTGGGCCTCGAAAACAACTATTCTGGTTACCCATTCTTCAGACTCGAACCTAACGGGGCTCTTTTTAACACATAAATTGTCACCTTTCCTTGAGCCCTATTGGGACCTAATATGTAAAACCCTGGATCGCAAACTGTATCATCAGTTTCGTGTAGGCACATTACCCACTAATGCTTTTACTACTACGTGGGCGAAGAATGTAAGCAATAAATGTTTTTGGTGTCCCGAGCATGTAGAAAGTATTGGCCATATGTTCTTTGCTTGCCCTGCATATCGTGTCCCTAGACTCAAATGGCTGAAATTTTTATGTAGAAGTCTGGATTGTAGGGGTCATCTTGACGCTCTACAGAAACTCCGTAATATTAGATCCGAGCTTTCAGTGATTTGTGTAGCTAAGTTCTTGGGTTGGGTGTGGCTGATCCGGACTAAGAAACTGACCACCCAATTAGATTAACTGCTACGCTATGTATTGTATGTTGTATGCTTGCTATTTCTCTTTAAGATTTTTTGGGACATGTTCGCTGCAGTTTTAGATTTTTTTTATGTATTGTATGTCGTCTTTTATGAATTTTACTTCGAAATAAAGACATAATGAACTTGAGAACTAACATTTGTAACATTATAATGAAAACATTAGAACACAAGCTTATGTGAATCCTTAATTTCTACCGTGAATGCACTCCAATAACATGGTTGGAGCTTCACTTTCCATTTATAAGGTTTAGATACACAGATACATGGTGCTACTACATGTAAGTATCACTCTTCTGTAACATACGGAGTGGGAAGCTGTAGTGTAGAGTCCACACAGTAGAATATGGATTCAATAGATTTATTGTAGGAAAAGCACAGGAGCAAGGTAGGGTACAACCTACACAGGACTTCTTCCCCAGTAACTGTCAGCACAGAGACTGGAGAAGAATCCTGTGACAACAAAGAATGTTACAGGGGTACAATTCTATGGAAAACATTAAAGGGCCAACACGACACATCTTCTTCCTTATAAAACAAAAAAAAACAATTCAATCACAAATAAAATCTTGTAACCAAATAGGTTTAGAACAGACACGTTTTTTCCCAATGATAGTATTCTCAGAGCAAATGGAATTCCTAACAATAGTGTTGTTGGAGTTTTGACTTAAAGAACAACCTTCACCTGCAATGTGAGTATCACTAACATTTCTGGTGGAAATTAAACTGTCCTTATTAGCTAGATCAGAAGTAGTTGCATTGTCCATACAACCAGGAATGTTATCATCAGGAACAGATATGTTTTCAATTCCTGAAATAGACTCATTGTTAATGCTATCAGAAATAACAACATTAGAGGTACCAACAGGAGCAGAAACATTTTCAGAAAAAAGAAAACCACCATGATCCCCATTTTGAATAATTTGAGAATCAGGAGTATCATTAGAAATTGTCTTTGAATAACAGGAATTAGTACTTTGATCTTTCTTTCCTTTGTAAATAGCAATTCTCTTTAAATTCCATACTTTCCCATCACTAAGAAGAACAGCATTTCGCAAGACTTTCTTTACCATCAAGGGTGTAGAAAATTGAGATTCACCCTTGCGAACCTTCCATGGTAATTTCACTTTCACTAACATGCCAGCTTCAACATTTATAGAACCAGAAGCATATTTATCGTCAAAACTCTTTTTATATTGGAGATGTTTCTCAATTATATTGTCTTTGATTTCACTCATCCGGATGTCAACACAATCTTTCTTATGTAACCAGTTAGGATTGTATTTAGTCCTAGCGACACGACCCCTCATGATCTCGAAGGGTGACATTTTCAAAGCGTCGTGGATGTTGGTTCTGTAGGACTAAACAGCTTTGTGTACATAAACCTCCCAATCTTCTTTTTTTAACTTGGCAATTTGGATAGCATTTTTTAGGACCTTGTTAAACCTTTCACATAAACCATTACCACTAGGATTATATAGTGAAGTAGTTCTGTGAGTGATGCCTGTTCTATCAAAATAAGATTTAGTCAATTTAGACAAAAATTGAACACCATTATCACTAATGATTTGGGTGGGTAAGCCTTCCTCCATAAAAACTTTATCAATAAATTCTAAGACTGTGGTTGAGTCGACTTTGTCTACTATGGTAATGCAAGGCCATCTAGAGAAAATATCAATGACAGAAATGATAAATCTGTGATTGTCCCCAACAGGTCCCATAATATCCATAGCAACAGTGTGCCAAGGACCATCAGGAACTATAGGTACACACATCTCAGGTTTTAAGGTATTAAGAACTTTATCTGAATTTGAACAAACTACACAATCACGTACCATTCTCTCTGTCATGACATCAATACCAGGCCACCAGTACCATAGTTTAATATTCTGCTTAGTTTTAACAATTCCACAGTGATCTTTGTGACATAAACTTAAAATAGAGTCTCTCAAAGATAAAGGAGGAACTGCTTTGTTACCCCGAAAAATAGTATTGTCTAAGACAGTAAGTTCATTCCTAACCTCCCAAAAAGGTTTAAGGTCGGAAGCCAATTTACTTTTTTCTGGCCAACCTTAACGAATAGAGGAAACAACCAAGGTCAGCAGTTTATCTTTCATATACTCTTCCATCCAAACTTTTTTTTTAATACAAAAAGGATTTTCATCATGAATAAGAGCTACTTGAAAGGAATCCCACTCATTTACCGTACACTCTTGTAAATCAGAGGGCATGCGTGACAAGAAATCCGCAATAACATTACTCTTTCCTGGAAAATATTCGATTTTAACAATAGTGGGCCATATGTAGGTAAATTGCATTTACCGAATCGTAAATACCGAATTTTACCGATTCGGTATTTACAATTCGGTAAATGCAATGTAGGTAATTATTCCTTAACAATTACCGATCGGTAAGAATCGGTAATTACCGAATCGGCAATTACCGATTCGGTATTTGCCATTGATTCCTATGGGCCTTGAAGCCCATAGGATTCAATAGCAAATACCGAATCGGTAATTACCGATTCGGTAAAATTACCGATTTTACAAGGGGGACAGGGTGTCACTTTGACACCCTGTTGCACCCCTGTTCCTGGCTTTTATGCCATGTGACACACAGACATGCCCTTAGGGCATGTCTGTGTGCCACATGGCACAGGTGTACATGCACAGATGTGCATGTACACAGGAATTCGTTATTTACCATGCCATAATATTTCATGGTAAATAACGAATTCCTAAGGGCCTGTGGCACTGTTTCCAGTGCCACCTACATCCCATATTACCGATTCTGTACATTTACCGAATCGGTAATTTACAGATTCGGTAAATTTACCGATTCGGTAAATATACAGAATCGGTAATATTTTGGCCACCTACATCAGAAAATCAAAATACCGGTCGGTAACGGCCGAAATCGGCCGTTACCGACCGGTATTTGGTCACCTACATATGGCCCAGTGTCTTGTAAACGCATAGTCATCCTAGCAATTCTAGCAGTGGCATTGTAAAGACCTTCAGTGGAAAGTAATTTGGTAAGAGGTTTGTGATCAGTTCTAACTACACACCTTTTTCCCCATATAAAACTCCGAAAATGCTCTAATGACCAAACAACAGAAAGAGTTTCCTTCTCAATAACTGAGAATTTACTTTCGGGAACGGAAAGGGCTCTAGACGCAAAAGCAACAATGTGTTCTTTACCAGAATTGTCGATTTGCGAAAGAACGCCTCCCAGACCCTTATTGCTCGCGTCCACAGTAATAACAGAATTAAGGTCCACATCGAAAGGAGATAAAACCGGAGCATTAATGATGTCGGATTTAATTCTATTAAATTCATTCTCGCAAAGAGGAGACCACTCAAATTTGACTTTACTTTTCAAAAGTTGTCTAATGTTAAACACTTTACTGGAGAACCCTTTAACAAATTTAGAATAAAATTCAACCATACCTAGGAATGATCGAATATCATCCTTACTAGTTGGAGAAGGTGCTTCTTTAATAGCATCAACTAGCTTGGGTTTAGTTGATACACCATCAGAACATAAAACATGACCCAAATAAGTTACAGATTTCACCCAGAAATGACATTTTGAAAATTCAATAGTTAAACCTTTCTCTTCAAGAATGGTAAGAACCTCTTAAGAATAGAATTGTGTTCAACTTCATCTTTTCCATAAATTAATATGTCGTCCTGAAAAAATCTAATTTTGGGGTGCTTGCCAAAAAGTTGGTGCATAATACGTTGGAAAATGGCAGCAGCAGAGGCTAAACCAAAAGGCATCCTTTTGAATTGAAAACAACCCATTGGTGTATTAAATGCTGTGAGGTGTTTACTGTTTTCGTCTAAGGAAATCTGATGGTAAGCAGCAGAGAGGTCTAAGGTCGAGAAAAAGGAGGCATCTTTAATTGAAGACAGCATTTCAGAAATTTTAGGCAATGGAAATGTATCGACTACTATGTTATCGTTCAAATGGCGAAGATCTACACATAGCCGAATTTTGCCATTAGAACGTCTGGCGATCACAACAGGAGAAATCCATTCAGAAGACTCTATTGCCTCAATTATGTTTTCTCCAACTAATTTCTCTAGTTCCTTTTCAACATCATTTCGCACTAAAATAGGGATGTTTCTAGCTTTAAAGACTTTAGGTTTCGCATCACTCTTCAAGACAATGTGATGAGAAAATCCTTGAAAATTTCCAATCTTGCCACTGAAGACAGTGGGAAATTTTTTTAACATGGAAACACCAATCTTTTCACCATCATTAATTACTAAAACTGGTTCAGGGCTATTAGGATTGAGAATAATGTCTAAATCCCATTGATCCTTCCATCCCAGGACAGAAAGACCCCGTTTGGACACATAGAGCTTCCCTAAAGAATCTCTATCTTTAAATCTAAATTTTAAAGGTTTGAAACCAATAATCTCAATCTTTTCTCCCAAAAATCCTTCAGGAGAAATGTCAGAAGGGTAAAACTCATTCCCTAAATGTTGTGCAAATTCCGAATTCCATACTTTTTCATTAACTATGGTATAGGGAGAGCCGGAATCAGCATAGATATTAATTGGAACACCACCAATTAACATGTTACAAATAGGTTTCTTAAGAACATTCCTCTTAAAAGAGTCATTAATATTGAAAATATAAACTTTCTCAAGTGGTTTCTGAATACACTCATCTTCCATAGAACAATGAGTGACTTTCTTAATGCATTCATCCTCGACAGAACAATGTAGAACTTTTCTAACAATATCCTCATCTTCACTAGAAGAGGAATTGCAAATCACCTTTATTTTTTTATTCTTAGACCTATGACAGGCTCTAGAATAATGTCCAATTAGACCACAATTGGAACATTTTTCTTTAATAGCCGGACACAATTTAAAGTTAGCCAAATGTGAACTACTACCACATCTGAAGCATTTGAGCTTCTCAGAACTTTTGACTTCACTAGGTTTCGTTTTAACTTGGTATTTCTGTTTAAAATTGGATTTGCTCTGAACTTTAGAAATAGTATGCTCAGAAACAACATTAGAATCAGTAGATTTATCATTAACTTTGATAGCTTTAGCACTGCGACCAGAAAGTTCAGCCTTTCTAACGATAGTTAAAACATCCTTAAGGTCTGAATCGCCATTAATCCAAAGTCTATCTTGGATTGATGGATCAGAGGCGTGCATCACAACTTGATCCCTTATAAACTGTTCTTGAAGGTGATCAAACGTACAGTCATCCGCTATCTTCTTCAGCTCAGAAACATAAACATCTATAGTTTCACCAGGCTGCTGTTTCCTGCGGAAAAACTTATATCTGGTAATACCAATACACACTTTAGGGGAAAAGTGACTATCAAAATCTTTCAATACATCATCAAAAACATTGGTTTCCCCACCACCAGTACATTTTGACATTTCCTCATAGACTTTCAAACCACCTGCGCCAAGAGAATGTAAGAATAATTTCTTTTTCCTTTCAGGTTTCATTTTCCCTTCTTCGTCGATGGTATCAATAAAATTTAAAAAATAAGCTTTCCATTGGAGCCATTTCATGCAAGGTTCTGTGCCAGAAGGCCAAAAGGCTTGAGGTGATTGAATAGTAAAATTCTGAGTAGCCATAGTTAAATTATGATATCCTAAAATAGTCAATGAAGATAATTATCAAATGTCATAAATAGTTAATGTAGGAAGGAAAAAATTAAATGTTACTGACTGTCTCTGAAGAGCTGGAATAGCAAGAAATCCGTGGAAAATGAAGAAATTCAATAAAAGAAAGTGGATATTTAATTAAATATTAAGCGCCGTTGAATTTAGCTCAAACAACACTGTAGATCGATATTTCCAATGATGAACGCTGAGTCGTTAGCAGCGTTACAGTGTGTTGCCATGGAGGTTCTTAAAATGGCTGCCGGCGTCTATCGTCATCACGCGACGTGCGTGATGCGTCATGAAGAGAGACCGTCATGAAGAAGGAAGTACGGGCGTTCGCGAGTGAGCAGGAATGAGAATGCTCACTACAGTGAAGAATGGAGGCTCTCGAGGCAGTGGAGGATTCAGAACGAAAGCGCTCGCTCTTTCAAGGTAACCGCCTCCTAAGCCTCTGCCGGTAACCGCTTCCTAAGCCTCTGCCGTTTGAAAGATGCACCAGTTAATCTTCAGTTAAAGTATAGTTAAAGTTAGATCCAGCGCGTAAAAAAAATCTTTAAAGTGATGTGCAGCATAAGGGTCAATTAACCACACCAAAAAAAAAACAAGTTCTTTACTCACAAGATGTAGTGGGAAACTCGTCCTTTACTTTAACGGTGCTGTTAAGGCGGCAGGGCCGATGCAGGTGTCAAACACGACGTTCTTCAAGAAGGGATTACAAAAACATCAGAGAAGTCAGTTCCACATTGAAGAGTTATTTCCTTGTAAATAGGTGGAAAATTCAAAATTACTTCAAATTGTAGTCATCATGGTTCGGGGGTTTCCTGGTGCTTCCTGGACCTCGTCGCCAAAATTGTAGTGTAGAGTCCACACAGTAGAATATGGATTAAATAGATTTATTGTAGGAAAAGCACAGGAGCAAGGTAGGGTACAACCTACATAGGACTTCTTCCCCAGTAACTGTCAGCACAGAGATGGAGAAGAATCCTGTGACAACAAAGAATGTTACAGGGGTACAATTCTACGGAAAACATTAAAGGGCCAACACGACAAAAGCTTAAATAATGTGTTTCGAAAATGTACCTGTCACACAAATACTCCTCAGCCTATTGTCTCTTACTATGAAACTTGGTCAAGTCAGTCTATGACCCAGCGGAAGGTCCATGAGCACTGCACCTTGGAAAATAAGGATGCCTGGTTTCAGAGATTGCAGATTGCAAAGGCCTGCTGCCTCTGCCACTACACACCCTGCTTTCTAGTAGTGCACAAGATAGCAGGGGACGTGATGGTGGTGGCAAAGCTGCCATATGGAGCAGGGGTGGTCCAAAAGAGGTTTGGTGGGGTATAGAGGACATATGAGTCACAGGAGTAGAGGGGCACAGGAGACATTGGGGAGCAATAGGACAGCAGGGAGTTGCGGGACAAAGGAGATAAAGGACAGCAGCAGCTAAGAGGCATCTAGGGAGAAGCATCGCTATGCTGGAATGTGTCTGAGGTGGGTCAGAGGTGTCAAAGTGCAGAAGGGGGGGATGGAGAGGTACAAGGAGCAAAGGAGTCAACACGAGACATGCTGCAATGGTGGTGGGGGCACAATAGAACAATAAATGTTAAGGTGAACTGCAGGCTGCTTGCACATTAGAGAATTCCTGTGCATTTGGACGTGGTGTTAACAGGCAGATGAGAGAAGAAGTTAAGACATCTGCTGGCTGCTGGTCTTTTGTTTGCCCTCATTTTATCGGCCCAGCAGCTAATAAAACTGTTCTCCAATGCCATTATTTGTACAGACTGCATCCCTTAAGTATGTAAAGGAGCCTTTGTGGCCATATGCGTGCAGTACGCAAACTGAAAGCTTTATTATTGTACATGTGAATTTGTAAGTGGAAAATTCATATGAACATGTTTAGTCTGGACTCAATTTCACCAATGGTTCTGTGGTATGCGCTCTAGTCTATGAGCGTGTGCGCGATGACGCGTCACGCCATAGACTAGAGCAGGAAGCGCACGCATGCGCAGGACACAGCGGGGAAAGGCGCGAACGGGGAAAAGCGGCAGTTGGCGACCGGAGCGGTCACTGTTAGACGCTCGGCGCCTTAAGCTCTGTAGGTTATTTACTTTTGAATAAATCGTTGGTATACACACCTTCCCCTGCCTCAGCTTGTACTTAAGGGGGAAAAAGGAGACTTTACAGTGGCGACGAGGCTGGGACCTGAACACCACCAGGTGCAGAGGACGACAACCATACCCCCCTGCAAACCCCTCGCACGAGCCAGCAAGGCAGGATACCTACAGGAAGAGCTAAGGGCGTGGCAGCAGCGTAACAGCAGGATACAGACCCAAACACCGACTTAACAGTCAGGTCAGTGCTGCCCAAGACACCAGGGGCCCTCAGCCAGCACCCTGGCAACCAAGGGAGACACCCCCAAGCTAGAGGACGGGGGGAAGACCGAGCAAACCGCGCAAAGTGCGAGGGACAATACCCCAGGTAGCCCAAGGGGCCGAGGCGACACGGCAGAGAGTGCAGGGGCATCCGGTGAGCCTACCCAACGAAGGGCCCAGGAGGGAGACCCTAGAGAGGACGTCAGAATGGCGAATCAAGCTTCTGCTCTGATGGCACCCGTCCCTTTCCTACCCAGGCCGGGAGAACCCCAACTAAAATGGGAGGACTGGAAAGAATACTTTCTCAACTACATAGAGGCCCTCGGAGATGAGAATGAAGGGGAATACACGCCGGAAAGGAAAAAGAGACTGTTGCTCCACAACTTAGGCCCAGAAGGGGTAAGGGTGTTCAAGAATCTAGTACCCAAGGAGAGAGGTGCAGCGGAGACAGATGTCTTTAAGAATGCACTGGACGACCTGGACAGCCACTACCGCCCGGCGGTTTGTGTCTCCATAGACCGCTATAATTTTCAACAAAGAAAGCAAGAGGCGGGAGAATCTATTGATGACTACGTGGCGGCACTCCGACGCCTAGCTATCACATGCCGGTATGGGGCCCTGCAGGATGAATACATTAAAGATCAAATCGTGATGCACACCACCAGCAGAGCGGTCCAGGACAAGTTATGGGCGATGGACGAGACGTCCCTTAAAGAAGTGGTGGCGATGGTCAAGAAGGCAGAAATGTCTAAGCGAGGTGCCGACGCGGCAAAAAGGGAATGTGGGCCGAGGCAGATGATCAACAAGATTGACGAGGCGCCACAGTCCAGCAAGCCCAAAAGCAATTACGGAGACCAAAGGAAAGACACGAGAGGAACTGGAAAACAGACGGCCCGCTCCAGTCCTGGTAACAAATTTGCGTGTTACAGATGCGGCAGTGCAGCGCACACGGCGCAGGACAGACGTTGTCCCGCGTTCCGCGCCCGGTGCTCGTTCTGTGGGCTGACCGGCCATTTTGAAAAGGTGTGCCGGAAGAAGGGGTCGAAGTCCACCGTCAAGTGCATCGACTCTGCCACAGCGAACTTGAGTGAGGAAGAAGACCCAGAAGAAGATGATCTGGTTCTGTGCATAGAGGATCAGGTACTGGATGTAGCAGGGAAGCGAAGAGATAAGCCCCGCACGGACATGCTCATTGGGGGTGTGAAGGTACATGTGGCCGTCGATTCAGGGTCCCCCTGGACTATCGTGCAAAGATCGATATGGGAAGAGGACTTCGCACCGGTAGTGGGGCCCGATTTAATGCCGCCGGACATCAGACCCATCTCGTACACAGAGAATTCCATCCCCCTGGTGGGGTGCCGGGACTTCGTGTTTGAATTCAGAGGAAGGTCGGCCACCTGCACTCTATACGTGGCGGAGAAGGGCCCATCGGTGTTGGGATGGAGAGACGCAGGAGATCTTGGCATCATACTCAATCCAGGAGGGAAGGAGCAGATACTGTTAACGGATGAATGGCCCCTCTCGAAGGATGAGGACTGGAAGGCGGCATACCCCAAGGTCTTTGAGGGCACGGTCGGCAAACTGGACAAATTTGTACATAAAATAGTCCTTAAGGAGGGGGCAGTACCAGTTGTCCATAAGGTCCGAAACATACCCATATCCACGAGTGAAGCGGTGCAACAGGAATTGCTGAAGTTGGAAGAACAAGGCATCATCGAGCCAGTGGACAGCGCAGAATGGCTATCGCCTTTGGTGGTGGTCAAGAAACCTAATGGGAAAGTCCGGCTCTGTGTGGACCTCAGAGAGCTCAACAAAAACCTCATTGTGGAGAGATTCCCGCTCCCCAGGATCGAGGAGATGCTGGCGAGAACGAAAGGCATAACTCACTTCTCCACAATAGACCTCACGTCAGCATATTACCAAATAGAACTGCATCCTTCAAGTAGGAAGTACACATCCTTCATAACACCCTTTGGCTGCTACCAATTTAGGAGAATGCCCTTTGGCTTGGCTTCCGCCGCGGCCGTTTTTCAGAAACTAATGCACAGACTGTTTAAGGACATCTCGGGGGTGCAGTATTTCCAAGATGACATTTTAGTGATGGGCTCCGACAAAGGGGAGCACGACAAGAAACTGCATCGAGTCCTGGGAGTGTTGCAAGGAAAGGGCTTAACAGCGGAATGGAGCAAATGTAGAATTGGGACTCACTCAGTGACCTACTTAGGACATGAAATTGGTACACACGGCATCTCGCCGAAGGAACAGAATGTGAAGGCGATAAGGGACGCCAAAGCCCCAGCAACCAAAGAGGAAGTGCGGTCATTCCTTGGAATGGCCGAGTATTACAGCAAGTTTGTCAGACACTTTGCCACTCGGACCTACAGGATGAGACAACTGATCAGAAACAATGCAAAATTCGAATGGGACGCAGAGGCTCAATCCGAATTTGAGACAGTAAAGGACTGCATCAGCCAAGCCATCCCACTGCAAGGGTACGTCCCCACCGGCAAGACCATAGTGACGACAGATGCAAGCGACAAGGGATTAGGTTGCGGTGTTGGCGCAGGAAAGAGAAGATGGATCCAAGGAAACGATCAGTTTTGCGTCCCGTGCACTCTCTCCAACGGAACAACGGTACAGTGTAATCGAAAAAGAGATGCTGGCGGTCACGTGGGCCCTAAACAGGTTTCGGCAGTTCATATGGGGCACGAGATTCAAGCTTCAAACGGATCACAAGCCGCTTATCAAGGTGTTGACATCCTCGGGCCATGACACAGCGACCCCAAGAATCGTCAAAATGACGTTGAAGCTGCTGGACTACACCTACGACGTCGAATATCTTCCAGGCACGCAAAACAAGGTGGCTGATTTTCTCAGCCGGGCTGCTGCGATGGAGGAAGCGCCGGAGGAGGCCCCGGACAAAGAGGAGATGGTGGCCAGCATGGAGGATCATGAGATGTCGATTAGTGCGCAGGAATGGAAGGCGGCCTACGAGCTTGATGAGGAGAAGGTGGAAGTAAGGAGACACCTCACGTCGGGCTGGCCGGACAAAAAGAAGCTCACGGAGGGAGTGCGACGATTCTATGAGATGAGAGAGGAATTGTCACTGAGCGATTCGGGAATATTCTTGTACAGAGGAGAACGTGTTGTGCCCCCAGTGACACTGATACCCAGGCTATTGAAGTTGCTGCACGAGGGACATTTGGGCATAGTGAAAACCAAGGCGTTGGTCAAGCAGATGTATTGGTGGCCAGGAATGGATGCCCACATAGAGAGACAAGTGCGGGAGTGTGGGCAGTGTCAAGGAGCGGACAAAGTGCTCCGCCCACTCAGACCTGCATTGGGGAAGTTTGACACCCCGCAAGGCCCCTGGGAGGATGTAGCTATAGACATTCTGGGACCTGTCCTAGACAGCAGAGGGGTGAACAAATACATTTGTGTGATAATGGACAAGTATTCAAAATGGCCTGAAGTGGACATACAGGAGTCAATGGACACGGACACTATTTTGCGATTCCTGACATCGGTGTTCCTACGTGAGGGCATACCCAAGTCCATTCTCAGCGACAATGGACCTCAATTTGTGTCAGACAAGTGGGGTCGATATATGAAAAGAAATGGTATTGAGGTGAAACACACGGCCGTTTATCACCCGGCATGCAACGGCCAGGTCGAAAGGTTCAATAGGGTGCTCATGGGCTCCATTCAGGCAGCCATATCCCAAGGAAAGGACTGGGAAGCGGAAGTAATGAGCATGCTATGGGCCTACAGGATCACGCCCTCAGTGGTGGGGTACAGTCCGTTCCAAGTGCTGAGGGGACGGCATCCCTTCACCCGGGACAACGTTGCATGGAGGGAGAAGACCATCACCAGCAAGTGGTCCCCAGCGGTGGTGCAGCACAATTTGGAGAAGGCCCAGAAGATCTACGCAGCACACTATGATAAGCGACGCAACACAAAGGAAACAGTGCTGGAAGAAGGGGAATGGGTCAGGGTTAAACTCCCTACCCTACAAAAGAAAGGAGAAAGCAAGTTCAGCCGGCCCCTACAAGTTCAGGAGGTACGAGGAAGGGCGGCTCTTCTCAGTGACGGCAAGGTCTGGTCGCAAGACCGCATGGCCAGAGTCAATAAAATAATAGTTTGGCCCAAGTCTGAAGAGGACAAGAGACGGATGGACTTACAGGAAGAAAGACCCCAAGGGGGGCACAGCACAGGAGACTGTGGGGAAAGTGTAGGTGAGGACACTGAGAGGGATGGCCTGGGAGCAAGGCCTACCGATGGAGATGGCGCACCGGTGAATGCAGAGCAGAGAGCTGATGGGAGAGGAAATGAGAGGTCCCAAGAAGAGACGGAAGAGAGAGAGAACATGCCGGTAAGACACACCCGCAGCGGAAGGGCAGTCACTGCGCCCTCTCGCTATAGAGACTTTGTGATGGATGGACACTAGCTTTTGGTGCCACCTCCCGAGGTGCCCCAACATAGACTCATACGCATGCTTGGGGACTCTTAACCTAAGGGGGGAACTGTTTGTTGTTTATATAAAAGGGGGGAGATATGTGGTATGCGCTCTAGTCTATGAGCGTGTGCGCGATGACGCGTCACGCCATAGACTAGAGCAGGAAGCGCACGCATGCGCAGGACACAGCGGGGAAAGGCGCGAACGGGGAAAAGCGGCAGTTGGCGACCGGAGCGGTCACTGTTAGACGCTCGGCGCCTTAAGCTCTGTAGGTTATTTACTTTTGAATAAATCGTTGGTATACACACCTTCCCCTGCCTCAGCTTGTACTTAAGGGGGAAAAAGGAGACTTTACAGGTTCTTTAATAATCTTTGCCTAGTAAGAAAACAGGACTTTGTTGTGTTTAATATACAGCACTTGTAATGCTTTAAAAAAACGTGTTTTTTCATCTTTCGTTCCTTTGTTTTCTACTTTCTTGCTTTCTTTCTTTTTTCATTTTTATGAGTAACCCCCCTGTGAAGTTTTAGAGTAATCACGCTACATAACTTTCTGTATAGTCTGGCTGAAATCCACAAAGATTATTCTCGCCTTCAAGAGCATGTTGAGACACACTTTCAAAGAGATGCCACTATTTACTGATGTTGAGCTTGCAAGCCAAACCATTGTATTCTCCATTTGTAAACATTTTAAAATGTGTTATATCTACAATTTTTACATTGGTTTTTGATGGCTGTAAAACAATTTTGCTCATATGTCTTCAATGTGGGCATTTTGCCATGCTCGACAAGATAAGCAAATTGAGAGGCCATCATATTTCCAATTTATGTTGACTTTGTGGAATTAAACCTGAGAGTCTTAATTGTGCCCTGTCATACGGCAAATGTCTAATGTATTCTGGTCAACATCATTGAATCAACCTGCTTTTAAAATTGGCCATCCAGAGCATGGGGTTGGCTGCCTGTCAGAGGTTGGATGCAGGGCCTGGCTGCAAACCAGGCCCGGCGGGCAACCCCACGCCTCGAACACACAGTGTTCCGCATGCAATGTAGACCCTCCAATAGGTTTAATATACGTGGTCCATATTTCATAATAATATAATTTCGAAGTCCAGTAGTCCCGTCACAGACTCTAATTTTAACAGTCAAGAAAGACCCTAAAAGTCTTTAAATTAATTACATGCGAAACTTTTAACCAACTTTACTACAAATTAAACAACTATAAAAATATAACAATATTCATACATTTATATATTCAAAATCATGTATAATATAGTACAAATTTAATTTGAAGAGATAATGCATTGTAACTTTTCATTTTATTAGTTACAGGTTAATATTGATTATTTTTAATGATTTTACATTTGTACTTTACACTAAAATAACTGTGATTATTTTCTTTTAAAAAGCATCAGAAGCTAGGTGTTTTCCCACCCTGGCCCCACACAACCAACTAGCATCCTGAGCTGTGTAGCTTAGGCTAGACGTGCACATGGAACTACCTAGGAGGGTGCAATGTATGTGAAAGGAGTGGGTCCAGGTGAAATTTCCCCGGACTCCTCCGCTGGAAGGTAGGTGTAGGGGGGGGGGGGTTGGCTGAGGCAGTGGCAGTCGCTATGAAACAGTTTGGGGAATATGATAACTTGAGGCATAGATGAAAGATTGTTGAAGCACTGGGCAAGAAGGCTTCTGAAATTAAGTTTGTGCACATCATGATAAAGTTTGTTAAAGGCAGGCCTCGAGACAATAGAAGTGTTTTATTTGCTCCTCTCCTAAAAAGTGATATGAAGTTGAGTTGAGGAGTGGGCTAGGCTGAGGCGATTCCAGCAATACTGGCTGACTGGGGGTGCTCACACTGATTTCTTCGTTTGCTTGCGATTGCGGTTCTGCGAGAAGTCTTGAGACGCTGAGGACTCTATGAACTGACGAGGGAGGTCTCTTGCTCTTTTGCACTCCAGCCCTGCCTGACTCTTATGCTGGATCAGCCTCAAAACACATTGTGAATCCCTGCAGAGACACAAGTGGAGCAGTGCAGTAAAGTAGGTATAATCATGCAGATGAGAGCCATGCAGTGAGAAGTCTCTTTACCAAGCTGCTGAATTATGTCATGCCCAAGTCTCTGCTAATATGCTGTCATGAGTGCATTAATATATACTCATGTTTGGACTTGTCCAAGTAGCTTTCAAAGATACACTACTGATTTCCTGCAGAAGTGGTCAGCCTAGGCGCTGGTGTGGCTTGAGGGTCACCTTTCCTTCCCCTCTATGGATCTTGTTCTTAAACCCTTCAGACAAAATTTTCAGTGGCATATCGGCGGGTTAAGCTTAGCGGTCTTGTGGCCAGTGATTTAGTGTAAAGGAGCCTAAGTGAAAAGACTGCCTTATACTGGTTCACAAAACTCATGCCGTCATCTACCACCTGGAGAAGTTCAGGAGAAAGAAGACTTAATTTGTTTAGCTCAGCTACCTTCCTCCTATACATACTTCTACATTTCCTCTATATTTGATTGCATACAGCATGACAGCAAAAAGGTTATGATCAGGGAGATTGAGCTCTGCAAGGAGTTGCCAAAAGACCAAAGCAAATCCATTAAGAAACAAGGCAGCACATCTGGGTATATTAAAGGAGAAATCAATGATTCAGTATTATTTTTTTAGGTCTGGTAAAGAGCACCTTGAGTCGGAAGCTGATCTGTTTCCTATAGAAGGTGGGTTGGAAATAAAATCACAAATGAACCTCCTATTGGATGGTCCCTCTGCGAACCCAAATGGCAATCTTCATGCCTCAAGGTAGTAGCAAAAGCTCTGCCGATACCTCGGTGCTCATCATCGATGACAACGCAGGCCCAATTGTCATAGAGCATTTAAACCTAAATCCTTTGGTTTTAGTTGAACCTGAGTCTCTACATAAGAAATGTAAGTTCATTCAACTGGTGGACTATCACAGAGATTCTTCCTTAATGGTGGCGTATACTCTTCCAGAGATATCGTCGTTTAGGAAACGCTAAGTAAAAGTAGTTCAGAACAAGTTGTACCATTAACACAGAGAAAGAGACAGTCAACGGAATGTTTCTGTACCACTCCTAGTATTAGTCAGGTTTAAACCTTTCTGAGGCATCTTAACTACTGCTGCATCCATCAGCGAATTCCCGTATCTACTACATCTGTTCCTCCAAATCTGTCTAATGCTTTGAGAGAATCCTGTCATCCATCTTTCAATTGTTGGAAAAAGCACTGACAGCTTGGATCATATGCTCCACGTCTTATCATTAATCCCGAAAGAGCTCCCAATACAATGTGAGGGATATGACGTATCAGCTGGCAAGCAGTTTATACAAGTTAATTCCCTCATAAAAATGATATTGGTGTTCAAGTAGGCTGCCCCATATTGACAATTCTACAAAAATTAAAGCTGGAGGGTGATCTATCTTCATTGGATCTTCTCTTTACCGAGAAGGATTCCCGACCCCAAGCCTCTCCAAAGGCTGCTTCAAGCAATTATAATCCCTCTGTATTGCGATCCATTGGAGCCAAAGTTTTTCCAATTTTTAAATCGAAAGGAAAACGGAAATGGGTTGAAGTCAGGCCCCACCCCAGAGTTAGTTGTTCCTGAGGCGGAAGCCGGGAACTAGTGGACAGGAATTCTCTGTGTGTGCGCAATTACTGCTGTACTTTTAAATAAACTGTGGACAAATGCTTTTTAGCGTAGACACGCTTTTTATGCAATTTTATTAAAAAATCACTTTTCTCAGCCCTACTCACCGTACTCGCTTCTCCGAGGGTCAAGCACTCCCAGGCTGCCGATTTGGGGCTCACCTGGACGCGTGATCTCCCTCGCGGGCGCTCTTCCACGGTCGCCATCTTGGGTGAGTGAGGTCGGCGGGCTAATGTTGTGCCTGACTCTTGCCTCACCCTATAAAATAAACCACGCCTCCCGTACGCGCAGCGGACGAGCGCAGCGGGCGCGCCGTTGGCACGCCGGTGGCGCGCCGGAGGCAAGCCCGTCTGCGCCCGTCCGCGCCCGACCGGGCCCTGGGCCATACACTATCCCCATGAGTACTCACCAACCTTCAGTCTACACAAGGGACTTTCTCATGCAATTCAGTCAGGCCCCTCATACGTGCTGCTCCCACACCATCACTATGATGGACTCTTCCACTCACTGCCCCCACTGCCCCTTCCAATTCATGGGACACGATTTTTGTCCTCCTTCATGGGTTCCACTCAATATGGCCCTGCTCAATTGTCGCTCGCTGCCCAAGCATGCCCTAGAAATACACATGCTTCTCCAAGACTATCATCTGAAGGTCCTGTTTCTCACAGAAACATGGGTCTCACCCGATTCCAACCCTGATATCGTGCAAGCCCTGCCCCCTGGCTTCCTGATTCAGCAATTGGACAGACCATCAGGGAAGGGAGGAGGAATAGCAATAATATACAAAGATCACTTGTCCTGCCGCTTTATCGATAGTCCGATCTCAGACTGTGAAAATGCCCTGTTCCTCATTCAAATCTCCCCCCTGAAATCTTTATCATGGATCCTTGTCTACCGCCCACCAGGCCCCCTAGGGCATTTTTGTAGCTCCCTCTCAGAAGCCTCCTTCGCCCTGGCTAGTACCTCTCCCAATTTCATTATCTTAGGTGATTAAAACCTTCACTTCGACAACTCCGGCGACAAAGGGGCGTCTGAGCTGCAACTTGACCTTGCAGCATACCAACTACACCTGCTTAACGACCAACCTACCCATACCAAGGGCCATCTCCTTGACCCCCTATTCTCTAACATCTCCAATCTTAAAGTGCACAACCCTGTCCCCCTCCCGTGGTCAGACCACTCCCTAATCTCTTTCAGCTGGCACATTCCGGCTTCCTACCGGCCGAACCATCTCCCAATATCCTTGAACGCCGCTGGTCGAAATTGGACACAGATGATTGGAGGCAACTCCTGGAATGCTCTCTCCCACCCCAAGACCCCCTTACCCATGCAGCGGACATTAAGTTTTCCGCCTGGATTGAGGACTCTCTTGATATAATCCTTCCCACGATCCCTGTCCATACCCCTGGTGGGAAGCCCAAGTCCCCCATGTTCAATAACGACCTTCGTCTGTTAAAAAAACTCTGCAAAAAAAATGAAAGAGCCTGGAGGAAAGAATTTGCCCCCCAAAAAAAGAAAGAGAGAATACAGCCAATCAATCCTAATTTATAAAAAGGCCCTTAAAACCACTCAAGCTGCTTTTTTTGAGGAAAAAATCAGAACCTCCTCTAATTCACCCAAAGATATTTTCCGTATAGTAAACAAGCTTTTAAAAATTCAAGATCCTCCCCCCGTTAATCCTCTCAGCGATCGCTGCAATGAGTTCGCTGAATTCTTCAATGTGAAAATTCAAAACATTTTAAAATCCCTCCCTCCTTTCACAGGAGAAACCTCTCCAGAACCCCCCCTCTGCATACAGCTACAAAACTGTCCCTGCCTAAACTCTTTTTCTCCTTCTACAGAGGACACTCTTCTCCCCACTTTTCTCTCCATCAAAAGCGGCTCCCCACTCGACCCAGCCCCATCTAATATTTTAAAATTAGTTGCACCGACCATCCTGCCCCCGTTGGTCAAACTTATCAACACCTCCTTATTACAAGGTATCGTGCCCCCTGGCTGGAAAAAGGCCATCGTAAAACCCCTTCTAAAAAAAACTCACCTCGACCCTGCAGATCTGAGTAATTACCGCCCCATCTCTTTACTGCCCATAGTAAGCAATACGGCTGAAACACTTGTCAACCAGCAGCTCCCAGACTACCTGGAAACCAACAGACTCCTGCACCCGTACCAGACGGGCTTCCGCCCGGGCCAGGGCACAGAAACTGCTATGATTGCGGTTGTGGAGGAGGCTAGAAAGATCTTTGATTCAGGAGGATCAGTGGCAGTGATCCTCCTGGATCTGAGCGTAGCCTTTGACATCGTGAACCATACCACTCTGATTCACCGGCTCAGGGAACTGGGAATTTCGGGGTCCGCACTGTCTTGGTTGAAATCCTTCCTCCACAACTGCTCTTTCCAAATCCTCGAGGGAACCTCTAAATCCCGTGCCACCCCTGTATACTGTGGAGTCCCCCAGGGCTCTTCCCTGAGCCCCACCCTTTTCAATGTTTATACGTCCCCCCTGGAGAAAATAGTCTCCCCTCATGGAGTCAAACTTGTGACGTATGCTAACGATACGCAGCTTGTTGTTTCTCTCAGCCAGCTCAATCGTGCCCCTGATAACCTTCAGCTCTGCCTCCAAGATATTTCACACTGGATGGATTGCTCTCATCTTAAACTTAACAGTGACAAAACTAAAGTACTGGTATTGGGCAACCAATCCCATTTCATTCCAAAGACTCTGTGGCCTCCTTGTATGGCACCGGCACCGGCCCCAAAACAATCCATTAAGAGCCTGGGTATGTGGCTCGACCAGGACCTCACGTTCATCACTCAAGCCAGGAAGTCAGCAGGGGCCTGCTACGGCATCCTCAGGACTACCCGCAAAATTCTCCCTTTGCTCCCTTAAGACTCCAGGAAACTCCTCATCCAGAGCCTTCTACTATCTAGACTGGATTATGGTAATGCTCTCTATCTTGGTGCCCCTAAGAAAGTTATTGTCAAGCTACAGGGGGTACAAAACTCCGCAGCCAGGCTCCTAACAGCCACTAACAGCAGGAGCTCTGCAAATCATCCCTCAGACTACTCCACTGGCTGCCTATTCAGGAGCGGGTATACTTTAAAACACTCTGCACGACCCATAAAATCCTTCACGACAAGGGTCCCCTCATCCTAAAAAATCTGATTAGACGCCATGAAGTCTCCAGAAACTTACGCTCAGCACACCTACATCTGGCCCATGTACCCAGGATTAGAAAGGCTCGTACAGGGGGTCGCCTTTTTTCCTACAACGCCCCCAAGCTGTGGAATTTGTTGCCCCTTACCATGCATGCTGAACCTAATCTTCTTACCTTTCGAAAGCTTCTGAAAACTTGGCTCTTCCCCTAACCCCCTTCTTTCCTCTACTACCTCTGTCACTAGCGCTGGGACGCTCACGGGCAGCCATGCGCTTTGAAATCTTTCTTTCATTTCATTTCTTTTCATCTCCAGTCGTAACTTCCAAAAAAAAGAAAGATTGGAAAAAAGGTCATAGAAACCCAAAAATATTTAGGAAAAGAAGGAATAGAAAAATCAAATTCTCTGAGGAGACTCTTCCCACAGCGTCTACAACAGACCTTGTGGAAAGTGGAAAGTCCACTCTAGGGTCTGTGTATACACAGTTAGCTGTTGTTTCTGGGAATTCTCATGGTTTAAACAATCTAAATAAGATTTTAGCATCTAATGGTGCTGGAGGTAGTAATTAAAAAATATCTTAATGCAGATGGTAATGCAGAAAAGATGGCTCGTCATTTCAAGATCTATGTTTTATCTACTTAGCCACACTGGGATTTAAAACTCCATAAAAAGGAAATAGCAGCCCCATCAATGGCTCCGAACCCGTGTTTAATTTCATCTGTGCCTTGTATATTCTCTGGAAAAGTGAAAAATGACTCTCGGAATCTCCAAATTTTCAAGCCTAAAATGCAAAAGAAAATGAAGGAAATTAGGGCCAGATGTAGGTGGCCCAATACCGGTCGGAAACTGCCGAAATTACCGAATTTCGGCCGCTACCGACGGGTATTGGGCATTTGGGATGTAGGCGACCCAAAGACATCCGAATCGGTAAATTTACTGAATCAGTAAAGTTTCCGATTCGGAAAATTTACCGAATTGGAAACATTTTCGAATCAGTAAATTTTCCGAATCGGTAACGTTTCCGAATCGGAAACTTTACCGAATCAGAAAATTTACAGCATCAGTAAATTTACCGATTTAGTAACTTTACCGAATCGGTAAATTTACCGATTCGGAAATTATGAAATGGAAAAAATGAATTTTGAGATGTAGGTAACCTTTTAAATACCGAATGTGCCTGAAATTCGGTATTTAAGAGTCAGTATTTACCATGGAATGAAACCAGGTGGTAACCAGGTGCAGGCTATAAAAGAGGCCCCACAATGCAACAGTTTCACCAGAATGGCGGAATTCTATGTCATTGCGAGGCGGCTACGGCTACAGGCAGAAGGAGAGAGGGTCTGGAGGAGGGAGGAGCAGGTGTACAGGCAGAGGATCACTCTATTCCAGCTAACTGAGCCAGAGATCCTACAAAGGTACAGGCTGGCCCCCCAAACTATCCTGGACCTTATCAAGGGCCTCCACCCACTGTTGGACCATCCAACCCCAAGGGCGCACGCCATCTCACCCCATGTGCAGGTGCTGTGCAGCCTACACCTGCTTGCATCTGGGAGTTACCAGAGTGTGGTTGCTGCGGTAGGTGGGGTGTCCCAGAGCTGTCTGTCCCGTTTCTTTAAAAAATTCCTTGACGCCATGTTGCAGAGAATGTATTACTACATCAGCTTTCCTGCAACGCATGCAGAACTGCTCAGTACAAAGACAGACTTTTATCAGATGGCGCATTTCCCAAACATCATTGGCTGTATTGATGGTACCCACATACCAATATGCCCACCTGCTGCCACAGAGTACATTTATCGGAACAGGAAGCCCACCCACACCATAAATGTACAGGTGATCTGTGATTCCAAGTACATGATCACTGACATAGTAGCCAAATTTCCCGGGAGTACCCACAACTCTTATATCTTCCAAAACAGTGGGATCTACGCACGCCTGACAGCGGGGGAATTCGGCGAAGGATACTTGCTAGGTAACACACTGTGTGAAACTCCCTTGATACATATTGCAGATGGATGTGTGTGTGTGCATGTGAGTAATGTTTTTTCTTCTTACAATTAGGGGACAGTGCATATGCCCTCCGGTCCTTCATCCTCACACCCTACCTCAACCCTACAACACAAAGCCAGTGGAGATACAACAGGGCACACAAAACAACCCGAAACATTGTGGAGCGCACCTTTGGTATGTGGAAGAGCAGATTTCGCTGCCTACATAAGAGTGGAGGGGCCCGCCAGTACACACCAATCACCTGCTGCAAGATGATTGCAGACTGTGCAATGCTGCACAACCTTGCGGTTAAGAAGGGCACCGAAGTGGATATCTCTGATTATGAGGACCATGATGACGAGCAAGCACTGCCTGAACCACACACATCTGGAGTTGCAACACCAACTGATGGCAGACACAGACGGGAAGAGATCACACACAACTTCTTTTAAGTAAGTAAAGAGACACAGACAGGTGGAGTATGCACCCAATGTATTTTAATTGTGTCATGACGTAGGTTTCTAAAGCACAAATGTGCAACAAAAAGCATTTAACTTCAATGATGTCAGTCCTGGTTCACTTCACCATGAATTGTAATAGTCATTTGCGTCCTCGCTTCCCAGTGCCACTTGTATGGTGCTCACTCTGCTCACTTTCTTGCTGGCCTGTGGCCTCAGCGTGGCGCCTGCTGCTCCTCCTTGTCTCTGGGACAAGGGAGCTTGCCATGCTGCTCCTGCTTGTGCTCTCCTCACTCACAGGTACATCCAGAGCAGCTGTTTGTGCAATTTGGGCATTTAACAGCGCCTCAAGAGCACTGGTCATCCTGCCCATGCCCCTAGTGACCTCATTGCTGTTTTGGGTCATAGCCTTCTGCATGTTACTGCTTCTCCTGCATAGAAGGGATGTGGCTGTGGCCAGGCGGTTGATCGCTTTATTTTGTCCATGAGCACGCTGCCTTTCCTTGCGCCTTGACTCAAAATCAGTGTCTAGTTTGGTGCATAGCAGCTGCACCGATTGGCTCATTTTGCGCATCCCTGCTGAAATCTCTTTGTTCACTTCTACAAGCTCCCTGATGCCCTTTCCTATGTCTCCTATGTTATTGTTCAGGGACCTCATTTGGCGTTGGCATGACTGGATGGCTCTTCCCTGCATCCTCTGGATTCTCACCATGCTCCCCTCCAGGCCACGGAACACACTTGGACCCTCCACAGGTGCATCTGCAGCCCTTTCTAGGACTCTGCGGCATATTGCACCAGTATGGCCCACCTCTGCACTGGAGTGCAGTGTGCCAGAGCTAACATCCACAGTCAAGTTGTGCGTTTCTTCCCCCTCCATGTCAGCTGCTGATGACTCCATTTCAAGAAATGGGGCCACAACATGCCTCCTGCTTGGTTGTGATGCAGGTGTTGTGTTATGTTGTGATGCTGGCATTTCTGGTGATGACAGCAACAGAGGGGATTGAGATCTGTGAGGGGACGCCTACAACTCTGGAGCCATTTCTGAGTCTTGTGCAGGAGGATGGCTACTTGGTGCACCTGTGCCCTGTGGTACGTTCTGGGTAGTTGGACCTGGCTCCTGACTCTCCTCCCTCTCTGGTGGTGTGCCTTTAGTCTCCTGCCAACGCCTGCGAGACGTTTCACCTGTGGACATATGAGCGTACATTAGCTAAGCACTACTATCTCACAGTCACTACAATTAAATATTTCTCACTTTAGCTTTATTCTCTCTGCAATCACTTCCCTTACTTGCTGGTTGCTGTGCTGTATGACATATTCTTACATTTCCTGACTACATGTACCATGATGCATTGCCCCTGTATAGTGCTAGCAGTACTGGACTGGGGTTCACTTGGCCACAAAGGGTACAGGTAAGAATGATGGTATGGGGGGGAATGCTGTGCATGTGTCTTACCTTTTTTGCTTGGAGCTCTGGCTGAGCTGTCTACTTCTCCCAGTCCGCAGACGCTGTCTGGTTCAATGGTGAGGCCACCATCTCCTCCAGGTCAGTAAGGGGTGGTGCTGGGTTCTTGCCTCCGCCAGTTTTTGTTGCCTGCTTGTGGTGTTCAGACAATTTTTTTTTGGTTTGGCTCCTGAGGTCGTAGAATCGCTTTTTCAGGTCCTCTATGTCTCTGGTAGTCACCCCAACTGCATTAACTTTGTCTAGTATGTCCAGCCAGAGTTTCCTTTTGGCAGATTCTGCCACAGTGAGGGACAGCCTGCTAAACAGTTTTTGGTGCACCTTCACCACCTCCTCAACAAGGACCTGCAGCTCCATGCTGCTGAATTTGAGTTTTCTCCTCCTCTCTGGCTGCTCTTTTTCTTTGCTGCTTGCCATTTTGCAGTTTTAAAAGTGCTCAAAACTATTCCTGCTGATCAGGGACTCAGCTCAGCTCCAACTGTCTTTCCAGAAGCTTCTAATTAGTTGCAGCTGCCTGTGTAGCCACTTACTGGTAGAGAGGGGGAGGGTGGTAGCACCTGATTGGCTGCCTACTTAAGTTTCACTTTTGTTTGCTTTCCGATTAAGAGATTACCGAATCGGTATTTACTGGATCGGTATTTCCCATTCATTCCTATGGGCCAAAAGGCCCACAGGAAATAATGGGGAATACCGATTCGGTAAATACCGATTCGGTAAATACCGATTCGGTAATTTCCGAATGTCCGATTCCGAATTTTACCGAATCGGTATTTTTTAACAATTTTTTATCTACATACCATTTAATGATTCTAAAATACCGATTCGGTAAAATTCGGTAATTTAGAATCGGTAAAATCGGATCACCTACATCTGGCCCTATCTTCTTTGGCCTTTATTGTATATTTTGAGAATGATTTTCCCTTTCTGAACCACTTGCTTTTGTTGAAACTCTTAGCCCAGGCAGACCAACTTAAGTTGGTAAGGAGCAGTGATTTCGATCTGGTGGAATTGTTAGACACTCAATGGGAGAACAAAACGAGGGTTACATTTAAATCACAAATTATTGTACATTTGATTTTGAATAACAGTGATTTTATATATTTCAAGGAGTCAACATCATTCATTTTCTTCATAATAATAAGGTTTTACCAGAGAGGTCTACAAAATGTACTTGGTCATATCAAGCATGTTGGCACAAATCAAACTTATTACACTATATTGTATTTCAGAGCAGAATGTGAGGCACTACGCTGCTTTTCACTCAATTTTGATCAATCTTCATATTCCACCAGGCCAAGAAGATACTCATTTGAGAACTGAATTATTTTGCTATAGCAACATGATTATATGTAAATTGGGTATCTTCAAGGTCCTAATATTCGGGGATCTAAATGCATCTGTCTCTATTTATTCACTTTCTCTTTTTGCAGACAATGATTGGGTAGAGGCTGCTAATATCCTGGCCATCATGGTCCCTTCTTCCTCTATGACAAATAAAAGAGGATCTTTGCTCCTGGAGGCATGTAGGAAACCAACTTAATTGCCCACAATGGGGGACTTCAGGGTGATATCTCTGCTCATTTCACCTATACTACTACAAAATCTGCTGCAATAATCAACTATGTTTTTAGCTCATATATGTTTTTCCACATGTAACTGATTTAAAGGTGATAAAGAATGTTTTGAGTGATCATAGTATTCTTCTTCTTACCATCAATGTGAAACCTGATGATGTGGATCCATGGCAGATCCCTTTGAGCGATGAGATGTTACTTTCGGTAGCAAATGGGAAGGTCTTATGGACCAAGAAAGATAAACAGGCACTATCAATAGAAAGAAAATTAAATTACTGGAAATCTTAATCAAGATGGTTAGCTACTTGAAGATGTATTTGAGGAAAATATGGGAAAATAAGTGAGGTCAACTACGAATTTGGTAGGTAGTCCTCGTAAAAAACCTATAAGGCAACCTAATAATCTTAATGAACTGTTTGTTTTTAACAGGCTCATTAAACACCTGCAAAGAGGCAATTCACATTTCATTCTAAGGAATGAAATAGGTGGAACTCGTATTTAAAAAGAAGAACTAGGTGGATAAGAACCCAAAAGAGATGTAGTGCTGATAACATCTGGGTAAAAATAACAGAAGCAGTAAAATGTAAAAATCGAAAAGCCTTTTAGAAATTTATAGGTGAAAATAGTGGCGCCTTCTCGACACCGAAGATAAATAATATCACTAGCAGGGATTGGCAAGAGTATATTATTTCTCTCTATGCTTTGAACACACAGACTCCTAGTAACTGTGGCAGAAAATCCTTAAATGAGGGACCAGTTGGTAGCTATACGCTCTCCCCCCCCCACTAGACAGGAAGTACTGCACTATCTTAAAGCTGTTAGGAATACCGGGTGAGAGGCCCAGACCAACTACCTATTTACATTATAAAATTAGATCTGGAAATATTGGCCACTTATTTAGCAGCGCTCTTTTACTATTTTTACCTTACTGGGGTGGTTCCTAGTTCATGGAAGAGCTGTATTATCTTGCAGTTACATAAAAAAGGCCCTTCCAATTTACCTTATAATTATAGGCAGATTACCCTGTTAGATACCACAGGAAAGATTTTCTCCAAATGTGTCTTATCTAATTTACTAGATTGGGTGGAGGAAAATAATCGTATTCTTTTGAAGCAGGCAGGGTTCAGAGCTGGTCACTAGACATTGGATAATATAACGGTAATCCATCTCGTATTCAAAAAATCTGTGAAACAAAGAGGGATGCCTGTCTACACAGCATTTATAGAGTTTTCCACAGCTTTTGACCACGTCGACAGGCCAATCCTTTGGGAAGAGTTGATCGTGTTGGGAATACCGGGGATCTCCTAAAAGTCATCATTGCTCTCCACACAGCTACCTGGTGTCATATCATGTTAAGAGGCAGTCGGGGTATGACTCAGAAAATCCCGACCAGTAATGATTTGAAGCAGGGATGCTTATCGGCACACCTGCTTTTTTCTCTTTATATGGCAGACCTACCTGATATGTTGGGCAAGGCTGGTGGTGATGCCCCAAAACTAAGCTCTTATCCTGTATCGATTCTCCTTTCTGTGGATGATATTCTCCTGCTAGATCTGATTCCTAAAGACCTCCAGAAATGTCTTGATATTGTGTCTTCTTATTCAGATGCCCAGTTCCTGAAGGCTAATACAAACATAACAAGATCATGATGTTTCGCTCAAAAGGGTGTCAGGCCATTATGAAGTATAACTGGTTTCATAACAATCCTACCATAGAAGTAGTAAAATCTCACCCTTATCTTAAAAGAATTCTGACTGCAAATGTGACTGATACTGAAAATATAGCACACTTATCAAATTATGCTCATGGAAACACATTAAACTCACTTTATGGTGCAACAGGGCATAGGCATTTTAATAATCTCTTATCAGTGTACAAAAAGAAGATTCAGTTGATTCTGTTATATGCTACAGAGACAATAAATATTAATCAATGGCACTTTATGCATAAGGTGGAGGGGAAGATTCTTTGCACTATCTGCACTTTAAATTCCATGATCTTGATAAAGTGGTAAGGCTAGAATTAGGATTTGTAACACTTACATAGGAGGACTTGCCACCATTCTACGATGGTATCCCTGCATTCTGCATGCAAAGTAAAAGTCCTTAACAAGTCTTACGGCCATGGAATACCTCTCTCCCATGATAAAGGCTGATCTGTTTGTAAATAATGTGATATCAGCACTTTTCCCTGACTAGTTCTAATATTCAAAATATGAGCTATGAACACCTCAAAAAATATTTCAAGCCCACAATGGCAAAACTTTCATTTGAGAATTATATGGTTATAAGTAGTGCAAAACCTCACTTTTAGTGTGTCACTCAAGAATGTCAGGCAGTATTTCCTCAAGTGTATCTGAACTTGAACCTGGAACACAGGGTGCGAAGGTGTACAATGCTTTGCAGGTTGAAATGTTTACCGTTAAAAACTGTGACAGATACATGGCAGAATTTAGTTTGAGAGGAAAGAATTTGCACTTTATGTTATAACGATGTTCAGACTGTCGAACATGTTGTATTTGCATGTCCTGTTTTAAGTGTTTGGCAATTGAGATTTATAAAGACATATTTTTTAAACATGGAATTACAACCGCTAAAGCTGGTATGAAGTTGATAAATTGCCCTTTTAATAAATTAATGTACTGTAATATATTTACTTTTTTAGCTCTTTTTACAGCTGTACTAATTGATATGATTTTATACATCATAGTTAGATTTAAATCTGTAATAAAAACCTTGAACCTTGACAATAACACAAGTGTTACATAAGGGTTTTTATTATTATAAAATTGCCATTTTGTGTTCTTATGGATGTGTGGATTTTTGGCTAGAGTGTAGTTACGTAGTTATGTTGAATTGTGTTGTTTCTCATTTGCTTTTGACTTATTAAAATGTTTTCTAAACAGTCTAATGTATGTCACCTGTGCCTGTACAATAAGTCAACCTTACCAGTCTGAATAACAACCCTCACATTGTTATCAACTCTGTGACACAATGTGCTTTCTCCCGTAACAGGGAACAGCACTGCCCTTGTTGAGCAACAGTGATCACCTTTCATCAGGTTCCATTTTGGGAAGTGGTCTAGTATACTTTAGTGGCAACACTGACCTGCAGGCATAATTAGAAAAGTATGGGCTGCACATAAATTCTGATGGACCAATAGCTGGAACAAGAATGGGGGTGGGCATTATTTACTGAAACAGAATTTAAAACTGATGTTATTTCTATGAGTATTTATTCAGTGGACAGAATATCTGAGAAAGGTACTGTATCTCACCCATCATAAACATTTGCCTGCAGTGTCCAGGGTTTAATGTACCTAACCCATAATGGGCCATTTCACATAAGGTTGTATAAAGTGAGCACTGAAATAGCAAATTTAAGACAGATCTCTACCAAAGTCTTGGGCTGACTAAGTACTTCTTTTGTTAATTTTAGGGTGGAATTGGATTTGTCTACCAACTTTGGCAAATCACAGATTAGGCGTGTGGTGCCAAGAGACATAAGGTTGCCCTCTCTGGTTTACAGAAACAAGCCGCTAATCAGTCTGTATAATTTCCAGTATTCAGAGATTTTGTTTTACTGTTCTGGCACCTGTGATTCTCATGTTGCTGCCAAAGTCCTGAAACTTCCTGGGGCGATAAGTGCTCTTTTGAGCTTTCCATGGGCAACATGCTGCAAGGCTATAACCTGGCTTTTGTCTATATACAATTCCCAGTGCAATCCAACAGCATGCTACAGCACAGGAGTATGGCGATATTCAAATAGTTATCCGCTCAAGGTCAAGGCAAATTGCCTAAGTAGATGCCTGTTGTTTTTACCACCAACTAGTTTGTATTGTGCCATAAAGAGCTGGGTTTGCCATATTTAGAGAATTTTGTTAAACTGGCCCCAATCAAACTATGGCTTTTGGTCTGAACCAATCCCGAAGCAAAAGTGAATAGGGATAATATTAAGGATTCCTTATTGCAAGACAAGGGCTTATCCATCCTGTGGATCGCATAAATTGGATATAATCTAAACGACCTTGGCCGATGAGAGCTATTTTTCTCACCATCTCTCATAAATTAGAAGAATAAACAGTAGCAAAAGCTCTTTTCTTGGAAAAAGTCAAATCCTAAGAAAAAGCATTGAATGTTGGAAATTTACCCATCCCAATTTGGCAATGAAAGGCTTGGGGCCTTATTTATTATAACCCTGGGTGTAAAACTCCGCTCCACTTGCAGAGTTTTTCCAACTTCGCATTCTGCGTAGAAGGTGTAGTTGCTGTAAAACTCTGTGCGACCTGCAACGGAGCGGAGGATTTTTGTACTCGAACGCCTGAAATGCATGTTCGCATGCGCTGGACTGACTTACCTGATGAATGCGATCGCTGATGAGATTTCCCGAGCATGTCATTCGAGCACGCCAGCGGGGTCCTGGCGAGGGTTTTGTGAAGATCGCAATCCCAAATGCGCAGGATCTACCGCAACTACAATCTGGAGAAGGTTCTCTCCCCGAACAGCATCAAAACCTTCTCAAAATAACAATTAGGAGTAAAAAACTTCTCTAATTGACATTTGGCTATTCTTTTTTGTGCAAGGAGTCGTTTTTCTTTTTTTAACTTTTTTTGTCAAGAGGAAGGAAGTGCCCCAGAGTCTACAACTTCCTGTTCCTTTCCAGCAGGCTCCTCCCAGTGGTTTGTCCATCTCCTGGTCACTTTTCATATGGATTTGGAGCTGGAAGGATCACTTTTTGTGTCTGCTACATAATATATCATTGGAGTTGATGACTTTGAATTTGAGATTTCACAAGAAAGTTGGAGAATTGGTGTTGTTTATTTGATTGGGGCCATGCACCTAGATTCATTTGTCCTTTTCATTGTTTTGTTTGTATTTATTGTGGTGGGTGGCCTGTAGTTTCAGTAGGGGCCTAGTTTTTTCTTTGTAAATAATTTTTCTTCTTTTATAAAGGAAACATGCAGCACAGTTCACTATATTTTTCTCCATGTTTTCAAAACAATTTGCAGTATTTATTTAATTAACTATGTAGCCCAGCAGTCTGCCCAAAAATAGGCCTTTCTCAGCCAGTGGGCCCAGAGCTACCCATGGGTGCATGAAACAACTGATGTTGTGGTGTCTGTTGAATTTAAACATAATTTTGGCCATGCATGGCATTCGATTTAAAATACAAAATTTGTTTTTGTGGTATATCACCTTTTTTTCATGTGTGTTAAATTAAATGCCTTTGTTGGATGTGTGTGGTTGTAACTTGTAAACCTTTTTAGCCCTGTGGATTTTCGTTTTAGGCATTGTTGCATTAGAGATGTGTTGCTTAGCATGCCTCCTTTGTCTGGCCAGTGTGTGAGAGTGTTTGTAATAGTAGGCTATCGTTTGCCTTGGCTGAGCCTCCCCATGTGGCCAGGAGCCATTATGTAAAGGATGTGTCCATATAGGCCTGCTTGAGTTCATTGTTTTCCAGGTCTCCTGCTTGTTGGGCTTAGTTGTGACCATGTGGCTGGTGGCAATTTTATGGAGGCAGCCAGTGTTATTTTACCGTAGGCCTGCATGTCTTCCCTTTGTTCCTCTTGGCTTATTGCCACTTGTTGTGGTGGCCTGGCCAAGTGGCTGGTAGCCATGTTTGTGAAGGCAGCCAGTGTGCCTTTGCTATAGGCCTACATTGACTTCCCTTAGTGGGCTTATTGCATTGTCTTGTGGCCTGATGATGTGGCTGGCAGACATTTTGTGAAGGCAGCCAGTGTGTTCTTTTACCATAGGCCTGCATTGTTTTTCCTTTGTAGGCTTATTGCTTATTGATGTGGCCTGACCATACGCCTGGTGGCCATTTTCTGAAGGAAGCCAGTGTGCTTTTGCCATAGGTCTGCATTGTCTTCCCTTTGTAGGCATATTGCTTTTTGTTGTGGACTGGCCATGTAGCTGGTGGCCATTTTGTGGAGTCAGCCAGTGTGCTTTTGCCATAGGCCTGCATTACCTTTCTTTGTAGGCTTATTGCTTGTTGTTGTGGCCTGGCCATGTAGCTGGCGGGCATTTTATGAAGGCAGCCAGTGTGCTTCTGCTATAGGCCTGCATGCCTTCTTTGTGGTGCCCATGTCTTCTTGCTGGTTGTTGTTTTGTATGCAATTTATTCTTTTTTTTTTGCAGCAAAAATGTAGCACAGTTCACTACATTTTCTCCATGTAAATTTGCAATATTGATTTAAATTGATTCACTATGTGGCCTAGCCTGCCAATGGGTTTTCCAACCAATAGACCCAGAGCTAATCATGTGTGCATGAAACAACTGTTTCTGTAGTGTCTGTTGAATTTAAACATCATTTTGGCCATGGATGGCATTGGATTAAAGATAAAAAAATTGTTGTTTGAGGTATTTCACCTTTTTTTTCATGTGTGTTAATTTAAATGCTTTTGTTGAATGTGTGTGGTTGTAACTTGTAAACCTTTTTAGCCCTTTGGAGTTTTGTTTTTTGCATTTTTGCCTTAGAGATGTATTGTTTAGCATGCCTTGTTTGTCTGGCCAGTGTGTGAGTGTGTTTGTAATAGTAGGCCATAATTTGCCTTGGCAGAGCCTCCCCATGTGGCCAGGGACCATTTTGTAAAGTCTGTGTCCATATGGGCTTTCTTGAGTTCATTGTTTTCCAGGCCTTCTTCTTGTTGTTGTTGTGACCAGGTGGCTGGTGGCCATTTTGTGAAGGAAGTCAGTGTACGTTTGCCATATAGGCCTTCATATCTGTCTTCCCATTGTTCCCCTTGGCTTATTGCTTCCATTGTCATTTATCAGCTTCAGCTCCCTGAGTGATGCATCCCACGTGATGTGATGCCCAATGCCAAACATTTACATTTGTATTTTTGTTGTTGTTCTTCTTCGTTCCTATCCTTCCTGAGTGTACTGTACAGCACACCATTATAGTCCTTGTTGTTGTCAAAATCTCACAAATGGTTAGACTGTATTGTTAAATGTTTTATTAACTGAGGTAATAACAATAACAAGTGTGGTCACACACACTAAATGATATTATATTTGTTTTTACTAGTAACGAACTACAACAATTCCAGATTTCACTGATGTTCTTCTTGCTTCTTTGCTTTCAGGTGCACAAGAGAGGAGGAGACAACTTCACCCATTGTACTGCCAGACAGAAGATCTGAGCCCTGCGCACAACATCATGTGACGTGTGACCATAGCCATCTCTTCAATTTGTGAATCTAAGACAAGTGCTGATGCACGCTAACTGGCAGCTTCAAGATGGCCCCAAAGAAAGGTACCAGTACCAAGAAAGTCAAAGTTGCCAGTGAGAAGAAGAAGGCACTGCCACTTACCACCAAAGGTATGTCACCCAGACCTTTTTTGAGACACCAAAAATTGTGCTTGCAGCAGTGATGTCAGGGGAGCAAGCTGTGAGCAGCACCGAGCATCAGTGGACCCACCCCACCAACCTAGGCCCAAGCCCATGTATGTCTCAGAGGCAGCCAGTCTAATCACAGCAATACCGACGAGCAGTGACGTTAAAATTGACTTATCGTTATCGCAAAGTAGTACCCAATCAATGCAGGACACTCAGATAAGTGGGCAACAACAGCCGTAACCACTACCAATAGTAGTTCCTGCCAAAGCAGGGGCATTTCAGGAGACTGAGCTTCCTGCTGAGGAAGAAGAGCAAGCTACTCTTTCAGAAGATCCATTGTCTTCCAGATCCCCAGTAAGGAAAAGGAGAGATAGTCCATCAACTTCTTCTCCAAGCCCCCTTCTGATTATCTAGACGCCAATTATATCCCACCTCAGTCTGAGAGTGAGACACACCATGAGACAAGGCTAGGGAAAAGGAAGGTTCCAGAAAGCCTTAGAGTTATGGAGGTAGATGTAGAACAGGAGGATGATGATGAGCCAGTCATCATAGACATTAGCCCTGCCCCAGTGGAGACCGACAGTACCCCATCCCAAATTGCTGTGAGGGAAGTGGCACGGATACCACCAACACAGATACCACCAACACCACCTCCAGCTGCCATATTTACAAAGTCAGGCCAGCGACCTAAATCCACCACAACCATCTCAGTAGAAGTAGGTACTGCAGAGAGTCAAATGTCACTTCCACCTGCCCGTTCATCCCACATTGCAAGTGGCAGCAGCAGTGTCAGAAAGTTGACCTCGATGGTTTGAAGCTTCTTTTCGGTTTGCCAGACCGAGGTGAACATTGCTAAATGCTCCATTTGTGGAGTAGGTGTTAGTTAGGCAAGCTTGGTACAAACTATGTTACCGGAGGCCAAACAACCCATCTGAGAAAACACCACATGAACCAGTGGGATGAACACATTAGCGGACAAAAAACTGCTAGTGTTGTTGGTAGAAGGCATGAAGATCAGATCACAGTGGAAGATGAACAAAGCAGCCCTGTCCCCAGCAGCGCAGTGGTATTGCTCACATCATCATCAGCAACATCGCAATGGCACAAGATTCAGGCCGAGACACCAACGGGTCCAAGGTAAGAGAGTACCGCAATAAAAAATCGTGCATTGAGCCTAACAATATCTGGTCTCAAGAAGTAATCTGCATCAATGGCACCAGAAAAGAAAAAAATCCAGGCTACCGTTCTCAACAAGTTTAGGCCAGAGGGGTAGTATGAATGCAACCACCCAATGGCACGTTTGTACAATGCAAAGCTGGCTAAAATGTTAACGCTGGACCTCGTCCCTTTTTCTTGTGTGGAAGGAGTGGGTTTTCTAGAATATATAGCAGCCATCTGCCCAAAATGGATGGTTCCCAGCCAGTCTTATTTCGGCAGAGTTGTTGTTCCAGCACTACATCACGACATGCTGGGATTGCTTGGACAAGCTTTGCAGCAGAGTGCTGTTCACTCTATCCACCTGACGACGGACATGTGGACCAGTTGCCAAGCACTGATTACATGTGCATCACTGCACACTGGATCTCTTTTGTTGGGGGTAGAGAAAAGATATCTGCAGGTGTTGAGACTGCTGACATTTCTAATGGTGCTAGGAAGCATGCTACAGTAACTATGTTTGCCATGGAGAAATCCCATACAGCTGCAAACTTTTTGGAAGACTTTAACACTAAGGTCTTTGAATGGCTGCGACCAAGAGGGCTTAACATTGGTTTTGTTGCCACAGGTAACGGCAGTAATATAGTTCAGTCCTTGGCCGATGGTGGCTATTTCAGGGTACTATTTTTGAAGCACTGGCTGCATTAACATCATTGTTCAAGACTTTCTGACAAAAGAAGACCAAGTCTGCAATTTACTCACCACCTGCAGAAGAATATGCACACATATTAGCCATTCTTTTAAAGCCTGGAGGCAGCTGAGGATCCTGCTATATGATAATATAATGCGAGTTAAAGCACTCAACCAGGAGGTGCCAACACATTGTAACTCAACTTATTACATGCTTGAATGTCTGTTTGAGAAGTACAGACCAATCAATGAATATGTCATGCAAAGAAGGGATGCAACTGTGAAAGGCATGATCATTGAGATGGACCAATGGGGCCTAGTTAAATGTCTGACTGAGATGCTGCTTCCTTTTGAGGTGTTCACACGTGAAGTCAGCAAGGAGGACTGTACCATGGGCCAAGCGATCCCATTGTTGCACATGCTACAGGAACAGCTAAAAGAGGTGTCTGCAATGTATGCAGGTGTGGAGGAAAAAAAGAAGCAGATGAGTTAGTGGAGAGCTTAATCCTTCGCGTATCTGAAAATACAAGGGTGCAAAGAGACATTGTGTCATCCAACCATTACATTAGTGCCACAATTTTTGCTCCACGGCACAAACCATTACTGGACACTTTCCTTCCTTTTTCAGACAGAGATGTTGCCAACTACAAGCTGTGCAGTCATCTAGAAAAATAACAGCCAGAAATTAGGAGCCCGCTTCTCTAGGGCACATCAAGTACCGCAGGGCAAGTTCAAGTTCAGAGCCTGTGGGCAGTGCGGTTGGCTTACTGCAGCCAAACCCACCAACAACACCAAGAATGACATCAACGACAACAAGAACAGGAGCATCAGCCCCAAAAGTGGCTAAGGAATGGTTTCTACAGGCAGGGCTTCAGTCCAGTCCTGAGGCAAAGGGAAAAGAAGCTGAGTAAAGCGGAGCACCCATAACCATTGAGCGGATGGCCCAGGCCTATCTGGATGACCCAACAGAGGTTTACTTTGATCAAAAGCCATTGATGTATTAGTATGGGAAAAAGCATCAATGGCCAGTGCTCAGCAGGCTGGTGATAAACTATCTGGTTTGCCCCATAGCAAGTGTCTCTGCTGAGTGTGTTTTCAGTGCTGCTGGTGCCCTTCTGACAGTGAGAAGGACCAGTCTCTTGCCCCAAAATGGGGAGAGGTTAACCATGATCAAAATGATTCAGCACTTTATACCACCGGATTACACCATACCAAAGGTAGAATAGCAGGAAGATGACAACGACTCAGGTTATGGAAGTAGTGTATTAGGTGACCTTCTTCTGGATGAACCACCAGATTTTGAGGACGAGCTCCACTTCCTTGACAACTAGGCTTTATTCCTCTAGTTACTTTCTTTCTTTCCTTCTTTGACACCCAGAAAAACCCTCAAAAAAGATATAGCTAATGAACATTATTGCGTTACAAAAGGGGGGTGGTGATGGACGGAGCATCTGAACCAATCAAACAGTCACACCCAGTCAACAGATCTGGGTTTAATCCATCACCATTCTTTAGCCCACTCTGCCACCCCAGTTCAGACATGGCCATATGCAAATCAGTCTGACCCTGTGCCTCATGGGAACAGTCCAGCCCGAACTGCCAAGCCATGCCTTCCCTGGACCAGAAACAAGATTCCTAGGACCGGTTTCTGGCATTTCAGCCGTCTACAGCCAGGCTTGCTTGAATCCAGTGGCAAAGTGAGCAAGGGACTCACGTCTGAGCATACCCAGCCAACTTACGGCGAACAAAGCAGTACAAAAGGGGGGTGATGATGGACGGAGCATCTGAACCAATCAAACACTCACACCCAGTCAACAGATCTGGGTTTAATCCATCACCGTTCTTTAGCCCACTCTGCCACCCTAGTTCAGACATGGCAATATGCAAATCAGTCTGACCCTGTGCCTCATGGGAACAGTCCAGCCCGAACTGCCAAGCCATGCCTTCCCTGGACCGGAAACAAGCTTCCTAGGACCGGTTTCTGGCATTTCAGCCGTCTTAAGGCCAGGCTTGCTTGAATCCAGTGGCAAAGTGTGCAAGGGACTCACGTCTGAGCATACCCAGCCAACTTATGGCGAACAAAGCGGTACAAAAGGGGGGTGATGATGGACGGAGCATCTGAACCAATCAAACACTCACACCCAGTCAACAGATCTGGGTTTAATCCATCACCGCTCTTTAGCCCACTCTGCCACCCTAGTTCAGACATGGCCATATGCAAATCAGTCTGACCCTGTGCCTCATGGGAACAGTCCAGCCCGAACTGCCAAGCCATGCCTTACCTGGACCGGAAACAAGCTTCCTAGGACCGGTTTCTGGCATTTCAGCCGTCTTCAGCCAGGCTTGCTTGAATCCAGTGGCAAAGTGAGCAAGGGACTCACGTCTGAGCATACCCTGCCAACTTATGGCGAACAAAGCGGTACAAAAGGGAGGTGGGGATGGACGGAGCATCTGAACCAATCAAACACTCGCACCCAGTCAACAGATCTGGGTTTAATCCATTACCGTTCTTTGGCCCACTCTGCTACCCCAGTTCAGACATGGCCATATGCAAATCAGTCTGACCCTGTGCCTCATGGGAACAGTCCAGCCCGAACTGCCAAGCCATGCCTTCCCTGGACCGGAAACCAGCTTCCTAGGACCGGTTTCTGGCATTTCAGCCTTCTTCAGCCAGACTTGCTTGAATCCAGTGGCAAAGTGAGCAAGGGACTCACGTCTGAGCATAACCTGCCAACTTATGGCGAACAAAGCGGTACAAAAGGGGGGTGGTGATGGACGGAGCATCTGTCTGTCTCTGGTTCACAAATCCATCCCCACCGTCTTACTCTTTTATTGCCGGATTGGAGTTGCAACTGTGTGCAGTCAGTGAAGAAGTAAGTCCTGACTCTCGACTCAACCTAATGCCATTTCCCTCAAGCCGGACATTGGATGGAGAATACAAAGAAATATGTGCCTGCCTCCAACCCTGGGCTCTGACTATCTATGTATCTATGTATCTATCTATCTATCTATCTATCTATCTATCTATCTATCTATCTATCTATCTATCTATCTATCTATCTATCTATCTATCTATCTATCTATCTATCTATCTATCTATCTATCTATCTATCTATCTATCTATCTATCTATCTATCTATCTATCTATCTATCTATCTATCTATTTATCTATCTATCTATCTATCTATCTATCTATCGATCGATCGATCGATCTATCTATCTATCTATCTATCTATCTATCTATCTATCTATCTATCTATCTATCTATCTATCTATCTATCTATCTATCTATCCTTTCCTAGCCTAGAGGGCCTGCCCCGGAACTACAGGTCAATAGTAGCATGCTTTGCACGCTGAGCAATTGTTGTTTGTTATGAATGATTGATGATGTATACTATTCTACACACAAAAGAAGTGACTCAAGTCAATCTTTTCCTTTTTGCTGTTAAATGACAAAATTGTACTACTACAGGCCAATCCATTGTATTTTGAGTTGGGTCATGTCTGGACTCACTAGGGACACTGTTGGTACGGAGTTGGACACCATACTCGGAGTCAGAGTCAGGAGGATCTGAGATGAGTTATGGAATGACTTGGGTCATGGGGGTGAGCGTGACTACATTGGGAAATGCCACCAGAAGAATATGGAAGTTCTCAAATTCACTTAAACCAACTGATTTTGATGATGATGGCTTTGAAGTGGCCTAAAGGTAAACAACAATACCAGACTAGACCTACATGCCTGTGAAGTGATGGTGGTGATGACGAGTGTATTATGACTGACAGCGGTGCATTGATTTTACTTGATCTGGAAAATGCTATATTGCTGTGTGTATGTGTGTGCTCAGTGCTGTCTGGCTCAAATTCTAAGCAAAGTGAGGTTGGGTGGGGGCCGGTTGTTGGAGGTAACTACTGAAAACAGAAATTCAGCCATGCTACCTCTGAGTCTTCTTGTTGCCCTCTTCCTTATGCTGTTTAATTGTTCTCCTTGATTCTTCAATATCATATTTTTTTCATCTACAGGCCCTTTACCCTGCGCAATAGTCGAAAAACAACTCACACTTACCTTACCCAACCGCATCCACTAGGCACCCAAGATTGACGGAAAGTCCAAGAGGAATGCAGAGATGCAACTCCCGATTTGGGAATACATTACCATTTTGTCTCTTCAATCATTACAACTGTGTGTTTTGTTTATGTTTGTTTACTTAACTCCTACAGATATTTAATGTTATTTGCTATCTTTCAAAGCCTGGTGCAGCAGAACATAATGTAACTTGGGTCTCTCTGGGGGCAGACGGACAATTTGATTTGATTTACTTTTACTAATCTAGTACTCATCATGATGCATGCATTTCCTTTTCCTCCCATAACAGATTTATGATGGTCGGCTGTCAAGATGATAGTGCTGTTGTCCTTGTGTAGTGTTTGTCTTTGTCAAACCTTTCGCTCAAACCCCCCTAACCATCCATTCATCAAACCCCTAACCCTCGTCTCATGGGTTGTGTGATTTATTGAGGTGTGACTTAACAATTTACACCATTAATTGATCACACACTCGGTAGGGCGAATTTGGTGAAAGCAACACCAAATCAGTGCAGGGTGAGGAGAATCTTATTCTTAAGCTCATATAGCCCACATTGGCAGTATATTATATTATTCACCCCTGCACAGTGTATGATATTTCTTTTAACAGGAACATCTCATTGCCAGCATCATCATTCAGGCACTGTATTCATTTGCGTTCAAGGTTCAGCTTGTCCACTTCGTACCTTTCGTAGTAGCTCAACATTCTTCTGAATAATTCATGTTTCATTGCTTATCAGACTCTCTTCTTGTGTCTGAGTCTGTTCTAGTAGTCTCAGTCTAGTCTCTGGTGACTGTCATTTTTTTCAAAGCTTGCAGAACGGCATTAACCTAGTTTTTATTTCAATTTGTTAACTTCCCTGCAGTGAATATTCCCCACTCTACGATTCCTTTTCCTACTGTTCTACTTCACCTAGGAGGAAGTGGGACCTCGCTCAACTTCTGATGAGTTTGCTTTCAATATCAAAAGAAACACTCGCAATGCATGCTGCTACTACTGCCACCACTACAACACTTTGGGAAACCATGCAGCCCTCTTTTCATCTAATCAGGTAAAAGAAGTGAACTGTGGTGGATTGATTAATTGTTGAATGGCAATCATTCTATACAATTAAAATTCACCCTCACCCCCTCTGAGTCCTTAGGGGTTAATATATATAGTAGCAGAGTATGACCGCAGAGACTAGGAAGAGAGAGTAATAGGGCAAAGGAGGATACCACATAACTATTCTGTTCACACTATCAGCAGATTTTTAAAACTGGCTGCGCCAAAGACAGCAGTGTGAAGTAAAACAATAACCCCACAAACAAATGTTTAAATCATTGAGAATTATAAAATGGAAAAGTATGAAAAGTTTATTCCGTGAACAAATCTACACCAAACCCAGAATCGGGCCACTCCACTCCCTAACCCCAACTAATGTCCAAGTGGTGTCCCAGAGTAAATTCAATTGTCCATAAATAAAGAAAACCCCAACTCTCACCCGCCCACCCAAAAACAGATTAAAAAGTGGCTGAACAGGGCACTAACGGTGGGTTAGGAGCTTCTTCAGGTGCCCGTACATACGTTCCTGCCTGGCTTCAATATTTGCCAGCCTTAGCTTGATGCAGCTCTCAATTTGGCAGAAATAAGGGTGAGCAGCATTGATGGATTGGTGGTGGGCACCCATATGACCACGGCGACAATGTGGGGTTGATGTTCTGGGCTGGCTGGAGCCCGGGGCATCTGCAGCAGCTTCTGCCTCCTCATCCTCCAAGGCCTCCAGCCACCGGTACTCGGCCCTGATGGCCTCGAGTTTCTGCTGCTGGATCTGGGCTGCTATCTCCTGTCTGCTCTGTGTTTTGGGATCAACAGCAGGAGAAGCCACATATCAAGAAAGACAAAAAAACAAATTATAAATGGTGCTCTTATCAAAACTCATAAAAAAATGATGCCATGGGTATGGAGGGAGGGAGGTGATAGATGATGGGTGGGTAGGAAGGATACATAATGTTGTGCTTGAAAACTACTGTGAGTCCAGGGAGGAGTGTGAAATACCACCTCTTCAACCCTTTGAATCAAAAGACCTTCAAAAAAAACCTTCCAGGCAAGTAAAGGTGAGAAGAACACCACTACAGAGGAGCACCCTAGTCCCTTATCCTCCTTCCCAAGGACTTTTTCATTCATCATTGCATTGTTCTTCTAGTATTTTATTTTTTATTCTTCACCCTTGGCTTTGCTACTTTCCATCACTTAAGTTTTACATTCTCTAAATCCACTCTTCACCATTGAAACTACCCATCCATCCATAGAGCCCTCCATCCAAACATGGCTCTCTGTCTCACTCTAGTCTCTCATCTCAACAAACCTTTCAGCAACATACATATGTAATTTACCCATCCATGCGTCCTTAAGTTTATTTCAATCAAAAGGAACCACCACAGGATTCCAATCACCTATCCAGGCAGGCGTCCTTTCACACATACACTTTCACCCACCTAGGCAGGCTTCCTACCCATAGACCTTTCATTCATCCTTCACCCACCCATGTATCCTAGCTATCAGCCACCTACAGTATTCTATGAATCCAGCTCTTTCACCCATGCATCCTTCTCTTTCAGTCATATATGATATATTACCCATCCTCTCCTCTTTCATCCTTCCCTTTTCCATCAATCCATTGTTAAAGGTCTGGTTCATGAAATGTTCTCCGCTGAGTTGAATATAGGAGCGGCCATTAGTTACTCAGCTCAACTCCTGCTGTATTGACCTGTTGTTCACAAGTCAACAACACTACACCTTTACAGTGAGTTTCTTATTAATTGTCAATAAGCAAGCAATATGACTTACCACCGCCTGCCATTGCTGTTGACTCACCCCCTTCCGCTGCTGCATCTGCAGACTCGCTGGTGCCGGCACTGGTGGTCAGTGTAGCTAGGAAAAAAGATTATACATTTCTTAGATGCCAGATACGCCTCCTCCTCTTTCTTGTTTTATAGCAAAATACACCACACTGTTGCGGGGATTCTGCACATACACAGAACTATGCACAGGAAAACAGGACCTCAGTGAATAGGTGGTGTACCAACCTACCACATCCGTACTCAAAATCCCTTACAGACTAGCTATAGTGTCTCATTCATTCTCCGTCTACAGCAAAGCTACCAATGATTAGACAACCCAGAACACGTAACTCTCTCTTGGGAATCGCAGGAGCCAGACACTCTTTCGCCTAGCCACTCATACTTGTCCACAATGAAAATAATCAGAGACGCAGTATAGTTTAAAATGTTTATTTCAACTAACGCACTCTATGGTGCAGTACACAAGCCAATACGAGCAGTAGAATGCATAAACACAATACATTCAGCATTGTTACAATTCCATAGAATACAAACGGGGATGTCATGTTATTAGAAAACAATGGAAAAGGACGGAACGACCTAACCACCCTCCCCGTGGCAAGAGATAGTTTATTATAAAACAGAAGACCTCTGGGCTTTGTCAGCAGATCCCCATACCTCAAGGCCTAGATGCAATGTTCACATCGCAGGACAAACACGGGTCTTCTCTCTGGAAAGGTGTCTCTCCATCTGTGTAAAAACAGGTTGTGTTTGCAATATTAAAGTACACGATTTCCAGAGGTGCAGCTGTGTGAAGCCTGCTACAGATCAGAACAGTGTCAAGCTGTTAAGGAGTGGCTCGAGCTATTGATTGATGAATTTGATGTTTTGAGAAAAAATAGCATATGGCCGTGGTTGGCAAAAGCAATGGGCCTGTCCTCCTCTCACTTCCTTCCAGACATGGTGAATGCACAGCCATCAGTTCACCAACTGCTGGCAATAATAATACTAGGCCTAGCTAATAAGAACCCACAACTTTGGGGTGTCCAATTTGATCATGGCGGTACAAAAGGGGGTGGTGATGGACGGAGCATCTGAACCAATCAAACACTCACACCCAGTCAAAAGATCTGGGTTTGATCCATCACCGTTCTTTAGCCCACTCTGCCACCCCAGTTCAGACATGGCTATATTCAAATCAGTCTGACCCTGTGCCTCATGGGAACAGTCCAGCCCGAACTGCCAAGCCATGCCTTCCCTGGACTGGAAACAAGCTTTCGAAGACGATTTCTGGCATTACAGCCGTCTTCAGCCCGGCTTGCTTGAATCCAGTGGCAAAGTGAGCAAGGGACTCACGTCTGAGCATACCCTGCCACACTTATGGAGGCCAAAGCGGTACAAAAGGGGGTGGTGATGGACGGAGCATCTGAACCAATCAAACACTCACACCCAGTCAAAAGATCTGGGTTTGATCCATCACCGTTCTTGAGCCCACTCTGCCACCCCAGTTCAGACATGGCCATATGCAAATCAGTCTGACCCTGTGCCTCATGGGAACAGTCCAGCCCGAACTGCCAAGCCATGCCTTCCCTGGACCGGAAACAAGCTTCCGAGGACCGGTTTCTGGCATTACAGCCGTCTTCAGCCCGGCTTGCTTGAATCCAGTGGCAAAGTGAGCAAGGGACTCACGTCTGAGCAATTTGACCATGGCTACACTCTTGTTTTAGTGATTAAGCCTTCTCATTTCAACAAACATGCATAGAATACCTTACTTGGACAATGAGCATGCAATCTGCACAGCAGAGTAGTAGTAGTAGTAGTAATATGTGACCAATGGGTTCTCTGAGTCTTAGAGTGCCACCACTCAGCCATCCGCAAAAGGGGAGAGGGAAAACTGACTGAAAAAACAGAAGAAAGGAAGCTACAGACAGACTAGAAACTAGAGACTAGAGACAGTTTGACGTATAGTACAGAAATTTGAAATATAGAAAATATGTAAATAGGATAAGGCCGGGATAACAAATATTTAAACATTGATAGATCGAAGAGGATTTAAAAAAATATATAAAATGGGTAGACACCACATTGTCTACCCAAAAAGAGCGGAAAAGCTAGGGGAATAAATATATTAATGTTAACTCCAGGAGGATTTACTGGGGCCAGCAGAGCCATCAGCCGAGGAACTCTGGGAGGCACCTCCAGTTCCCAGACCCTCACCCGCATCAGCCTACTTCTTGTCCCTGGATGCTGTTGTAAAACATAGACAGAAAAAGATTATTTATAAATAAATATCTCCCCAAAATATTTTTGACAGACAAAGACAATAGCAACAACACCTACCTAACCCTATTCCAAATTTAGTAAACTGCATTTTGGAAGTACTAATAATAAATTGCAACAAATTATATTTCCTTCTTCTCATATCTCATTCGCATATCTCTCAACCCCCTTTGACAGGCCAATTCACTAATCACTAAGGGCTTTATTAATGATTACAATGATGTCAGCAGATGCCATTGTGGTTCTTGAACCACAACCGTACTAGTCTATTCGGAATCGATGCAATCGCCCATAGGCCAGGCGCAAACCTCCATTTGTCAATGGAAGCTTGTGCGGCAGGCGGAAAAGACCTGCAGCACAAGCTTCCATTGAAAAATGGATGTTGTTGTTCACAATCATCCCTGCACCGTCCGTGTGGCATGCACCATGCGGTTCCAAAATTACAAACAACTAATTACAGAACTTCTTACATAATTATCACTACTCACATCAGCTCAAGCGAGCGCCAACAAGTACGTTAACTAGGTTAGGTTGCGCCAAGTAAGCTAAGCACCCATCTGGAATAACAGACTATTACATAATATTTGAAAGCGCATTAACCTGCATGTGAGCAGCATGCTTGCTATTATTTGGGAAAAAATATTAGCTATTGCATAGAACGCACAAGCAATAATGACAATTATAAATTCTTAGCTACTCACCCTGCCCCGGAACCTTGACCCCTAGCAGGTCCAGCAGGTCCTGCTCTTGGTCCAGGATGTCGGACCAGCAGTGGCCAACTGCTGAAGGGTGCACCGAACCACAGAGCAGCGGTAAACTGCCTGGCACACCCTCATCCAGCAATGCTGGTGCTCCCTCATCCCGGACCCAGGCCTGCTGCCTGCTGCCAGGGTGGAGGGGAGTTGGCATTGAATATAAAAATCCAGCGCAGCCCCCTCCACCTCGGAAACCAGGGCACGGGGCTGCACATCTGCCTGGCGCCGCCTTCCACAAGGGAGGTGGCGGCTACTTGCGTGCCTTGGTGTACCCTTATCTGCCATGGGGCTGGGGGAAAGAGAGACAAAAAGAAACAAGGAAAAAGAAAGAAGGAGAGTAATAAGGAAGTAGGAAAGCTAAAAAATAAAAATTCACCAAAAACACACAAAAAGGTTGCAAAAAGCCACAAAATACATACACACTTAGAAAGGCAAAGGGTGAAATAATAAATACAAAAGATTGGAAAAAAAGTTTTAGAAAGCAAGGATAGCAAAGAATGAATAAGGATGGAAAAGTAGGCCCCAGCACCTTAAACAGAGTAAGAAACAAGATGGCCGCGCCCATTGCGACTCTGTGGTGCAGTTTGTGTGATATTTCAACCCGAAAACGCAATCCGGGTTGATGTACGGCGGCAATGTCATGCGAACGGGCGGAACAAGCAACTCCATTCACTCGCAGAACTCCATGTAGTGCGGCAGAGTTTTTCCCCACTTTGCGGAGCTACATGTAGCGCCGCTATGTGAACTCCGCCCAGGCTTAATTTATTATGGGCAATGGGAACGTGGGTGATATTGCTTTTATTACATCTCAGTGCGGGCACTGTTAACCATTTGCCAGGGTGATTTGGAAGGATCAGAGTTGTCTGGTGGGTACGTGGAATGTGAGGCAGTGGTTCAGGTACGCTGGTTCTTCGTTGTGTAGGGTTTTGTAGGAGTGAGTGAGGACCTTGAAAGTGACTTTCTTGTTGACTGGGAGCCAGTAGAGTTGTCGGTGGTGTTGCGTGATGTGGCTGCGGCGGGGGATGTTGAGGACCAGTCTGGCTATGGCGTTTTGGATGTACAGTAGTTTCTTGAGCTGTTTCTGGGTGACGCCGGCATAGAGTTCATTGCCGTAGTCGAGTCTGCTGGTGATGAGTGCGTGGGTGACCGTCCTTCTGGAGTCTGTTGGGATCCATCTGAAAGTCTTTCAGAGCAGGTGGAGTCTGTAGAAGCAGGCTGAGGAAACTGCGGTGATTTGGCGGTCCATCATGACCGAAGAGTCCATTATGATGACAAGGTTGCGTGCAAGGTCCATCGGGGTGGGGGGCGCCCAGAGCGGCTGGTCATCAGGAGTCGTGCCAGTCTGACACGGTAGGTCCCAGGATGAAAACTTCGATCTTGTTTGAGTTGAGCTTGAGGCATCTGTCTTTCATCCATGTCCCGACGACCTACATTCCACTGTGGAAGCTGGTTCTGGCAGTTGAAGGTTAATTGGTGAGGGAGAGCATCAGCTGGGTGTTGTTGGTGTAGGAGATGATGTTAAGTCCATGGCTTCTGACAATGGCTGCGAGGGGGGCCATGTAGACGTTGATGCAGGTGAGACTCAGGGAGGAGCCCTGGAGGAATCCACAGCTGATCTCCATTGGTTCTGAGTGGAGCAGTGGTAGTCTGACTCGCTGGGTCCGGCTGGTGAGTAAGGAGTGGATCCAGTCCAGAGCCCTGTCGCAGATGCTGGCATCATGGAGTCTGGTGACTAGGATGCAGTGGGAGACGGTGTTGAAGGCTGCAGAGAAGTCCAGTAGGATGAGGGCTGCTGTTCTGCCTGGGAGGGAGCGGATGCCATCTGTGGAGGCGAGGAGTGCAGTCTCTGTACTGTGGTTGCTTTGGAAGCCGGATTGGGAGGTGTCCAGGACGTGGTTTGCTTCGATGAACTTGGAGAGATGGGCGTTGATGGCCTTCTGTACGACCTTGGCTGGGAAGGGGAGGAGGGTGATTGTTCTGAGGTTCTTGAGGTCTGTTGGTCTGACAATGGCCTTTTTCAGCAGGGGGTTGATCTTGCTGTGTTTCCAGTCATCGGGTAAGGTGGCGGTTTTGATGGAGTAGTTGATGGTGCGGTAATAGCAGCGGCTGCTCTGTGGAAGATGTGGTATGGGCATGGGTCCGTTGGAGCCCCTGAGTGGATGCTCTTCATGGTCTGTTGAGAGGTGGCTTGGTTGTCTGTGATGGTGGTGGGTGTGGCTACCAGGTCTAGGGTGTCAAAGCTGTCATAGATCTTCCTGATCTGTGGTGGAAGGTGCCGAGTTTGTTGCAGAGGTCTTGGGAAGGGGGAGCGTCTGCGATCTCGCTGGTGGGCCTGGCGAACACTTTGATGATGGTGAAGATTTCTTTGCTGTTGTGTGTGTTGCCATTGATTCTAACTTGGATGGCTGTTTTCTTAGTGGTTTTGAGGAGGAGGTAGTGCGTGTTGATGGCGGACTTGAAAGTTGCGTGAGTTTCCAGGGATTTGTTGCTCCTCCATTTCTTCTCGAGAGGTTTGCAGGTGTGTCTAGACTCATGGAGAGGGGGTGAACGAGTTGGCCATCTTGGATCATTGTTTGCCTGGTCTTCTATTGAGGGGTGCCAGGGTGTCGGTGTAGTTGGAGATCCATTGGTGGAGGTTGCGTGCTGCGGTGTTGTCATCCATGAGCATCGGCGGAGTTGTTGTGCCGAGGGAGTTGATAAGGAGTTCTTCTATGGCCTTGATCCAGCTGCGACTGAGGGGGGTGATGATGACAGTGGTGTGCGGTGGGGTTGTTGCAGGCGAGGTGTACTCAATGATGGCCGGTCCAGGAGAGTTTGTGGTGTGGCTGTAGCTGATACTCCCGCTGGCAGAGAAGACGGGGTCTAGCATGTGTCTGGCTGTGTGGGTCAGTGCAGTGACTAGCTACTTGTGTCCGATGTTGGCGAGGTTCTCCAGGAGAGGGGCTGTGTTCTGGTTGCTGGGGTGGTCTAGGTGGAAGTTGAGAACTCCGAGTAGGATGTAGTCAGTGGATGCGAGTGCCTGGGGTGTGATGAGGTCTATGATGGAGTCCGTGAAGGAGGGTCGGGCCGCGGGGCCTGTAGACGTGGGTGTAGAGGAGGGTGGTGTTGTGTTCCTCCAGATCTGGAAGTGGAGGTATTCCATGTTTGTCGTAGGGTCATTAGAGTGTGAGGTTAGTCGGAGAGTGCTTTTGTGGATGATGGTGATACCTCCTCCCGGGCGGTCAGGGCAGTCCTTGTGGGTGATCTTGTAGATGTCTGGCATGGCAATGGCGATGTCTGGTCCAGAGCAGGGGTCAGCCCAGGTTTCCGTGAAGAAGGCGATGTCAGGAGCAGTGGCGTCGAGAAGGCCCCATATTTCTGTGACTTTTTTTTTGGAGGGACCACACATTGAGGAGGATGCAGTTGAGGCGGATGACTACGCTGTCTGTCGGCTGGGTGACAAGAGGGCTGGCGTGATGGTGTGGCTGAAGGTGCGGTTTCAGTTCTGGCAGTCAAATGGTCCGAGAGTCTTCTTCAGTGATGCTAGGTAGCAAGCAACGTGTTGAGCCGGGTTGACATCGAGGATAGTCCTGGCGTGGTAGCGGTGGGGGTCCAAAAGCAAAAAGCAAAAAAGCCAGAGGAAGCAAGAGAAAAAACAAAGTCAGAGGCAGAAAAAAGTAATTAGAAAATTAAAACAGAGATAGGGACAGAAACAGCGAAGAGAGGGACAGTAGGGCAGTCAAGCAGCAGAGCAGTGACGCTTTACCACTAGACCACCAGGAATGAGGCACAGGCAGGAGCCTGTGGGTTTAAGAGGGCATCAAACTTCTAACCTCCTGGTCAGTGGGGCCAGCAGCAGCAGGACGGGACCGCAGCTACCAGATGGTGCTGCGCTGTGGAGTTTACCATGTGTGGTAAATTCCCCACCCTATTCAAACGAACTTGTAATGAAGGCCTTTATTTTTTTTAGTCCAAATCTTTTTATTATTTAGTTAACAGATAAATACATTTGTAATACAGTAGCAACACATAAAAAATAGATCCAAATATATAACGAATAAAAATTACATAGGAATACATGACAGCATGGACTGGGATACAAAGTTATGAAAGTTTTGATATAAAAATGATTAGAAAGATGCTATGACCTTTATATGTGCGTTTACATGTTTTTTCATTCTGAAGAAATATTGCTGTCGAGTACTCTGGCTACCATGACATTTTGGAATATTTAAATCGTTTCCTTTCTGACTTGTTTGTAAATCTGCTGGCTTTAAAGACAATGTTTCAGAAAATTCTAGATGATCGAGTTTGCTCCCTAGCACGGTGAAATAAGGGGCTGTTTTGAATATTTTTGAGTGAACTGATTTTGGTTCCCATTAGGAGTCCTGTGTGTCAGTTGCCTTACACAGCACAGGCCTGATAAGTGCATACAACATAGACGCAGCCTAAACACTTTCAATAAGGAATGCCCGCACAAAAACAAATATGACGTAAGCCACAAAATGTCCATGAAACGGAAATGACAAATTGCACCAGCTGCACAAACAAAACAACAAGGAAGGCCATGTGCTCAGGGCACATAGCCACGGAAAACAAGAGAGCTGAATCCTGTGTCATGGGAAAACATGACCACATCGACTGACCATGCAGAAACTGAGGGCAGAGTTCGGAAAGTAGCTCATGAAATGGCACCATCTGGTTGTCTGTCACGGTGTACATGCGGCTGTCACACCACGGTGAGGGTATATCACGCTTGGATCCCAGCCAGCTAGACAGGAAGTGGAATGCACGTATCCTTGACTTGCTCGTTATTTAGAAACAAGGTTATTCGTCTGCTCTGTCATGTTTTTGGAGACTGAAAGCGCACCACGTCGTGTGAGCAGTTTTCTGTCGTAGCTTTCTGTACCTATATGCCTCGTCTTCCATGTGTACTGTATGCATGTACAGACGTCTTGACGCACCTTAAAAGGACAGTCTGCAATAAATGAATACATTATTAGTGTTTAATGCATTTTTAAAAACTAAACCTACATAGAGGAATTCTGTAGGCAAGAAAAACTGAGTTTGGGGAATAGTCTAAATAAATGAAAACCCAAACATTGGAGCCATTTATATTGAATATTAAATTAGGTGACCAGTGATAATTCTGCAGGTGCCGATAGGTAAAGCTTGTGGCTAAAAGCAAAAGAAAACAAGCCTTTGCACTCTTGTATCCTGATGGTGGTAATAACCTGCAACATGGCCTCCCAGACTCCACTCTGGTAGCCTTCTTAAGGGCATCCTACATGCTGTACCATGTCTTATCCAGGGCTTGAAGAAATATGGTCACTTCACCCCCATCGCGAGGGAACCCCATTGGCTTCCCTTACCAACCCATATCATCTTCAAAACCAGCTGCATCATTTACAAAGCCATCATGGCTAGCACCACTGCTTATCTTGCAGACAAGCTTACCATACCTGGTGGATCAGAGCACATCCGCTGAAAGAACGCAGTCCCACTGCAGATTAATACGTTTCAAAACAGAAAGTAAAAAACAAGACAGTAGGCTTTTTCCATGTATTCTCCAAGGTATAAAGCAACTTCCCAAATCCATTAGGACCACCCAAAAGCTGCGTCAATTTAGGAAACAGTTGACGACTCACTGCTTTATTTAACACAGCATCACAATACATTAACAGGCCACAACACAGCTACCTCTACTAATATGACTTTTTGCTTGTCCTTGAACACATTTAGCACCCAACTGCCTCTTAGCTAGGTTTGCACTACAGAGATACCACACACATACATTCATTTCTAGAGTTTAAATTAGTGGTGAGTGTAACTCACATAAATTGGTGTAGCATAATTATGCAGAATTACAGCAAAATTACATGACCTTAAACGTAATTACGGGAGAAGAATAATTCAGCATTTAGCACTATTTTCTTCATGTAATAGCACCCCCTCGCATTTAAAGTGGACCAGAGGATGCATTTTGCACTAAGAAATAAAGCAAAATGCAACAAAAACATGAATAGCAGAGCAATTCTTCACAGAACTCTCTCTGAACATTTAGCGCTATTTTCTTAGTGCAATATGCACCCTAGCATCTAAAATGGACACGAGGATGCATTTCGGCACTAAGAAAATAGATATAAATGCAAAACAATACGAACAGCAGCTTTGTGTTGTGATTACCTAAGAGTTTGTCACTTGTTTGTTCAATGCGTGGTCTGTTTTTCACAGTGCAAATTGCACTTCCACCGATATTGGCATGTTGGGTAGTGTTATGCATGGCGCACAAAGATGAGAATATACTTCCGGCTACCTGTGTTACGCAGGTGGCTTGATTTATGATTTTGATTTCTATTACAGGTCGGTTTTTGGGAAATCATTTCAAATTCCAATCTGGGTAACTTGTGATTGGAAACTCTTTTCTATCACACAACCCCAGATTCCAACCGCTGTGTAGATTAGGGATAATTGGTCCTGACGAATTGTCAATAGATCATTTGTAACTTATGCTGGAGCAGGGTTTTCGGAAAGTAAAACGTGCTCGAATTAACGCCCCAGTAACATTTACTAATGGTGTGATGCATGATTAATAATCACCAACATGAACACAATGGGAAAATGCTGTGCACATGCGTGCACTGATGCTAAGACTAATGCATGAAAGACAAGGCCGCATTTTGCATCTTGCTTTTTAAGTTTAATAAAAAGTAATGCTGCTTTTGCACATTGATGCTCTTGCTAGGAAAAATAACATTTGTATTAGTACAAAGGTGGGAGGTTAAAAGTGAGAAATACATTTCGTGAAATGAATAATGTCTGTTTTCATTTACTTTAGAAAAATACGGGCCTACATTTCTGCATGAATATTAGGAGTTAAAATACAAAGGGCGAGGCTAGACGAGCCCGCGCTTAGGGCCCGGCCCCCCAGCCCACGCCACGCCATTGGTCAAAGGATCTGACCGGCTGCCCTATGGGCGGCCGGCCGGGTAAGTACTTCCGGGTCAGGGAGGGGTGACGCACGTCCGGTGGGGGCGTGGGGTCAGAGGTCATGACCTATTTAGGTCAGGATCACGGTCAACTCGGCCTCTTTCCTTGCCAGCGCCGGACCTGCTCGCCCACTCCCCTCGCCATTAGGAACTTTGGTTTAATCTTTGTTAATCTGTTCCATGACCCAGTAGCTTCCCCTTCCCCGTAGTCGCGTCCCCCATTCTATCGCGTACCAGAGGATCTCGAGGAGAAGCGGGTTGTGGCCGAGTCGAGCGGAGAGAGCGTCGACCAACTCGTCAGGTGAGGTGCTGGGGCTTGCCGAGGCTGCGGGCGGGCGTGGGAGTTCGAAACCAGGCTTTCTTGCCCTTCCTTCCCCCCCCCCCGCCTGTGCACTGCACGGAGGGTGTCTGGGAGGCCCGCGTGCGCTTGCAGCAGCCTTGAGTGGGGGTAGGAGGGCTCCGGCACCGTCACCTTCCGACGTGGTGGGCAGGTTTGCGCCGGCGAGGGGAGGGAGCGAGAGTGCCTGTGGTGCAGCGTGCGGGGAGACCTGTGAGAGCAATGCCAGCCAGGGGGCAGAGCCACAAGCGCAAGGACAAGGATCCTGAGATAGCGCAGTTGCTTTCCCTGTTGCTGGCGAAGTTCAGTAGGGATGACGAGAGCAGCGAGGGGGAGGCCAAGGAGCTGCCTTCTGAGCCCGAGGGTGAGGCTCCGGTCATTGTAGAGCGCCCACGCAGGCAGGGGGTCCCGCCCAAAGCAGCTTTCCCACCACTGCCGAAGAAGCCTAGAGTGCAGAAACCGAGTAAAAGAAGCACGCAGAAGAGGAAGGGGAGCAGTAAGGGGGTTGGAGCGAACCATCCACCTAGGGTTCCCTTGGAGCCAGCAGTCACGATTGTCCCCCCCCCTTCTCCTCAGCTGCCCGTAGTACCGCATAGCGCCCCTTGTCCCTCGGTAGTGCCTCCTGCTGCAGATGCGTCTGGGGGGATTTTAGAGGAAATTCGGGGGGGCATAGCAGCGCTGGGTTCCGCCCGGTGGCGCCTGGGAAGGCGAATGTGACTCCTCCATTACCAGTGAGCGCCCCCCCTCCCTTACAACCTGGGGGCACAGTGCCAGGGGGCGCCTTGAGCGAAATACTAAGCGCATTAAGGGCGTTAACACAGGGGCAGGCACCCCAAGGGGGAACGGGGGCATTGCCAAGTGTAGCGGCTTCACCCCCCTTGCCAGCAGTAGCGTCCGCGTCCGCAGCAGTCGCGCCTTGGGCCCCAGGAAGGACGGATGAGGGCCCCCTCGGCGAGATTAGGGAACAGCTAGCTCTATTAGTTAAAGCGCAGTCCTTGAATGTACGGGCGGCGCTTCCGGTGGTCTCTGCCCCTTCAAATGCTCCCAGTTCTTCAGGAGGTAAGCCTGAGGCCTTAAATAATGAGCCCGGAGGGGGTGCGAAGGCTGGAGGGGGCCAGGGTTATGTGTTATCTAAACCAGGCCGTCTAGCTACTCATGTATCTCCTGAAATGAAGGAGAAGATCTGGAAGGGAGAATTTGTAGATATATTCTCTTTGATCAGGCCAAAAAGAGTGGAAGTGGAGAGCAAAGACAAGGAAGGAAAGGACAGCTCCTTTAGGGACAAGAGACCGAGGGTAGAAGAATCTATTACGAACTGGCTCTTTGGCTTCCAGGTGTTTATGACAGTAGTCATTGAGAAAAAAACAGAGTTAGCGGGGCCTTTGGTATACTATATGCATAGGATTTTGAAGGCGCACACGACGCATGGTGGTACAGCTTGGCTGGATTACGATAGAGATTTCAGGTGGGAAAAGGTGCAGGACCCGGACATGGGTTGGGACCAGGTGGAGGTCAATGTTTGGCTAGAAAATGTGAATGGCAAGTCAGGCGGATCCCAGAGCAACAGGCAGCCCTTTCGGACTTCCCAGGGAGGGCCTGGGGAGAAGAGGGGGGCATGTTGGGCATTTAATAAGAAAGTGTGCACATGGTCCACCGAGAAGTACAGATATAAGCATGTGTGTTCCTTTTGCGGGCACCCTTCCCATCCCGAATTCAAATGCATTAAAAAATCCAAGGAACGGGGAGGAGGGGGCAGAGAGGCTATGCCCTCTCAGCCATAAGCTGCCCACTCCTGTAGACATTGGGAAACTGATTTTCTGGCTGAATCAGTACCCAGACCGGTCAGCAGCCAAATTGTTGTACTTTGGGTTCTCTGAAGGGTTCCGCATTCCAGCGCAAGGTGTCCCGCCGGTCGAGTATTGCAATAACCTATTGTCTGCAAGGACACAGCCTGCAGTAGTGGAGTTGAAAGTGGAGAAGGAGCACGGGCTAGGGCGCGTGGCGGGTCCTTTTTCGGCCCCCCCCCCCCACTCCCTGGTTTTGTGTGCTCGCCACTGGGAGTGGTACCTAAGAAAGAGCTGGGGCAATTTAGAATGATTCACAATTTGTCAGCTCCAAAAGGGGAGTCTGTGAATGATGCTATCGACCCGGCCCTTTGTTCGGTGACCTACTCCTCATTCGACGTGGCGTTGAATAAAGTGAGGTCCCTGGCCAAGACCGACATAGAGTCAGCGTTTCGCCTGTTGCCTGTACACCCTGAAGATTATCATTTGTTAGGGTTCCAGTTGAACCACCAATTTTACTATGATAAGTGTATGCCTATGGGGTGCGCGGTCTCTTGCAGATATTTTGAGACCTTTAGTTGTATGCTCCAATGGTTGTTCTCGCATAGGACAGGGTACAAAGAGGTGGTTCATTACTTAGACGACTTTATGGTGATGGGACCTGCTGCATCAACAGCATGTAATCAAGCGTTAGCCCAGCTGGTGGCCTTGTTCAAGGAGTTTAATATACCGTTGGCCCCGGGCAAAACAGTAGGCCCAGCGACATGTATGACTTTCCTTGGAATTGAGATTGACACAGTGGTTGGGGAGTGCAGGTTGCCATCTGACAAGGTGCAGGCCTTTTCCCAGGCTATAGACGCAGCTTTGGCTGGTCCTAAGGTTACACTGCATCAGTTGCAGGTTTTGGTAGGGCAGTTGAACTTTGCCCTCAGAATCATCCCAATGGGCCGCCCCTTCTCTAGATCAATCGCCAGGGCAATGGTGGGCCTAACCCAGAAGCATCACAGGGTGCGCCTCCGTGCAGAGGTGAGAGAGGACTTGAGGGTTTGGCGCGACTTCTTGGCAAACTTTAATGGCGCTGTTGTCTGGCCATCCACCCCGGAGTCTAACTCAGAGTTGGGACTGTACACGGACGCAGCAGGCAGCATTGGTTTTGAGGCCATCCTTGGTTCTCAGTGGTGTGGGGCGGAATGGCCAGAAGAGTGGCACAAGGATGGTTTGACAAAGAACATAGCCTTTTTGGAGTTGTTCCCTATTCTAGTAGCGGTGTCCGTTTGGGCAGAGCACTTCAGGAACAGATCAGTGATATTTTGGTCAGACAACATGTCTGTGGTTGAGGCCATTAATCGGCAGGGGGCAACATGCAGGAATGTGTTGAGATTGCTAAAGCATCTGGTGTTAGCATGTTTGAAATTGAATTTGATGTTCAGGGCAGCACACATACCGGGTGTTGACAATCATGCTGCTGATGCTTTGTCTCGTTCCAAGCTGCAGGATTTTCGGAGGTTCCATCCCGGAGCAGAGGACCGGATGACAGTGTTCCCACCATCACTGTGGAAAATTGGAGCCCCGCTTTAGCGGGGCTGGTAGGTGCCTCTTTGAGTGACCGCACTCGGAAAGCATATCAACAGAGTTTTTTGTATTACAGGACATTGGTACAAGAGGCTGGTTTTTCATGTTGGCACACTGATCATGCAATGTTTCATTTTCTTCAGCGAATTAGTGATCAAGGCAGGTCACTGTCTTATGCTAGGACCCATGTAACTTCCGTAGGGTTTTTCGCCAGGTTAGCGGGCTTATATGACCCTGGGACGTCTTATGTAGTCAAGAGAGCCTTGGCGGGTTGGGCCAGGAAGGAGGGCCCCAAGCGAGATAGTAGACGGCCTTTAGATGTGAGGACCTTAAAAGACATGCTAGGGGCACTCCCGAGACTGTGCACCTCCACTTTTGAGTGCACATTATTTTCTGCAGTTTTCTCCCTGGCCTTTTATGGGGCATTCCGCCTGGGGGAGATTGTAGGAACATCTCGCAGCGACCACAGTGGGGGACTGCAGTTTGGGGACACCAGGGTTAGAGCGGGGTCTTTAGAAGTGATCCTGAGAAAATCTAAGACAGATCAGTTGGGAAAAGGGGCAGTGATTCAGCTGTGCCCGGCGCCGGAGACACCTATTTGCCCGGTCGCCTGTATGCAGTCATACTTAGCCATCCGCCCTGGGGGGGAAGAGTCAGGCCCTGTTCATTCATGAGGGAGGGGATTGTGTGTCGCAGTACCAATTCAAAGCAGTGCTGCGGTTGGTCTTAGTAGATCTGGACCTGGGGGATTCTGGTTATTCCTCCCATTCATTCAGGATAGGGGCTGCTACTTTGGCAGCAGGAGTGGGGCTGTCATCCAATGCAGTGAAGAAGGTGGGCCGCTGGTCGTCCAACTGCTTTAGGCGTTATGTAAGGCCTGAATTACTTTGACTTCATTCAATGCTATGCCCATGCCTGACTTTTCTATTTCCTCTCCGATTACTAGTATGCCAGGGAAGGTGGTGTGGGTATTGGGACACTCGTTCGTTCGGCGAGCAGCAGTGCGATTGCGGCAGCGGCGAGTGCGGAAACCACCTGGGCTGGAAGGGACGGAATTCTTGTGGCACGGTGTGGGAGGAATGCGTATCCGGTACCTGCGGCGGCTCGTGGAAGAAATGAGAGGACGTGAGGGACAGAAGTCCCCTGAATTGATCATCATCCACTTGGGCGGTAATGATATGGTAGACAGGGGACGCTTAGCTGTCAAAGAAGCACTGCTTACGGAATTTGCTTGGCTTGGGCGGACCTTCCCTCAGGCCAGGATAACATGGTCTCGCATGATCCCACGGCAATGGTGGGGCGATGGAATCCGGGCGAGGCCGTTAAATGTGTCAGTAAGACGTCTCAACGGGGAGCTGGCAAAGTTGTGCTCAGGCAAGGGCCGCTTGCTGCATCTCCCACACAAGATGATCTCGGGACCGAATATGTTTCACCATGATGGAGTACATTTATCTGACACTGGCACGGACACGTGGATTAAAGGGATTTGGTCATTTGTGCTGAACTTGGCTGAAGGGGGGAAGGGCGACGGACCTGTGGGCCCTAGTCTCCCTTGTGGCGGAAAAGAGACATTTGACCACTGATAGACTTACAAAATGGAGGGGAGTCCGCCTTGCGCACTGCCTATGCCAGCACTGAGGGGAGAGAAGGTAAGCTCTCCGCAGGGGGATGGAGACCACCGGCTGGGGAGGCTAGGGCGACAGGTACGAGCCTCCTAGGCAGCCTGGTGGACGAGAGGTGGGGCCCTGGAAATGGCGGACAAGGACCCGAGGGCTGGGGCCCATCGCTCAGGGGCGCAGGTGGGTTGCACCTTGCGTGGGCATCTCTACCTGGGGGATGCGAACCAGAGGGCCCCTTGGTGCTGGGGGAATCAAGAAGTTATGAGCAAATACAAGTTGAATAATGCGTAATACAAGTTGATAAAATGAGTTAATAATAAATGATAAATGTTGCTCATAAGTTGATAATGTTTTAATAATGTATATGTCATGTTTATGAATTTGTGATTAAACATGGCCTTTTTACACCCACCACTTTTTCCAAGTTGATTGATTGGTGGGTATGCGGGCGTGGAGCATGCTGGGGGATCCGGTTCCTATACAAAGGGCGAGGCTAGACGAGCCCACCTTTAGGGCCCGGCCCCCCGGCCCACGCCACGCCATTGGTCAAAGGATCTGGCCGGCTGCCCTATGGGCGGCCGGCCGGGGAAGTACTTCCGGGTCGGGGAGGGGTGACGCACGTCCGGTGGGGGCGTGGGGTCAGAGGCCATGACCTATTTAGGTCAGGATCACGGTCAACTCAGCCTCTTTCCTCGCCAGCGCCGGACCTGCTCGCCCACTCCCCTCGCCATTAGGAACTTTGGTTTAATCTCCCACCCACCCGTCCCCTTAAGGCAGTGATTTGGAGATGTGGGTTGCGGAAAAGAGACATTTGACCACTGATAGACTTACAAAATGGAGGGGAGTCCGCCTTGCGCACTCCCTATGCCAGCACTGAGGGGAGAGAAGGTAAGCTCTCCGCAGGGGGATGGAGACCACCGGCTGGGGAGGCGAGGGCGACAGGTACGAGCCTCCTAGGCAGCCTGGTGGACGAGAGGTGGGGCCCTGGAAATGGCGGACAAGGACCCGAGGGCTGGGGCCCATCGCTCAGAGGCGCAGGTGGGTTGCACCTTGCGTGGGCATCTCTACCTGGGGGATGCGAACCAGAGGGCCCCTTGGTGCTGGGGGAATCAAGAGGTTATGAGCAAATACAAGTTGAATAATGCGTAATACAAGTTGATAAAATGAGTTAATAATAAAGGATAAATGTTGGTCATAAGTTGATAATGTTTTAATAATGTATATGTTATGTTTATGAATTTGTGATTAAACATGGCCTTTTTACACCCACCACTTTTTCCAAGTTGATTGATTGGTGGGTATGCGGGCGTGGAGCATGCTGGGGGATCCGGGTCATAATGGGCAAAACACAAAATAATAAGCTGAAAATCGAGCTCTGACAGAGTTTGGAGAAAAAGGCAGTAGCTGACCTTCCCTAAAGATTGCTGCGTGTTTGCCAAGTATCTGAAAGACGACTGTGAGAATGAAAGGAAGTGCATAAACTTCTTCCATCAAAAGCAGCAATGCTAAATAATAAAATCGTTACATTTTGAAACATGTTGCGGACTTGCGGTCTAAGGAAATGTGTGGATGGAGTAATGTGAAAATCCACCAGACAAAGAACGTATTAGAAACTATGATTGTGACTATGGTGGTGTGATGGAACACCCCCGAATCAACCAACGAGACACTGAGTTTTCATGAATGTTTCAACTACTGTGGGTTGGACATGTAGGTTTTAGGGTATAACTGGTGTGCCTTAGGGGGTGTGGCAGGCGAGCGATTGGGAAGAAACTTAGAGGGAGATCGTCGCTGTCCGTCGGTTTGCTTAGGCCTACCTGTTTCCTGTTCCTGTCCTTTTACCAAGTATCCTGATAATCTTTTTACCCTGAAAGTATCTCAGGGGACCCCCTACTATCCCTGTGGCCAAGGGGTGGTATTTCCTTAATTCCTTGGGTTAGTATTAGCTAAATGATTAGTACTTTGCATAATCAATTGCAAATGTATTTTGTCTCTGAAACTAATGTCTCTTCGCCTATCCACTCCTTCATGTGCATTTATTCATTTTGATATGAGTTTGACACTGTTTGCATTGATGTATGTCTTAGCTATCTCTGTGATAATTGCATTGTTTGCCTTGAGTTTCTGTACATGTTTGAGCTCTTATTTTACATTATTTGGTGGTAAACACAATTAACTTTACACTGAGTTTGTGGTTATTTAGTAAAATAGATAGATAGCTAGCTAGCTAAATAGATAGATAGATAGATAGATAGATAGATAGATAGATAGATAGATAGATAGATAGATAGATAGATAGATAGACAGATAGATAGATAGATAGATAGATAGATAGATAGATAGATAGATAATAGATAGATAGATAGATTTATAGATAGATAGATAGTAATATTGGGCCCGATTCACAGAACTAACTTAAGACAAAATCCTAAACTTACTACTTTTGGTATTCACAGAATGCACTTACTACTTTTGGTATTCACAGAATGTATTTACGACTACTAACTTTACGTCCGCACTCGGGCCGGAATTTCCGGCCCGGAAGCGGAGCTTCTGGCTTAGAGGCAGAGCTTCCGGCCCGGAGGCGGACCTTCCGGCCCAGAGGTGGAGATTTCAGCCATGGCTAAATCCCCACCTCTGACCCAGAAGCTCCGCCTCCAACCCGGAAGCTCCGCCTCCAAGCATGAAGATCCGCCTTAAGGTCGCACGTTCCGCCTCCAAGTCGGCAGCCCTGCCTCCAAGCCGGAAGCTCCGCCCCCGGGCCGGTATTTCCGGCCCGAGTGCGGAAGTAAAGTTAGTAGTCGTAAATCCATTCTGTGAATACCAAAAGTAGTAAGTGCATTCTGTGAATACCAAAAGTAGTAAGTTTAGGTTTTTGTCTTAAGTTAATTCTGTGAATCTGGCCCATTATTACCATCAACTTCTCAACTTTAGGTCCATCGACCAGAGGAAAGAAGTTGGTATGCAGGCTCAATTAGGTATTTATAGTGTTAGATACGAGCCTGCATTATAAACAACTGATTTATTTAGAGTTCATTTATTCTTGACACTAAAAATACAGCGTCATTCAGCGGGTCATGTGGGGTGTGTTTGTGTCATGGGCCTGTGTTTCTTGTGATGCAATAATATTGATTATCAATCCTTGGTTGGCGTTGGATCCGTTTTTGGTAGCAGAGGATGGTTAATTATTGATTAGTTTGGTATTAATTATTGATATTGAATATTTATTTCCTAACATGAAGAGTTAGTACTTTGTTCAATGTTGTTTCAAATGTGGTTACGGAGTTACCTGAGATCCCGGGAAAGTAATATATTAGCCTGAAGTAGGCAGGAGAATAGTATGGATAACGTATCACACTGGAGAAGTACTTTGTCTGTTGTTGTAATAGTGAACAGCGAAAGGCTATAGGTGTTATATTAGGGACTATTCGTATGAGAGTAGATTTTTGTGTTATAGTGAAAGGCCCACTTCCGAAACTCTGGCCTTATCCCCAAAAGGAGCACCAAGACCTCTTTCCATGTGGAAGTCCTCTTCTGAAACTTTTGCCTTATCCCTAAAGGAGTACTGAGTCCTCCTGTAGCTTATTTGGGTGTAGAATAGCGCTGGTTGTTGTTTTACTCGAATTTAAAGAATTCTAATTTTGAAGTGAAGACTATCTCTTTATTTAGTGGAACAGACACGTTAGCATTGTTTTATGTTGTTGTTAACAAGATTTTGGTTAAGAAATACCTAGAAAATACATTGTAGTAATATTTTTTAAATGAAGGGTCTGTAGAAGGAGTAATACTGATGTCAGAAAAAGCTGCGCTGGCATTGGTCATATAGCGGGAGCGTAGAGAGCCGTAATTAGTTAATTTTTGTAAGCTAATGTTGTATTGGTGTGAGTCGCACTGGCATTGGACTGCTATTAGCAAAGAAATCACAGAAGTACGAAGAGTTTGTTGTTTGCTTATTGAATTAGATTTTAGCATAGGAGTTAGAAAAATGAAGCTGATTAATATGATAAAGAGTTTCTTTAAAAAAGACAAACCGGGGGCGTGGCCAAGATGGCGGAGTGAACGGACGTGTTTCTCCCGAGCTCCCGCGCCCGGCTAGGCCCTGAGCCCTGATAAATTGCTGTTCTCCCCCCTAGCTAGCCTGGAAGACCGGGCGCGGCTGGGAGAGCTACTTTGCTCGGCTGCGATTGAGCCCCGGTTCTCCCGCTGGCCGCAGAGTTAAGGCGGTGAGCCCGGCCCCGGTTACCCCGAGCAGCAGTGGAGAGGCAGGCCGGATCTGAGGCCCTGCCGGAGGTGGCGCAGGCCCGGGAGATCCGGGAGGGAGGCCCCGCGATGCGCAGAGGCACACCGGCTGCCCAGCGGAGCTGATTGCCTGGGACCGAAGAGCGCTGGTCGGAGCTTGGGCGGCGCGGTGAGCCCCGGACCCGCACCGGAAACTAATCGAGGCCGCGGCTGCGGCCTGGCCGGAGAAGAGCGGAGGCCCGGACGGCGGACGAGCCAGCGCCGGCGGAGAGGCGAATCTCGGCGAGGTTGACCCCAGGCACCCCGGACAGGACACTTGGGGACTGGATCGGTGCAGATCCCGAAAGCCGGGGCCGAGCAGAGACAGAGCTGGGACCTAGACGCACCCCCCCCCCCGGTTTCGGCAGAGGAGGTGAGGTGAGAGCTGGCGGGGTGTGGGGCGGCACGGAGCTCCAAGGGGCGTTGAGGATCGGCCCAGCATGGAGCGAGAGCCTGTAGCGCACCACACCGGGGACATTTAGGAGCCACGGCGGTGCCTGGCCTGTGGCGCCTGACCGGTAAGGGGAAGTGGCCCCTGGGGGCAGAGACTGTGCAAGGGAAGGCGCCCCTTGAGTGCGTGGACACCGGAGGCTCAGCGGGATTCACCGGATGGCGCAGTAGACTTCGGGGAGGCGGTGAGTTGGTCCTGGACCACAGCGGTGACCCCGCGCCGGCTGTGGTGGGGAGCTGCTTGACCTGGGGCGGAGAGGTGCCTGCGGAGCGCGAAGAGGCGGAGGCGGCTGCTGGTGCGGAGGGGCACCCGACTAGCTGTCTGGCCGGACGGCTGGAAGGCCCGGATCTGTGTTGCTGCGAGCGCCTGGGGCTATCAGCGGACGGGAAAGCTCCCGGGGTCGGATACAGGCGCTTGGGGCTTGGAATTGAGAGTCGGATCGACTAGTATTGAGGTGCATAGCGCACGTGCTGTTGGGGCACAGGACAGATGGCCGGTCAGAGGGGTGGCAAGGGGTGTAGTCGCACACTCCCGGAGATGCTTAATAAACCCCAGGGAAAAGGGGACAAGAATTCGACACCGCCGGGAGGTGCAAGCAGCTCCCACGTGGTGGACAGTGGAGATCCCCCGGTCACCAGATCCTTTTTGGAAGCACTTTTTGGGACACTGAGAGAAGACTTTCAAGCGCTAAAGCAAGATGTGGCCGGCGAAGTGCATGAACTACGTAGAGAAGTGGACGGACTCGGGGAGAGGGTGGCCACGGTCGAAAGCTCCACGCAGAGGCAGGACGAGGAAATCACGCACCTGCAGCAGGAGGTGCTCCGCCTCAGAGAACAGCACATAGATCTACAACTGCATAATGAGGACTTGGAGAACAGATCCAGGCGGAACAACGTAAGGGTTCAGGGAGTGCCGTCCTCGGAAGAGAACTCAGGCATAATGGACTACTTGCAGGGGCTGTTCCGTGACATCCTGGGCGAGTCAGCTGACTTCCCCATTAGGATAGATAGAGCCCACAGAGTTGGTCCGCAAAGACGAGCGACAGGGCCTCCCCCGGACGTTCTGGCTTTCCTTCCGGATTTCCCGCTGAAGGAGCGGATCATGACCGAGGCAAGGAGGAAGCAGACGATCACCTTCAGGGGTCATCCGGTGGCGCTGTATCAGGACCTGTCCGCGACCACTCTCCAGAAGCGGAGAGCGTTTAAGATTGCGACGGACTTCCTGAGGCAGCACGACACGCCCTACTCATGGGGGCACCCTTTTCGCCTCATCTTCCGATGGAATGGGGAATCACACCAACTACGGTCTCTCCTGGATGTATGCGAAGTGCTGGGGATCACTGCGGAAGTGGAGGAATCATCCACGCCAAGGAGAGGTGATCCTACTAACAGTGGCTGGCGGAGAGTTTCGAGACACAGGCCGTCCACCGCTCCACGGAGGCCGGGCTCGCCCATCATTAGAGCAGAGATGGAGGACGCTATTCGAAATTTTTCCAGGTCTGCAGTGGTCGGGACGGAAGCGGCACTGACCGCATAACATGGCTCCGGGGGGAGTATGACTACGCATTACTGTCGGAGCAGGCTCGGGGATAGGAAGGGGTGCGGGGGCGGAGGAGGGATGCTGGTGGCAGGTCGCCCACGAAGGTAATTTACCACAGACTTGTCCGGTAAGGGCAGGACTGGGACATTCAGGAATGAGGATCAAGGGAGGGTTGGGGGGGATGGGTGGATGGGGTGAGTTTGGGGTTCGAGTTGGGGCACGGGAGGGGGGTGAGTTGGGGAGTTGGGAGTTGGGGTCCGGGGGAACTGGGTGGGGGGAGTTGGGGTTAGCTCTGTCCGGTGCTGTTGTTCTTCAATACAGAGGGGGACCCCACATCGATCTAAGGCAGGTAGACGGGGAAAGAAACATCAAAAGCAGAACGGGTACCTGCCCTAAGGATTTGAACAGAAAGGCCTAGGAGAGGTCCAAAAGTATTAATACAAAGACACCTAAGCCCAAGCAAATTACACCATACAGACAAGTTTATTCGTTTTGTATCAAAATTTATTTTTCAGGAATGAATTTATTTAAGGGACTGCTTTTATTGCTAATACATAAATATGTTTCGTGGATTAACCTACACCGTAATAAATAAACACAATAATAAAAGTAAATAAATAGTGGTTCAAATTCCGCTCTAACAAATCATCAACATTCATACAGCATTCATTCTCAGGTCAAACAGCACCAAGCGATGATGGTTGTAAATAACATGGGGACCGATGGTTCGAGGTCCAGGTAGGTTCTGAAGGTTCCTAAATAGGAAAGAGCGCTCTTTCCTATTTAGGAACCTTCAGAACCTACCTGGACCTCGAACCATCGGTCCCCATGTTATTTACAACCATCATCGCTTGGTGCTGTTTGACCTGAGAATGAATGCTGTATGAATGTTGATGATTTGTTAGAGCGGAATTTGAACCACTATTTATTTACTTTTATTATTGTGTTTATTTATTACGGTGTAGGTTAATCCACGAAACATATTTATGTATTAGCAATAAAAGCAGTCCCTTAAATAAATTCATTCCTGAAAAATAAATTTTGATACAAAACGAATAAACTTGTCTGTATGGTGTAATTTGCTTGGGCTTAGGTGTCTTTGTATTAATACTTTTGGACCTCTCCTAGGCCTTTCTGTTCAAATCCTTAGGGCAGGTACCCGTTCTGCTTTTGACGGTGCTGTTGTTCTGCTCACTCAGCATGGCTGGAGTGCGCAGGCCCATTCGATCGATGGTTTGGTGTTCTTTGCTACAGGCTGGCCGCTGATACGAGGTGCCTCTGAGTTGGTATGGCGGGAATGAAAGTAGTGACCCTGAATGTTAAAGGATTGAACAATCCTACGAAACGTAGAGCGATTCTCTCCTTACTGGAAGGTTCTCAGGCGGACATTTGTCTGCTTCAAGAAACGCACCTGCTGGCCGGGGACTGCTATAGGTTACGGTCCCGCTCCTTCCCCACACAGTTCTTTTCCTCCAACACCACAAAAACGGCTGGAGTTGCTATCCTAGTGTCTAAATCCTTTAGAGGGGAAGTCATACACAAACTGGTGGAGCAGAAGGGGAGGCTGCTGGTCTATAGGTTTAAATTGGGCCCCCTTCAGTTTACAATAGGGTCAGTGTATAGCCCGAACGAACACCAGGACCGATTCCTCCACTCTGCATTGGTGGATGTCACGGCGTCACCAGATAGACACATCATACTGGGAGGGGATTTAAACTTGGTGTTCGATTCCTCCTTGGATAGGTCAGCGCAGCGTTACCCACAGACGGGGGCATTGTCGAACACGGTTAGGACACAATTAGCTGATTTGGATTTGCATGACCTCTGGCGGGGGTTTCATCCTTTGGACAGGGACTACTCATATTATTCACACGCACATAAGACGTATGCTCGGTTGGACTATCTGCTGGTCTCAGGCCCGGTTCGGGACATGGCAACTGCTTCCGAGATAGGGGTCATCTCTCTTTCGGATCACGCGCCGGTCTCGGGGACCTTCCTCCCTCCGTCGACCCCGGTACATCGTGGGGTCTGGCGACTGCGAGACACTCTCCTACACAAGACGACTGTGGTGCAGCGCATAACCGAATCGGTGCAGGAATTTCAACTGCATAACTCCAACCCCGATACCACGTTGGCGACCCAATGGGGAGCACTCAAGGCGGTTTTGAGGGGAAATTTCATAGCAATTTCTTCAGTTGAAAACAAAGAGAGAAAGGCTAAGCGGGAGGAACTTACGCAGAAGGTCAGGGAACTAGAGCTGGTTCTTCGCCGCACTGGGGCCCCCAGTATTTGGAGGCAGCTGAAAGCGGCTAGGAAACTCCTTTCAGCTTTAGATTTAGACAGGGCTGAATATGCGGCACTGCGTCTCAAACACGCTTATTACACAGGAGGGGATCGCTGTGGCCGATTACTGGCAGCTAAGCTCAGAGTTGCGCACCAGTGTCGCCGAGTAAAGGAAATAGCGGGGACGGGGGGGCAGGCAGTCACCGAAGACATCGAGATAGCTGAGAGTTTTTGCCAATTCTATTCTGAGCTTTACACTGCAGATGCCTCGATGATAGGTGAGCCCGATGAGTATCTGGACTCGGTGGCTCTCCAGTCCCTGGCTCCGGCGCAGGCCGATCACCTAGAACGTGAGATCCGGATTGAGGAGGTTGTTGCGGCGATTTCCAGGCTGAAACACGGGAAGGCACCGGGCCCAGATGGCTACACCTCCCTTTTCTACAGAACGTTCTGCACGATCTTAGCGCCCATACTGACCACGCTGTTCAATTCCTTTGCCTCCCCCGGGGCGATCTCGCCAAATCTCCTGCAAGCGACTGTATCAGTTATACCTAAACCGGGGAAGGACAAGACTCAGTGTAGCTCGTATAGACCAATCTCCCTTCTAAATGTCGATCTCAAGATCTATACGGGGATCTTGGCTGCGAGATTGGCACGGTATCTCCCCGGGCTGATTGACCCGGACCAATCCGGCTTTGTCCCTGGCAGGCAAACTGTAGATAATACGAAGAGGTTAGTGCATGTACTGGAGAAAGCCTCACGGATCCCAGGAGAGAGGATGCTACTTTCGGTCGACGCCGAGAAGGCGTTCGATCGGGTGCACTGGCCGTACCTGGAACGGGTGATGGCACGGATGGGTATGGGGGAGAAATTTAGGTGCATGGTCTTTAACTGCTACAGGTTCCCTTCGGCTACGGTACGTGTCAATGGCTGTGGCTCGAGGCGCTTTAATATTGAACGTGGCACGAGACAGGGGTGCCCATTATCCCCTCTTCTTTTTGCTCTCTACATGGAGCCCTTCGCCCAGAGAGTGCGGCAGAACCCAGGCGCGAGCGGGGTGCGGATGGGAGGGTACACTCACACAGTTAGCCTATATGCGGACGATGTAATTTTCACACTAGAGGACCCGAGGCGGGCCTTACCCGCATGTATGGAGGAGCTTGAGGCTTTCGCGGAAACAGCTGGGTTTCGGATGAGTGTGGGGAAATCTACCGCATTGGATGTCTCCCTGATGCCTGCGACGAGACAGGACTTGGAGAGGCGTTTCCCGCTTCAATGGTCACGGCACCACGTGCAGTACCTGGGTATCCTCTTGGCTCCCACGTTACCGGCGATGGTGACGGCTAACTATGAGGTACTGAGCAAGAAAGTGAAGGAGGAGCTAGGGAGATGGAGCAAGGGGACGATATCCTGGCTAGGTAGAATAGCAGCGATTAAGATGACAGTATTACCCCAGATTCTGTATTTATTCCGTGCGCTTCCGCTGCAGCCCCCTCGGGGATGGATACGGCAGATGCAGACAGATTTGTCTCGATTTGTTTGGCAGGGCCGCAAACCCCGAATGAAAAGGGCATTGACGACGTTGGCGCCGGAGGCAGGGGGACTGGGGGTCCCTGATCTTCAAAAGTATTTCCAAGTGTCACAGCTCAGGTACTTGGTGGAATGGAGCAGGTGGGAGTCAGACAAGCACTGGCTCTTCCAGGATCAAGCGGTGGCGGGCCGGCCCCTGCAGGAAATACCGTTCCTGCGCAGACCGCACCGCCCCCCGAACCTTTATGCGTCCTTCATCACGAGGGTGCCGCTGAGGATTTGGGATGCTACTCACAGGCCTTTTGGCCTCACCACATTCCCTTCTCCGTTCACACCCATTGTGGACAACCCGGACTTCACGCCAGGGACAGAACTGGGAGCCTACGCGCACTGGCGGGGGGGGGGGGGTGCAGAGCACTCTTTCATGTATATGGTGAGAACGGGGTCCTCCCCTTTGAGGATCTCAAGGAGAATTACCAACTGACCGAGGCGGATAGGATGAGGTATTGGCAGGTTCGACACTGGGCCCTGCAGCCACAGGTGCGGGAGTCAGCAGACAGGAACCTGTTGCCTTATGAACGGTGGCTTGCGACGCGTACTTCGGACGCTAAACTGATATCTGACCTGTATAGAATGCTGCAACCGCCACCCTCTCATCTGTATAACCCCGGTAGGGAGAGGTGGGACAGAGAACTGGGGAGAACACTTAGCCACAAGGACTGGGAGCAAATCTCGTATAGAGCACGACACTCTGCATATCATGTAGGACTTACTGAAACCTTCACCAAGGTTTCCACATATTGGTACCACACTCCGGAGCGCCTACATGAGATGAACCGCCTCCTAGACACTGCATGTTGGCGTCATTGCGGGCAGGTTGGCACACTGACACATATTTTATGGGATTGCCCACTGCTACAGGATTACTGGACAGAGGTGATCAACGAGGTAGATGCATGCTTTGGTATCGAGTTGCCCCGCTTCCCGGCCTATACCCTGCTGGGTCTCCCCAATGCCTTAATGTACCCATTGAAATTTCGGAGGGGGAGGCACATTGCTATTGCGCTAGGCTCAGCGATACAGAACATTTTAATACACTGGCGCACACCCACCATCCCCTCCATTACGGGTTGGCTACATAGGCTGTGGCATGTTCTGGGAATGGAAAAGATATCACTTACACTGGCTGGAGAAGTAGATCAATTCCAGGAGCTGTGGCTCCCCTTCCACACACTACTAGCCGCTGAATTTAAGGAGATTACTTGCCCGAGGTACCTGAGGCTGCTGAGACTCACACCGCCGATACCGTGAGAGGTCAAGGTGGAGAGGGGTGAACCTTACACGTGACAGGGGAGCTTATGCCAGCAGGAGCTGCGAATGTCCGCTTTTTACCAGGCACGGCACCGGACGGGAGGGGGGTGGGAAGGGGGGAGGGGTGGGTAAAAGGGGTTGTTGGGGTGGTTTGTTCAGTTGCAAGAGAGGTACCGCGGGGTTATTATAAGCTTACAGTCCCATGCTCGAGTGAGATGCACAGGCGGGCCACCTGGGGCGGCCCTGACAATGCTGGGACTGTTGAACTCTATAGGTGGCGGCAAGCCCTGGAGAAGCATTGCTTTATTTTCGTCATTGATTGTTCTTTATTGCCTTTTCATGTATGTCTCCGCTGCTGTACTGTACTTAATAAAAATACTTTAAACCTAAAAAAGACAAACCAATAGTAACTAGAGAGGGAATTCTTATTCCACCTCCAGGAACACCTGCTTTTTTTATGATGTTAGAATGTGGTTATCATACGTATACATGGTTAGAGTATTGGATGAAATACACAGAAAATGGTGTTTTAGCCTTTTCAGAACATGGTACATTTAATGTAAGGATTCTACAGAATCTGAGACATCGAAGGAATTCTTTAGAAGCGAAACCTAGACCTACTCAGCATGAAACCCTTGAGGAATGGGAGCATGAGGCATGTGAGCGAGAAAGTTATAGGGGTGGAAGACGATATAGGAATATGATACATAGATTTCCTTTTGAAAGTCGGGTAGAAAGATTAAAGAGATGGAGGAGAGCTGTGGTAACAGAGGGTTTAAATCCAGTTTTAGTTGCTGAAGTATCGACTGGAGGCAAATGTCAAGAGAAAAAGAAAAATGTAAAAACCTCAGGAATACATTTTGAGGATTCTTACGATGAATTATTAGATGATATTCTGACAAAAAGACATCCTCCATACCAAGAAAGTCCAAAAGAGTTAGTTCTGTATGCACTATTAATGGTAACACCACTGATTCCACAGGATCTGCAAGTTCCAATAGTTACTAGAGTAGTGCAGGAAAATGAAATGGATATGTTGACTAAAGCAAGAGAAGTTGGCACAGAAAATTAATCAATTGAGTCTGAATGCGGAAGCGTTGACAGTACCGGTAACAATTGGTCCTATAGTACCATTGTATGGAGATAGACATAATATATCGAGAGTATATGCAATGACAGTTCCAATGAATAGTGTTAGGAAGGCGGTAGTAACTGTAGCTAATCAGGTTGAAGAAGTTGAGTCAAATACTTCATCGATTTATCTTCTAGTTTGTGAGCTGATAATGGAAACCCCAAAGAGAAGTGCACAAATAGAGCTAAGGAAAATAGTGCAGAGTGTTACTCCAGCGTCAGGGAGTTCAATGGGCCCTTCACCAGATGAGCTAGATGACTGGATAAGGGGAATGGAAAAGCGAAAACCTCAACCACAGAGAAAAGATGTGAGTAAACTGAGAGTGGATTTGGAGGAAATGATTACTGGTACAATAAGTCCAGATAGATTGAGTACTTACAGAGATGAGGAGTTATTATTTTTGTGTAAAAATATTACCTGGAGAGCAAGAAATCTGCATGCGAAATTGACAGAAGCTGCTTGTGAGTATGGTGTAGACATAGAGGAGTCAAAGGTGTTCCAGAAAACGTATAGAAAAGATTTTACTGATAAGGATTTGCAGAGGTTGAATGCGTCTGGTAAAAGATTGCAAATAAAAGAGTTGATGAATATCTTGAAGAAATTGGGAGATGAAGAACGCTGGAAAGTTAGATGGGTGAAAATGAAAGATGAACTCAACACTGATGAGAGTGCATCTTTGTTTCCACTGAAGGAGGCAGGACAAGCTGAAAGGATGTGTCTGATGATTGATGCTCCAGATGGTGGATATGTTCATGTTCCTTGGAATAGACAAGATATGTTGTCTTTTACGAATGTCTTTCCTAGATTGAGGGTGTAATGACCTGCTTTTCTGTATATTTTGGTGCTTCTGTCAGTCACCAGACCATTACTTACCACATCCTTTCTCAGGATTCAGAAAGACACCACATTTCACAATACTTACCTAAGAAAGGAATAAACACTAACAACAATAAACTAAAGATATAAGACCATTGCCGAGGAGCTCACAAATAACAACAAGTCACAACACCTCCCCATCTGAGAGGGTACACAGCAAATCACAACACCTCCCCATCCGAGAGGGTACACAGCAAATTACAACACCTCCCCATCTGAGAGGGTACGCAGCGCATGCTCCTCCTAGCAATGTATTGGATAGAATAATTAGAATGTATACTTCCTTGCTGGGAGCCTATTTCCCTCCCGTGTCAACAACTACCCATTAGAAGGGAACTTACCCAACCTTCTGTAGGCTCTTGGTAAAAATGGGCCCGACCTTCCCTCACAAAGAAAACAAACAAATAATAATACACTTTGGGGGTCTCTTTATTACACAATGTTAGAATGACAAAAGAAAGAAATAACTAAGCATCACAATTATAGGCAATGGCTGGCATATACATGTATACATAACCTGAAAATAGAAAGGTAGTTAGGCATAGACAGAAAATAAGAGTTAGTGGAACACCTCACCATGTTTCTACACATCTGGCTTTCAGAGGGGGCCCATCTCTCTGGTTCAATCAGGATTCTCTGTTCCACAATCACAGCTGCACATCTGCAACGCGATGTATCACCAGACTGACTCTCTCTCAGAGATCAGTGCTCAGACACCTCCTTTAGTAACCAGCGGAAACGCTTGTCGAAGATTCTAGCCAGCCTCGCCTTCTTTTCTCATCAGAGACTGTACCACTTCGTACCAAGGTCACAACTACGGTTGATCAGGCTTTTTTTATGACTCCGGCATAGAGTGAGCACATTCCTCTGACAAGAACCGGTTTCTACTAGCACACAGAGTGCAGAAAACAAGTGAAAGCAAGACATCACTTCTCACCTAGAAAGGCTCAGAAGATGGAGTCGCTTAAGCATAGGCCACTAATGCAAGATGGCATAAGATTTTGCCAAAGCCAATGGGCAAGCCCTGCCATTAAGAAAGATAACGTCAGAAAACAGAATGGTCAAAGCCAATAGTAAGAACTCATAATTCTCACCACTGACACATTCCTACACAACTGCACACCTTCAAATGCATATCCCACACACTCTGCTCTTGGCAAGACTGTTCCACTCAGTAACAGCTCCCACTTAAAGACAGCAAAATTACAGAACAGAAGAGAAGCAGGCAAAAGCAGGACCGTCCTATTAAGGAACACACTAAAATCAATTAAAATGGTGATAGTTGGAGGTCATCATAGTGTGCCAGACTACAAAAGTGGCTCTTTCACTACAGAGGGAAAAACCAGTTGAGTGGGACAACAAACAGGTTGAGAGGTTGGTGAAAGTTTCAATGGTTCTGTTGAAGGATTTTTTTTTAATATGTTTATTGAGATTTTATGCAGTAAACAAAAAACAATGACATATTTCAAACAATGTTATCTGCATGTGACAATCGCGAAATTAGACATTGTAGCCCCATTCTGAAAGGAAAAGACCGTTCAGCAAGTATTTGAGAGGTCCTGCCCTCAGAATGACAACGTACTCTATTCCGTCTGTGCCTTTTCATGTAAAGGTAAAGCTGGAGGGACAAAGTGGTCTGCATCTGGCAGGAGAAACGCTGCAGGGTAGAGTCGTGGTCAGGGGGGCATGTCGTCATGGAGGGGGGGGGTGTTGTCAGTTTCGGCAATCTCCAAGGCCGTCCGTCTCGTCATATACAGGGCACAAAAGTTTTAGGTCTATTGAATGTCGGCAACAGTTCGCTGTAGTTTTCTGTCTGGGTGCAACAGAATGTCATGTCTCTAGACCACTGAGCTATTGCGGGGGTTGGGCCGCGGAGCCAACAGATCGCAACACATCTCTTAGCCAAAAGTAGTGCCATGTCTACTAGTCGTCCGTGTGCCTTAGGGAGAGGCTTAGAGTCCCTCAGTAAAGCTAGGAATGGGTCGGGGGTCAGGTCTGTGAACCGATTTATTCAGTAAAGACATCTCCCAAGAAGCGAGCAACCCCTGGGCATACCCAGGCTATGTGAAAGAAATCAGCGATTTGTTCCCCACGTCTTTCGCACTGAGGCTCCTCGCACAGCCCATAACGATATAGTCGTTCCAGCTTATAGTAAATCCTGTGTAGGTATTTAAAGTGAACAAGTCTATGGCGCCCATTGAGCGAGATTCTTTTAGTGCTCATGCAGCAGTATAGCCACTTGTCATCTGTAAATTCCACTTGCAAGTCTCTCTGCCAGTCCAGCCGTGGTTTAGAATAGTCGCCACCCCTAGTAGACAATGTGATGCGATACATTTTGGACACTAGTTTAGCAGGTGTTTGCGCTCTAATGACAGCAGTTAGTGCCAACACTTCGGGAGGCTCTGCCATATCCTCCCACAATAAGTCCCTGATGGCATACCGAAGTCTGTGGAATTGGAATTGCGCAAGAGGCATCGGTGCATCCTCTTCGCCGGACATATCTTCCCAGGAGCGGGCAGTACCATCCGTAAAGAGGTCTCCCACGGTGTGGGCGTTTAGCGTCTGTAATGCGGTTGTGACCCCCCCTATCCTTACATGGAGCAAGCCAGTGGCACCAATCAAGGCGGGCCATCGGAGAATACAGTATATTACCTGCCTGAGCTGCCAATAAATAATGCCAGGCGTGTGTGACCGAGTCGATAGAATCCATTATACCCGTGCGCCTATCAGGGGGTGTAAACAGCAAAGCCGGGAGAGGTTTAGGGGCAGAAACTATAGTCTCAATCCGTACGTGTGGAATGTCAGGGGGTCCAAGTATCCAATGATATGCTTGGGAGCTTTGGGCAGCTATATAATATCATTCCAATTCAGGAGCACCCAGGCCCCCATCGAGTACAGCAATGTCAATATCTGCCAAGCGACGCGTGCCTGCTTGCCCGCCCAGTTCAGGTGCACCATTAGGGATTGAAGGCGCTGAAAGAATATCCAAGAAAGAACCATGGGTACATTCGTAAAGAGGAAATGAAAACGCTTTAGCACGATAATTTTTATAAGGGACACTCTGCCCATCCATGATAAAGGGAGGCGCACCCACCTGGCAATATACTCTTCCAGCCTGGAAATAGCAACTCCATAGTTCTCCCTGAGGACAACCACGGAGTTAGTGTGCAACCTGATCCCCAAATATCGCACCGCATCCGTAGTCCACTGTAGAGGGTTTTCAGACTCAAAAGGTACCATGGCTGGGGTGAGGGGGAACATGATGGATTTCCTCCAGTTGACTCTTAGACCAGATAGGGAGCCAAAGAGGACCACTTCACGCAAGACCGGAGAGAGGTTGGTCTCAGGGTCCCTGACATAGAGAAGTGTATCGTCTGCATATGTGGAGACTATTAAACGGTAGCTTGGAAAGCGAATGCCTCTTTGACTATGGTACTCCCGTAGAGTGCAAGCCAAGGGTTCTGCCGTCAGAGGGTAGAGTATCGGAGATAAGGGGCAGCCCTGTCTTGTGCCCCTACAGACTCGTGTGGGGTTAGTGATCAAGGAGCCAATCCTGATACGGACTGTGGGGGAAGTGTACAGCACAACAAGGAGTTGCAAAAATACCTCTGCGGCCCCCATGCAGCTGAGGACCTGTCTAATGAAGAGCCATTCAACTGAGTCATATGCCTTTTCCATGTCCAAAAATACTGCAATAGCCGGAACCTCCAGCCTTGTGTGCTGTAGGGCAGCAAAAACGGTACGTAGATTGTACGTTAGGTTTCTGCTGGGCACAAATACAGCCTGCTCCGGAGCCACCAAGGTCGTGAAGACTGGTGCCAGACGGTGGCGAGCAGTGTTGCAAAAATGTTTGCATCCACATTCTTAAGGGACAGGGGTCGAAACGAGGCGCACTGGTACGGAGGCTTTCTCGGCTTGAGTATAGCCACTAGGATTGCCTCCCACATAGTCGGGGCATCTCTTCCATGGTGCACATGTCCTCGAACAATGTGAGCAGATGAGGTAGCAGTAGATCAGTGAATGCCTTATAAAAGGCGACCATGAGACCATCACTCCCGGCGCGCTCCCCGCTCTCATATCAGAGAGGGCTAAGACTATTTTGTCCCCTTCGATCGCTCGCATCAGGAACTCTTGGTGCAAATTGGACAGCCACGGGAGCCTTATATGTGTCAGGTAATCCAGTATTTGTTCATTGGGGCTGCAGCCGAGGGAGGAGTCGAGGTCCGCATAGTATTTTCGAAATTGCTCCGCCGCTTGAGCCTCCGTCTGCGGAGGGTCTCCGGGTTGTGATCTGATTTCTGGTATCGTTGTTTTGTCTCTGCATTGCCTGAGGAGGTGCGCAAGCACCGTCCCCGGCCATTCGCCCTCACCTCAAGTGCGGGCAATAGTGTATTTATCAGGATGTTTTATTTCTGCATCTGCCTCCTCATGATATTCCCGGAGTGTCTGCGCTAGTTCTAGGGTGAGTTATTTGCTCTGGTTCGCAATCTGGGAAGCCTCTAGGGCTTTTTTCTTACGTTCCAGATCAGTCAACCTATTTCGAATCGATTTGAGAACCCCTGCATGTTTAGAAATTGTTACCCCGTGATATATACCTTAAAAGCCTCTCAAATTGTTTGAAGTAGTCAATTGATCCCACGTTAGGCTCAAAAAACGTCTCGATGGCCGTAGAGAGTTCTTCGTTGAAAACAGTATCAAGGAGAGAGTAGGGCGGGAAGCACCACAGGTAGGGGGGATTTGCTTCTTGGGGCAGCGAGTACTAAGAGCAGAGGTGAATGGAGTAACTGCATGGGAGGATTGTACACATACGAATGTGTGGCGATAAGTGTTGTGAGGTGAACCAGTAGTCAATTCTGGTGTATATGTTATAATAAGCAGAATAATGTCTATACCCGCCCTGGCTCGAATGTCTGTGTCGCCATACATCACACATATCTAACCTAATCAAGGATGTCTTCTCTTCTCTAACTGAAGCTGAGAGGTGTCTGTCCAGGCTGTCCGACATGTCAAAAGCTGGGTCCCTAACAAAATTAAAGTCCCCCTCCCACAAGATCTGTTCCTGAGCGTAAGGTTGGGTCAGGGCTGTCAAGTTAGTATAGAAATCTGGATGGTCATAATTAGGGCCGTAAACATTTCAAAGAAGTAGTTCCAGTCCCTTACCACAACATTTGGAGAGAACAAACCGACCTTCCTTATCCATCTCCAGAGGCGTCAGACTGAACTACGTCTTCGGGTTAATCCACGCCAGTATCCCCGTAGCATGCGTAGTGAAGCTGGCAGCATGCATGTTGCCTAGCAGCCCTTTAGTACGCAATATGGGACTGTCTGGAGGAAGATGTGTCTCCTTTGTGAGGGCCACATCAATCTTATGTCTGTGTAGGTAGCTCAGAATTTTATGGACCTTCCTATAGTCATTAATGCTGCGAACATTCTGAGTGAGCAGGGCCACCGAGTCCAAAGGGTTGTCATGACTAGGCGTAGGTGTATCTGTCATGAGGGAGTATGCTGCATAGGTACCACAATGGTGATCTTGTCAGGGCTACATAGCAATGTTGCCGCATATCATGGATTGTCACGTCAATGAATATGTCCAAAAACAGTCTCAACATGCTCCCACCCCCCACCCACGTCAGGCCTAATTCAACGAAGCCTGTACATTGCAAATCCCCACCACAAACATTTCGGCAATTAGAAGCAAACTTCACATTTAAGCACTGTGTCAATTCACAACACAAACCCCACCCAACCCCCAAAACACGCCTGCCCAACCCCAACTTGGCTGCGATACCATCCCTCCCACCAAAAAAACAGCCTCTGTGTGATTCACGCAAGGGTGGATGTAGCTCGCTCAACAAAAAGAGTGGTGTGGCCCATGAATGACCGCACTCCGTACCCGTCTCGAGAATAGCTTGCAACTGTGAAATGGTGTAGGGTACAAAAGCCCAAAAGCCACCCAAAAAGCACTGAGGCAGGCGGGACCCCGGCCCCATGCTTTGCCCCATGAGAAGTTTCAGCCCAGGGGAGAACATAAGGTCTGTGCCAGCCCCGTCTGCACGAGAGCTAAGACTCGAGCTGGGCAGTATTTGACAGCTCCCTCATTGCAGCCATCCCCCTGGAAAGCAAGAGCCCTGTGAATCACTGTTAGGTAGCAGAGCCTGCCTGACCATGATTCAGGCCAGCAGAGGTCCTAGAAGGAAAGGGCCCAGACCCACTGCCCCAGCCTCAGTGCTAGTATAATCACACTCCCTCCCACTCTGGCATATTAGTTCCTACTCATCAGATATGTCACCATGGAGTAATTAGTCCTGTTCGTCCATAAGGCTGTCTGCCGCTTCATCTAGCAGGTGTTTCTCCATGCTTTTACCGCTTCTCCTTCATCGAGTCTTTCAGCACCTTCTGTAGAGCCTTCGAGTCTGTAAAGCTATGTAAGCGGCCTTGCCTGTTCACTCGCAGTTTCACTGGATATAGCATAGACAGACATAGTCTGCTCTGAGTTCACAAAGTTGTCTCTTCATGGGGGTGAACAGGCGTCATGCTTCTTGGACTCTGATCGCAAAGTATGGGAACAGAGTTATCATCGGCCCCTCAAAGCGTAGCAGTTGTTTCTCATGGGCCAGCTTCAGCGCAGCATCTCGATCTCTGTAATTAAGCAGTTTTGCTATAATCGGCCTGGGGGCAGTTCCCGGCGCTGGTCGCCCAGAGAGCGGTGCGACCTCTCCACCACAAACATATTGGAGAACTAGGTTTCGCCCAGCAGTGTTTCCAGGAGCCTCTCCGTGAAGAGCTCCATATTGCCCATTGGGGTTGATTCCGGGAGTCCCGTGGTGTGAAGATTACAACACCTAGAGCGAGCCTCCAAGTCCTCTATTTTGTCCTGCAAGACTTGAAGTACCCTGCCCAGCTGTTTATGTTCAGTGTCGAGGGCAGTTTGGGCTTCCTCCATTTCCGTCAGTCCGCGCTCCGACATGGCAAGCCTTTCGGCATGTTTGTCCAGCCTTTCAGCCACGCGGTCCATCCTATAGGATAGTGCGACCATCTTGGTGCTGAGAGAGGTAATACCCCCTGGAGATTCTTCTCCAGTGCTAATATTAGGCCACAAATGTCTTGGCGTGGGTCCATAGCAGTCTGCTCCTGTTCACCTGCTCCATCCTCGATGGTGGCGTCACTGGATTTGGACCTTTTCTGATCGAACGACAGATTCAGTTGCGTTCTGTCCACTCGTCCCATCTTAACTGCCTGTGGGTGACCTTCCACTCATGTCTCCTCGCCCTTGTGCTAGTAGTAACGCCAATGTCACATCACTGCAACAGGGACTGCGGGGCATCCAATGATGACGCTAGGCTAGGGCAGCCCCCCCGGGTCTTCATTCCTCCAGCCTCCCGTAGGGAGTGCCTCCACTCGGCAGGGCAGGCGCAGGTGTCACAGAATTGCTGCTCGTCACAATCCTCCCAATGAGCGCCCACATAGCTCAGTACCCCAGGAGTAGGGTCGTCCAGCTCACCTCCAGCTGAGCCCTTTTCTCCTCACTCCCGGGGAGAGCCGCGCCATTACAATCCGCAGGGCAAGTCCTGCAGGGGCAGTCCGGGCCATGAGAATCAGCTAGCATCTGCTTCCCATCAGGAGTGCGGCTAGTAATCAATAAGGATGTCCTCCGTCTCATCGATGCGCCTCCGCTAATCAATAGTGTAGGCACAACGCGCCCCGAGCCGGTCCGGCCTCCACCCTGGGTAGGATCAACTGGAAGGTCTCATATTGCGCCCATCACAAAATGGCGGACGTCGTCCGATCGCCCCGCCAAGTAGAGCAAGGCTCAACAGGGGTAGGTAGGGCAGTGTACAGCTACCTCCCCGCATCCACACTCAGACCGGTCCTCAAGTGGCGTAGCAATTTTCCAGGTGCAGGCAGGGCCCAGACCGCCGGGTAAGATCAGATTTTGTGGCCCACGGAGCCCAGCATCTCATGGGAGTCTTCACTCGAAGGTCGGTCACAAGGGGAAGGCAGCAATCCTCCAGGGGGGCGCAGCTCCATGCGTCGCCTCACTCACAGGAACGCAAGTCGGCCGGGAGCCACTTGAGGCCACGAGGGCTCCGCTCTATCCTCAGCACTGACCCCAGTGTTGTAGCAGGCCTGCCTTCGCTAATTCTTCAGGAGACTGGGACCCACCAGCACACCGGTCTCAGCGTCAAGTCAACCCTGCACTCCACAAGCGGCGGCAGGGCAGAGTACCAGCCGGTATGAGCACCGGCGTCAGGGTTCGCCGCCTCGTCAGGCAAGCCACGCAGCAGTATCTACCTGAAAGCGGCTCATCCGCAGGGACCAGGTGTCGTCTCCTCAGCCGCGCTGGTGTCGCTGCCTTTCACCAGTCTCAGCTTGGCCCCAGCGTCCAAGGCCCGATCAGCTCACCGCCAGCGGTGGATCGTACTCCGCACAGGGGGCAGCTAGGAATGCTGCACCTCACTCCTCCGTCGCTAAGCGACCTCAGGAGTCAGGAGATCTCCATTTCTCGACAGAGCAATGTCTCAGTTGCAGGATATTTGTTGGATATTGTGATGGTATATCGGAGCTATCGGCTCAGGTGGCCATCTTGGTCGTGAGCTAGCTCCTCCCCCTCTATTGAAGGACTTAGATGGTTTGTTTGAGATTGTTGTTCCAGTCAATTTGTGGACTGAGTGTAAGATTACAGTTGATTGGCCTAAAGAAGAATACCTAAGAGATCCAAACACAGGTGCACCTTCTGATGATGTGATGAAAAAGAATAATCAGGTAATAACTTATCTGAAGAGTAAAATTTCCCCAAAAGAAACAGATTGGGTTAACACAGACAGGACTACACAAGAATCAAAATAATCAGTGCATGAATACTATGAGAGGTTGTTACAGGTGTTTAAACAATACTACAAGTTTGAGAATGTTAGAGATCAAGACATGGGACATTTTGTATATCATTTTGTGTTTGGATTGAAACCAAAGTTTAGTAGCATGATTCAGCAACATTTGAGTTGTTGGCAGAGCAAGACGTTTGATGAGATTTTGAGGTATGCTGAATATTTTAGTGATGATATTGAATCAAGACATAAAAAGTTAAAAGAGAAAATGATGTGGTCACAAGTGAAAGTAGGGGAGCAGCAAGAAGCAAATAGTGGTTCCCAAACAGACTACCAGATGAAGGGTTTGAATCAGAATGGTCAGGTATCTGGTCGTTGCAGAGGTAGGGGAAAATTGAGTAAAGAAGATTTGAAAAAGAAATATCCCTGTCATGCGTGCGGAAAGTTTGGATATTAGAAGAACGAGTGTAGGTCTGTCCAGAAGAGTAATGGGGTGAATCAAAATTTAAATCTACCAATGCAGAATGAGGTGGTTATGAATCAGCAACAGCAACAACAGCAGCAGGTAGTTACTTAACAGTTACAGGTGTCACATAATGTGAATGCTCCAGTACAGAGGTACTGTGCGAACACTGGATTTCAAACAGGTGATCAAGTTGGTAAGAATAAAAATGAGCAAATGGTTTCGCAATTCTTGTTGCAATGCAATGAGAGTGATTCAGACTCTTCCCAATGACCGTGCCTGACGGCGGAGGAAGAGTGCATGCTTGGCGCAACTCTAGAGATAGATCAGTCAGTTTCATTTATTGATGGAAAAGTGGACAGTAATGATATTACATTCCTAGTGGATAGTGGTGCTACCCGTTCTACTGTGAGAGTAACAGAAACTCTCAACGTACCCCTCTCTGGAGAAACTATCCAAGGTGTAGGAGTTTCAAATAAGCATATTAAAACTCCAATCACAAAGCCAATAGAAGTTCATATTAGAATATTCAGAGACATGCATTGGTTTGTGGTATGTGATGCGAGTCCAGTGAATCTGTTAGGGAGAAATGTACTTTGTAAGATGAATTGTACCATCTAGTGTACGCCTGATGGTATTGCTTTCCAGACACCAAATGAGGATGTCGCGTTTAAGATGATGCTAGCGAAGCAAGGGACAGAAGTGGATGAGTTGTTTTCACTTCTCACTGAAAAAGATTTGCCTGCAGAGCTGAGAGATTCAGTAAGGTCTGATGTATGGGACTTTACAGGAAAATATATTGGTTTGATGAAAGGTGTGGATCCTATACAGGTTACAGTGAAACCTGGTCCAGCATATCCGAATAAACCTCAATACAAAATGAGTCCCGAGATAATAGCAGGAGTTTCTTCTGTAATTGATCAAATTATTGAGCAGGGTATTTTGAGAGAAATATTAAGCAATTCTTGTAATTCGCCTATTGTGGGAATTAAAAAGCCAAACAGAAAATATAGAATAGTACAAGATTTGAGGGAAATTAATAATATAGTGGTACCCTGTTGTCCAATAGTACCAAATCCAGAAGTGATTCTTTATCAAATTCCCTGTGATGCAGAATGGTACACAGTGATTGATCTGTGTCAAGCATTTTTCTCGATTTCTTTGCATCCGGATAGTCAATATTTATTTGCATTCCGGTTCAGAGACCGTGTTTTGGTATGGTGCTGAGTTCCCCAAGGGTACACAGAGAGTCCCTCAATTTATAATTAGATCTTGAAAAGGTGTTTGGAGACTTTGGTCATGCCTGAAAAATCAGTTTTGGTTCAATACATTGATGACCTACTTGTGGCATCAAAAACATGAGAGGCACGTGTGACAGATACAATTGCCTTAATTAACCATTTGGCAGAAGGTGGACATAAAGTACCACCAGCAATACTACAATTTTGCACACAGGATGTTCAATATTAAGGACACAAAATTAAAAATGGAGTCAGGAAAGTGACACCGGAACGGATCAGTGTGATTCAACAAATGAGTCCTCCTAAAACTCAGTAAGAAGTGAGAATGTTCTTAGGAATGGTTGAATACGGTTGACAGTGGATCAGTGTTTTTCACTGATGGCAAAACCTCTCCAGAGGCTGACACACAAAGCTGGGACTGATCCGATTGATTTGGGTGATGAAAGCATGAAAGCCTTTATTGAGTTACGAAACAGCCTTTGTCGACCACCTGCATTGGGAATGCCAGATTTTTCATCATAATGTTGTGGGAGAGATGGGTGTGCGTTATCAGTTTTGACTCAAAAGCATGGAATGGCACGACGTCCAGTGGCATATTTTTCTGCTACTTTGGATTCAGTGGCTGCAGCATTACCAGGTTCTTTGAAAGCAGTTGCTGCAACTTGTGTGGGTTTGGAACAGAGTGAATCCATTATGATGGGATATCCAGTTAAAGTATATGTTCCACATTCAGTTGAGATTCTTTTTACAAGTACCCAAACTCAGCATATGAGGCTGACTAGGTATGAAAGAGTGATATTGGGTGCTGAGAATGTGACAGTGGTGAGATGTACGACCCTAAATCCCGCAACATTGTTGCCTAATCCGTTTTGTAAGGACGTTAAAGAGGAAGCAGATTATCTTTGTTTGGATGTGACAGAGTTGTGTACGAAACAAAGGCCCGACATCAAGGATTCTCCACTTAAAGAATCAGATAAAGTGATGTTTGTTGATGGATCATGTCTGTGAAATGAAAGTGGTGTATTGCGGTCTGCCTATGCAGTATGTACAGTGGCTGCAGTTCTAGAAGCATCCTGCCTAAATTGGGTAAAATCTGCACAAATTGCTGAACTAATCGCTCTGATTAAAGCTTGCAAAATGGGCAACAATTTGAGAGTAACCATATTCACTGATAGTCAATATGGTTTTGGGGTGGTTCATGATTTTGGGCAGTTATGGATCCAAAGGGGATTTCTGACTTCTTCAGGTTCTCCGATTAAAAATGGCAAAAAATGTGAAAATGTATTGGATGCCTTGCAATTGCCCAAAAAGATTGTAGTGGTCAAATGTTCCGCACATAAGTCAGGAAATGATTGTGATGAATGGCAACAGATATGCAGATCAAGTCGCGCATTTCTGTGCACAAAATTCAATTGCAATCAACAGAAGGGTGGAAAAAGCAAATACCAATTGCCATTTGATGTTTTCCTCTTTAGAATCTTGGGATGAAATTAGGCAGTTGCAGGATGAAGCAAGTGATGAGGAGAAAGACCTTTGGATAAAATCGGGTTACACACGGAGAACAGAAGATGAAGTGTGGGTGTACACAGATGATAGGCTAGTCATGCCAGATTGCTTACTTTTCCAAATGACTCGGGTATACCATGAAATGGCACATGTTGGAAAAGATGCAGTGATAAGGCTCTTCAAGCAGTCATGATGTCATTTGTCAGCAGCAGAATCATGGTAGAAAGACAGTTGTTAGTTGGGACGAAATTGGAAAAGCAGCAGGACCATTTACAAGACTCCACTTGACTTCATAGAAGGAATGGCAGCCTTACCGTATCTGAATGGCTTCTGAGAGAATTGATTCCTAGGTACGGATTTCCAGTCACTTTAAAAACAGATAGGGGATCCCACTTCGATAATGAGATAATTTGGATGATTTGCGCAGCATTAAAAATTGAACAAAAGCTGCATTGTGCCTATCGAACAGAGGCTTCTGGAATAGTGGAGCAAATTAATGGCACTATAAAATCTAGTTTGGGAAAAGTATGGGCATCCACAACACTGAAATGGCCTGATGCTTTACATCTGGTATTGACGAGTCTTAGAAGCATTCCGGATAAAAAGACTGGATTGAGTCCTTATGAAGTCCTACTGGGAAGAGAAATGAGACAAGCTATTGAACCAGCAAACAAACTGATACATTTTTCCGATGATCTAGTGCTTGATTATTGCAAAGGATTGGCTGATCTGGCACGTTCTTTGTCTCATCAGGTTGGGGAAATTGCAACCACAACACAGCCGGATCAAGCACATGATCTAAGTCCAGGAGAGTGGGTTCTTAACAAGAAACACATGAGGAAGTTGTGTTTAGAACCCAGGTGGCACAGGCCATATCAGATCATTTTGGTGACAACAACAGCAATGAAGTTTGGTGGCTTGCCAAATTGGATTCATGCAAGTCATACAAGAAGAGTCCCAAGTCCACTTGAAGAAAGTGAACAGCAACTGGTAAAAGAAAAGAAAAAAACAGAAGCTAGAGGTTGTGAAATCAAAGAATCTATTGAGACAGATTCTGATGAACATGTGAATGATGAACAACAGAGCACAAGTCGAGTAAAGTGGGCACCAGCTACTGGGTCTCAAAAGACTGCTGTTGAGAAAGAAAAAGAGAAGTTTCTTGAAAATAAAGAACAAGAACAACAAAGAGAAGGGTTGAATAAAAGGAACTGTGAACCTGAAAAAGAAGGAGAATAAGAGGTTCAAGCTAAAAGAGTGAGAAAGGGAGACCATTGGCCAAGTGGAGTGGAAAGACTGAAATACACTCTTGAAAAGAGAAAGCCAGAGCAAATAAATGAGGTCTCAAGTCAAACTGAACATGAAGAATCAGAGAAAGAATTACTGCGTAGAACAGGAAGAATAAGAATTCCGAGCAATAGATATACAGCTCTGGAATGTACATACGTGATATTAGAAGTGATTGAAAGCACTGATCAAATAAAGGGAGAAGCTGGCAATGGTACTGAGCAAGTTGATGAAAGCAAATTGAAACCGCCTTAAAAAGAACAATGAAAAGTTAAGGTGCAACATTTTTGAAAGATCAAGATGATCTGAAGAAGACTTTGAGAAGATTTTTTTTTAAAGAAAAAGAGGGGGGTAAAGAAGAAAGCCTTGAAGTGTTTGCATACAGTAATTTTTGAAATTTTGAATTTTTGACCCTCAGAAAGCTATTAAAGTTTTTTTATTAGATGTTTGATATGTTTCATATTTGTCATATTTTTCATATAATATACAAAATGGCAGAAGCTACAGTGACTGAACATCGAAAATCAAGTCTAAAACATAGATGTATTAAAGCTTGCTTATGTAGCATCTTTCTAAGAATGTTGATGTGGTTCATACTAACTGTCATTGTCCTGTTCTAATGGTGACTAATAACAAAAATAATACTAATAATGTGATGGGCGAAAGAGTGAATGTTGTGACTAAATAAAACACCTAATACTAATATAGAACAAATAGATGAAAGTATTTATCATCAGGATAAATTGATTATAATGATTTCTCATTAAACGTCTTCACAAAACTACTTTACGAGTACGTGGACATGATGGATGTGAGTGATTGTTACGTCTGCATGCAATTATCTTCATCTGTCTCAGAGGATGTAACCTACCATCATTTACCCTTAACATATGGTGTATTGTGTAGTGTATTAACAAGCCTGTTCTATGTAACGGGAAAGTTGGAGATCTATTATTCAAATTTAGATTTAGTAGAAAGGATATGAATAAGGTGTATAGTAGTAGAAAGGCAGAATATATGGGAGAATTGTTTCATATTACTCAAACTTTGGAAATAATATATGCACATAGAAATAACCTTACATGTAGCTTGCAAACTATAGAAAAAGATGTTATTAATTTGGTAGAAGACGGAAGACAGGATTTTCAAAGAAAAGCTGCTGAACAGAAGTCACATGTACCACCAAGGGCTTTTAGAGAGGGTAATTATAAAAAGGGTGAAACTGACGCTGCAATGTCTTTATATTGGTAACATAAAGGGAAACTTTGCTTGCTTAGACTAAAAAATGATTATAATAACAATTTCATTGGTACTAGTGAATGTGAATATATTTTCCTAATAACCCATGGATGGGGAATGAAAGGAGGGACTGATCCTGTTTTCCTAGGAGTTTATTATGTGTGTGGTAAAAGTGCCTGCACATTGGTATGGTAGTTGTTATTTTGGGATCCTATTTCCCAAATTGTACCATGTAGATAGAACTAATAAACTAAATGAAATTAAGTATGGACTAATACGCAAAAGGAGAGCAGGTTTTTCAGATATAGTAGGTTATATTTTTGGACACTGATACCTTCAGTTGGGGTTGTTATGAATTAGCATAAAATTCAAAAATTGTCTACAGTGGTTGATCGTTAATCAACGGACACCGCTGGTGGGTTCTTAATGATTGATACTGAAATGGTTGCAATTAGATCAATGGTTTTGCAAAATCAACTTGCCCATGATATTTTTTTAGCAAAAGAGGGTGGAGTCTGTGGCATGTTGAACATCCAACACTGCTGTACTTATATTCATGACAAAAGTAACAATTTAGAGGGGTATATTAAAAATATTACAAAATTACATAAAGATTTGACCAAACTAGAGGTTAATGGTGTTTGGGAGAAACTTAGCAAGAGTTTTTTCTCTATAGGTAATTGGTTCACTACATTTGGAAGTAGTTTATTAGAGAGAATACTAATACCAATTTTTTCAATAGCTACAGTGATACTATCAATAATAGTTACATATAAATGTTGTAAGTGTAGATGTGGAAAGAAAAAGATGATAGAATCAGACAATAAACGTAGACCTAGAAATAGAAAGAGAAATGAGATAGAATTAGAAGACATGAATGGAGACTATTATGCAAAGATGAAAAATGTAGATGAAAGAATAATAAAGAGTGAAAAGAATACAGATCTTTAGATAAAAAATTAAAAGGTGGCATTTAGTATGTTGGGTATTTTGTGATGGCTCAAAAATGCCATCAAAGGGGAGAATTAATGGAGCAGGGTTTTAAGAAAGTAAAACCTGCTCGAATTAACACCCCAGTAACATTTGCTAATGGTGTGATGCATGATTAATATGCACCAACATGAACACAATAAGAAAATGCTTTGCGCATGCGTGCACTAATGCTAAGACTAATGCATGAAAGACAAGGCTGCATTTTGCTTTTTAAATTTAATAAAAGTAATGCTGCTTTTGCACATTAATGCTCTTGCTATGAAAAATAACATTTGGATTAGTACAAAGGTGGGAGGTTAGCAGTGAGAAATACATTTCGTGAAATGAATAATGTCTGTTTTTCGTTTACATAAGAAAAATACGGGCCTATATTTCTGCATGAATATTAAGAGTTAAAAATGGGCAAAAGACAAAATAGTACTCTGAAAACGAGCTCTGACAGAGAGTAGAGAAAAAGGCAGTAGATGACCTTCACTAAAGAATGCTGTGTGTTTGCCAAGTATCGGAAAGACTGCTGTGGGAATGAAAGGAAGTGTATAAACTTCTTCTGCCGAAAGCGGCAATGCTGAATAATAGAAATGTTAAATATTGAAACATGTTGCAGTCTGAGGAAATGTGTAGATGGAGTAATGTGAAAATCCACCAGACAAAGAAAATATTAGAAAATATGATTGTGACTAAGGTGGTGTGATAGAACACCCCCCGAATCAACCAATGAGAGACTTAGTTTTCACGAATGTTTCAACTACTGTGGGTTTGACATGTAGGTTTTAGGGTATAACTTGGGTGCCTTAGGGGGTGTGGTAGGCGAGCGATTGGGAAGAAGTTTAGAGGGAGATCGTCTCCGTCCGTCGGTTTGCTGAGGCCTGCCTGTTTCCTGTTCCTGTCCTTTTGCCAAGTATCCTGATGATCTTTGTACCCTGAAACTATCTTAGGGGACCCCTACTATCCCTGTGGCCAAGGGGTGATATTTCTTTAATTCCTTGGGTTAGTATTAGCTAAATGATTTGTCCTTTGCATAATCAATTGCAAATGTATTTTGTCTCTGAAACGTATGTCTCTTTGCCTATCCACTCCTTCATGCGCATTTATTCATTTTGATCTGAGTTTGACACTGTTTTCATTTATATATGCTTTCTCTCTCTACGTGATAATTGTATTGTTTGCCTTGAGTTTCTGTACATGTTTGGGCTCTTATTTTACATTATTTGGTGATAAACACAATTAATCTTACACTGAGTTTGGGGATATTTAGTAAAATAGATAGATAAATAGGTAGTAATATTATTACCATAAACTTCTCAACTTTAGGTCCATCGACCAGAGGAAAGAAGTTGGTATGCAGGCTCAGTTAGGTATTTAGAGTGTTAGATACAAGCCTGTATAATGAACAACTGATTTATTTTGTGTTCATTTAGTCTTGAAACTAAAAATACAGCGTCATTCAGTGGGTCATGTAGGGTGAGTTTGTGTCATGGGCCCGTGTTTTTGTGATGCAATATTATAGATTGTCGATCCCTGATTGGCGCTGGATCACTTACAAATGTCAAGAAACATATTGACCCTCCGAGCTATCAGAAGATCATTGTCTCTTTTGATAGCTGTCACATTTTTAATTGGTAGACTCACATTCCATTTGAGGACTACTTAGTCTATTTTAATACACACTTTTCACACACACACTCTTCTTCACCAATCTACATAAGAAGCCCGACACCCACACTTCACATATGGCATTGGAACAAAAGATCTCCAGTAAAGAGCTCCCATGTGGGTATCCGTCAGGCATTGCATCTCCGGCCCAACGAGGAGCATGCCCTATGATGAAGCATGACAGTCATCCTGGTGTGTGAATGCAGTTGTTCCTGGGAAATCGGACACCCCAGTCCGACTGTCCAGTTTATGACCGTACACATATTCTCTCTCTTTTTTCACAATAAGGAACTGCATACTGTAGTAATGAAGTCCCTGACCAGGATGTAGTTTCATGAAGATTTTTAACTTGCAGTTTCAAGTAGTTGTGTTCTTGTGATGCAGCCCCACCAGGAGCAGTCTACCTGCTTCTCAGTCCATACTCCAACTGTCACACTCAAGCATACAGTCACCCAAAGATTCCATTCAAGCCCATCACATCAACATCCCATGCATTACATTCACACTGGCTGAGTAGCTATGGAGGAAGTAGCATGATAAATATAATACAGGTTACTACATATCTTCTTTTCTTCCACAACACAAAAATAGAAACCGCAAATAAGAAAAAGGTTCAAACAAGGGAAACCCAAGAAATTGAAAAAGTGAAAGAGTAGAGAAAAAGCAGTAAGATGAACCCAAACGTGAAGGGATAGATACCAAGAAATTCAAGTGTGAGCAAGAAAGAAAATACACAGGAGATATGCAAGAATAAGTACACGAGAAAATGAAATGGAAGGTTTAGACAGGAAAACAAGAGAGAGAAAATGCAAAGAGAAGAAATATACAAGAAATATACAAGAAGAACAGAAACAATATAGAGGAGATGCATAGATAAATATACATAATATATCACCCCCCCCCCATCCTCCTAGTATGTAAATGTAATAGGAACAGTAATAATAGATGAGGAACGCCCAAAAGAACTTTCCTAATAACACAGGTGAATAGATGGACCTGGAAACCACATGGAACACTCACACCCAACAAAAACCTAAGAAAATAGTTAGGGGAAAGAAAGAAAAGAAGGTTGACCACTACCCATACAGCCACCATGACCTAGTGGCAGACAACCACAAGTGTGGCATAATGTATAAAAATAAAAAAATACATACACCTACCACAATGTGACTAAACTTGAAACAGTAAGTAAAGTTTAGTGGTGTGAACAAAACAATGGTACATATGGGACTATACCCATCAGGAACCCATCAGTGGAGGTTAGAAGCGTGAACCCTAACAAAACAATACATTGCACTAATACCCATTAGAACCGCCATGTAGAGGTTAGTAGCATAAACAGAGCAATTAAAAACATGGGACTCATACACATTAGAACCCCTATGTGGAGGTTAGTAGCGTAAACAGAGTAATGGAAAACATGGGACTCGTACCCATTAGAACCCCTATGTGGAGGTAAGTAGCATAAACAGAGCAATGAAAAACATGGCACTCGTACCCATTAAAAGCCCTATGTGGAAGTTAGTAGCGTGAGCAAACAATGCACATGAGACTCATACCCATATAAACAGGAGACAGTGCAAAACTTTGAACAGGGGGCTGAAACATAGGTAACTGCCCCTAATGTAACGTGCACTATATGGGAACAACACAAAAAGAAAGCGATGTGGGCAGGACGAAAACCCAAAACTAACGTATAAGGGAATGACACCCCTGAAGCCACCCCTTCTGAAAAGGAAAACTGACTTTATGCGTGGAAATGGGAGCAAAACCCAAACCTATCCCTGAAGAAAGGAATACAACTAAAAGCATATATCTATTACACCTAAAACATTGCCTCGAAAAGTGTTTTAAGGAAATCACAAGACTGAATGACCAAAAAAAAGCAACCACCAGCAAGAGTCAGAATATGAGACATACAACGTGGGAAAATGGAAAGGCAACAACCCACACTACCATTTTTAGGAAATAAAAAAACATTTCAAATGCGAACATAAGTTGAGAACAAGAGTACGATGTAATATTCACTTCCTAAACAGACACTAACAAGAACAATAAGTTGGCAAAAATGTGAGTACCTTACTAAAAAAACACTACTCCATGTGGTGCACCCACCTTCAAATTTGAGGAAAAAAAATCATACAATAACATGTGTGTGACAGACTACAACATACCAGACCACAATGTACATGTACATGCGATGCGGTGTGCGGGTCACCATAGATTAGAAGGAGAGAAGACTCGCCTTTTACCCAATAGATGGTGTCCATACCAGCATATAGAAAGGCACAAAGTTCAAGTGTAAATTAAAACACAGTAACACTCCATGCTGAAACAACAAAACATGACAGCTGCCAGACCACTGGGAACGAAGACCTCAGCGAAGTCCCGTTACCCACAGGAACTCATGGGAAATAGAGATCGCAGCTGCTCACTTGCAGAAGTCTGGAAAGCTTCCGTGGAGTCAAAGAAACAAAAATGGCGGCACGCAAGGTTGACGCTTGCAGAGTGGCCCATAGTGGCTCGGTGCAGCACAGAGTGCCACAACAGCTCGCCCAGATGCACAGAAACAAGATGTTACAGCAAGGTCCACACATGTGACTGCACCACCAAGACAAAGGTAAGGGTGTGCGCGGAACATGCGACTCATGCCTTTGTTTTCAAACGATAACATAGCGGTTTAACGGTCGAGGTTTGTGGGAGGGCCTCACATCGGAAAACACCAATAAAAATGAAAGACAAACTGAGTCTCACTAGAAGTCTGGCTCTGGCCGCTTGTACAAGGCCAAAATCAGGACGAGTGCAAAACCACTTTCCTATGATGAAATTCAGGCATTTCCAAACCCACACGAAAGGATGGCCCGACATTCATGAAACCAGACCAAAGCTCACGGTGACAACATCCAGAAATGAGCCCATCTCAGACACACATAGATGCTTGTAGAGAGGTGAAAATACGAGGCATTGATTTCACTACATTGATCCCGTGTTGAGCAGTTACATGCTGGCAGATGTCGGTGAGCACTCTACACCCGTGACAGGGCTGTCCGGTGGGGAGAACACTGGTGAAGTGCTGACACAACCCACAAGGAAAATGGATGTCCCAGACAGCATAAAAAGGCTCCAAAGATATGGCCCTCTGTGGCTTGTCATAGCCAGTAAATAGACAGATGAATCCAAACGATGCAAGGAGACGTATGCCACGACCAGGGCTCACCGATGTAGAGGTCACTGGTGAGGCTGAAAAGATGCAGGGCATCATGTCTCTCTCTTACTTCAAACTAGAGATGATTTCTTAATCTCTGTAGGTTTCGATTAAAGAATTCTTCTTACAGTAAGTCCTTTTGAAGCACGCAGAGTTTCTTTCTCATGAATCATCTCCAAAAATCTGTAGTAATGAAGTCCGTGACCAGAGCGTAGTTTCATGAAGGTTTATAAGTTACAGTTACAAGTAGTTGTGTTCTTGTGATGCAGCCCCACCAGGAGCAGTCTACCTGCTGCTCAACCCATACACCAACTGTCACACTCAAGCATCCAGGCACCCAAACTTTCCATTCAAGATCATCACACCAACATTCCAATGCATCATATTCACACTGGCTGAGCAGCTAGGGAGAAAGTAAAAAGATAAATATAATACAGGTGCTTTTATGACTAAATATTGAATAAAGCTTGTTTGGATTGGATTGGATTGGTTACTACATATACCTTTTATTGAAATACTTGGTCCTAGGAGAAGCACATATGCTGGGCATATAAGCGTTCCTGGTCCCATTCATTGAAAAATATTATTAGTACGGTGCCTCTGCCATAGGATCTGTTCCATCTCAGAAGCAAGCAGCGAGTCCGCATTCCACTAGTAGCTTGATTAACTACACACCCAGTCAACTATATTCCCCTTTTTCTACACCACAACGTAATTACTGTGAATGGCAACCACTCACACAGACATGTGACTACTGTGAACCCCAAGACGGAATGCAAACAGGAATTACGTTTTGGAGATGAGGTAGTCACAGATTTTTTTTTAACACGCTACCTACTAGGGGCTGATGAGCCTACCCAGTTGAGTAGCCAGATAGATTAGTGAAACTCGCTAATAGCAATGAAGAGACATCTGGTCATGATTACACTCCATGTTGCCATCATGACAGAATATTTTAGGGCTAATACCTCCCCCAATGGGTTGGTGGTGACAAACGTCCCATGAATCTTCCTTGAAGATGCTATCTCCAAAAAGCATTATCACAGGTGGCATGGAAGTGTACTAGAGACTGACTGATACTGATTATCAATACAGCAAAATGACTTGTGGATGCTTTGACAATCAGGATCAACATAGCAGAGGGAGCCTTGAAAACAGGCATCCTCGTTTTGGCCTATAAAACCAAACTGGCTGAAATCAACAATGAGATCACTGAAAACAAGAGACTACCTGATGAAATAAAAGTTTTTCAAACTCCAGATGGATTTGACAAGGAAAAGATCTACCCTAATCTCAAGGAAGACTACCTAACTACAACAGGGAAAACCTTGTCAGATGACAGCAAATCCTCACATAGAAAGAACTCCTCCTTCCATAGCAGTTCTATTGCTGACAGTTGGAGTAGCAATGAGGGTAGAAGGGGTCCCCTACCAGTAAGGTTTGGCTACTGAATGACACCTCTTCAGGGGCCACCAATATGGGAGTATCCACTGTCTCCTCAGGGCCCCCAACATCCTTTTCTTTAACATTTTAACTCCAGTTATTTAAGCAGAGGTTGGGTCAAAGGCAGTGGACAAAGAAGAGGAGGCAAAAAAGGAGTTCAGTGGCAGGAACAACCTATGCAGCCAATGCAAACTAGGAGTCAGTCGGGCAGAAAATAGAATTGTCAATTTATCATAAATTATTCTCACAGAGACAGAGACTAGAGTCTTAAAGAAGGGTTTGGGTTTCCTACTACAAAAACCGTTATAAACTCTTAAAAGTTTGTGAACTCTATCATTTCTTCTGCAACATACTACTGAGGGCTTTCTTTCATGAAAACCCCAGTCCGGAACATACAGACTCAGCCCTGAGACACCCTTCCAAATTCTCTCCACCTGCCAGTATGATACCAAATGAGCTCATGGCCTTTGAACAGGAAGTCCTAAATGATGTGGAAAGATGCTCACAAGTGCCTAGATTTCATATTTGGTCCAAACAAGATCTAGAAGCAGTAAAATCCCTGGCTAATGACACTCAAAACATTATTAAACAGGGGAGCAAAAGGGGGTGTGATAATGATCATGTCAAATACTGACTAATACGCTGAATGACTACACCAACTAGCCAACTGGAAATTCTACCCTCCTAATAATCAGGACCCTACTGGGCGCTTGAGTTCTCAGATCACCTCAATCGTATCCACTGCAGAGACACAAGGGTCGATCAGCCAGAATGAAGCAAACTTTTTGGTAAACACTTAACCCAGGATCCTATACTTTTATATCTTACCAAAAGTCCATAAGGGTCTGCAGCTCACATCAGAAAGGCCAATCGTTTCTGGGGTCAGCTACTTTCTGGAGCCACAGTCAAAATTCTGTAACCATTTTTTCAACCGTTGGTCAAAAAACACACAATCCTGCAGTACACTGGAGTTGTCCTGAATCTCACTGGGGACACTAATGACAAACACAAGATAGATCTATTAGTTGCCCTCGATGTAGACACACTCTACACAAATATCCTCCAGGTGGCTACCTTGGAGGTGGTAGAGAGTATCGTACTGTATGAAGAGTGGACATCACCTACCCTTGTCAGTTTCATTATGGAATATGCCACCATGGCCCTTATAGAGAACTTATTCCAATATGGTGAGCAACTGTACTACCAGACCCAGGGGACTTCTATGGGAGCATATTTGCCCTTAGTCTTGCAAGCCTCTAGATAGAAGCCTTTACGAGGGATACGATTTTTTACAAAAACAATCCTTACAGTGCCAACATACTTCTTTGGCGGAGATGCTTTGATGACATCCTTATCTTCTGGAAAGGAGAAAGGATTACTTGTGACAACGTTTGTAACTGGATGAACACTCTAAACCCCTACTCATGTTTTCCCAGTAGTAACTTTGACAAAGGTATTCCTTTCCTTGACCTAAGGATCTGTCAGGTTGATGACAGACTACAGAAGACCACTTACAACTGATTGTAACAGCCTTCTTTTATACAGTAGTTATCACCCGAAATCACTTAGATATAATCTCCCCTATGGGCAGTTTTTACGACTATGTGGTAATTGCAGTACTACACAAGACTTTGACACACAAGCACAATTTCTATCCAATAATCTGGAGGCATGACAATACTCTCTACATTGGGTTAGAATAGCAAAAAAGCAAGCCAGAAATCACAACTGGGAAGCCCTATTAGAACCACGCAAGAGGCCACAGGAGGATGTACTGACTTGTGACACAATTTTCACACCTGATACCAACAAACTGTGAAAGATTATTAAGAAACATTTGGCGATCTTGCAAACAGGCAACCTGTCACTACCACCACCCTGAGTTGCCTTTAAATGCATTTCAAATCTAAATTATATGCACAATATCAGAACAACAACATCTATGGGATTTACCCCCAGTGATAGGCCATTTCCCCTGTGGCTCATACGCAGTCTGTGCCTTTAGGGACACTACAAAAGAGGTCAGATGGGTTAGTACCTGCACCTGGATGCAGAAACACATACTAACTGTAGCTCAAAAAGGTGAACATACATGGTGACATGCCGTGCAATAAAATTTACATTCGGATGACCACAAGACCGGTCATAGTAAGAATCATGGAACATTGCAGCAGTATTCCTTGCAAAAAACTCAGTACCAAAATGAGCACACATTTCCTGACTGGAGGACATTCACCTGACAGCATACGGTGGACTGTCTTGGAAGCACATCCACACATGAACAAAAACTCCCTGTTTATAAGGGAACAATGTTGGATTTTCCATCTGTCTACTCATGTAGTGGACTAAACGATGAAATTCCATTGAGTGAAATGAATAATTGAGCTTCCCCGGGTCACCTCAATGAATTCCGTATGGCCACCCACATATATACTCCACCCTCACTGGCTTCATTTATACCTTACTGGCTTAGCCATATAAACACACATGTGGCCCCACATGAAATAATTTTTTGAGCCTTTTGCCCACACCTTTGTGTAAGGATTTACATGTCTAGATATCAGCCGACCCCTTCCTGGGGCTTCACAATGGGTAGAACCTCATTATAAATCGCTACATTCTTCCACCACAGATTACGAGGATCTGCATTGTCTTCCAAGTGACCACTTTCCCACTCAATATAGCACTTGTTCTTGCACATCACAGACACTAGACATGGTATAGTTTTACTGTATTCTATGGCAAAGTCAAACTGAAAGTTATTACCCAACGGGTATTGATATTTAATATAATCCTCCCTCTTGCTCCTCTACTTCCAAGGTACCAGTGATCGGTAGGTTGTCTTGTGAATTCTGCACTACGATGATGTAAGCACTGCTATGTACTTTTCTTTTTCAGGTTCTGCCAACAGGGTCCATTTCTACACCTCCACTATGACGTTTTCCCAGCATAACTTACCCTTATTTCTGTATTTTAGCACGCTAAGTCAGTATTAACTCTGCTCCCACTCGAGAAGGCATTCTTACTACCCAAATTCGGTGAGTTTACCCTTTGTGAGGTGACAGGCACTATATCAATAAGGCAGAAAAATGCAAAACTTTTTAAAAGTGCCATTTTCAGAATTGCAATTGAAAAAATGTCTAACCATAAGTTAGGATTTTAACTTGTGATTCCAGAGACACTACACTTGAACTGGTATCTCTTCCCATTTCAAAATGATACTTATAAAATGCAGTAACCACCCTCTTCAACGTCTAAACTCCCCCTCGCAACCATCGTCAGGAACTCCCCCTCGCAAACATCGTCAGGAACCCGGGCTCAACATCATTTCATATGCCCACCTAGTCATCTCCCTCACCAACGAACCCATCATCACCAAACACACCTTCGAAGAAGTAATAAAAGCTGTTGCCACCTTGATGAATAACAGCTGCCTGAAACTCAGTTTAGAAAAGACAGAAGTCCACATCCTTGGCTCCAGCCCCTCCGCATGGAACGACTCCTAGTGGCCCTCCGCCCTCATAAATCTCCCCTCCCGACGGACCACGCTCGAAACCTGGGCATAATACTAGAGTCATCGTTCAGAATGAACCACCAGATCAACTCTGTGTCCTCGACCTGCTCCAACATCCTTTGCATGCTCCGTAAGACTTTCAGGTGGATCCCAACCGAATGCAGAAAAACTGTCACCTACGCACTTATCATCCGCAGACTGTACTACGGCAACTCTTTCTACACTGGTAACAATAAGAAACTCCTTCTCAAACTCGCGACTACCCAGAATGCCGCAGCCAGACTGATCCTCAACATCTCCCATCACAGTCACATCACCCAACACCTGCGTGATCTCCACTGGCTTCCAGTTGAAAGAAGAATAACCTTCAAACTCCTCACCTACACATATAAGGCCCTTCACAACACCGGACCGGCACACCTGAGCAGCCGACTCTCCTTCCACAAACTCAAAAAGACATCTGTGATCAGCCCAACTCTCTCTGGCCACCGTCCCTCATATCAACAAGACTAGAACGGGAGCGAAGTCTTTCGCCTACCTCTCAGCCTAAGCCTGGAACTCCCTACCCATCCACCTCCGGCAATCTCCCACGTTGCCCCAGTTCAGGAAGGACCTTAAGACCTGGCTCTTCGGATTACCTCAGCACACTACAGAATCCTCCCCCCAGCACCTTGACACCCACAGGGGTGAGTTGTTGCATTTCCCCAACCCCTGATTGATTGAATGATAAGGCAACTCTAATGTTATACTATGGGAGAGATAGTCTTTGCAGTAGTGAACAATGTTTTCACTACCAGGAAATGTAAAACTTGAAGGTACATGTCCAGTTTTTTAATACATTGCATCCTGCCCTCAGGGCTGTCCAGAGCCTACATTTGGTGTGACTTATAAGTATTCAAAAGAAAGTCTTGACCTGGCAAAAACATTTTTTACCAGGTCGAAATGGCAGTCCAAACGGCACACACAGGCTCTTCAATTGCAGGCCTGAGACATGTGCTACGTAAGTGGGTGGCACAACCAGTGCTGCAGGCCTACTAGTAGCATTTAACTTACATGTCCTGGATAAATGGAGAACCACTTTACTAGGAACTTATAAGTAAATTAAATATGTCAATTGGGGATAAGTTAATAGCACCATGTTTAGAGGAGAGCGCACAAGCAAATTAGCACTGGTTGTCAGTGGTAAAGTGTGCAGAGTCTTAATGACAGCAAAACTTGAATCAGAAGAAAATGGAGAAGGTAGGCGGGATATTTGGGAGATGACCGCCCTAAGACTGATAAGTCTAACACCTTGCCACTCTCCGTCTTATTCCTCCTCCTCACTGGGATATTCCTCCACTGGACAGGGTTGTCCAGACATCACAGGTGGGGTTGGGGGATCAGTTAAAGTGGCCAAAATAATGGTTGGTGGTATATTTGGGAGATGACCGCCCTAAGACTGATAAGTCTAACACCTTGCCACTCTCCGTCTTATTCCTCCTCCTCACTGGGATATTCCTCTACTGGACAGGGTTGTCCAGACATCACAGGTGGGGTTGGGGGATCAGTTAAAGTGGCCAACATAATGGTTGGTGGTATGGGGTCAACAACATGTAATTCATGACTGGTTGAATGGATGTGTGTTGACTATGTGGTGTTGCCTTGTTTTCCTAGAAGGCAAACTTACCTACAGACATTGTGTGCTTTGCAGCCTTTGCAGAGCTTATATCTGTCCACCAGGATGTGGACCACCCTGTCCATCTTCTGGTCCCAAAACTTGACAGCACCCACCTCTACTTTCTGGCCAGCACGCAGTTTCCTTAAAACCTGCATTCCCATATTTTTATGAACCACACAATTAACAATACATGTAACAAGGATGTCCTGGTATTTCTAGACAGTTCTAACGCCTCTTAGGATATATTTAAACAAAGCCTTTGTTGAGGTATTTAAAGCAGTTGGTGATTATCATGAGCTCTCCGTCTCTCCTTGATTAGACTGTAGAGCCAAAGGCTTAGGTACCCTAAGTAATTTCTGGTGATTACTTTTAGGGAGAATTGCCAGAGATCTGTGGATACTCAAGGTGCCTTCTCTTTACTCAGTAAAGGGTACTAAGTACTCATGAGATGGTAGCAGAGGAAAGATGCATCGCAGTTGCTATAGGTGTTCGTTTTTTCTCTAAACCTGTTAGGCCTTTGTTTTACTTGCTGATCCAAACATGGTTACCTTCATGCCAAGTTACATTAGAGGTTACAGGTATCAATGCATCTAACATCTCAGTTTGTCGAATCTTATTTGATTCAACACTTGTTCTACTGGCAAAGTAGTGGGCAAAACTGTAAGTTTGTTCATTTCTTCTGTGGGTTCAGCAGAGTAAGCCATCCGTGTGGAGCACTGATATTCAGATTTAGTCTCTGGCTGGGATTCTGCTGATGAATGAAAGATACAAGATAATACACTTACGTGATATTTTCAAGAACATGTGATAATTACCGTACAATTAGCTTAACGCAACTCTTCATATCGCATTCTATCTCAGAAAAAATAACGCTGTGTTAACTAAGTATTCACAACACGGAGGCACCATGCGATAGGCCCACGACAACGCGTCAAATGTCCGTGATAAAGTCAACGCGATGCCGCAAAAAAAGTTGAGATGAGACCAATCGCGATACAAAAACCAGCGAAAACTAGCGACAGGCCTGCAAATCCCACGCGTCATGCGGGAAAATGCTCCATAAAAGCAGAGTAAAAAAACAGTGAGATGACAACGTACGAGCACAAACCCACAGCAGTGACGTAGAACAAATGACCATTGTCCCGCATCAGATAGGCATCACCTCACAAACAGCCACAATGTACATTGACATGCATTCTGTATGTAACCTGCGCTAATGCAGAAACATACATGGAAACCACTGTGATACCGCATCACCTCGTCACATTACAGAGGGACAATCAACACCCCCTGCACACAGACGTGCCATTTCCATGATCAAACAATAATGAAAGCATGGACTAATGTAGGGGCAGTGACTCCCCCTTACATACATGTTGCCCATGTCGTGGGACTTGAGTCACAGGGTACATCCATGCATCATGGCAGCACATATCAGAGCCCAAAAGAAGCCCTGTTGTCACTTGTAGGCCACAAATGACAGCCAAAATGGAATGAATTGGGACACCTGTGAACCACCGAAGAGTGGGATAGCATACTAACTGTGACACACAGAACTGGCAGTTCGAATATGTGACACCCTAAATAGCCTCACTGCACAGAGGTGCCACATCCACCATCCATTAACAAAATCCAAAGCACTACATGTCGCACCCACACTTGTCTGAGTGAAGTGCCTGTACAGATGAGTGACATGCCCGCAGGGAATGTGTTTTGGAATGCATTTATTTGCACATGCTGTGCCTGTGGTCATTCATCGTACTGTCCCATGATTGCTAAGGACTGTCACAATGTGACGTCAACATGAGAAGAAATTGTCAATGATGGTGTTCCTACGGGCTATTCCTGCTGTGGCTGCAGTAGGGTATGGTCCACTTGACCCATCTTCCTCATCATCATCCGGTGCATCTGGCACTCGTATCCATAGGGCATTGCTGCGTACACATATGTTGTGCAACACACAACATGCAACGATCATCCTGCACATGATGTTAGGGCTGTACAGGATCCTTCCACCTCTGACGTCCAGGCACCTGAAACATGACTTCAACACGTCATATGTGTGCTCCACGATGCCCCTGGTGCGTTTGTGGGCCAAATTGTACTGCCTCTGGGCCTGTGTGTTCGGGGCTTGGAGGGGTGTCATCATCCAAGTGCAGAGTGCATATCCTTGTTCACGTGTGACAGTGAAGAGAGACATGAGTCAATACTACGTACTGTGAGAGGTGTTGGCAGTCTCACTTGTTCATTGGTTCATTGGTGTGTGATATGTGTGACTTAGTGATTCCTGTATGACATGAACTGCTTGGTGCAAATGAACGGCATCAATGTGTGATACATAGCCTCACTGCTGCTCCTCCCTCCCCCGAGCATGGTCACTAGTGTGCGCAGCACGGTTGCATCACTTGCACCCCTACAGCACACCATTGACATGCCTGTTTGTTAATGTCCACAAGCCTGACTACGACACAGTGATGATGTGCACTGAAGATGGTCAGCCATGTGTGTGTAGGCTCATTGTAAGGACACAGTTGTAGAGCACCTGCCTGGCTGAACTCGCCATGCGGTTGAGGGTAGATCTTTGGCTCATGCTGGCTAATAGCAACAGACACAACAGTTGGCATGTGTGAACCCTGACCCCGAGTGGGCATGCCCTCCCCATATACCCCTTTGGCCAAGCCCACACTCCGGGGGCATGCCACAAAGCAACATTGTCCATTGCGGGACGGGTGGCGCAGACACTACAACAGAGACACACGCATTAGTCACTTCCTTGGCAAGGCTTAAACTTAACCACACCCAGATCCCATGTGGAAGAGCCCCACCCCTACGCTGTACTGTCTTATACTTGTCCACTCCGTTTACGCTCACTGGGAGGTACGACACGGCTACATGTTCCAGGTCCACCCCACTGCCTGCGGTGACATAATTGTGCCCGCTGTACACAGCACAATGTAATGTGGTATGGCCTGGGGCCCTCATTCATACATAATGACCACAGGGACACACTGAGTGTGTTTGTGGAACTGGCTACAAGCATGTGCGCCTGGCCCCTTTTATTGCCAGGGTCACATGTCCAGTGACGCCTGTGCTGGATGGGTGTTGGGTAGTGTAAGCCACCCCTCAGGGGTTGGATGGTGCTGGCAACAACCACAACAGTGATCAGACAATCAGCAGTACAAGGTTCGAACAGCAAGGGTCCCTGACTTGAGCAGCACAGAGTTAAAGGTCCCGGATGCACTGCGGCCGGCACAGGCACACCGCCACGGGACGGTGACTTGCGGTGCACTGAGGTAGGGTCACACGAGCTGAGAGGGGCCTTGTCGATGTCCAAGGTGAATGTCGTGGAGGGTTGCTGGGAACACTGGAAGGTGTCCTTCCAAGGCATGATGCAGAGGGCAGAAGCAAGCAGAAACAGGCAAATGGCGGATTTGAATGCTACAGACTCCAATTTACCACCATGTCAGTATCAGCTACATGATGATGAAGACAACCCCCAGCCCATGGACTCAGACGCCACCGAAGTTCAACCAGAGGGTGCCCATGAATTCTGGGGCACATGCTTAGTGGCACCAGAGCTGAAAGGGGATGCAGTCTGCGATGAGGCCTGCACAATGACATGAACTGTGCCATGAAGAGAGCAAGACTCAGTTCAAATTGTGTGACCTACTCCACGTCAGTCTGTGCCGGAGGCAGCGGTCAGCAATGGCCCACAGCCACGTGCCGTAGGCCTGCGATGCACTGTTAGTGGCACCAGTGCAGTTGTTGGTAGTGGCCCATCACCTCCTTAATGGAGAGTCTTTCCTCCTCCGGACTAAAGCGCATCTTCCTCTTACCCCTCTCATTGCGTACTGTGATATGAACACTGCCATGAAGAAATCAAGACTCAGTTCCAAATGTGTGACCTAGTTGACCGCAGTGTAGGCCAGAGGCAGCGGTCCTCTGTCCAGCCATCCCCTCCTGGATCTCTAACACATTACATTAGAATGGCATGTGGAGAAGTATTGTGGCTGACGGAGGTAGTGGCACCAGAGCTGAGCGGGTGTGCAGCCTGCGACGAAGCTGTGTCCTGCCTGATACGGACTGCATTGGAATGGTGTGAGGCCTGCAGGACCGCAGTGTAGGCCGAAGGTCGAAGTCAGCAAGGGCCCACAGACACGTGTGGTTGGAATGCAATGCACGGAGTTGGTGGCACCACATCGAAGGGAGTATAGTGATATGAACTCTGCCATACAATTAGTACTCTGCCATAGTGTAATCAAGACTCAGTTCCAAATGTGTGACCTACTAGTCCACTGTGTCAGCCGGTGGAGTACGTCAATGAGAAAGGAGTACTGCGGCCTGTGTTGTGGAGGCCGCGATGGTCTGAGGAGGCTGTGAAGGGAGGGGGCCTCGGGCTTGGAGCTTGCAGCCGCACGTGGTGGGCCCTCCTTGACACACCCCAGTGTGGGCAGGTGAGCAGTGATGCCAGGATGCACAGGGGCAGGCATGACGGCTTCGGGGACCAGCGGCCCAGGGTGCAGCAGGCGCACAGGATCACAGCCACCACTGCTCACAGCGTCGGCCTCATGGCAGGGTGAGAGGTGCTGCCCTGGCAGGGACATTGCCCATTCCGGGAGAGGACCACGCCCAGGGCTATGTGCTTTTTATTCACACCCTTACGCTAGCCTGGCGTACGCCGGGCCAGCCTACTCTGCACAGGCTTTCAGGAGGATGTAACAAGCTACATTTCCGTGATCTCACCCACTGGCTGGGGTGACATGGTTGCGTCCACTGTCCACTACACTCCAAACACCAGCGGTGTATGTCAACATGGATATGTCTGTGGTCTGCATACTGCAGTCTGTCCAGCATATCCACACCACACTTGGCATTGTGTACATTCTCATTCATCGGTCACTTGCCTCCTTCGCACATGCCTGGTTCACACCTCTCCCCATATTCTGCTAATGTGTGGCTGAGGTGCCATGCCATTGATGGCTTGTGTACATGGCTAGCCCAGGTTACCACAGTAGGTTGTGCTGTCGTGTCTGGTGGGTGGGCATGTTGTTTGGCATGTTGTATGTGACTTTGTAACGTGTGCATTCCCAGAGTTGTGAATTGCATGATTGTGGAGTTGAGGTGTGTGGTGTGTGGTGTGTTCATTTGGTACTTAACAACAAGCACTGCATTTCCGTAGGTGCCAGCCTGGAAGTGCTGGTTGATGATGGACTGTTGGAAGGTGTAGGGATCATGCACACTGCCTGGGTAGTTGGCGATGACATTGGTGAAGAATCCCCAGGGGTCCACTATTGCCTGTACATTGAAAGAATGTGTATGCTTTCTGTTGCGGTAATTGTGTGCTGTGTCGGCAGGGGGCACAAGTAGGACATGTGTGCAGTCAATTGCACCCAACACATGCGGGAAGCCAGCTATGGCGTAGTAGCCTTGCTTGGTCTCCAGCTGTTCCTGAGCAATGTGGGGGAAGTATAGGTACTGGGGTACCAAGCTGATGATGGCATCCAGGACAGGTTTGAGGAACTTTGATAGGGCTGGCTGTGAGACTCCTCCGACTCTGGCGATTGTTGGTTGGAAGGTACCAGAGGCCAACAGGTGCAGCACAGCCAGCAGCTTTGTCTGGGTTGGGATGTTGGTTGTCCGCTGTGTTGGTAACCGTCAGCCTGTGGGCAATGATGTTCAGGACGAGGAGGATGGTTGTGGGCAACGGCATACTCTGGTGTTAAGTCTGTGAGGCTGGTGCATTTTCTGAAGGTCCACTGTCTGTGTCTGCACTGCCTCTGTGGTGGTCTGGGTGGGGGGTCCAGGGGGTGGCGGGCCTGGGGGTGGTGGGGTGGGTGTTATTGCCTTGTTGGGGCTCCAAGCTGCATGATCAGTAGTTCCATGGCTTCTGTTTGTCTTCAATTGTGGCTCTGGGCTGGGCTGCCTTGTCTGGTGCAGGCTGTTGTCCTACTTTACACCAGGTCAGAGCAGGTGTTACTTTCCTGCTGCTAATGCGCCTTATTACCTGCTATGTGATCTTATCGCCGATCTGGCTGGTCGTTGAGAATGTTGCGAAGTGGTATTTTTGCAGCTTTTGGCATGGGAACACCTACTCTGCATCACATTAGCGATAGTTGGCGGGCTCATCTGTGACGATATTGTTCGCGGCTGCCATCGCAGGTAAACTGATGATATAGACTGTTAGCACCAGCTAGTGAATGGGTTGATAAATGTATTGCCACTTTGGCTGCAAAAAAGTGCCGTTAACTCAGTGATAAATCCTTGAGAATATGCCCCTTACCTTCCTTTGGCTTTTGGCAATCTTCTTTCAGCTCTTGGGAGTGCTTGCTTCTCTCATAATTCTCATATGGTACTTTGTTAGCTTTTACGGCTACCTTAGAGTATGGATATTCCTAACAAGAATTACCATGTTCTTAATGTTGCCAGGTAGGTAGGTAATAAGGGCTTTAAACTTTACAATCCTTTAACCCCAAAATGAATTGAATAGCAAATAAATATTTCCTCTTCTAAGAGTCTGGGAGTCAAATGTAAAAGGTGTCCCTTTCATTTCCAGTCTAACCTAGTTCTGTGAGATATCCACACATCCAGCTCTATAGACCGTTTTGAGCAGTAGTCCATATCCTGTAGCCATTTACTGTGAGATGATGCAAATCCACTATCAAGTAATGTCACTCCTTGTCACCACATATCCCATGGCCACCAGACCATGGGAACCCTGGCCACCCACCTACTCTTGTTATATACTAATATAACTTGATTTCCGTCCAGAGTCACGATTCTGACTAGGGTCCTATGACACTTGGTACCAATAACATGCCACCACTGGACAATTCCATGTCCCTTTAGAAAAATTTGCCAACAGAGGAACTGCATCCTGGACTGTCCGGTGTGGGTCATCTCCCCATATGCCATATATTCATCAGGGTCATACTGATAGAAATATTTAAATTGAATCAATCTGAGGCTGAAAGCGATTATAAGACATCACAAGGCCATCTCAGCTTCTCCCACATTCCTTTCCCACAAGTTCTCAAGGGACTTATGGGGTTAGCAGTGATGAGTACTATAATTTTGTAGACCTTCTATATGCCCCCAGGTTTATGTTTTTCCATAGCTCTTTTGGGTTCCAGTGGATTGAATTTGCGAACCTAATCAAGTTTGCCTTTTTATGCATATAAAGTGTGATATAGTTGAAAGCATCTATAAAACTGAAATTTGTGCATGGAATAAAATTAATCAGTTGCTTGAATGATATAATGTGGTTATTAGCACGTAGATCCCCAAATTTAAAGATTTTAATCACATCCTAGGGTTTGAAACCCTGTAGACCAGATATGTCCACCAGCAAGGCACTGTGCCAAAGTGGAGTGTCCCTAGTCGGAATCTAACATCATTTAATATGTTTCAGAGCCTGTTGCCAACAAGTGAGAGCTATTTTAGTTAGAGAATGTATTCTGTGTGGGGTGGAGGAGCAGTAGAGCAGATCTTTCAGAGCAAATTCCTGAGGTGAATGGAGCAGCAGTCATAAAGACGGGTTGTCTCTCTCCTCAGCGGTCCCCAGAATACCAAGAGTCATGCAATCTAGGCAGACATTGACAAGCCAAGAAAAAGCTGTGTGGAAAAAGACTGATGTGCCAAAGCATGCTGAAGAATACTGAACTAGATTTTCCCTGTATCGGGCCACTGCTCAAACTATGTGTCTGCCTTGCGCTACAATCTCGCCCAGGTTACAGCTGTTAAATTAGCTGCAGCTGTCTTGTAATTCCTATAAAACCTATACAGGATCTGCGCGTTTAGACAACAAACACTGCGGGCTTGGTGTATGAACTGATTCCAGACACCCCCATGTTGGCCTGTATGCCAGCTAGCTCACAGTGCCACTAAAACTCCTCTTACCAAGGAGAGAATAGTCCCCCGCAACTATCAAACATGACAACCCTGATCCCTCAGAATCGTAGAAACAGTGCAATAATTTTCGCTCAGTCACTCGTGCTCACTTAGTCTCAGAGATGTATACAGAATAAACGGTATGGACGTTTTAAATAAACATTTATTGAACATTTGTCATTCTAGTGTAAAATAGATGTGCTGAAACAGTAACAGATATAAATAATTAGAAGCACTTAAAGAGTGAAGGGATGGTAAATCTCTACCATTTTGTTATATTCATGAATATAGAGAGGTATATAAAATACATGACAATAAAATGTGTACTCCTACGATGCAATCCAAACTAGATGTACCTAAGTGTACCTAGCATGTGTGTAGCTGTCAAAGCCAAGTATCCTTCTAGGATCAAGTCCACCCCATTACCTGCAGTGAGATACTGTGGGACCCCGTCTTGGTCATGAGTTGGACACTCCGCAAGGGATGTTCAGACCGCTGTGAGTTGGAGTGTCTGAATGCAGAAATTTCAGCGTCTCGCGTCAGAGTGTCGGCAAGAAAGTCGTGATCTTCTCTGACTATCTCAGCAAGATGTGATGTTTATATACCCCAAGGTCTCCCCAGGGGTTCTACCTTGCTGTGCACTGTCGGACTAAGGATGACGTCGGGAATGGACCTTGTTCATATGTATTATGCAGGATATGGTCCGGCTGATTTTCCGAGAATCTTGAATCCTCATGCATAATGTATGAGAATATTGTTTAGGGAAAACCCCATGTTCTGTAAGGAGTACTGTAACTAGGTAAAGGGTCAGTCTTAGCAGCCAGTATGTATGTAATGCATGGTCAAATATAGGTGAAAGGTTGTGATGTTACCTGGACCTATATTGCGGTACATATATGGAATATAACACAGCCTGCTCCCCAAACAACCAAATTTATTAAGGTCCAGCATCTCAGAAAAAATCAGCAGAAAGTATTAGCAAGTAGGCAGGCAAGTGATAACCCCTTTAGAAGTGGTCAACGTCTTGCTGTTTGTAGCTTCAGATCTCCAACTTGTCATGGTATTGTGCTTTAATTTGTTATCCTTGAACAGCATATTACCTAGCACCAGAGTGATCTCACTAATCTGGTAGGGGAAGTCAGTGCAGGCCTTTGGGGAATTGAAACAGAATGCTTCTTGCTGACCTGACTTCTGGCTATCCTAGTCCAATCTAGATAGAATATAGAGGAATCAAGAAGAATTAAATGGATCCGGCAACTAGGAAATATTCCAGGCTATAGATGAGAGATTGGGCTTCTCTGTGGAAATGTGTTTTAAAACTGAACTAAGCAAACACAAAGAGATGATGGACAGAGTGCTGAAACTTTTCAGACACTCATCCCCAGTCACAGATCTGGGTTGAATCCATCATCATTCTTTAGCTCACTTCGCCACCTTAGTTCCGACCCAGCTATAGGCAAATCAGTCTTGACCCTGTGCCTCATGGGAACGGTCCAGCCCGAACTGAACTAACAATCACCACGCTAGACGCTACTGTGCAAGAACATCAAAATAGCATCCATCATGAGATGAAAGTCAATGCAGGAAAATGTGAGGTTTTGAAAAATAAATTCTTGTCTATAAAACCTAAGAATATTTGGGACTCTAGGGGAGTTTAAGGGAGGGGGGTACAAAGCTAATATTATCCCATAGGTCATTGAACTCCTTCTAGGATAAAGGTCAAGGGGGCAGTGCCCATCCATCAGTAGAGCTCATTGTGTACAAGCAGGTATGCCAAATCCCAGCAGTTGACCCAATACCAACAATATTTATTTACTTCACTATCGAAGAGAAACAAAATGTGAGCTACCAGGGAAACAACTTTGCACTCACCAAGAAGGGTTTTCTTTTCCCAGTGTGCATGCATCTGAAAAGGGAAATAGCAGTAGGTCAGCGTGTGAAAAGTGGACATTTATTCATGAGTTCCACACCCTTTCCATCCCTACCATGCTAATTTGTTGGTGTCCTATGAAAATCTATTATTATCGCCCTTTCAGGTTTTTACAGGAGTATCCCAAGGAAAATATCTAGTTTTATAACGGTGCTTGCTTTCAACTGTCAATCACTACTTGTATGTAGTCACATTTTGAATAGTCCATAAAGCTTGCCCATGTTTATTTATTGCTATGAATCTATAATGGAACATTCAGTGGAGTAGCCAGCTATGAAGCCTCTTCCATATTGCAAGGATGAATTCAGGTGCATCCAACCAGGAAAGGCAAGGCCCCTCTCACCAGCCATATGCATTTTGAAGTCAGATGCGTATGTTTTTTAAGCACTTTTAAACTGAGAGCCCCTCTGTCGCACGGGAGACAGACACGGACTAATGCCTCATTCGACCGCATTATGGGCCTCATTTATGAAAAGTGACGCATCTCTGCGTGAAAACAGCGATGCGTCACTTTTCATTGAGCCCTCCTTGCGACACCAATGATGCGTCATATTTACAGTATGACGCATCATTGCGCAAGGAGTTACAGATACGTCAGTATTTCTGACGTATCTGTATGGCGCAAAAGTGACGCATTGTTGGAGTGTGTCACAAAAGTGACGCAACTCCAGCAATGTGTCCTTTCACATGGGGCAAGCCCCATGTGAAAGGGCCTGCATCAGTCTTACGCCTGCTGTGAGGCAGGCGTAAGAAATTGACGCATTTGCATCCTAGAAGTGGCGCAGTGAAATCTTATAGATTTCACTGCGTCACTTCTAGGACATTTTCTTGCGTCACAACGCCCCCCCCCCCCTGTATACATTATACCTGGCGCAGGTATAATGTAGCGCAGGGGCTTACAAAGTGTCGCATCTACCTAGATGCGTCACTTTGTAAATATGGTGCAACAAGGCACATTTTTTATGCTGTTGGTGCGTCACAAAAAGTGACGCACCGGCGGCGTAAAAGTGACGCACGGATTCATAAATGAGGTCCCATCTTTATAAAATGATGCACTTGCACTTTATTGCGCTGTGTGCACTGATAGGTGCAGCGTTAAGCTGGCTCGAGGAGCACTTCATGCAGCAAATGGCAGCTTTGTGTTCAGTTTTAGACTGAGGTTTTTGGTGCACTTATTAACACTTGAGTCAGTAATTAAAATATTAACAGTAGTGTTGATTAGTGTGGCTTTGACTGACGGGAGTGTTGAAACAGTATTTTATAGACTGATGTGTTTTACCGTAGTTTTAGCTGCTGGGTTTGTCAAATTTGATTTTATTGTAAACGTCTTAATTAACTGACTTATAAACTTATTCGGTCATTCACTCTATCGCTAGCCAGGGCTTTTGGGAAAATTGCAGGCAGCTATCAGGGAATGGGGCTGAGTTGGGAGTTTAGTAGCACCGGGAGCGTATTTTTGTACAGAGGGTAGAGAGGGGTGTGGGGGTAAGGATCTACATGGAAAAAAGAACAATATTTTGGAAATACCAAAGAATGGTTTGTTTCCCTTTTTTAATCACTTTATGTCTACAACGCTAAGAATTGTAATCCTAAATGTAAGTTACATAATACCCATTTTAAACAAGCATGAATGTAAGCTAAATTACAACGTCCTAAATCCAGCATAGCTTGTCTTCAATAGATTAGGATCTCATGTGCAGACCTCAGTCTATTTTCTAGCTTTGCGCAAAATCCTTTTATTTTAAAAGCAGCCATTTCTCTTAAAGGATGTGCTGTTTTTATCTTTGATGCACATATAAAAGTTGTTTTTCCATAGCAGGCCCAATGAGCCACCGAGTTGTATTTTGTATTAAAATGGGTCCTTTCAATTCTACTAGGATCAATGTATGGTTCTAACACCGATTCCCAAGAAATGTGCGAGCAGTTATTGATGAATTTAAATGTGATTCAAGGTCCATTCATTATATCAGGAACTTCAACAGTATTATGTGTCCACAAACAGATACCGCCATTAAGAGGTAGTGCACTCGAATGAAAAACGGTTTAATACGTAATAATGGATCTGAGAAAGAGGTGTGCTTAATTGATCCTTGGCAGTAGAAACGCCCATATGAAAGGGAATATACTGTGCTTAGTCCAAAATCAAATGTACATGACCAGGGTCACCCTTTCGTTTGTAGATTACAGTATTGATTGCTTTGCACTGAAATGTTTAATGGCCACATCTGTTTTATTTCTGACATGTAGAGGTCGAAGTACTTTAAAAAGTATGAAAACTATGATCCCTAGTACAATGGAGGAGAGGTCAGAGACATAGCTAAAAAAACACAATATATTCTTTATTTTGTTGCCTGGTCACCGATGGGCAGCTGCATTTAAAATATAGAGTATACACATGAAACAAGACATACATGGTAGTTAAACTAATGCCAGTGTTCTGGTAGGAAAGCTCAGCTGGTTAATGCAATTACTTCAACTGTCTGTGGTTGTAACCGGATGGTCACTGGTTTAAATCATGGTTGGTGCCCTAGGGAATAAGAAAACGTGCACTTATGATGCTATAAGGTTCCAGCATTTGACAGAAAGCACAGTGAATAGGTAAATCATTAGCTTAAAATACATTACACAGGCTGTAAGAGAAGCTGCCAGGCTTTAAGATAAGCTGCTGCAAAACATGCAAAAAGATTCAGGTTCTGATTAACAAAGGTAAATGTACACTTTTGTGTAAGTTTACGTTGTTTTCTATTCACAAAGGTATTTTACTAGTAGTATCTTTAAGACTGCTGAGTCTCCCCGCATAAAAATCTGAATTAGACTGAGATTGTTTGGGCATGTTTTAAGAGTCTGTACTGTGACTTATAAATGGTTTAGTCTGGTGGCCTGGCCCGCTTTGAAGGGGAGGCAGCAGGTGTAGATAACTGAATGATTTTGTACAGATGTGACTTGGTGGCTTGTCTGCCCAATTTTGATGGACTTCGACCATTCTTGTTCACATCTGTTATGCCATAGTCTGTTACAATGGCTGGACCCTAACTCCACCTCAGCAGATTATTTCAAACATGGCAGATGGTGGAATGCCACACCAACCTAGGTGCAGTTTAGTCTGCCGACGGAGATTAGACAAACGCCAAAGTAGTTCACCAAAACCACCTATGGATGTTAGATTGCTTTGGCAGAGGATGAACCTGACCAGTGATACTCTATATAAGGTGCATCGCCAACCAATAGCCTGGCAGCCTTCTCTGTGCCACCATGGCAGAAGAACTGCAACCCATCTGACAAACTTTAGATGAAGTTTCAATTTTGTTGTTACCACTGACAGATGGCCAACTGTGTTCATATTGGTATGCAGACAAAGCTAGATTGTGGAATTGTGTTTCCAAGGCACAACTGATCCTTTCTGAAACACATTTAAATATCTCTCTGTGCCTGAGAGCTCTGTGATAGTAGATTTTCGCAGCAAGTGAGAATGGTTTGTTGTTCACCAAATCGTTCAGCTCAGGCCATGGCCTTCAAGTGGAAACAGGGAGGTTCTATGAACGGAATCATGTTGGAAGTCAACCAGGAGTGGAGCCCACCCATAATTCGAAAAGCACCAGGGCACACAGTAAGATCCATTTATTTGTGAGTTTTATATAGACCAAACTCGACCAGAAGGTATCAGAGCACTTTACAGAGTAAGCAGAACAATAATAAACATTAGTTATATATCGGGTGCAATGATATATATATATATTACCTACTGGCGGTCGCCAGTAGGTAGTTATAGTTAGGATAGTTTTCCATAGGAAATCCGCAACATTCTATTGGGAATAACTTTGGCGCAGATTGAGGGATCTGCCTGTAATTTTCCTTAAATTTGCCTCGCTGCGCTCCGCTCCTTTCCTGAAAGTTTCGGGGGGATTCGTGAAGCGGGGGCCGAGATAAAAGGGGGGTCCCAAAACGTGTTTTGCCCATGTTAATTTCCATAGGTCGGTTGGACTCACTTTTAGCCCGAACGGCTGAATGGATTTCCACCAAACTTGGCAAAATTGTAGGGACTGGTAGCCCGATGTGCCTTTGCTATGTCTCAAGATATGTGCTCCAGTGGATTTTGAGTAATTTAGGTTCAAAAAAATATATATATCTATAAGCGCGCCCCGGTACGCGTACCGGGGAGCGCACCAGGCGCGTAACGCGAGTTCGCGCGCGGAAAGCTGATTGGCTCTCGGGTGTCGGCCAACATTCCAAACAGTCCGGAGCGGCCGCCATCTTGTGTCTCGGTAGGATCGAGATACAAGAGGTGGCAAAAACAAAGGGGGAAATGACCATAAGGGGGCAGGGTAGACCCCCCCTGACCCCCTAGGTTTGATGTGGGGGCCATAAAAAATGTTTTCGATTTTCGCGGGGGGAGCGCCCGGTACGCGCACCGGGGAGCGTACCCTGGAGAAAAAAGAATGACAGAGTTTTTAGAAAATGTAGGTTTTTTTATAAATTGGAGGTAGTTCTAAAAAGAACTGTTTTTTTTTATTCTTTTTGTTGTTTTATATTTTTTTTACTGTTTTTCTGAACTTTTTTACTTTTTTTGGCTTTTCTGAACTTTTTTATATTTGTTTTGTATTTTTTATGGGGAGAAACAAAAAACAGGGAATTGTAAAGGGCTCAGCTGGAGCAAAAAATAAATCAGGAAAAAATTAAGGGTGCTTTGGGCACTTGTGGTTATCCCACCATAGCATGTTCACCATAGCATATTGTCGCTCCACAAAAAATGCAAACGATTTTAAAATTTGAAAATTTTGATTGAATGCTTGGGATCATCTCCCTTGCCTCTGGACCCGATGGGGTGGGTTGATTACTTTGGGAGGTGCTGGCAGAAGATTGTGCAGGGTTTCTGGCCAGTTCCCTGACCTCTGCCCTAGCATAGTTATTAGGGTGCCGGCGTTGCATGTGCCTAATCATGGTGTTGTTGCCAAAAGAGTATTTTTTGTTAGGGTTCCCCCTTGAAAGTTCAGTGCCACAGATTAGGCAAGTAACCCTTGGCGCATTTACTTTCTTTTTATCCTTTGGGATGGAAAAAAACTCCCAAACAATGTGCTGCTTTGGCCTATATGGGGTATTATCTTCTGGAAGGAAGGTGCTCCTCCCCTCCTCCTCCTCCTCCTCTTCCTCCTCTTCTTCAGCTCCACCACTGTGGTGTTGTGGAGGTCCTCTTGGTGGTGGTGGTGGTGGTGGTGGCTGAGATGCTCCTGCTGCTGCTACTACTGAAGCCATTTTAAAGTATAAATTGGGAATAGCTCTCCAAACAGGTCTACCTCAGTCAAAGGACAAAGTGAGAAGAAGGAAAAAAGGTGGGGGCTTTCATCCTTTGGAAAACAAAACTGTCCTGAACCAATGAAAAGTGTTATTTTCAGGTCACATGACTTGGGCCTTCATCATTTGGAAACCAAAACTGTTCTGAACCAATAAAAAGTGTTAATTTCAGGTCACATGACCCGACGCGCTTACGCTACGCGCCCCGGGGCGCGCCCGGCTTACGTAGCGCGTTCGTATGCGCGTGGGTGCTTCCGGGCATGCTTACGCCGTGCGTATCATGCGGACGCGGCTACGCAATACGTCACGATGTTGTTTTCGTTCGCGGCAATAGCGCTAACGGGATGCTCCCCGGTAAGCACCCCGGTACGCAAAATTGCGCTGACCGGGGCGCTCCCCGGTACGCGCCCCGGGAGCGCACCAGGGCAAAAAAAAAAAAGAAGAATATACATATAAAAAATAGTATTACATAAATATACAATATAGGATTCATTAAAAAAAATTAGATTTGATAGCAATAGAAATTTGCTATTACAAAACCTATGAAATTCACTGAAAAAACCATAGGTGACTATATAGAACTGTTGGTGAATGAGTGGATGTGTATATAGATGGTGGAATTATTGAATTGGTTGTTGTAACTGGTATGGGTATCTCCATTTTTTTGAAAATGTAAGTTTCTATTTTTGAATATGTGTTTCAAGGATTACATTACAGTGAAAGGAGGTCTGTCACTCTGTCACAAGGATGGTGTCATCAGTGATGTCATGAGTGATGTCACTGACCATGTCATGAGTGATGTAATATGTGACGTCATCAGCAGTGCATTGCACGCGCAAGTTATAGTGAGTCCAACTAACTATAACGTGGGAATTTCATTGGTTTTATGCAAGTAAAATTTCCAGCTAACTATAACTGGTGTGAAACCTATGGTTTTTTCAGTGAATTTAATAGGTTTTTTAAATGCTAATTCCTAACTATAACTGGTGTGAAACCTATGTTTTTTTCTGTGAATATATATATATATATATATACATATATATATATATATATATATATATATATATATATATATATATATATATATATATATATATATATATATATATAGTGATGGTAAAAAATAGGCACAACAATAATAACATGAGGTACATAAAAGGTACATAAAGAAAATAAAGTAATGGTAACAATGCAAACGGTGTAGAACGGGATATGGAACAAAATAGCCGCACGTACCGGGGTTACATGAAGCACCAATAAAAATACACAGCAACAAATGTATAGAAGAGTCCTGCAGTAGATGTGAAAGGGAGTTGCCAGGGAACAGAGAGTTGATGCATAGATTCGCCCGAGGTAGTGAAGGCACATGGCAACTTAGCACTAGTGTTCAAGGCAACTTGCCGCTTTATAAAGTAGGAACGACATCAGTTTGCCAAGTAGGTTTGCAGGGCCAGGCAAATGATATTATCATAACTGTTCTGGTAATCTCAGATAACAATATGGAATAGACGTCTTGCTTCCTGGAGAGACAGTTCTGTGGAACAGAGGGCAAGCCTGTGCCAGGAAGCCCATACTTGGTCAGTCTATCCAGGTAACCTCACATAAATGATTAGCAGGTCGCTGGCCCATACAATTAGAGATAAACTACCTCAAATCAAGACTGTGGTTGGCACCATACACAAAAGATTGGACAGTTGAAGCTTTTGAGAAATAGCCATTTTATTACTACTACGTGTTGAACACTATTTTTCATTCTACTTTACCCTTAGCGCCCATATTATTTTACATATTCATCTTTTTTAATACATCAACATATTTGGGGGGACGAGGGTTAGAGGGCTCGAAGGGTGGATGGGAAAGGAGAATCTGGGTTAAAATCTTATGTCATCACAGGAAATCTTCAAGAGGTTAACTACAAGTGGAGGCTCTACATGCATTGGTTGTCACTACTTTTTAGCTCAGACACAGCCACAGATCTAACATCATTGTAAAAAGGTTATGCTGGTAAGGTATACTGTTAGGTTATCATATTTGCAGACCTCTCATGTTTCCCACTTTCTTGCGTGAGTTGCTCATAGAGTCCAGAAAGTTTCTTTGAATTCTGATATTTACAATCCAGGTTTTATACAAAGTTAAACGAGACTACAAATCCCAGCATGCAATGCAAACAACCTGGCCTAAATGAGATGGCACTGGGCACCTCGAGAGCTCCGTATTTCTCTTGATGAGAAGATCATAAAATTACAGGCTCTTTTAATGTTTTTCTTGTTCGTTTAAAATAATCTGTACCCTTTTCTAATATAGTATTTACTAAATTACCTGCTTAAGACCTACTGCCTGCCAATCAGACAAGCACTGCTCTCGGCCATACAAGAGTCCATTATCTGATCGGCTCTGGAATCATATTTCCCCTCCTGAAAGGGTATTCATCGCTACCCTGCGTACAGTAGAAAATTTACCTGCTGCAGCCCTGAAGCTCAGACATGTACAATGGCCGAAACGTTTAGGAACAATGTCCCAGTAATGTGATTGGGGAAATGTGGGAACTCAAACAAGAGGTTACAGTTTGTGGACAAGTAATCAGCTTTCATTAGACCCAGCATCCACATTTAAGAGAAGCTCTAGCAATTTGATCATTTGGATGTCAGTGTCAATGATCAGTCCTCAGGTTGAATGCCTGAGATAGCAGGCTGGTCATGACAATGAGCAACTATTCAGAAATTATTTATTGCTCGGGACTAGCAATAGGAATTGCGTTTATGCCTGTTTCTTGGGACATGGCTGGGGGAGCACTCATATCAACATAATAAATTCAAAGTTGTGGGCCTACTAGACTAAACAATTGTGTACCTACCAGCAAACCATCAACTTTACACAAGGTGATATGATTCTCTATGGTTGTACTAATGTTGAACTGTGCTATATATGCCTATAACAGCAGTAATAAGGGATAGATCTTCAATAACGTGTTCAGAGGAGTGGCACTTCCCCTCCGCCAATAATGGACGAGAAACAGGCAAGAGTGCAATACCGAATACACCGAATGGTTATCCCCAATTGTCGGAGTCATCCTCTTCATATCATGCCTCACACAGCAATCACCAGACGGCGAACAAAAACACCAAACACTATTTGAGTGCATATTTGGTGCAGGATATGGAAGAAAATAGGTTTGGGAAGGGGTCGCTCATATAAAAAAAGAAATTACATCATCTGGGGCAAGGTGGATCCTGTCTAGATATAGTGCTATAACCTCAACATCTAAAGAATGTAGTGGGCGTCGTCGACATAATGGGGAATACTAATAAATTATTTAGGCATTACTCAGGGTGGTGTTTGGGGTGTGACACCCACCCAAGTAAAGGCAATATTGGCTTTGTAGGTAGGTCTGAGGGCCCCGAATCGAGTTTGCTATGTCTGTGTTGTTTTTTTTTCGTCGTCCTGATTTCACTAAAAGGTTTTAAGTTGTTCATTTCTTTGGGATCAGTAGCTTAAATCTTTATGAAGATAGGTTTACCAAAAAGTAATACATTTGCACCAATAAAAGTACTCCTTGAATGAATGCAAATGTTCTACTTTTAGATTTCCCAAACATTGGCAATAGTAGGCTTGGAAAGCTGTGCCAGTCTCAGGTTTTCAGGCATACTACTGCCAATCAGTCACTAGGTGATGGGACAATCGCTTGTAAATAGTCCAGCCCCTGGCAAGAGTTTAAGGCAGCATTCCAAGACATCGTGCAATGCAACTCTCTAAACAGAGGGTTGCATTTAGGGTTTGACAGACAAAGTGAAAGCAGACAGGGTGGCAGAGGAGTTTACGTCCACCACCCTGCCTTTACTTTCCCCTCCAAATGTACAGATGTCTACCAGCTCGTGGCCATCTCTATACATTGACGGGAACCATTGTCACGGCTGTTCCTATCAATGTAGGAAACGTTTTACAGGCGGCCCCTAAAAAACATGAAGACTGCCCATCAAATGTTTCCAAAGATTATTATTTTTCAAAAACAAACTCCCAGAGTGGGAGTTTGTTTTTGGAAAATAAATAAATGGCCCCTACACCATGGGCGTTTTCTCCCATAGATTTGGGGGTAGTTTCTAAGTTTTGACTTCTACAAAAGCTCTTGTTCTGAAAAATAAATCATAGAAGGAGCCCGCCAATGACCTACCTTTACTTACCATTTCTTTGCTCCCACGTCTTTCTAACTTCCATTCTCCTTTTGGTTAGAGGCTCCTCCTGGCCTCCGGCTGGCTCCTAGGCAACTGAGTCTTCATCCATGCTCTGGATCATGGACCAAGTACTCCTTCCTGTGGCCAGTTTCCTTCCACTGGCCACAGGCACTCCTTGTTTACTTTTGGCATGCACTCTTAGGAGAGTGCATTAATCTGCAGTCCCTCTCCTTTACCCCTGCCCTCTCCCCACTCCCTGTGGTTTCAGCAAAACTCCCTCCCATTTTGCAATGTCTTTCCCACCTGCTCCTCCCTCATGTTGCTTCATCTCCCTCCACCATCCGGTCTGTTTATTTCTGTTTGTCACCCTCCCTGTGGTTTCAGCACCCCCTCCTCCCACTCCCTGTGGTTTTAATCCGATGTCTTTCCCACCCTCCTCCCTCGTGTTGCTTACCCCCTCCCCAACCCCCATGCTATTTTTTTACATGTTGCACAGCAGCACAGGCTGCTGTGCAACTCGCTTTAAGTAATATTTTTTAATAGCGATATGATGCAATCAATGCTGGCGGCATAATGGTGATTTTTTTTACTTTAAGTAATGTTACACAGCAGCTAGTGTTGCTGAGCAAAATGTAAAAAAAACATTCTCAAAGCCAATAGATTTCACTTAGGCGAAACCTCATGGCTTTGCTAATGCTTGTTATTTCTTTACTGTTCCTCTCTGCCAGAATAGCCTGGTGATGATGGGCAGTAAGAAAAAGACATCTCATTGTCCTTTCTAAATATAGCAGCCAATCGGATTACCTACTTCCAACACGCCTACTCTGTTGGGCCTTTGAAGGACGTTTTGCAATGATGCAGTAAATTTTCCTCCGTTGACATAAAACTTGTAGTCCACCCCAACTCAAAATCAGGTGGGCATACCTTGAGTTTGGCCGATCAGGGTGTTAAGTCTCCATTGCAATGGAGTATCTGTCAACCAAACTAAATCAGACCCAGAGGTCCACCTAATTCAAATCAGTACTGACCCTGCTCCTCATAGGAACAATACACACCAAACCTTGGTCATCTCATCTATTCCCCCTGCATCTTACGGCTTTTTTAGTTGGAAAATATGAGATTCACACCACCAAATCTCACTGAATAACCTACAACCCTGGCAACACTATGGAGTATAAAATGTGAGGTAAGCACCTACACAACCACAAAATCTAGTTTTAGAGAGGCAAAAAGTAAATATATTTCCTCACATTAAAAAAGTGGAAGCAGGCATCAATGATATTCTTGAAACTGGAAAGCAGAATTATGTTGTTCTCAATGTTCCATACAGGTACAGATGAAGAGCAATGCAATGTTAGAAACAGCCTGGGGTTTCGCCCAGCAGGGTTTACGAAATTGCCACTCCATGCCACAAACTTACCAACGTGCAAGGACAGCAAGTGATAAACTGACATGTCACCAACAATGAAAACAAACATTGGCAAAGCCAATAGGTCTGGCTTCTGCATTCCTGCCTTTTTTTAAGTTCAAAAAGATTTTTATTGATCAAAAAAAGGTGTCAACACAGTAAACAAGAGAAAGATAAAATAGAAGCAATAATATTCATCTAAAGCACTGCAGCAGTAATAATAATTAGATTGGCTCTAGAGAAACAAATCAGGCTAAACAACAGAAAGACGTTAAAATAAGCAATAATAAAATATGATAAAAGAGATACAGAGGAACGTCAAGATCAATCAAGGGGGTTTAGATACTTCTTGCTGGGAGGGATTTAAATGAAATGAACGTTCAGCACATATATCAAGGTATAACGTTACAGGAAGCCATAAATTGCTACGCTTCGTTGCAATGTGAGGAGGATAAACAAAGGCAGTATCCAGTCTATGATTATGACAAACATTATACCACCATGCTGTAAATGAGATATTCGTAAAGTTTTTTCAATTAACAGTAAGTCAATAATCTGAGTATTTAGTGTAGTGAGGTCCAAACAGGGAGAAAGACTACCGAAAAAAATATGAGTAAAAGAAAAAGGGATTTGAGTGTGAAAGATATTGTTAATTTGGGACCAAATTTGTTTCCAAAACATATAAATGATATTACAAGAGAATAACATGTGAAATAGAGTGGCATTTGGTGATGAGCAGGACCAACAAAGATCAGACACTGAAGAGAATCTGTTGCTTAACATGTGTGGCGTGAAAAGAAGTCTATTATAAATAAAGAAAAGTGTCTGAGTTATAGTGGCAGCTCTAGAGGATTTGCCAAGTTTAGTCCACAGTTTGTCCCACAAAGAGATAGGCCAGGAGGTGGCAAAGTCACTTTCCCATTGTTCCTCTACCTTAGTTTTGGGCCTAGGTGAGGATAATGTATGAAGAAATTTGTAAATGGTAGAGGCTTTGGGTGAGGTGCATAATAAGGAGTGGGGTTGTGAGGTTGGGCTAGGCGTTGTAGGGTTGGTATGGGGATGTAAGAGATGAGTGTAAGTAGATAAAACCACCTCTTTAAGTATAAGGTACTTACGGGCAAAAGAAGCAGGAAGAGTAAAAGATTGGCTTAATGTTGGAAAAGATAAGAAGGTAGAATTAAAGAAAAGTTGAGAAACGCAAATTAATCCTTTTTGATTCCCGGACTTCCAATAGAGGGGTTTATTATTTATAAGGAGACTCCTATTGTGCCAAATGGTAGTGGCTAGGAAGTCAGCTACAGTAGAGGGAAGGGGAGGGTCGGAGGATAAGAGTAGCTTGGTGGTAAATCCATGTATAGGAGTAGATAACAGCTGTGGCTTACGAGAAAAAGAGAGCTATTCAGTAAAAGTGAAAGGGGAAAGTGAGAGATGTTCTATCGTGACCCAGAGAGGACAATCATGATCAGACTCTCGTAACCAAAAAGAGGCTTGCCTAAGAAGGAAAGCCTTGTGGTATGCTAGAAAGTCCGGAAAATTAACTCTCCCTTCAGATTTAGGGCGTATTAGCCTGCAGAGAGACATGCAAGGTTTTTTGCCTAACCAAAGAAAAGAGGAATGAATAGTGTTAAATTTCTTTAAAAACTTTGAGGGGATAGAAACTGGAATGTTGGAGATAGTGTAAAGAACAACAGGAGACAGCATCATCTTAATGGTATCCAGGCGACCCCACCATGACAAATAAAGGGGATGCCATCTAGTTGTAAGATCTGAGAGTTTCTGGATACACTTATTGAGACAAAGCGACACTGTATTAACAATTGAGGGGGTAACATGTAGTCCTAAATATTTGATGTGGGATGAACTCCAAGTGAAATTGGAAGCACTGAAATCAGGTTTAAAAGTGAATTTTGTTAAGGGTAGGATTTCGCATTTCTCATTATTCAGTTTATAACCAGAGATCAGTGAGTAATTGCGAACTTCATCAAGAAAAGCAGGGATAGAGTCAGTAGGGTTGGATAAAAAAAGCAAAATATCATCTGCCTAAGCAGCAAGTTTGATGTGGGATTGTGACGTCTTAAAACCATGAATGTTAGGATTTTGGCGCAGTTTGGAGAGAAAGGGCTCTAAAGCCAAATTAAAGAGGAATGGGGAGAGAGGGCATCCTTGTCAAAACCCCTCTTCCTAAGTCAAAAAAGGATTAAACTAAACCATTTGCACATACCGCTGCTCTTGGGTTGGGGTAGAGAAAGGAAATTAAAGAAATAAAATTAGGGCCGAAACCAAACCATTTAAGGGTGTAGAAGAGATAGGTCCATTCAACCCTATCGAACGCTTTCTCTGCGTCCAGTGCAATCGCCGCTAGAGAGTGAGGAAAGCGTGGGGATTTAGATATTACATTAAACAATAGTCTAGTGTTATCAGTAATAAAACGCCCTTTAACAAACCCGGATTGTTCAGGTCCCAGTAAGTTAGGTAAAAAGGGGTCCAACCTTAGAGCAAGTGATTTAGCGTATATCTTATAATCAATATTAACTAGGGAAATTGGTCTGTAATTTTTACAATTTCGGGAATCTTTCCCTTCTTTGGGTATAATACAAATATGAGCATCAGAAAAGGTGCCTGAAGAACTACCCAGGGTAACACATGAATCTATGAGAGAATGTAGTTTAGGTAGCAGTAACTTGGAAAATTGAAGGTAACATTCAACTGTGAACCCATCTGGTCCAGGGGCTTTGTCTTTCTTGAGATGTTGAAGTGCATTAAATAATTCTTGTTGGGATATGTCCGATTCTAAAGAAGTTAAGTCAATAGGAAAGTGGTTAGGCTGTTGTATATCGGAAAAAAAATTGGATAGGGAGTGGGCAGTAGGTCGAGTCTCAGAAGAATAAAGGGTTGTGTAAAAGTGGGAAACCTCATCTAGAATATCAGCATCTCTATGTTTAAGCACAGAATTATCATCAAAAACAGATTCAATATTTAACTTATTATGCTTAACTTTCAGATAATCAACCAAAATTTTCCCCGCCTTATTCTTCCCGCCATAAAATTTCTAACTTGATTTCAACAGATACAAAGAAGCATCTTCTGTGGATTTTTTTGTTGCATTTCATTTTGGCATCAATAAGAGCTGTCAAACTGTCCTGTGAGTGGGAGGTGAAAAAGGAGTGTTGCAAACTCTCAATTTTTTTTAAAAGATCGCTAGTGGACTTACGTGCAATCTTCCGCTTCTTAGCCACATAACCAATTATAAAGTCCCTGGCTGCAGACTTGAAAGCATCCCAAATAGTTTGTTTGGGAATAGAGGGGGTATCATTGATATCAAAACATTTGTTAAAGAAATCAATAAAAGAAGCAATTAATTTGGGGTCTAAGAGTAAGGTATTATTAAAACGCCACCTCTTAGGTCCAGTAAGTTTAGGCATATCAATATTAATCAAGACGGGAGCATGGTCGGATAACAAAATGGGACCAATTTCTGCATGAGTGAGGGTCTGGGAGATGTGACGGGACACAAAAATGTAATCAATACGTGATTGGGAATGGTGAGAAGGGGAGTAAAAAGTCAACTCTTTAGTGGTCGGGTTACACAACCGCCAAGCGTCAACAAGTTTATGTTGAGAAATAGCTTGAGCAAAGAGTTTATGAGGTTTGTTAGGGATAAAAGAAGCTTTGGAATGTCTGTCCAAAAAGGGATCAAGAGGTTGATTACAATCCCCTGCCATAATAAAGTTATCATCGATGAATTTGGAAATACGAGTGGCGATCCCATGCCAAAAAGTAGGGTCACCTCCTGTGGGAGCATAAACATTTAAAAGAGAGAGTGGAACACCCCTTAGGGAAAGTTTGCCGTATAACCATCTACCATCAGAGTCTGATTCTGAAGTCAATAAAGAATAAGAAACAGATTTACCTAGTAAAATAACCACGCCATTGTGTTTACCATCACCCCGAGCATAAAAGACCTCACTCACCCATCCTCTTTTAAGCTTGACAGATTCAACTTCTGACAAATGAGTTTCTTGCAGAAAAGCAAAATCTACATTCAATTTGGCTAGGTGAGTTAGAATTCGCTGTCTCTTAATTGGAGAATTGAGACCTTTAACTTTCCATGAGATAATACGTACTGACATCAGAGGTAAGAGAAAATGTGATAATGAATGGAAACGAAATTATAAGAAAACGCCTCGAGAGGAATGAGACCAGGAGTTAATGATACGACAAAGAGACGAAATAATATAAAAGAAACAGAATATTTAATAAAAACCATCAAGTAAAGAGAGAAAATATGAAAGGCAGAGAAGAGGAAGAGAAGTTTGTGTGAAATAAGAAAAAAGTAAGAAGGTAAAGAGCCATGTTTACAGCGCAAAGAAGAATCTGTAAATTAGGGAGAGCATTAAGGAGAAAAAGAGGATAGAACAATAAATGACACCTGACTAAAAGAGAAGTAGAATAAGTTGAGAAAGGGAAGAGGAGAGATAAGAGATAAAACATTGGAGATAAGGACATACTTACAAAAGAGGGGAGGCAAGGGAAAGCGGTTAGGAGCAGGATCAGGATGAAAGGGAGGGAAGGGTGGAACCACATCTGGGAAGACAAGCTTCCAGGGCAGCGGAGCGGACGGTCAGGAGAACACCACGGAACGCCAAGAAAAATCTACGAACAACATGAGAAAAAAAAAGAAAAGTTAAACCAAAAGATTAAAAATGGATAGAGAAAGATGAATAGCAATAATATTTTGGTAAACAATGAAGAGGAAATGAGAAAAAGATAACCATGAATACAACGTTTTCTAGCACAAACAAACTTATATATGCATAACGATGAACAGCAAATATCAAATGAAATTCAAACAACGATCAAAAACAGGGAATAGAGAAAAAGGATATTCATATCTTTAAACACAAAAATAGAACTGGAGGTTAAAACTGTTCAAGTAGAAGATGATGAGGAGGGTCCAGAGAGATCCATAACGGTCGTTCCACAAGAGTTCAAGAAGCTTCTAAGGCGGAGAGGGTCTTCATAAGTCGTCGTTTTGTTATTGTACGTGACTTTAAAAAGACACGGATGAAAGAGCCCATATCTGGCCCCAATGGAACGAAGCTCAGCTCGCATATCCAGGAAAGCCTTGCAACGATTTGCAGTAGCCTTGGCGTAATCCTGCGCGAAGAATAAAGATGATCCTGACCAGGTAAGTCGAGGTGCTGTTCTAGCCGCTGACAAGACCTTCAGAAGATCCGTATATTCTAGGAAATAAATGAGGACTCCTCTCGGTCTTGAAGCAGTTGAGGTGGGAGAGGCAGGTCCGCCAAGTCTATGGGCACGCTGAATATTAAGCACTGTGCCTTCCGGGAAATGCAAAAGCTTTGGGAGGAAAGACTTGAAAAGGGTAATGGGGTCAGTCCCCTCGTATCCCTCCACCAGGCCGTAGATGCGCAAAATATTGCATCGATTACGATTCTCAAGGTCCTCCACTTGACGCTGAAGAGAAGAAACCTGTGACGACATAAGTGCAACTTTGGCAGAAGACTCCTGAAGAGAGGAGACATCTTGCTCCACTAAGGTGACTCTTGCGTTCATCTGTGCCCAGTTATTAGTTAGTATTTGAAGTTTGGCGTTGGTTTCCTCCAAGACAGGGCGAAGAGCTCTAATTTTCTCTAGTAAGAGCTCCATAGAAACTGATGATAGAGGTTTAGGCGGAGAAGGAGGGTCTTTTTTCAGTCTCTTTGTGTTAATTTTCCCCGTGGCTGCAGCAGACTGCTCCATCGCTAAAGAAGTGTCCTGAGCAACAGAAGGATAAGAAGCTTCATACCTGGCAAGTTCTGAAAAAAGCTTTGAATTTTTGACCAAGATGCGTGGAGGAGTTGCGGAGCCAGAGGATTTCCCGTTTCTGCCCATATAACAAAAAGCGTTGATGTAAATAATAAAAGTCAAGCGCAATTAAACTGGAGAATTAAATTCACAACTGTGGCCTCCTAGAATAGTCAAAAAGGAGGAAAAGTAATGTGCAGCATATAGGGGTGCAGCGTCGAAAGGAGAAGCAAAGAAAAAATTCCAAAACTTAAAATGGCCGCCACATCTGAAGTAAAGTAAATCCTTATATGCATCCAAAGGGTATAACCTTTGCATTGGTGGAGCGAAATGCTACATAATGGGCCAAAAAGTGCAAGAAAAGCATTGGTTGGTCATATGTAGCAGTAAAGTTGGTGAGGGATAATTAGGAGGCAAGGAGCCAAAACAGACGCATCGCGGCGTCAGGAATAGGCGAAAAACAAAATGGCGGCCGCGGCCGAAAAAACGCCGCGACCGAACTTACTTAGTCTGTTTCGGGAACAAAGCCGCCTTAAAAAGCCTCAGAAAGGGCCTCAGATCATGCCCATTGCCTTCCGATGAAACCTCACGTCTGCGAAGGTAAATGGTGCCTTAATCTGTGGGTCCCGCCGGCGTCCTCGGAGCGCTCACCCTTGAGCTGCCATCCCCACTCGGCGCCAAGCCACGCCCCCCATTCCTGCCTTTTTTAATGTACTTCTCCTTTTGCAAACATTTACGATAAACGGTGAAAAAATAATATTAAAAAAAATGTGGTGTGCATGTGTTTGCTGAAGAAATAGGGCGTTAAAACCTAATGCAAAAATATATAAAAAGAATAGATCAAAGCAGAGATTGGCCTATAAGCCCTGTCACTAAACTGGACTACTTTCTAAGTAGATGGGTACATGTGCAAGAGCAAAATTGCATCCCTGATAGTGAAGAGAACCAATGACTAAAGACAGCTGACCAGCTGACTTATGCTCTAGGTCCTAATGGGAGGAGTTAAATGTGAATGACACATGAACAGACCAAGAGATGAATAGGCCGGCCAAAAGCCCCTATATGTTTAAATCTCTATGTATTTTTATGTGTTTTGGGGGGAAACATGAGGCTGCCTAAAATGGTTGTACTGAGCCTTGTTTGAGTATATCAAAAAAGGGGCATAAATCATAAGAGCAAAACATTTCCAATCCACCCACCAAAATACAAACTCCCAGTATGGTTTTCAGGATATCCAGGATTAACACATATGAGGTGAATTCACGTATAAAGAACTTCAGTAGGGCTTAACTGGCATTTCTGAAAATGCGACAAGACTTTACTTTCGGTTGGGTCACCAGCCCAGCCTGCGAGGCAACTTGAACCTCTATCCTGGACACCTATAGACACACTTCTCAAGTTAACTACCTCTCATCCACAAGCAACAAAGTCTCCCGAAAACCAATTTCACTGAACCACGTGGTGTACAGGGGTCTTATTAAACTGAGATGGAAAATTCTTCCAACCGTTTTAAGTAGATGTACAGCAATCTTCTTTCCAGCTAGCAATTGCTCAAACACATTCTATCAATTTCTGTGGAAGTGTTGTTTCTCCTTACACAATTTAAAGCTCCAGAAGATAATATTTTCAGGCAAAATAAGGCAAAAGGAAGATAGATGTTCACCCTCCACCAGAGCACTGAGTTGCATATAAAAGCTTCTTTTATTCTCTCTCTTTCTCTCTCTCGTCGTCTCCGTGCCTTTGGGCGCACGAAATCCATGATTATTGGCTAGATCTGGATCAGCAAGCCACCGTTTTGTTTAGCTTTCATTTTGTATTTACGATTACACTGCTTGATGTGGAAACAATTGAGGAATTAAACTGTGTGCCTCGGGGTTTAGACCTTTCGAAACCGCACCAGCTCAGGGAAAGAAGTGCCAGCTCAGCCATTTGCTATTTATAACACAGCATTCAAGGCCTGGTTCTGGAGGGATAGTGATAATGATGCTGGCAGAGATAACAAGCACTGGTAAATGCATTAGGTTTCACTATTGTGATTAACAATACGTGTTGTTGTGAGTTTTGTCTTGGTGAGGAGTTGTGCAATAATAAGCCTTCTTGAATGGGGAAGGGGTGCAGTTGGGGAGGAGGGGTAAGCACTCGAGTAAACCAAGGAAAGGACCAGCCTGTGTCAAGAGGAATCCAAGGCTAGTAAAGGACTGACATAAGGAGCAGTACCAGTGTGAGAAGAGACCGTGGGTCAATATGAGAGAGGGCCATTACACAGAAGCATGTGGGCAACAGTGTGCACTACCTTCCCTAGAAGCAAGCTGTGTGTCTATAGTCAGCAGAGAGCACTGCGATCCGCAATAATCAAGGCTGTGACTCCACCAGCACCAGAACAAATGACTTTCAAACACTGATATCAAGCAGAGGAGAGAGGATGTGGCATAATCACCAGAGCTGCTGACTTTGGAGCTAAGTTCGAGTCTCAGCGTTGGCTCAGCATCCTGTGATTCTGGGCAAATTATTCAACATCCCCGGGCCTACCAAAAAATGAATGTAGTCTTGAGTAATGTAACTGGTGCTCATGTAAAGCACCCCAATACCTTTGGGTCAAGTTTGCGCAAAATAAATCTGCACCCCAAAAAAAAAATACGGGGGTCCCCTGAAGAACTGGGTGGCCTCTGAAAGGTTGCTCCCTGTGCTGCAGTGGCCTGCAATACGCCCCTGCCCACAGTGTTCCATTTGTCACACACACTGCTGTTGGCCTGGGTTTTAGTGCAGTGCCAGTACAGTTGTCCCATTTTGAGTATTACTCATTGCCATGAGTCCATTATTGAATGCAGTAACTTTGAGTACCTGTGCCACACACATTGCAATTGACATGGTTGTGCCTGGGGCTACTGACGCTATGGGTCTCCACTGTGGTCCTAGGCTACAGTAATAACATTGTACACCCCCACCCGTGTAACACAGGCCGGGTGCGAGCAGAAGGCGCGTCGGAGAGCAGAGCAGGGGTGTGTGCTGCTGGCTGCAGACTGTGGGTGAGGAGCAGACATGGGACCTCAGTGCTGATGGGCAGGGTGGCTCCGGCCACTCATATATCGAACCCAGGGAAAGCATGTGTCTACCGCAGAGATCATCAAACTGCCTCCATAGATACGGCTCCTATCACACCATGAACATGCCCTGCTCGGCTTTATGCTCACTCGTCATATGTTGCTGCTGCTGCTGCCTTCCTACCGTGTGAGTGCACGTTTCCCTGAGGGGACTGGTGAGTGCTGTTACAATTAGGGTTCGAGTCTCGGTGGGAGGTGCAACATCCAGTAGTTCTGCGCAAATCACGTAATCGCTCTGTGCCTGTGAAGCACTCCGATACGTTCTTTGAGGTTCACGCTATGTCTAAAGTAGCAAATCAAACAAGAAAAGAAGTTCCGAAATCAAAGCGGATGAACGCAATACTTGGATCTTGGGAGACTGATAAGAGAAGCACACAAGGAAAACAACAGGAAAAGGTATGCTGCAGCCAATAGAGTACTAGGAAATTTAGTAGCAAGTCTGGGAACCAATGAAAAGCGAGGGCGGGATGTAAGCCCCTATATTAAATACAATAGATTCACAAGCACAGTGCAAGCGAAACCTAAACATGTAATATGCAAGGATTTTGTGGAAGGATGATACCTGAGCATCACATACTAAGGCCTGGATTAGAAATTGAGCAGAATTACATTTTCGTGTGTAATTACACTCAATCGTGGGCACATGTTCCTGTTCCCAGTTTTACCCGAAGTGGCAACAACAGACCCAATTCATCAGATGGAAAATCCAGCTGATAAAATCATCTTGGGAATGGTCTGCCACCTGCCCTGACTACAATGCCTCACCGAACCCCCTTGAAATGCGAAGGAGAGAAGGTAAACCCGATCCATATGGATTATTACGTAGTTGCCTGGTACTGAGAGGGTGTTTCTACATGGTACCAGTGTTTACATCTGAAGAATTATCACCCCACCGATACTGTGCAACTTGTGATTGGAGCCTAATTTGGAATTGTGAGTTCTTCACAATATGAGTGAAAATGTGGATGTTTGTCCCAAAGTGCCAAACAAGATGAAACCATTTGCTCTGTGAAAAAACAAAATTTTTGAGATGCGCAGATGTAACTTAAATGTATGTTCAGCCAAGTAAATGTTCTTTTTTTTGCACACCTCACCTGTCACAGTGCACAGAGTCATCCACAATTGCAGATGTTGTAGTTTATCACTGGTTCAGAGAAGGAAAATTCATTTTCATCAGAGTGTTTTCGGTTTGTGCACCCATGTCCACTGATCTCTCGCTATTAGTCCGAATAAGACCTTGATTGGTAATTGAGATATGTAAATATGCCCCCTGCCGGTACATTTTTTTCTGCAATACCAGCAAACCTAGCTACACCATCATGTTTTCCGCGACACAATTGGAGGACAGCTCTGGTCCTCACATACAGTTTATCTTCAACCTATACTACACTCACCATCCATGCTACTTCCAACCCACATGCACATTCATTGCTGTATATTAGAAAAGGAAACAGTGCTATGAAGTCACACTAGTAATACTTGTGTGTTATAGAAATGGCAATGGTGTGACATAGCAAATGGCTATGTAGAACCTTACTTTATAAAGCTGTGATATAGGTATGCGAATATCTGAACTTTAATATGTTAGGCCTTTTAAAAGTTTGGCCTGTGTTGGAGTAATCTGCTCAACTATATGATGGCCATTTATGAGCAACGCCACAGTCTTATACTGCATTGTGCACTCCACTACACCTAAAAGGGGGAGGCCATTGCTTTCTACTGAGTGTACATTATTGTCTTATTTTTCCACTTATTGTACACTGTACCTTCACCCATACTTCTTCTCTCACTTCCCCAACTTCACCAACATAACCTTGCCACTCTCACGCTGCCTTTGTCCCTCACACAATGCCATTCCCCTTTCATTCATTCATGCACTCACCCATTCATCTAGACATCCCTTCATGCAGACACTTCTATCCATAGACTCAATAAACATGCAGACTAATTTAGAGTAGAGGAGATGATGTGGCCTAGTGGCTAGGGCGGTGGCCCTTAATTCTGGTGAACAGGGTTCGAGTTTCAGCAATGACGCTAAACATCCTGTGATTCTGGGCAAATCAGTTAATCTTCCCATGCCAAAAACCAACATTTATGTCTCCCTGTGTAACGCATCTGGGGCCTCATTTATGAAAAGTGACGCATTGCTGCGTGAAAACAGCGATGCGTCACTTTTCACTGCGTCCTCCTTGCGACACCAATGATGCGTCATATTTACAGTATGACGCATCATGTCGCAAGGAGTTACAGATACGTCAGTATTTCTGACGTATCTGTAAGCGCAAAAGTCACGCATTGCTGGGGTGTGTCACAAAAGTGACGCAACTCCAGCAATGCGTCCTTTCACATGGGGAAAGCCCCATGTGAAAGGGCTTACGTCAGTCTTACGCCTGCTGTGAGGCAGGCACAAGATTTTGACGCAACAGCATCCTAAAAGTGACGCAGTGAAATCTCATAGATTTCACTGCGTCACTATTACGAGGCTTTTTGCGGGGGAACGCCCCCTCTGCATACATTATACCTGACGCAGGTATAATGTATCGCAGGGGTTTACAAAGTGACGCATCTGCTTAGATGCGTCACTTTGTAAATAGTGCGCAACAGGAGTCATGTTTTACGCCGCCGATGCGTCAGAAAAAGTGACGCATCGGAAGCGCAAAACTGACGCAAGGGCTCATAAATGAGGCCCCAGGTGCTCATGTAAAGCGCTCTGATACCTTCGGGTCAAATTTGCGCTATATAAAACACTGACAAAAAAATCTCTCTACTCATCGAAATATTGAGTCAATCTCACATTTATCAATTTACACACGCAATCAGTGTTGAGTTCCTTCATTTATTGCCAGACTAAATGGCTTTGCCAGTGTGTTGTACCAAGGCATATGTTTGTAAAGTAGCCCTGTGACAGCTTTGTCACCTGGCAAGCCACCGGAGGAGAAGGAACCTGTGAAATGAAGTTAGATTTTTGTGTATAGTTTAGCTAAGCTCTGCGTAGGCATGTGCACTACCATGGCTTTTCAAACAAGCATGTGGCTCATCTGAATTAATTAGGTATGACCTGAAGGCAACAAATAACCAAAGCATTTTTGAAGCAGATATTGCTAGCAGGTTCTCTCAATGTGCAGTGCAGAGATTCCGCCCTACGTGGGGAGACTCTTCCCCTGTGTGGAGACTCTATCCTGTGTGCAGAGATTCCGCCCCATGTGCAGAGGCTAAGCCCCGTGTGCGGTGACTCTGTCCGGTGTGCGGGTACTCTGCCCCAAGTGCGGAGACTCAGCTCTCTGAACTATATATTCAGGCTGAGTCTGATGACTTTGTGGACTAATGCGTCCCCCTGTCAGGGCCTGTGTTCCACCTCATGGTCACAGGTTCAAATCCTGGTGAGTCCAGTCATCCTTTCATCCTCCTCCTTCTGAGGTCAATGAAATGACTACCCTTGAGTTGGGTACCAATAAACATCTGTTAGTCAGCGCCAAGATAGCCACAGGAGAACAAGTGCTCTACAAATACACATGTTACATTACTACACATAATTTACGTTTGTGAATTGGGCTTAATGTTTTTGTGTTATGTTGGTGTCTAACTTTGAGCAAGCTGAGAAAAGGTTATTTATTGTAATGTAAATGTAAATTGATACTTGTATAGCGCACTACTCGCCCGCAAGGGTCTCAAGGCGCTTGTACGAATACCGCTGTGTAACCCATCCTGGCTTTCCCTGTGAGGTGCCCATTCCTGGGCACCCCCAAGGTGGAGGCCAGGCATCCTTAGCTTTGTGGGGGCCATTGTGGAGATTAAGCAACCTATTGCCCAGAGTTGCAGAGTGGGACTCCATGATTGGAATAGGCACCGAGGCGAGAATTATCAGATCCGTGGAATTTTTGAGCTCAAGACCCGCCGAGGCGGGGAATTGAACCCTGGTCCTGGGCTAGACCTCTGCATCAGGGTCTGCTGCTCTAACCATTGAGCCACACTTCTCCACTTATTATGTCCTTGAAAATCACAAAAAAAAGCGAGGCACCCTCTGAATGGAGACAAAGCTAAATGTGTGCATTCAAGATCAAAGCAATTTGAGCATATGTTTGTTTAAAGTTGTGACACCTTTCATTCAAGAAAAACGAGGGCAACGTTATTTATATGCAGTGCTCTCCATTATTAAATGCATAGGGGCTCATTTATAAGGGCTTATCGCCACCAGTACATTACTTTTTTGGACGCTCTGGTGCGATAACCCCTTTGCCTTATTTACAAGATGGCATTATGCCACTTGACGTGGCTTAACGCCGCCTTGTAAATAATGCCGCTTTCATGTAGCAATTCGCGTGAAATGGGCGCACAATGGGTGTTGTAGTGGGCACTCCCCCGCAACACCCATTGCTTTTTGACGTTGCCCCTTATTTACAAAGGTGGCATAAATATGGGACAGTGCCAAAAATAAGACCAGGCAAAACCTGGTCTTATCCTGGCGCAATGAGGAGAAATTATTAATTTTTCCTCGTTTTTGCTGTTCCCACATAGAATGAGTAAATTGCTATTAGTGATTGTTCAAGTGCAGGAAGGGGTCCCTTCCTACACATAAACAATCATTAGAAAATTATGAGTTGCAACTTCTATATGTGCTGTATTCTGCAGCACACATAGAGTTACAAATCGGCATTATTGTTTGTTTATATTAGGAAGGGACAGCTTCCTCCACATGAACAATAATTCCCTGCAACGCAGGCACCCTTGCACTATGGTGCAAGGTTGCCTGCATTAGAGCTAGGCAGCTAAAGTTAGTGCCAGAGCTAGGGGAAACACAGGGGTACGATGCATACCTGTGTTTCCAGAATGTCAGAGCGCGATGTCACCAATTTTGGCGTAACACCGCAAGTCGTCATTCTGTTGTACATATGCCCCATAAAGTCATACATGTTTTTACAACCTGAACTCTAGACTGGGACTGTGCTAGGCTCTGGACGGCACAGAGAGGAAATATGGGTGGCTTACTAAAATTGCTCTTTCGGGATTTTGTTACCAATGAGATATGGCATGATCAGGCAAGAACATGGGCTATACCATTGAAAGTTACCACAACTGCAGCATCCTCGCAATTATGCACTTGGGTTTATGGTTTTTAGCATGTTATTTTTAAGGGCTTTCCACGCTTTTCTTAATTCTAACGTTGGCAGTGATGCACTCAGTTGCCATGTAGCTGTCAAGTCGTGTTATAAGTGCCCATTTATCCAGTTCTGGCTTTGGCACTTTCACGTATTCAGGGGCATATTCTCAAGAACGTGTGATAACCATCGCAAAAGTAACTTAACGCAACTTACAACATCGCAGTCTATCCCTGGAAAATTAAGCTGTGTTAACAAAGCATTCTCAACACAGAGGTACCATGCGATAGTCTCCAGATAACGCGTCAAATGTCCACGTTAAAATCAACGCCACGCCGCAACTATACGAGACATGAACACAAAACATCTTGCAATGAGGCCAATGGCGGTACAAAAAGCCCCGAAAACCAGCGAGCGGCCAGCAAATCCCTAGTGAGTTTGTTGGCCACATTGTACTGCCTCTGGGCCTGTGTGTTCGGGGCTCGGAGGGGTGTCATCATCCAAGCGCAGAGTGCATATCCTTGGTCACCTGTGACAGTGCAGAGAGACATGAGTTACGACTGCATACTGCATGATGTGTTGGCAGGCTCACTGGTTCAGTGGTGTGTGATATGTGTGACTTAGTGATTACTGTATGACATGTACTGTGTGTTGCACATGAGCTGTATCACTGTGTACTACGTAGCCTCACTTCTGCACCTCCCCCCGATCACATTCACTAGTGTGCGCAGCGAGATTACATCACATGCACCCCTACGGCACACCATTGACATGCCTGTCTGCGCATGTACACAAGCCTGAGTATGACACAGTGATGATGCTAACCAGAATGTGGCCAGCCACATGTGTGTAGGCCCATTGCAGGGACAGGTCTGACACAGATGTTGAGCACCTGCCTGGCTGAACTCGACATGCAGTTGAGGGTACATCTTTGGCTCATGCTGCGCTGATAGCGACACACAAAACAGTTGGCATGTGTGATCCCTGACCCCGAGCGGGCATGCCCCCTTATGTACTCCTTCGGCCGACCACGCACACGGGGGCATGCCACATAGCAAAAATGTTGATAGCGGGACAGATGGTGCAGACACTACAACAGAGACACACGCATCAGCCACATCCTTGGCAATGCCCACACTGAACCACACTCAGATCTGCGTGTGGAGGAGCCAAACCCCTACGCAGTACTGTCGTACTCCTGTCCACCCCGCTTACGCTCACATGAAGATACGACATGGTTACATGTCCCAGGTCTACACCACGGCCTGCAGTGACATGGTTGTGAACGCTGTACACAGCACAGTGTAATGTGGAATGGCCCCAGTCCCACATGCATACATAATGATCACACGGACACACTGAGTGAGTTTGTGGGACTGGCTATGGGCACGTGTGCCCAGCCCCTTTTATTGCCAGGGTCACATCTCCAGTGATACCTGTGCTGGATGGTTGTTCGGTAATGTAAGCCACCACTCAGGGGGTGCTGGCAAAAACTACAACAGTGAGCAGACAATCAGCAGTACAGACATCATGGGTCCCTGACTTGAGCAGCACAGAGTCTGTGGCCCCGGATGAACAGCGGCCGGCACAGGCACACCGCCATGAGACGGTGACTTGCCGTGCACTGAGGTAGGGCCACATGAGCTGAGCATGTACATGTCAATGGTAGGCATGCACTGCACAGAGTCAGTGGCACCAGTGCAGTTTCAGGTAGTGTCCCATCACCTCCGTAAAGGTGAGCCTTTTCTCCTCCGGACTGAAGCGCGTCTTCCCCTTACTCATCTCCTTGTGAACTGTGACATGTACACTGCCATGAAGATATCAAGACTCAGTTCTGAAAATGCGACCTAGTTGGCCGCAGTGTCGGACGGAGGCAGCGGTCAGCGCGGGTTAACCCCTGCCCAGCCATCTCCTCCTGGATCTCGTACACACGACGTTGGAATGGCATTTGTATTAGATTTGTGGGTGACATAGGTAGTGGCACCAGAGCTGAGCGGGTGTTTAGCCAGCGACAATGGCGTGTCCGGCGTGTGAAGGACTGCATTGGATGGGTGTGAGGCCTGCAGGACCGCAGTGTATGCCGAAGGCCGCAGTCAGAAAGTGCCCGCAGACACGTTTGGTGCAAGTCCTATGCACAGCCTTGGTGGCACCACATTGAAGGGAGTATAGTGACATAACCTCAGCCGTAAAAAATGTACTCTACCATGGTGTAATCAAAACCCAGTTCCAAATGTGTGTCCTACTTGTCCGCTGTGTATGCTGGTGGAGTTTGTCAACGAGAATGTAGTTCAGTGGGCCTGTGTCGTGGTGGCTGTGATGGTCCGAGGAGGCTGCCAAGTTTGTGGGCCTCAGGCCTGGAGCTTGCACCGGCACGTGGTGTGACCTCTTTGTCATCGGCAGTTGGGCATTGAGGCCTGGTTGCGCAGGGGCGGGAAAGATGGGTTCGGGGGCCAGCGGCCCGGGTGCAGCAGGCGCACAGGATCGCAGGCAACACCACTCACGGCGATGGCATCTGCTTCGTGGCGGTGTGAGAGGCGCCGCCCTGGCAGAGACTTTGGGCATTCCGTAAAAGGACCATGCCCAGAGTTACGTGCCTTTTATTCACACCCCCACGCTGGCCTGGCGTACACCATGCCAGCCCACTCTGCTCACGCTTACGGGGTGACGTGACAAGCTACATTTCCTTGATCTCCCCCACTGGCTGGGGTGACATGGTTGCATCCACTGTCCACTACACTCCAAACACCAGTGGTGTCTGTCGACATGGATATGTGTGTGGTCTGCATACTGCAGTCTGGCCAGCACATCCACACCACACTTGGCATTGTGTACATGCTCATTCATGGGTCACTTGCCTCCTTCGCACATGCCTGGTTCCCACCTCTCCCCACAATCTGCTACTGTGTGGCTGAGGTGCCATGCCGTTGATGGCTTGTGTACATGGCTGGCCCAGGTTCCCACAGTAAGTTGTGCTGTCATGTCTGGTGTGTGGGCATGTTGTTTGGCATGTTGTATGTGAGTTTATAACATGTGCATTCCCAGAGTTGTGAGTTACATGAATGTGAAGTTGAGGTGTGTGGTGTGTTCATTTGGTATTTACCAACGGGCAGAGCATTTCCGTAGGTGCCATCCTGGAAGCGCCAGTTGATGATGGACTGTCGGAAGATGAAGGAATCATGCACACTGCCTGGGTAGTTGGCGACAAAATTGGTGAAGAGTCCCCGGTGGTCCACTATTGCCTGCACAGTGATGGAATGCAGGTGCTTTCTGTTGCGGTAATTGATTGCAGTGTCGGCAGGGGGCAAAAGTAGGACATGTGTGCAGTCTATTGCCCCCAAAACATGCAGAAATCCAGCTATGGCGTAGAAGCCTTGCTTGGTCTCCAGCTGTTCCTGCACAGTGTGGGGGAAGTATAGGTACTGGGGTACCAAGCTGATGATGGCATCCAAGACAGTTGCGAGGAACTTTGATAGAGCTCGCTGTGAGACTCCTCTGACTCTGGCGGTTGTTGGTTGGAGGCCAACAGGTGCAGCACAGCCAGCAGCTTTGACTAAGGGGGGATATTGGTTGTCCGCTGTGTTGGTACCATCAGCCTGAGGGCTATGATGTACAGGATGCAGAGGATGGTTGTCCTTTTGAGCCTGATGTGGGCAATAACATTCTTTGGTATTAAGTCTGTGAGGCTGGTACATATTCTGAAGGTCCGCGGTCTGTGTCTGTGCTGCCTCTGTGGCGGTCCGGGGGGTGGGGTGGTGCGGGGTGGTCAGGGGTGTGGTTGCGGTGGGTGTTGTGGGCCTGTTAGGGCTCCGAGCTGCATGATCAGTAGCTCCATGGCATCTGTTGTTCTTCAGGTGTGGCTCTGTCCTGGGCTCCCTTTTATGGTGCAGGTTGTCATTCGACTTTGCACTAGGTCAGAGTAGGTGTAAATTTCCTGCTGCTAACGCACGCGCCTTATCACATGTTTTGTGGTCGTATTGCCGATCTGGCTGGTTGTTTAGAATGTTGTGGAGTGGTGTTGTTGTGGCTTTTTGCACGGGAACGCCTATTCTGCATCTCATTAGCGATAGTGGCGGGGGGCATCTGTGGCAATGTTTTTTGCGGATGCTATCGCACGTAAACTGGGGCTATGGCCTGTTAGCACCAGCTTGTGAATGGGGTGCTACATTTATCACGACTTTGGCTGCGAGAAAATGCTGTTAACTCGGCAATAGCTCCTTGAGAATATGCCCCTCAGATTTATTAGGGCATTCCTACCAGCGCAGCCTGCTTGGGCCACAATTAGTCAAACCAGAGGATGCATACTTGAAATCATTTTACTTTCGCAAGTCTACCCTGTACGAAGTTTGACTGTACTCATTGCCGTGCTTATTCTTTCATCGCTTACCACAAAGAACACAACACGCCTGTACCAAGGAGGGCTCACAAAGTACACCGCAGGTAACACCAATGCAGGTTAACTGTATACCTAAACAAACCTTCTTTGTTAGACAGTCCCGCCTTAGACAGCATTGTCAAAGTGGGCATCTGCCTGTAGACCAGTGATGCATTCACAACTCTGCTGTCTAATAAAAAGCATTTGCAATGCAATAGGTCTCGCATTTGCAAGAGTTTAAGCTATTAGCATTGCAAATGACAATGCCTTTCATTTGTTTTAAAAACCAAAACATAAATAAAAGACATTGTCATTTAAAATGCGAATAGCTCAAACTCGTGTAAATGCAAGACCTATTACATTGCAAATGGTTCTCTGTTATTGCATCCAGACGTGTCTCCAAGTTTACTATTTGAAAATGAGCAGAAAACAATGAAAAACGTATCATTTAGGAAAGCCATAATCTGAGGGAGCAGCAATTGACACTCCGTTTAATGCTGCTGATGCAGTATCAAAGTCCCAACAGGAAAAATCCTAAAAAGCTCAGAACATCACCTTAACATAAGACTTGGCTTGTGTGACTGCAGCTAACAATATTATAGCCATGGCATTATGGGGGACTGAACTGAACCTATGATCTTTTGATGATGAACATTATCACACAGTGAGCACATTAACCTATGGGGCTGTCGGTCTAGCTGTAAAGAGCTCTCAAGCACCTATTGAAACATAATGTTTTCTTAACTTCGTTAGGATATTTTAAAAAAATGCAAATGTTGCCAGCACGCACTCCTTGTGCACGGATCAGATCAAACTGGTGAACCACATATGAATATCAGTAAGGCCTGTTATCCTCAGGCCCCCTGCTTCGGTCTGCATGCATTAATGGGCGGGCCCAGCAACAGACTGGTAATGACACCTCCGCTGTGCAGTTGGGGAAGGGGGCTTACAGAGGCCCTTCTGCCCCCAGCTACAGGCCTTCAGAAAGGCGGCTATCATGCTGCCAAGAAAAGCAGCCCACTTTCACAGTTTCGATGCCAGGCCATCGCCCGCCCTCTAATCTGACCCCATGTAGAGCAGCGAGGGCCCTTCCATTGCAGTACATGCACCAGACACACTCCGATTCATGGCCTGGGCGGCATGTCTCAAAATACCACACTTAGGCAGAGGCGCAACTAGAGTGAAATTTCAGGGGGGGGGGGGTGCTAATTCTTCCAGCAATCGGCAGAGTGAAGATGCAGGGGCTCTAAGAACAACAAACCTTCGTTAACAAGTAAATGGACTTTGAAAGACCTGTGAAGTACTCAGGTGCGGGTGTGTGTGTGCCCGGGAAGCTGCCTCATCCCAGGCAGACACACACGGGGAGGGGGATTCAAGCCCTTTGAGCCCAATGGGCGTTGTGCACCTGCACTTGGGCAACCCATCCCCTGGGAAAAACACACAGCAAGCAGTTCCACACCACCCCTACTCAAAGGGCAAATTATGGTGGCCACATACATCCCTCGGGAAGGCCAAGCCCCCGTGATCAAACCTGCATTTGCAAGCAAGCTCAGCAGTGAAGAGCCAGGAGAGCAAACGATTGGTAAACGTGGAATATGCAAAAAAAGCATAAAATGCCATAGTCCATGTACCATGGGTGGGAATTCCCCCAAACTGTGAATTCATATTTCAGCACAGAGGAGTCTTTTTCTGTTAAGCCTTTAAAGTCATGCAAATAAAGCAGTATTTTAGTGGTTCACTTGGCCAGCTCCCTGAAGCCCTAAGGTCGAGGCAGCCACTCATGCGGGATCCAGACAAGGTTCAAATCAATGGCCAGGGCCGAAGATGAAACAGAGGTGTACTGCGCCGCTCTAGTCTTGTCCACGATTACACAGGGAAGTACGCACCTCGGGGTGGGGAGGAGCTGCTTATAGAGAAGGCTGCGAAGGGCAGACTTTTTCTGCTGCTCGTCCTGCTAGGGTTGCAGAGTTCCGCGTTTTGTCACAGATCATGTCAATATTTATAATGCAGCATTTCCAAGTATAAAACTAGGCGGGGGGAGACAGTTCATTCCTGGAGCCGAAGAGCAGGAACTGGTCCCATAAATGTCTTGTACACGAACCAGCATCTCTGGCCGTTGGGCTGTTTGGAGCCAGGCGGAACGGCGTTCCGGAACGTTTGTTTCATATGATATTGGTCCTCCCACCCCCTGTGTTCCTAATGTTATTGTGACATCCTGCATGTAATACCGACGAGGATACCCTGCCATAGAACTGAGCTAAAATGAGCCTGCCACAGTGCGAGCCATCACCGGGGAGCCAAACGCAGAGCAACGCTGTGAATGCCTGGCGATTCCATCTGCTCTGGGTTTAATGGGGTGGGCGCAGGCAGCGGGACGTTCAGGTTTTTATTCCTCAGCCGCTAGGAGAGAGTTTGAAAAGTAATGATTGCCTTGTGCATGTAGCGTGAAAATGTCTGACAATAGACCTGTTTGTGCTTCAATGTCATGGGCATCAAGGAGGGTCAGCGGCTGATGCCCCGGCTTGTCCTCCGGTACTCTGGGCTCTGATCCTGCTACCCCCGGTCTCAGCCATCAACAAGCTAACACCATTGAGCCATCACGCTTTCACTTTAACTAAAAAAGTGCCTACACCAAGTAATGAAGGAGATCGTGTAACGCCGCAAGCAAACACTCCAGTCTGGATTGGTGGGGGCAAAAGGAGGCAGGGCGGGAACAAATAAGCCTCATTTTCAATCGGAGGCTAGCGTTCAGCATAAAAGATGACAGCAGCCAATGAGAACCATGGGCGGGGCTTCCACTCCACTTCGGAAATCTGCTTGTTTACAATAACCCTCGCAGAGCGAGGAGCGCATGCGCGCTCCAGTGCTAGGCGAGACCTAAAAAGCAAGAACAAAAGAGATCACTCTGGAAGATACAAGAGGTAGAAGACTGCATACAAAATAACCACTGACACATTTTGGGGTGAATTTACTAACACTTTGCACAGGATTTGTGATTCAAAAGTGATGCAACCGGCACAAAGTGTTGCTTTGAGATTTACTTTACAGCACAAATAGTGAGTTGTGTCTTAAGGAGGCCTTAAAGTAACACAAAGTAGCACTTTATGTTATTTGTGCTTCTTTGTGTAATGGGCCATACCACTGGTGCTACATGGACGTTCCCATGAAACCACCCAAGAATTTGATGCCCTATCTACGAAAAAATGTAGACAGAACTTTGTGCCAAAAATTAATGCCTTCTATGGGCATTAATTAATTTGAGAAAAGTTTTCTTTTCTCAGAACATTTGTACCTTTGCATGTGTGCTGCACAGCACACATACAACGTGAGAAAAATGTTAAACTATATGCACGCATAGTATTTTGTACTGAAAGAGAATATGCTTTCAGTGCAAAACGTGTACTTGACATCACGCACACACACACACACTATTCTCTATGGTGCAAGAGTGTGTTCGTTGGTGCATGAAACCCGAAAGTCCACCGGCAAAGAGGGAGAGAGAGGGGGAAACTTTGGTTGCTGGGCTGCGTTGTGTGAAAAGTTTGCAAATCTGCCCCTTTATCTGTAACAAACAATTGGGTAACTCTGAATTTGATTACACTCTGAATGCCCTTGTACCTCCTCTAGACCATCAAAAGTGTAGAGAGAATGCTCCAAAAATGGAAGGGATTGCAATCATTTTTAGGAATTACCTATTGCGCTCCCTCCATCTATGCTCAATATCCTAACCCGAATTTGAGTAACCTTACACGTCCAAAGCCATCAATAACACTAGTTTTGCCGGTGTTGTTTTCATCGGTCACAAATATACATGAATGTGAGTAAAAAAGGTTTAGTTTTTTCAGTCTTTAATTAGCAGCCTTATTTGACCTTGTTTTTTTGGCAAATTGTTAACTTCCCAAAACACGTCTTGAGGCACCTACTCACCAATGTTTTTATAAAAAAAGAAACAACATCTAAATTAAAATACTTGCCCCCAGGGATGAACTCAGCGCCATAGAATACCAATTAGCATTGATATAAGCAACCCACCTACTTCATTAAATTAATTATTTCATTTATTCAGCTTTCAGCTACAATCCTTCTGCCAATGCAGAATGTTTACAAACGCACGTTGAGAGGAAAGAATACAATATTAATTTTATGAATAAAATCTGTAAAAACAACAAAACATTACCGGTTGTTACAAAACAAAAATCGAAATGAGGATTGCATAGAAACAGATTGGTAATTACTCCTCAAGAGGTGGTCCAAACCAAGGGTCAACAATGTGGTGTATGTACATTTGGAGCACATGATGACGTGGTTGATTATTTTCATGTGCAAAACATTAACTGGTTTAATTTTAATATGTTTGATTGCAGCAACTGCCAGAGGTCCAGCTCCTAAGAGCAGCAAATACATCTGACAAAAAAAACAGGGGCATATTCTCAAGAACGTGTGATAACCATCGCAAAAGTTACTTAACGCAACTTCCAACTTTGCTGTCTATCGTGGGAAAATGACGCCGTGTTAACCAAGCATTCTCAAAACGGCCGTACCATGCGACAGTCTCTATATAACGCGTCAAATATCCGCATTAAAATCAATGCCACACTGCAAAAATGCAAAGTGTGAACAAAAAAAATCTTGCGATAAGGCCAATCGCTGTACAAAAAGCAGCGAAAACCAGTGACAGGCCTGTGAATTCTGCGCGTCTGGTGGGAAAATGCACCATAAAAACGACAGAAACAACACACCAGAAGCAATCCAAAGGGTGTAGCAACATGGATGGACCCTGACTGAGCGCAGAGGCTAACGCGAACTCCACAACCCCCACAGACCACCAACAAGGAACAACGGGGACGGGGACAGGCAAGGAGAAGAGGGAGAGGAAGATGGGGTGCAGTCCGCAGCAAAAACAGATAAGCGTCACGGAGGTGACAGAACACTACCATCAAATGACCCACAAGTAGACCACCTGGAATGCAGTCGGAGTGCCAAGGCGGCCAATTGGGGAGGCCAAGAGGCGCTAGCATGATGTGACAACCTAAACCAGGCACAAACCTGCTGCCAACAAGAAGGCTGCAATGGCGACAGGAGGTGGGAGTCCAGTGCCACAGGAGGAGCTGGAGGATACAAAAGCCATAGTCATCAGTGTGGAGACGGTGCAAGGAGTAGGGAGTAGGGAGTACGGACACAGCTCAAGAGGACCTGACACAACATCAACAGGGTGAGTAATGACTAGGGACTGGGGGGACGGAGGGAGATGGGCACAATGGCACACATGCACAACGAGGTGCACCACATTGGACACCCACAATTACCCTGGATCATGTCCCTGATCCTCGTAGCACACTGCAGCACACCCACATAGCAAGAACAGCACACCCTCATTGACTACAACGTGGCACAATGCCCAAACCCGACACTGCAGAACAGAGGACAAAAGTGGCTCCGCACACTCACAGTAACATGCCTACTACATCTGACAGGGATGGGAACTGTGAAATGGAAATGTACGCGTACAACCTCACATCCGTGATGTAGCCCAAATGTACACTGTCAACCAGCAATATTCGGTACAAAAGGGGGTGGTGATGTACGGAGCATCTGAATCAATCAAACACTCACACCCAGTCAAAAGATCTGGGTATAATCCATCACCGTTCTTTAGCCCACTCTGCCACACCAGTTCAGACATGGCTATATGCAAATCAGTCTGACCATGTGCCTCATGGGAACAGTCCAGCCCGAACTGCCAAGCCATGTCTTCCCTGGACCGGAAACAAGCTTCCGAGGACCGGTTTCTGGCATTCCGGCCGTCTTCAGCCCGGCTTGCTTGAATCCAGTGGCAAAGTGAGCAAGGGACTCACGTCTGAGCATACCCTGCCACACTTATGGCGGCCAAAAGCGGTACAAAAGGGGGTGGTGATGTACGGAGCATCTGAATCAATCAAACACTCACACCCAGTCAAAAGATCTGGGTATAATCCATCACCGTTCTTTAGCCCACTCTGCCACCCCAGTTCAGACATGGCTATTTGGAAATCAGTCTGACCCTGTGCCTCATGGGAACAGTCCAGCCCAAACTGCCAAGCCATGTTTTCCCTGGACCGGAAACAAGCTTCCGAGGACCGGTTTCTGGCATTCCAGCCGTCTTCAGCCCGGCTTGCTTGAATCCAGTGGCAAAGTGAGCAAGGGACCCACGTCTGAGCATACCCTGCCACACTTATGGCGGCCAAAAGCGGTACAAAAGGGGGTGGTGATGTACGGAGCATCTGAATCAATCAAACACTCACACCCAGTCAAAAGATCTGGGTATAATCCATCACCGTTCTTTAGCCCACTCTGCCACCCCAGTTCAGACATGGCTATATGCAAATCAGTCTGACCCTGTGCCTCATGGGAACAGTCCAGCCCGAACTGCCAAGCAATATTCAGCACCCCCCAAACAGTCACAATGTACATTGTCATACAGTCTGCATGTAAACAAGAACAATGCACCATGCATCTCCCCTTCACATTGCAGAGAGGCATACAACACCTCCAACAGAGCACAGAAGACAACTCATCTGGGATGCCGGAGAGGACCACCACATCTACGACACAGATGCCCTACAACAGCACATGGACATCCCACGCAACCCACCACCAGGACTCGGGCAGCCAAACTACTTAGAGAAGAACACAGACCCTGCAACAGAACACACAGCAAGCACAGCTGGTGCACAACACTTCACCCACCCACACATGGCACCCCAATGTTAGGTGTCAGCACCCCAAAAGGAGGTGGCCAAACAGCTGTGGGAGGGGTCCGAACCCATGGAAGGTGAACCTGATCACACACGCTGGTGTCTATTATCGTTAAGTGACAACTCCCTGCCTGCGGTGACATGTCTGCACCTGCTGTACACAGCACAATGCAATGTTGTAGGGCCAAGGGCCCTCATGCATACAACAAGACCACAGGGACACATGCAGATAATATGTTGAACAGGCCACAGGCACATGCACGCGGCCCCTTTATTGGAAGGGCCACATGTACAGTGACTCCTGTGCTGAATGTGTGTGGTTGGTGCTGACAACAACTCGAACAGTGAACACCATTGAGACGGAAACAGAAAACACAAGCATAACAGGGTCAACTGCTGAGCAACATTGAGGTAGCCGGAGCAAGTACAGAGGTCACCCAATATGCAAACAGAAGTGTCTGTGAGTTGCAGTGCACTGACGTTGGGGCACTAGAGCTGAGCGCGCTCATGTGAGGAAAAAGTCTAGGATTGTGTCCCTTCGAGGTATTCCTGATGCAGATGCAGTGGGGTGCGTTAGAACTGCATCATCTCCCTCATCAAAATCCCAGGTCTCCCACGCTGCTTGAGGTGGCATTGCTGCGCAACCTCTCCACAGCACAAAACTCCATCAGTAAAGGTCCATGAGTTGCAGTGCACTGAGTCAGCGGCACCTGGAGTGCTGAGCAGGGGATTAGGCAGAAGATGGCATCCACGACAGGTGCGAGCAACTCCGTCAGTCTGCCAGTACCACCATTTTGACTCTGGCAGATGGCAGTTGGAGGTGGTCCTGGCGGTGGTGGCGTGTGCCTCCTCCGGTGATGCGACGTCCAGGCCAGTCAGGACTTGATTTGATGTGAGAGCCCTGGTGGGCCACGGTTGAGGCCGGAGGCAGCAGACAGCGCAGGGCCACAGACACATGGCGTTGATGACCCCAAGGCCATCGCCTCAGAGGCCATCCAATATCTCAGATGAAGGGGTCCCGGACCTGACCAGCACAGAGTTAGTGGCCCCGGATGCACAGAGGCCAGCACAGGTACCCTGCCATGGGACGGTGACTTACGGTGCACTGAGGTAGGGCCACGCCGACTGGGCGGGTCCTTACCTATGTCGAAGGTGAATGTGGCGGAGGGTTGCAGGGGACAGTGGAAGGTGTCCTTGAGGGCATGATGCAGAAGGTTTGATCTTATTCGGAAGCAGCAAATGGTGGAGTGGAAAGCGACAGCCTCGTTGCAAGGACCAATTCGGTATCAGCTACATGAGGATGAAACTACCCCCTAGTCCATTGACTCAGACATCACCGATGTACAACCACTGAGTGTCCATGAATGTCGGGGAACAGACCGGGGCTGAGAGGGGATGCAGTCTGCGATGATGCCGGTACACTGATATGAACTCCACCATTGCTAAATCAAGACTCTGTGACATACTGGACCGCAGTGTGGGCCGTAGGCAGCGGCCAGCAGGGGCCCACAGCCATGTGTTGTTGACTTGGGATGCACAGAGTTAGTGACACCACGGCAGTTGTCGGTAGTGTTCAATCACATCCGTAACGATGATCCTTTTGTGCTCCGGACTGCAAAATGTCATCCTCTTACACCTCTCCTTGCGCGCAATATGTACTCTGCCATTGACAAATCGATGCTCAGTTCCAATTGTGCGACCAACTCGACCGCAGTGTAGGCGGTAGGAGTTTCCAACAAGGGGCCACCAAAACGTGTGGTTGTGATGCTATACATAGACGTGGTGTCACCACATCGAAGGGAGAATGGTGATTTAAAGTCTGCATTGCCATGTGCACCCGGCCATTGAATGTTCAAGACTCAGTTCCAACTGTGTGACCTTCTCGAGCTTAATGTGGCCCTGGAGCAGTAGTCCACATGGGCCCACAGACACGTGTGGTTGTAATGCTATGCACAGACTTAGTGGCACCGCATGGAAGGGAGTATAGTGATTTAAACTCTGCCATAATTAATATTCTCTGCAATGGTGTAATGAAGTAGTTCCAAATGTGTGACCTACAAGTCCGCTGTGTCAGCCGGTAGAGTACGTCAACGAGAAAGGAGTACTCAGGCCTGGGTCGCGGAGGCCGTGATGGTAGTAGCAGGTTGCCAGGGTCACGGGCCTCAGGCCTGGAGCTTGCACAAGCACATGGGGGCCCTCTTCGACACACACCTGTGTCGTCAGGTAGGCATTGAGGCCTGGGGGTGCAAGGGCCGGCGGGCCTGGTTCAGGGACCAGCGGCCCGGGGTGCAGCAGGCGCACAGGATTGCAGACAACTCCACTGACGGCGTCAGCCTCGTGGCGGGGTGAGAGGCGCCGCCCTGGCAGAGGCGTTGGGCATTCCGGAAGAGAATCACACCCGGAGCTACGTGCCTTTTATTCACACCCATACGCTGGCCTGGCGTACGACAACCGAGCCCACTCCGCTCACGCTTACGGGGGGACGTAACAAGCTACTTTTACGAGTTCCTCCCCACTGGCTGGGGTGACATGATTGCGTCCACTGTCCACTACACTCCATACACCAATGGTGTGTGTTGACATGGATATGTGTCTGGTCTGCATACTGCAGTGTGGCCATCACATCCATGCCACACTTGCCATTGTGTACATTCTCATTCCTGGGTAATTTGCCTGGTCCCCATCTTTTCCCACATCCTGCTATTGTGTGGCTGAGGTGCCATGCCATTGATGGCTAATGTACATGGATGGCCCAGGTTCCCATAGTAAGTTGTTCTGTTGTGACTGGTGGGTGTGCCTGTTGTATGTGAGCTTGTGATGTATGCATTTCCTGTGTTGTGAGTTGTATGATTGTGGAGTTGAGATGTGTGGTGTGTTCATTTCCATGGGTGCCATTCTTGTAGCGCAGATTGATGATGGACTGTCGGCAGGTGTAGTGCTCATGCAGACTGCCTGGGGGGTTGGCGGCGACCATGCCGGGGATTCCCTGGTGGGCTAATATTGCCTAGACATTGGTGGAATAAGTGCGCTTTCTGTTGCGCTTATTGTGTGCAGTGTTGCCAGGGGGCACAAGTAGGACATGTGTGAAGTCAATTGCCCCCTGACACGTGTGGGAAGACAGCTGTGGCGTTGACGCCTTGCTTGTTCTCCAGCTGTCCCTGCGCAGTGAGGTTTAGATGGTGGGGTACCAAGCTGATGGTGTCATCCATGGCCTTTGTGAGGGATTTGGATTGGCCTGGCTGTGTGACTCCCTCAATGGGGATATTGGTTGGAAGGTACCAGTGGCCAACAGGTGCATCACGGCCAGCAGCTTGGTCTGCAGTGAGATGTTGGTTGTCCGCTGTGTTGGTACCATCAGCCTGTGTGGAATGGTGGTCAGGATGCACAGGTGGGTTGATCTTTTCTGCAGGTGTTGGTCGGGGGCAGTGGGGGTCTGAGGGGGTGGAGGGGTGGTCCTATGGGGTAGTGGCGGTGAGTGTTGTAGCCCTCTTGGGGCTCTGAGCTGCATGTTCAGTGGCTCCATGGCATTTTTTGTTCTTCAGGTGTAGCTCTGGGCTGGGCTCCCTTTTCTGGTGCAGGCTGTGGTCCGACTATACACCAGGTCAGAGCAGGTGTTAGAGCAGGTGTTAGTTTCCCACTGCTAACGCGCCTTATCGCCTGTTTTGTGATCTTATCGCCAATCTGGCTGATAGTTGAGAATGTTGCGGAGTGGTGTTGTTACGGCTTTGTGCTCGGGAATGCCTACTCTGCATTTCATTAGCGATAGTTGCGGGGCTCATCTGTGGTGAAGGATTCAAAATAAATCTATCGGGCTATACTTACCAATAGCCCATAAACCAATATACGTTATAATAATTCAGTCGGCAATGGAGAAGGTTCAATCGTTTATTCTTCAAATGCAAGCCCTGACAGGGGAGCCTCGGTCTACACGACCCTCAGAGGTGCGCAGAGGAGTCTGCTTACATGTTCAAAGTACAAAGCATATATACGTTTCATGTGTTCAAGATGGCACCCTACAAGGAAAAACACAATTTGTCAGTAAGCCAAGAGGAATACCTATATAAGGCACAATTGATTTGCTAGTAGCCTAGGCCTAATCTATTCCGGGGGCAGGTCAGTAAGGTGCCCCCCTGTCTATCTGGAGCCCGGGGAGTACAGGAACGGGCTCTGCTAGAATGTGCGCATCCCACAAGAAGAGCAGGTGTGACCTTGAGTCTTCCTTGAGCTACCAGCTAGCAACTATTGTAAGCAGTTTTGGCTGCCACCGTGGTTTCGAGCAGAAAGCATAATCACGTGGTTTCTGGGAAACAGCATTTGCACATGGAGAAATGCAACAAAATGGCTTCGACTATGCCAATAGGGCAACTACGAAAAAAGTGAATCGTTGGTCTATATGTGACCATAATGTACTCTAAATACCAGATTTATCATAATCACAAGGTTATATTGAATATATTAGGCCTATAATATATGTTATCAAAATTCGATCCCAACAGACGGCCCTTTTGGCCTACTACAGCCAATATAACTAAAATCATTCCACGAAAACCCCTTCATCGATCTGCATGAGGTCTGACACCTCCTTTTGAATCATCTGCTTCTCGGCCCTATCTTGGCGAGAAAACTTCAAAGCAGATGTGCTTCGTGCTGCACAGAATGAGCAGCATGCTGGGCCACAGTGGAGACAAAGACAACACGTAAATATTACTCCAAAGGCTCCAGCTAGTATCATAAATATCTTCCAACCCCAAGTAGCTAAAAGACCCCAGAACCAACTGCTAAGGGACCAGGTACCATTATCTACGTGTGCTTCGCTCGCTAATCTATGTAGTTTTTGAATGGCCAGGTGAATGGTAGGGGCTGAATCAGGAATAAATACGCAGCAAGAGCTGCCAATCACACGACAGGCTCCTCCCCTATTAGCGAGGATGACGTCAAGAACCATCCGGTTCTGAAGTGAAACAAGCCTCGTCGCCTGAAGCTCTACGGTAATATTAGTTAAGATCCCAGTGGTGGTCTGAACCATGTTCTCAACTATTCGGGACAAGCGTCGTATACTGCGGCTATTGAATATAGGTCCCCAAAAGGGGGTGAGACCTTTAGCAAAATCCTCAAACTGCTAAAGGGAAGTGTCTGTCTGATCAGTACTATCTGTGTCAAAACTCCTAATATTTCTGCTAACCACAGTCTCTTTCTGAACTAGCTGATGAGTTCGGTGATAATCGGGCGGAGCAATATACACAGGAGGGTAGAGGAATGAAAGATAACAGCTTCCCGCCCAACCCCGTGGCAGCCATGTATATGCGTTCTCACCACAGACGAAGTATGCATCTGGGGGAGTAATCATAGGTGGGGTGCTATATACCTGTAGAGTGTAAGTATAATTACATCTACTCTTTCCTACCTTAACATGGCCTCGTCCTTGTATGCAAAAAGGAGAGGTAGTATTGATAATGGGGATTGGCAATGCTTTGTCATTGGTAACATTTCGATCTTTAAAATGCTGGAAATACATTGTGTCATTGAAAAGTTCAAAATCCTCCATTTCTTCCATCAACCATGTAACATTTTTAAATTCGGTATATACATTCATGCAAGCATTGGGGTCCAAAGATCCTTCCCCTGCATTCCTTGCTGCGTCAATTCCCTGATGCTGTTCTATATATTTTAAAATGGCCTCATAATCCTTTTCAGTATAAATTTTTGGTTTGGCTACATAATGTGAATACATCAGAGACAATATTTGGAACCAGGCTTCACAACTGGCTAAATAGGACATTGGCAGGGAAATGAACAGCTCATGCTGATGCATGACTGAGGGAAGTAACCCGCAGACCCAACAATTCGTTTTGTTTGTGGTGCTGTGAGTTTGGTGCAACATTTCGATAAAAGCATTTTTCATGTACGTTTCTCGATGTCTTGCTTTGTGAGGGGGCAGAGAATAGAAAATATGTTCTTTCGGGGCAACAGTAGTTCCTAACAGCTTCTGTACAGGGTGTTGAAACTCTAAGTATACAAATACACACATCATAATCATTGTAACAATAACAATAAAAGCAACGAATGCCACCTTCACTCTGGTGGATCATCCGGAGAATAAATGCATATTATCCACATATCGCCGTGGGGCTAGTGGCTTCTCATCCTCCATTGCAAATCGAGCAAAAGGAAACATGCTCTCTATAAGTCCAAATCTAACCCGGTCCCTCCCTATAAGTCCAAAAAACTATCTTTGTATCCAAAAAACACGCACGCCACCAGAGGGGTTCTTCTTCCTGTGTCCGTTTATAGCCTCACAGGCAGACTCTTATTATCCTTCAAGGAGAAAGAAACAGCAACCAACTTTCTTCGTTCCATGGTACAACCGCAGCCCCCCACTCAGTCTTTCTCTCTGAACAGAGCTATTTAGCACAATGTTCCAACCTCTCAACGAGTTCAGTCCAGTGTCTCGCTCAGTACCTCAGTATGTCTATCCGATGTGTCTCAGCTCAAGTCTTTCCCTAGCTCCTACCATGAGAATCTGGGGTACCGCGCTGTTTTTGGGGCCGCAGGTCGTAATTACAGCAACCAGGTTGCTCTTGATCAGAAAATAACTCAGCTGCACGGGCATCTGGAGCATTCGAATCCTGTGATGCACTAGAAACACTGGTCTCCGCTGATTGAGTTGAGGCCTTGTCAACTAGGGGCACCGTTTTACTTGTCTGCCCCTCTTCTCGGGCTTCTGAAAAAGGTACAAAGCTCTGAAGCGATTCTCCTTCTTGACTGAGAATTCCCTCGCGGTTTTGCAAATCAAAGGGCAAAGGAAGCGGAAGGCGCTTCAAATGACTTGCGTGTATCCAGTGTTTACGCCCATGCACCTTCACAGCCGGCCTTGTGGCTAGTATGATCTGGTAGGGTTCAGACCATCTTGGTTCCAAACTTGATTTCCGTTGATAATTCTTCACCAGAACCCACTGGCCTGGTTCCAACTGGTGTCCAGGACCCTCTGGTAGCGGCTGCAATGTTTCGGATACCTCTTGATGAATAGAACGCAGATCTTTAGTCAAAGCATACAAGTAGTCTGTCAACAAAGTATAATCAATATCTCTAAAAGACCTGGGTCTAGGGACTCCCCAAACGTTCGCAGGACAGCCAAAAATCACCTCATAAGGTGATAACCCCGTTCTTGTGTGTGGTGTAGTTCTTAGAGACAATACGCTAAAGGGAGAGCATTGGGCCATTTTAATCCTGTACTAGCACAAATCTTGGCCATTTTCAGTTTTAATATGCCATTGTAGTTTTTCCACTAGACCAGCTGATTGGGGATGTCTGGCTGCATGAAATTTTTGCCTGATCTGTAAACCATCACAAACACTCTGTACCAGAGACGTATTAAAATGCGTCCCGTTATCTGACCAGATAATTCGGGGAACGCAATATCTCGGGAAATATTCTTTTACCAGAGCTTTTGCAGTTGCAACCGCAGTGGCTTCCTTGGTGGGGTAGGCTTCAACCCATTTGCTGAAAGCACACACCACCACCAGGACATATTTTAAGTTGTTTACTCTCTCCATTTGTATGTAGTCTATCTGTATAACTTCAAATGGCAAAGATGGGGGTGCCAAATTTCCACTTAAGACAGATTCTCTACCTCCTGAGTTATAACGCAAACACACAGGACAGTACTTGACCACATGTACTGCTGTTTTGGGAATATTTGGGTTATTCCAGACTGGGTCTAATACTGCACAAATACCTTTTGCTCCTACGTGTGCTGGACGATGAGCCATAGTCACTACAGCATATACCAATGCATTAGGTAGTAACCAACGCTGCTTCTCAGTTCGATCTATCCAACATTCATTCTTGTCCAATTGTCCCACTTCCTGTTCCCACCTTTTTGCTTCATCTATGGTAGCTTCTTTTTGTAACTCTTTTACACTTTCAATAGTATTGTCAAACACAGATGTTTCCGCCACCCACCGGGCTGAAGCACTAGGAAACATTGGAGTCATCTTAGTTTGTGCTGTTTCCTTGGCGACTGAATCGGCATATGCGTTTCCCTTTCCTGTGGAATCAATGATTTTCTTATGAGCACTACATTTGATGATGGCAACTTTATCTGGTAGTGTCAGGGCAAGTAACAAGCGGTCAATCAAAGGACCATGTTGAATTTTCTGGCCATGTGTGGTAAAGAAACCCCGTTCCCTCCACAGCCTCCCAAAACTATGGGCAACGCCGAAGGCGTACTGGCTGTCTGTGTAAATATTTACTCTCAGGCCTTTACTGATTTCACATGCTCGTAACAAAACTATTAGGTTAGCTGCCTGGGCTGAGTGATGTGAAATCCTAGCGGTTTCTACCACCGTTTTCAGAGTCGTAATAGCATATGCAGCTGTTGCAGTTCCATCTGGCAATTTAAAGCAGGAACCATCAACATACAACTCTCCTTGGTGTTCTGGTAAAGGGGTGTCAGTAAGATCTACATGCCCTTTTGTTTCCTCTTCAGTTCTAAATATGCAATCATGGATATCATCCGTTTTATCATTGGAAGGGAGAGGCAACAGTGTTGCTGGATTCAATGTAGCACATCTTTTAATTGTAATGTTGGGTGCAAACAATGTCAATTCATATCCTGTCAAACGAGCACTCGTAAGGTGCTGGGTCTTAGTTCTATTTAACAGAATATCCACAGCATGCGGCACCAGTACTGTGAGATCTGTATTCAAAACTATACCTTCTGATTGTCGGATGGCCACTGCTACCGCCACCATGGCCCTCAGACAACTGGGAAGGGCTTGTGCGACTATGTCTAATACTGATGAAAAGAAAGCACAGGGTCGCTGTTTTCTGCCAAACCCCTGTGTTAACACTGAAAGGGAACAACCGTCCACCTCGTGCACATAAAGTGAAAAAGGCTTCCGGTAATCCGGGGTACCTAAGACAGGTGCAGAACACAAAGCAGATTTTAAAGAGTCAAAGGCTTCTTGACATTCATCCGTCCAGGGTAGGGGTTCATGCATATCTTTGGTAGTCAAGTACAACAAGGGTTTAGAGAGTAGTGAATAGTTAGGAATCCATTGGCGACAGTAAGAGGTTATGCTAAGAAAAGCACGAACATCACGTTGAGTACGAGGTACAGACATGTTAGTAATTACAGATATTCGTTCTGGTGTTAGTCATCTCCCCGCTTTCGACAGTAAGTGGCCAAGGTAGGTCACTTCCTGTCGACAATATTGAAATTTGGAGAGGGAGACTTTATTTCCTTTATCAGCCAAATGATGTAACAATTTCACAGTTGCTTCCTTGCAGCCTTCCTTTGTATCGGAGGCCACCAAAATATCATCCACATATTGGATGATCGCATTACCTGCAGGCAAAATTAATTTATCTAGGACTGCCTTCAAAGCCTGGCTATATATGCTAGGACTTTCTGTATAGCCTTGGGGAGCACGCGTAAATCTAAAGATTCGGCCTCCTAATGAGAATCCGAAGATATGTCTGCTATCAGGGTGAATTGGGATGCTAAAGAAAGCGTTCTTTAAATCTATTACAGAAAAATATTGTGCAGTAGGGGGAATCATTGTAAGAATTGCCGTAATATCTGGTACTACTGGGTATTGAGGAATTACTATTTTATTGACCGCCCTAAGGTCAATTACAAAACGATATGCGGACTTATAATCAGGGGCACCATCAATTGGTGTCTTCTTCAAAATCGGCAAAATTGGGCTATTACAGACATTAGCAGCTGTTTCTTCCACTACCCCCTTGTCAATGAGGTCACGAATGATATGCAACAAGGCCTGTTCACCTTCTGGTGATATTTTATACTGCGGAATGCGGGGCATCTGCGCATTCGGTTTCACTGTTATTGACACAGAGGCAATTCTTAACAGACCTACATCGGTGTCCCCTGTTGCCCATAACGTCTGAGGAATAGTAGAGAATTCGGGAGGCAAGGTCTCATTTTTAGCAAAAATATTGGGTCATTTGTACAGATGGCTTCTGCATTGTGAGAAAAACACCATCAGGGGAACAATACATTTGTGCATGTAATCGTTTCAAGATGTCCAACCCTAACAGGTTTTCACCACAATTAGAACTGAGAAGGAAGGGTGTATGCATGGAAATGGGACCAATCGTAAAAGGCAAAGGTTTCGAAACGGGGCTCACTACCGGTATTCCAGAGAATCCTACTGATACTTTATTGTGGCCAGACAGAGCTGCCCCTGGGACCAGTGTACGGGCGACTGAACTACTCATCGCCCCAGTATCCACTAGAAACTTCCCCGATGTACCGAACAGTTCTCCTTGTACATAAGGTCCCTCTTGGTCAACTGGTACTTTAATATGGCCCCCGCTCTGTCCTTGGCTGTCTCATGCGTAATCTCGTTCATCATACCTGTCCTCCTGGTAAGTCTCATTGTAGTATTGTCTATTCTGAGGGTCATCAAAATGATTCTTACGGGAACCTTCCTGCTGTGATTCCTCCCTTCTCATACTGTTTCGATCTATGTTTCCTCAACCTCGTCCTCGTCCTCTACTGGGTCCGTTCCTTCCTTGCAACAGAGGGCAATTCGCCCTCCAGTGTCCTTCTTCTTTGCAATAGGAACATTGGTTTATTCCAATATTCGGAGGGCCTCCTCTACCTCTCCCTGTCATCGGCCCCCGTTGGAACGAACCTCGCACTCCCCGTCCTGAATTTTGCCCTCTACTGACTTGCTGCAGTAGTACTCTAGTTTCCAGATCCTTAGTCTTTTTCTCTGATCTTTCCTTACTCTCATTCTCACGATGTTCATAATATTGAGCCATACTAAGGATAACAGACGGCGCAGCCGTAGTCCACGTGCTCTCAGCCGATTGTAGACAGGACATAGCTTCCGGAAGCAAATTTGTGACAAACCTATCTACAAATAGTCGAATTCCTCCCTCTGTAGAGAGGTCTTGGCAGCTGAAGTCTATAAAAACTTTCTCAAACCGAGTGAAGAAATCGGACACACTCTCGTCCTTTTTCTGTATACACGCGGTTAATTTATCCCAGTCTACTTTTCGCGGAGGGAGGAGGGTCTTCATGTACGTTACAATTTTGTCCGGTACTGCCAATATTTCATCCCGGGGCTTTTCACCCGGCTTTCGACCCTTATCCCAATTTTTTAGTTGGTCCCATGTTCCTCCTAATTCAGGGGTATGGTCCGTATCATGTATCTGTCTCCAGATATCCACCGGAATCAGGAGACCAAAAAATAGCTCGATATCGGCTATGGTCATGATGGCAGAATTGGCTGCTTCGGTCAATTCTTTGTAATAAGCAGTAGGATTTTTACGGGGGTCACGGAGCTGGGCTTTTAGCGTAAGGACCTCGCTTCTTTTCCAAGGGGTGTAAACCCATTGTTCCTGAAGCCTAGCGTCCACGCGTGCTCTATTGATAGTGCCCCCATGATCCCTTATTTCGGGAACCTCCGGGAAAAAGAGAGGATGTACCTCTCTCATGGGGTGTTGGTGTTGAGTTCCCCATTCTGCACTCTTTCGGTGTACCCGTTCTCGATAATTCAATAACATTGTCACATTCTGATAGACTTCCTCAATCGTGAGATGGAATTTATGAGCATGATCTCTTATATCACGCAATATTTGCGGCGGAAGTCCCTCCTCAAAATGCTGTCCCCATAAGGAAATCAGTCGAATTGCCATGCTTTCTAAAGCCAGTTGTTGTGCAACAGGCTCAAAATCCTTCATAGTACTCCAAATATCTTCTAAAGCATAAATAGGATTTCGCATCCACTGGGATGCCTGTACTATGATAGCCCTTCTCTCCTCCTGCCCTAACAACGACCGAGTGAAAGCTCGCTGATCACTCAAGTCTGTCATCGGTCGCTTGGGCGTTGCACCCGGACTAATTGTGGTCTGAGTCGGAGGGGAGAGGAACACAGGGTGCAAGGGAGAAGGGACAGCCACGTCCGGCCGAAGGGATATTAAGAGTGAGGTAGTTAATCGAAGAGAAGGAGGGGAGACCTGGGTATCAAGTCCCGATCCCCCAGCGGGGGCCGTGGCGACCACCCCAGTCTGTGGTTTGGCGGCCGGAACGGCCCTCGCCTGGTTAGCTTGCAATACAGGCACCGCTGGGTATAAGCCTTGTGGGGCGTAAGGGCAAGGTGGACGGGCGTCCAGCAATTCCTCTAATTCATCTACTGTCTCTGGTCTAGCCACATAGCTTTTATTTGTTTCTAACCGAAACTGTCTATCCATTCTTTCAATATTCTCTTCCACCTTTCCCTTATCGTATGCCACTGCTTTCTGAGTAATCGTCTGCCCACTTTTCAGCCTACCCAACTTCTCCTCCCTAATTCGTCGTCTTTTTGCCTCCTTTAACCATAGGTTCAAGGAATCAAACATTGACTGACGGCTTTTCTTCATAAATAATTTATTCTGTATGTAATTAATCTTCTGCTCATCAAAAGACCCTGTAAGAGGCCATTGTAAGCTCGCATTATCCTTTGTGTATTTGTTCCAAAGGGTATTGAACAAAATCGGTTGTAAACCATGTTTAACATACATATCGTAACTGGGCTGCCTTCAGGAGGGGCCGGCTGTCTTTCTTCAAGCCGCGTACCTCGCCGACAGCAGCACCCAAAACATATTGTACTAAAGCAAGACATGATGCTTTTTTTGTTTTACTCGTTCTATTAATACAAAATCACACAATACACACCCATTCGGACGCGTCCTTTCTCATCAGTCACTCATCCATTCGTCATTCATTTATCACACTAAAGTGCTGTAAAACAATGCAAGGCAAATAATTCTCAGAACCTATTCAATGCAAATGATGTCTTCAAACACGAACAGAGCCCGTCGACTCCTGTTCGGGGAACCGATTCACAAGAATTCCAGACCAACAAAATTTCACCAGAAAGGAACAGTCGTCAGACTGTTCTGAGAACACCTGATAGGCGAACCACAAACTCTCTCACAGGCCATCCCATGGTCCTGTTCTGGTTGGGCCGGGCATCTGGGCGCGTAGCTCCAGAACCCTAGCTTACCCAGTTGCTCCCAGGGCTTTCCCGGAGATAATTCGGCCGAGCGAGCAACGCCGTACTCAGCTAGGGCATCAGATGTAGCCTCAATTATTCAACAAACAAGTCCGTAGGGTCTCTACCCGTGCAGCCCCTTCGCCGCAACGAATTGCGAGTTCTCCACTGCCGACTCTTAAACAGACCGACACAGTCTGTTTTTCTCTCGGGTTAGGCCCGTAGGACTCCGGCGTAGGGTCTTCAGCAGCTGGGAGGGATACTGGGCTCGAGAGTGGAACGGCTTTTTTCATACCACAAACGGGTGTCTTAAATCAGGATCCTCTTTCTGTCCACCCCCTCGGCCAGAACTCCTCCTTGTCCCGTTACCCCTGTTTACAGGAGGGGACGACCCTATCGCAGAGTTCCGGCGGAGTCGCCAACTGAAGGATTCAAAATAAATGGATCACTGACATAATATAAAATGACAAAATATAGACTTACCAAAATATAGTCACCAAAATATAGAATGCCAAAATATCGAATTCCTATCTACAAACAGGTAAGTACAAAAATATCGAATCTAAAATATAGTCTTAAAAAATATAGTCAGTCAAAATATCGAATTTTTTTAAATGCCTTAAAAGTAATTTAAAATTAATGAAATAATGAATATAATTAACTAAAACATACTTAAAAATACTCAAATAACCTTAAAATTAAGATATAATTAATTTAAGTTATTAATAAAAAATGTACAATATTTTACCGTAGGATAGCAGGAGGGTAACATTTAATATTACCACTCCAGTGAGTGCAACAGTAGGGAAAGCGTTGGATAGCGTAGGGGTAAAAAATACTATTCCCACTCCAGTGAGTGCAACAGTAGGGAAAGCGTTGGATAGCGTAGGGGTAAAAAATACTATTCCCACTCCAGAGAGTGCAACAGTAGGGAAAGCGTTGGATAGCGTAGGGGTAAAAATTACTATTCCCACTCCAGAGAGTGCAACAGTGGGGAAAGCGTTGGATAGCGTAGGGGTAAAAAATACTATTCCCACTCCAGTGAGTGCAACAGTAGGGAAAGCGTTGGATAGCGTAAGGGTAAAAATTACTATTCCCACTCCAGAGAGTTTAACAGTAGGGAAAGTAATGATTTAATATATTATTAAAAATAAATTAAATATCAATACCAATAAAACATTAATTGAAATTAATAACCAATTTAATATTATGTAATAATTAATTAGAAATACGACATATTAGTTATTAAAAACTTAATAACCTATTCATAATTATTTAACAACTAATTAATTTTCAATAACAAAAACTAATTAATAATACAAATTAATACCAATTAAAAATTAACAGTAAATTAATTATCAATACACAAAAAGTATTTTTAATATGTAATTAATTACAATTACATTACTTCCCACCCTATTCCCCTATAAACCCACATCCCACTACAGAAAATACATTAATACAATTATCATAATTATCAAATATTTAATTAATACAAAATAATTACCAATTAATAAACATTAATTGACAATTAATAGAAATTAATTACCAATTAAAAATTAATTAACAATACATTTAAAATCAATACTAATAAATGAAAAAAATTATTTACTTAATTACAATTAAATTACTTCCCACCCTATTCCCCTATAAACCCACAACCCGCTACAGAAAATAAATTTAGAACATTGACATAATTAACAATTAATCAATTAATACAAATTAATTGGCAATTAATACAAATTAATTACCAATTAAAAAATAACAATAAATCCAAAATGAATACCAATAAATAAATACAAATATTTAATTAATTACAATTAAATTACTTCCCACCCTATTCCCCTATAAACCCACAACCCGCTACAGAACTAAAAAGCCAAATGTAATTAAAAATTACTAATATTTGCTAAAAATTAATATTTAATTTAATATAATTAAATTACTTCCCACCCTATTCCCCTATAAACCCACAATCCAATACAGAATTAAATTACGCAAAAATTAAATAACATAAAATCCATTGCTTAAAATACATTACAAAAATTAATATACACTTTTCACACATATACTAACATACAAAACACTTAAAAAAAATATATATTATGAAAAAATCGATATATTTAATGCCTATATTGTATACTTCGATATTTTGACTTCTATATTTTCAAAATCATTATTACTTACCTTAAATTCGATATTTTTAACCACTATATTGTGTCCATTCGATATTTTGTCCATTCTATATTTTTACTTCGATATTATGTCCATTCTATATTTTGGAATCGATATTATGACTGTTTACCAAAATAAATCTATCGGGCTATACTTACCAATAGCCCATAAACCAATATATGTTATAATAATTCAGTCGGCAATGGAGAAGGTTCAATCATTTATTCTTCAAATGCAAGCCCTGACAGGGGAGCCTCGGTCTACACGACCCTCAGAGGTGCGCAGAGGAGACTGCTTACATGTTCAAAGTACAAAGCATATATATATATATGGAACCCCTGGCTCGCATAGTGGAGACTTTTGGGGTGGGCATTGTCAGTTACGCTGATGATACCCAATTGATGTTCAAGCTCACGCCTGACCACAGAGAGGATGCCACCAATTTCTCCAAATGTCTCTCTTCTGTGGCAGCTTGGATGAATAATAACTGCCTCTGCCTTAATGGCGACAAAACCGAGCTATTGGTGGTAGGAAAATCTTCTTCCGCATGGTCCCACATGTGGTGGCCTGTGGAATTAGGCAGTCTGCCCTGTCCTGCGGTCTCGGTGCGTAATTTGGGCATAACACTTGACTCTAATCTTTCATACATGCCTCATGTTAGCAAAGTCACAGCTAGGTGCTTCAGCGTACTGAAGGTTCTCCGGAAGGTATTAGATCTCCTTCCCATGGATTCCAGGAAGACCATTGCCCATGCCCTAGTGACTCCCCATCTGGACTATGGGAATGCTCTGCTATTAGGTTTGAGCAAAAAAGGACTTCACCAACTCCAGTGTGTTCAGAATGCCGCTGCGCGCCTGGTGCTCAAGCTCCCTCGCAGAGCCTCAGGGAAATCTGCCTTGTCCAAACTCCATTGGCTCCCCATTGTGGAACGAATTAAATTTAAGTCCTTATGCTTTGCCCATCGTATTGCCCATGGCACGGGCCAGAATATCTAAAATGCCTTCTTACAACACACCGCCCCACCAGAAATTTGAGATCTTCTGGAGTAATGTTGTTCAAAATCCCTAAAATCACCAGAGCAAGGATGGGCGGCCGCTCGTTTAGATATCTGGCTGCCAAGTGTTGGAATGAGCTCCCACTTGAGCTCCGCATGGAACCCTCTGAAATTAGGTTTCGGGGAAACCTCAAAACTTTTCTATTCCCACGCACTTAATCCCTTCTCCTTCCCCCGCCCATGTTTGGCGTACCCGTGTTCTTCCCTCCAAGCTTCATTACAGTATTCAGCGCGGGGACACTCTGTTCTTGAGTAACCAGGCGCTTTACAAATGGCTTTAAATTAAATTAAATAAATATACGTTTCATGTGTTCAAGATGGCACCCTACAAGGAAAAACACAATTTGTCAGTAAGCCAAGAGGAATACCCATGTAAGGCACAATTGATTTGCTAGTAGCCTGGGCCTAAGCTATTCCGGGGGCAGGTCAGTAAGGTGCCCCCCTGTCTGTCTGGAGCCCGGGGAGTACAGGAACGGGCTCTGCTAGAATGTGCGCATCCCGCAAGAAGAGCAGGTGTGACCTTGAGTCTTCCTTGAGCTACCAGCTAGCAACTATCGTAAGCAGTTTTGGCTGCCACCGTGGTTTCGAGCAGAAAGCATAATCACGTGGTTTCTGGGAAACAGCATTTGCACATGGATAAACGAAACAAAATGGCTTTGACTATACCAATATGTTAACTACGAAAAAAGTGAATTGTTGGTCTATATGTGACCATAATGTACTCTAAATACCAGATTTATCATAATCACAAGGTTATATTGAATATATTAGGCCTATATTATATGTTATCAAAATTCGATCCCAACAGAGGCGATGTTTTTTCGGCTGCTATCGTAGGTAAACTGGTGATAGGGGCTGTTAGATCCAGCTTGTAAATGTGGCGATAAATTTATCGCGACATTGACTGCGATAAAGTGCCGACAACTCGGCGATAGCTCCTTGAGAATACGCCCCACAGTTTCTTACCGTAGTAAGATAAACTTTGACTATAGTAAACAATACAAGTATCCCTGCAGCAATCTGTTTAAATGAGAGAGCAAAACGCATAGAGAAGGGCTAAACTGGAGAAGATGATGGAGAATGAGAGGGGTGCCAGGAAACAGTGACAGAGTGGAAAGGTGATTCCAAGATCTCATTGCTTGGTTGCTGGATGTTCATTCTATTTGTAGAGAGTTGGAGGGACCGTGGGGTCATGTGTGTGAGAGTTTATAAAAGGGTGCAGGAGGAATTTTACTTTGTTTTATTAAGAAACATTGATGGATAATTATTGAGAGGAGCATTTTTAAGGAGTTTCTAGAGGACATATGGCCATTCAATACCTGATTTTTATGAGAAGGTAATTTCAGAGTTTTCCTTCTGCCACTTTCAGGGTTTTGACCTCCAGTTTGCACTCAGAGGTGGAGCATAGTACTGTTGATGCTTGATGGAACATTAAAATAACTGATAGGTATCCGTGAGTTTTTGTGTTGATCACTTTTCACGTTAGACAGAGTACTCTGTGTTGTTTTTGATGTGTAATACTTAACCACTATAGGTGTGGCCTGAAGGAACAAATATGGCCATTTTACTTCAGTCTGGAAATTAAAAACAGTATTTTGAACATTTTGAAGTTTTGCAATGTTCTAGTTTGGGAGAATTGAGGACGTTGCAGTGAAATAATATTATTTTAATAGGGCAGGTGTTTGGACCAGCAGTTTTCTGTGTTGGCTGGAGCGGAGAGGGCTAATTTTAGATATGGCAGATAAGTTATTTGTTGATTTGAAGGTCGCTTGAGTTTGAGCACTGAAAGATAGTTTTGTATCGAATTGAACATCAAGGTTGTGCACCACATCTAGGGGGAAGTGGTTGATCAAGTCAAGGAGGCCAATAGATAATTGGAAGAGATGATTTGTCATCATTAGGTATTAACATTTCTGTCTTATCACCTTCCAAGCAAAGGCTTTTGAGGTCCATCCATTGTTTGATGGAGTAAAGGCATTCGGTGAGTGCGTCTGTGTTGGAGTTGTTGCTTAGGTCTACTAAACACTGTGTGTCATCAGCATATAACTGGCATTTAAGACATTTCATATTGATCAGGTAGGCTAGAGAGCACATGTATAAATTAAGAAAGCGGCGGCAGATCGATGATACTTAGTGGACATCACATGCTTTGGGCATTTACCCTAAAACATGTAGATCAAGTTTTATTTGCTGATTTTATTCTTCTATGAAAGATTTAGATTGTTCCTATAATTTAGCAGTAATGTTAAACCAGAGGATCTGGCAGATTAGGAATGTTTAGAGATCTGCGTTGTCAACTGCAACTGAGAGGCTTAAAAGAATGAGATCAACTGGGTGATTTTGGTCTCTTTAGGTCATGCCCTTTTCTCAAGATTCATGTTGTGTGTTGGCAAGCAGCTTGGTGGATTCCTGGAGTTGCGTGGCTCCCTCTGGTTCACCGATCTTCACCTTGAGATGTAGCATCAAAATGGGTCGGTAGCTGCATGGATTGGAGGCGTCTAGGTTCAGTTTTGAAGACTTGTAGGTTTTGAAGGCAAGGAGCCAACTGCAATTTTGAAGTCGTATGACTTCTTTTCCAACTCGGGTCTCCTATCTATTGCCTCTCAGGGGTTACAGTTACCACACCAAAAGAGTCCTTATTGGTTTAGCATTTTTCGGTATGAACAATTTTGAGAATTGTCAAACCTTGTCCCCAAAACCACACCAAGGGGTATATTATCAAGGGGTTTTATCTCCGCTTTTTTGGCTTTAAAAGCCAAGAAAGCGGAGATAAAATTATCTCCCTATTACCAAGCTGTCGCTAACACCAGTTAGCGACAGCTAATAGGAGATAGCGACCATCATGGGCCCCACTTTGCATGTCAGTGATATTTATCACTAATGATATGCAAAGTGGGCGTGCCAAGATGTTAGCGACTGGAAACAGTCGCTAACATCGCTATCTCCTATTACCAACTTTTGGAGATATTTGCGCTAAGGGCGAATATCTCCAAAAGCTAACACCTGCCCTGAGCAGTTCTTAGCCATGTTATCCAATGGGAGGTGGATAACATGGCTAAGAGCATTTGCTCGATAATGCATGAATATCGCTGACTTTTCAGCGATATTCATGCATTGCGGGCGTTTTTTATCGCATTTGCGATAAACCTTGCTAATAGCAAGGTTTATCTGCGATAAAAATCGCCGATGTGCGGCGATAATTTTTGTCTCTAAACAAGTTAGAGACAAAAATTATCGCTAGTTGTTGGTAATATACCCCCAAATTCCTTTAGATTCTTCCCGGTTTCGTGGGCTGAGATCTTTAGAACATTTGAAAGATATTTCTTCTGTCTTGAGTTTTTACTGTTAGTTTTAGGTATGACACCATTGGCATACAACATCTGTACACTAGAATGGACTGAAGTATATGGTCTGGCTTTTGGTGAAATACTTGGATCTTTGTATATAGTAAAGAACCTTTGTGGCATGACACTACAGTCTGTGCTACATCATTTTCTTTTTAATTCTTTAAATGAGCAGAACTTAAGACAGAGGACCAAAGGTTGAGCGCTACCTGCTTTGGTCAGAATTAGAATTGCATGTGAGTATTCATTTGGGTCATTGCAATGCATTACCATGTTTTCCTTTTCCACAGGAGAAGGAGTGAGTTAACAAAGTCTGTTAAGAGTGGTTCACTATCTGTGTTTGTCCCAGGTTCAATAATGAAGGCCCTGCATCCCCTGCTGTGTGGGGGTGGAGGGGTGTCCAGATGCCTCCCCCATACAGGGACTACTCATCCACTTTTTCATCCTGGGTGCAAAGGCAGGGAGAACAAATCAGAGCAGCTGCTGCTTGGCTACAGCTTTTTACACAGTGCACCTCTTTCCCAGATCTTCCTCATGAAGCACAAGCAACAAAATTAAACACATATTGAATTGCTGGTGGCATCTAAGGGCCACCAAGCAAAATGCTGCCCAGATGTCTCTGGCTATTGAGCAGAAACAACAATACAGCACATTCGGGAGAGAGAAAGGTTAATGGTGTTCAGGAAGGGTGAAGGACAGAGCGGAAGCTAGAATTACAGAGGTGCAGGTGAGAGGTAGAAAAACGGAAAGAGAGGGCAGTGTGAGAATGAAAGTGAGATGATGAAGGGACAGTTTAGAGAGTGAGAGAGGTGGAAACGAGGGCGAGAAAGTTGCGAGCGGGAGAGAGAGATTAGTATAAGAGATGAAAGTAGTAAGAAGTGATAGAGAGGTGCATAAGAGACAACTTAGAAGAAACAGAACAGACAGGTGTGTATGTGAGAATGAAAGACTAGTGAAATTCAGCTGAGAGAGACAGAAGAGGAAACCGGTGAGATACAGGTAAGAAACAGAAAGAAGCGAAATAGAAATCTGATTGAGATATGTGGAAGTCACGTCAGACAGGGGCAGGTGAGTTAGATAGAGAGGTACCAGTCAAGAGAGATAGGAAGAGACAGATGTGAGACACATAGAGATAGACTGCTGAGAAATAGCCGAGAGGGACCGAAAGGGGAAGAAAGTCATGTGGCACAAAGAGGCAGGTGTTTGAAAGGGAGACAGGGAAAGACAGCTGAACGATATAGAAGAGACCTGTGAGAGCGAGAGTGGTGTAAAAGTGACAGAGACTGGGCGAGACATCTTAGAAAAGCATACAGGCTGGAATATTCAAGGAGAGAGGAAACCAGGAAGCGGGATTGATAGGTTGATAAAGAGACTGGCATGTTACAAAAAGGACATTTGATAGAGAGAATGAGAGAGATGCGGAGAAAGCAGGTGTTTGAGTGAGATTAAGCCAAGAGAGAGGAGGGAAGGCATTTGAGAGTGAGAACCTTTTTGACTGTGTTATTCCTTGTGAAGGTGGGAGGAGGGGGACGAGGATAGCATGTGGGTCTCAATGGGGCCTCATCAGTGCACCTTGCAGGTGGGCCCTGAGATTTTGTTTTGCCACTGCTTTGTGTCTGAAACTGGGATATTGACTAAACGCTCAGACCACTGTTTGATATCTGACTACACCACCAATCTAACTATTTTGTTTCTATTTTTACACGTCTATGATATTTATTAGGCTGGTGTTAGAAATGGGTTTTCTGGTTGGCTAGGGTATGCACCTAAGACAGGCAGAATCCACCACTCTAGTCAGGATAAGGGGATGACGCGTCTAAAATAAGCCCTACTCATCCCCTTAGTAGCTTGGTGTGAGCAGTCAGGCTTATGTCAGAGGCAATGTGTAAAGTATTTGCACACAACAAACAGTAATACAGTGAAAACACTACAAAAGGACACCACACTAGTGTTAGAAAAATATCCGATATTTATCTGTGTAAAAGAAGACCAATGCAATAAAAACCAAACATGCAGTAATCCGCAATACCAATAAAGCAAAAATAGATTTTATATACAGTTCTTTGAAGATGATAGCTCTGCCCCAGTCTATCACAGAAAAAACAAATCCAACAGCTCTGGCCGGCCACGGCGTCGCAGGCCTGAAATGGTGTCATGAGACCCGTAAAACAATACATTTGGAGATGCAGGGCATCGGACCATGCAGTGAGCTCTGGAGGAGCAGAGTCGGCAGGCGTCGGTTCTGGAAGTCAGTGTAGGAGTCAAGTCAAGTCAAGTCAAGTTAAGAGTTCTTTATTCGATGATTAAAAATCACCATAAAAGCACATATACATACAACTGATTAAAATCCCAATAAATCATTATCAGAACCCTGCTTGTAGTACAGTCTATTTTTTAAAAGAAAATTAACAATATAAATTCATTGGGGGTCTTATCAATCAATCCCCCCCCTCTAGTTACCCTGAGTCGGACCGCCACTTTGATGAAATTCATAATACAACATAATGTCAATGGATCACTAGCTTGTTGCAGATAAAGTAGAGAAGCTTTAGCATGTTTCAATTGAACTTGTTTTAGAATTCCTACCAAGAATCTTCGCCTAGGCATTGAATAAAAAGAACACAATAATACAAAATGAAGGGAGTCCTGCGGAGACCTATTGTCGCAGCCGCAGGTTCCCTTCTGCTCAATTGAAGTTAAAAATCCTGACGGAGGCGCTAATAAATATGGTAATAAATTGAGCCTAAAACGACACATTAAAAACCTATCCTGGGCATTATACATAAGGTATAGGTATGGCTCCATTCCCTCGGTACTTTTGACAAGACTATGTGCACTCACAGTTTGTTTGGACCCTTCAGCCTCAGCTCTGTGTTTTATTTCCTGGGCTAGAAAGGCTCTCTTTATGATCACTATATCCTGAGGTACGATTGCTACCGGATCAACAAAGAGATTCTTATAGCCAAGGTTTTCTAAGCTTGCCTTTACATAATTGAGCCATGGAATGCTCATACTTTTGTCCCTTCCTAGGCAATCAATTAGAATTTCCCTGCTTAAGGACGCCTCAGGGTTTGTCCAGATTTTCAACCAGGCCAGGATGGGTCTAAGCTTCACCAAATCTTCGAGGTATGGCCTCCCTAACACATAGGGCCATAAAGGTTCATCACTTGTTCGGGGCACCATCTACCAACCCTCCACCCATAGCTCACAATAGCACCATTAGTGGCGATCATTTTACAACGACGTTCCTCCACCAAGGAATTACGGGGCATATTACCAACCAATAGAGATAATTTTTGTCTCTAACTTGTTTAGAGACAAAAATTATCGCCGCACATCGGCGATTTTTATCGCAGATAAACCTTGCTATTAGCAAGGTTTATCGCAAATGCGATAAAAAACGGCCGCAATGCATGAATATCGCTGAAAAGTCAGCGATATTCATGCATTATCGAGCAAATGCTCTTAGCCATGTTATCCACCTCCCATTGGTTAACATGGCTAAGAACTGCCTAGGGTAGGTGTTAGCTTTTGGAGATATTCGCGCTTAGCGCGAATATCTCCAAAAGTTGGTAATAGGAGATAGCGATATTAGCGACTGTTTTCAGTCGCTAACATCTTGGCACGCCCACTTTGCATGTCATTAGTGATAAATATCACTGACATGCAAAGCGGGGCCCAAGATGGTCACTATCTCCTATTAGCTGTCGCTAACTGGTGTTAGCGACAGCTTGGTAATAGGGAGATAATTTTATCTCCACTTTCTTGGCTTTTAAAGCCAAAAAAGCGGAGATAAAGCCCCTTGATAATATGCCCCTACATTTTAAAGACCCATCAAATAGTAAGCCTAGGTAAGAAAATGATTTAACCCTTTCTATTTTGTGGCTTCCTCGCATATGAGTGGATTTGGTGCAAGGTTTGTTGCCTGCCAACAGTACATATGACTTGCCAAGTGTAGGAGTCGTCAGTCCCTTGAAGTCACATGTGTTGCTGGTTGAACTCAATATTTTTTTTCGTCAACCATGCCATTGCTTATAATTGTTAGGAATGTGTTGTCTTTTACCATTAGACTCGAACATTTTTTCGTCAACCATGCTCTATGTTTGAATACATTGCATTCACCACTTGTGCAAGCTACCATTGCGGGGAGGTTCCATCATTGACTTTATGTACATGACTACCGGGCCGATTTAATTACTCTAGTTTCCAAGATTCTAGCCATCAACAAGCAAACATTTCTCAAATGTCACCTAGCTTGGTGCTGCCTGGGCATTTCAATATCTTTGAAACTCACTCCATTTGGATTAACGTCGTATCACAGCACTGCTCCCTATTTTATGTTGATTGATATAAATTTTGGCTCTTCGTATATATATTTCCGTTTGTCTTCTCTTAGATCAAAACACACTGCTCCCTATTTTATGTTGATTGATATAAATTTTGACTCTTCATATATATTTCCGTTTGTCTTCTCTTAGATCAAAAAACAAGGCGAGATCATCTTTTTTATTACATTCATTGCTTTATATTTTGTTTCGCTATCAATTTCTAACGTTTGATATTTAATTATAGTAAAAATAATATACTTTGACATTTCACTCACACTTCAGTATTTGGGTTTACCTTTATGCTAGGTCTCACTATATTGATGTATTCTCACACTTTAGGGTCTCCACGAATTTTTGGTGACTTCCGTGTGCTTCACAACATTCACTCTGTATTAGACATTTTGTATTTCCATTCAGTTATTTTATTTATTTTCAGGTTTTATTGCTTTGTTTTTCTTTTCATATCCTTCCCAGCCCTGAAGAGTCACATCTGTAACACGGTGTGACGAAACACGTGTCGGCTGGTTTGTTGTCTTGTACTGACCATATTTAAATACAAACTTTTTTTCACATGAAAATTGATTGTTGATTTCCGTCATTTATCTAAAAACTTTTTCACAAACATTTGGTTCTGACACCGGAACCCCTTCAGACTCAATACCTGTGCACAGGACCTCGATTCACTTGTGTAGTGTTGATCTTCTTCCGCACACTTGAAGGGGTTGTTTCTTCTTCTGGGTTTGTTCCCCCTGACCTGTTTGCACCATAACTTAATGACATATTGCTTTTTGGACTTTGTAAATGTACACGCTTGGGCGCCATCACTTCCTGTACCTAATCCAAACCCATCACTGTTACTCATAAAGTTCCTCTGGCACACATAACCCAGTTCATCCTGGCTCCTGCCAGGTTCACCACAGGAGGTGGAGACAGCTTTGGGAGAGGCAGCCACAGTCCATTCAGGTGAAAGCAACAACTCCTCCCACTACTCCAAATGCAGCCAGGTCTATTCAGCCTGGCTATGAGTCACCCAGGAAAGGTAAGGCACACCTCAACCCCCCCCCTTGTCTCTGTTTAGTGTGAATTCACATCCCTGCTCCTGTCACTCTGAACCCAGACGGTGAATCCACAAAAGGCAGAAGCACACAGGCTGGTTAAGTAAGAAAATGCCCGCTTTCTAAAAGTAGCATTTTCAAACACAGAACATAAAAATCATCTGCACTAAAATATGTATTTTTTAATTCTGAGTTCAGGGACCTTGGCATGAACAAACAAAGTGGAATAACATCTGTTTGACATTCGACCCCCTTCAACTGCTACAGGGCAGACAGAATAAAGTGATGGACTAGAGGCCACCCTCCTAGCATGTTTCATAATGGCTCCAATGTGAATGAGTGAGTTTGTGTGGCTCTTTTCGCTGTGATACCCTGCCTTCCCACACTTCTTTGAATCAAAGACGTGAAGGTGCTCAGTAAGCCTTCCAGGAAGGGAAAAGGGTACAACATTTTAAAAACCAATGATTACAAAAAACAAAGTTATTTGCATATGCAGCCTCCACTTCATTCTGTAAATTACTAGATTTTACAGCCCAAATTCACATTTGCTGACAAAGGTTAATTTACATTCATAAATACCCTCACTACCACATAATATTATGCAAGTATGTTGTCATATTACTTTGGAGTAAATCTGATCCAAATGGAAGGAAGTGAGCACATCATGGTGTAGATGCTTGCAAAGTTAGTGCACACCCACAAATGTGATTTTTTGAATAACCTCTAACAATTAAGCAGCCTACTGTCACAAGGGAAATGTTTGGAAAGTTGTGCTCCTTTCAAGGCATGAGCAGAGAACAATCCACCCCACCAATTGGTGTGCGTGTAAAGAAGTGGATTTCTCCATGGGAAACATATTTTCTACTCAGAGAAAAAAAGTTAGCAAAGATAAATGTGAGTATTTATACAGGTAATAATACACCATGTACAGTTATACATGTGTAACTAGTTACACATTGTAGAACTGTTTTAAAAAATAATTTGAGCATTCCCAAATTCCAAGAAATCTGTTTGTGTATGTCAGAGGCGGCCGACACGGATAAGAGGTCGGATGGTGGAGGGGGAAGGACACACTTGAAGCGGGTATAAACAAATAAAATAAAAAAATAAAACTTACCCTTCTTGCCACTTCTTCATTGCGTTTCTCCTCCATAGTCTACCCTCTCTCTGCCTTAACAGGAGGCGCACCTAGGCTCCCAACCAGCCAATTACAACACTGCCTTAGCAGCATTGTAATTAATCAGAGCGCTGTGTTTTGGTGCTAAGATGCTGCCTGGGAGCCTGGGCATGTTCTCCATGTAGGCTGGACTGCAGCCTGCATGGAGAACCTGAGAAGTGTGCAATACTGTTTTGGGTGGCCCGAGTGGGCAGCCAAGCAGTCATTGCGCACTTAGGAGGTGCAACCACTCCTCCTCTGCCCCTGCCTCCTCACCAAATCTGCAGTAGTAGGAGAAAATAAAATAATAATTACGCAAGTTATCATTTTATTTTTCCTTTGTTTCACTACAAAAAAACAATGGGGTGACGCTCCTCCGCCTTAGCGGTGGAGCCGCAACTGGTGTATGTAGATGTAAATGTATGGGTGCAGATTTACAAATATCCTTGTGAATCACGCCCATAGATTTGCCCTTTGCTAGAATGAGCCTGGGGGAAGAGTCGGATGAATCCTTGAGCAGAAGACTAGGTCATGACCTCTTCCTCATTCTCTACCCGAGAGAATGGCAATTCTCCAATTAACAAACAGAGAGAATCTTGATTTTATTAAAGACAATGGAGGCTAACATTATGCAATAACTTTTATTGCTGCCCCAACATGCAGCCCTTTAAAGAACATGTATTACATCACAAGTAAAACATTCCATTGAACTTTAGAAGCATAACATAGTAACAGTGTAGCTAGGCATCATCCTCTTAAGGCTGCGACGAAAAGTTAAGCTCATCCAAAATAACTTGTTGAATTGATGGTATTGATTGATGAAGAAAGAAACTTCATAACGAAGAATTGTCTGGAAGAAATAGAAAAGAATGATAACCACTAAAAAATATTACAATTTTAAAATTCAAGTAAAATATGCATTGCAAAGGCAACAAAGCATCCTTAACAAACATATAAAAATATCTAATCAAATATAGAATTTAGTTATTTTACTTTCCCCAATATAACATTTCTCCTCATGGGCGTGGAGGATGGGATAATGTTAGCCTCCGTTGTCTTTAATGAAATCAAGATTCTCTCTGTATGTTAATTGGAGAATTGCTATTTCATTACAAGACCGGAGGCTACCATTATGCAAGTTTAAAGCTATTTAACGTCATACTGCTCACGTGCTCCACCAGTTTCAGATACACACTTGCAACGGTAGAAGCACTAGACCAGTCTGCAGCTTTAAGTATATCTGAAAGAGTACCACCAGCCCAAAAGACTTTTGCTGGCCATTGCACCTCTGGAAGAGTGCGCTCCAAATTTAGTTAAGTCCACTCCAGCTTCAGACATAATGGTTCTTACCCATCTGGAGATAGTAGCTGCAGATATAGCTTTATAAGGCTTGACAAAAGAAATCAGTAATTGATTTTCACCAACGGGTCTAACAACAGACATAAGACATTCGTACGTTTTCAAACAATTAACGACACAGAGTTTTTAACAATTATTAAAATAAGGATAACAATGCTCTCAGACATTGTTTTGATTACAGATTTCTAATGCTCTAACATCAGAAACTCTTCTGAAAGATGTAAGGCAGAGAAGGGTAACTAATTTCATAGACAACTGTTTTCTTGATAGTAAAGGGTTGTCAGGCCGTGACATAAAGAGGTCAAAGATAAGGTTGACGGCCCATAAGGACTGATATCTGACCCTAGGAGGTCGTTTAAGTCTTATCCCTTTCATTACTCTGCGGATTAAAGGATCACTACCCACTGAAAATTAATTAATCAGAGAGTGTCCAGCTGAAATTCCTGATCTATAGCTGTTAAGAGTACGATAGCAAAGACCTAATATAAATACCTCTGCTAAGAAGTTGGCAATATAAGTTATAGGAGCATCTATGGGATCCAAATATCGTTCCATGCACCAACTAGACAATTTTTCCATAAACCAATGCATATTTTTCTTGTCCCTGGTGCCCATGACTCATCCAGTAGGCTTTTAACCTCTCTTGAAAGGCCTTAGTATCTGCTTGATCGCCTAAAATCCTCCAAACAAGAAGGTTCATGTTTCCTTCTAGTAGGAGAGGATATTGCTCCCCTTGCTGTCCTTGGAGAAGGTCCAAATTCCCTGGAATTAAACATGGGAAATCTATTGCTAGTTCCAGAACCCCGGGAAACCATGCCCGTGTATCCCAAAAGAGAGTTACCAAAAGTGTTTTGTAGTTCTCCCTCCGTATTTTCAATAATACCCTCTGTATTAGAGCGAAAGGGGGAAAAGCATAACAGCTCCTCTTGTCCCAGGTTTGAAGTAGAGCATCTACTCCCATTGCTTTGGGATCTGGTCTCCAGCTCAAGTAGTCTTCTACCTGATATGTTAATCTGCTAGTAAACAGATCCACCTGAATGAGGCCCAATAGGTTCTGAATCTTTTGAAAAAATGTGGGATTTAGTTACCAGTCGCCCGAATCCCTTAGAAACCTTGAGTTCCAATCTGCTCTTATTTTCTGGTGATAAGGAATGAACTCTGCTTTTAGTAGAGTTTTTTGTGTCCAGCAAAAATACCAAATTTCCTTGGCCATATTGGGGAGTAAAAGTTATTGCATAATGGTAGCCTCCGGTCTTGTAATGAAATCAGTTTGCACACCTATGACATACCTATGACTAATTTAATGCAAACTAAGACAAATGCACGCTTGTAACTCCTCCTGCAAACATCAATATTTTTCATGACATGCTTAAATATCAGATCTTAGATGCTGCTCAAAGGATTTCAGAAATTCAAATGCAGGAATCCCTCTCATGCACTGCTAGCTTTAATAAATTAATATTTGTGGGAGAAGCTTTGTTATTTATGGCAACATTTCTACCATGCTTTGTATCCTAGATTTGGTGCCCGCCAACTTGGCAAAGCTCAGCACTGACTTTCATGGCAACAATAGAGAGTTCATGGTGATCAATGAAACAACTAGACCTAGCTCCATAAAATCTAGCTATCATGAATTAAAAGATGAAGCATAATATACATTGCCAGTTAGCTAGATTGTATAGAAGAGGCTGGAGGTATGGTACAGAGGGAATGTAGTCGAGCGATTGCAAAAAATTGTAAATTGTTTCCCACAGAGCATAATCGAGTTGAGGAGCCAACAGAGACTGAAAAAAGTGTTGAGCATAACATACTAGTAACCATTTGAGCTGTAGTACTGAGGCATGGACACTCAAAGAATAACCAGCAGAATTTTGGCATGTGTGCCATCCATGCACAGGCTCATCACTGAGGAGAAGGCAATCTGAGTAATCGGTTGTTCTTTGAGATCCTCTGGTTCATAAGAGAATCTGTTCCTAGTGATCACAGCCCTTTAGAGTAGCAGCTTAAAGAATTGAAGAACCATGATGATTTATGGTTTGCCAGCACAGTTCTACTTGGAGTGTTCTTCAGAGTACCCCTAGATATCTCCTATTCAGTCTGTATTCTAAATCTATTAGACGTTTCCGTAGAGTGACAAACATTAACCTGTCTCTGTTGTGAGTCCATTTTTATATCATCTATTTCCTTCATGGTCTGCACTGAGACAGTTCTTAAGACCTCTACTACAGTTTTACAGTCAGAAACCACAGAATTGCTCCCTTCATTTATTTTCCCAAATGAATTGTAAGTATGTTGCGTACCTCATTATATAAGGAACCGAGTAGAAGCTTATTGCATCACCTTATACCACCTGTTTGGTAAGCATCAGCTGTAGGAGGGACTATTCTTGTGGGTAAGAATACTTTAACGAGTATTTGTTACTTCCCGGTAGAACTAGCAGAAAAATAACATTTTGGAGGGAAGGAGGGCTGTTATCAAAGCTTTATCTAATATGCTTGTGTGATACTACCTAATAGAATGAAGTGGATTTTTTCGGATACTTTAGGGTAGTGTTATGCTGCAGATACGTGCATTTTCTTGAATACCAGAAAACGTGCTTCAGGTCAGGCCCACAAATGAGGGAGAAATACATGAGCTTTTTTGTATTTCTTTTGTGAAGGGCATGTAAAGTCTCCAATCCCTGGGTAAGACATTTAAGTTCTGATAAAGGCCTTAAGTGTATCACAGAAGGCATGCATCTCTTTAGATTGTTTTTAACGTAGGAGATATTTTATAATCCTTGTGGTTGGTGTACACATTAATCACCCCAGAGGCACCTATATATCATATCCTTGGGGACCCAACAGATAAACCATGTCACTGACAGTCTCCTCACTCCCATAGATATTAATAGACACGTTTTCTCAGGAACCTGCTACATGGACTCCACTGAATTGATCTGCTGTTATCTTTGTTATGCCGGCACTACCTCCTAATCCAACATTTCTGTACTCTTGAAGCAGAAGCATGTTTGTATAAGGGAAGTTTGGAAGAACAATGCTCAATTGTAAAGTTATGTGATGCAAACATAACACAAAGGCCACAGGGCTCCAAATGTAATGATGAAGTAGCAAAACACTGTTTGAATCCCTACACCCTATAAACAAAATATTGTAGAGCATGTCAGTTAAGAACTACTGAGATTTGGGGTGCATTATTTGAATACATAAAAGTAGGAAGAGTTTAATAGTTTTTTGCATATAAGAATAATGCTGAGACTAAGGACATAAATAGCATTTTGACTCTTTTCACAACACCATAAGCTTTTTTTCCATTGATTTCATATGCATGGGTAATTAACTGAATCAATCATGGGTAATTAGTGTTGAACATGAATGTCAAATTGCTAATGAACTGAAAAATTAAATAATTTTGATTAATGAGGTTTAGGAATTTATTGTAGCAAATAACTGTTGAAAAACAAGATTTAATGCATGTTTCTTGAAGTGAAAATGCTGCACATCATTCACATAGCAGGCACAAAGACATCAAATTGAAAGACTGGCTCTTTCCAATGTAAACTGAAAGCAAAACATTTGCTTCTCATTTAACACTGAACTCCTCAACATATTTGTTGGATCTGGCGCTCTCTGCAGGGTTACCCCCGAACATTTTGCCTTTACCCCTCCTGTTTACTGAACCCATTTGGTTTGGCTTTTAGGACTCTGTGCAATTTACCACTGCTAACCAGTGCTGAAGTGTTTGTGCTCTCTTCTTTAAACATGGTAACATTGGTTTACCACCAGCTGGCAAATTTTGTTTACTTGTTAGTCCCTAGCTGTACCCAGGGCCAGTAAATTAAATGCTATTAGTGGGCCTGCAGCACTTATTGTGCCACCCACTTAAGTAGTAGTAGTAGTATGTACTTTATTCGATAAAAAATATCATAAAAGTGTATACATTTCCTGGTCTTAAAAACAATACATGAAGCCAAATTACAAGGCAATAAATAACATAAAAAGGCATATGTACAAAAAAAACAAGAGACCTAAAGTGCTACAGCAATCTAATCAAGAACAGTAATCTACGTAGCCTGCAATCGTCTAGGTCGTATTGTTCTGTTTCAGCTTTGTACGCGTCTGCCAGGCATTTGCCAAATGCTTTGCTACCCCACACGCGGTGGTCAAAGATGTGGTGTCTATTGTTAGAATGCGTTGAGCCATCCTATAGTGCCTAAAACCCATCTCTTTGCATATTGGTTTCAGCCATCTTCTTCTAGCCACCCTATAGGCTTTACATGGAAACAGAAAATGGGGTGTAACTCTCTGGGAGCAGGACACCCTGGGCAAGAAACATGGGGGAACCCAGTCTTTTTCCAACCTTCAGTGAATTCATTAAGTGGGAGGGTCCCAAACCTCAGCTTTAAGTAGAGAGACCTGTCTCTTGAGTTTTTTTTTTTAATTTTTAAATATATTTTAATTTTCCAAATTATACACACTTTCAGTTTATACATTGCCACATGAATATTTCATATATTTTTTCAACGATTCATGACCTCTATCTGTGTACAGTACACAATCAAGATTTAACATAGACTTTTATCATTGTTATACCAAGACACATCAATATTTTCTCATAAGTTCAATGGTAGTCTTTCTTTCCACTTAATTACTGGATCCCAGATTCTTAGACCCAAGGTTCTCTTCCTCCTGTCCTTTCGAGCATAGATATTCTTTTTCAAATTAAATACATATAGTAGATTAGCCAGCCAGGTTTGCATTCCCGGAGGGTTTTTATCGAGCCACGCCCTAGCTATGGTTAATCTGTAAACTGCCATTGCTACAAACATAAATTCCCGTGGTGCTGCTTCCTCGTCTGCCCCAACCCCATACAAAATCAAAGGAGGAGTGAGCACTATTTGAATTCCCAATGTCCTATTCGAAAAGACCTCTATGTCCCTCACTAGTGTGTGCAGTTGAGGGCAGGTGGCAAATATGTGGACGCTGTCTGCTTCTAGGGAATTGCATCTGGGACACAAAATACCCATAGTACCGCCCCATTTTGCAATCCTGGCTGGCGTAAAGTACAAAGAGAATATGGTATCTGAGGGATGTCCTCCCTCCTGTACTTGAGATGGAGGACAAGGAGGGATTAGAAGCCCCATTTTAAATGGTAGAATTGATCATGGCTCTTGATAGCCTACCCTCGGGAAAGGCAGCGGGTCCAGACCAGATCCCGGTGGAATTTTTTTAAGTATTCCAAACAGTATTAGCAGCAGATGTGTTTGATATTATGTTACTGGCTCAGAAGGGGGATTCGATACCAGACTCCTGGGGAGCTGCTGACATTACAGTGATAGCAAAAAAAGGTAAACCGCCAACGGCTCCAGGATCGTATCAACCTATCACATTAATGAATGCCGACGTAAAAATTTACTCTAAAATGCTGGCCAAAAGACTATCAAGGGTAATTGAGAGCCTGTTTAGTCCCTCCCAGCATGGGTTTATCCCAGGAAAAGGCACAACGCATCATGTCAGGCAAGTAATCACAATGTTCGACGCAGCAGGTACCCTGGGAGACCCTATGGCAGCATTGTTTTTAGATGCAGAGAAAGCATTTGATAGGGTCTCCTGGGGTTATCTATGGGCTGTCATGAGGTGGAGTGGTATAGGGGAGGGAATTATAAAGGCTACACAAACCTTATATAAAGACCCAAAAGCTAAGATCAGGGTTAACAGAGGGCATTCTGCATGGATTAAGATCAGTAGGGGGACTAGGCAGGGCTGTCCCTCCTTCCCTTGTTATTTGCGCTTTATCTAGATCCTTTTCTCCGCCGACTAGAACAAAATCCAGAGATACCAGCAATGTGGATGAATGGCTGCTCGATAAAAACGTTGGCGTATGCTGACGATGTGGCCATCTTGACACCCGATCCGTCTGGGGCCATTAGGGAGGTGGAACTGGAAGCTCAAAAATTCGGTCTGGTATCGGGATATAGCTTGAATAGCTCAAAAACGCAGATTGTAAAAAATAGGTATGTAGACTGTAATGATGGTAGGGTGGCTGGCTCCGCAGTATACCTGGGAATCACAATCTCAGCAAATCTAGAGGACGTAGTAGGAAATAATATGACTTCTTTAATGACACGAGTAAAAGCAGATCTAGACAGGCTGAATAACCTACATTTGACAATAGTGGGCTGTACTAATGTAATTAAGATGCTGATCCTGCCTAAGTTTCTTTTTCTTTTTAGATCCATTCCGTTATTATTTAAAACAAGATGGTTTAATGCACTAGAGGTGATTATGAATAGATTTATATGGGCGCATGGAAAGACACGGAGGGCCTATAGGTTCATCTCCCTCCCGAGAGAGAAAGGTGGATGGGGAGCACCAGATTTTAGATTGTATTATATGGCCGCCTCCTTACAATACATGCAGGGGTTAATTGGGGGTACGAACCTCGACCGAAGAGCTGCCAGTTTTTCCACGGAGGTGTATTCAACAGTCCTCGGGGCAGAAGAGGGAAATTGCTTGCTAAATAGTATCGACTTTGGATACTTCAAAAGAACAAGGTTTAAAACAATAGCTGCCGCGGTAAACATTTGGAGTGCTTTTTTAAAAAAGTCAAGATTAGGGAGATACAATAGATACACTAGGATGTATAAAAATAGGTAATTTCCTCCTACTGTATTCTCAGACGCAACAATGGCAGACTGGGCGGCAAGGGGGATTACACAAATTGGTGATATCATTAATACGGATGGGATAATGCAGTTCAGTGATATAAGGAACAAATACGGTCTGGATAACAGAGGCTTTTTTAAATATCTTCAGATTAGGAGCTCTTTAGGCAATAAGCAGGGTGGGGCGCTGGGTTCAGCAGGAATGAGATTCTGGAAAAAACAAAACTGTCTGGGGATTGTACGATACGATCTTTTTATGCAAGTCTGGTAAAGGAGAAGAAGGATGACTTTGAAAAAAACAGTAATAAGTGGGTGGAGAAATTGGGTGGTGAGCAGGTTTGGTTTCAGGAATCACTAGAATTAGGTCGAACAGTACTGTGTTCAGCCCCTTTACAATCCCAACACTGTCTCTTGAGTTTTGAATGAAGTCAAGAAATGGTTCAAACTTCCTAACAGGTTTGTGCTCCGAAAACTGTTCAGTTAAGGGCCCCCAATTAAAACCATGTAGCTCCTCTGCCTGCACCCATTCCCAATATATTTTCCTGACAATTTGTTTGGGTGGGGGGTATTGGCTCATCCAGGTTTCACCCAACCCCAGATTTAAGACCAGCTGTCTCAATTTACTCAACCACACAATCTTGTTGCAGCTGTTCAGTTTGATGAGTTCGTCAAGGGCTGCTGTATAGTTTGCCAAATCGGGAGCCCTTCTCAGGCGTACCCAGAATAATAGCGGGCGAAGACGAACTATGTCTTTAATTGAGCGTTTACCCATGTCCTGGAGAAGGGGCTTTAAAGGGGTAGAAACTGGGAGGGAAGCCAGATCTCTCAGGAATTTATTCTCAGATCTGACCAAGTCAGTAGTGTTCTCAAACCCCCACAAATCTGACCCGTACACTGCTGAAGACAGTGCCTTCCCCTCTTATACCACGAGTGCCGGGGCTATTGGTCTACTAATGGATCCCCGCTGCTCTCTTAGGATTGCTCCTGAGACTCGTTTGTGATTGAGGAGCATTTTGGCCACATGGGAGTTCCATTTCATCCTATTGTTGACCCTAACTCCCAAGTAGTCAAACGCCTCAACCACCTCTAGCGGAGACCCATTAAGGGTGATGTTAATCCTCCTCGATCTTTTTCACGGTGACAGTAAGATTAGCTTGGTTCTGGAGGTATTGATGGTTAATCCCCTTTCTTCGCAGAACAAGCTAAACCTGTCCAACAATTTCTGGAGGCCCACAGGGGTTTTGGACATCAGAAGGGTGTCATCGGCGAAAAGCAGGGTGGGTGTTTTTTCCCCCGCCAGGACTGGGGTGTCGTTCCTCTCTCAAATGGTTTACCACCCCATTAACAAAGAGAGAGAACAAAGTCGGGGCCATCACACAGCCCTGGCGAACCCCCCTGTTCACAGCCACCCTCTCAGTCAACTGGCCCTGATTCCCCCATCTAATCTTAGCGTAATTACCCTTGTGGAGTCTCTTGATGAGCTCAAGGAGATAGATGGGAAGGCCAAGGTCTTGTAGCACCTGCCAGAGTTTACCGCGGGGCACCAGGTCGAAGGCGGTCTTTAGGTCTATAAAGTTCAAATATAGGCTACCTTTCCCGATGGGCACGGTCTTCCAATAGACCGCAAAGAATCTGAAAACCTGGTACATCGTGCCCACCTTCTGCCTGAATCCTGCGTGAAAATGCGTAAGAATGTTCCCTTCATCCAGCCATGACCCTATTCTAGAGACGATGACCCTGCCAACTACTTTCTGGACTACATCGATTAAACTAATCGGCCTGTAGTTGGCAGGGTCCTCTCTAACACCTTTCTTAAATATTGTTACAACCTCAGCTCCCTTCCACGAATCTGGAATAGATTGCCCCTGTGCAATCAGGTTCAATAATAGGGAGATGAAGTTGGCCCAAAGCATAGGGTCATATAAAAGTAAATCCCCCGGCAGACCATCCGGCCCCGCGGCCTTTCCCGGGGCTATGTTCTTAATAGCCAGGTATACCTCTTGGATTGAAAAGTGTTCTGCTAGAACAGCGTTCTCTAAACAAGGTCCTGCAGGGACACTTTGCGGTATCTCTGGTTCTGCCTCACCACAGTACAGTTTGAAAAAGTGACTGTACCATTGATGTTCTGTGATGTGGTTTGGGATTGAGTCAGCTCCCCTTCTGTTGGATTTATTAATTAGTTCCCAGAATAGAGTTAGTCTTTTATCTGGGCCGCGGTTTTGAGCTCCTGCCAATGTTGTTTCTCCCAGTCCCGCTTTGCTAATTCTATAGTTTTGGTGTACTCCTTTCTAGCCACTCTTACTAATGTAACATCTTTGTTGCGCAGGGCTATGGTTAATGCCTTTCTCTTTTCTCTGCACAAAGCCGTATACCATAGATTGCCAGATTTTGCTAGTTTGCTTTTATGCCTTTTGGACTCCTTGATGGTAAAAAACGATCCCAACTTCACTATTGTATTTTTGTAAAATTCATTTAAATGGAAATCCTGTAATTTTCCCTGGACTGTGTTGAGGGATGCCAGTTCTGTGTTCTTCTGTTCTACGAGTTCCCTAATACTGGATAATTTATCCTCCTGACATGCAACCTTATGCCATTTCAGTCTACGGTTACAATTGGATGGGACTAACTCCTTTGTTAGTAATAACGGGGCATTAGACAGCTTTTCAGTAGTTCCCCATCTAATTTTCATACATAGAGGGTTGTGATCGCTGTCCTGGGACTGCTTTACCTCCATGCCCACTAGGTCACCCCAGAGGCGAATATCGAGCAATATATAGTCTATGCGCGAAGGACAACTAAGTCTGTTATAGGTATTGGCCCCTTTTAGATCGGAACGTGTCCTGCCATTTAGTGCTCGTAGATTATATTCTGGTGTTAAAGCATTAATTTGGATCGCCCTTGGAGACCATTTCCTGATTGGAGCCAAAGTCAGGGTGGTAATAGACTGTTTAGCATCCTCTTCATTAATTCCCAGGAAGTCTTCCCCGCTTAGGCATTCATATGTACAGTTTAGATCTCCTCCCACAATAATGTTGGCAAGGGGGGAAATGCCAGCAAGCTCTGTCTCTAAAATTGCTATAGTGGCTGAGGTTTGGGCCTCTGCAGATCCTCTTGCATACACATTAAACCCCTCCACATTGTTACCATTGTGAGGACCTTTAATTGTCAGATGTAAAATGTCCTCCGAAGGTGAATTATGCATGGTAATGACCCAGTTCAGAGCAATATTAACCCATATGTGGAGACCCACCGATGGCCGACCCTTCCCTGTACTTATGGCGGGGATAAAGAAGGTGGTATACCCTGACTTATGTAGGGGAGTCGTACTCTAGGTCTCCTGGAACAGGAAGACTTCGTGCTTATCAATGAATTTGTTCCATTCCGGGATGGCCAGTTTTTTTTGTAGACCTGCTATGTTCCAGGAGAGGAGCTGAATCACCCTTGGGTTATCATCCTCTATTGCTGCTAACCCATGAGTGGCCCGTCCCTTCCCTTCCATGCTAAGGGGTTTTGGGATTGATCTGTTTGCGCAGGAAGTGCATCCATGCTCTCTCATATCTTGTGTTTTAAGTGGGTGATTCGAATGGTTGTCCTTAGTTAGTCAATCTATTCTATTAAGGTCAGATTCATCCCATTCCCTATCTATGGACCAAAGTGGCAAGCGTCTAATTTGGATATCCGAATGCTTGGGGGGGAGGTACGGTACTCAAGGGCTACTAGGTTCTCCGCAATTACTAGGTTGCTTAACTGCAGTTCAATGCAGTCTGTATAGGAGCTAAACAAGGATATCCTGTTTACCCTGATCATATCTTTCCTAATGATTGATCTACAGCCCCTCACATGTCGCAGCCAGTGGATTGCTTTATTATGGAAGAGATTTGCTACTTTCGTGGCCAATGTTGCTACTAAGCTTGGGGACCTGGGTCATGTAGACAATTGTTGCTGGATTTCTAAGGAGGGTGCTATTCAATGAAATGCCCTGGTCATCTCTCACACTCTGTCTTTCTCTCACAGGGGGGGATGCTGTTGTTGCCCATATTGCTAGGGTGAGGAACCGTGATTTCATATTTCTGCATATGAGCTAATGCTAGTATACCCTGAAGGAATAGTCTTACCAAGTGGCCTTTGAACTATAGGCCTTCTCAAGGATGACCCCGCATCTGCCATTGATTTAGTGGGTGGAGGTTCCCTGGTTACTATAGCCGCTTGGGTGGGTGTTAAGGGCTGGAGATCTGTGGCCCTAGGCACATCCGTTTTCCGTATTAACTCCTCCATCGATTTTCTTACGGAGGCCAAGTCCCTTTCAAGATTTTCCAGTTTCAGCAGTAATGCCTTATTAAAATGTAGGCATTTGGTGCACTCTAAAGGGCCATCATTAAGGTGTTTTAATTCCCTGTTTTCATGCACTATATCATCTATTAAAACTCCTGGATCCCCTTCTAATACAGCAAATCTGTTTGAGCAAGTAATACCTTTCTCGACTAGTGCCTCTTTTAAAACCCTTTGATTGGGGTGCTCTAGTGGCTTATTGGGGGTTCCCAACAAATTAAATATCTCTGTAGAACCTTCAAGAGGGCTATGCACTTCACAGATGGGGGGAATTAATGATGTTTTTTTACAAAAAATATCAGGGATCACTTCTTTCCGAGGCTGCTTTAGAACCTCGGTAAGGGTATCAATATTTTCCATTATGTTACTACTACTGTTCCCAACTAGTACATCCTCACACTCATTGACAATGGCTTCAATTCTTGTGAGGACGCAGTTGGTAGCTGCATGTGATACCTTTTTTGCCTTTTTCCCTTTTTTAGCAAGTAAGGTTGGTGCTCCCCCCTCCATGGTCTTCCTTTTTCCCATTTTTACGCCAAACTCATAGTTTCAACCACTCTTGCACAGCTTAGGGCCCAAAGCCACGCACCTGTATAAGAATAATTCAAACAAGGGGTCAATGTTTGCTATTTTACAGGCCACAAACCCCTTCAGAGTCCCCACAGTACCTTTTGTCCTTATATATCGTGTTCCTGTATTCCAGATGTTAAAGGGGGGGCCCTGCCCTGCCTCTTCCTGTCGTGGACAGGCGCGGGACGGGCCCGCCCTTGGCCCACGCGCGACCCGCACCGTGGGAGCCCTGACGCGGTCTTAAGGCGTCTCCTAGCGCTGCTGCGATGACGCGGGGGCCCGCGACAGCTGCGGCCGCTGGGGGATGTAGTTCCCTGTGTGCGCGGTGGCGGACGCATTTGTTGCAGTCCCCTCCGGGACTGGGAATGGCCAGATAGGACCGGTGCCGGTTTCAAATGCCCAAGGCTGCTTGTGCAGGTGTCCCCCACTTAAGTAGACTTTTTAAACATGTCTCAGGCCGGTGCATGCTGTTTTAAACAGCATTTCGAGCTGTCAAACTAAATCTCTTGTCAAGTTTAAAACTTCCTTTTTAATGCATACAAGTCATCCCCCCTGTAGGCCCTAAACAGACCATAGGGCAAGGTGCGTTGTTTAAAATAGTTTAACATGTCCTTTTAGGTTTTACATTTCCTAGTAGTGAAAAACTCTCTTATTTGTTTTTCAGTATTGCAAGGCCTACTTATTCTATAGGATAACATTTGGTTACCTTATTACATTTAATAAGTGATAATGTTCGATCGTTAACAGGTAAGAAAGTCATGGTTGGTGTCTGAGGAATTGTAATTGAAAACCTTATTTAATGGTAAAGTCACAATTCTGAAAATGGCGATTTTAGAAAATTGCCATTTTCTTGTCCTATACATTGAGTGCTTGCATCCTGTTCATGGATCACATGACTAGGTGTTGTTGGCAGTTGGACTTTGTGTATTCCTCCCAGACAGCATGACAATAAAGTTCCTAGGTGTTGGCTAAATGGGCCATCCTAGCTTAATGAGAAGGCAGAGCTGTCACCTACCACACTTTGACTACAAAGGCACTTGTCCAGCACACACACAGAGGACTTGACCCTAACCTATTGTGCTCCCAGACAGACTGAGACCAGGGCAGGGATGCAGGAAATTCCAGACACCTCTGTAGGGGGAAAACTCCAGATGGTTCTCCCACTTCAAAGTGGGTACCAGCTATAAATATTGGATTCTCAGACACACTCTTCAGTACACTGCTGGACCTGTGGACACTACAGAAGAAGGACACGCTGCTGAATGCTGCTTGAGGCCTGCCCTGTTTCCTTAGACAGAATGCTGGACCTGCACTCTTCATCCCAGACTGATGTGACTCCAAGGGTCAGCTGACTGACCTCCTGTTCTGAGTTCCAGGAACATAACAAGCTCTAGAGGCCTCTCTGCATCTGCCCAGCTGAATTGCTACCTGGGTGTGCATCTGGGCCTACCACTACAACTGCCGGAACCCTGATGGCCTCTGCTGAAGCAAGTTCCTAACACCCAAGAGGTGCTCGTCAGGTCCTGGACCCTTAGTGTGGCAGCAGTTCAGCTCCTCCCCGAAGAAAGGAATACATACTGAGGTTTTTGGCTCTGTGTAGCCACAAACAAGCCAATTCATGCAAAGAGGCCAATCCACTGACCGAAAGCTCCGACAAACTGACTCTTCCTGCTACAACAACCACCTGCGATGGCTGCCAACACAAGGTCAGCACTTCGCACAACAGCATCAAGAGCCGGAGGTTACCGCCAAAGCGAGTCTCCAGCAATGACCATCCGCGACACCCGACAGTATCTTTGCACTGCAGCCACAACCTTCTCAGATCCCCAGCCTTCTCTTTGTGCTACAGTGACGACCAGCCGGGACGCTCACCCTGGTCTATGCTGCCTCCCCTACCACGACTGGAAATTGTATCTGGGCTTGGCTTGAATTTGTCACTTTCACCTAGTCTTGCATGATCCGATAGCTTTGAGCGGCAATTTGTGCTTTTAGATGCTATACTTGTTTGAAACCTTTAAAATTGCATATCCCTGGTTCTAGGGATTGTATCTTTAGCACTTTTTCGGTCAAATCATTTATTAAACTTGACTCTGTTTTTCTACATTGGTATGGAATTTTTCTTGTGTTCTGTTTTCACTTTATTCACTTTATTGCTGTTTGTGTGCTGCATAAATACATTACACATTGCCTCTAGCATCAACCTCACTGCTTTGGTGTCAAGCTACCAGAGGGGTAAGCACAGGCTAATTTATTGGCTTTTTGTGATTCACCCTGACCAGGATTGTGGCTTCTGCTTGAGTAGGGTTGCAAGAAACCGTATGAATAGCATTTGTTGAATTAACTGAATGGTCTCGACGAAGTGAGTGGCCTCCACAACTTTAAAAAATAAAAAGCAGGAGAAGCCTTCAGGTAGGTTTGCATGAGGAAAAGGCTTTCAAAATTATGATGCTGGAATATTCGCTAAAAAAAACTTGCCAAAATCCTCTTCAAAGTTGGAAAACCTTGCCCATCCATGTCTCAATAGTCTGCATTTTCCACACTCGTTAGAATGGAAGGATAAGCCGACTGTGCCAGAAAGAAATCCTGTGACCTAAAATTTAAGGACAAATGTCTAAAATGAACATCATCTGTCTGTCTTATTATTCAATATATACCCATTGGTCTCTGAAAAGTTTGTTCAAAGAGTAGCCCAGGTTGAGAATGCTGCACATGATCTTTTGAGTATGCAAATAGTTGTTTAGATAGGTATATTTGCACACAGGCACAAACACAATAGAACTGTTACAGTTGTTTTTTTAACTATATACCTATGATTATAACAGCCCCCCAAGCTTTGCCTACCCTTTACTCCATTTTGTGTATTTTCCTTTTGTCTTTCCTCTGTTTTATGTCTTCTTGTAATTTGTTGTGTTCTGGGTGTGTGCCACAGAGCCTCATGATGTGAGCAAGCTTGGACTGGGTGAGAAAATAAGCCTACGCACCAATATAAAAATGGTCCCATTAGTGAATCAGACAGCTAAAACTGTGGCCCACATTTGCAAATCTGGGCACATTTGAACTTATAAAAACACACTATGTAGATGTTTTGCAAGGTAAATGAGACTACTTGCATTTGTACTTTCTGCATACAATGTTTGTGGTAACATCAAGGAAATCAACAGAAAAAAGGTCCCACTAGATCAGGGCCGGACTGGGAACCTGAAGCAAACCTGGCAATTTTGTAGTACCAACCTAGGGGTGGGGGGTGCATTGCATGTGTGAAGCACTGCTGCTTTTGGTACAGGGGCTGATATTGTAGCGCCATTGCAAAACTGCAAAACCACCCCTCAGTAACAAACATTGGCCCACACTTCCAGACTCCCAGGAAAAAGCCAGATGCCCACTATGGCCAGTCCCGCGCTGCAAAAGACCATAACACAATCAATCAAGCAATCAGGGTTTATAAAGCGTGACTAATCACCTGTGATGGTCTTAACGTGATGGGGTGGTGGGGGGGCTACTAATCCATCTGGCGCTGAGGTTCATTAAACGCGCCAGGTCGTGCGATCCATCCTAAAACTAGGTCAATGACTGGGATTGTCTGAGGTAGAGAGGCAGGGAGTTCCAGGTCTTGGCAGCGTGGTAGGAGAAGGATCTTCCTCCAGCTCTGATCTTGTGGATTTGTGGGACAGTGCCCAGGGCCAGTTGGGCAGAGCAAAGGTGTCTGGAGGGTACGCTGAATGAGAGGCGGTGGTTCAGATATGCTGGTTCTGCATTGTGGAGAGCTTTGTAGGCATACGTGAGGAGCTTTTGGGTTTATTTTTTTGTTGAATAGGAGCCAGTGGAGTTCTCAAAGGTGTTCGGTGATGTGCTGCAGTGGGGGGATGTTGAGGACCAGTCTGATTGAGGCGTTCTGCACATTCTGCAATTTCTTGAGGAGTTGGTGGGTGATGTCAGTGTAGAGTGCATTGCCATAGTCGAGTCTGCTGCTGACGAGTGCGTGGGTGACCGTCTTTCTGGATTCAGTGGAGATCCATCTGAATGTCTTTCAAAGTAAGCGAAGCATGTGGAAGCATGATGAACATACAGTGTTGATCTGGTGGTTCATTGGGAGCGAGGAGTCCAGTATGATGCTGAGGTTACGTGCGTGGTCTATTGAGAGGAAGGGGTTCCCAGTGCATAAGGCCACAATGAGTCATCCCAAGCTGAGGGGGTGGGTCCTAGGATGAGTAATTCGGTCTTGCCTAAGTTGAGCTTCAGACAGCTGTCTTTCATCCAGATGGCAAGGGCTTTCATCCTGTTGTGGAAGTTGATTCTGGCTAGTGTGGGTTTGTTTGTGAGGGAATGGTTCAGCTGGGTGTCGTCGGCGTAAGAGACAATGTTGGGTCCATGGTTCCTGATGGTGGCAGTTAGGGGGGTCAGAGGAGCCCTGGGGTACATAGAGGAGCCCTGGGGCACTCTGCAGCGGATTTCTGTGAGTTCTAAGAGTAAGGGAGGAAGTTTGACTCACTGAGTTCTGCCGGTGAGGAAGAAGTGGATCCAGTCCAGGGCGGTGTTGCAGATGCCGGCATCATGGAGTCTCATGATTAGGTTGCGGTGGGAGACGGTATCAAAGGCGGACAAGAGGTCTAGCAGGATGAGGGCTGAGGTTTCGCCCTGGTCGAGGAGGGAGCAGATGTCGTCGGTAGCGGCAAGGAGAATGGTCTCAGTGCTGTGGTTGCTTCCGAAGATGGATTGGGAGATGTCCAGGACATGGTTCACTTTGAAGAATTCGGAGAGTTGGGTGTTGATGCCTTCTCAATTACCTTGGCTGTAAAGGGGAGCAGGGAGCTGGATTTGAAGTTCTTGAGGTCTGTCAGGTAGGCAGATGGCTTAATCAGCAGGGATTTGATCACAACATGTTTCCACTTGTTGGGGAAGGTGGCAGTCTTGATGGAGCAGTTGATGGTGTGGTGAAGCTTGGGGTGATGGAGAAGGATGCTAAATGGAAGATGTGGTGCGGGCAAGGGTCTGAGGGGTCTCCAGAGTGAATGCTCTTCATGGTGTTAAGTGTGTCATCTGGGGTGAGTGGGGTCCACTTGAGCAGAATCTGTTGGGGTGAGGCATGGTTGGGTGCAGTGGTGTCAGTTGTGGTGGGAGGGTCTTGGGTGTTGAAACTGTTGTAGATGTGTCTGATCTTGTGGTGCAAGGTGCTAAGTTTGTTGCAGAGGTCTTGGGAGGGTGGGACATCTGTGATCTTGATGTTGGGCTGGGCAAACTCCTTGACAATGGCAAAGACTGCATTGCTGTTGTGTGCATTGCTGTTGATTCTGTCTTGGAAGGCCATCTTCTTTGTGTTTTCGAGGAAGAGGTGGTGTGGGGTGATGGCCTTTTTAAACGATGCGTGGGTTTCCGGGGTTTTGTTGTTCCTTCATCTTTTCTCCAGTCATCTACAGGTGCACCTGGACTTATGGAGCACAGGAGTGAATCAGCTGGCTATCTTAGAGTGTTGCTTCCTGGGTGCCTTCTAGAGGGGTGGCACAGTTGGAGAGTCATCGGTGGATGTTGCATGCTGAATTGTTAGCATCTGCTGATGTCTCTAGTGTGGTAGGGCTGAGAGATGCAGTGAGATGTTCTTCGACAACTCTGACGTGGGGGCGGGGAGGGCAGGGGTGTGCGGTGGGTGTGGTAAAGGTAAAGTGTACGCAGTGGTGGTTGGTCTATTGGAGTTCAGCGTTGTGGCTGTAGGAGATGATTCTACTGGTACAGAAGGCTAGCTCGAGCGTGTGTCCTCTGCATGGGTTGGAGCTGTGACTAGCTGGTTGAGTCGGATGTTCGCGAGGTTGCGATGTTGGCAATGTATACATTCGGAGAAATCCTGAACTACATCTCCTGAGTACAGCTGGGAGAAATTCTCAACCCACACAGCAGTAGATATATTTCTATCCAATGGGACATGATTGTCGAGGTCACCATTAGCAATGATGCGCCAAAATACACAGTGGTTCTAGCCTTTAATGGTACTCAACACTGAGCCCCATTTAGTACATTCCCAAGCTCCTTTTGCATCGTGGATTGCAGCATTGTAAAGCGACCTAGCAGCCTGAATGGCAACTCTGGACCCAGCTTAAATGGATTTTGACAGGGCACGTCTGACTTTTCTTCAAGATTTGGTGTACCAAGAGGCCTCTTTCTTTCTCTATGGGATGCCATTAGACTTTTTCAGGAATAAATTCCTAAGGGAGGAAAACATACAATTGTGGATTGTACACAAACTAAATAAAGAATCAGGATGGTCGGAGGCCACATTCTTGGCTACCACAGGTTTCAAGCCAACAGACACAACCTCGAATATTTTCTTCATGGTTGCTTCTGATTCTACCATCACACTCCACTTAAGTCTACACTGATTGTTGGTGGGGACCAACCTTCTATATAAGGGCTCATAAGGAGTTTTCTGAAGAACGCTACCCAGGGGTCTCAGTGTTGATCCCAGGGCATTATGGTCACTAGCTTGCCAAGGCTTAATTACCATGTCAGCCAATGCTGGCCATGGCATAATGTCCAGCAAAATATAGTCTATCAGGCTGGAACACTGGGGACGGTTACATTTATAACTCCCCTCCCTATCAGATTTGGGTCTCCCATTACACATCCTAAAGCCATTACTGAGCGTAAATGCCTTAAGCTGTAACAATACAGCAGACCACCTCTTGACTTTGGAGAGTGTAAGCCTAGGAACACGCCAAACATGGTCCTTGTTGTTAATGCAATCTTGATGGGAAACAGCCAAAGGCTCAAAATTGCAATTAAAATCACCTGCTACTATTTTAAAAGAATCCATGTGCAAATCTGCCAAATGATTATCAATCATACCAATTACCTGTAGCTCATCACCTGCAATACACATTGTAAAAATGGTATACCCCACTAGAAGGAAAGGAAAGGGATACACATTGAATGTCTTTATCATACAACGAAGAGTGGTCTTCACCCAGAATATAACACGCGATAGACTTCCCTTTACTGAGGTAATGGCAGCCACAGAAATGTTAACATGCCCAGCACGAAACTGCGGGACTAGTGACCATGTGTCTTGGAACAGACGGATATCAAATACATCTATAAACAAGCCCCGATTGGTGCACGAAAGTTTAGATACTAAACCTGCTATGTTCCAAGAAACTACCTTTGTAGGAGAGGATGGGGGAATCACCTAGGCCATCACCAGGGCTACTGTGGGAACAAGGGGCAGCCCTTAACAACAAGGCAATAGGTGGTGTACTCCGGGGGGCAGTGTCAGAACGTAGGGAGTTAGTAGGAGAAAGCACTGCTATATTAGATGGTAATTTGGGACTAACAATATACAGATTACTCATATCCCAATGGCTGGGGCAACACCGCGTTGAGCAATGCTGGTCATGAATGTATACCATCCAGAGTGGATAAGCGAAAGAATCTGTCGGAGGTCTGGATTAAAAATACATCACCTATAACATCCCAAGGGGTCGGGGGCCCATGGCTCGGCCTATGCCTCGGTTGAAAATGTTTGTAGAAGGAGCCCAAGGGGACAAGACTAACACAGTCTTGCAGGCTCTCCCCAGCTTTTAGTCAGCCGCTGTGCTAAGCCTGGGCTCCTGCATTTGATAACCATGCAGTCCCCTCTGATGCTTTTAGACATAGGGTCCACCCAGCCCGGCCTCCTTACCAAAAGAATGTTGCCAAACCCAGATAAGTTAAATTCCATATGACACAACAGCCAATGACATACCTTGTCTTTTAGGTGTGCATGAGATTCTTCACCAGGGCCTGGGGGGTGGGGGTTTCAGCCATTAAAACGGCTACATAAGGGCAGCAATCGGGGGGAGATTCAAGCAGGCTGTGGCAGAGAAATTAAAGCCATTTTCCTGAGTTCTAGCCCCCGGTTGGTGCTCCCTATTCATTGCCCTAAGGCCTGCGTTCTGCCCCTGACACACCTACCCCTGCTACTACTGCACTTAGGGGGCTGGGATTTCCAAGTATTCAATGTGGCAGGCCGGGCCTTTCACTTACCAGGTACCCTGGGGAAGCCATTGGGTGAGGATTACCACAATTAAAATTATTGGACTGCAATTTTACCGGGCCTGTTGACCTAAAAGGGAATTTACAGATGAGGTCACTTGATTTCCTGCAAGTTCCAGAGTGTAAATCTTATCCATCAGGGGACACACGCATGTGTGTACCAAAGACATAAATCATTCCAAGATACCATCTGAGTCGATGGGCGACAATGTGCTATTCTCAGTCATGGGTTTGTATGGATCTAATCCAGGCGGCTACAGAAAAGAATCACAAACTCTTTGTGTCCGTTGCTTCATCTACATCAGCTTTGCGGTTTTGAACAGCTCCCTTGTTTCACTTTACTCTTTGCGTTTAGCACAAGGCTCGCTGTCACTATGGGATAAAGCATCAGAATTGCAGATGGATGCATCAACAGCTGAAGTGGCATCCAGTCACACCAACATGTCAAAGGGTGGAGCCGGGGAACTTGGGATTGCTAAAGTTGTGAGGCCTGTAGATGGACCTGCCAGGGAAGTTAATGGACCCCCTGAAGAACCCGGCTAAATCCAGTGAGACTTGTCTCTCTGCCATTTTGATCTCTTTGGAAACAACAATAACTGCACATGCCAGGAAAAGAATCCAAAGTCGTACCACCTGGTAGATTAGTGGAGGCAATATCCTTCTCCCCTGTGTTTTTCCTTTTTCCCATTGTTCAGCCCAGGCATTTAAGGGCTACAAACGAACATACATGGATAAGGAACTGAGGAGAAGGAAGAAGGGGCCAGATGTAGGTGGCCATTTACCGACCGGTAACGGCCGATTTCGGCCGTTACCAACCGGTAAATGGGTATTTGGGATGTAGGGGGCCAATTTTACTGATTCTGTAAATTTACCGAATCTGTAAAATACAGAATCGGTATTTTTACCGATTTGGTAACTTCGAGATGTAGGTGGGACTTTTCTGAGTCCCAAAGACCTTTCAGATTCGGTATTTTACCACCCAATCCAATTGGGTGGTAAAATACCGAATCCAGGTGTGCATGCACATGTGTGCATGCACACCTATGCCATGTGACAGACGGGTATCTCTGTGTGCCACATGGCACACATGCCTGTATTTGGGGTGCTAGAGGGTGTCAAAGTGACACCCCCTGCACCCTTGCTGGAATCGGTATTTACCGAATCGGTAAATACCGATTCGGTAATGCCCATTGATTCCTATGGGCTTCAATGCCCATAGGAATCAATGGGCATTACCGAATCAGTATTTACCGATTCGGTAAATACCGATTTTTACAGATTTGGTAATTCAATTATCGAATGTACCTAAATCTCCCTCCTTCTATTTTACCGATTCATAAATACCGAATCGGTAAAATTCGGTATTTATGAGTCGGTAAAATCGAATTACCTACATCTGGCCCAAGGTGTTGTGCTCACCAAACCAGGGAAATTTGATGGATGATCAAGTCAAAGAACTGCCTCCATGGTCCTTGATGTCAAGCCTCGGAACCAATAGACTAGGCCAAGCCCAGCCCTGACAGGCTACGGACGGGCGCAGATAGTAAGAAAGTGGAGCTTTAATGCGCTGACTGGTCCTGCGGTATGCTCCCGCCTCCTTTAGGGCATTTGGGGTTGCATAGTCCAGCCCTGGCCCGCAGCCACAACAAAGTCATCCCGTTGAGTACCATTGGCTTTGTGGTTTGTAACTCACATTTTCTGGCTTTCTATTTGCTGGCTTTATTTGATTTAGGTTCTCTAGGTTCAGGTCTTCCCTTCCGTTGCCGAATTAGTGTTTATTGTATTCTTCCACAAACTTACTTTCTCTAAACAGGCCTGTAAATCTTTTTCTTATGTCATCACAGTTGTAGTGCATTCAAAGACCGAGGCCAAATGTCACGCGCTGTCTTCTGAAGGTGCTTGTTTACTTTCGTTCTCAGAATTTAAAGTGAGAGGATTTGTGCAAGGGGATCTCAATCACTCTTTAAAGTGCAGGAGGGTTGCCGCCAGCACAGTGAAACACGGAGCAGCTATTAAACAGCTGCCCCATATGTCTCGTGAATATGCTGCCCTGGGGACAGTGTGAGTGCACGGCTGCTCTAAGGACAGCACACTCTACATGATAGGACACCCTTTTCCTGTTCGCCGCAGACGCACCTGCTTAAATGAGCGCCGTGGCACAAACAGGAAAAGTGCGCCCTGTTTATAATATGGCCCCAGGGGGTGTATTGTGGAAAGTGCCCCAGGGGCACAATGGCCATGTGCACCCACTTTGCCGGCGCCCAGAGCACTTTGGTTTTACAAAAAGGGCCACACACGCTTGTAAGGCCCTTTCTGTAATACAGGTAGCACTGGTGCACATATAGCGCCAGCAATATCACCAGAGGGTGTTACCTCATTTGCATGGGGGCGTAGCTCCAAGGAAATGAGGGAATCCCTTTGCTTTGTGCTCACTCTGTATGATAGATGCGGGCGCAGAGGGAAAGAAGCTATCAGGAGGTGTCGTATGGTTTATGGGCCTCTTTTGCATGTTAACTTAGCATGGCTCATTTGAAGTTTAAACGCAATTTTTCCCTTTTGCTACTTTTGCGCACGACACTGCTTAGCTGTTTTTGCTGACTTAGCTCGGATGAAGGTCTACATATGGGAAAAGGGTTGTTTTTCGACATCTCTAGACATACATCGTATCCCCAGTCTGTACAGTGAGTGCTAAGCCGCCAAGGTTATCATAACGCAAGCCTGTTTATTGGCTTGTCCGTGTAACACATTCTAGACACAACAATTTGGCAGCTGCAAGCCGAGTAGTATTCTGGCGCTTTTATCATAGCCCACTTGCCAGAATTGCACACACTTGGAAGATTCCAGGCTTGCAGAGAGACTAACAAATCCTGATGTAATTTACACTTACTGAGCGGACAGGTAAATGGGGTCCCCCTGAGAAAGGTCAAGAGACCTTCTATAGTTTTATAATACATAGTTCCTGGATAGGGAGGGTGTTTATAATAGGCTTTTTTATCACCTGTTTGCACTATCATTGTAACATGATTCCTCCTTTTGTATTTTATGGAATTGTAACCATGCTGTCCGTATTATTATTATCCATATGTATGATGATGTTGATTAAAATACTGCGCTTGAGATCACGCCGTTAAAATAAATATTTTAACTTTCCCGTGTCTCTATTTTACTCCTGTTGTGGACTGGTATGAATGTATAACAAAAGAGTGTTCTCACTTCCCACCATTCCTGAGATGGTCCTAACTCACATGTTCTAGGTTGTCTAATCATTGGTTTCTTTGCTATAGGACAAAGAGCTAATGTGACACTTATTGCTAGTCTGGTAGGGGATTTTGGGTACTGGGGTGAGTTTTGGCACACCCTAATTCACTGATGTCCTAAGTCTCTGTGCACAGTTCTGTGTTTGCACAGAATCCCTGTTACAGAGGCCCACTAACAGTGCCCCACCTAAAAGGTGGGGCACTGTCAGTGCGCATTCTGATGGCAGCCCTCTGTAGGGGGGAATGGGGTCCTATGGACCACCAAGACATCCACTTGCAGTCAGGTGCAGTCACTCACTGCACCCACCTGCAAGGGACCTCTCTCCCCTCTTAAAAGTGATTGCCGCCTGCACAGTGAAACATGGAGGTGCAGCTTTAAAGCTTCTCTGTTTTTCAGTTGAATGCACTTCCCCCAGGGCAGCATGACTTTGCGGCTGCTCTGGGGTCAGTGCATTCAATGTAAAGAAGCACACTTTCCCTGTTTGCACCAGGCACATCTGTTTTAAGGTGCACTGTGGCGCAACCAAGGAAAGTGTGCCCCATGTGTAATAGGGCCCAGGTGTACTAATGTGAATGTCATGTAACATCTGCTATTTACCCATGGTGGAGATGTAAGCAGGGTACAAGTCTACAAAAGGAATAGCAGCCCACTGTCCAAATAGACTTGTTTTCCTTTTTTTTTTGCTACCTGTCCACCCTCATAAAATTCGGTGTTGTCAGATTGCCTTCCTAATCCGGCACGGGAGTTATTCTAGTGATTTCCTTGAGTACATCTCCAGCCATTTCCAAGATGGGAATGGGTTAGAGAGCAGTTTGTGAAAGCCAACTAATGTGGACGTTTATGGGTGTTCACAAATTCTTATGTGAAACCATGCCTTGATCCTCTCACTTCCCTCTCTTTGTGTGGGGTTTACTACTGCATATTTGTATGCAGTCATACAGTTACTCACAAGTGAACTCATTTACCTTTGACAGATATCTTTTAGTGGAATCCTGACTGGCATAGATAGAGCCATTCTTTGCTACATATGTAGGTTTATGGCCATAAATGTCTTTTGGAATCAGTCTTTTAACTTTTTATCTATAGTCCTTTTCATATCTGGTGGCATGAGGGAGTAAAACTGTGATACATTGCTGAATGCAACAAGGATTGTTAAAGTTCGTGAGAATGTTGTTGTGGTTTCATGATGGACATCTTTAAATTTCTAAAATGTGATAACTAACAGATAATAACCATTAAAATCCCAAAGCACCTGCTGCATAGCCCAAACAAAACACTAAACAAATAGCTGTGGAATATAAAGACACCCATAGTGTCACTCTGCCATTCTTTGTTTCCTTTTCCTTTTCCTTTACCCTCTTCCATCTCCCTTTTGCAACATTAATGTTCCTTTACCACTATCTTCACTTGAGAAACTATTAGAGCAGTGGTTCTTAACCTTTTGACATTCTGTAGACCCCCTCACTTAATCATTACTGGAACCCAGGGACACCCACTAAATTATTATTGGAATCTGGGGTCTCCCGCTGGTTGACTTCTGGAAGCTAGGGACCCCACACTCTGCTTGCTCCCTAAATCTGAACCACAAAACAAGGCATTCAAAATACAGAAACAAGTATTCATCAGACAACTATACAAATTAGGAACTATTTTATTTAATTCACAAACAAATTCAAATTGTATGTATAATGGGAACTTTGTGAAGCCACCCATTGTCCATACTATTTTCTGTTTGATGCACTTGCACTGTTCCCATGAACCAATTTGAGGATGTTAACTTAATTTGTATTCTCCAATTTCAAATTCCTTCACATTTACAAAATATTTTAAAGTTTTCAATTGAACATTTGGCTTTTTTATCTATATACACTTTTTTAATCTGTTGATATTATTTAATGTTCTAAGTAGTCGCGGACCCACTGAGTAGGCTTTGCGGTCCCATGGGGGCCCAGACCACAGGTTAAGAATCACTGTATTAGAGAAAGACTTACTGATAGACCAGGTTTCTAACTTCAATATGGTGGTGGTTAGATTGGTGGGGACAAAAATGTCTATCCAGAGATGCATGCTTTGCTCCCTAACACGGTGACAGGAGTAGAGCTGCAGCTGGAAGATGACCTGTTGTTAATATGACTTGTTTACATCTTAGACCTAGTTACCCACAATTATTACATGCAACTAAAAGAAAGCAAATTGGTGTGGCGTAGGCTAAATTATGTCAAATAAGGGATAATATAATTATCATATATTTGAGACAGTATTCTTAAGCTCATGATAAACAAGTACTGCCAATGCCAAGTGGTATGGCATAGGATACCAACATTTTTGCAATGTTTGTTAATGACATTTGTAAACCTTTATTAGAAAAACGTCGCCAAATTGGGGTGTTATTTGAAAGGGGAGAGGGGCAATCCCTGTTCAAGCAACAGCCCTAAACCATATCATGGTAAACTATAAAAGTCACTAAATTGTCTGTGCCTTACCCTCTGGTGGCGTGGCTTAACTTAAAGGCAACATGTAAATTATTTATGCAGCATACAAACAGTAATAAAGTGAAAACACAACACAAGACAATTCCCACGCAAATTGAGAAAAATAGAGGACATTTTTATAAATGGTTTGAAACTAAAACGGCAACTATTCAATCAGTAGAGCCGGAGTTATACATTTTTAGCTTTTAAGGTAAAAACTAGCGCCTAAAAGATTAAAGTACCAACCATGGACAGCTAGTCGTGTGAGGCCTGGTCAAAGTCAAAAAAAACGGCCGACCGTGATGGAGCGCCGATCGGATACAAAAAGTGGATTGGGAGCAGACAGCACTTACATTTCGATTTCGACTGCATACCCCTTTGGTGATGGACCGCTGAGCAGAATTTGCTACTGCAGAGAAGAACATAACAATGCCACAAAGTCAGACCGACCTGTGATGCACCTTGGGCAGATAAATAAGCAGATTGGTCTCAGTCTTCTCTTGGTTCTTCGAACAGTTTTTAGGCAAAAAAATTCCATGTCACAAATTTTGGATTATGGCTATCTGGGCATCTTTAGCACCACCACCAAGAGTTGAGACTCACTCAGGCAGGACCCAGGTGTGGGTTCAAGATCATTGGAGCCTTTTCTGTTCCTGAGGCGCTGATCAGGAGGCCAGCAACTAGCCCTTGGAGTCAGTTGGGTAGTCCTGGGATCAAGTGACAAAAGTGACCTGAAGAGTGAGTCTGAGGGTCCTGTTTTTTCAAGCCTGATCGTTGACCTGTTGGATCCTCTATGATGGGCTCTAGCAAACCCATCAATTGCCATTGATTTTTTTATTGTGCCAATCCACAATGCTGGCCTTCTATTGGTGTATTCCTCTCAACTGTCCCTCCTTTGGGTGCCTGTATCAGCTGAGGCGATTTCACTAAGGGATTGTTTCTGTTGGCCATCCTCATCCTTAAATAGCACGAGATGGTCCCTCCTCCCCTCTGGGCATTGAAGCTCTGAAGAACAACACCAACAACCAAGCACACTGGCTCGTTAAAATGTTTACTTTCAGCCGTCGCCCCTCAGTGCTTGTTCTGCTTTACTTATGATGAACGGACAAGGAAAAGTCCAAGTCTTCTCCTTGCCGTACACTTACTTTTGCCTCCCTCTAGTGGAAGACATGTTTCTGCCGGCTCTACACACAAGAGAAAAAAGTCTGAAGAAAACGTTTTTTGTTTGCATCCCTTGTACATGAAAAGGGACATCATCTGGAGCACTCAAAACATTTAAAAATGTGAGCACTATCCACCACGTGCTGTACTGCTCAATGCAGGTGCTTATTAAATGTATGACGAGGCCGATTAGCTGTGAATAATGGAATTAAAGGGTGTCGTTCACTGACTTGTAAAAACATAAAACCTGAATGAATTGTGCTTCGTCGTGATTAAAATTTACCTGTGACACATGACAAATGCAAGATAAAATGTAACAACTAAGGGGTAAAAGAAATACAATGGGGAATAAAATAAACATGTTTCGTATTAATTGTGTCTGTCCCTTTTACTAAACATGTATTTCTCAATTTACTAATCGCCTTAAGCAGGTGTGTTGTTATATTTTATCACCATGTTGCCTAGTCTATCTGGAACATGTCATTGTCTTAAATATATTATTTTAACTATTATGACTGTAAGTATCAATGAATACTGCTTGGCTAAACGCCTGACTGTAAATATGGAGAAAACTAAAATCCTATGTTTTGGGAAGAAAACTCCGAATTTTAACTGGTATCTGGGTTCCAGTAAATTAGAAATTGTGAATGAATATTATTATTATTATTATTCCGAGTTTTGTATAGCGCCTGGTTACCAATAGGCATCCCCGCGCTTATCAGAACATAACACAGCTACCAGAATGCAAGGATTAAACAGAGAACAAAAAAGTTTTTAAAAGTTTACGAAACCTGAAGAGACTGGCTTCGGAGCGCAGTTGTAGGGGCAGTGAGTTCCACAAGGAGGCCACATTTATTGAAAACCTTCTGCCCCCAGTTCTTACCTTTTTCACCCTGCCAACCTGAAGGAGATGTTGGTGGTCAGAGCGGAGGGAACGAGAGGCCTTATAGGGCTGGACCATCTCCTCAAGAATAGGTGGACCCACCCCGTGCAGGACTTTGTGGGCGATGCAGAGTGCCTTGAATTTCACCCGGTCCTTCACAGGGAGCCAGTGCAGTGCCCTCAACGCCGGGCGGGCAGATTGCCGCCTAGGGAGACCCGTCAAAAGCCTGGCAGCCGCGTTCTGCACTTGCTGCAGTCTGCTCAGGGTAGATTCGGGTGCGCCCAGGAAAAGCGCATTGCTGAAATCCAGCCGCGAGATAATAAGTCCCTGGATGAGAAGCCTTCGAGTGGCCACTGGGAGCAGGGGCAGAATCTTCTGGGCTGAACGGAGCAGGCCAAAGCACACGCCAGCAGTCTTTTTGGCATGGGTTTTAAATGATAGGTCCTGCTCCAGCCATACCCCCAAGCTCTTGATCTCCTGCTTGGGGGGGGGCATCGGTCCCAAACAGTCTGGCCAGCTGCTGGGGGGCAAAGATGGAGAGGAGTTCCCCAGCAGCATCAGTTCCGTTTTGGAGCCATTTAACTTTAGGGCTGAGCTGCACATCCACGTGTAGATCTTTTCAAGACACGTGTGCAGCCGGTCGGGATGGTACGCCGACTGGGAGACCTTGGTATCTGGTTCGAAAAGTCTTTGAAATGGGACATCCATCTGGTAGCCCAGAATGCCAAAGCCCATACATCAGGATGCGGGCTAAGGAAAATTAGCCAAATCTATGGGGATATGTCACATAGACCTTTACTGAATGCCTATAAGGCAATGATACCCCCACAAGTGCAGTATGGGGCCGAAGTCTTGTATTTGAGTGGGAAGAACAATTGGGACATTGAGGAAGGGAAATGTCTCAAACCATTGATGTCACTGCCTAGCTCTTCTATGATCCAGGAAATCTGATTGGAGCTGGGAGTGACAGCATGGAACATGCAGGTAAAAGTAGCTCTTTTAAGATTTTGGAAAAGATTGGGATCGGAGGAAGTTACAAAAGTGTTGACCCATCCAGGCACACCTAATCCCTCTATTGGGTGGCTATCTGGAAGGAATAAACAAGGTCCCACTGCCAACTACAATCAGTCAAGTGACCGTGGAAGTGTCTTGAGGCACTAAATAGTTAGGGTGGGAAAATGCTAACTTTCTAAAAGTGCCATTTTTAAAATCATAACTTTAAATCCGTCTTTACCATTACAAAGTATTTTTGATTACAATTTCTCAGGAACCAAACATGAAATGCTTACCTGTTCCAAAGGAAAAGTTAACAAGGCAACCCAATATTATCCCATGTGAGAGGTAGGCCTCACAGTAGTGAAAAACAAATGTAGGAATTTTTCACTACCAGGACATGTCCAACCTTTTACTTATAATGCACTCAGCCCTATGGGTTTCCAAGGGCCTACTTTATGGGTGACGTGCACACAGTAAAAGTGAGTTTAAGGCTTGGCGAGAGGGTTATTTTGCCATGCCAAATCAGTAGTTTAAAATTTCATTTAAGCTTCAATGGCAGCCCTTTGACATATTTGAATGGGCTACTTAAGTGGGTGGCCCAAAAAGTGTTTCAGGTCCACCAGTAGTGTTTAGTTTATAGGCCCTGGGTACATGGTATACCACTCTACAAGGGACTTATAAGTAAATTAAATATGCAAATCAGGTGCAAGCCAATCTTTCCACGTTTAATGGAGAGAGCACAAGCACCTTTTCATTGGTTGGCAGTGCACAGAGTCCTAGAGCCGACAAAAATGAATTTCGCCAAAAAGTGCAGAGTAAAGGCAAAAAGTTTGGGGCTGAACCTGCAAAGAGGGCCAGGTCCAACAAAAATCATTTTTAAAATCCCCACCCGAGCGTATACACTATGGAGTTGTCGTAGCAAGATGTTATTAGTCATTTTGTACATGCAATGAAAGGCAGTTTTGCACGTGTAATAGTACACAGTATGCAACTGTGCTTGTGAAAATCCCTTTATATATGTACAACTACATTTGTATTTATGTTTTTTCTCCATGGAGAAAATAGTCTTCTTTGTGAGGCAACCTCTGCACCTGCACTCCTGCCAATTTGTTTCCTGAACCAGCCACACCCTCGCCGCCTCCTAAAATGGATTTAAATTTCTGACTGTTTTCAAGGTGGGAATTGGTCAAGGACAATTTTGAGAACAGACACCACGTTTATGGGTGTTCTCTAACTTTCCAGTGCATCTACACCTGGAATGCCCACTCCTTGCCCCAAAAGAATTACTGACACAATATTGGTGTAATGTTAAGCATGATCAAATCCTGTTATAAGTGTAAATTCACATCTTGTGAAGTACACACGTAAATTTGCTAATCTTTCAAACCAGATGAACTTCCACATCGAAATGGTTTGTGAATTAGGCCCACGGTCTCAAAAGTACAAAGAATTGTCTAGAACTCATGATCTCCAGCTCCTAGAATTATATGGCCAAAAGCCCTGTTACTAAGCCTAAGAGTATAGGTGACAAACATTATTTTGCAGCCATGCCTTTGTTGTAGAAGGTGGTCATTTTGTCTTATTCTGTATATCTTTATTATGTAAGGGTATATATTTTACTATTGTTAACAAAGACATATTCTTTTTTAAAGTTGTTACTCTGACTGGACAGTGATATTCATTGAATGCTGATATTTGTTTCCTACTGAGTGCAAATCCTCAATGCCTCATGCAGTAAGGAATGACTTCTCTTTTTTCTACCTCTTAGAGGGTCACAATGTAACTTGTAATACTTGGCTTCCAATGAGGAGTGCAACTGTACCCAAGGCTTAAGACACCTGAGGCAAATAACTGCTTCTCACCAGATAATTTCCTTTATGACCTCTGACTACCCAAGGTCCCAGAGAAGGGCCCTTAGAGCCTTAGAGAATTTGCACACGAAAACATAATCTTTTCTTCAAATTACATAAACCAATGTTAAACTAACATTTTGGGCTAATCGTACTTTCTGATTTTATTACTTGGATCACCTTAAGGAAATACTGTTGGCATAGTCTGCTCAAAAGTCAATTAAGATGACTTGGAAAGACCTGAATAATATTCCTAACTCTTGAGAAATGGTAGCAGATGTGTTTTTTAAATATTTTGTCTAAGGTCTTTAGAGAGGAGAAAATGTATTTAAAGAATTACAGTAATTGTATAGGTCCCTTCCTAACTTAGAAAATAAGGGGGTGGCTTCTGTGCCGTTTTCTGATCCTTATAGTGTTTCTGACAATGTCTAGAATCCCAGTTCTAGAATGGGTATTTCATGATGTTGCCTCATTTCCATAAAACTTTAGTTACTACCTCCTCATCCCCTCTCTTCCTTACCTAGTGTGATTTCCTGTTGTGTCATTTTTCTCTTGTTTTTACTTTTTCCTTTGGTGTGCATGATATTTCATTTTGTTGAAAAGTTAATGCAACTTGCATACAATGCCGTTGATTGATGATGCAGTCCAATAAACAGATTAATCATGCAGCCAAGGAAAAACAAACTATATTGTACTAAATGTAAAACTAAATTTAACATCGTAGAATGTGCAATGTAAAAAAACAAGAAAAAACAAACAAATATTAAAACGAAAAAATATTCACACTTGCATGAAAAAGGAAATATAATATATTATTTATGCTAGAAACACATATGATTAGAAAGAACTCATATTTGCTGTTGAATATTCAGTTTAATAGAGACGTTTCTGGCGCCTCTTCTCTAAGGCAAGAGGGTATCCACAATGATTTCTAAATGTTTCAAGGTGTCAAAGTTTAACATCACAGAAGATGACGCTGGATTGTTTTTGATAGCTATAACTAAGTCTGGAGAAAATATTTTTCTCCTAAAAATTGTTTATGCATACAAGGTAATTTTAAAGTTTCTTCTGGGCTACAATGTAATCCTTTGATTATGAAAGGATACTTTTAAAGGGTGGAGGCTTCAATGTAACTTTAGATCCCAGAATGAATACATCGTAGGGTACTATTGGGCAGCTCTGTAGATATACTAAAAAAAAAAATTAAAAACTATGAAATACATTGTGAATATAGAAGATGTTTGGAGAACTCGAAATCCGTGTGAAAGGATAAAACCCCTTTATTCCCCTATGCACAAAAGTCATTCAAGAAGTTTTGGAGTATTACTTCAAGGTAAGTGAACAAACCTTTAATAATAATCACAATCCTTTTCAGGATGAACAACAAAAGTCATAAATAAACCTGTGCTCTACCCCCTGGTAGCTTGGCACAAAAACAGTCAGGCATACTTAGAGGCAATGAGTGAAGTATTTATTTTTACAGCACTCAAACATTAATAAAGTGAAACCACAGCACAAAAAAACTTCCAAAGCTGTTTAGAAACAAAACAAAAGTAAATTTTAATAACTAAAATGACACCAAAACAACATAAATGCAATCAGTAGAACTCTGGTTATGAGTTTATAACATTTTAGGTAAAACTATTGCTAAAGGGCACAAAGCACCAGCTGGGGGTATCCAGGTGTGCCAGACCAGGACAAATCCACAGGTTTAGGCTGTCTATGATGGAGCACAGGAAGGATACAAGACCAGATTCAGCCCACTGAAAATTTTACTGAGTGACTTTGATGCGACGACTTTGAAGTGTAACTTTGCAGGGCTCTGCATCACTGCGCATCGGCTCCGGTGGCATTGGGTCCGGTGAGGTTTTCAGTCAAAAGCTGTGTGGCTCATCAGAGCGCTGTGTCACTCAACACCTGATCCGGTGAAGCCTGTGGTGACAATCTGCTTGGTGAGGCTCTCCGTCGCTCTGCGTCTCTCTGCGTTGTGTCTAGTGAATATTTCAGTTAAGCAGGCAGAAGTAAACTCTATCTCCAGCCAAGATTCCAGGAGTTTGGGAACAGCACTAGGGGCTCAGGACTCATTTCTACAGAGGCCATCAGAGGGGATCAGGTCAGTATCAGTTGGGTCTGGTCAAATAGGAAGCAGGAAAGGCTTATAGAACTTGTTATATCCCCATAGTTCAACAGAAAGTCATCCAACTGAGTCTTGGAATAATTTCTGGGGTCCTGTGCTGAAGGCAGGCAGGTCCAGTCTTGCTTCAGGCTTCAGACAGCAGGACAGTCATTGTCTGAGCCTTCACAGTGTTCTGAGTTCAGGTTCTGATTATGCCACTTTTTTACCAACTGCCAGCCTGTTGGTGGATGACACCCCTTTGTCTGACTCTCAAACTGGTTCTGGTCAGTGCTTCCCTTTCCTTTGGGTTTGGCTCCGGCCCAGCTAGTGAAACAAAGGGCAGGCAGGCCCATGTTTGAGCTGCATCTTTCTCAGTCTACTCTATGAAGTGTAATCGGGGCAAGGGCACAGCTTGCCGCAGCCATCCTGCCAGGAAGGCCAAACCTCTCCACACCCAGGTCCTTTGTCCACTGTCTGGGAGCAACACATATTGCACCACAGGAGAGCAAATAACAGTCAAGTGACACAGGACGCCAGCAAAAAGGCACATTTAGCTTAGGCCGGAAAATGGCAACTGTCCTAAAGTGGTATTTTCAAAATAGCAAATTAAAATCAGACTTGATCATGAGGTTGGATTTTAAATTCCTATTACAATGAGTTTTTTTAATCATCTTGCTAGCTAGTCTCGGACTGTATTATTCATTATAAGGTGTTATAATATATCCCAGTGCTTTTCTGTGGGAGAGCCTGCCTTGCCACAGAGAAAAACGACTTTAAAGGACATGTAAAACTCTAAATATCCATGTCCCACTCTATGGCCATTTAGAGCCTAATCTTGGGTGACCTGTAAGTGTTTCAAAGGAAGGTGTAGGCCAGGAAAAAGGTTTATTTAGCGAGTTGGAAATAGCAGTTTAAAGCTGCACTACAGGCTACAAAGGCAGGCCCGAGACATGTGCTTCAGTGCTACTTTAGGTAATAGCACAATGAGTTCAGCAGTCAACTAGGAGCTTTTAATTTACAGGCCCTAGGTACATATAGTACCATATAGTAGGAACTAAAAAGTAAATTAAATGTGCTAATTGAGTGTGTGCCAATTGTACTTCAGGAAAGCACACACATGTTACCACCAATTAGCATGAGTAAAGTGCACAAAGTCCTATGGCCAACAAAAACAGGTTTCCAAAAATAGGGTCCTTAAGGCAAAATATCTGGGGGGATACCACCAAAAAGATGGTCGTTTCATGCACAAAATTGTAGACATTGGAAACATAAAAATGTCGACAATATACAAGTGAGCCTGAATTTCGAACTTTGCCTTCCAACTGTAAGGATGGAAAGGAATTTGATGTTAATTTCATTCCTCTTAAAAACATAAGCATTATGGGGGTCATTAGGATCGCGGTTTTTCCGCATCCTCGGGGCCGGCGGAAGGCACCGCCGGCCCAGAGGATGCGGAAAAACCTCAGCGGACTGACCAAAGACCCACCGCCACATTAGGATGGCTGGTGGGTCCTGGTTTCCGTCCGCAGCATTTCCGCCGCGGCTGGCTTACAACCGCGGCGGAAAAGCTCTAATATGGTGATGGTGTCTGTCAGACACCGTCCACCATATTAGGATGGCCTGTAAAGTATGGTTTTCCGCCGTGGAAAAACATACGGAACTTCACTGCGGGGGCCCGTTGCGGGCCCCCTAGGTGAAGGGGGGGTGGGGGGTGCACATGGGGGGTACCTATGGTACCCCCCTGCATTTGCATGCAGAAAGCGGCAGGCACCGCGCGGTGCCTGCCTCTTACTGCATGCAAATGCAATGCGTGCATTTTTAACATTGCGGCGGGTGCAGCTTGAAGCTCCACCCGCCGCAATGTTAAAAATAGAGGATGTGACCGCAACCCTTGCGGTCACATCCTAATTGCACAGGAGGGAACTCCGCATGCCATGCGGAGGTTCCCTCCTGCTCTGGGGTCGCGGACGGACGCAAGTCCGTCCGCGATCCTAAACGACCCCTATATGTGGTGGAATTAGGGAATTTGAAGTCATAACATCAACACCACAATGTTTCTGTAATATGGCATTCTCTGAAAGCCCGTTCGTGTGAATTGATAAGTATGCATCCAAAAGGAAGCAAGAGCTAAATCAAGTTGCTCAGACTTGGAGGCATCCTTGGAACACTTTCAGAAAAAAAAAAAGTTTCTTGATAGAAATAATCTCAGTAGGCTTACTAAACATAGGTTTTAATTTAGTGTGCAATCTGATTTGTGAAGCAAAAAGGGGTTTTAAACTTTTAGCTAACAAATTGAAAACAAGAAAAAGAATCCCAGAATCCCTTATAAGCGTGCCAGTTGCCAAGACATTTGGACAAATAATGAACCATGATAACAATATCAACACTGTTTCTGTAAACTATTATAAACTACTATATATGTAAAGTAAACCCTAAATGATGATGTTGAGAAAGATGCTTTTCATGAAGAAGTTAAACTTCCAGCTCAAGAATATATAAATGTTATATCAGTAGAAATTAAGAAGCTGATATAGCAATAAATCTTCTTAAACATGGTAAAATGTATGGATTGGTTGGCTTTCCAAATGTTTCTATAGGAAATCAAATACAGAACTGTCACCACTTATTTCAAACGTGTATAATGATCTGCTAAAAAGGTTGGATATTATCACTATAGAATTGGACCATAAAATAATTATTCCACAATCTGATAAAGATCTAACTTTGTGTTCCAGTTATATACATTTACAAACCTAATGTAGATTTTGAGAATATTTCCTGCATATTGACATTAAGATTGGAAAAAAGTAATTCCAAAAGTAGTGCAATACAGTCAGAATAATTATACCAAAGGAAGATTTGATATACAAACATAATTAGACTTTTGGTGTATTTCATCTGTACAAAAACTCAGAAGTCCCAAAACCAGAAAATCTTGCTGTCTAAAAGACATTTGGCAGGGTAAGATTGTCTGTTTTGTACAACACTCTTAGATAGTTGAAGTTTAGGTAATAACTAGCAGCCCGTCCCGACGTTGTCCGGGTATAAATTGTTGCCGGCCAGTAGTATATTGTTTTGTAGGATTTTGTTTTGATAGCATTTCTTATCTGTGACAGGCCTGTGAAACGCTCCGATTCACAGTGCACTGCTGATGCACTTAAGAGTGCGTGTTCAGTAGTGTGTGAACTCGAGTTTCCCTACTTTATTTTTCCTTGCAATATTATATAGCGCGAACTCCACAACATGGCATGAGCACAATTTACATTACAGAAGAACACATTCATTTGTGGTAGGCAGGGGGAGACAAAGCTATTTGCCTGGAATCACAGGATGTTGAGCTGATGCCGAGATTCAAACGCAGCTCCCCAGCTCTAAAGTTCGCAATTCTAGAACTTGTGGCGGGAGGTGTGTCTAAAAGTGTATGTTGGTGCTGACCATCAATGAGAGAGACCTGTGCATTTTTCAAATCGGTGGTGAAAAAATATGAGTATGTTGCTGGAGATGTGGGCCGCCGTGCCACCAATGTACTTACCGGGGGAGGGTAAACACCCATTATTCCGCAACTTTCTTTCCGCATACCATAACTCCGCATACTTTCATTACGAAAGTACCATGACTCCGCAATGCCATTATAACGCGTGGCATTACATTTTATATGCTTTTACAACGCATACATTTACAAAGAAATTAGTTGTAAATGCATGAATGGTAAAAGCATGTTTTTTTTATGTTTGGATAAGGTAGGTATGGGTATAGGGGTATATGTTTTGGGGTACTGAGGTTTATGATTTGGGGTGTTTGGGTTTTTAAGGGTTCAGAATCAGATTTAATTTTGGGTTTTGGGGTACAGGGGTACAGGGGTAATTTTAGGGTTCAGGGGTAGGTTTGGGTTTTGGGGTACAGGGGTATTTTAAGGGTTCAGGGCTAGGTTTGGGTTTTGGGGTACAGGGGTATTTTTAGGGTTCAGGGCTAGGTTTGGATTTTGGGGTACAGGGGTATTTTAGGGTTCAGGGGTAGGTTTGGGTTTGGGGGTACAGTGTTATATTTATGGTTCAGGGCTAGGTTTCGGTTTTGGGGTACAGGAGTATTTTTAGGGTTCAGGGGTAGGTTTGGGTTTTGGGGTACAGGGGTATTTTAAGGGTTCAGGGCTAGGTTTGGGTTTTGGGGTACAGGGGTATTTTAGGGTTCAGGGGTAAGTTTGGGTTTTGGGGTACAGGGGTATTTTTAGGGTTCAGGGCTAGGTTTGGGTTTTGGGGTACAGGGGTATTTTTAGGGTTCAGAGGTAGGTTTGGGTTTTGAGGTACAGGGGTATTTATAGGGTTCAGGGCTAGGTTTGGGTTTTGGGGTACAGGGGTATTTTTAGGGTTTAGGGATAGGTTTGGGTTTTGGGGTACAGGGTATATTTATAGGGTTAAGATGGGTTAGTGTTTAAGGGTGTTGGGGTATTTTAAGGAGTAAGGGTGGGTTATGATTATGGGGTGCAGGGGTATTTAAAGGGAGCAAGGTGGACACCCGGAGCTGGAATGTACAGAACCTGGGAAGAAAAAACAATGAAATATTGGGCACATCGCTCGCTTTTTTTTCGGTAATCCCGCACCCCGCACACGCCCACGCCCCCAGCACAGGCCCACAGCACACGATATGAGACATGGCATGAAGGGTGGAACGTACCACATGCCCCCAGCGTTTGTCTCGCCCCCAGTACACGCCCACAGCACAACACAGACACGCCCACAAGGGACTACTTTGCTGGCACAGTTCTTTTACCTTTTAAATGTATATGGTGGGCGTCTGCATAGCCTATGTCCTTCTGCTGCAACTGCCCTTTCCAACGCTGTATTGGGTGTTGTGATTGGTGCTGTGGTTCCTGAGATTACCCGCCTCAAAGGTTTGGGCTCTCTCTTTATTATATTAGTATAGATATATATTCCTTGTTGCAACACAGTTGACAGAAACTATGGTGCAGGTACTAACCAATGAAAATTTAGTCATTACTTAAATCAGACAAAGGCACTTATCAGTATAAATAAATTCTCTTTTATGAGTTTTAAAGCCCTTACTTTATTTGAGAAACACTACTACTCAGGAAGGGATATTGCTCAGCAAAAATCAGATATCAATATCTAAACCTATTCTGACAAAGTTTTGCCTTTGCTTTCAAAATCTTTTATTTTTTCTTTATTCATTGGAGATATTTATTGAATTCATGTGTTTAGTGAAGACCTAGGAGCAAGGGAAACAAAGCTCTTTACAAGTAACAGATAACAAAGAACACTAACCCGGGTTCTTGATAGTGAGCAGGACCTTTAACAATAACTATGGAGTTGGTATTGTCTAGATAGCTGGTGTTATTTGAAAAGTTAGTTTATATGAACTTTCAGAATGGAAGTAGAAAGGGTTATAACGCTTTGCTCCAAATTCTTGGCATTTGACATTAGAAAGCCTGTTTTATTGTCTTTTTCTTTTTTGGATCTTCAGTAAGAGGCTTGGTTTGCCTCAAGTGTTCCTCTCACCTCCTGAGGTGTATATTTGATTTTACATATTTGGGAAGTATAGCACTTTGTGTGTAATATAGGCTATTTTATAGGTAAATATGGCCTCAGAGGGAATTCAATTAAATGTGCTTAGAAATGGAGTTATGTTATCTTATTGTTTTGCTCCTTTGATGAGGTGGGCTATTGCATAAAGAATGTCATGGAAGCTGTGGATGAATATGTATCGAGAATATTACTTGGGTAGCACCAGATGTAAACTTTATTGAAATATAGATTCAATGCACATATTGCAAACAAAATCTGTCTAATAGAGAAGTGTTCTCAATCTCTAAATCTTGCCATGAGAAGCATGAGAAAACTTTAGTGTGAAATGGAATTCTATAGGCATCAAGGACAAGATTTGCTAAGGCGTACTCAAGCAAAAAGCAATGCATGATGTTGTTTTAGCCAGAGTTAATGGCACTTTGCGTTGAAAATGTGCCTTTTTCTCAATGCAAGAGCCACTTTGCATCAAAGTGTGTTCCTGGCCAGATCTACACAATAACCCTAGGGGTTGACACAAAGCCCCATCTGCTCAGGTAGATTGGCTGTGAATCATAAACTACCCCCTACTTTACAGGTGCAAATAGGGGGACATCTGCTAATTTATTTCTCAAATAAAAGAAGGATTGCATGTATGCTGTAGTGTACAGCACACATATAATATGTGGGATCAATCTGGTATTAGCTACGAATAGGAACTGTACTGGAAGGGTATGCTTACAGTACAAACCATATGCTAGACATCACACACTCAACTCTGCACCATGTTGCAAGGCTTTACATCCTGCACGGCTCCCTTATTTGTGCACCAGTGATAGGGATGACAGCAGGTGCAGGCCAATCTTAGCCCGGAGCCACATCGACTGACTTTTCTCCTTTGCAAATGAAGTGTGGCAAACTGGGGCTCTGCAATGCATTGTGTGAAAAAATAGTAAATCTGGAGTCACATTTCTAAGTATATAAATTCTGTCAGATCCTTCAAAAATTGACGGCTTTAATCTATAGAACAATTTAAAAACAGTAAAGAAGGACTCGGCTACCCTAAATCTCACCTTATGGGGTAAAATTAAGGTTATTAAAATGTACTTCCCAGGTTCCTTTTTAGTTGCACACCAGTTTTAGTTAAGAAAATGATATAAATTGCCCTTTCTTGGGGAATTCCTGTGGGGTCAGGTGGAGAAACCTATATTTGTGTGGGAAATATTAAAAGGGATTAGAAAAGAAGTGATTCAGGATTCTTTGTTTCATATAACTTCAAACTTTATTTCACTTTGGGACAGTTGTTGGAAATCTCTGAACGGGAAGAAAATCCTTATGATTCAATGGAATGAGAACATAGTACCTTAAAACACATTAGTATTGAAGTTGGTGGGGGTTTAAATTCAGGTAGGATTCGCATCAAAGCAAAGTTGACCAAATCTACTATTGGCAGTATTACAGTTATGAACAGTCTATGGAACAGTTAAATCATAAAGTATATCTTTTTTTAAAAATCTACAATATGAAGACTCTCATCTATTAAACTTCATAGACATATCTTTTGACGTAAGCTAGACAAAGTCTGAAATAATGTATCTATGTTGTATTTTTACCTTTTAAAATTCAAAGAAAGTTGCAATCTTGTGAAGAAGAACAATATAATGTTTTAGAAGGACTACTTGAAACTCTCCTTTACACACAGGTATTTTGCTCCCCGCTGTTGATTTTTTAATTACTAAAATAAGGAGACATTGCCATTTAAAACTCCTGAAAGTCTTTAAGGAGGACACATTTTTGAGATGTTAGAGAATATATGAGATTTGGATCTTGAGACATGAATAGCACATATTTCTGTCTAAAATTCTGAATACTGGTGTTAATTTTTCAATTTATCTATTGGTAACCTTTATGCAATAAAAAAAAGACCTTCTGCTTAACAATTTGAATCCTCATGGGCAGTAAGATAATGATGTGTGTTGAGAATGTAAGGGCCATGGTAGTGGTGGGGATCTAATTTTGGACAGTGATCATTGAGAGATCTTGTTTGTTTTTGAAGTCCGAATAACAATCTGTAAAATATGGGTTACCCTGTGTTATGATAAGCAGATGGATTTACTTAAGATGTTTCAAAATAAACTCCTTTGGAAAGCATGGATGATTTCAAAGAAGACAAAAAGTTCCACTACAAGAATGTATAGATTGTTGACGTGTTCCTGAGCACCACAAAAATGTGTACATAAATAATTAATAAGCAATAAACATGGTGTATTGCGCATGACACAACACTCACTGTGGTTTGCTCCTCTTTAGCCACCCCCACGTTTTTTTCTTCTTATTTCTATTTCCCTTGTTTTTATACTAGCAATTGTCTTACATCTCCTTTTTTCAGTATCAGTTGATATTAGGTTTCTTCAGAGTGAGCCTGATTCACAAAAGTAACTTTACACTTTTGAGTAAGGTTACTGCTTTTCGGTATTTACAAACTGCACTTTTGTAGTAACTTACATATTTGTAGTAAGACCAGCACTACACATGAGCAACCACTGGTACTGCAACACCCTCCCATAATAGAAGTAGAGACTTACTATTAAAGTGTAAGTTACTGTAAAAGTGTGGTTTGCAAATATCGAAATGTAGTAACTTACTCATAGGAGTAAGTAACTACAAAAGTGCAGTTTGTGAACCGCACTTTGTGGTACTACTGTAGTCCTACAAAACTTACTACCAAGTGCAGTTTGTGAAACAGGCCCGCAGTATGTAAGCTGTGCTATTTTTTATTTATTTTTTAAATATTTTTTTACTGAGCACTGTAACATACAGTAAATCGTATGCATTTTAAAAGCAATACAGAAGGGTAAATTGGCATGTATCTCTGTCACATTATGAAGCCGAGCATGCAAGTAGTACAAGGAACTTACAGTTGGTGCAGCATCACTTATAGCATAAGTGCGTAAAACTGTACATTCGAACCGATAAGTTAGGTCACTAAGATATGACATCCGGTGCAGTACTCATTACATCCCCCCACCCCAACATAACCCTGCCACCACAATACCCCAACAAAAACAGGTAACTAAGGTACCACTATGTTGACTACACACCGGTTCAATGTTTCTGCATCCGGCATGTGTTAGGCCTGAGAAGCCCCAGAGTGGGGCATGTACTGAGAGGGGGGGAGAGGGGGGAGGGGGGAAAGGGAGCCGATGAGGAGGAGCAGGAGAGAGGAGAGTCTAATGGGAGGAAAGGACTAAGTAACAAAACCGGGGGTAAGGGAGAGAAAGGGAGGCACTAGGATAGTGTATGGGCAGGCATGAATCTGCCTACTTCTAGACCACTGCACCACTGTCCCGCATGCTATACTGTGATTCTCCAGGCACGGCATCCTCCATGGCTTTATATTGTTCCACCAAATGCGCCCAATCCAGAGAGATCGGTCGCTTTCGCAGCCCCCTGTACTCTTCACAGTGTAAAGCCTCCCTTTCAGCAATCACCCATCTGACCACTTCCTCACGCCAAGCGCCCACCCTTGGCGCCAGAGCATATTTCCAATGTCGTGTTATCATACGTTTTGCCAGCATCAGGGCTAGCCCTGCAAATCTGCGTAGTAATTTTAACTTCTTAGGGAAGGGGAACAGTCACTGAAGGCAGGCCTCAATTGTGTCCCACAGATTGCGCTCCGTCAACACCGCCATCCTACGGACAACCTCATACCGAATTTCCTGCAACACCCGACAGTGCCGTATCATATGAAGAAAATCTGCCTCAGGCGTCCTGCATCGTGGGCACTCCGCAGACGACGCAGGAAACATTTTACGTATAGTTGCTGGGGCAAGGTATGCTTTGTGTAATATAAATAATTGAATCGTTTTCAAACGGCAATTCTGAGAGACTCGCCGGGGATGCTCCAGGATTTGGGCCCACTCCCTATCGTCTAATTCCCTTCCCAAGATTGAGTCCCATTTCTACCTAAGGTGTAGCAGTTGGACTTGCAAATTTTCCCTCAATCCTCTATAAAGCCAGCGCACCAAGTGCTGACCATGCCCCATTATGTGAAGTGATCTCAGTAATTGGAAAGTCGAGGGTTCTGCCTGATCTGCATATGAAAAGGTCCGAATGAAAGGCACCACTGCAGCATGAGTGAGGAATAATGTGGCAGGCACTGAGTGAGTGCGAGTGAACTCGTCATGGGGCATCAAAAAGAAATCACCGATTACCCCCACCCCTTCCTGAGTCCACCCCCTTAGTTGGACCGTCGATAAGACACCACGCCTAGTAGGCAATCCACATAGAGGCATATTTGGGGCGTACGGATTAGACATTCTAGCCAACTTCTTCGCCCGTGCCCAATAATGTAATGCAATATGCAGTAAATAAGGAGGATCACGCAACTTTCGTGCACCTGGACAGAGCTGCGACTGAAGGAGCCCGCGCTGCAATAGTGTCAAGGAGTACCCAATTTCGAATAAATTCTTACCCTCCAACCAATATGCCATCCACTGTTACTGGCCTACTATACAGTACGTCCCAAAATCCGGCCCCCTCATGCCCCCGGGCGCACTAGGTAGTTGTAGCTTAGACAGCGCCAAACGATGCCTGCAGCCCCCCAAATCAAAGATGTTAATAGCGTATCTAGTACCTTAAAAATCAGCAAAATCACCGGTAAGTTCACAAAGTAATAAAGGAGGCAGGGCAGCATAAACATTTTCGACACCACGACGTGGCCCGCCACTGTCAGTGGCAACGAATTCCAAAAGGCAACCTGGGAACGCAGCGAGTTAATGGTGCGAACTACATTGCCGTCTATGGTGTCGGTGGTTGATCTATAAATATTGATCCCCAGGTATTTAAAAGTGACAGGCTCAACTTGGAAGCGCAGTGGACTAAATTGTAGAGTGGGAAACGCATAAGTATCATAAAAGGCAAAGGCAACCGATTTAGAAGCATTAAGGGCCAGGCCCGATAGTCCCTCAAATCTGGAAAAGGCGTCATCTATCGTGTGTTTATCTACTTCCAGATCCCGAAAATATAACAGCATGTCATCCGTGTATAAAGACACTGAATGTATCACACCCCGTAACGGGATGCCATAAGGAATCATAATCTGATGCAGGTGCTGTGCAAGAGGTTCCAGGGCTAACCCCAAAAGCAAGGGGGACAATGGACAATCCAGGCACGTACCCCGGGAAATTAAATAAGAAGAAGAGATGAGCCTACCCGTCTTGGCGTGCGCCGTGGGACTAGTATACAGCATGTTAATCCATGCACAATAGGATTGGGGCAGGCCAAACTTAGATAACACCGCTAGCATGTACGGCCAGCTGAGAGTATCGGAAGCCTGGCGTATGTCCAGCGATAAACAACTAGCCAGAAGGGAAGAGTCGGACGCCGCATGTATTAAGGCCTGGAGCCGGCGGATATTCAATGAAGTACTACGTTGTGGTATGAATCCCCATTGATCCGTATGGTTCAAACGGGGAAGAAGTGGAAGGAGGCGCGACGCCAAGACCTTGCTGAGTATCTTATATTCTGTATTTAGAATAGAAAGTGGTCTGTAGGAGAGAAGCTCAGTCCATACCTTATCCGGTTTCAGAAGGGCTGTGACTAGCGCCTCTCTGGTAGTGGGAGGTAAGATCCCCTGCTCTAGGGAGGTAGTATAAAGTTGTAACAGCCTTGGGACTAACCTTTCGGCGAATGCGGAATAGAACTCCACAGGGAGACCATCAGAGCCTGGTGTCTTGTTGCAAGCTAACGCCTTTATTGCCATCCGGATTTCCGCTGCTGTAATCGTAGCAGCCAACTCCTTGGCCATCGAATCAGAAACCGTAGGAAGCTGAACCTCAGCTAGAAAGCAAAGTGTGGGAGCCAAATCATCTATACGCGGGGCGGCATACAAACGAGTGTAATAATCGTGAAACGCAGCATTAATCTCCTCCTGGGACGTAACTAATACATCAGTGATCCTATTCATGGCCAAAACGGGAGTGAGACTCACCGTGGCCGGATCAGCCTCGCCATAGTGTTCCCGCCCTATCCACCTCGGAGTGTATTCGCAGCGTGTAAGCATCAAAATTCAACAAACGTAAGCGCTCTAACAACTCCGCATACTTAATCCTAGCGGACTGAAGTGGTTCTGCACCGTCTACGCTCCCCTGAGTCACCACCTCAAGGGCCTGCAGTTCACCCTCCAGGTCAGTAATGTCCCTAATCGCCTCCCTCTGGGATCCCGCCAACGTCCCCATGGCAACCCCACGTACAGTCACTTTGAAAGCCTCCCACTGGATAGCCCTGGATGAGGCCATACCCTCATTCTCAACAAAAAATGTGTCAATAGCCGTAGCCAGCGCCGCCCGATAAACCTGGTCTTCTAAGTGTAAGGGTTACATCCTCCACGTTGGGATTGGAGCAGGAGAATGGCCCCAAGTCAACCGCAATTCTATGGGATTATGGTCAGAGATAGTCTTACCCAGAAACTCGCAGTGTGTGACAGAAGGGAAAAGAGGAAATGATCCAGACATGTGTGCAACTTATGGGGGTAAGAATAAAAGGAATATTCCCTCATGTCCACGTGCATTGCTCTTCAAATGTCTAATAAGTCCCAACCCCGTGCCCAGCGGGTTAAGGTAACAAACAGTGCCCTAGCCGCCGTATTAAATAAAGGAGGATGGGAACGATCCAGGTCAATGTCTAACACTGCATTTAGATCACCCCCCAGAAGCCACGGGACATGGGACCAGACAGCAAGTGCCCGGGACACCAGCGTGAAAATTGCCTCGTGGGCCACATCCGTTGCATAGAGGGACCCTCATACAACGTGCCTACCATCCAGCGTTCCCAACAGAAGCACAAACCTGCCCTGATCATCTATCTTGCGAGATAAGTGAGAAGGGGATGCCCGCCCGGACCCAGATAGCTGCCCCCTGGAAAAGGCAGAATACGCCTTCGCAAAAACTTGCCCACGCCATCTCCTCTGTAATTTTGCAGTTTCAGTAAGGATTAACCCCTTCGCTGCTAGGCCTTTTCCCCTCCTGTGCTAAGCCCTTTTTTGGCGATTTGGGGTAGTGCGCGCTTATGCCCCTGTAACATTTTGACCACATAAGGTATCCATGCCAAATTTGCGTCCTTTTCTTCCAACATCATGTGGATTCTAAAGGTGCTCAGGGTTTGTGGGTTCCCTTGGAGGGGTCCCAGAAATTAAGCAAAATACAGTAACATTTTTGTTTTTTTCAGAAAAATTTGAAAAACAGGTTGCAAATGAAAGCCTCTGGGTTTTTCCCTATAAATGTTATCCAAAAAGGGTTTATGGGGCTGAAATCAACATTTTCCCAGCTTTTAGGGAATGACAGTCATTTGTCAGAGAATCAACATTTTTCACACAGTTTTGGCATTTTTTCTGGGACATAGCCTATTTTTGCTATTTTTAGAGCTTTCAACCTCCTTCCAGTTAATGGTAGAAATGAGTTTGAAAGCAATAATGGATCCTGGAAAGCTATACATTTTTGAAAAGTAGACAAAATTCTGAATTCAGAAAGGGGTCATTTGTCTAAATCCATGAAGGTTTCTTTATAGAAACTAACAGTTAGATATTGGAATAATTGAAAATTAGTTGAAAAAAACAGCCTTTTGTCTCAACGTTTTCACCTGTAACTTCTTGTAATTTTGACAATTTGAAAGCAATATACCGTTACATCTGTTTGACCTTCCTGGTTGTGGGGATATATAGGACTTGTAGTTTCACCAAGAACCCGACGAACCCAGAGCCAAAAACTGAGCAGCAACTTGCAATGGTATTTTATTATGTACTGGGTATAGAGCACTTATTCTTTGAAAATGTATACATGATAAAATCGGTATGAAAGACACCTATGTATTTCTGAATTGGGTAAAAATTATAGAGTTTAGAAACAGTATATATTTGCACATTTTCAAAATTGGGAATACTCATACTAGCATGAGAATTGTTGGTCATTTTTCAAAAAGATTTTTTTTTACACAATGTCTTTCATTGGTAAGGGAGAAATGCATGAAAACTCAATAGGTAATAACAGTTGATTTACAAATCTGAATTACCCTAAGTCTCCTGATAAAAACGGTACCTCACTTGTGTGGGTCGGCCTTGTGCATGCGACAGGAAACGGCACAAAATGCAACGTGGTCACACCTCAATTTTGCAGTTATAAATTGACCCTTTTATGGCAAAGTGCCTAGCTGTAGTTTTTGCACCCTAGCTCTGCCGGCACCTAGGGAAACCTAGCAAACCTATATATTTTTTAAAACTAGACACCCAGGGGAATTCAGGATGGGGTGCCTCCCACCAGGTTCTGTTACCCAGAATCCCTTGCAAACCTAAAGAATTGGGGAAACTAACGTATTTTCCTCACATTTCTGTGGTGGAAAGTTCTAGAACCTGCATGGATTAACAGATTTCCACCCTCCCCGCGTTCCCCAAAGTCTTATGAGAAAAATGGTACCTCACTTGCCTGGGTCTGCCTAGTGCCTGCGACAGGAAACGGCGCAAAACGCAATGTGGTCGCACCTCAATTTCGCAGTCAATACTGGCCCTTTTTTGGCAAAGTGCCTACCTGTAGTTTTTTAACCCTAGCTCTGCCGGCACCTAGGGAAACCTAGTAAACCTATACATTTTTGAAAACTAGACACCCAGGGAAATTCAAGATGGGGTGACTCAACTGCCTCCCACCAGGTTCTGATACCCAGAATCCCTTGCAAACCTAAAACTTTGGGGAAAAATACGCATTTTCCTCACATTTCTGTGGTGGAAAGTTCTGGAATCTGCGTGGATCAACAAATTTCCACCCACCCAGCCTTCCCATAGGTCCCCCGAGAAAAATGGTACCTCACTTGCCTGGGTCTGCCTAGTGCCTGCGACAGGAAACAGCGCAAAACTCAACGTGGTCGCACCGAAATTTCACAGTGAAAACGGGCCCTTTTTTTGACAAAGTGCCTACCTTTTGTTTTTGAACCCTAGCTCTGCCAGCACCTAGGGAAACCTAGCAAACCATTACATTTTTAAAAACTAGACACCCAGGGGAATTCAGGATGGGGTGACTCAACTGCCTCCCACCAGGTTCTGTTACCCAGAATCCCTTGCAGAGCTAAAGAATTGACAAAAAAACGCATTTTCCTCACATTTCTGTGGTGGAAAGTACTTGAATCTGCGTGGATCAACAAATTTCCACCAACCCCGTGTTCCCCCAAGTCTCCCGAAAAAAATGGTACCTCTTTTGCCTGGGTCTGCATAGTGCCTGTGACAGGAAACAGCGCAAAACGCAACGTGTTCGCACCGCAATTTCGCAGTGAAAACGGGCCCTTTTTTGGCAAAGTGCCTACCTTTTGTTTTTGAACCATAGCTCTGCCGGCACCTAGGGAAACCTAGCAAACCTATACATTTCTGAAAACTAGACACCCAAGGGAATTTAGGAGGGGGTGAATCAACTGCCTAGCACCAGGTTCTGTTACCCAGAATCCCTTTCAAAGTTTAAACATTGACAAAAAAAAAGCATTTTCCTCACATTTCTGTGGTGGAAAGTTCTGGAATCTGCGTGGATCAACAAATTTCTACCCACCCCGCGCTCCCCCAGGTCTCCCGAAAAAAATGGTACCTCACTTGCCTGGGTCTGCCTAGTGCCTGCGACAGGAAACAGCGCAAAACGCAACGTGTTCGCACCGCAATTTCGCAGTGAAAACGGGCCCTTTTTGGCAAAGTGCCTACCTTTCGTTTTTGAACCCTAGGTCTGCCGGCACCTAGGGAAACCTAGCAAACCTATAAATTTTTGAAAACTAGACACCCAGGGGAATTTAGGATGGGGTGACTGAACTGCCTCCCACCAGGTTCTGTTACCCAGAATCCCTTGCAAACCTAAAGAATTGTCGAAAAAAAGGCATTTTCATCACATTTCTGTGGTGGAAAGTTCTGGAATCTGCATGGATCAACAAATTTCCACCCACCCCGCGTTCCCCCAGGTCTCCCGAAAAAAATGGTACCTCACTTGCCTGGGTCTGCCTAGTGCCTGCGACAGGAAACAGCGCAAAACGCAATGTGGTCGCACCGCAATTTCGCAGTAAAAATTGGGCTTTTTTGGCAAAGTACCTACCTTTCGTTTTTGAACCCCCAGGTCTCCCAAAAAAATGGTACCTCACTTGCGTGGGAAGGCATAGTGGCTGCAACAGGAAAAGGCCCAAATCGTACGGTGGAGACTTAAAATTAACCTATAGCAAAACTACCTTATTTTTGTGGGGGGGCACCTGAGTTTTTGGCTTAGGGCTCGGTGGCAAACTTGGGAAACTACCAAATCAAAACAGTTCTGAAAACTAGACACCGAGGGGAGTCCAGGGAGGTATGGCATCCCCCAATGTTTTCCTACCCAGAATTCCTTGCAAACCTTAAAATTAGGTAAAAAAAATCACTTTTCCATACTTTTTTGCGTGGGATTTCCATGCCGGCACAAATGTCCTACCACCCTGCGTTCCCCTTGTTCTCCCGAGTAAAATGATACCTCACTTGTGTGGTTGGGCCAAAGCAGAACAGGCCAAAAAGGTATTTTTAAGAAATTGTAGCGGTCAGGATTGACAAATTAAGCACAGAGAATTCTACTGTTTTGGGGTCATCCTAGTCACAGGCCTTTGGCCTTTGGCCTTTGGCCTATGCCTATCCACTCAAGTGAGGTACCATTTTTATCGGGAGACCCGGGGGAACGCTGGGTGGGAGGAAATTTGAGGATCCACGCAGATTCCACAACTTTACCACACAGAAATGTGAGACAAAAGCGATTTTTTTCAGTGGATTCTGGGTAGGAGAAGGATGAGGGACCCACGCAAGCTATACCTCGCTGGACTCCCCCGGGTCTCTAGTTTCCAGAAATGTATGGGTTAGGTAGGTTTCCCTACATGGTCACCGAGCCCCGGGCCTAAAACTCATGGGAACCCCCTTGTAAAACCAGGTTGGTTTGTGATAGGTAATTTTGATGTCGCCTCATTAGGTTTTGGGCCCTTGCCTGTTGCAGGTCCTTGACCCACCAACGCAAGTGAGGTATCATTTTTATCGGGAGACCTGGGGGAACGCTGGGTGGGATGAAATTTGTGGATCCATGTAGAATCCAGAACTTTCCCACACAGAAATTTGAGAAAAAGGTGATTTTTTCAGCTAAATTTGAGTTTGGATGGGATTCTGTGTAGGAAAACGTTAGGGGACCCACGCAAGTCATACTTCGCTGGACTCCCCTGGATGTCTAGTTTTCAGAAATTTGTGGGTTTGGTAGGTTTCCCTGGATGGCCGCCAAACCTGGGGCCAAAAACTCATGGGACCCCCCTTGCAAAACCAGGTTATTTTGTGTTAGGTAATTTTGATGTCGCCTCAATAGGTTTTTGGCCCTTTCCTGTCACGGGCACTAGGTCTACCCACACAAGTGAGGTACCATTTTTCTCGGAAGGCTTTGGGAACCATGGAGTTGGTGGAATTTTGTGGATTCACGCAGATACCAGAACTTTCCAACACAGAAATGTGAGGAACATTTGTTTTTTTGGACACATTTTTAGGTTTGCAAGGGATTCTGGGTAACAGAACCTGTTGAGAGCCAGTCAAGTCACCCCATTCTGGATTTTCCTGTGTGTCTAGTTTTCAAAAATGTACAGGTTTGCTAGGTTTCCCTATGTGGCGGCTGCGCTAGGGGCCCATAATCCACAGGTAGGCATATTGCTAAAAACAAATCCGTGCCTAGTCGGCTTTCTGCTGCCCTGGGGGAAGATTTCGGGGCTGGGGTTGCCCGGATATGCCCCCAAGGGGGGCAGAAACATTGTGGCTATATTTTTTGGGGGGTGGGGGCATTGGTATGCCCATTCTGGGCAGCCCCCACCCCCACACATAAAAAAGCCAGAGTAATCGTTGGCATCAAGTGGGCTTTTTGCCCCCCCCGGGGGGGCAGATTCGGGGCTACTGCCCCCATCCTCCCTCCAGGGGGGCAGAAAGGCTGTCATTGTTGCGGGTGGGGGATGGGGGCATTGGCATGCCCGTTTTGGGCAGCCCCCAACCTAAGAAAAATGTGCCCAAAAATTCCGTGTGTCTGGTGGGTTTTATGCCCCCCCAGGGGGGGCAGATTGGGGCTACTGCCCCATCTGTCGCCGGGAGGCGCAGGAAGGCTGTAATTTTAGTGGGGGGAGGTGGGGCATGGGCATGCCAGTTTTGGGCAGCCCCACCCTATTTCAAATTTGCCCCCCCCCCCAAAAAAAATGCCTGGCGTCTAGTGGGCTTTTTACCCCCCTGGCAGGGCAGATTGGGGGGTAATGCCCCCATCTGCCCCCAGGGGGGTCAGAAAGTCCACTAGACGCCAGGAAGTTTTTTTGGCAAATTTTGATTAGGGTGGTGTCTGCCCAAGACGGGCATGCCAATGCCCCAACCCTAATAAAAATTTGCCTAAAAAAATCCCTGGTGTCTAGCGGGATTTTTGCCCCCCCCAGATTGGAGGCTACTGCCCCATCAGGCCCCAGGGGGGGTAGGAAGGCTGTTATTTTTGCGGGGGAGGGGGTGGGGGCATAGGCATGCCCATTTTGGGCAGCCCATCCAAATTCAAATTTGCCGGCAAAAAAAATCCCTGGCGTCTAGTGGGCTTTTTCCCCCCCTGGCGGGGCAGATGGGGGGTAATGCCCCCATCTGCCCCCCAGGGGGGTCAGAAAGTCCACTAGACGCCAGGGAGTTTTTTGGGCAAATTTTAATTAGGGTGGAGTCTGCCCAAAACGGGCATGCCAATGCCCCCAACTTAATAAACATTTGCCCAAAACAATCCCTGGTGTCTAGCGGGCTTTTTGCCCCCCGGGGGGGAGGTTGGGGGCTACTGCCCCATCTGCCCCCCCCAGGGAGGGGCAGGAAGGCTGTACTTGTTGTGGGGAGGGGGTGGGGCATGGGCATGCCCGTTTTGGGAAGCCACACACTATTTCATATTTGCCCCCTCAAAAAATACCTGGGGCTAGTGGGCTTTTTGCCCCCCCTGGTGGGGCAGATTGGGGGCCCCCCAGGGAGGGCGGAAAGTCCACTAGATGCCAGGGAGTTTTTTTGGGCAATTTTAATTAGGGTGGGGGCTGCACAAAACGGGCATGATAATGCCCCCACCCTAATTAACATTTGCCCAAAAAATCCCTGACCTTAACTAGCCTTTTTGCCCACCCCCCCGGTGTGGGCAGATTGGGTGCTAATGCCCCCATCGGCCCCTTGGCGGGCAAAAAGGCTGTCATTTTTGTGGGGGAGGGGTAGGGGCATTGGAATGCCCATTTTGGGCAGCCCCCACCCTAATTCAGATTTGCTCCAAAATATCCCTGGCATCTAGTGGGCTTTTTGCCCCTCCGAGGGTGCAGATTGGGGGCTACTGCCTCCATCTGCCCCCCGGGGGGGCAGAACGGCTGTAATGGTGGTGGGGTGGGGGCATTGGCGTACCCGTTTCCGGCATCCACCACCCTAAAAAAATGTGCACACAAAAAAATCCCTGGGGCATAGTGGGCTTTCTGCCCCCCCGGGGGGGCAGATTGGGGGCTACTGCCCCCATCTGTCCCCCAAGGGGGACAGAAAGTCTGTAATGGTGGCGGGGGGTGGAGGCATTGGCGTGCCCATTTCGGGCAGCCCCCACCCTAAAAAAAGTGCACACAAAAAAAACCCTGGGGCATAGTGGGCTTTCTGCCCCCCCCCAGGGGGGCAAATTGGGGGCTACTTCCCCATCTGTCCCCCAGGGGGGGCAGAAAGTCTGTAATGGTGGCGGGGGTGGGGGCATTGGCGTGCCCGTTTCGGGCAGCTCCCACCCTAAAAAAAAGTGCACAAAAAAATCCCTGGTGCATAGTGGGCTTTCTGCCCCCCTGGGGGGCAGAAAGTCTGTAATGGTGGCGGGGGTTGCGTGCATGGCCTTGCCCGTTTTGGGCAGCCCCCACCCTAAAAAACAAGTGCACACAAAAAAATCTCTGGTGCATAGTGGGCTTTCTGCCCCCCGGGGGGGGCGATTGGGGGCTACTGCCCCCATCTGTCGCCCAGGGGGGGCAGAAAGTCTGTAATGGTGGTGGGGGGGTGGGGGCATTGGCGCACCCATTTCGGGCAGCCCCCACCCTAAAAAAAGTGCTCCCAAAAAAATTCCCTGGTGTATAGTGGGCTTTCTGCCCCCCCCCCGGGGGGCATATTGGGGGCTACTGCCCCATCTGCCCCCCAGGGGGGGCAGAAAGACTGAATACTATATATTTATGGGGGGAGTGAAGCCCTTGCCCAAGGGGCCGCTCCCCCCTCCCTGGTGTCTAGTGGGTGGATCCCTGCTTGGGGCGATCCCCAAGCAGGGATCCACTCGGGAGGGGTACCATTGGACAGGGGAGATTCTCCCCTTTCCAATGATACCTCTCCCGTCTTTCTACGTGCTCAGGGGGCTGAGATAGCCCATTGAGCATGTAGAAAGTGAAACTGAAATGAGCCTAAAGGTTCATTTTAGTTTCGGTTTGTGTTCAATGACGACAGTGCGACGTGCGCGCTGATCGTCATTGAACAGAAACCAGGGAGGGGGCCTCGGGAGCTGGGGAAGCTCTTCCCCAGCTCCCAAGGTCACAGGGGTGAAAAGGAAATCCCTCTGCTGTCTACAGCAGAGGGATTTCGTGCCCCTGGCCTCATGACGGAATGGTTCCGTCATCAGCACAGGAGCACCGATGCTCATGACGGAACCATTCCGTCATGAGTATGGAAGGGGTTAAATGTGTCTCCTGGAAGCAAATTATGTGTGCCTTACAACAATGCAATTGCGCTGCTATTCTATGTTGCTTGGCTATGGAGCCCATGCCTTGCACATCCCACGAGACAAGAGTATAGGAATTAACAGCAGACATCATCGAATGAAACATAGAACCCCCCCAGATCCCAACCCAACCCACCCCTCCCCATCCCCCCCACCAGGACCCCCAGACCATGCGGTATAGTTACAACAAATTCAACAAAATCCCAATACTGGGTCCAACGTCCAAACATCGCTCGACCAAACTGTGCAAACAAAGTGAACATACTTCACATTCAACCAGTGCTGTCACCTGTGGGGGAAGGTCGCTAACACCATCTACAGTCGCTCAAGAGCTATAAAGCACTCATGAAAGCACTCAGAACATGGACCGGGTTGGTGGAATTCACCCATTCATTCCCACCTGTACTGACGGCACGCGAGGCCTACAAAGTTCTGTCAGGCAGGCGAAGGCATTTATAGTGAACCGTAGATCTTAATTCGGTCAGGAACACAAGTTGGTGAGCATATCGTACACAGTAGATGTAAGCTGTGCTATAACCTATATATTATATTTCTCATTGTTCTATAGAGTAGTCTTAGCAATTTCATATTAAAAAGTGTACCTATTCACACACCCAGTAAGACATTAGTGCAGATACTCCCTGACCCACACAGACACTCACACATCCATTGATGCCCTCGCTCACTCACTCACTCTCAAAAATTACAGGTTACAGTTAGCAAATAACATGTTTTAAATCTTTAAATAATACACTTAAAAATCCAAAGGTTCCAGGGACGTTATAGTTAGGAAACAACATTTTTGAAACCGTGGACATCCACTGAAAAAAAACAAAGTTTACAGGGACATGATATTTAGGAAATAGAATACAAAAAACATTAGAAATTCCCTGAAAAAAACAAAGGCTACAGGGACATTATAGCTAGGCTTGAATTTCACTCGCACAAAACTAGTAAAATTTAGCAGTTATAGTTAGCTGACCTAACTATAACCTATGCCCCCACAATGTACTGCTTATGACCTCACATATTTCATCACTTATTACATGGTTAGTGACATCACTGATGACATGTGTCCAACCAGTGCTATCACCTGTGGGCGAAGGTCGCTAACACCATCTACAGTCGCTCAAGAGCTATAAAGCACTCATGAAAGCGCCCACAACGTGGGCCGGGCTGGGGAATTCACCCATTCATTCCCAACCGTCCTGACGGCACACGAGGCCTACAAAGTTCTGTCAAGCAGGCGAAGGCATTTATAGTGAACCGTAGATCTTAATTCGGAAAGGAACACAACACGTTGGTGAGCATATTGTACACAGTAGATTTAAGCTGTGCTATAACCTATATATTATATTTCTCATTGTTCTATAGAGTAGTCTTAGCAATGTCATATTAAAAAGTGCATACCTTGTAGTAGATTGACTTAAGCTTGCCATTTATTATGGGTACATTTATTTGAACCTGGTATTTATTTTTTGATACATTTAAATTCTACTTAAGCCAAAATAAACACTTGCTTATCATAAGCAGTCATGTTATTTGTCTTGCAGTAAGAGCACTTTATTTATTGGTATGACATAAGCAGAGATTGTTTGTTGAGCTAAGTTTGTGATCCAAACATTAATAGTATCGTTCTTGGCACCATTTTGTTATTTTCGGACAAAGTTTCATCTAGGATATTGTTTGTCAGTCACTTGAACAGTTGTTTATAATTAGCTGCTGTGTTCAAAAATATTGCCATAATCTGCAGTCATCAACTACTCCCATTAACCATTGAGATAAGAATTGGTCTGACGTACATGCTAAAATGCCACAGGTACAAATATGCTTTTTTGGGGACTTTGCAGTACAAAATGGTGCTTGTTGGATGAAGCCTTATACAGACCAAATGTGCTTGCCCACTGGGTGAAAAATAACCATTCTACTCAATCCCTATTTTTTCCTCGATGGCGATTAATTAGGCAATTTAAAATACCAATTTTTTTCACAAGGTTAATGACCGCAGGAAGCCTAATCTGGCTATTAACCACCATATCCAAGTGTCCAGTTCTTGCTAGCTGCCTCAGGTAGGGTGGCATGTGACAGTTGGCCCATGAAATAATGCAGAGGTACTAGCTTGCCAGGCAGAGTCAATGTTCCAGAGCTCAGCTGCTCAATCTTTCAGTTTTCATCGTTGAAGCCATTCTGTTCAGTAGGTATTTGGTGTTAGTTAGCAAGGCCCTGGATCTTTGTGAATTTTCGACTGTTTCATCTTTGTATCAACTCTTCATGCATGCCAGTCACATCTGTACCTTGGCATCATGCATGGCAGTTAAAATTAGACTTGGCAAAAATGTTCAAACTCGCCCCACATTGCAGGAGGTCAAGAACAAAATGGGGATATTGAGGCAGGCATAGTTAGATTATGGTGTTTTTTGGACAAAATATCGAGATGTAAATTTCGAGAGACAGAAATATAGGAAAAAAATATTGTGAGACAAAACTATTGCGATACAGAAATATCGTTTTCAAGAATATTGTATTTTTCAGGTAAGTAATATGGTTGTTAAAAATATCAGTATTTTCAATGACGTTTTTAATAATATAGTTGTAAAAAATATTGATTTTAATTATCTTAATGTGTTTTGGTTTATATATTAATCAATCAATATGTTAATGTGATGTGTTAGTCTTGTTTGTATAATAGTTAATAATATTTTTAAACATAGTTTGTAATTTAAGTGATTTTTAATTTAACTGCTATGAGTAATTTAAAGTGTCTTAAGGGTTGCTAGTTTTGTAGGGGTAAAGGATGAGAAGTAAATTAAGAAACACTTATATACGAAATAATTATTAATGTTTTATTAATAATTTATTTAATCATTAATTATGTTCATTTTGTAATAATGACATTTTTCTTGTATTTTAGGAGCCGGCTGTTGGGTTTTCAGGAGTATAGGGTGGAAAGTTAATTAAGTTATATTAAACCAACAATTAATTATGAATGTATTATTAAATATTTGATTGATTATTCATTATGTAATCAGTGTAATAACTTTATATTTTTGATGGGCTCTTTAGAGCCCCAGGGACCACCACCTCCACAGGGTTTAAAACCAATAATTAACGGAGACAGCGTGGGTGCCCTGTGCCCGGGGTTCACCTCCACCAAGGTGCCAGCAATGAAAAATAGATGAGGGTGGGGGGCCACACCCAGGCCATATACGGCCCCAGGGACCACCATCTCCCTGGTGCAAGCCCATGAACACAGAAGGAGGGGGGCCGCATGGTCCCCCCTCCTGGAGCCATTGATGGCACAGGGGAATCCCACCCCACATGGCTGGCTCCCTATGTCCCAGGGTGCCCACCCAGAGAACACAGCTGTTTGCTCTGACTTGGCGAGAGCTTTGACAGTCTAACACTTTCCCTACTGTTGCACCGACTAAAGTGGGAATAGTAAATCTCACAGGGCAGGTGTATTTCCTTTGTGGCTGAGTCACTTACACAGCTGCTGACACACCCACATAGATACTTACACACCTACTCACGCACTCAGGCAGTCACAGACCCACTGACAGACCCATTCATGCACTGATATGCCTACTTACAGTCATGCACCCACCGCCAGACCTAATCAGACATGTATACCCACTCACAGACCCACCCAGACGGTCATGCACCCACTCACAAACCCATGCAGCCACTCACACAGCCACTCACACACCGGCAACCTCAATCACAGACCAACTAAGAGACTAACACACCCACTCACAGACCCTCTCACACAGTTATGCTCTCATTCACAGGCTGACTCACACACTCATGAAGGCACTTGAAAGCCCACTCAGACACTCTCACACCCACTCACAAACCCACTCAGACATCCATTCAGACACTCACGCACCCACTGACATACCCACTCAGACACTCATGTACCTATTCACACACCCAGTAAGACATCAGTGCAGCTACTCCCTGACCCACACAGACACTCACACATCCATTGATGCCCTCGCTCACACACTCACTCTCAAAAATTACAGGTTACAGTTAGCAAATACATTTTTTTAAATCTTTAAATAATACACTTAAAAATCAAAAGGTTCCAGGGACGTTATAGTTAGGAAACAACATTTTTAAAACCGTGGACATCCACTGAAAAAAACCAAAGTTTACAGGGACATGATAGTTAGGAAATAGAATACAAAAAACATTAGAAATTCCCTGAAAAAAACAAAGGCTACAGAGACATTATAGCTAGGCTCGAATTTCACTCGCACAAAACCAGTAAAATTCAGCAGTTATAGTTAGCTGACCTAACTATAACCTATGCCCCCACAATGTACTGCTTATGACCTTATTTCATCACTTATTACATGGTTAGTGACATCACTGATGACATGTGTCCTGGGGATCCCACCCCCAGGACATAGTGGTTTCTTCGCCCACACCAGCCCTTGGAATTTGCTCTCACTTGGCTGGAGCATTTTCAAATCTCACGCCAAGTGGGAGAAAACACCAAGTTAGCTCTCAGCGCGCGGGAGCAGAAAAAAGACTTCTGTCCACTGGGAGTAGACTTTAGATTTGTTTCCATGCCCACTGCAAACTTTGAAGCATTGATATTCAAAGATAAGTAGGCAAAATGGCTGGACAGGTCACAATCCACTTGCTACAGAAGAGTCTTTTCCCTACCAAACTGCACTTCACATGCCCAAATGTGGCTAGAATTCTTCCTGTTTTTGCAGCACTTCATACTGAACGCAGAATTCTTGGCCAATTGTTTGGAAGCCAAGCCGGCAAAAAACGACACACTAAAACATGCAATGTGGGAAGTAATAAGCAACCCCCTGACAAGCTGGCATAGCTACCCAGACCTTACATTGGATGTTTTGGAAGCCGAGAGATCTGGGCAAGTGAACTCCCTGTGACTCTAGTTTCAAAAACATTGGTTTAACAAGCAAATTGAGGTAACAGGACGTGCAGGCCTTGGAGAAACAGGCATGTGCACTTGGGCAGTAACATTGCATGATCCAGGGGCTCTCTCGATCTATCTCTCTTTAACCTTTATTAAGGATATGAAAACACAGCTGATGATATTATCAAATCTAAATTTAGATTTATTCGGTTTTCATTTTTAAATCACAAAACCATAAAAGCACAATTTCACAGTAAACATCACAGTTATTCCAGAACAACCAGTTAAAATCAATTGTTAAAAGATCTGAATAGTTTTATCGTTTTCAGGCTACACGTTAGCCATTAAAACATCATTTCACAATATGAATCACAGTTATTTAGAACACTCAATTAAAAACAATTTTTAAAATAAATCAGAGACGGCATTTATAAGACTTTTTCAAAAAGAATACAATTCAAAGTTGTTTCCTATATTTAATTACACTTTTCAAAAAGAGAGCAGTGTTGTGAACCTATCTAGGACCCTAATCAAGATATCCCCGATTCATGCACTTATATGGTTATGACAAAACATATCCTTATAAAGGCATAGGAATCATGTCCATATCTAGTCATAGCCCATGCAGTCCAAATACGGCAAGGCTACTCCCATAGACTCCTAGAAAGTACAACGCATTCTTTAAACAAACCAAGCCTCCAGAAGCCCAGGAATTCCCCCTGCTTTTGTTTTGATTTGCACAAGAACTCCTGGAGTCCAGAAAGGCCTGTTAGTTCTTAGTGACGTCTTATGTCCAACCTTACGTCAAACCCGGCACCTTCCAGGTATAAATATACCAATGTTGCCTTAAGCAAACCCACGGTGGTTTGGAGCAGAGCAGCTATCTACTTGCCCGACGCCCCGCTGATGCGAGTGCCGAAGGAAGCCGACCCTCCCATTTGACACACTGAGAGAGACGCTGGCTTTTCTCCTGCCGAGAAATTCCAGCTCCGGTGTTTCCAGTCACCCTTGTGGGTTGCTGGGAGATCGAGTCTTGAGACACGAGATACAAGACCTCTTTCATTTAAGAACCAAGGTACGGAGCTGACTAAATCCTTAAGAGAATTCTTGACTCAGATTCTTGGCAAAAAACAACTTCACTTAAACTGCAACTTACTTACTCCTTCCCACGTATTAGGCTTAGGTCAGGTACACCAGGCTAGGCGTATATTAGAAGCACCAGTTGAGTACGTTAGTCAATGTTTTTATGTATGTATATATTTTATTCGTTTTAAAGTATCATATGGCTAAGAAACCATATCAATGCTTTTACAGTATTATTTCATAATACTACTTTTACTGTACACACTTTACTTCATGATAAGTATTGCAATTGTGGCAACTCACTTCTCTTGCATGAGAAAGAAGACTGCTCAATAAATAACAACTTTTATTGAAAACGCCCGTCTCTCTATTTCTCTGCACTCCTGGTGAAATTAAGCATGCACGATTGACTGAGTGAAATAGCTGTCTATTGTTTTCACACGACTCTAGAGTTATACTCTTTATTTTGAGGGAGCAAAGTTGTCATGTTTATGCGGTTGTCAGAAGCTAATCCCTTCTTGTCTATTCAGGGAAATGAACACCTCCTTGTTTACTCGAGAACGTTTCTAGTGATCTCTGAGCTAGCTGGCAAACCTAATTAAGTCTAACATAGTCAGTAGAGACCTAGATGACCACAGTCCTACGTCTAAACTGCTGTTTATATTATTCCAATGCGCAGAGCCTATTGGGAATATAGGAACTACACTAAAAGGCGCCCAACGGTTGGTAAGGCGATCATCTAACGCAAGACATTAGAGTAACTCAGTCGTGCTTTTTCACACAGACCCTTTTTCCCGTAAAAACTCCAAAAGACGTCTGGAGTGGGTAAAAGGTTAATATCCGCCGGAACTTAGTAGGAAGAGATTCCTATGTATTAGTTTTTGGTTTAGTCAACGTTGAAGGATACAGTGTTCCAAAATTTTGTGCACCTAATCTTTGTTTTCCTTGAAACTTGCTCTCCAAAGTAACAAACCTTTCAGTCAGTAAAAATGACGGAAAGTTACGAAGAAAGGGATAGAGCTAGAATAGCAGCTCAACTCCTAGCGGATGACACAAGTCTCCGAGATGAAGACCCGAATGCTATAATCATTCCGGTCAATGTAAGAAGAACTATAACTCCTAAACTTATAGAAAATGGACTATCACCGAGAGGTGGTACAGTCATATTCGTGGTAGAGGCCCATGAATATCAGCAGACAGAGGTATTCTATTCATGGATATATTTTCCAGCAGCAAACGCTGTAACACAAGACTTCCACTATTACAAAATAGAGGAACCTCCGGATGAATACGCTCTGTTCGAGGACGTTGAAATCCCACTAACTTACCAAGAGCACCTGCTCTGGTTTAATGGCGCCCTAAAACATCAAAATCACATCACCAGGCTCGGTCCACTAGGTAGACCAGGAGCCACATGGCCGGTTCTAGCCAGCTACACACCACATCCCGACATTGAAAAAATGTCAGACCGGAAACTTTTAGCTCAGCTAAAACTACTAATTAAAATACATAAACAATTGGTCCAATATGTCATGCGGACTTCAACAGTCCAACCAGCAATACAAATTCCACAGCACACCCCTCACCAGGGGAATACAAATAAAATCACACCACAGAATATACAATCAGCCATTGGCAAAATTCCTGCAAAACGGGAACAGATTCCATTCTGGTTAGCCCAGAAAATTACTCAAATATAGGCGGTATTTCCTGATACAACACCTAATGAGAAACACAGAATTCTGACTATCTGTCTTCCAATGGGGATCGCACCACATGTGGAGGACTGTGACACTTGGGCCACAGTCTTTGCTTCTATTTACACAAAAACACATGGTGTTCCGTCCATGGCGGTTATACCAGACGTACTAAGACAGATTCAAAATGAAAACGGTCCAGAACCTGCTTTGACTCTTGGTATGAAATTACTGAAAGACTTTAGGCAAGTCTCGGCTATATTACTAGCCAACATAAAAGGAGAAGCAGCATCTGTGGCGATCCGCCAGAAATTGAAAGAAACAGATATAGCAGAACAACCTTTTGAACCTGCCAGAATCATAGAAAATCCTATGAAGAACTAGGTAGAGATAGTTTGGGTGGGAAACCGGTAAAACCCCAACTAACTGAAAATCCTGAAAAAAAAATTATTAAAAATAATCTGAATACTCCAAAAAAGAGTTGGGAGGGTAATAAACAATCCAATCCCAGAGAAAAACGGTTTCAGTCCAGAGGAAGGTCTCCTCAACGAAGAGATAGATCTCCAGAACGAGGAGGCAAGTCTCCCCACAGGGAGCCCTCTGAGAAAAGATACAACCTTAGAGATAGGGATAAATTAGGAAAACCTGACAGATATCAAGATATTGATACACTTCCCTCTCCATCTTTTCAGACTTCCTCACAGAAATCGGAAAGAAGAGAACGGGCAGAAAACAAGGAAGAGCACGTCAAGTCGAAAGACAAGGAACCTGCTCATCAAAGTAAAAAATTACAATTTCCAAAGAAGAAGGTAGCTAGTATTAAAATAAAACATGCCGAGGATTCTGAGGACACAACTGAAAAATGGAGAGTGGGCCTAGACAGTGCCAGACAGTGCTAGCCAGCGCGGCAGAAGTAACCATAGCTCGCAATATCCTGATGAATCTTCTGGAGACAGTGGACACGAATGAATACATTCAAGTGGAAACTGCAGACACCGGAGTTAGCAAACCCCATAAATTATATGAAATAATATTGCGTATAGAGGGGGACAAAACTAGGAAAGTAAAGGGTCTCTTTTGGGACAACTTATCTAAAGGCTATGACATCCTGTTAGCTGAGAAAGACTTGTCACCAGAGTTTGTCAGAGAGTGCCCTCATGGCGAAGAAATGATTATGCCTGCCTTCTCAAATCACATTCCAATTCATAAAAAATACACATTTGCAAGAAAATGGGCAGTGGCCCAAGCCCCTGAATTATATAAAAATCATGTAGGATGGGATGAGGATTCTCCTCACCATAAAATCCAGTTAAAAAATCAACCTACTGCCTAAAGGCAGTATCCTGTTAAGCAAGAAGCTAAAAAACAAGTCAGGGAGATCTTAGATCAACTTGAATATCAGGGGGTGATCGAAACATGCACCTCACAAATGAACAATCCTTTGTTTCCTGTCTCCAAGCCAGACGATTCATATCGTCTAGTTTTGGACTACAGACACCTAAACTCCTGCTGCAAAACATTTGCAGTACAAAACTCACACAGTGCAGCACTAATGAATAACATTGTGCGCAAAAAATATAAAACAACATTAGATATCTCAAATGGTTTCTTTTGTCAAAACATTGCACCTGAAAGCAGGTATTTGACCGCTTTCTCAACAATGGGGTCGCAAAAACAATTCTGTCGACTCCCACAGGGATTCAAGAACAGCCCAGGATTATTCTCAGCAAGGGTAACAGAGTTACTACAAATATATGATGATGAGGCATTATCATATGTCGATGACATCTATCTTACAGATGATGACCTGGAGACACACTTGAAAAGAGTGAACACCATAATACTTCACAGCTGAAGGGTATCAATTCAACTTTAAAAAGTCACGAATTGCCCATCTAACTGTCCTGTTTTTAGGATATGAATTATCAAGTGAAGGCAAAAGCCTAGCAGACAACTTCTTAGAGAAGTGTGCAGTACTCCAAGCTCCAAAAACGCTGAAGAACTTACAATCAATACTAGGTTTCCTGAATTTCAGAAGAACATACATTCTAAATTATGCAGAGAGGGTTAAACCTCTCTATGAATTAATAAAACCTGATTTCAAACCAATCAATTGGACTCAGAAACACACAGAAATTTTAAGATCATTACAAACAGACATGTTAACTAAAACAAAACTGCAAACACGCGCAAATGAACGCAACCTTGTAATCCGAGTCATCCCAGGAAGATGCGGATTCACATACCTGACCTCTAATGAGGGAGAAACGGTACCAATAGCATACAAATCACACTTGTACACACAAGCTGAAATGAAATTCAGTTCTACTGAAAAAATTCTAACTGCGGTTCAAACTGCTGTAGCAAAAGAAAGAGCCCTAGTCCAAGGCAAAAGCATATCTGTTTTAACAGCAGTATCAACCCTTGAGGCAGTAACGAGACCACGCATTCCAAATTCAGTGGCATTAGATCCAAAATGGACACAATGGGAAAATTCTCTTGCTGCAGAAGACGTGAAACATGCTTTTGACCTGAAAATGAAAAGACTAGAAGATCTAGAATATGAACAAGCATATCCTCTGTCAATCGAAATTCTGCCTCTAGAACAATACACCTGTGTAATCTACATGGATAGATTTGCACAACACTACGATGTGGATAATAAATCCTACAATGCAGCGTGCGCGATTGTTAAAGGTCGCTGGCGCTTTGGTAAATTCAGACCGATAATTACAAAAACTGAATCACTCAGAAACTGTACAGCTCAGCGAGCTGAAATAAGATCTTTAAAGATGGCGCTTGAAAATGCCGATCGCGAATTCCCTACACTAATAGTGTGCGATTCGCATTACTGCGTCAAGTCTTACAATAATGACATGCAGACATGGATCAAAAACGGTTACAAAGATGACACAGGTGCCACAATAAAGCATAAAAAGTTTTGGGAACAAGTAGTTCTTTTACAGAAAGAATTGCAAAAGACTCACATGATACATACACTGAGTCACCAACGTGATGGCGTTCACGTTGCAGGGAATTCATTGGCTAATAAGCCCAGAGCGGCAGCGGTTCAACCGGCTTCCGTAGCCACAAAAAAGCATTCTAAAAAACACATAGATGGAGAAACCATGCTGGTAGTAATAGCCTCATTAAAAGGCGACTATGCAGCATTAACTCTTGACTATCCACTCAATAATACATACATAATTGATGCAAACTCCGTTCCTTTTGCTCAAGTCCCTGGAGTGGGGGATAGAGTAATTCCAAACACGAACTGGAGGGCTTACTTGATACAAGAAGCACACATGGGACAGGGTCTAAGGCACCAAGAGATTGTGAAATCTCTAAAAGAATTACAATCAGAATACTGGTGGCCGGGGATGAGCCTGCAAAATTGCAAATTTGCAAAGGATTGTCCAGACTGCAACAGAGATCGCAGTTGTGAACCGGACCAGACTACTGCCAGGACTCCTTTATTAGAAAGCATCAAGCTATCTATACACAGAAATCCAGGCGGAGAAATGCGTTCCCATAAATATTAAGACTAGATTCACTTAAAATGCAGGCCCCAGCGCTAGGCTGATGCTAGAACTGTTATAAAAGATTTGCGAGTCTTTATCGGCACATACGCAATTGGCATGCTACATTCTGATCAGGGTCCTGCGTTTAACACTCGAGCTTACAAAGAGGCCATGACCAGCATGGACATTGCATTGCGGTACTCTTCTCCCTTCCATCCTGAGGGAAATGCGGTAGTGGAAATAAAAAACCGTGACATAAAGCAATCTATAACGGCGAGGGTATTAGGTTCGGGTGATGGGTGGGTCAAACATTTAACAAGTGTCCAACGTAGTCTTAACAATCCGCCAAGAAATTCTCTAAAAGGTATCACTCCATACGAACTATTGTTCGGTACTAGAATGCACATCCAGGACTTAGATTGTCAAACTTCAGTGGTAGAAGAAAAAGCCTTTGATATCAAAGATTGTTTGGCTGTTTTACAGGACTTAAATGAAACAAGAAGAAGTCTGAGTAAGATAAAGTTAAAGCCAACAGCCACTGAAGAGAAACCACCTGTCCCAGCAAGACCTGTCTGGATTCCAAAGATTGGGGATCTAGTCACAGAAAAGATCACGGTGAAGAAGGAATTTGGGCCTTCTTACAGAAAAGCAGTACCTGTCTTAGCTGTCAGCGGAACAAAATCAGTAGTACTACCGCCCCTTGCTGGTAAAAAGGAGAACAGAGTTGGATCCATCAACCTGGTAAAACCACAATCATGTGGCCAATAATAAGTAGTAGGCTCAGTGGACTCCCAAGAAATAGCAGAAGACCAAATCTTGCTACAATCCAAGAGGCTCAAACTGAGAGACTAATCACTTTTGATAAACCTGCAGTGAATAAAAAAGGACTATGCAACAAAGCCATGGAACTTGTGCCTCTTGAAACCCAAATTGCAACAGTTCGTCAAGAAACACCTGTCTACAATGATGTAGCATCGGACTATACTAATGTCCCAAAGAAAGATCCAAAGACTAAAGAAAATGGGGAAGCAATTCCAACAATTGACAGAACTGCATCTGGCTACTTCATCAATTTCGATGACTTTTCTGATGATCCAAGTGAACATGAAGAAACGCCAGCAACAAACACTTTCAAAGACAAAGTAACTGAACTCTTTCATCAACTCAAAGAAACATATCTGATTTCTCCATGGATTGAATTATGGATTGTGTTAGGTTTACTTTTCCTCCTGCTTTGGCTCATCATGGTTTTATGTTTGGGTAGATGCATTGATGGAAAATATAGTACAGTGGACACAGCAAGTCAGAACATCAACTTGGTCCTAAAGCCTCACAAATCCTCACACATCGAGAAAAGAGAACTGTCAGTGAACATCACAGCCAATCCAATACCCTGTGGGGTAGCATGGGACAGAACGGATTATGAAATTTATGGCCCGATTGAGCTCTTGAAATATCCACACCAGTTCAAGGTTTCATTAAGTGACTTTGTAAAACCAAGTACTTTCTCTGATGATTGGGACTTTGAAAATATTAATAATATGATGTCAGATTTAGTAATGTCAGCTAAATTCACAGAACATGATTATTTGCAGGGTTCATCAAATTATGAAGAAATGTACTGTTATAATCATTATGGTCATCACTATTTCCATAAATCTGCTCAACCTAGAAATGTTTTTAATTATAACCAATGGGAACATTGTGCAACACCGCCTAAAGGCAGCTCGAAAACATTTTATGAGAAATTCCAATACTACTCAGGGTTTAACAACAGTGATCCAGAAACGTTTTATTTTAAAATGTTAAATAAGACAGGAATGAAAACAATGTTGACAAATACTAAATTGATTTATTCTGAAACATTTTATGAAAAAATGTCTACATTTGGTTTTGAATTTTGGAAAAACAACATTGAAACAAAAACCATCTGGGGTACTAAAGACTGGCAGGTACAAGGTCTAAAAGCATTATTTAGAGCCTGCATGATCCCAGAACAGATAATATTCCTGAATGACACCATTCAACAAACAACCTGTCTTGGTTTAGCCAAGATAAAAGACTTAAACAAACCGTCTATTCCGAAGCCCATACCTGATAGTAATAGCTTTACAGATGTGGAGATAGACGTATCCCATATTTTACACCAAAACAGAACAAATCCTGATTGGAAAAAAATGGTTGATCTGGCCCACAGACACAAATAACTGTCAAGATAGATTCCTGAACAAAACACAGGGGTTAAAACAGAACAGGCCAGACCCAAGATATTCCCAGAGACAACATCCAGGGATAGTTACAACATACAGTGTAGGGAAACTATGCCTCGAGTGGCTACAGAAATCCACACTGGCTGAAATTAAGCAACACTTAACTTTACTTAAAGAAGGTGCTGACTTGCGTGATTTCATACTGGGACCACGCAAACAGCGTCAAAAAGTTTCATATACGCCGGTATATACGCTGCTTACAACGAAGCTTGGAAAGTGACACAAATTGAAACTGCAGAAAAAATACGAGAAATTGATCGTATAAATTTGGAAAAATCCCTTTCTGTAGTGGACAATGGGTTAACGACTCTGTCCCCCAGAATGTATTCACTGGACAGCATTGTATCATCTGCTATTGATATAATAGAGCAGGACTTGCTAATGTTACACCATGGTCAGTCCCAATTACGTTCTATTGTACAGCTAGGCTGGACGTTGCAAAACCTGCGTTCAGGCTACGTGCCATGGCGTCTAATCAACACAACGTCATTATTCTCTATCTTTAACCTTACTGATAAACAAATCAGTTTGGCACAAAAAGGAGCAGACTATACGATTCTGAGCATTGAAAAACTTGAGAGATTACCATTGACAATGTCAGAGAGACCTGTCATTGAATGGATAATACATGGAACGATTACAATCCCCATAACAACTTTCCAGTTTAAGTATTGCGAACAATATATACCAGCAGGCCTGTATGAAAGGTTGGGTAAAGGATACATCAAGTCAACATGGAATTTACCTTACACACACAAATGTTATATTGAAGGGAAAAAAAGAGGTATTTCTTAGTGGTAACAATTGTAAAAAATCACTAAGCGGTACACTTCTGTTTCAAGGTATTAACTTGCATGGAGCCTGCGAAGGTTCATCAAATAACCTTTCATGTCACCTGCACGGCACTCCTGCAACAGAGATAGAACCTTTTTTCAGACAGCTTTCCAATGGCAGGTATGTTCTAATAAGTGACCACAGCTGTTGTGGCATGGTGCCAGGAACAGCCTATCTCGTGAGCGTTACTTCCATGGTCACTTGCTGTATGCAAGTATTGTATCCAAGCAGCAATCCAGACATGGAGGCGGCAATATGGCCTTCTTTGAATATCTCTTCTGTTCGAATTGATACTTTAAGCAGAATGAAGTCTATTCTTTTACAGACAACTGTGCCTTTAACCTCGTCCAAAGAGACATATGATCTGCAAGTTGCAAGGACAGCGACAGAGATACATTCCCTATTATCAACAAAATTGCCCTGTGCATTTCGTAGGAATGTTAGGTCAAATTTTAAACATGTCTGATACCAGTGGCATCGCACATGTATTTAAGACAATTTTTTCGGGACTGTTAGCATCCTTTGAAACAGTTCTGGGCATTTTCCAGAATTTTGTGCATTCGTTATTCGGCAGCCTGCCTCTTCTTTTGGGACTCGTAGCAGGAATTTTATTTTTGATCCTTCTGCTCCGATATGGCAAGCCTAGCCACAGACAAAACTCCAGCTACGATGGAAGAAACGATCCTAGCAATACGCTACCGAGACCGAATCACTAGAGTCCACGGATTAGCCCGGCTAAGAGATCTGAAAACAACTTGGTTTCTTTCATTCAGACCAATCTGGCAAGATTGCATCTTACCTGTGCTTCGATGTCTGCTATGCGGAGAAGAATGCGTGTTGGACGTCTGTCTTACACTACCATCAGCCGTACCAACGGATATCGATACTTTGCTTGGTTCGGTAACGGCTCATGCAACGTGTTGTCCCCAGCGGCTACCTATTCTGATGACGGCATTCGTTGAGACTTCACCATTATGATTAGGTGGCGGTGAAGTACGAGATGAAAGCAGCAGCACACAGGTACAACCTTCTGTGAGCATTGCTGATCCAGACATCGATGATAGCAATGATTCTCACATTTGCACTATTTCAGCTTTTTCAAACTTGGTCGAACTTTCACCTGATGTTGTAGACCAATTTTTCGCAACCCTGTCTGATATGATGTTCTCTCCGAACAACGAGAATAACTTTTAAAACAACGAGCACACAGCGTTCCCTGAACTCTGAATTCGGCCTTCAGTTTTTTGATAAACGAAAGTACTGAAAACAATTGGAACTATTTTTTTCCCCTGAAAGCGAAATTATTTTTTTCCACTTCCAAAATATTTACCTTTTTTTTTGGCACATGGTACTCTGCTTAAAGTAGAACTATTCTTAAAGAACAGAGCTTCTATTTTTAGAGACACTAGAGACAATATTTTACCTCAGCCTCTAGCACATGTACAGTATTTTGTAAATATGTGATGAAATGGTCTCGACCTTCTTTTATGTATTCAGAGCCATTTCATAAATGTAATTTTCGCAATTCATTCAGCCAATATTTATATATGCATTTTTTTAATGATATCACTGCTTGAAAAACGTACAGTACCAATACCCATTTTCGTGTATATACCATACACCATTTCAAATGCAAATTATGTATTTTGGGGTGGGTTGGAAAACACACATGCATCGTTATATGTTTAGTATTGCTTAGTATTTAGTAATGATGGACATTAATACGTGGAGTGGGTGTTGTGAATCTATCTAAGACCCTAATCAAGATATCCCCGATTCATGCACTTATATGGTTATAACAAAACATATCCTTATGAAGGCATAGGAATCATGTCCATATCTAGTCATAGCCCATGCAGTCCAAATACGGCAAGGCTACTCCCAAAGACTCCTAGAAAGTACAACGCGTTCTTTAAACAAACCAAGCCTCCAGCAGCCCAGGAATTCCCCCTGCTTTTGTTTTGATTTGCACAAGAACTGCTGGAGTCCAGAAAGACCTGTTAGTTCTTAGTGACGTCTTATGTCCAACCTTACGTCAAACCCGGCACTTTCCAGGTATAAATATACCAATGTTGCCTTAAGCAAACACACGGTGGTTTGGAGCAGAGCAGCTATCTACTTGCCCGACGCCCAGCTGATGCGAGTGCTGAAGGAAGCCGACCCTCTCATTTGACGCACTGAGAGAGACGCTGTCTTTTCTCCTGCCGAGAAATTCCAGCTACGGTGTTTCCAGTCACCCTTGCGGGTTGCTGGGAGATCGAGTCCTGAGACACGAGATACAAGACCTCTTTCATTCTGGAACCAAGGTACGGAGCTGACTAAATCCTTAAGAGAATTCTTGACTCTGATTCTTGGCAAAAAAACAACTTAACTTAAACTGCAACTTACTTACTCCTTCCCACGTATTAGGCTTAGGTCAGGTACACCGGGGTAGGCGTATATTAGAAGCACCAGTTGAGTACGTTAGTCAATGTTTTTATGTATGTATATATTTTATCCGTTTTAAAGTTCATATGGCTAAGAAACCATATCAATGCTTTTACAGTATTATTTCATAATACTACTTTTACTGTACGCACTTTACTTCATGATAAGTATTGCAATTGTGGCAACTCACTTCTCTTGCATGAGAAAGAAGACTGCTCAATAAATAACAACTTTTATTGAAAACGCCCGCCTCTCTATTTCTCTGCACTCCTGGTGAAATTAAGCATGCACGATTGACTGAGTGAAATAGCTGTCTATTGTTTTCACACGACTCTAGAGATATACTCTTTATTCTGAGGGAGCAAAGTTGTCATGTTTATGCGGTTGTCAGAAGCTAATCCCTTCTTGTCTATTCAGGGAAATTAACACCTCCTTGTTTACTCGAGAAAGTTGTTAGTGACCTCTGAGCTAGCTGGAAAACCTAATTAAGTCTAATATAGTCAGTAGAGACCTAGATGACCTCAGTCCTACGTCTAAACTGCTGTTTATATTATTCCAATGCGCAGAGCCTATTGGGAATATAGGAACTACACTACAGCAGTGTTTCTTGTAAAGCATTCATTATCTAAAAACTGCAGTGCCAAATAGGCAGGGCGGCATTTCCTCAAACCCCAACTTCCCAAGATAGGTAGGATCCACCTCTTTCTTTGGTCCGAGTAGTATTTACAAAATAAAACCACATGGATTGTTGATTGGGGTGAAGATCCATCACAAGGGTAGGTTATTAAGTTTTTGGACCAATATTTAATCATAGGGAAGGATACTGATTGATGAAAAAGATCTAATCTAAAGCGTGTAAGGACAAGTCTGTCGTACCCAGTTATGTAATAAATTAAGTATGGTTACATTGCAATAGTAGAGCAAATCAACTGGTTTGTTTGTATTGTCGGTTTAAAAACCTCACTGGCATGTCTAATTTCCTCCAAGAGAGTCATACACCATTTTTTAAAAGCTTTTCTAGGAATTGAACACATCAGTGAAGGATTAAGAAAAAGTTCAGGTTGCCCCAAGTCCATCATAAAATGTTTAATATATTTCAGCCACCTAATATCTAGGGCGTGTTCTAACTTAAGGGTGCCACTTAGGACATTCTGGTTAAATGTTGTTTTTGATGAGGTCCAGATTCGGTGCCACAGTAGAACTGATTGCACCCTTATTATATTCGGGATATATTGTAACCCCAGCTCAGTATGGCAGATATAGGTTGACGTTGAACAGCTGATGATATTAAGATTTAAGTCAATCCCCTTAAAAGCCGACTGGTATGGACAGAGGGATTTTTATGAATCCAATAGGAAATGCTGTTTTGGTGCAAAGAGCAAGGAATCCTTGTACCATCTCCTCTGTATCTGTGAAAAGCTGCTCCCAGTAAGTAAGTTCTGGTTGCACCCACTATGACGTATCATATACATCAGGACTTATCAACGTGACGTGCAAGCTTGTTTGAAAGGTGAATCATCTCAAGTAGCGGCTTGATTTCTGAAATGTATCAAATATTCTTCAGTAACTTTGTAGATGTGGTGAGAATTGCTGGAAGTAAGATAATATTATTGCCATTGTGTGCCCACACATAAATATGCTGCCAATAAGTTCTGACCCTTCTGGGCACTGGCATGGGCTACCTATCAAATATTAATCGGACTCCAACTCAAAGTAAAATTGGCATTGGGAAAATGACCTTGCACGTTCAGCAGCATGAGGTGATATGAGCACTTTATAGTCTTCAGGCGGTCAGACAATAATATCGCCAGCACAGGCCTTTTAATTTAACATGCTGCTAAAAACTTTGCACCTTAATCTGGCCTCAGAGAATTGAACTTTTCATTAGGGGTGAATAGAGCACTTTCTGGTCTTTTGCAGGTCAGACAATAGTATTGCAAATGCAGGCCTGTTCATTTAACATGCTGCTTAAACCGTTGCAGTTTACCAAGGCACTAGAATCTGACTTTTCATCAGATGCCAAGCCAGGACTTTAGGTGTTGTGCACATAGATTTGTTTTAAGTGTTGTTTTTAGTCTTTTCTACTTCAAATTGTTGCCTTTTGAACTGTTTTGATTAATTGTTTCTTGGTTTTTTTGCGCTTAAGCCTATATATCACTTGTTAAAGAATGTGGAGATCTATTGTAATGATATAAATGAATAGTTCAATAAAGAACTGTCTATCTACCAAAATGTCTATGCTGTTTGCATAGCACTACATCAATGACAAATTGTCTCCACTATGAACAACATATCATACTTAAGAGATGGACAATCAGTTTGCATTTGTCTGCTCAATCTCATCCTGAGTCACAAACCTCCTCTCTCTCTTTGCCTTGGATCCAGTATTGAATTTTCTGAACTTTTGCCACCCAGACAACTCTGGATTCCATCAGGTGTTCTCCTCTTCTACTGAGATACCCACAGTTCACTTTTGCTCTGGATTTCAATCTCAGTATCAATTTGCGCTCTCCTGAAACACTCACCAGGTACCGTGTTCCGGCCACTGCCCTATCCTGGAATAACCAGTGGTTCTCTGATTCTGTGTGGTTTCGTTCCACTAGGTTCTCAGTTGTGCTGCAAAGTAGGACAGTTAGAGATCAGGCATCCCCATCTCTCCCTCGCTGGGTGGAAGGAAGCTGAGAGCCTTTTTCATCCATGGTTTACTGCCCTGCCATATGAATTGCAGAAGCTCTTTGGAATCAGGCCTGATGGAGGTTGTAGGGAGAGAGTCTGAAATAGATATAAGATTTTGGGGAGAACCGTCATTTTGACCGCGGCTGTTCTGCTCAACCACGAAATCGGATGATGTTTCCACCTTTGGATATCGGTGTGGATTTGCCTATACAGGTTGTAGTAATTAATAGCGGGAGTGGCCTATGTTGTTGATGCTAGCTGGATGGCTAGATAGGAGTCAGAGGTGTGAGACCATTAAACAGGGTGCTGAGTTTTAATTCGTTCTACCATCTAGGGTGGAAGAGAGAGATTAAGTGCAACTGATTTCTCCACATTTACTTTGAACCCTGAAGCCGTACCAAAGGATTCTAACTCTGCAAGGAAAGCGTTCAAGCACTTGTCAGGATTCTATAGTGTCACTAGGGCATCACTTGCATATAGACTGATGGCGTGTTTGTCCCCCTCAAACGGCTCTCCGAGGATGTGCTGGTTCCCTCATACTCGCTGCGTGAATGGATTCATGTATAATGCAAAAAGCAGGGGCGATAAAGGATCCCCTGACGTGTGACCATTTATTCCAACCGTTGCTGTGGGAGAGCGATAGCAGTTTTGGATCCGAGTCTTCATCCGCTCCCCCAGGCCCAAGTGGGTCAGTCATTGTTGAAGGTAGGGTCAGTGCACCCTATCAAAGGACTTTTCGGTATCTATGGTCAGTAGCGTATATATACCTGATGTCCAGGATGCCCTCTCTATGATGTGAAGAGCCCGCTTGGTGTTATCACTTGTCTGTCTCTGAGGGATAAAGCCCGCCTGGTCGGGATCGACCAGGGCGGGCTTGTATACACACTGTCTGTGAGCCAGTATTCCTGTATATAGTTTCAGGACTTTGTTTAGCAGCGATATGGGTCAAAATGAACTACAATGTGTTTTATCTTTCCCCGACTTAGGGATGACTATGATTGCGGCCTCCAGTATCGATGTCGGGGTCGCACCCGACCCCGGGAATGTGTTAAAAAGCTGAGTCAGAAGTGGTGCGATCACCGAACAAAATGTTTTGTAGAAGGCTGCAGTGAAGCCTTCTGAGCCTAGGGGTTTTGCTAATTTTAACTGGGAAATTGCAGCAATATCCTCCTTGATACGGTTGCCCCCATCCAAATACTCAGCTTGGTCTGGGGTCAGCATAGTTGAGGACGCACCCTGCAGATAGCTATCTCTCTTTCTGCACTATCTAGCATTTTACCTAAATAGAGGTATTCATAGAACTGTTGAAAGGCTCTGACTAGTTCAGTGTTCTCCGACACTGGGTCCCCTGTTTGATCCTGGATCACCTGAACACCCTGCCTTTGTCGGCTCTCTAGTAGTTTGTGTGCTAAAAGGCGACCACATCTGTCTCCCCCTATATAGAAGGAGTGATGAAAGCGTAGGGGTGCCTACTCCGACCTTCTAGGTCTATCGCCGCTAGCTGTGATTACAGGGCCAGGAGTTGGCACCATACCCTGGGGGCCCCTGTCCTCTGGTGGATTTGTTCTAGTTCCCATATTTGCTGGGGATAGACCCTCTCTTTTCATCTTCCTTAGTGCATCATCTTCTACGGATATCTCAATGAATTTGCCCCGGATAACGGTTTTAAACGTTCCTGTGCCTGTGTCTGGATTGTCATTGTGTAGGAGGAAGTCCCCTATTGCTTCCTAAATTTGTGTCACTACTTCAGGGTGCTGTAAAAGTGTATCTCTTAGGCGCCACTGGCAAGAGGGGTGCTGAATAGGAGGTAGTGACAGTGTGGCCACTACCGCTGCATGATCTGAGAGTTTTGCAGTGAGTAGCTCTCTATCCTCCAGATGTGCCTGAATGTCTTTGGAGCCGATATGGTCCTCAAGCCTGGCATATGTTTTGTGTGCATTAAAATAAAAAGAGTTCTTCCCAGCCTGGGGATGGGACTCTCTCTAGAGATCCATCGGGACTAGCTCTCTCATCGAGGTTTGACCATCTGTGGACAAAGTGCCTGTCTGCCCATGTCATTGGGCTGACCTGTCTAGAGTACTATTTAATACCAGGTTAACATCCCCTCCCAATATTATCTTACGTTCATCCGTGGCTGTTGCGTTTGTCAGTGCTGTTCGGAGAAATTTCTCTTGTCCCTCATTCAGGACGTATATCGATCCTATAGTCAATATCTGGCCTCCAATGTGACTCTGTACGTGATGAGCCTCTGCCTCAATTTTGGCCTCTTTCTGTGCCACTCTACCTTTAAAAGCTCGGGATACCAAAATTGCCACCCCTGCGGTTTTAGTTGAGCATGAGGAGAACAGTTGAATGGAGAATGTGCGTGCCCTGAGCCTGTAGCAGTCTTTTGTGAGGAGGTGGGTTTCCTGCAGGAGACAAATGTCTGCCTTTGTGCTTTCTAGGTACAATATGATTGCTCTACGCTGCACCAGATTATTGAGCCCCCTCACGTAGAGAGTGAGGATTTTAAGGCTAGTGGGTTGCATTATTTTGGCTGAATTATATGTCTAGTGAGTGAGCCATGAATGCTAGTTGTTCTAGTTGCTCTCTTCCATTTTGTATGAGGGACCCACAAGCCTATAAGGTGTGCCTTGTGGTATAATTATGTGGTGAATGGAGGACCTCCAAAATAACCCTTATAATCTCTAGAAAAATTGAACTAGGTTAACTAATAAAATACTTAAAGTCAGTCCGTCAGCCATTCGTGGCTGTCTGGAAAAAAATGTGGGGTCCATGTTGTGGCCAAGTTCTCGGCTCCCACTCGGCCCGCCACCCGCCCTGGCTGCTCTGGAGGGCAACTGCCCTTTTGATCTGCTCATACATCCTCAGTCTTTGCCTGTGCAGTGAGGATGGGTTCTAGTGCCTCTTGTTGTTTCCTTGCTATCTCCGCTCAGTCCGGTTTTTTCGTGATTCGTCTGCGCCCTTGTCATCGGCATCTTAGTTGCTGCTTCATCCATGCGGGGGACAAGGCCCTCCCTTTGTTGTTCTCCATGGGCAGTTCCAGGCCCAACAAACTGCAGGCCTCTGAGAGGTAGCGTAGCAGTTTGCCGCCCCATCTAAGGATAAGTCTGAAAAGATGGCCACAGGAGTATGCAATGTCTTGTTTGAGAAAGGTGTGTGGTCACAGGGCGGAAATCCCTTTGTTTTTGTAATGTGAGTGTGGGTAAGTCATGATACAGTGTCAGGGTTTGATCTTTAAATGTGATGGGGAGCATGTTCCAACCCTTGCATAGTATCTTCTTTGATTTGGAAGCTGCGCACGCAAGCCAAGATGTCTGCCTGAGGATCCTTGTCAGGACCGGGTGGGCCCACTCTGTGAGCTCTGTCTAATTTGAGCTTAGTACCGGGAGGGTTTCTCAAGCACATGGTTGAAAAGGTCCCGTACAAAGCCAAAGATGTCGCCTCCCTCTGCTTTTTTGTCACCACTCCCCGTATCCAAATGTTGTTTCTACAGGACCGGTTCTCGAGGTCCTCCAGATGTGATTGCAGATATGTTGGTTTTGGAGCCAGAGGACCTCTTGCTGTAGGGCCCCCACCTCTTCATCTAGACTGTCCCCTTTATCCTCCAGAGCTGCGACTCTTTCCCCGAGTGCATCAACATCTCTCCTTGTTTCTTAAAGTTCTAGCATAAGATTTTTCCTAACTGACTGCAGGTCCTCGTGGAGCTTCGTAAACAGCGACTCTAGGAACGCATGTGTCACGGGTTCCTCTGTGGTGCTTTCAATTTGTGCATGAGGGGTCTCCCCTGTAGTGGGGCCTTCCGCTATTCCGCTGCCAGAGGGGCCCGTGAGCATGTCTTTGATCGATCGATCCTTCTTCACTAGGCTGGTAGAGATCATCAGTCTCTATTTCTTATGCATCTTTCGCCTTTGGGTTGAGAGTCCCTATGCCTGTTTTCTAGGGCAGTCTGCATTTGCCCTCAGTGTGGCCTGTTATAAACTCCTGTAGTGGTCTGTTGGGCTCTGCAGTGCTATGCCTGTAATAGGCTTCAGCTCTTCCGTTGTCTTCTGCCTCCTTGCCCTGGGAGCTCCGGTTCTAGTCTGCTCCCTCAGTCCAACGCTACGCCTCGCTGTTTTTGGTTGGTGCAGCTATGCTCTCTCTTGGGCACCCGGGGAGGTGGGGTTGCCGGGTCCAGGGGGTGCTGGGCGTGGTCTGCCGGGCCAACTTCTCCACCACTGCTGAGGTGTGGACCATTTGTGTGAGCCAAGCGGCCACTTTAATGGGAGTTTAGGCAGGAGGGGCCGGCGTGGGTTCTGGGGCCTTCTCTGCAAGCTCTGGGTTGCACAAGGGACCCCCTGTGCCACTTCTCCCTCGTGGCTCCGGCCCCTTGCACATGAGGCCTTGCGCATTAGGCCTTGCTGCAATCCCGGTCTGTTGCAAAAGAAGACTGCTTTTCTTCACCCCGATCAGAGTGGGGGAGCCGGTGTGGAGCCTCACTCCCTCCCAGCAGAGTGAATAGATGTCTTGTCTTGTGGATGTTCGTCACTGCTGTATATGCTATGGCTGATGAGGCGTGAGCTCGCCGTCTTTCTCCTGGCCTCCCTCAGCCTAGGCGCGAGTGCTAGGGGTTCTGTCTGTTCAGCCCGCAACGGGCCAGGCCAGACGAAGCCCCCGGCCGAGATTGGCAGGCCGGGCCCCAGTATTAGCCTTCTGGAGGCCCTCCCTCACCCCTCTAGCCGGCTCAGCGTCTGCCTTCATCACCTCTAGATAAGCGCCGATCCGAAGTCACCACAGGGTGAACCACATCTCTGGGGCCCTAATCAGGCCTCGCAGCTGGGAGCGCTCAGAAATCCGGGGCCTCTCAACCGCTCTAGAGGCCGGTCCTGTCGTCCTTTAATTGCATCAGAGCACCAGGGTGGCTGGCTCACTGCTACTCTTCCTGGGCACTGCTTCAACGTGAGCCGTCAGTCCTGGGGCGGGCCTCCAGCATCTCAGTCCGCCGCTGCCCATCTTTCTGAGGTTTGTCACTGCCGCTCTTCTGCCCGGGCTCAGGTCCTCATAGTGGGATAATTCTGGTCCAGATTCGCAAGAAACTCCTGCACAGCGGTTCTGCTTTCTTTTCTACCCGCTGTGCCATGTAGATGCGTTGTGGATGTTGCTTTCAGGATGGCAACGGGCAGGAGCGTCAGAGCCAAGCATCCTACCTCGCCGCCATCTTGGCCACACCCCCCTGATTCTGCCTTTTAGGGGGTTTATTTGACACCTTCAGCTTCTTTCACCCTACCCATACTTTCCATGTCTTAGCTTAGCATTAGGGAATTTTCATTGAGGCGATCCTGAAAGATTTTTGATTTGCATATGACAACCTATGTTTGTATTGCTTTGAATTATGCTGACTAGTACATTATACGATTCACTTTTATTGATGTATCTTTGATTTGAAGCTGTTAACCTCAGCCCAGAACTAAAAGTCCATCCACTTAGCCTGGGAATTGTGAAAGGGGTGAATCTTATTGTGAAGGTTACATTGAAACAAGCAAGTGCAAGAGATGAGAAGGTATTGGAAAAATAGAGTGAAGCTTTCAAAGTACTCTTCCAAATTTCTGCAGAGTTCTATTATTAAGTGGAAAAAAAAGGAAAGTCAAGCTAAGTGACGGAGGAGATGGGATAGAGACAGCTGAAAAACAAAGAAAACAAAATGTTGGGTAGGTCAAATTAATGTGCAATTAATGCGAGTGCTTCCAACAATTAATAGCAGAAAGACTTAATACACCACTATGTACATAGAATAGAACAGGACAAGAATATAGGTTTGGGAGTAGAAGAGAAAGAAATGGCATGATATCCTCGAAGAAGAGACAACAGCCAACAACAACTAAAGGGATCATTCAAATGGAAAGTAGAATATCCAAAACTGAACTTTGCAGCAAAGTGGAAACGACGGTGAGTCAGGAAAGGACTAGGAGGAACAGGAAAATGGATCAGAATTAGAAATTAAATGAAGAGAGACCAAGTCCAGGAAAATCAATAGTGGAGAGTGTAGAGAGAAGCATGGGTTGGTACAGCGCATCAACTTAAGAAGCACTGTCAATCAGAATGAATATAGATGTGGTCTTGGAGTGAAAGGGAACATGGCCTAAACTTTGTGACTAGGATGACTGCCTTTTTCATTGCAATGGGGAGCTTACTACCAGTATGAGATAGCAGAAAGATGAGAATGAACAAGAACGAAACCTGTTTCATTTTTTTTTTTTTAAATAAGATGCTTCAAGAGTTTGGACAGAAAAGGCAAGAGAAGGAATAGGGCAAAACGTTAGTGGGACAGGCTGGCCTAGACATTTTGTTTTTTTAGACGAGGAAGAATGATTTGGGACACTTAGGACATTTCTTTTTTAAGTTCAAAAGAATTTTATTGTTATAAAGAGGTAAATAAAAATACAGATCATTAGTAATAGTGATACAATTGATAGCAGATAAATAGTAATCAGGAGCTGACAATCAAAAATGAATCATATCAAATGCATTCAATAGATAAAAGTAGTCTGCCAAAAAACAGAAAAAAGAATTAGGTAAGATAAATGCAGTAACAGAGGCAGAATCCGTCAACAAGAGTAGCACTATCAACTGGTATAATCATGGGAAGCGAGGGAAAGAGCAAAGAAAGAAGAAAGAAAGAGAAAAAAGAGTGAAAAAGAAGAAGAAGAAGAGATAAAAGACAGAGAAGAAGGAAAAGAAAGAAAGAGAGAAGGATTTCCAACAAACTAACCCTACAAACAAGACGCCATTCAACCAGACAAATCAAAGGGATACTGGTCAACCAACCCCTTTGAGGACCACTCCATATAATTATCTAGAGCATTCCAAACCCCACTAGCAATAGATGGAGAAAGATGAGCATGGTCAACCGAGGTATGAGCACTGCGTAAAAAGGAAACCCAAGCCCACCAAGTATGATAAGAAACAGCAGAAAATGATTTCCAGTCCATAAGAATTACTTTCACTGCAATAGTCATTAGGAGATCCAAGAGCTGTAATTCCATGGGTTCCAAGGGGAGAGGAACTGGGGCAGCCAATGGTCCTAATAGAATTAATGGGAATGAGAGTGGGAACCTAATACCAAAGATAAGCATGAGGTGCTTGTGAATGAGGTCCCAAAAGGGTTGGAGAAGGGAGCATTCAAAAAACATATGCGGAAAGTCACCTGTCATTAAACCACAGCTCCAGCATAGGTTATCATCTTTGAGTGTAAGCGGACAGGAGTCCAATGCAGAAGGTTGACAGAGAAAAATTTAGATTGCATTAACGATGGGGCGATTTTATTGCGAAGAGAAAGTTTACCAATCATCTGCCAGGTGTCTGAAGAAATATGATCAGTAATACTCTGATCAAAATGATGTAACCACTTTTGTTGGGCAATCGTGTGAGTGGGTAATGAAACCGTTGATAAAAATTTATAGATTTTAGAGGCTACGTGACCAGTTTTAATCCAAATTTGAAAAAGAGTAATCATAGGAGAAGTAGGATGAAGACGCACTTTAGCAAGAGCTACTTTGATTTTGAGAAAAGTATAAAAATCCAAATTAGTTAAAGAATGTTGTTGAGCTAAGGAGGAGAAAGGTAGTGGCTGATTATCAGAACCATAAACGTGTTTAACAAGGGAGATCCCTTTAGTAGCCCAATAAGATATCAGAGAAGGATCAATATTAATTTTAATTTTAGAATTTCGCCAAATAGACGACCACCTAGATTTATGAATTGGAATCGCCACTTTCTTGTCCACCTTCCGGACCGCAGCAAGAGTATCTAGAATAATAGATCGGGAGAATGGGATGGATAAGGTAGATGCAGTGCAAAAGGAAGCAGTCGGTAAAGGAGAAGCCAGTTCTTGTTCTATTAACAGCCAAGAAGGCATATGGAGAGGGGGAACAGAGAACCATAGAGCTCCTTGAGATGCCAAAAAGGCAGTTTGGTATTTTTCCCAATCCGGAAAATTACAACCCCCCATATCACAAGGCTTCCGCAAGAATTTATATGCCATTCTAGCCCGTTTATCATTCCATAAAAATTTAGAAGTCAGAACATCAATTTCATGAAAAAAGGAATCCGAAAACTTTACCGGGAGCATAGAGGATACAAAATTAATAATAGGTGTAATCATCATTTTAAGGATCTGTAGGCGACCCCACCAGGAAATGTGTTTCGGAGACCATGTGTCCAAAAGACGCCGTATTTTAAGAATAGTCTGGGTTTCATTATAGGTAATTGTAGCCGACAGGGTAGAGCAAAAATAGATACCCAAGTATTTTAATTGCTTAGATTGCCATTTAAAACCAGCAGAGCCCATATGCGTAGAAAAGCAGTAGGCATTCAAGGGGAACATCTCCGTCTTATCCTTATTTAAGGTGTACCCTGAAACCTTTGAAAAAAGGGAAATCGTGTCCGAAATAGCAGGAATAGCCAATGCAATATCATCCGAGAAAATAAGGACATCATACGCATACGCAGCAGTTTTAATACGATGAGGACCAAAAGAAAAACCTTTAATGTCTGGGTGTAACTCAATCAATCTGAGGAGAGGGTCGATGGACAATAAAAACAAAAGTGGAGATAAAGGACAGCCCTGTCGGGTTCCCTGGCGAAGACTAAAAAAGGATGAAGTAGCACCGTTGACTCTGATGTTAGCTCTAGGTTGAGAATATAGGGACATGACCATATTAACAAAGGAGTCACCGAGATTATGTGCAGACAAGACAGCACGAAGAAAGGGCCAAGAAACCTTGTCAAAGGCCTTTTCAGCATCAAGAGCTAAGGCCGCGGCTGGGAGATGAGAACGTTTAGCTGATCCGAGGATATGACAAAAAGTACGTATATTATCACGCGCAAGACGGCCCTTTACGAAACCAGTTTGAGAGGGGTGAACCAGTTTAGGAATGAAGGATTCCAATCTTTTGGCCAAAATTTTAGCAAAAATCTTAGCTTCCATATTAAGAAGGGAAATAGGACGGAAGTTTTTTGGATCAGAATGATCTTTTCCCTCTTTTGGAATCACTACAATGGTAGCTTCAGCCGCTGTGCCAGAAACAGACCCATCCTTAACAAAAGTGTCAAAGACAGATTGAAGCTTGGGAACAACCACAGGAAGAAAAGTCTTATAAAACAGAATAGGGTAGCCATCAGGCCCTGGCGCCTTCCCAGATCGAGTGGCTTTAATTGCGGCAATAATTTCTTCAGGAGTAATTGGACCATTTAAAGTGTTACTATCCTCCACGGAAACAGACTGCACCGGGACAGATTTCAAGAAGTCCTGACATTGCTCAAAAGAGGCCTGAGTAGAAGGGGTGTATAAATTATTGTAGAAGTCGCAAAAGACCTCAAGAATTTCCTCAGTCTGAAATTTTTTAGAACCAAGATGATCAGTAATAGAAGAGATTTGAGAGGACTTAAAGGAAGAATCCTGAAATTTTAATGTAGCCGCGAGAATCTTCCCAGCTCGATTTTTTAACAGTAGCCTTTTGGATTTCTGAGCCTGAACCCCAATATGTGCTCTTTTGGTAACTATAGTATTATATGTGTATTTTAATTGCTTGATTGACTGTAGGCAAGATGTATCCCTAGAATGTCGAAAGGTAGATTCCAACTGTTTTATTTCAGTCGCCAGATCTGTAAGTTCTTTTTTAACAGCGGCATTTCTTTTTGACATACAATGAATAACCTGGCCACGGAAAGTACATTTAAACGAATCCCAGAGGACAATTGGGGAAGAGACTGAGCCTTCATTCTCAAGAAAAAAGGTTTCAATTGCGCTAGAGAACTCATCGATCTGAGCAGGATCATGTAAAATTTCTGTATTTAATCTCCAAGAGCGAGCCCTTGACTTAGGAGCAAAGGGCGACAAGGTAAAAGTTACCGCGGCATGATCAGAAATCAAAATAGGGTGAATAAGCGGAGAGGAGGAAGACGAAACAAGAGAGGAGTGAACCAATAAATAATCAATACGAGAAAAGGTAGAATGAGGTGGAGAAAAGAAGGAAAAATCACTACCAGTGGGATTGTGAAGACGCCATACATCCTGAAGATGAGTTATGGAACACATGTTACGTTATAGAAACAAGGGTTCCTAGCTTACTTAAATGTATTCACGATACAGTATAGCACACAATGGACTACTATACGATAACTTATTCCTGCCCAGCCGGACAGGAAATTTATTTTTTCAAACAATGTCAATTTCAACACAATATTTTCAAACAAATAGTATGACACAAGCCTCTGCCGTACTTAGAAGGGGAGAAGATAGAGAAAAGTGAAAGGGGTGTTTTTCAGGCAAGGAAAAAAGAGCAAAACAGGGCACTTTACAGTTGAAAAGAAATAGTGACAGTGTCGCCTGGAGTGAAACAAACAATCTCAAATTTTTTAAATGCTACATGTATGTACACTCATAGGTGTCGACGTTTCGATCCCTTCGCTCAATTAGTTAATTGGGATCATCATCAGGACTTAATAATTAGGGTTGCCTGAATATAACAAAGCCTCTATGTTAGATGAGGTTTTGAGTAAGGCGTCAGACTTGCTAGGAGCGCCTTGGGGAAGCGTCCAGGGATGCAATACTGGTCCTGGTCGAGGGGTTTAATTATTTCCCATCGTGGTTTTAAGCCGGGCCATTGTGAGCTCGTTTTGAAACGTATATGTTTCCAACCGAATCTTGGGGCGAGATGGCTCAAATACTGAAAGCGCCGATTTTAGCGGGCTTGTTTATCGTTCTTGAAAGGTGCACTAAGGGCTCGATGGCCACTGGTAAAAGACGAGTAGTTGTGCACTCAATATTCGGACAATGTCCTCAATGTTGCACGAGTATGGATAAAACTCGCGTCTGGCCGGGATGCTTCGTGTCAATGCCGGTTGCATCCCGGCCAGACGCGAGTTTTATCCATACTCGTGCAACATTGAGGACATTGTCCGAATATTGAGTGCACAACTACTCGTCTTTTACCAGTGGCCATCGAGCCCTTAGTGCACCTTTCAAGAACGATAAACAAGCCCGCTAAAATCGGCGCTTTCAGTATTTGAGCCATCTCGCCCCAAGATTCGGTTGGAAACATATACGTTTCAAAACGAGCTCACAATGGCCCGGCTTAAAACCACGATGGGAAATAATTAAACCCCTCGACCAGGACCAGTATTGCATCCCTGGACGCTTCCCCAAGGCGCTCCTAGCAAGTCTGACGCCTTACTCAAAACCTCATCTAACATAGAGGCTTTGTTATATTCAGGCAACCCTAATTATTAAGTCCTGATGATGATCCCAATTAACTAATTGAGCGAAGGGATCGAAACGTCGACACCTATGAGTGTACATACATGTAGCATTTCAAAAATTTGAGATTGTTTGTTTCACTCCAGGCGACACTGTCACTATTTCTTTTCAACTGTAAAGTGCCCTGTTTTGCTCTTTTTTCCTTGCCTGAAAACACCCCTTTCACTTTTCTCTATCTTCTCCCCTTCTAAGTACGGCACAGGCTTGTGTCATACTATTTGTTTGAAAATATTGTGTTGAAATTGACATTGTTTGAAAAAATAAATTTCCTGTCCGGCTGGGCAGGAATAAGTTATCGTATAGTAGTCCATTGTGTGCTATACTGTATCGTGAATAAATTTAAGTAAGCTAGGAACCCTTGTTTCTATAACGCAATTATACCCATGGTTCTTGGCTACCCGTTGGGTTTCCCTTGTTTTTTAAAAAATAAATGGAACACATGTTAAGCATTTGTTTATGAGATTTTGGAGGTCGAAAGTGAAAAACTGAATTCCTATCGAGAATGGGATCCATTGGTAGATTAAAATCCCCACCAACAATAAGATTCCCAGAATGAGGTGTATCATTTAATTTTTTGGTAACCGTTTTCCAAAAGGACGGATCATCCTTGTTAGGGGCGTAAATGTTCATAACATAAAGATCAGCATTACCATCAGACAACTTAGTTAATAGCCAACGACCTTCAGTATCGTGATCAGACGAGATTATGGATAAACCTGAATTTTTTTTAATTAAAGTAATGACTCCATTTCTTTTGCCACAAGCATCAGAACAACCAACATCTGAAACCCATTCCTTCTTCAGGAATATCGCCTCTCTGGTAGAGACCTTTGTTTCCTGAAAAAGGACAAGATCCGATGAGAGAGATTTGCAATAATCTAAGATTTTTGACCGTTTCACTGGATGATTTAAACACTTAACATTAAGGGACAGCACATTCAAACCCGACATAGACATAAATAGAAAAAGATAACATAATCCATACATGAAAAACAAAAAGCGACCAGCACGAAGACAGTCAAGCACACATCAATCATTAACGTCAAAGAGGGAGAGTCCATGGAGGAAATCCGAAAAAAGAAAAAAGACAAGAGAGGAGAAAAAAGAAGAAAGAGAAGAACCAGCAGGGGAGGTCTGAAAGAGACCAAATTCATACTAGGGGGAATGTGGGAAGGCGAGCAAGGGGACCGTCACGAGGAATGATCACAGTCGATGATATCAAGAACCCCAAAACAGTTCAGAACTGGGAATACCTAATTAGGAGAAAGGAGCATCCAAAATATAAAATAATACTAGTGTAGTACAACAAAAACAATTCATTACGGAAATCGAGAAAGTGGATACGCATATATCAAGTTACTATACATGCAGCATATAAAGTAGACATCTAATAGAATAAATGTAATAACAAGACTTAGTCATATAAATAGCTTATTATAAGTAAAGAAACATCAGAAATATCAGTAAAGTAAACGAAAAGTAGATAGAGCAAAGGTGAAACCATCAGTATAAATAGCAGGAAAGAAAGAGTAGAAGAAAAACAATCTTCAAGAGAAAACGACAGGGTGCAGTATAAAGAAATAGCAGAGATAAAATAGAGAAAGGCACTAAAAAGTGGACAATAGAACAATTAATGAATCACCATTCTAGATGAATACAAGGAACTATACTATAATGAAGAAGACTATGTAAAAATGCAAGATAAACAATTAATTAACCGTCCTTAAATATAGAAACCTTGTTATAATAATTTGATACTAAAATGCAGGAACATGTGGAAAGTATAATAATAGAAAGTAGGAGAACAGGAGACCAAAGAGTGTAATAAAAATAAAATATCATATCATAAAATACAAGAAAAGTACACAGTTTGCAAGGAACTAGCACCTATAGAAGAAGATATTAAGTAGGTATGAGGCAGAATAAATAGTGAAAATAGCAATGTAAATATATATCAAAACTATATATATATTAAATATGCAAAGGCACTTATACGCACTTAATTACCATGCATAAGGTATATAAACTCCGTTATAGGTAGCTAAAGTAAACAGGAAGGAACAATGAAAAAATAATACAACCATATCTGATAAGAAATTAGCTAAAAATATAGTAGAAATGAAATCCACTACCTTAGTCCTAAGATAGAAAAGCCAGTGAGATTGGTAAAAGCATTCTAAGCAGTAAAACAATAACTAATTAAACATAGAAGAAATGCAAAATACAGTAACTGTAACATGGTGGGTGCAGGTAAGCACCACTATCGATAATAGATAGTAATACACCGATGACCAGACTTGAACCAGAATACGAAATAGTACAAGACACGTTGAAGTCAATAAGACGAAAGACATATAAGGAGAACGACCACACAAAACGGAAAAACCAAGTACAAATCAGGTGAGAAAACTAGACTACGCAAAAAAACAATAAGAAATCACGGACGCGGGAAGAGAATAAACCAGAACAGACGAGTACCACCGAGTGGAACAAGGAAATAGAAATGAGATATGACAAATAGAACAATAAGGATGGAGGAAACAACCCAGAAGGAAGAAGGAAGAACACTACCAAAGCGAAAAAACAACAGCAAGGTGAAGGAGAACCGATAAGAAACGAAAAGGCACACCTACACTGATGATAAAAAGACGACAATTAGAAAAACTTAATGCGCCAACTGACACCATCATAGAAATGGAAAGGAGACAACACCAAAATGAAGGAAAAACACCATAAAAAAAAAACTTGATTGACAACACCAGTCACGAAAGAAAGCCATAGACGAAACAAGATCCATGGAACACACAGGTCTAAAAAGGTAAGCTCAATAGATCTGGAAACAAGAAAAAACCAAGTAAGGCAGAAGAATCACATCAGGTGCCAGAAGCACCATGAACAAGCGGAGCCTCCATTTGAAGCTCCAGCTGTAGTTCCATCTGATTATCCAATAAAGAGGCCAGATCAGCAGGTTCGTCGAAGATTCTGGAGCGACCTTTAAAGGTAATGCGAAACTTGGAAGGGCCCGAGAAGGAAAATGGGATATGCATCTCTGATAAACGCTTCCGAAGATCGAGAAAGCCTTTCCTCCTTATCACTGTGTCTCTGGCAAAGTCTTGAGAAATTGAAATACGGTGGCCTTCCCAAGAAACAACTTTAATCTTCCGCATATGAGCCGAAATTTGTTCCGTGTGCTGATGACGCAGCGGCTTAAAAATGATAGCCCTTGGTTGCGTAGCAGCTTTAGAGCGAAAAGAGGGGACACGATGTGCGCGTTCCAGCTCAAAGTCTCTTTGAAAAGAAATTTGCAGAGTAGAAGGCAACCATTGGTATAAGAAGTCAATCATAGACGGAGCACCTTTCTCGGCTTCTTCAGGAAGGCCAAAAATGCGCAGGTTGGATCTGCGATTACGGTCCTCCTGCTCAGTGAGATCTCTCCGCAATGCCGCCATTGAGCGCTCTAATTGTGAAAGAGTTTTTGATTGCTTGTGAATACTATCCTCTGCGCTACTAATACGTGTCTCAGTGGCAGAAACACGAATGGATGGAGCCTTAAAATCATTCCTGATGGCTGATACCTCCACCTGTAGTAAATCTGTATTAGTTTTGGTAGACTGCGCAATGTCATGGACATCATTGAGACGCGTCAAAATAGCCTCTAAAGTGGAGTTAGCATCTTTTTGAGATAAATCATGTGTAGGAGAAACTTGTTTGAGTCTCTTAAGAGAAGCTTTCGACTCCTTTGAATCTTTAGCAGTCTGCGACAAGCCCATATTGGCCGCCATAGAGCTTCAAAAGCAGAGGTAGGAGAAACAACCACTTCAGAAAACTGAGGAAAGGCAGAAGGCGCGAGAATATTGGTGGACTCAGTAGGCAAGGAGAGATAAACAAGAATGAGCAAAAATGTGAGAGCACCCAGTCAGCAGGTATCGCAAAACCATAAATAGCGGCGGGCTTACATGCACAAAAACATGAAATCTCAAACACCGTAACGTCAGGATCCTGCCGATATGAAGAATACGCCTGCATAAACTAAGAAGACAGCAAATAGAGTCTCACAGAGCAGGTAATGTTATTGAAAGGCACAGTAAAAATAAAATGCATTAAAAAAAAGTTTCATTGAAAGCCACACAGCATGGAGAACGTAAAAAAAAACGTTGTCAGCTTGCAAAAGGTAATATTCGTCACCAACAATTGATTATGCGCATTCCGGATAAAATAGTCACCATGGTACCTCCGTTCGTGAGGAGACTCGGAACTGCGTGTGTGAGGCGAGACAAAATGGCGGCCGCTCGTAGAAACACCGAGCGCCACCTCGAAGAGTCAAAATAGCAGGCACCAGCAGCTCCAGGGCGCAGGAAGGACTTCCCACAGGCACACGGCACCTTCCGACATATGAGGCTCCGTTTCTGTTATTGTGGGGTCCCTGGAAACGGAGATGAACCTCCGACGGCCCTCGCTCGTCTGAGAGCTCAAGCGCAAACCGCCATTCCAAAGCGGCGCGCAAGCCACGCCCCCACCTAGGACATTTCTGTTGTTCTACGTAAGAACAGCATTGGCTAAGATATCAATAAACATTTACCTGTGTGCCTTACATTGAATTAGCACTAGAAATGAGCTTAAATTCTGGAAAATTAAAACAGGTGAAATTAAACTTCAGTATATCTACTTCTGTCTACACTGACTGTGTAACTATGGGAGTAGTTAGCTAATTATGTTGATTCATTTGGTTTAAGCTCTTCTGCTAAAAGATCACATGGAGTATTTGTTTCAGGGCATTGTATTGTGCTCACCGCTTGCTTGTCACCTTCAGGCCACTTTACAGCAATAGGACTGCTGTGAACGAAGATGCTTCTTGAATTCGTAGGTCCATATTGTCTTCGGTGAGATGAACCACAGCTGAACAGAATAGAAAACAGTATTCCTTGAAGAGGTGGGATCGGATGCCTCCAAACAAATGGAAAATTATTTTGGTCAAGATTAACTGGCAAATTGGAGTCCTAACCTACATGGTGAAGTGGGAGTGGTGCTTATGCATCAGCTAATGAGGGAGGGTCATTCCAAACAAGTTAATTTGAATGTCATTGCCACATAAAAGGCCTGATTCACAAAATTAAACTTACATGTTTTTTAGCTTATGATTGTTTGCTATTCACAATGGTATTTTACTAAGAGTATCATCACTAATCCTAATTAGAATGATGAAATAAGTCAATTATTTGATAAACACACAACAATATACCCAGGTCTAAAAGGGTGGGTACAACTACAAAGATTTAGCTGGCAGTCAAGGTTTCTGTCGAAACCGGGGATATACATATTTTCCTTCCTCGCTTTACTTTTTTTAATCCTGCCCCCAATAGACAAGAATAAAAGTTTAAGGTCTTATTAGACGTCAGTTTTAGGTTCATTTTCGCTCACGTTTTCACATTGCACATCTCATCGACACATTTTGTTCACATAGAGTAGGACACAAAACATCCAAAAGCTCCTCCTATTTTAGAAGTTGTAGCCCACACCACAACTATTGTTGGTGTGTGAGGAGGAACCCTATGGTGAAGCATGCCAGCTTATGTGGATGAGGGTTTTAGCCCTTTTAAAAAAAAGAAAACAAACAAACAAATAGTGGATTGGTCAGAAACACTGACTGTCTGCTAAATTTTTATAGTTGTACCCACACTTTTAGACCTGGGTATATTGGTGTGTGTTTATTATTTCTCTGGGATCTGTATTTGCTGGTCTTTAAATTTCTCCTGGACTTTTTGTGTTTGCATTACTTTATGTGTAATTTAATTTATCTTGCACGAAAATCAACTCGGAAGGGTATCTCTGCACCATTGCCTATGTTACTGACTACCAACAAGAGGGAGGGGGATTAAAACAGAGCAGTCTTTAGCATTTCCCTAAATTTAGTGTGATCAGAGCAAAGATGTATGTGGAGTGGAAGTCAACTTTGATAGACATTGCCTGTGATATAGCAGAGGAACATAATAGCACATCTTATTGCATAGAGAGATAGATAGATAGATAGATAGATAGATAGATAGATAGATAGATAGATAGATAGATAGATAGATAGATAGATAGATAGATAGATAGATAGATAGATAGATAGATAGACATTTACATATATATCTATATAATGAAAATCAATTCATAATTGTTATCCTGCATAGATCTTAATTATTATGATTGTTTTATTGCTTTTTTTGTGCCTTTTGGTCATAGCAGGTACACCTATGCATGCTGAATATCCCATGATATGCATTACAATGTAACAGTTTCCTTACATAACAGCATCCATGAACATTAAACCTTGCTGACCCATCAATTAAATCTAAATTTCCCAACTGTAATTCAGGCCCTAATAACGTCAAGACTAGACTATGACAATGCATTATACTTTGGATTACCAGAGTGGATTGTGGGTAAGCTGCAAGTTGTCCAAAACGCCCCTGCTCGTCTGCTTCTGAATCTACCAATCAGAACGCAGATGGCTGCCCATTAAGTAAAGGATTCTGTTCAAAGCACTAGTTTTAGTGCATATAGTTTTAGTGCATGGGGCTTTTTATCAAGCGGGAGCAGCTTACCTTATAGTAAGATTTAGCTTTTACTGCCCACAAAAAAAAGCCTGAGATTGGTTAACAAACTGTTGGCGGCGGTGCCCAAAATAATGGCTCAAACAGGAGGAAGGTCAGTGACCTACCTAGGAGCGGTAGCATGGAATGAGACCCCTCAGGAGCTTCGAGCCACAAGGAACAGTACAACATTTAAAAAGAAAGTTGGAAACGTGACTTTTTGTGCAGGATTGGTGATGGTTTTAGATCTTCAGGCGTTTTGCCACATGCGGGGACAGTCTTAAGAGTAGCTGTTGAGCAAAACAAAATGTTTTATCATTATCGACCCTTTTTTTTAATGATCCTGAGCTCAAGCACCAGGATATCAGAAGGCAGCCACGGCATCCCAAACATACTCACCCCGGGTCATGAGAGGCTTTTCAGCTCACCAGATGGACAAACAGAATAGCGGAGCAAGCAAAAGTCTGCCGCACTGAATGCAGCGCCGCTTCACTTGCTGGCCCCAGGAACAACAACACTAAACGTAACATAATGCTGGCACCCGTACCAACGTGGTAGACTCTCAAACAAAATTGCCCATGGCCAGCAATATAGATACACAGGCTGCTGTCAATAGACCGGTTTGGATCAACACAGAGAGCAACGTGGGTCAATCAGCTGGTAGCCGAGGAGATACCGCCACCCCAGCCGCCCAGATATTTCCACCCGGCCAGAAAAATGCATGGCAGACCTCCAGCCATTCGCAAGCTGCGCGAACATAACCAAGTGAAACCTTAAGACCATCCCACTAGGCCCAAATTAACTCACAAACCCACAACACAATAACACGGAAAAGGGAGTTACCTGGACAATTTCCAACGGGCATGCCCAGTATTTCAATGTGCCTGCTGGCAAAAACAGGAGACCCGACATAAAAAAACACGATGATGCAGACACCTCTATAATCCTACTTTCTCGCCTGCCCTCTGTGTTGCCTGCCACTGCACCCTCCCTCACAGCAGTCAGGAAATTAAATGTGTGGTGTTTAATCTAAACATGGTAAATGGTAATATCAATCTATGAAAAAAGCTGGTGCATTAAAACTAATTGACAGAATGCAAATCCAAACAAGGTGCTCTGGAAATAGGAACTTTCAAAAGTGACCAAATGACTAGAAGAACAGGACACCAGCAGAAAGAGCATTTTCGCAATTAAAACTCTTAAGATGGAGAGTAGGCCACAGTTGTACAAGGATTAACAAAGCCAAAACATGGACACTTCATTTAAACATGTATTGGCAAAGCCAATTGATCTTGCCTACATGAGAGCTAATTGCTTTGTCATTCCTTAACCCATGCTGCACAGCAGCACATGTCTGCTAGTAAAATAAAAGCACTGTAAAATAAAAGCGATATGACGTGGCCATAGCTGACTGCATTATAGCACTTTATTTTTACTTTCACCCACGTTACACTCTCTAACAGCAGAGTATCAGGGACATTCAGATCTGCACATTGGATTACGTATATAGTTGTTTGGCTCAACTTGCATTGTGGTTCTTGTGGTTGTGTATTGTTTTGTGTTTCATATTCAGTAATATATATATATGTGCATTTAAAAGGGCACTTCTGAAACGTAATGTAGTAAGATTTGTAGAAGCTTCTGAGGCAACAGTTGTGTCCGGTTCGGCCCTAGTTCTCACATTGTAGTTTCCCATCAATGCTTCCCCATAGGTAACCAAAGTCAAAATAATCAAATTATTATTAGTTGATTTAAACATTAAAATTAAACTACGTTATTTCATCAAGTAATTTTGCATTACTTGTGAGAAAAACGGACAGTTTTTCTCTTCAATTGGAAAGCCATTACTTTCACTGGGCCCGTTATACGTGTCAGCAGATATTGCTGGAGGTAAATTATTTATTTTATTTTATTTCTATTTAGCAGCACTTTTTCAAACTAGATTTTTTCTTACCTACCGGTACTATTCTATCTTCAGGGCGGCTGGGCCTGCTACTTCCTCTGATGCTCGAGTCCCACAAGGTCCCGATCGCTGCTGGCATTACAAGATGCAGGCGTAGGATAAACCAACCCGGTACTTGATCCAAATAAACACTTTGCATTTGTGCTGCCTAATAGGAGGTGTGGCACCAGGCAATCTAAGCAGGTGCAGCAAAACACTGCAGGTAAGATTTACAAGCCCCTTACGCCAAATTTGCGCCACCGTTGCGTCACTTTTGTGACGCAGCGGCGGAGCAAAGCCGGCGCCATGTTGTGGGGTCTTTACAATGTGACGCATCTAGGGAGATGCTTCACGTTGTAAAGCCCTGTGCCACATGTGAGCGTGCTAGCACAGGGGGGGTGGGTCGTTCCGGCGCAGGAACGCCTCGCAAAAGTGGCTGAGTGAAATCTACGAGATTTCACTTGGTCACTTTTACGGCAATGCTGCGTCAAAACCCTGCACCTGCTTGAAGCAGGCGTAAGGATTGACGCAGCATGTTAGCCATTGGGGCACCCCGAGCCTTGCTGGAGCTGCGCGGCGCTCGCAACCCAACTCCAGTAATGCGCCGCCTTTCCACCGGGTGATGCGACACGCATCTGCCCATCCGTGCGCCACGGTGCACCGCATTGTAAATGCGGAGCATCAGTGGTGGGGCATGGGTGGGCAGATGCCTCTCAACTCTTCTGGCGCATCCCTGCTGATTAGCCAGATGTGCCAGAAGTTGTAAATTTGCCCCTGCGTGAGAGTGCAGACACAATTTACAGCCACATTAACTTTAAAATGGAAGGTGAGCAAAAATAAAATAAAAAAGAAATGTTATGGAAAGTTTTAAACTGACAGCAATATGAGGACCTCAGATTTAGGGGGGGCTAGTCTGAAATATGGGCTGACAAGACCCTCGTCAGCCCCTTTGTGGCTACGGCCCTGGGCTTCACGTCTTTTGTCTCTCTGTGCTTCAGTGCTTCCGATCTGGCCTGCTTACCTTTCATTCCGTTCTTATGTTAATTATGAAAGAGTTGCTAGCAATGATTTTTGCTTTTCTCGTGAATTACTGCCTATAAAATGATATAGGAAATAGCTTTGTTTGTTTACACGGACAATGGCGCGCTGCTAGAGGAATAATGCGGGTAGTTCGTCTGGCACCCCTGCTCTGCCGAGTCCAGACTCGTGTGATGTCCAAGCAAATCTGTGCGACCCGTGCGCACGCCGCGCACCATTTAATTATTGAGGAGGCTTGCTTGCTCTGCTGAGTGAGGGGCCCCCTGGAGCACGGCCCCCGCAACATGAAGGCCTATGTTACGCCCCTGAATGTAACTACTTGGTGCTAAAGGAGCAGGTGGCAATGTCACATTCGATGTAGTGCCCACTTTGCAAAGGCACAACATTGTTCATAGACTGTGTGGTAAAGGGTGTTTCTCTGGCATGACATATGACTTCTCAACATCAGCCAAACATTTGACATAGGAATTAGCCCAATAGAAGAAAAACCATTGCCTACGAATTTAGTAGATGGCAGAATGACTAATGTCTAACCTTTCCATCAGGTGCATTCTTTCTTCCACCATTTTCAGTCTTTCTTCTGAGTCAGGTACATCACGTAGAGAGCATATAGGGCATGGCTCCTAAATTTTTGAAAATCAATGTCCAATCCCATAAACCCTCAAGACCGTTAAGGCCAAGCTGCACAAATATTCTCCTTGTCCCCAAACAAAAAAAAACACATTTAGAGACCGTGTCATTTAAGTAGGCAACGAAAAGAATGGAATAATCTTCCTGACACCTTACATAGCATAACAGACCTGATACTTTTCTGTAAACTGTTAAAACAATACTTATTTCATTCACAGGAACTTTCTTTAATTCTGTCACATCTCCGTTTTTAGCACCATGCCGTTTTTGCGCATGAGGAGGCTTTCTTGCTCTGCTGAGTGAGGGGCCCCTTGGAGCACGAGGCCCCCCCGCAACGCGGGGGCTGCAGGGGCCTGTGTTACGCCCCTGGCTGGTGTGAAGTGCAGCCGTGTGGCGTTTTGGTGCCCTCAGGTCGTGCTGTAGGCAGCGGCTCGCTGACGGTCGTCCAGTGGCTTGGTGAGACCAGCGCTGCAGTGCAAAGTGATGCAGTGCTCGCGCGGTGCTGGCAGGTCACGGTGCAAGCAGGGGTGTTGTCGTTGCTGAAGCGCTGTGCTCAGCTGATGAATTGGTGTCAATTACGCCAGCATCAGTAGGCCTAGACTACAGTGCAGGATGAGGGTGGTGCATAATGTGACTTACAAGCGGTGCCCTCAAATTTCGGTGCAAGCAGCTGCATTAATGTCAGCATGGAGCAGCATCATCGAGGATACCAGGGCAGTGGCGTGAAGCAAGGCGGTGCAAACTGCGGTGCCCACAGGTCGCGGTGCAAGCAGCAGCTTGGTGGTGGCGGTGAGACTAGGGTTGCGGTGCAGTGATATTTCACAACCAGGACATGTCAAACACACCAGTATGTGTCCTACCTTTCACATACACTGTACCCTGCCAATGGGGGTACCTTGGGCCTACCTGAGAGGTGCCTTACATGAAAGAAAAGGGAAGTTTTAGGGTCTGGCATGTAGGTGCTCTTGCCAAGTCAGCATGGCAGTCACAACTGTGTGCAGACACTGCAGTGGCAGGTCTGAGAACTCTTTGAAGGGCTGATTGTGTGGGCGGCACAACCGGTGCTGCAGGCCCACAAGCAGCATGTGATTTACAGGCCCTGGGCACACAGGGCACTGTACTAGGGATTTAAAGGTAAATCAACTAAGCCAAGTATGGAAATACCAATCCATAAACACAATTTACCGTACTTGCCTTTATTGTATAAGGTTAATTAAAACCGTTACAAAATTCTGATTTAAGTATTCAGTCCATTTCTTGCTTTAAGAGCTACAAGTGCAGATCAGATGTGCCATGTCTCCGTTCCATTTCTGCACAGTCGACAATTAGTTGAGACTTGCCCCCTCTGCCATGGAGGAAGATGGAAGATGGAAGGCAGTTTCCCTAATCGATGTTTGAGGAATTTTTATTTTGTGTGCCTCTAGTACCCCAAGCTGAAGTAAATTTGTGGGCTAAGTGTTTTATAGCTATTGATAGTCATCCATGCATGGCTCCATTTTGCAAATGTGGCTTTGTCGTTTATTAGCGAGAGGGTCCTAATGGTCCTTCATACTGCTTTTTTTAAAAGTGCATGGGTGGTTGATGTATCCCAAAGCTGGAAGAGCCCCTTAGTAGAAAGGCTACTTTTTAGATAGTTCCTGGCTGGCAATTACGAACTATGCTGTAACTCCTTCCATAGTAGATGGTTTTAGTAATTTGGTGGTGCATCTCTAATTTTGTGCCAGCAAGTTAGGTACGCCCCCTGTCTTGCTAGATGTTGATTGGTGAGCCCAAATTCCAGTCCCATCTGAACCGCCGAGGCATAAGTTGGTATGTTAAAAAGCATCCTGTAAGCTCTGATGATAGTGCTGTCTAGAATTTTGGAGTCTCTTCCTCTCAGAGCTTCGCTTCCATATGAGATGGCTGGTAAAATCGTTGCTTGTGCGACCTGAAGGCTACCTGGGGCCTGTCAGCTTAGTTATTAGTTGTTTCAGACTTGTTGCGAGGGCCAAACCTTTCCTTCTGATTGATTCAAGATGACTGGAAAATTGGCCTCCATTATCGATGGTTATGCCTAAATATTTGTAGTTTGCAACATTCTGAATTTCCTCATTCCCCAGATGCCAAGCACGAGATTATTTTAAGGTTCTTTTTATAGACATGGTTTTAGTTTTATCAAAATTTAATTCCAGGAGGTTTTCTATCGCGTAACTCTATAGTGCGTTCAGCAGGTTCTGCAGTCAGACTTGCGTGTGGCTAATCAGGACCACGTTGTCCACATATAAATATTAGTCAAGGGCTTGCTGTCTATTCTTGGAGCATGATCATTGCATAGATTTAAGGCTTGCGTCAAATCTGCCACATACAGTTTGAATGGGGTTGGTGAAAGCACACAAACCTGTTTGAGCTAATTATTCATCGGAATACGCCTCTAAAGGTGTGTGCCATTGCCCAGTTTTACCTGCACCCAGGTTCCAGTGTGTAGTTGTATTAGCATGTGTAAGAGAGGTTTCGGAATGTTCCAGCCTGCCAGTTTTTTCCACAGCCTTGCCGATTTATATTGTCAAATGCAACATTGAGATCTATAAAACAGAAACGCAGTGCCTGTTTGGTTGCCCTGGCCCTGTCGATAAGAAGTGACATTGGTAAGATGTTGGTTGCTGTTCCATTTTATTTCCAACAGAAACCTGTCTGGTTGGATGAAATAATTCCTTTTATCATCGGCTCATTCTCGTAGCTCAGCTAGTAGGGTACCAGCGAAATATTTTGCCTCGATATCAAGCAAGACGGTCAAACAGTAATTTTTTTTGTTGCCTGTACAGTAGGAGTACTGGTACTTCAACACTGATCAGCAGTCAGAAAGTGGGCAGACACTAAACCAGCAAAAACAGAGTGAAAACCAGGAGGTCAGAAAGCAAAAAGACAGGGGAAACTCGTGAAAAGATGGCAGGTCTAACATTTATCAATGGTTGTTTCCTTGTGCCAGCACCGTATATGAAACTGTGCCTTGCCTTGGTCTGGGCAGAAATATTTTGCAGAAAATGTTACGTTGGATGTGTGCCACATCCGACTAGCAACAATAACAAGCATTTGCAATGCAATCGGTCTCGCCTTTGGGACCTTATATGTATTTATGTATGCAGCACGTTAGCCTGAGTGCGGACACATCCACTGTTCTTTAACGTGGAGGGAAAGTAAGCACCAAACTGCTTGAAATGCCAGGTATGGGAACACATGGAGAGAAATATTGCCTTTCAGCGGGAAATGGTATAGTCCAAAGCTCTGTTTTTAACATAAAATCAGGGCTTTCGGTGGTTAGATCACTGAAAATACAAGATTTGAAAAAAATATTATTGTCTACGGGTGCTCATGGAAGGCAATGTCTATGGACTGGAATCTAGAGAATGCTAAAGTGATTCTGGTATTTTACTGACCTCTGCTGGTCATTTTCTATCAAGAAAGTTAAATAGAGGCAGTTGCCAGAAACATTTTTAAAAAGAAAATCCCTCAGCCAAAAGAAATTCTGGTATTTTACTGACCTCTGCTGGTCGTTTTCTAACAAGACAGCTAAATAGAGGCAATTGAACAGAAAAAAGTACCTACGCGGAAGCAGACAAGTCCTAGGGCTGATCTCCAGAGCCCACCAAGTACATACACATATAAGTGTGTATAAGTATATACTAAGGCAGTGTTTCCCAAACTGGGGTCCGGGGACCCCCAGGGGTCCGTGATACATCCCAGGGGGTCCGTAGGCAGCAGTTTTCAAAGCACAGCAAAGTTGCTTGTCTAATTAGCAGCTTTCGAACAACAATAAAAGTGTCAAGATAATGCCAGTGACCTGCTGGGGAGAGAGAGAGATGAGTTTTGTTCAGTGGCAGCTTTCACTTAACTAATGTAGCACAGAGGGTTAATGTGCCTACTGCAAAGAACGTGTAACATGCATTTAAAAAAGTATTTTATGTGCATAGGTTACTGCTTTTGTCACAGAGATTCTTTTTTTACTGCGCATTTCACAAGTGACAATCGTAATCTAGCAGAGGGACCTATAAACTGTCATCAAAGAGCTGCTTGCAAACTGCATGGTACCAGTTAGTAACTTATGTTTTTTCCCAGTCATTCATTCTGATGCTGCTATAAAGATTTATTTGGGTGGAAATACATTTTTAATGTTAAAGTCAGTGCTAGCCACTGTGTTATGTTCTGAATCCTGAGTTTGTGCTTTTCCATACCAAGCACTCTTTAAAAATGCCTACCAGTATGAATGGCATGTGAATACTACACCCCTTTACCGTATGTAACATTTTCTATACACTGGTTTACATGTATGAATCATTAACTCTATAGGTGTGTGATGTAAAGTTCTCTGACATCCTACAATGGTATGAGAGATGCTATAAAACAAATGAAATACATGTGACAGAGGGGCTATTCCTTCAATATAAAATACTAAGGGCCAGATGTACAACCCGTTTTTATATGCGCAAACGGGTTCGCGAACCCATTTGTACATGCAGAAACCTATTGGGCCATGTACATAGCCTATTTCGCGAGTCACAATTTTTTTGAGACTCGCTAAATAAGTTTTGCAACTTGCTATTTGGAAGGGGCATTCCCTTCCAAATAGCGAGTCTCAAAACCCTGTACAAATGTTTTGCGACTGTAATTGCGGTCGCAAAACACTCGCAATCACCACCTACTTCAAGTAGATGGTAATGCATTCTCAAATGGGACGGGGGACCCCTTCCCCTTTGCAAATTTATGCAAATTAATTTTTTAAGGGCAGGCAGTGGTTCCAGGGACCACTTCCTGTCCTTAACAAATAAAACGAAAACATTTCATTTTTTTATTTTTTTATGCATGGAAAACGGGCTGCATTTTTTTTTTTAAAACTGCTTTATTGAAAAGCAGTCCCAGACATGGTGGTCTGCTGAGCCCAGCAGGCCACCAATCCCGTGGAGGGCTGGCATTCATAATGAGCTCACAAATTGCGAGAGGCTCATTAATATTAATGAGCCTCGCAATTTGCGATCCCATTGGGAATCCCAAACAGTGTTAAACACACTGTTGTACATTTCATTTAGTGACCCGCAATTTGCCACTCGCAATGTGTCGCCAATTGCGAGGCGCTAAATGAAATGGTCGTACATCTGGCCCCAAAATTCTTAGTACTTTGAGTATTTGTTTTGTGTGCGCACGTGTATTTTCTTCAAATTACTGTTTTAATATTTGAAATTTAACTCATACAAATTGGTGGGGGTCCCCGGCTTCCAGTGGTGACTCAATGGGGGTCCTCTGGAGTCAAAAGTTTGGGAACCACTGTACTAAGGTATATACATGAGGTCTTGAATGCTCGACCTAAAAATTAGGATTACGGAAACTTGAGCAACGTACTTCTGTGGGGCTGCCTCCCCTCCCTTTTCTACGTAGGCATCTTGCATCCATTTGTGTTGCGACAGACAGAGCAGTGGACAGTTAAGTGAGAAAGCTATGTGATGTTATTTTATACTTGAGTTCCCTTGGTGACATAGACATGTTAATGTTAATGTTAATGTTATGGGGGATTTATAAAGCGCATGGCTACTCCAAGGAGTGTCCCGGTGCTGAAAAGGACCCCCTTGAAAGAGAGAAGGTATGCAATCTAGTCCCAAGTTCTACATTTACTGATTAAACAACCAGGTCTTAAGTTGTCACCTGAAACCAAGAAGCTCCTGTTCTTGTCTAAGGGCGATGGGGAGCGAATTCCAAAGTCTTCCTACTACCATCTGGAAAGATCGGCCCCCTTCCTAGACAGAAAAAAATTCGACACCAGTAACAAATGTGTGAATGACCTCGGAGTCCTAGCAGGAATATAGGGGTTAATCCTCTTTCTAATGTACTGAGCCCCACTCTTATGTAGGGCCTTAAAGGCCAACGCCAGAGACTTAAAATGTATCCTATTCTTCACTGGGAGCCAGTGCAGAGCTTTTAGATGAATCGTCATATGGGCCCTTGGCCCTACCAGAGAAATAGCTCTGGCGGCCACATGTTAAAAAACCTGTAAGCTGCCCAAAAAGATAGTTAGGGATTCCCAAGTAAAGAGCATTCGCATAATTCAGGGCTTGGACCACAATTTTCCTATGGGACAAAGGGAGGAGAGGTTGAAAGTTTCTCATCATTCTTGGAAGTCCGAAGCACGTGCCAGCCACAGATTGCACCTGCGACTTCATGGAAAGATCTGAATCAAGCAAGACTCCCAAATGGTTAACGGTGGTAACTGGACAAGCAGGGGGCGATTGATTCTGAGGCCACCAATTCCGCCATTCATCACCTGGAGTATGTCCGAAAAAGATTATTTCAGTTTTACTGGAATTACATGATAGTTGATTTTGTCAAAACCAATCAAAAACCTTAGTCAAACATAAATGGATAGAGTTTTCATTCAACGCCTCATCTTTCTCATACGTGAACAACAATTGAGAGTTGTCAGCCTAGGTAATAACATTTGCCCCATATTGTTCTGCGAGGGAAGCCAATGGTGTCATATAGATATTAAATAAGGTTGGGCTCAAAACTGGGCCCTGAGGCACTCCCACATTCATCGGAGGAATATCTGCAGAAAAGGGGGGGGGGCACACAGTTTGCTGACGCTCTTCCAAGAAAGAGGAGAACCACCTGAAAACCGTGCCCTCGATACCACATTCCCTCAGTCTCTGTAAGAGTCGACCATGGGGCACGGTATCAAAAGCCGCCAAGATGTCCAGCAGTCAAAACTGCCTTGCCTCCTGTATCAAGGGTGGCTTTAATAGTTTCATTGGCCTCCAATAAGGCCGTTTTGGTACTGTAATTAGCTCTAACACCTAATTGACTGGGATGAAGAGCATTGGAGATCTCGATAAAATCAGAGATAACAACATTCACATACTTTTCAAATGCCTTGGCGAAAAAAGGAAGCAATGTTAGGGCCTATAGTTGCTTACCACTGTGGGGTCCGCTGAGGGTTTCTTCAAAAGAGGGAGAATTTTACCCTGTTTCCACCTCACTGGGACCCTACCTTCAGACAGGGACAGATTGAGAACATCTTATGATAAAAAGCTCCGTAAATGTATAGATATACATCTAGTTGTCCAAACATAGCAAGCGAACAACCCGTAGCTTTCATGAGAAATACACCTACATGTGAGGAAAAAACTGTCCATACTAGGCCCGTTCATATGACAGGTTTCTATGTATTTGTCGGTTATCTATATGTCACGTATACAGTTAGAAATAAACATTACGTTTTTACACAGAGTACAGGGTATTTTGGACAGGCCTAACATATACACGGCTAGGGAGGCCTGCTGGCGAGACATTACATACACACTTTAAAATGGCAGTTCTGTCGCTGTTAGGAAGCACAGCAGAACACGCTGGAATTGTCAGGTGACCACTGTCGAAGCTCTGCTCGTGACAATTAATGTCAAAAACACAATGCACAAAAAGTAATGTCTTAAAAATCCTTGTCATACTTTCCCAGAAGGCGTTTTCTAAAAAAAAAAATTGTGTTACAAAGATACCAATGGTGGGGTGGGAGAAAGGGAGCAAAGAAGATGAGGAGGCATTCCTTACTTTGTGTGCAATTTGCGCGCCATAATTGAACGATCTGAGCACAGCTGCAAGCATGCTTGAGTCGCATCTAATTTACTCAAGATCAATATGGCGCTCTCGGTGACCTTTGGCCTTCGGTCTCTGCAAATTGCATCTGACTTGTAATGCTCAGAGCACTCCACTGCGCTGACAGTGCCCTCAGCGTCAAAGGGCCACGTTCTGCTGAGTGTTTAAAAGCCGGATTGGTGCCAGAAGGCGACTACATTCCTTTTAGTGTAGTCCATTTGTCTAGCGTGATCCACTGCATACCCGTCCATGCGCGCACCATGTCATTTAAATAGCTGCTTCCTTAACATGGCTGCAGCTGAAAGGATGTTTGAAGGCATACTTGGTCAAGAAATGCTTCATTTTCTAAAGGCAGTGCTGACGTTTATTGAACGGGAATAAGTAATGTAGAGATAATTGTGTACTTCACAAAGGTAAGCATCCGAGCAAAGAACTACACCGATAGAGAAGAACACCTACGAATGTGCTCGGATGTAATTCACAGACAGAATGAGTAGTTTTAAACCTTGTAGTTGGCGTAGGAGTGACAGCCCCTTTATAAACATGTGAATACCGAGGTGGGAACACCTCTGACGCTCAGTGCTTTAATGGAAAAAAAAATAAGTGCAGATACTCGCCAAATTGAGATGTGAACTAGGGGATGGGGCTTGGAGGCTGGGCTAATGGGGCAGGGCTACAGCAGGCACCCAGCCAGGGCACACATTTAATTTAATAGAGATATAATTGGTGTACAGATGTGTATAATGATATTAAAGCATTTATGGTATATTTTTAGTATTCCTTACCCATTATAGCTGCAAAAAGGTACATTTAATATTATCGTGGGCTTCTCGTGGTGCAACACGTAAATCAGATATGACTTGCACAAGATATTTTCCTTAACATTTTTTGTAAACGTTTAACTATGGTTAACATTCTTATCTAATTGCCACCTAGCAGACCACTCAGCCCCACCCCCGACTGCCCAGATGGCATAGCTTTGCCTCAAAGCTCCTTACTTGCTCTAAAATGTGATTCCCTCTTTCTGAAGGTGACAAACTGCTGAAAGCTTGAGCCAGGATGCCTGGCTCTCGCTCAGTTCCAGGTTTTCTTGCTCACTCAAGCCCAAAATGAACTGAACTTTGATGTTGCATCTTCCTGCCAACTAAACTCTAATCTCATGTGCTTAGATTAAAGACAAAATAGTGACCTTTATTGTAATACAGGAGGGAAAGAAAGATATAGCCTCCTAGAGGCTGAGTTGCACAAAGTGAAATCAGAAATTCTGGGAGCAATCCCAGCTTCCCCACATGACCAAACCGCGTGATCTCAGACAAATGTTTTTTCTCACCAATCATCTATTTTCTTCCTTAGCACATAGGATAGTATGTTCAAATGCACGAGTTCCAAATGATTGCTGTACAATCACATCTTGTGTTAGGTTTAATACATTATAATGTTGCTTCAATCATGAAAACAAAATAGGTCATATATAATGTGCACATGAAAATCAACTTACTTCCCTAATGGCAGTGTTGGCACGGTGGGAGCACAAATTCCTCTTAATGCTGTAATAGAAGCTTACACACAAAGGTGAAATGCTTTCACAGGATAAAAAATACATGTTTATTTTAATGGCAATATTTTCAAGGTTTGACTTATGCACAGGCTTTTAAGGCCAAGCCAGACTTCGTGGTTCGTGTGAGAAGTTGGCCTGGTATATGTTGTTCACTATTCTAGTAAGCACCTCACACCAGTCGAAACAAGCCTTATGGCGATGGTTGTAAAGTCAACCTTATAGACCAGCTATCCTAGTGGTAGCATGGATGAAGCAGTCTTAGGCTAAAACTTCAGAGAGCATGTAAAGCAAGCAGTTTTACCATATGTAACCCCCTTGAATACCAAATGAAAGGACACCACACCGTTATATATAATATATATATATGTATTTATTATAAACACAACCCCTCTGAACTCTTTATGAGTTCAGAGGCTAAAGCACATAACAAGATACTTAATTATCATACAATAAGTTGCACAATATACAGTAGAGCCCTAGGGGCACGTAAAACCATATACTAAAATAGTGGTATAAGAACCACGTCACGAACACAGGATAGGCCTTGGGCGTAGGGAATCGCTGGGGCTATGCTAAGCTAACAAGAGTTAGGGAGCAGGAGGCCCACGGTATGCGTGTGCAGTGTCTATTCACACACGCAAGTTACCATAGGGAAACAATGGGAACGTAAGAGTTAGAAACTAGTTCTTTTAGGACACTTTCGGATGTACTAGGAGAAAACCACTGAAAACTAGGACACTAGGATAGTCAATACCTACAGGAGCACTGGAGTGCCCGCGTTACCTCACCCACAGGAGCCGGATGCCTAGGTGTTAAAGTGTGTCGGGTTTCGTCGCTGAATCCTATGGAGACCTGTGAAAAGATGCTGCAGGCGACCAGGAGAGAAGTGTCTGGTTGGATCCAAGGGCGGATCCAGGATGAAGAGTACCTGAAAGCAGAGGGGACAGAGTATGGGTCACTAGTCAGTGACCAGGAAGGAACCAGGAAGGAACCAGGCGATGTCGCGAAGCAATCAGGTGATGTCGTGAAGCTTGACTCTGCAGCCACGTGGACCAGGGGGCGTCAACGATGACCAGGAGCTGGATACAGACTGTTCCATGAAGGATCTCACTGTTGGCGGCATCGGCTTCCTAATTGGAGTCAACAGGCCTTGGCAAATACAACCCACGCAGGAATCGAATATTCGCTTCGGGTTAGACCAGCAAGGTCTATGGGGCTTCTCCTTTGCAGGGAAGCAGGGGCCTACCTGGAGCAACCAGGCAGGCAGTTCAGATTTGAAGGTTCGTCGTCACAGAGGCCATTAGTCAACTGGCCAGTAACCGGACAGACGCGTCAAGCACAAAAGCACAAGCAGGCCCCACGCGGCACTCGGTGAGTGTGGAGGGCTGTGCATCGGTGCAAAAGGTGCTCGGGGCTGGGGCTTCTCTATCCCCAATGCACAACTTCGAGGGTGCCTCAGAAGCTGCACAAGTAGCAAAGAGCAGGCTTTTCAAGATGGCTGGTCCCACGTCTCTCGTCATCTCCACGGGTCTTAGCTTTGCTGGGACTGTGGATCGGGGTTAGAGAAGTCTGGAAGTCTGGTTCTTGTCTGACTCTGTGCTCGGGCTCCGGCGGGAGCGTCGACAAAGTAAACCGCAGATCGCTGGATGGTGCCTGTAGGTACAGGGTGGTCACTCCTTGACCACAAGGGAGAATCTTTAATCTTCTAGTTGCAATAGAATGTCAAAGGTCTAGAGTTTCATTTCAACTTTCAGTTCAGGATGAATCTAAAGTATCTTGACTCAGCTCCTACCTATATACCAATCTGAGGGACCTGCTAGGTCCCTCCTATGGGTGGGACCAGGGAAGGGGGTGGTTACACCCCTTTCCCTTTGTCCAGTTTCACACCAGAGCTGGGGATGAAGTGCCCCAGCAACTGGTTTGAACCGGGTTATGCATGGGACACCTTGTGTGCCCCAGGCAGTGTCTCATTTCATTCAGCTCTCCGAGCTGCCCCAATACGCTACGGCCTGTCTGGGGTGGTGCTAGCACCTCTCAAGACAGAAAACCTATTGTCCAAGCCTCCCTCGCTGGAAGGACTCCCAGCAGCAGGTCACACTTGTGTCTGTGGCAGCAGCATCCATTTTGTGAAGCTGAGGCTCTGGTTGACATGTTTTGATAAAGCCAAACCAGAGTTAGCATTTAACCGCGAGGATTATAATGCACTTAAGAGTATATGGTATGGCTATATCATAGAACAGCTATAAGGACATGGTTCCGAAAGCTGCAGACAGGCTCAGCTCATGCTAGAGCCTCATCTCACATAAAACCAAGCACTCTGCCTTCAGGATCGTTAAAGCCTGCCATAGGAGTAACTTATAGGTATAACCAGGCTAGTTGTGGGGATAGTACCTGACCTCTTCAGCCTCAATATAATGAGCATGCCTGACCGGACGCGCAGCGGACGCACGGAGACGGCGCGCCGGCGGCGCGCCGAAGGCAAGCCCGTCTGCGCTCGTCCGCGCCAGGTCGGGCCCAGGGACCAGTACCCTTGCTCCTGTCACGGTAGCCCCTCTTATATACTCGCGAACCTCCCTCCTGCAATTAAGAGACACGACCAACTCTCTATGTAGGCACTCGCTAAACCCCGTGAAAAACCAACATGGATGCCGACACTGTCCCTTCCAAATGATTGGGATAAAGGAGAATAGACGGAAACCTGAGTGCAAGCTTAAGATGGCACTATTGAATTGTCGATCCCTGCCCAAACACGCCATAGAAATTTCAATCCTACTGTGGAAAATGACTAAAGTCGGTATACATAAGCGGCGTTCATTTCTGTTCACCATAGCTACTGTTGAGCGTCAAGTAAAAATCATGAAACATTGGCCACACCATCTTGTCCCTTTTGAGGCACCTTCGTGCGCGTAAGTGGCAGCCATTTTGAAAAACCATGGTTTCCCTGCCCAGCGCCGCTAGCTAGCGCGTCTCTCCCTCTGACCTCACAAGCATCCCCCGCGCGCTGATAGCTCCCGCTCTTCCATACCTGAACTATAAAACTCCCCTTCAGCGCGACTCTGCCTCGGAAATGCATTCCGCTCGCGGCCAACACCTCCCCATCCTTTGATGAACCCCCTTTTTTCCTCTGTGCCCAACCATCCTGCCCGTTCCCAGGGCGCCACCTGGCCCTGCGGATACCGTTTATTGGCCCCCTTAAAGTAAGCAGCTGCCCCGATTCAAAGGATCTCTGACTGATCAAAGCCCCCTCCACCCCATGAGATCCGATCAGACACACATTCCGGGAATCAACGGAATGTCCTGGTGTGCGATAGCCATCACCTACTGTGACCGGGGTGGGGACTTCAACTGTAAATGTGTGTGGGAACAGGCCCAAAGTGAGGATTCCGAGGATGTCTTTCCGTACATCAAAGTATTGACAAGAATGTGTTTCATGTGATAAAGCAATAAACCCGTGTATAAGAGGCCAGGCCTCAAGGATGCGTTTAGAGCACCTCGAGAAGATACCCTGTTGTCTGATTTGACGTGTTCTGCTCCGTCGGAATAAACTCCTGTTTCCTGCCTTCCAGTCTCCAGCGCCTGTCTCTTTATTTGGTAACCGTGTGTTGGGTGAGAGGCGGCTAACGCCGGGCCAACCTTGAAAAGGGGTAATCGACCTGATCTGCCTGACCCTTTTTCTACAATTGGCGTCTCAAACGTGGGGCCCATCAGTGACACGTGGATCCAGTGGGAGAGGTCCCAACGACAGAGTGAACGACTGCAACGATCGGGAAGTGCACCTGCCCTATAGACCCTCGTCTGGCAGCCGATCATCCGAACTTCACCGGTTCTGAGCAGACCTCTCTCGAGTGATCTACGGTCCTGACTGGGAACCATCAGGAGTGCCACAGCAATTACGGAGAATAGAGGACGATCGGGTGCTGGAAGCGGAAGACGAGAAAACGTCCATGCGGTCCGGGTAAGGTCGTGCAACACGACGAATTGCGAATTGATTGTTTGATTGTTTGAAAATACTAGTATTACTCATTTGATTGTTTCTGAGAGATTCTCTATTTGCAAACAAGCACAGAGTCGCCATACTCTGTTTAGTCTTTGCAGATAGTGAAGGGTAGGTAACGCAGGCTTTTGCCCCCGTTGTAATCCGTCGTGCCTATTTCCCTCTCCATTTGATTGATTGTTATCCAAGCATTTACTGTTTTGGAATTGGTTCTCTTTGGATCATTCTCTATTTACAAATAAGCACAGAGTTGCAATACTCTGTTTAGTCCTTGTGAATAGTGAAGGATAGGTAACGCAGGCTTTTGCCCCCGTTGTAATCCGTCATGACTATTTTTATCCCTCATTTGATTGATTGTTTGACCGAACATTGATCGTTCGGAATTGGTTCTCTTTGGGTTATTCTCTATCCACAAATAAGCACAGAGTCGCAATACTCTGTTTAGTCTTTGTGGATAGTGAAGGATAGGTAGTGCAGACTTTTGTCCCCTTTGTAACCCGTCATGCCTATCTTTGCCCCGTTTGTTGGTAGTTGGTTCAGCCCGGACCGTTTATTAGAGGTAGATCATCCGGCTCCACCGGAGGACACCCCTAATAAAAAGGACATAAATATAACAATGCGGATTAGCCGCTGTATCATGCTAGCAAACAATAACATAAAAATCGTTAGGAAAAACAAAAGGAATCGAGCAACATCAGTAGGCCACTGATGGGATCTCTTTTTGACCTCGCTAAAATAGAAACATTAGGAACAACCCCTCATGAGAAATATGAAACTAGTGAGAAGAGCCGAACTCGACGCCATGATGGCTGCAAGACAGCTCGGCTCCACCGCCCACCCGGCCCAAATAACAACAAACCCTATGCAATTCGTATAAATAAATACAACACTCCAGCAAAGTAACATGTTAAAACGTTTTATTATACAACTATTTATTAAACAACTATTTACATGGCAAACGGCTGCAACAACAAACTCAAATGCATTTGCCGCCTGCTTGACGCTGTAGCAATGTTGGGCTACTTTGGGCTACTTTTTAGTAGGATTTGGGCTTTAGAAAGTCTACAAAAGCCCTCAGCCGGTGAGGTAGCGTCGGTAGGACCGTTGTACGAATAGCCCGGAGGTGACACCACGCGCCAAGGCCCGTCCCCAGGACGTCCAGAGGTGGTGCCCAACAAGTTGTGTGCGGGGAGGGTGCCTTGCTGATGGCTCTCCGCACCCCCCCGCACCCTCTTCCGTTGCCTGGTCCGGCCATCCTATAATGCTGCGCCAAGAGACGGCGTGGGGTGCCCTGAGGAGAGGCGACGCGAACGGGCCTCCCCCACCCCCCCAGGTGGGGGTTCCTCAGCTGCAGCAGGGCGACCCTTAGCGTTTCACTCGCCGACCAGCTGCAGCAGGGCGACCCTTAGCGTTTCACTCGCCGGCCAGCTGCAGCAGGACAACCATTAGCGTTTCACCTGCCGGACGGCTGCACCAGGACTGCCATTGGCGTTCCACTCGGTTGGATGGCCGGGGGACCCGCTCCGGTGGCCGGGGTGAAGAGCGGCTGCTGCTGCGGAACGCTCAAAATGGCGTCCGGCTCCCTGGATTTGGGCCTGGTCCACTAGAACGACTCTGGACTACTCTGGAACTCGAATGCTTGCCTGCTCGGGCATGAGCCACACTCTTGAAGACATTGTCCAAGCTTTAAAGATTCTACGAGAGTCGTTGGCCCTCGACTCCCGCGGACTTCCGGTAGGGGCAACCGCCACTGTTGCCCGACTATCCCCCATGGATATGCCACTGCCCCGGGTGACCACCGCCTTATTCCCATCTGGTGCCGTGAGAGAGGCTGATTCAGCGCATCGGTGGAGGGATACGCCTGCTGTCCCGCTCTCCGGAGTGGCCACGACGTTGCCGCGAGAGGATGGTGCTCTCATGATGACACCAACTTTTGTCTGAATTACCAAGAGACACTCGATCAGCTCCGGTGGGACCTCAGCGTGACCCGGTAGGGGAGATTTTTGCCTTCCTTCCCCTTTTGAGTCACGGTTCATGCAGCCTGTTCTTTCTGTTGGCGCTAACGAACTTTTTTGAAACTACCGAAAGGGATTCTGGTCCGGCCGCTAGTTGTTGTAGGCATTTGGACTATACTCTGGACCCACCCGGCCTCGCCCCCACAATGGCGCCAGTATAAGCGGGACTTGCAACTCCTTATGACGTTTTAGTTACGTAGCCTTGATGTTATGGGATATGTAGGCGGTCCTTCAGCACGTGGCGGTTCGGGAAGGGTACTGACTGGGCATGCGGACAACCCTACTGATATTGGTTTTTATTCACTATTTGATTATTGTATTATTATAGCTTCGAAGTAATATTACTCATGACACTCGCCCATGGTGCGCGTATGAATGATTTTATTGTAACTGATCCTGTTATACTTTCAATTATAAAATCAACCTACACTGATACTGCAACCGTTTGTCACGTTTGGTTCTTTTCAATTAAATGACTCACTTGCCTCTATACTACAGTGTAATCTCTCCTTACCTCTTGCGTTTCCCGTCTGTTCCGTAACCGACCTATATGGTTGGAGGCCCTTATTTGAATGCTGACATTTCCACAATAAAGGTTTTTAAAAATATATGGAACTAGCATCATAACAGTCACTTTGATTGTTAAGGTTTTCCTAAATACCACGCTCTGCGAATAGGAACGACCCTATACCACCGTAGGTCATTTCTTTTCCTCAAAATGAAAACGTGAATCCGTCACCCCCCCCATACCTTATACCGAATGCCCCTGGCTTTTTGACCCCTCCCTACACGCGGTCTGTACTACCGCCCTCGGACGACCTATGTGATGAACAGCTTGTCATTAGTTATCTTTTCCGCACTACCGGTTCCTCGAGGTTTCTATGCCGAGATAAAAGGGACTGCATCCCACAGAGATAAGTCAGGTACGTGGTAGGTAAAAACATTTTTATGTTTATGCACGCTGATGTGCTTTGAACACTGCCCCCTCCCCCTCTTTTCTTTTTCTGCAGGTTACATCGGAAATTCAGCGGAAGTATGGAGAGGACCTAAAACGCACCATGCTCCACGCGAAGAAAATAGGCCAGCTCTGTGAGATGGTACATTATATGCAGGAGCTATCTCTGGGAGCATGAAAATTGTATGGTATGGATGTGCGCATGGGCCCTGATTTGTACGGTATGAATGCGTATGTGTGGCGCACGTCTGGGTCGATAAAAGAATGCTTTTTGTATGACGGAGGTGTTGATCGAATGGTTAATGGAATAGGAAAAATAAGCCCGAACATGGTACCTACATGTGAAGGACGGAAAAGAATATAGCACTTACCTTACCTAGGAACGACTCTCTCCCTCTCTGGAGCTAGTGAATGGGAGAGTGGCCTACACCAGAAACTTGAAGCGTTATCGTAGTACCTCGGACCCGAACCGATATCCCAAATGTACACCCAAAATAATGCGCACCAGTGAGTCAATTTACGTGCTGACTAAATAAGAGAAGTCAAGAGTACCCCGGGTTGGGGTTCATCCCAAACCCCCCTCAGCCCAGAAATTAGGGATATTGTTATGTTTTAGATTTACCCCTTCTTCTTCCATCCTCGTAGGAAAATCAGGATTGTATCATTACACGTCCGACTGACACCCCCTCCGTTACCTCAGCTTGGATCATCATTTGCTAGATGTTGGAAGGCCCCACCGTGAGTATAAGCACGACTGGACTAGTGTCCGACCAACTAAGAGGGAGTAAGTATTTTCAAAAACGAGGTTACCAACAAAAATTGTCCACTATTAGGAAGGAAGGAGAATAAAGGGCACGACCCCCAAATGAATTAAATGAAATACTGAGAATGCGCAACACGCATGAAAAAGTCCTTTTGCCCAAAATAGCTCTGTGTTTTGTCTTAGGTTTTCGTACTTGATGTATGTACTGTCGCACCCTATCCGGTATTTGTGTGTACGTAAACTGTGAATTTATGTTTTCTCTCAGCCTGTGTTTTATACGTGAAACCAACCCGTAGTGTCCTATATGTGTGTGCACTAAATAACCTATTATCATACACACTATTCTCTCTCTCTTTATGTTGTATGTGTACTAATAGCCTATTTGGTGCGCACGACGCTCTCTCCCTCTGAGGGCTCCCTTGCTCCCTTTTGAATAAATGGCGACACTGTACCTCGCCGGTACAGGTATAATTGGCTTTAGACACGACAGTGTCTGAACAAATTGACAGAAACAAAACGATCGTATTTTGCCATATTACTGCCTCTCCTTTCTGTAAAATGATGAAACTTAATTGGCTGAGAAAGAAAGGACAGGTAAGACGACTGACGTCCCCTAATCTGACCCTTAAAAGGGAACTATATGTCAGTGTCTTTTTGTTTTAGTGCTTTAGTAACACCACCTTCCTCATTCAGTTTACCACCGCCCATTGCACAAAAGTAGAATGTCCGAAACGTCCCCGTTTTTCCAGAATGGTCCCAGTTCTGTACCAGCCGTCCCAGAAAATCTTAAAGATTGTAGCCGATGACCTTGTTTTTTAAAAACAAATCGTCTAAAACTGATCAAAGTTAGCCGTTGCTTTCAGAAAAGAAAAATGCTTAACGTATGTCCTTCCCTGGAAAAAGGTACCTATAAGTTCATGATAGTAGCTCCTCACGCTTTCTCATAAAATTAGCAGACCCTGAAGAAAAATATAGCTCAACAGGATTTGTTTTAGAAAGACGAGTCTCTACCGGAGGAGCCGGTTTGAATTTAATAGACCATGTAATTGATAGACGCCAGACTCCTTGCCGCGATTTCGAATGTAACAGGAATCAACATCTAACAGACATGATTATGGAAATTCGTAGAATTGCTCGCAAACCTACACCACAGCAATAATTTATGAATTAACAGCACACCCCGTCGTAAGGATAAAAAAATCCTCCACCCTATCATGACCGATAAACGTTTCCCCAACTACTTGGGGTTGGGAGAGAAATTAACGTGTGTAAACGTCTTCCCCTGTCATTTCTCTAAGACTTGTTTTTTGTACTCATTTAAAGATAACGTGCAGTCGTCGGAGGAGAGAGGCCGGATGTGACGCGCAGCCAGGCTACAGATCGGGAAATATCTATGACCGCGACCAAGGTGGAGCCACAGAGCAAAGAGTTGCGGGACGAGGCACCATTCTCAACGTGGAAAGTGAAGGAAAGAAGGGCTGTCCAGATGCCCCTGCATGTTGATGAGCTCATGCCGAAAGTCCCGGCCCATTGTGCCCGATTGATGGGCCCACTCGCTTGAAATTTCTGCCCTCCTTGGTCCGTTTCAGATCTGATCCCACTCCACCCTCTCTTCCCTCGGCCTCCCAAAGCACGCCCCCATCGCCCCTTTTTTTCCATACGGAGTTTTTTCTTTGAACTTGACTTGAAGAAGAAGCACAGCACAAAGATAGAGTAGGGTTTGTCACGAAAGAAGAACGGAATTCGGGTACCCCGCCTAAGGTACCTATGATAGATTAGTTAGGGAACAGGACAACCAGGACTGTGGTCCGAGAGCAAAAAGTGGCCGCACCCTGCAACGCGAAATCTGAATTAGAGCTGGACGCATAGCTCCACCGCCGGTGCTCAACAGTGCCAACGAAAGAAGAAGAACGATGAGAGCCTACCAGTGATGGCTCGCTGTAATAAGACACTGGAAGGACGAACCCTTTTTGAACATTGCCACCCTTTGACTGACACTTGTATTATTTGAATTTCTCTCCCAACCACTTGTACTGATTATCACCCAATTGAGCTTCCAAAACCTTACATCGGTCACTTTCAACTGTACATGGATAACTAAGATAGCGTTAACTCTGTATCATGATGATTGTAGAACACCAGTTATGCACATGAACATACTGTCTAGTTTTGATCCCCATGGAGTCCAGACCTCAAGTGATAATAACCCTTATTCTGCCAGAACATTTTTTGTATGACATCATGTTGGTATTCGAACGAATTTCCTACATCGTCTAAATAATGTCCCCGTTTCCAAGGTCTAGCGTATGACACAGCTAATGTAATTTTGTATGCACTGCCTCCTCGCCTATCGCGTTGACTACATGTGGTTATGTACGATTCTGTCAGCATTGATAGTAGGATTATTTCCATCTGCCCGTAATGCATATGGGTTACCAAAGACCTCAATAGACAGCCCAGCCACATACTTCCCTTATTAGTATAACTAAATGTCAGCTTGTACATCCTTACCTCAGACATGAACAGAAATGAACTAACTCATGATAAAAACTGGGGACTGTGGAAAATGACTAAAGTCGGTATACATAAGCGGCGTTCATTTCTGTTCACCATAGCTACTGTTGAGCGTCAAGTAAAAATCATGAAACATTGGCCACACCATCTTGTCGCTTTTGAGGCACCTTCGTGCGCGTAAGTGGCAGCCATTTTGAAAAACCATGGTTTCCCTGCCCAGCGCCGCTAGCTAGCGCGTCTCTCCCTCTGACCTCACAAGCATCCCCCGCGCGCTGATAGCCCCCGCTCTCCCATACCTGAACTATAAAACTCCCCTTCAGCGCGACTCTGCCTCGGAAATGCATTCCGCTCGCGGCCAACACCTCCCTGTCCTTTGATGAACCCCCCTTTTTCCTCTGTGCCCAACCGTCCTGCCCGTTCCCAGGGCGCCACCTGGCCTTGTGGATACCGTTTATTGGCCCCCTTACAGTAAGCAGCTGCCCCGATTCAAAGGAAACTCTGACTGATCAAAGCCCCCTCCACCCCATGAGATCCGATCAGACACACATTCCGGGAATCGACGGAATGTCCTGGTGTGCGATAGCCATCACCTACTGTGACCGGGGTGGGGACTGTAAATGTGTGTGAGAACAGGCCCAAAGTGAGGATTCCGAGGATGTCTTTCCGTACATCAAAGTATTGACAAGAATGTGTTTCATGTAATAAAGCAATAAACCCGTGTATAAGAGGCCAGGCCTCAAGGATGCGTTTAGAGCACCTCGAGAAGATACCCTGTTGTCTGATTTGACGTGTTCTGCTCCGTCGGAATAAACTCCTGTTTCCTGCCTTCCAGTCTCCAGCGCCTGCCTCTTTATTTGGTAACCGTGAGTTGGGTGAGAGGCGGCTAACGCCGGGCAAACCTTGAAAAGGGGTAATCGACCTGATCTGCCTGACCCTTTTTCTACACTACTGCACGACATGGCACTTGATGTATTGTTTCTTACGGAAACATGGTTAGGATCAAGCTCGGGCCCAGACATTGTCCAGGCTCTGCCCCCGGGGTACCTGATTCAGCATATTGACAGAGCAGGGAAGGTAGGAGGAGGGATTGCCATCCTTTTTAAGGAACATCTAGTTTGTCGTTTGCTAAGCAGCCCACTCCCTGACTGTGAAAATGTGCACTTCTCCATCGCCCTGTCACCATTAGCTTCTTTCTCAGGGCTTCTGGTATATCGTCCACCAGGATCTCTAGGACAATTCCATAAGGCACTACTGGAAACGATAGTGAACTTTGCCAGCTCAGCTTCTAACTTTACCCTATTGGGAGATATGAATCTTCACTTTGATGATCCACAAGACACAATAGCTATGGATCTGGCCCAAGACCTGGCGACATGTGAAATGGTTTTAAAAATCCAACAAGCCACCCATACAAAGGGACACCTTCTCGATACAATCTTCTCCAATATTACAGACTTTATTACCAAGGATCCGAGCCCGGTCCCATGGTCAGACAACTCTGTAATACCATTTACTTGGAGTGCTCCCCTCCCGGTCCTGATCAAACCCTTCTGCAGAACGCAGGCAAGACATTGGCCCAAACTTAAGATGAATGAATGGTCGGAAGCATTAAGGGCTACCCAACCCCCGCTAACCATGATATCATTACAGCAAGTTCAGAGTTTAATCAATGGATAGAACATTCACTGGACACAGTGCTCCCCAGGAAATCTATAATTCAAAAGATGGGATCAACCAATCATCCATGGTTTAGTCCGGAGCTCCGGAAACTTAAACAATGCTGTAAACGAGAGGAGAGACAATGGAGGAAAGACTTTAATTTAGAGAAAAAAATTAAATATAGAGCCTCCATCAAGGCCTATAAAGCTGCTTTAAAGGCAGCCAAAACCGCTTTTTATGCAGAGAAAATTATTGCATCCTCTAACGCACCGAAAGAGATCTTCCGAATTGTTAAATCTCTTCTGAAAGCTCCCGACCCCCCTCCAATTCCAGATGCAACAGGATCCCGCAACCTTCTTTCACACCAAAATCCAAAAGATTCTTCTGGGCCTTCCACCCATTTCCACTTCCGAACCACAATTGCAAGTCGAAACACCCTCCCAAGGGAATCTCCCCCCCAAACTCTTTTCCTTTACCCCGCTCACTGAGGAACTGTTACACCCTCTCCTCAATGCAATAAAAAGTGGCTCGCCGCTCGATCCTGCACCAATTAACATCTTGAAATCAGTTTTGCCCATTATCACTGCACCAATCATTAATTTGGTCAATTCTTCGATTGAAGCAGGTATAGTCCCACGGGACTGGAAATTGGCCATGGTCAAACCACTGATAAAAAACCCTAACCTTGACCCTGGGGACTTGTCTAATTATCGCCCCATTTCCCTTCTCCCAGGTATCAGTAAACTGGCGGAAAGGTTTATAAACCGCCAATTGTCTTCATTTCTGGAAACTTTCAATCTACTCCACCCATCTCAAACAGCCTTCCGCCCCGGGCAAGGGACGGAGACGGCTCTCGTAAAGGTGGTTGAGGAGTCTAGGAGGATTCTGGACGCAGGTGGTAATGTGGCCATTATCCTCCTGGACCTCAGCGCCGCCTTTGATATGGTGAATCACCGTATCCTTTTAGCCCGCCTAAACAAACTTGGAGTCTCGGGAAAGGCCCTCGCATGGTTGGAATCATTCCTTCAGGAGAGGTATTTCAAGGTGTTTGAAGGGGATCGCCATTCCTCCCCTGTACCTTTGCAGTGTGGGGTCCCGCAGGGCTCCTCCCTTAGCCCCACACTTTTTTTTTTTTTTTTGAAAAGCAAGACTTTATTAGCATCATTCGGTTATGTTGCATTCAAATATCTCCAAATGGGAAGGTCAGATTCGTTAGTTATTACAAGGAGGAAAACATTCAGGAATTGCAGACCATTCTGGCCATTTGGTACATTCAGTATACGGGGCATTAAGGACATTCCGAAAACATTTTGTCTCATACATAACTTTCGCTTGCATTTTGTATTTTTTAAAACAACAAAACTACGAACTAAACATATGGCTCAACATTGATCGACACATTCATAGTCATGGAGTACCGAGGCAAGTGTCTGCTGGCAAACGTCAATTCCGTGTACATCGCCTCTCGCCACCCCCAGTGAGTCCACCCCCCCACAGCTGCCCGTAGCCCAATGTATCCTGTGCGGGGCCCCCGCATGTAGCATGATTCACTCCCTCATATTTGGTCAGTATCAGTGTCATCATCAGAGCTCTCACTATCATTCTCCGGCAACGGATCACAAATGTCCCCTCTGTAGGAGTTCCATTGTAGCCAAACTACATTCCACTTATGAGGATTATCTCTCATCTTATATACTGCCCTCTCCGTTAACATGAGCGTGTCCATGTTCCTGAGCCAACGCGCCAGCGTGGGGAGCTCAGCCGCACCCCACTTTTGCGCAATGTCGCGTTTGGCCACCATGCAGCCTATCGTAACCCACAGTTTACCATAGTGTGTCAGATTGGTAGGACCCCAGACATTCAACAAGCATACTCTGGGATCTTGAGGTATATTGGAATTCAGTGTCTGTGCGATGGTACGGAGCACCCGCTGCCAATAGCTCAATATGTATGTGCAGCTCCAGAGTGTATGCAAGAGTGTGCCCTCCCCCCCACATCCCCGCAGACAGAGTGGGTCGTCCGCCCTCTGCAATTTGTGTAACGCCACTCGAGTGTAGTAGATTCTATGGAGGACCTTCAGTTGAACGAGGCGGAACCTAGCCGAGATACCGGCTTCACGCGGGGATGACAGAGCTGCATTCCATTCGGATTCATCGAAATCCCCAAGGTCTTCCATCCATTTGTCCTTAAGTTTACCTAGTGGCTCCGGTAAGTTGTTAAGCAGTTTCCGGTATGTTAGGGAAGTCGCGCCCTCCAGCACACAGTCCGTGAGCAGGCGGTCTTCCAACGGGGAGGACTCCGGAGGTGTGGTGCCTTGCGGGATCGCTGCTAGGAGGGCATGTCTGATTTGTATGTACCTGAATCGTTCCGTGTCCCTTAATTCATATTGTTGTTGGAGGGAAATGAACGGGACCACCCCCTCCCTGGACCACATGTCTCCCACAGTCGAAATTCCAATGGCATCCCACTGATCGAACCCCTTAGTACGCCTCAGATGGCCCAATGCTTTAGTGTCCCACAATGTTGTAAGTTTTGTAATTACCCCCGCCCAGTGTAGTTTCGATTGTGCTTTATACCATAGTTGTACCGTGTGCTTGGTGGGCCCTATCAGTTTCGTCGCAATGCCCTTGTGGTATAGAGGCGCCAACATGCTGTTAGTGCCCAATTGGGCCCGGTCCGCCTTAAAGGCTGGGTCATCCTGTGGGGCGTGTGTCCATTTATTGAGAATTTTGAGTTGTGTCGCCCAGTAGTACAGCTGCATATTAGGCAGTGCAATTCCACCGTCATACCAGCTTCTATTAAGTTTCGCGTGTGCAATTCTCGCTGGCCGATTCCCCCACAGTAGCCCCGACATCAGTGCTGTCACCTTTTGGAAGTAGCTGGGGGGGATAAGTGTTGGGGTGTTTTCTAGGACGTATAGAAAGCGTGGCAGTGCCATCATTTTGAACAAAGCTGCTCTGCCCAATAACGTCAGTGGGAGCGTCTGCCAGTGTTGTACATCAGTTCGCAATCGGAGGAGAGGAGGCTGTAGATTGCGAACAGAGAATTCCGCCGCATCCCGGGTGATGTGTATTCCCAGGTATTTGAAGGATGTGAGTGCTACTTCTAGCGTGCATGCGTCTGGTAATGTCGGGAGAGGACCCCTGAGAGTATAGATGACTGATTTTGACCAATTGATAGTGTAGCCTGACACTCGGCCATGGGAGGTGCAGATGGCTAGAAGGTTAGGGATGCTGCTATTCAGGTCAGTAAGATAGATTAACATGTCATCAGCATACAATGACACTCTGTCCTCCCAGCTCGAATCCCACTTAATGCCCTTCAGCAGCGGCGTAGTGCGCACAGTAATCGCGAGGGGTTCTAAAACTAACGCGAATAGGATGGGTGAGAGAGGGCATCCCTGCCGGGTTCCCCACCCCAGTTGTATTTCTCGTGATATGTGGCCGTTCGCCACTACACGTGCAATCGGATCCTTGTATAACAGCCGGATCCAGGCAATAAAGTTTGGACCGAATCCCATAGAGGAGAGGACCGCGAAGAGGTAATTCCACTCCACCATATCGAACGCCATCTTGGCGTCCAGTGACAGGATGGCCGCCGGCTCCGTCAGAAGCGGGATTCTTGCCATGACTCCCTGCACCCTACGAAGGTTCAGGGCCGTACTTCTGCGTGGCATGAATCCAGATTGATCCGGTGGATCAACTGACCTAAGTGGGGCATGAGTCTGTTTGCCAGCAGTTTCGCCAGTATTTTAGCTTCGGGGTTCAACAGTGAGATAGGTCTATAGGATGTGCATTCGTTAAGTGGTTTACCCGGTTTCGGTATGGCTACAATAGTTGCCATCCGCTGGTCTGGTGGTAGCGCGCCGCTCTCCCTACTGTCTACGTACATCCGCAAGAGGGGCGGACCCAGAGACTCAGACATTGTTTTGAACCACTCGATGGGTATCCCGTTGGGGCCCAGAGCCTTGCCCGGATGGATAGCGCCAATTGCCAGTTGAATTTCATCCGCAGTTATGTCGGAATCTAATTCCCTCATTGCATCGTCAGTCAATGTGGGCATCGCCACGCGGCTCAGGGCATCTCGGGCTTCATCCTCCGTGACAACCACCGTCGGTGTGTATACCGCACTGAAGTGATCGGCTAGCACCTCTACTATGTCCTCTGGTCGAGCGTGTACCCTCCCGAGTGTATCCGTGAGTTGTAGTATGTTCCTGCTGCCTCCCTGTTTTTTATCCAGCCAAGCTAGGAGTTTACTGGCCTTGTCCCCGATGTCGTATACCCTGTGTTTAGTGGCCGCAATGTCCGCCTTAGTCAGGCGTCGCACATGATCCATGAGAAGTCTCTGACGTAACTGTAGGGAGTGGAGGTTAGCACAGGAGGGATCCGCCATATGGGCTGTGTTGGCTTCGTCGAGCTGCAGTTCCAACTCAGACGTCACCTCTCCCTGCCGTTTCTTGTAGTGTGAGATCGCTGCTATCGCCTGCCCCCTAAAGACAGCCTTGTAAGCTTCCCAGAGTACTGAGGGCGAACTCACCGAAGCTTGATTTTCTTCAAAGTAGTGTTTGGTAGTATTCTGTAGGTCTTTACGAATAGCCGGGACCTTGAAGTAGCCTGGGTAGATCGGGTATAACCTTCTACGGGTGGCTGTACGGCTGGATAGTGTCAGGGTAATAGGCGAGTGATCAGAGACACCCCGTGGCTTTATTTGTGTGTCTTCGATGGTGAGACAACCGGTCCCTAACGTGAGGAAGTGATCGATTCTGGACAGACTGTTGTGTGTTGCAGAGTAGTAAGTATATTGTAATTGTTCCGGGTGTAGTGTGCGCCAGACATCCACCAGGCCCTGTGCCTCCAGAAACCCGCCAAGTTTGTTGGTGCCAGGTGAGTGCGAGCGCCCGGGGAATCTATCACGTATGTCATGAAGTACTGCGTTGAAATCCCCCCCTATAATCAAGTCCCCTTCCGGGAGTTCTAAGAGGAACTTACCAAGGTCGGGCAGTGCCACAGCGTGAAGTGCTGGGGGTATGTAAACCGACACCACAGACAAAGCCCTGCCCTCCCATTGGCTGGACACCGCTGCGAAGCGGCCCTGATCGTCTGTTTTGGTGGAAGTGACGATGTATCGCGAGGATTTGTGCATTAGTATGCCCGTGCCACGTGACCCCGGAGTGAATTCCGCATGTGTAACCATGTGGTAGCCCCGCCTATCCATGGCCCGTGTAGTAGTGCCCATCATGTGTGTCTCCTGCAGCAGGACCAGGGCAGGACCCGCCCTCTTAATTCCTTGAAGAACCAGGCCTCGTTTGATCTTATCGCCCAATCCTCTGACGTTCCATGACATAATGTGTAGTGGGGCCGCCTGAACAGGATCGTCTAGTCTGGCCATGGCAGTGGGGTGTGTTCGTATCCCTCCAGTACCTTCGGGTGTATGTCGTGTCGCCTCTTGCGTGGGGCATCCCCTCGAAGGTGAGCCCATCGCTCCAAGGAGGCGCCACCCCGCCCCACCAGAGGAAGCACCCACGGGGCAGCAGCAAGGGCATCAGTGTGAGTACCCCATCGGGTTACGTCGTGTCGTGCATTGTACATGTCGTGATGCGGCGTGTAGTGTTGAGCCAAGCCAAAAACCTGTAGAACCAAACCAGTCACATAAGTAAACACCCCCCCACTCCCAACTACCCCCCTCCCTGCTTCCCTGCTGTTCGGACTTGAACCTGCCCGCCTCCCCAACTTAGCAGAGTGCATTACCCCAAACCCAACCAGTGTACTTGCGCGCTGGGGTGACGGAGTCTCCGAGGTCAGCGGTCTCTCAATCTTCTCCCCGGAGGCCCCTCGCCCAGTGTCCAGTAGCGTGCTTCAGGTGCTCTGTATAGTAAGTCCAAAAAACTTTGCTAGGCCGGAAATCATTGTTCATCGTTGTGTTCCTCATCCGCGGCCTCTCTGCGGGGCGATCCCTCGCTCACTCCACCACCTCTCGAAGTCTGGGAAGCCGGGAGGCTACCGGTCGTACGATCCTTCTGCTGCCGATGCGGCCGTCGAGGGTGAGCGTTCGTTCTCCAACCGTCCAGCCAGTCCCTTGCGGATTCTGGGTTGTCGAAGAACCAGGTCTTGTTTTCGGCGACCACTCGTAATCTTGCAGGGAAGAGCATGGAGTATGGGATCTCCCTCGCCCTAAGTTCTTTCTTGATCTCGAAGAACGTCCGGCGTCTGCGGGCCACCTCCGCCGTGTAGTCAGGGAAGAATGCCACCGTAGAATTTTGGATTTTTATCGGAGGGGACATTCGGGCTGCCTGCAGAGTGACGTCTCTGTCCCTGAAGTTGAACAGCCGGGCTACAATGGGTCTCAGAGCCGTTCCAGGTTTCGGTTGGCCACCCGGCACACGGTGCGCTCTCTCTACCGAGAAGAAGGTGGATAGCCCCTTGGGTCGCAGTTCATTGGTGATTAGGCCCTCCACGTACAAATCCATGGCTCTCACCCCCTCCGTCTCCGGCACGCCGAGTATGCGGATGTTGTTCCGCCTGGAGCGCCCTTCCTGGTCGTCGAGTTTCTCACGCAGCACCTTATTGTCCGTTGCCAGCTTTTCGACCGCCAGTTGGAGTTCGAAGACGTCCTCCACCAAGGACTTCGTTACTACTTCCATGGCGTTGACCTTTTCCGTCATCTTGTGGAAATCAGCTCTGATCAGCGTAATGTCCGTGGAGATCGAGCCCACTGTCGTTTGTAAATGTGCCAGGGCCTGCATCACGTCATCCAGAGTCGCCTTTTTAGTCCCCTGTACCTCCACGGATCTACCAGCCGCCTCCTTCCCGGCCGTCGGCGACACTGCAGGCCTGTCGCAGGCATATCGGTCTATGCGGGTTTGTGTAGGCCCACTTTTCAGGCCCCTCCCTGTCATGTCGCTAGTATCCGCGGCCCCTGGGCAAGCCAGCGACGGGGGACCGCGTTTGCCCCTTCTGCGGCGTATTTTGTCCGCCGGTGTTGTAGGCTAAGTTCGTGGCAGGCCGGGGGTGCAGTAGCTGGCCCGGGATTCCTCTGGTGGGGGGCCCGTTGCACCGCTTCACGATGCCCAGCCGGGAGTGCGGAGAGGAGAACGGTGGACGGGACCTAGTTCCCGCACCTCTGGTATTTGCTGTCACTTTGGTTCTCCCCCTCAGACAAGGGGGCGAGAGCCGGTTTCTTGGGGTTCCCTCAGGCGCCGGTACCGCCCAGCAGGTGTCGTGGAGGTGAGCGATGGGGCGCAGGCGAAGGACGCGCCCGTATCGTGTGGGCCTCCGCGTCCTGCAGTGTCGGGCGTTGTGAGTAGTCGCCTAACCCCAGGCCAACCAGCAGGGAAGGTTCCACAGGATGTGCGGTTGGTGAGGCGGAGAGCGGGTTGATCACCGCCTGTGGTGCGGCGGGTGAGGTCCGGATTTTGACCGGGCTTGGCAGTATAGTGCCGGGTCTCCGCAAAATGGCGGCACGCCGCCGCGAGGCAGTTCCGGGCGGCCGCCCACCGGGCGGTCTCAGAGCACGGGGGAGCGAGGCAGCTCCTACCCGGCTCTATCCTAGTAGTATCGGCTGTGTCCGCACCCGGTCCAGCCCGCACTCACCCCGTGAGCCGGCGCCCGTCCGCCGAGTGGATACGCAGCGGGCACTTCCGGTGCGGGTTCCCCCGGGGCAGTCGCGCTTCCTGGCAGGTCGGAGAGTGAAGGCAGTCCCCGGCTGCGCCGCGTTGCGTAGGCCTCTCCGTCACCCGGGTGGATGTCGGCTCTCGATCGTCGGACAGCCACAGCACTTGCACCCATCGGCACCGCTCGGTTCCGGGCTCAGGGTTCCTCCTTCTGGGGCAAAATATTCAGCGGATGGTTCACAGGATTGCTGGAGAGGCCACCTCGACCGCGGAGCTACTCCTCTATGCTGCCGCCATCGTTGGCTGCTAGCCACGCCCCCTAGCCCCACACTTTTTAATGTATATATGTCTCCCTTAGCTGAGAAAGTGGCTCCCTATGGGATCGAATTGGTCAGCTATGCCGACGACACGCAGCTCGTGGTCTCTCTGAACCAAGCAGAGCTGTCCCCCACGAGCCTGAGTGTCTGTCTGGAGGAAGTAGCTAAGTGGATGTGTCAGTCCCATCTCAAACTCAACGGTGAGAAGACCGAACTTATGTTATTAGGCAGGCAGGCATCATTCAATGCCCCCACACTATGGCCACCTTGTATGGGCCCTGGTCCTACCCCAAAAAGTGAGATCAAGAGCCTGGGACTCTGGTTAGACGAGGATCTCTCGTTTAAAGTACAAGCCAGGAAAACAGCAGCCACTTGTTTTGGCCTGCTAAAATCTAAACGCAAAATCATTCCTCAGTTGCCTGACAAAGCTAAAAGAGTTTTAGTTCAGGCCCTGATCTTATCCAGGCTTGACTATGGAAATGCGATCTACCTGGGAGCCCCGACTTCGGTGATCTGTAAGCTTTAGGTGGTCCAGAATTCAGCAGCGAGACTGCTGACGAGCACTAACCATCGCTCCTCAGCCAAACCAGCGCTAAGATCTCTCCACTGGCTACCGATAAAAGAACGGATACATTTCAAGGCCCTCTGTATCGCCCATAAATATCTTCAAGGCAAAGGTCCTCCAATTTTCGCCAACCTTATCAGACCCTATAAAACGCCCAGAAACTTGCGGTCCAATGACCTCAATCTGGCAGAAGTTCCCAGAATAAGTAAGTCTCGCTCCGGAGGTCGGCTCTTTTCTTACAATGCATCAAAACTGTGGAACTCTCTGCCTCTCTCCCTTCGTCAGGAACCCAACCTCCTTACTTTCCGCAAGAAACTAAAAACATGGCTTTTTCCGGAAACTATATAATTAAGATTACTCAAGAGCAATCGCAGACTTCTGCCTTTCTGTGGTTCCAAGTGCTGGGATGCTCCCGGGTAGCCATGCGCTATATAAGAACAATTTTCATTTCATTCATTTCATTTCATAGGTATATATGTGTCTATATATAATGGTAGGTATAGGAATACTATACCTAAGCAAGGGGTGATTACACGACCTTGCCCCAGCTGAGTGATCAGCCAGTTGTGTCAATGTGAATGGCCAGCCAGTGGTGGCATAATACATGCTGCAGCCCCTGGCAGGCCTTGGGTGCACCTATGCCCTGAGTACCTATGGTACACTATACAGGGGCTCATAAGATGACCCAATATCCAATTGGAGATGTACCTAGAGTACATGGAGTCCATTTTACAGTGAGAGCAGATAGCCTGGGGCCCTGATTAGCAGGATCCCAGGCCAACTAAGTCGAAAATCAGCTAAACACTAGGCAAACAATCTGGGGTAACCATAGTCAGGTATCCACCTTCCTACACAACCCCCCCCCCCCAAACGAAAGGAGATAAGGCTATCCTTGACCAGGTAAGCCTATATTGCCTAAGTGGCCATATAAGGAAGTACCTGCACTAGCATGGTTACCCCCTGTCTCATGGTCCACTAAGCAATCCCTCACCCTAGGGGTATCAGAGGGTCCCCACAATAGGGAATCTCTACCTGTGGTGTGTTTTGGCAAAGTAAAAGGCTGGTGTTGAGATGGAGTACTGAAGTGAGGCTCCACTAATGTAGGGCTCAGCTTCCTCTAATCACTATCCACCATGTGTGCCTTTCTTTCCCTGACTGAGTTGCATTGTGCTCTCAGGGTCAACCTCTGGCTGCCTATAGCTGGAGGCTGGGTCCCTGTTGTTGGATTACTGGAGGGACAGGTCAGGTTTGGGGCCTTTGGGTCCCAGGTTTGGCTGTGCCCAACAGAGTCAATCTGGGGATGGTTCCTAACTAAGAGTAAGGGAGATCCCTCAAGTGTTTTTGGAATTTTCACCTTGCTAGGGCAGTTAGCTTTGGTGCCCCTAATCTGCTGATGGGGGGGTTCCTGTGGACAGGGGACCATTTGAGGCCGGTGGCCAGGGGGCCACTGGCCTCCCTGACCTCTACAGCCCTGAGCTGACTGAGGCAAGGTAGAGAGGGGCAGGGTATCTGTTCCAGACTGGGCCCCACCTTAGAAGGGTCCACTGACATCAGGGGCTCTGCCAAGCTAGGCCTGACTACCTCTGGGGCAGTTCCTTCACAAGGGGTAGGGTCAGTTCCCTGAGGAGGCTGACTCTCACCTAATGTCTGGTGGGAAGGAGACTTCTCTTCCTCCCCAATACCCTCTGTCTGAGTGGAGTGATCCATAGTTTCAGGCTTCACAACACTAAAATCTGTTTGAGTTTGGGCTGTGACCATCACAGCCCTACCAACCTTTTCAGGAGGGAACTCTGTTTGTGTGTGGGCTGTGACCATCACAGCCCTGCCAACCTCTTCAGGGAAGTATGCTTGAGCTTGGGCTGTGACCAACACAGCCCTTCCAACCTCTTTAGGAAGGAATTCTGCTTGAGCTGGGGCTATGGCCATCACAACCCCACTAACCTTTTCTGGAAGGCCTACCATTTTGGAATGGGTTTCTTGTTCTACCCCAGCCAAGGCTGAGATCTCTAGACCATGTAGACAATCTACAGGCAAGTTTGTAGACACTGCCACTCTCTTTGGGCCAGTGACACCTCCCCAGCTGAGATTTACTACTGCCATGGGATGGGGAAACAGCCTTAATAACGACGTTTTAAAAACGACTGACCTGAACAACGAATCCTAAACAACAACGACATCCTTAACCATGACATCCTTAACCACAACTTACTTGAACTAGGACTTTTTAAAACAACGAAAAAAAAAACTAGTGATCGGTCAATAGATGGCACTATTGTATTTACAAGCACAGCTAGACATTAATACTTAACATGGCTGGCGAGTACTTCAAAACCCACTCGCTCCCTATAATTACATTTTCATCTTTGTTTTGTTCCGGAGCGTTGAATGAGTCTGGCAGTTGCTCAACAGGGAGGATGAATGTTAAGTAATATGCCTTAATATTCTGTAAAGAATACAGCATGCCTTGGCACATTTGAAGTGCTTACCAAGAAAGGGAACAGCTTAATAACGTTTGTATCCTAAGACTAACTTCACTGGAGGAAATCAAGGGGGCATTTTACTTTTGCATTGCTTTTAAATAACGCAGTACTTTGACACGTGGTTAAATGATTGATGTCACAGCTACGGAAATTAATCTGAGAGTGCTCACGCTGATAAGCACAGCATTCTTGATGTTGTCATTGCAATGCGGCCGATGCTACTGATGAATTGAAAATATGAAAACCTAACTTAAAGATCTGAAAAGCTAGGCTGGCACTGCACATTGAGAAGCATGCGCAAAATGATTTCAAGGCAGCTTGAAGAATTTGTGTTAGTCACTTGTTAAGTGCTTACGCAGATAAGCACAGCCTTAACACTCTCTACTTGATTGTGCTCGCTGATGGCCACAGCTTGAGCGTGTATTTTAAATAAAAAAATGGTGTAAACGGATATGAGAAAAATGAAAAATGTTCGTGCTTCAGGAACTCGTAGTTAAAAATGTAGTGGTTAAGGAATGTTCGTTGTTTAGCCTTCATGCTTAAGGAAGTCGTTGTTAAGGCAGTAGTGGTTAAATCATATCACCCATGGGATGAGCTTTCTGCACTCCATCAATGTTGGTCACCTGATAGGTGAACCCAGGTAAAAGTTGTCCTGAGGGGACTAGACTGTCAGTCACCATAGTGATGCTAGCCCCTGTGTCTCTGTAGGCTTCAACTTTCTGGCCATTGATAATGGGCTCCTGTCTGTACTTGTCCAAAGTGTTGGGACAAGCGGAAAAGTTGGCAAACCCCATGCCATCCTCACAGACTAGAGTTTCTTTGTTAGAGGACCTGGTTAGGCCAGAGTCCACCGGAGTTCCCCAAGTATACCCAGCCACATTTTTGGGGGCACTCCCACCACCTGGGGGATTACTACTAATAGTAACAGGCGGTCTGGGAGTATTACTTGGTGGAATGTGTTCCTTATTGTTGGCCTTTGGGCAACTGCTGTCAGTCTTCCAGTGGCCAGGCTGTTTACAGACATGGCAATAAGGTTTCTTTTGGTTAGAGGAAGTTTTTTGGGACCCACCCCCACCATTGGAGTTTTGGGGCCCTGTGGAGGATTTGTCTTTTGATTTAGCCCCACCTTTCCCTTGAGGCTTGGTAGAATCTTTCTTCTGGTCACCACCCTGATTTGTAGGCCTAATCCTGGTTCTGACCCATTTGTCTGCCCTCTTACCCAATTCTTGTGGAGAGGTCAGATCTGAGTCCACCAGGTGCTGGTGTAGAAGCTGGTTCTGACAATTATTAAGGATCTGCTCCCTCATAATCAGATTATACAATCCTGTAAAGTCCTGTACTTTGCTGCCCAATAACCAGCCCTCCAGAGCCTTAGTAGCACAATCTACAAATCAGTCCAGTCCTGAGTCTGTGTCTTCTGGGTATCCTTGAACAACAACCTATATTGCTCAGTGGTTAAGCCAAACCCATCAATTAGAGCACTCTTCAGAGCTGGGTAGTTTTTAGCATCCTCATCACTAACTGTGAGGAGCTTATCTCTGCCTTTTTCTGAAAAGGAGAGCCATAAGATTGCTGCCCACTGACTTTGGGTTACCTGCTGTAATTTGCAAGCCCTCTCCAAAGCAGTACCCCACTTGTGGATGTCATCCCCAACTTCGTAGGGTGGGACAATCTTGCTTAGGTTTCTAGTATCATAGGACCTATCTTTATCCTTAGGGATATTGCTGCCACCAGTTGAATCTAATCCACACAATTTTTGTTCTCTGGGAAGGGCAAGTTTCTCCTTGGCGAGGGCAGTTTCCTCCCTCTGTATCCTCAGATTGACTTCCTTCATTCTTGCCTGATGTTCTCTCCTCTGAGGAGAAGTCATTCCCCTCTGAGCAGAGCCATTAGAGCCTCTAGAAGCATTAGAGTGGAGAGAGTCCCTGGAGTGGGACCTTCTCCTCCTATACCTCTGGTCAAGTCCACTTAGAGGGCTGTATGGGGCTAGCCCATCCACAGCCCCATGTAGGCTTAAGTTAGCCTGGCTAAGTCTTCCAACTTGGACCTGGCTGTCTACATCCTCCCCAGAATCTTCTGCCTCCACCCCTTCCTCATCATCTATGATTGTAGGGTCAGGGGCATCTTCTGTTGAGGGTAGTACCTCATCTCCACTGACTGACAGACCTTTGCCTTGAGAGCATCAAGTTCCTCCATGAGCTCAATCAGGTGTCTGAGGCTAGGGTTGGAACCCTGTTTTAACCTTCTAGAGGTGCACAAGTGCCTTAGCTCTTGGAAAGTTAGAGTATCATATCTGGAAGGTATCCCTATAGGATCTACCTCCACTGGGAGAGATCCACTTGGTTCTGCTCTCAGAGACATGATCTAGTGAGGTGTGGTGTGTGCACCTACCTACACTAAGTGTTTCCTACTAAACCTCTCTAGGAGTTGTAGTCAGGGTGTGCTAGGCCCTTTGGTCTACAACAACTAAGTTCAGTGGAACCTAAGTATTATAAGTCTTGTTATATGTACCTATAGGTACCTAATGTGATCTTTCAAATGATATCTCAAGATTAGATTTGAATAGATTTGATTACCAAAATGAAAGGACACCACACAGGTTATATATAAAATATATATGTATTTATTATAAACACAACCCCTCTGAACTCTTTATGATGTCAGAGGCTAAAGCACATAACAAGATACTTAATTATCATACAATAAGTTGCACAATATACAGTAGAGCCCTAGGGGCACGTAAAACCATATACTAAAATAGTGGTATAAGAACCACGTCACAAACACAGGAGAGGCCTAGGGCCTAGGGAATCGCTGGGGCTACGCTAAGCTAACAAGAGTTAGGGAGCAGGAGGCCCAGGGGATGCGTGTGCAGTGTCTATTCAAACACGCGAGTTATCATAGGGAAACAATGGGAACGTAAGAGTGAGAAACTAGTTCTTTTAGGACACTTCCGGATGTACTAGGAGATAGCCACTGAAAACTAGGACACTAGGATAGTCAATACCTACAGGAGCACCGGAGTGCCCGCGTTACCTCACCCACAGGAGTCGGGTGCATAGGTGTAAAAGTGTGTCGGGTTTCGTCGCTGAATCCTATGGAGACCTGTGAAAAGATGCTGCAGGCGACCAGGAGAGAAGTGTCCGGTTGGATCCAAGGGCGGATCGAAGATGAAGAGTACCTGAAAGCAGAGGGGACAGAGTCTGGGTCACTAGCCAGTGACCAGGAAGGAACCAGGTGATGTCGCGAAGCAATCAGGTGATGTCGTGAAGCTTGACTCTGCAGCCATGTGGACCAGGAGGCGTCGACGACAACCAGAAGCTGGATATGGACTGTCCCATGAAAGATCTCGCTGTTGGCGGCATCGGCTTCCGGATTAGAGTCAACAGGCTTTGGCAAATGCAACCCGCGCAGGAATCGAATATTCGCTTCGGGTTAGACCAGCAAGGTCTATGGGGCTTCTCCTTTGCAGGGAAGCAGGGGCCCACCTGGAGCAACCAGGCAGGCAGTTCAGATTCGAAGGTTCGTCGTCACAGAGGCCACTAGCCAACGGGCAAGTAACCGGACAGACGCGTCGAGCACAAAAGCACAAGCAGGCCCCACGCGTGACTCGGTGAGTGTGGAGGGCTGTGCGTCGTTGCAAAAGGTGCTCGCGGCTGGGGCTTCCCAATCCCTAATGCAAAAATTTGAGGGTGCCTCAGAAGCTGCACAAGTAGCAAAGAGCAGGCTTTTCAAGATGGCCGGTTCCACGTCTCTCGTCGCCTCCACGGGTCTCAGCTTTGCTGGGACTGTGGATCGGGGTCAAAGAAGTCTGGAAGTCTGGTTCTTGTTGGACTCTGTGCTCGGGCTCCGGCGGGAGCGTCGACAAAGTAAACCACAGATCGATGGATGGTGCCTGTAGGTACAGGGTAGTCACTCCTTGACCACAAGGGAGATTCTTCAGTCTTCTAGTTGCAATAGAATGTCGAAGGTCCAGAGTTTTTTTTCAAGTTTCAGTTCAGGATAACTCTAAAGTCTCTTGACTCAGCTCCTATCTATATACCAATCTGACGGGCTGGATTACCTGCTAGGTCCCTCCTATGGGTGGGACCAGGGAAGGGGGTGGTTACACCCCTTTCCCTTTGTCCAGTTTCGCGCCAGAGCTGGGGCTGGAGTACCCCAGCAGCTGGTTTGAACCGGGCTATGCATGGGACACCATGTGTGACCCAGGCAGTGTCTCATTTCATTCAGCCCTCCCTGCCCCAATACACTATGGCCTGTCTGGGGTGGTGCTAGCACCTCCCAAGACAGGAAACCTATTGTCCAAGCCTCCCTCGCTGGAAGGACTCCCAGCAGCAGGAGGTCAGACTTGTGTCTGTGGCAGCAGCATCCATTTTGTGATGCTGAGGCTCTGGTTAACTTTAACCGGGATTAACAGGAACAACGTGTCTTCTTCCTCTAGAAGGGTGGAATGCTACCCCTGTCACCAGAACTGGTGAGGGGGTAGTATTCCAAAGCGTATGACACCTTACACAACATGTTTTGATAAAGCCAAACCAGAGTTAGCATTTAACCGCGAGGATTATAATGCATTTAAGATTATATGGTATGTCTATATCATAGAACAGCTATAAGGACATGGTTCCGAAAGCTGCAGACAGGCTCAGCTCATGCTAGAGCCTCATCTCACATAAAACCAAGCACTCTGCCTTCAGGATTGTTAAGGCCTGCCATAGGAGTGACTTATAGGTATATATGTGAATGTATATAATGGTAGGTATAGGAATACTATACCTAAGCAAGGGGTGATTACATGACCTTGCCCCAGCTGAGTGATCAGCCAGTTGTGTCAATGTGATTGGCCATCCAGGGGTGGCATAATACATGCTGCAGCCCCTGGTAGGCCTTGGATGCACCTATGCCCTGGGTACCTATGGTACACTATACAGGGGCTCATAAGGTGACCCAATATCCAATTGGAGATGTACCTAGAGTACCTGGAGTCCATTTTACAGTGAGAGCAGATAGCCTGGGGCCCTGATTGCAGCATCCCAGGCCAACTAAGTTGAAAAACAGCTAAACACTAGGCAAAACATCTGGCTTAACCATAGTCAGGTATCCACCTTCCTACAGTTCAGCTTTGACTGGGCACTCCTTGTTAATTTGTTGGTTCTCCCACCTCTACCTTTCCCAGAGCCCCTGCATTTTACCCAAGAGAAAACAGACTCTAAAAAACAAAATACAACTGTGGTGAAACACGGCGGAGAAAGCAGATCTGCACTGGAGAGAAAGTGGCCTAGCACTTGCTACATTCAAACCCTTTCACATGCGCTTTCAGGGCATAGTGTAGTAATGCAGGTCTTGTCATGCTTGGTACTATATATCTGGTGCTGAACACTGCAGACAACAGTCACTCATGCAAGAAACGTGAGGTGACATAGAAGCACTCGTGCACACAGACAGGACATTCAGTACATGTGTTTTCGAAATGCTTACGTTCGCTGACATTCACATTATTAACCTTGATTCCCACCCACTCTGCTTCTGCCTCACTATCACTACCTTCGTCCTCAGTCTGGCTCCAAATAAGTGCTACAAATAATCAGGTGGGGAGGGATCACTTGTCCTGCGTGAACCAGGGTATGCAGGAGATCGTACAATGGTGTCTCCAAATAAAAACCCTCATGCACGTGTTGGGTAGCGTGGTAAGCGGTATATCTTGGTTCTCCGCTCTTTGAACACGTGTGTGCATAATCATCGGGTTAGTTTCGGTATGCAGCCTCCACCAGGAGGATCTTACCCTCGGTAAAAACAGTAGTGACCCAGTGATGTGGATTTGATTAGCATATCCAAATAAGTGCTGCCATACTCTGTTATGCCAACAGGAAGCCTTCTTCTAGATTTCACGCCGAGTCACAAGACACGGCTCTTAGAAAACCCTGTTCACACACCTACTGTGCTATTGATTCCAAGGAGCCTGAGTAGATCCTGTGTCAATAATCACAGTGTGACTCCGGCCCCTCCCAAACTCCTTGCAAGCTGTGGATAAATGCATACAGGCCGCTGCTCAATTAACACATTGAAAGGGTGGATTAGCACTGGATTATCAGAGTGCTTCACCAAAACGGACCAATTTGCCAGCTCTGTCGCGCTTCTTTTTGCACATACCCAATTTGCCCCATGTGTACCAGTACTCTCTTTAAACAAGGAGAAGTTCCGGTACTCAAGTGCAGAAAATTTAGAAGTGCCGGTACTAAATACTAATGAGTACCCGCCTGTTTGAAGCACTGCTGATGCTGAATATGACCGTGAAATTACGGTTAATAACTTTAATGGTATATTTTAGGCATAACTGTCAAGCCTAGTTCTATAAGACATAGGTGGAGAACTCCATCTGAGCAAAATAGAAATATGAACTGAGAAGACTAGGGAACAGGCATCATCTGAGGAAAATAACACACACCTTGCAAGTGGAGGAACATTAATAAAACCAACACCCATGGCTCTGTCCTCTTTCCTTCCGTAAAGGATGCAGACATCCCTCTCAAGAAGAAGAGGAAGTTCAATGCGGAGGAGATTGATCTTGTAGTAAACTTTGTAGTTTGCCACTCCACTGAACTTCACACACCCTAAATGGAGTGGATAAGGCATTCATGTGGCAGGAGGTCACATACAGTGAAAATATTTTGGGGCTGGAGGTGCACACCCCGAGGAACATAAAGAAAGATGGCAGGATTAGAGGAGACAGGTGAAGGATACGTTTGCTAAGGTAGAAGTGGCAAAGACTCTACCCGCATCCCACTACTGCCTCTCACTCAGCATCACACTTGTTAGATATGGGGTCTCTAGTTGGCAGAGGTAGTTATCTTTGTCCAAATAGGGACCAGGGTAAGGTGGTTACACGCTTTAGATAACCCCTGCTCACCCCCTTGGAAGCTTGGCATGAGCAGGCAGGCTTATCCCAAAGGCAATGTGTAAAGTATTTGTACCAACACTCACAGCATCACAGTAAAAACACCACAAATGGACACCACACCAGATTAGAAAAATAAGGTTTCTTTATCTAAACCAAACAAGACCAAAACAAAAAAAAATCCAACATACACAGTTAAAAATGTCACTTTCAAAAGGTTTCAAGAACTTGTACCATAGAAAACAATGGATGCATGACTTTTAACCAAAGTATCTGCAGATGCGTCAAAGTTTCTAAAGCCAAACAGACGCAGAGTCGGAAAACAAAGAGATGCAACACTCCTGAGACCTTGGGGAGGCGATGCAACAGTTCTGCTGCACGTAGAGGAAGATTGCAAAAAACACGGTTGATGGGCAGAACGTAGAACAATGTCATACATTCACCCCAGTACAAGGATCTGGGCCTAAATCCATCATTTTTTTGCACTCCACACCACCCTGGGTTAGACACTGGCTATATGCAAATCAGCTCTGACCCTGTGCCTCATGGGAACAGTCCAGTCCGAACTACCAAGCCATGTCTTTCCCAGACCAGAATCAAGCATCCAAGGACCGGTTTCTGGCTATCAGCCTTCATCAGCCTGGACAGCTTGACTCCAGTGGTGTGGAGAGCCTGGGACTCACGTCTGAGCATACCCAGCCCACTCAGGGTGAAAATTGCAAAAAACACGGTTGATGGAAAGAATGTAGAACAATGTCATACATTCACCCCAGTACAAGGATCTGGGCCTAAATCCATTGTTTTTTTGCACTCCACACCACCCTGGGTTAGACACTGGCTATATGCAAATCAGCTCTGACCCTGTGCCTCATGGGAACAGTCCAGTCCGAACTACCAAGCCATGTCTTTCCCAGACCGGAATCAAGCATCCAAGGACCGGTTTCTGGCTATCAGCCTTCATCAGCCTGGATAGCTTGACTCCAGTGGTGTGGAGAGCCTGGGACTCACGTCTGAGCATACCCAGCCCACTCGGGGTGAAAATTGCAAAAAACACGGTTGATGGACAGAATGTAGAACAATGTCATACATTCACCCCAGTACAAGGATCTGGGCCTAAATCCATCGTTTTTTGCACTCCACACCACCCTGGGTTAGACACTGGCTATATGCAAATCAGCTCTGACCCTGTGCCTCATGGGAACAGTCCAGTCCGAAATACCAAGCCATGTCTTTCCCAGACCGGAATCAAGCATCCAAGGACCGGTTTCTGGCTATCAGCCTGGATAGCTTGACTCCAGTGGTGTGGAGAGCCTGGGACTCACGTCTGAGCATACCCAGCCCACTCGGGGTGAAAATTGCAAAAAACACGGTTGATGGACAGAATGTAGAACAATGTCATACATTCACCCCAGTACAAGGATCTGGGCCTAAATCCATCATTTTTTTGCACTCCACACCACCCTGGGTTAGACACTGGCTATATGCAAATCCGCTCTGACCCTGTGCCTCATGGGAACAGTCCAGTCCGAACTACCAAGCCATGTCTTTCCCAGACCGGAATCAAGCATCCAAGGACCGGTTTCTGGCTATCAGCCTTCATCAGCCTGGATAGCTTGACTCCAGTGGTGTGGAGAGCCTGGGACTCACGTCTGAGCATACCCAGCCCACTCGGGGTGAAAATTGCAAAAAACACGGTTGATGGACAGAATGTAGAACAATGTCATACATTCACCCCAGTACAAGGATCTGGGCCTAAATCCATCTTTTTTTGCACTCCACACCACCCTGGGTTAGACACTGGCTATATGCAAATCAGCTCTGACCCTGTGCCTCATTAGAACAGTCCAGTCCGAACTACCAAGCCATGTCTTTCCCAGACCGGAATCAAGCATCCAAGGACCGGTTTCTGGCTATCAGCCTTCATCAGCCTGGATAGCTTGACTCCAGTGGTGTGGAGAGCCTGGGACTCACGTCTGAGCATACCCAGCCCACTCGGGGTGAAAATTGCAAAAAACACGGTTGATGGACAGAATGTAGAACAATGTCATACATTCACCCCAGTACAAGGATCTGGGCCTAAATCCATCGTTTTTTTGCACTCCACACCACCCTGGGTTAGACACTGGCTATATGCAAATCAGCTCTGAACCTGTGCCTCATGGGAACAGTCCAGTCCGAACTACCAAGCCATGTCTTTCCCAGACCGGAATCAAGCATCCAAGGACCGGTTTCTGGCTATCAGCCTTCATCAGCCTGGATAGCTTGACTCCAGTGGTGTGGAGAGCCTGGGACTCATGTCTGAGCATACCCAGCCCACTCGGGGTGAAAATTGCAAAAAACATGGTTGATGGACAGAATGTAGAACAATGTCATACATTCACCCCAGTACAAGGATCTGGGCCTAAATCCATCGTTTTTTTGCACTCCACACCACCCTGGGTTAGACACTGGCTATATGCAAATCAGCTCTGAAACGGTGCCTCATGGGAACAGTCCAGTCCGAACTACCAAGCCATGTCTTTCCCAGACCGGAATCAAGCATCCAAGGACTGGTTTCTGGCTATCAGCCTTCATCAGCCTGGATAGCTTGACTCCAGTGGTGTGGAGAGCCTGGGACTCACGTCTGAGCATACCCAGCCCACTCGGGGTGAAAATTGCAAAAAACACGGTTGATGGACAGAATGTAGAACAATGTCATACATTCACCCCAGTACAAGGATCTGGGCCTAAATCCATTGTTCTTTTGCACTCCACACCACCCTGGGTTAGACACTGGCTATATGCAAATCAGCTCTGACCCTGTGCCTCATGGGAACAGTCCAGTCCGAACTACCAAGCCATGTCTTTCCCAGACCGGAATCAAGCATCCAAGGACCGGTTTCTGGCTATCAGCCTTCATCAGCCTGGATAGCTTGACTCCAGTGGTGTGGAGAGCCTGGGACTCACGTCTGAGCAAGTGTGGCAGGGTATGCTCAGACGTGAGTCCCTTGCTCACTTTGCCACTGGATTCAAGCAAGCCGGGCTGAAGACGGCTGGAATGCCAGAAACCGGTCCTCGGAAGCTTGTTTCCGGTCCAGGGAAGACATGGCTTGGCAGTTCGGACTGGACTGTTCCCATGAGGCACAGGGTCGGACTGATTTGCATATAGCCATTCCTGAACTGGAGTGGCAGAGTGGGCTAAAGAACGGTGATGGATTAAACCCAGATCTTTTGACTGGGTGTGAGTGTTTGATTGATTCACGTGCTCCGTCCATCACCACCCCCTTTTGTACCGCTTTTGGCCGCCATAAGTGTGGCAGGGTATGCTCAGACGTGAGTCCCTTGCTCACTTTGCCACTGGATTCAAGCAAGCCGGGCTGAAGACGGCTGGAATGCCAGAAACCGGTCCTCGGAAGCTTGTTTCCGGTCCAGGGAAGACATGGCTTGGCAGTTCGGGCTGGACTGTTCCCATGAGGCACAGGGTCAGACTGATTTGCATATAGCCATTTCTGAACTGGGGTGGCAGAGTGGGCTAAAGAACGGTGATGGATTAAACCCAGATCTTTTGACTGGGTGTGAGTGTTTGATTGATTCAGGTGCTCCGTCCATCACCACCCCCTTTTGTACCGCTTTTGGCTGCCATAAGTGTGGCAGGGTATGCTCAGACGTGAGTCCCTTGCTCACTTTGCCACTGGATTCAAGCAAGCCGGGCTGAAGACGGCTGGAATGCCAGAAACCGGTCCTCGATAGCTTGTTTCCGGTCCAGGGAAGACATGGCTTGGCAGTTCGGGCTGGACTGTTCCCATGAGGCACAGGGTCAGACTGATTTGCATATAGCCATTTCTGAACTGGGGTGGCAGAGTGGGCTAAAGAACGGTGATGGATTAAACCCAGATCTTTTGACTGGGTGTGAGTGTTTGATTGATTCAGGTGCTCCGTCCATCACCACCCCCTTTTGTACCGCAGGTAGAGGATGGGTTGCATCGAATCTGGTCTGTATGGGGAGTGATGTGTCTATCCTTCGTGACGGTTCCGGTACACAGGTGATGCATCAGGAGAACTTGCCGCACAGGTAAAATGTGTGGAAATCCTGGATGCATCGGTGATCCATGCAGCGGCGTTGAATGGCACAGCTTCTGGCCTCTTCAGCCGCCAACCCTCGATGCATCGCTTCTTGCAGCGGCAACAGGCGCTGTGTCTGTATTCGCTGCGGCACAGCAATGAGTGGAAATTCTTCTCGCGCCACGGAGATGCGGCGGAAAAACAGCCATAAGAAGAGCGATGCATCGATTTCTGTAGTTCTTTGTGTTTCTTCTTTCTTCCAGCTTTCGAACAACAGCAACAACCTCCAGAGTTCCAAAACTGGCACATGCACTGATTGGTAGGTTAGAACGCAGAGCAGCAGAGTTCAGGGGAGCTGGGGGTGAAGTCTTTGTGTCCCTGAGACTTCAGAACAGGAGGCCAGCACACACAGGCCCTTGGAGATCTCCTAAAAGCAGGGGACAGAGCACACAGCTAGGTCCTTCGCCTTTCCTTGGCAGAAAAAGCAACTGCAGGCCAACCCCAGACACACAGCAAGGGTAGTACTTCTTCTCAGTCTCTTCAGCTCATCTCCTTAGCAAAGGTTCCTCTTGAATTCCAGGAATCATCCAAAGTCTGGTGTTTTGGGTCTGATACTTATACCCCAAAATGTCTTTGTTCTCTTTGTGCCCGGGGCTCTGAGCCCAGTTCACACCAGTTTTGCCTTCACTAGTGCAGGATAACCACAGGAGGTGGAGACAGCATTGTGCAAGGGAGACAGGCTATATTCAGGTGCAAGATAAATCTCCTCCCAATACTCTATATGCAGCCTCGGTCTATTCAGCTCAGGGCTGGGTCATCCAGGAAGGGTCAGGCATACCTTAACCCCCCCCCCATTGGCTGTCTACAGGGAATGCACATCCTCTGTCTCTGTCACACTGAAACTAGACAGTCAATCTACAAACAGGCCGAGGCACATATGATTGCTCAACAAAAAAATAGCCACTTTCTAAAATTGGTATTTTCAAACACACAATTTAAAATCCATCTTCACTAAAATATGTTTTATTAAATCCTGAGTTCAGGGATACCAAACTCCATTTTTCCATCTCATCCCAATGGGAAGATATACTTGTAAAATGTTACAAAGCATTCCCCATTCTTTCCTATGGGGCAAGAAAGCCCAATAGTGAAAAACTAAATTGGCAGTATTTTCACTATCAGGAATTGTTACACACATCAGCACATGTCCGACCTTTTACATACACTGCACCCTGCCCAGTCGAAATGGCAGTTAACAAGCTGTGCAGAGGCACCGCGGTGGCAGGCCTGAGACATCTTGTCAGGGCTACTCATGTGGGTGGCACAATCAGTGCTGCAGGCCCACTAGTAGCATGTGATATACCAGCCATGGCACACTCAGTGCGCTTTACTAGGGACCTACTGGTAGATCGAATATGCCAATCAGGGAGAACCAATCACAATACAAATTTACACAAGGAGCACTTTGACACTGATCAGCAGTGGTAAAGTGCCCAAAGTATCTAAGCCAGCAAAAACGAAATCCAGCACAGCATCAAAAACACAGGCGGTAGAGACAAAAAGTCAGGGAAAACCATACCAAGGAAGCCAGGTCTAACAACACTTCTTACTCTCACATCTCCACGATGCACCTGACCTGCTGTCGTTGGGCCAGGTAAGGTCAACAGACCTCTAACTTTCAACTGGCCCAAGACCATCAACTCATGTTACACTGTCCACAAACAGCCGCCAACTCCATCTTCAGTCAGAGGGCAGGCTGTGAGGCACCTATCAGTGCACCATGTCCAGTCCATGTCACACAAGTGCAGATAAATCTAGAAATACATATGTTGACCGCTTCTTCCTTACCTTGTAAATGTAAATGTATTGCGACTTATATAGCGCACGTATCACCCGAAGGCATCAAGGCGCTTGCCTTGGGAACCCGTCCTGGCTTTTCCCTGTGAGATGAACCCTACTGGGTATCCCCAGGGTGAAAGCCAGGCATCCCGCAGCGGGTGGGCCGCCGTAGTGGAGATTAAGCAACTATTGCCCAGAGTTGCAGCGTGGGACCCCATGATTAGAATAGGCACCGAGGCGAGAATTATCAAGTCCGTGGACATTTTGGGCTCAGGACCCTGCCGCGTCGGAAATTGAACCCTGGTCCCGGGCCAGACCTCTGCATCAGGGTCTGCCGCTCTAATCAGTGAGCCACACTCCTCCACCTTCCTATACACCTCATGCGTACCGCAACTGCAGAGGTAACATCACCTTCACCTACGGTGGGGTACACAGCCAGGGCTAGCATCATCACACATACTTGTCATCCAGCCAGGTAAGTGTAACTACTATGACTCTAGCAATAACACATCTGAGTTATGTTACCTTACATTGTTCTACCTTGACACTACCCTAATCAAGTTTAGCCTGGATGTGCCAAAACAATGTTTCACCCACATTGGTCAGGTTATACTGAAAGGTTCTCATAAACATAGAATTTCAGCATAAAATTGTCACTTTTGCATGGCATGCCTTGCATGCGTATGTCACAGGCCCCCACGTAGATCGCTGTAGGTCTACCTGCCAGGGCACATGGACCAGCCTCTCTCACAGATGTGTTACACAGCCTGATAAGCCAAAATCTATGTCACTCTGTACTTGCTCATGCATGCCTCCTTCAGCATATATGTTATAACTTTAGACCAGTAAATGTCATGGGTTAGAAAATATCTGATGTCTACATTCTCAGTACCTTGACTTTGTCACCATGGGTTCAGGCATTCCAAGAATGTACTAACACATGGATGCCAATATCATTTTTAACCTTTCGTACATGACAACTTTAGAATGCAATGTATATAAGTGTAGGTATCTTTGATTTAACACAGCAAGATAATCCTTGCCATAAGATGATGCATATTGTCATAGATGACTGGTAAGTAAATTATTCTTATCACACTTATTGCACCCATGTTTCCATTTCTTATAATCATGGAAAGTGACGTATTTTGCCACCAAACCTTCCACCGTCTTATGTCACATGCCAGTGTGCCTTATACTGCATCCATTGTCACTAAGGTCAAATACCCACAACCACATACTGATGGGTCTTGTGAAATATAAGTCTGTACGTGTCCTCCGTAACAGCTAAGGTACCTGAATGTCCTGTGGTGGTCACACTACACATCACATATTATCCCACATCAGGGGGTATCCCCCAAGCAGCAGTGTGTCCCTCTGCTGTTCATCCCTCAGTTACACCTGTGACCCTAACCAATCCACTATAATGTGGACCCATATGCTTCTTATTGACCTCCTTTGTCATGTGTAGCGCATTTATGTCTTATCATAACAAAATCGGGTGGTCAAATAAAGAAAGAGATCTTCTGTAACTCTTTTTCTACACCTCTTTCTTTTTGCGATTATCAAGAGAGGTGGTGGTAGGATATCCAAATGATGACACTGGACTCTCTTGGCAGTTGATGGAAATCCAACTTTTCCTCATTGGGGTCGCCTCTGGGTGTTCTTTATACTCTTGTTGTGGAAATATTGGTGTCCTCCTTTCCTCTCTTTCTTTATTTGACCACCAGATTTTGTTACGATAATATATAATTGAATTGGGGATTAAATCTGTAAGTTGGTCGTTAAACTGTCCCTTGGACCCTTTTCCCGTTCTGGAGTTATTTGTGATAGCAGATTTATGTGCCATTTTTATGTTGTACTAGTTTAAGAAATGTACTAAATCCTCTTGTGACATTTGTCAACATTGGCATGAGTCGTCAAACCTATCACAGTTGTCACAGTCACACTGCCATGGGTCGTATTTTACCCATTTTTCATTTTTCTATTTGCTGCATCAGCGTCAACATATTAACATGCAGGAAGCTAAGGTCAGCAGCTGGCATCACCGGGATCATATAGACATGAAGCTTTTATGGCATTGGCAGGTAAGACATAATCCTATCTGAGGCCATAGGGCTAATTCCAAATATCAGCCAACCATATATCCCAATGTTAAGTTCTATCTATAAATGTTGATTTTACATGTGTGCCATAAACGTTACATCATGTTGTGTAGGGCTTATGTGAGTCAGTATGTTTGTAGATTGTCACTAGGCCTTGGCGAAATGTAAATTACTCTTGCGTAGTTTGCATAATATCAGGTATTTTGCATTATGTTTATTACACAAATTCCCTAAATTACTCCATTATGCCACTTTACACACCATTGGCTGTAAACATTATTTATAAGTGGTGTTATTCATGGTAAAAAATATAGCGGAAATTGACAGATTTGCCTTTCGAGTAATTATTTGTAATTTTGTCAACATTTAGCACTTTTCTGCAAAAGAAAATCTTGTGAATTTCACATGTCCCTAATTCTCACTAAAGTCAAAGGCATAACAGATATTGTTTCGTCATCACAGCACCTGGGGACGATGCAGCTGATGATGATGCCCTTCTGTCCACAATTGGAAGATGATGTGCAACCCTCAGAGAAAGCCTTGCTCACCAATACCACTAAGTCTAGTTCCTCCAATACCACAGAGTCTTCTGGAATGCAAGCGCCTAGGCACCAGAACCAATATCATGGACCAAGTACCGGCTAGAAAGGATTCACCTTCACCAAAAACCCACTCTGCAGGTATCCCATTTGAGAATTGTCTCCAATTTCACCATCCAATCCTGTGCAACTCCTGCCTTCTCTCCATCCTGTCATAAAGTGCAAACCCCAGGTGAGAGGGGTTTAACCCATTTCATCAGTTTCCACCATCAACTGTCAAGGTGTCGAACCTCAATGTGGAGGCCAGCCAAGTGGCTTTGTGAGATGGTCAGACATGTGTAGTGAGTGGTTTGAGGAAGAGCTGCCATATGGGAGTTTGATTAATGTGACCAGCAGAATTCTGTGTGAGATAACATCTGTGATTTGGGGTGGGGGTACGAACACCATATCTATTCATCTGCGTTCTATTGACACTTGCCAGCTGGAGCGCCCAGGGTTTATTAAGTGTTAGACTTACGTCTTAGAGAATATAGGCAAAAGATTCAAGATCTCATTGAGTTGCTCTCAAAATATCTACATGTGTTGCTGGAGGAAAATGCAAGGCAACATGCTGAGGTCATACAGCTTATATGACGCTTGCTCACAGAGACCATTATCAAGCTGCAGAGCCAAGGCATGCAGATCCAACATCTGGTAGTCACCATTTACCTAAAGGTCACCTAATCCCAGAAATCCACCTGCCCCAATGCACAAGCTGATCCTTTTTCTACAGTAGACCCATTGTTGTGTAGCCAGAGATGGCATGAAGCCAGGAATGTGGTGAACCACATACACCATGTCCATGAAGAATTCACAGCATATTCATTGCCCCATTCTCACACATCACACCCTTCAATGAGATGTCAAGGAAAAATCTATTTCCCAAAGGGGAAATATAGGCTAAACAAAGACAAATGTTCAAATGCAAATCTTAGGGGTTTGTTCATCTTTCTGGCTACCTTGTGCTCCAGATAACTTCCTTACCGGGCATTGTCTCCTGAAGCCCTGCACACTGCCCGCAGCATTCTCTTGGGGAGACCGTTCCGCTGGTGGTGACGCGGACGGTCAAAAAACTACACCCCCCAGCATTCCCGGCGCTCCTGTGGGCCGCAGGTGATCACAGCTGATCGGCATCATTCCTAAGTGCTAGGAGGCGCTTAAAGTCACGCCGAGCCTCCCGTGGCGCGGGTTTGTTAATTTTTCTGGCTACCTTGTGCTCCAGATAACTTCCTTACCGGGCATTGTCTCCTGAAGCCCTGCCCGCCGCCCGCAGCATTCTCTTGGGGAGACCGTTCCGCTGGTGGGGACGCGGACGGTCGAAAAATGACACCCCCAGCATTCCCGGCGCTCCTGTGGGCCGCAGCTGATCGGAATCATTCCTAAGTGCCAGGAGGCGCTTAAAGTCACGCCGAGCCTCCCATGGCGTGGGAGGCGCGCGGGCGTCAAAGCCCGGGCCAAGGGTGGGCCCGTCCCGCGCCCGTCCCTCGCCAGAAAGAGCCAGGGCAGGGCCACCCCCCTGAAATCTTCAGTCATCTAGTTACTGGCGTCTCCCAACAAAGTGTGGACTGATCTTAAGAACCTAGGAAGGTACTGTTTGCTTGCTATTGCTATTGCTTTTGCCAGTTGCCAGTTGAAAGTCTCCTTGTCACTTTTTGGGGATTTTTCAAGGACTAATAGTGCTGATTCTTATCATATAAAGTTCTTAATGTTTTAGTAAGTGTGGGGTCTACTGGTATGGGAAAGCGTAAGTTAATGGAAGGGGGAGGGGGGGTCTGAGACCGTTAACCCTTCTAAACAGCAAAAGGGGAAGAAGGCTAGAAAGTCGATTAGACATGCTGCCTCTAACTGTGTCCTTGAACGTTTTCATAGCCTTGTTGTAGAGTGTGAGGTGATTTTGACTACAGGAAACAGTGTAAATGTGGGTGCACCTGTTATCCAACAGAACACAGGTGGCTTGGGAATAGAAAGTGAGGATAATGTACCCCCCGTTATTCCTGCTATGATCCTTTCAAAACAAAAAGGGTCAAATGCTAGGTGGTGTTCATGTCCAATGAGAAAGATCATCTGTCCTAATGGTACTGAAAAATCTATTGTAGCTAATAGTAGCCATCCATCCGTGTGCGACCCACCAGTACCCTGTACTAATAGGTTTTCTGTCCTGGCGAATATATACAATGAGAGTCCTGTTTTAGAAAAATCACAACCTATTGGAGCTTGTGTGGGTCCTGTTTTAAAATCTTTAGCAAGTCATGTTCCAGATCTCCAAATTTTATTAAGTGACAAGGATAGAAGTGATTGACAAGACATCCGTGATCTAACAAATTTAGTATCGCAATGGAGGGACGAGATTGAGTCCATGAAAACCCTGATTGTAAATCTAACAGCTATGGTAGGATCTGCTCCTAACGGGGGGGCTCGCACTTTGTTTAATATTAGTGCACTGACACTAATTCTTTCCCTTTGAAACCTGGATTGACAAACCTGACGGCTACGGAAAAGGTAGTGGGTGGCGGGTGCAAAACTATTCCCCCTTATTGTGAGGTAGCCAAGAAAAATAGACCCATGTCATCCCTGAAAGTCCAAAAAAACCCTCCTTTATCCTTAGCTAATAGGCTAGTGCACCAGCCGAAGACTCTTGAGTGGGAGCGTTTGCCAGTTGGCACTAACTGGAGCGCCAATGATAGGATGGCATGTAATGATAGAACCCCAATTAGAAGGGAGGGTCAGAATATAAGTGGAATACACGGGGCAAATAAAATCTATATGAGTAATGTTCATAAGTTAGCTCCGGGTAGAAATGTTGAGAGTGCCGATTCCCTAACAAATAAAGCCATTCATTGGCTACGACATGTCAGAGGGTGCCGCTCAGTAGTTAGGGATGACATTATTAAGGCGAGAAGGCTAAGCTTTCCCTCTGAGCAATATGATTTAATTGAACTAACCCTACGGACAGAGTTGTTGGCTGAAAATGTATTTGCCCTTGAATTTAGAACTAGTCCACCAGTACATTCCTGTGTCCAGTTAAGGAAGACTTGCCCTCCACTCCAGATTCCTTCGCTTTTTGGGCAAAGACAATGGGGAAGGCCTGGAGGCTCTGGGTTGGAGAACATTGATTGACTCCCTGTTCTACCCGCCTTAAGTTCCCCTAGTGTCACAACGGGGGACTATGGCAAGGGAGAAACTGTTATTTATACTTGATAGTGTCGGTACTCCTAGCAACACTTTGGGGGTGGCCTCTATTATACTCCAGCCAAACAACCGCCCTAACTCAAGGACAAAGAGCCAGCCGAGTAAGAGAAGGAAATACCCCACCACCCATAGGTTACAATCTTAGGGGGGGCACGCTAATTTCATAGAATGTAGCAGGACTGGGTCCTAAAACACTACTGCCGTAATGGCTCACATTTATTAGTGAATTTGACATTTGTGTCTTTCAAGAGACCTGGGCCCAGATGTAGGTAGGCCAATACCGGTCGGTAACGGCCGAATTTACCGATTTTCAGCCGTTACCGACCGGTATTGGGCATTTGGGATGTAGGGGACCCAAAAACATCGGAATCTGTAAATATACCGAATCAGTAAAGTTACCGAATCGGAAACCTTACCGAATCGGAAAAAATTCCGAATCGGTAAAAATACCGAATCGGTAAAGTTTCCGAATCGGACAATTTTCCGAATCGGAAAATATACAGAATTGGTAAATTTACCGACTCGGAAACTTTACCGATTCGGTATTTTTACCGAATCGGAAATTAAGAAATGGTAAAAATGAGTATTTGAGATGTAGGTAACCTCTTAAATACCCAATTTGCATGAAATTCGGTATTTAAGAGTCAGTATTTACCATGGATTGAAATCAGGTGGTAAACAGGTGCAGGGTATAAAAAAGCCCCCAAAATGCAACATTTTCACCAGAATGGCGGCATTCTATGTCATTGCGAGGTGGCTACGGCTACAGGCAGAAGGAGAGAGGGTCTGGAGGAGGGAGGAGCAGGTGTACAGGCAGAGGATCACTCTATTCCAGCTAACTGAGCCAGAGATCCTATAAAGGTACAGGCTGGCTCCCCAAACTATCCTGGACCTAATCAGGGACCTCCATCCACTATTGGAACATCCAACCACAAGGGAACACGCCATCCCACCCCATGTGAAGGTGCTGTGCAGCCTACACCTGCTTGCATCTGGGAGTTACCAAAGTGTGGTTGCTGCGGTAGGTGGGGTGTCCCAGAGCTGTCTGTCATGTTTCTTCAAAAAATTCCTTGATGCCATGCTGCAGAGAATGCACCACTACATCAGCTTCCCTGCAACGCATGCAGAACTGCTAAGGACAAAGACAGACTTTTATCAGATGGCGCATTTACCAAACATAATTGGCTGTATTGATGGTACCCACACACCAATATGCCCACCTGCTGCCACAGAGTACATTTATCGGAACAGGAAGTCCACCCACACCATAAATGTACAGGTGATCTGTGATTCAAAGTACACGATCACTGACCTAGTAGCCAAATTCCACGGGATTACCCACGACTCCTACATCTTCCAAAACAGTGGGATCTACGCACGCCTGACAGCAGGGGAATTCGGAGAAGGATACTTGCTAGGTAACACACTGTGTGAAAGTCCCTTGATACGTATTGCAGGTGGATGTGTGTGTGTGCATGTGAGTAATGTTTTTTCTTCTTACTATTAGGGGACAGTGCATATGCCCTCCGGTCCTTCATCCTCACTCCCTACCTCAACCCTACAACACCAAGTCAGAGGAGATACAACAGGGCACACAAAACAACCCGAAACATTGTAGAGCGCACCTTTGGCATGTGGAAGAGCAGGTTTCCCTGCCTCCATAAGAGTGGAGGGGCCCGCCAGTACACACCAATCACCTGCTGCAAGATGATTGCAGCCTGTGCAATGCTGCACAACCTTGCGGTCAAGAAGGGCACAGAAGTGGATCTCTCAGATTATGAGGACCATGATGACAAGGAAGCAGTGCCTGAACCACACGCATCTGGAGTTGCAACACCAACTGATGGCAGATACAGACGGGATAAGATCACACGCAACTATTTTTAAGTAAGTAAAGAGACACAGACAGGTGGAGTATGCACCAAATGTAGTTTAATTTCGTAATGACGTAGGTTTTTAAAGCACAAATGTGCAACAGAAAGTATTTAACTGCAATGATATCAGTCCTGGTTCACTTCACCATGAACTGTGAAAGTTATTTCCTTCCTCGCTTCCCAGTACCACTTGTAGGTTGCTCACCCTGCTCACTGTCTTGCTGGCCTGTGGCCTCAGCGTGGCGCCTGCTCCTCCTTGTTTCTGGGACAAGGGTGCTTCCAATGCTGCTCCTGCTTGTGCTCTCCTCACTTACAGGCACATCCAGAGCAGCTGTATGTGCAGTTTGGGCATTTAAGAGCGCCTCAAGAGCACTGGTCATCCTGCCCATGCCCCTAGTGACCTCATTGGTGTTTTGGGTCATAGCCTCCTGCATGTTACTGCTTCTCCTGCATAACAGGGATGTGGCAGTGGCCAGGCGGTTGATGGCTTTACTTTGGCCATGAGCATGCTGCCTTTCCTTGCGCTTTGCATCAAAATCAGTGTCTAGTTTGGTGCATAGCAGCTGCACCGAGTGGCTAATTCCGCGCATCCCTGCTGCCATCTCTTTGTTGACTTGTACAAGCTCACTGATGCCCTTTCCTATTTCTCCTATGTTACTGTTCAGGGACCTCATTTGTCGTTGGCATGACTGCATGGCTCTTCCCTGCATCCTCTGTATTCTCACCATGCTCCCCTCCAGACCACGGAACACACTTGGACCCTCAACTGGTGCATCTGCTGGCCTTTCTTGGACTCTGCGGCGTCTTGCACCACTATGGGCCACCCCTGCACTGGAGTGCGTTGTACCAGAGCTAACATCTACAGGCAAGTTGTGTGGTTCGTCCCCCTCCATGTCAGCTGCTGCTGACTCCATTTCTAGGAGTGGGGCCACAACAAGCCTCCTGCTTGGTTGTGATGCAGGTGTTGTATCATGCTGTGATGCTGGCATTTCTGGGGATGACAGCAACAGAGGGGATTGAGATCTGCGAGGGGACGCCAGCAACTCTTGAGCCATTTCTGAGTCTTGTGCAGGAGGATGGCTACTTGATGCACCTGTGTCCTGTGGTACGTTGTGGGAAGTTGGACCTGCCTCCTGACTCTACTCCCTCTCAGGTGGTGTGCCTTCAGTCTCCTGCGAACGCCTGCGAGACGTTTCACCTGTGGACATATGAGCGAACATTAGCTAAGCGCTACTGTCTCACAGTCACTACAATTAAATATTTATCACATTGGCTATATTCTCTATGCAGTCATTTCCTTAACTAGTTGGTTGGTGTGCTGTATGACATGTTCTTACATTTCCTGACTACATATCGCATCATGCATTGGCCCTGTATAGTGCTAGCAGTACTGGACTGGGGTTCACTTGCCCACAAAGGGTACAGGTAAGGATGATGGTATGGGGGGGGAATGCTGTGCATTTGTCTTACCTTTTTTGCTTGCAGGTCTGGCTGAGCTGTCTACTTCTCCCAGTCCGCCGACGTTGTCTGGTTCAATAGTTGAGGCCACCATCTACTCCAGGTCAGTAAGGGGGGGGGTGCTGGGTTCTTGCCTCCGCCAGTTTTTGATGCCTGCTTGTGATGTTCAGCCATTTTCTTTTTGGTTTGACTCCTGAGGTCATAAAATCGTTTTTTCAGGTCCTCTGTGTCTCTGGTGGTCACCTCAACTGCATTTACTTTGTCCAAAATGTCCGGCCCGATTTTTCTTTTGGCAGATTCTGCCACAGTGAGAAACTGCCTGCCAAACAGTTTGTGGTGCACCTTCACCACCTCCTCAACAAGGACCTGCAACTCCATGCTGCTGAATTTGACTTTCCTCCTCCTCTCAGGCTGCTCTTTTTCTTTGCTGCTTGCCATTTTGCAGTTTTAAAAGTGCACAAAACCCTTTCTGCTGCTCAGGACTCAGCTCAGCTCCAACTGCCTTTCCAGAAGCTTCTAATTAGTTGCAGCTGCCTGTGTAGCCACTTCCTGGTAGGGAGGGGGAGGGTGGTAGCACCTGATTGGCTGCCTACTTAAGTTTCACTTTTGTTTGCTTTCCGATTCGGTATTTACCGAATCAGTATTTGCCGATTCTGTATTTACCGATTCGGTATTCCCCATTCATTCCTATGGGCCTTTTTGGCCATAGGAATGCATGGGGAATACCGAATCGGTAAATACAGAATCGGTAAATACCGATTCGGTATTTTCCGATTGTCCTATACCGAATTTTACCGAATCGGTATTTTTTACCGATTTTTTATCTTCATACAATTTCCCGATTCTAAAATACCGATACATCTGACCCCATGTTGTGTGATCCGCACTTTTGTGAGGGCTATTTAAACTTCTTTGTCCCTGCAATCAAAGGGGCTAAAGGGCGCCCAATGGGTGATTTGACAATTTGGGTTCGCCAACATCTACCTTTTACTATTAAAGAATTATCCTCTAAGAGTGATGATATCCTGGTCATAAGATTAGATCTGGACGCCTTGGGGTATTTGGATATTTATAATGTCTACATGAGGGGAACCCAGGGTGGAAAGTCCCAGTTTATAGCAGCCTTGGATTCCCTCCTAGAACTCCACTCAGTAGACAGTAGTGTAATTGTCGCGAGAGATTCAAATACAACTTTTGAGCCCCTGGCTGACCCTGACTGGTACCTTATTGATGATGAGGATAGCCAATGGGGGTACCAAAATTAGATCTTAACCTCGTAAAAAAGTGGACAGAGGCTGTCATTCAGATTAATGCTATCAGCTACGAAAGGGGACTGAGGGCGCTAAACGGCAGACTCTGAAAGATAGGTCTGGGGCTAATACATTTGACAATGGGCGTAGTAAAAGCAGGATCGATTATGTCCTCTGCAGTTTGAAGTTCTGGCACACGATAGTGGACATGATGGTCAAGCACCGTATGGAAAGTGATCATAACCCCCTGTGTGTTATGCACGTATAGTAGAAGTCAGAACAACCAGAGGTAGATGGGGCGAGTTTTGTCCACCTGAAATCATTCCAACTAATGATATGCGCCTGTTTAACTGGTCGCATGTTATGTCCAACTCGAAGGCCCTGGATAACATAAGTAAGGAAGCTGATAAAGCCATATTGGACCTTGATCATGTAATTCGTACAGGGGGTGATTTGAGCCGTGTAACTCAACTGCATGACAGTCTTTTCGGGTGCATTAGTGCCCATTTCCTTAGGCCGATTAAAACTAAGAAGTTGATTGCCCCCAAACCACTGAGGTGGTATAACGATAACTGTAGGCGAGCTAGAACTGCTCTGGGCATCGCTATCAGGGGCAGGGAATTGGATACTGTCCGTTTAGCTAGACAGGAGTATAAAAAAGCAATTTATAAAGCTAAGAAATTGTGGGACGAGCACCGATGGCAGGACCTCAAAGAGGCAAGTGATAAAAGGGATACTAGATTATTTTGGAATATTGTCAAGTAGGGGGGGGGAATCTGACCCGCCCCATAATCATGTCACACTAGAAGGCTGGGTAAATTACTTTAGACCGCAATATGCGCGTAACCCTCTAGATAATGAAATGGAAGATTTTAGATTTGCTTTTAATGATAATGATGTGATAATAGATCTTAACACAGTGGCTGGAGGAAGAGTGGCGGGACCAGATGGGGTCCCTGCAGATGTCTTCCTTTATGATAAGGTACGATGGGGCCGATATATTTTGTTGTTGGCTAATGCTATGGCTCAGGATCCCGGTTTCCTGGAAAGGGGCAGTAATAATTCCAGTGTACAAAAAAGGGTGATAAAACGCAGCCGTGAAACTATAGGCCTATCAGTTTGATAGACACAATTCAAAAGGTAATTGGGAGGATGACACTGAATAAAATCTTAGACTGGATCGAGGAAAATAATATCCTGTCCCCTTTTCAAGCTGGCTTTCGTAAATACATTAGCACCATCGATCAGGTCTTCCGTTTTATCTTACTTTACTGGAAGACTGTGACATTGTGCAAAGGCAGCCTCTATGCCGCCTTTGTTGATCTACGTGCAGCCTTTGACCTTGTCCCCCGTTTACAAGTATGGGTGGTGCTAAAAAAATTAGGCCTCTTTGGTGAAATTTTAACTATGGTAATGAGGCTCCATGAAGCTAATTATGCCAAAATCCAATGGGGTGGACAGGGCAGGGTCACTCCCCAATTCCCGGTTGAGTGTGGTGTGCGGCAAGGCTGTGCAATGGCCCCTACATTATTTTCTTTGTACATTAATGGAGCAGTCGACCGTATGTCATTAGTAAACACAGATGCTCACACTTTAGCTGGCGCTAAGACTCCGATTTTAATGTTTGCAGACGACACGTTAATTTTATCTAAAACTCCAAGTGGCCTACAGCGTGCTCTAGTAATTTTTGAAGAGTTTTGTACTGACCGTGGCCTGGAAGTTAACGTGACTAAAACTAAATTTATGACTTTTAATCCGCATCACAGTTTTAAAGGAAAGGTTTTTATGAATGGTCAACCTCTTGAACAGGTCAAAGTTTTCACCTATTTGGGAATCCATTTAACAAGAGATCTCAAAAGGGGCCATCATATAGATATAGCTGCCCTAAAACACCGGCAATATGCAGAAGCTTTGAACTTGGAGCACAAAAAGTCATTAACAAAACCAATCAAGTCTGTTCTCCAAGTTTATGAAGCAAAAGGTCACAGTTCGGCGCTTTACGGCGCAGAATTATGAGGGTTTGAGAAAACCTTGCCACTAACCCTCTCTGAAAATAAGTTCCTTCGCAGTATCACTGATCTTCCTCAGAGTACCCCACTAAAGCCATTCAGATACGACCTGGGCAGGAAATCAATTGCAGATGTAGCAAATCTCCGCCCTATTTTGTACTGGCGTAGGCTTTGGACTACGCCGGAGCTCTCTCCCTATGCCGCAGGGTTCATTGATGTCATAAAATCTTATGGTTTCCACAAGATTGGCTGGCTAAGGGATGTCAGAAACAGTCTGGTTGCCTTGGGCTTGCAAATGTTGTGGGAAAGTCCTGCGGTAGCTTTGTTCCCATCTAAAAATGTTTTAAAGGAGAAGTACTGGGAACTGGCGGCATATCATACTTGGAGTGGCACTCATTCTTCTTCTATGGCGGGGGTCTTTTTAGGGGTAAAGCTTACCCCAAGGCTAGAATCATAGTAGGACGTTATTACTAAGCCCGGGGATAGGAAGCTTTATTTCCATCTTAGGGCTGTATCTTCACCTTCTAAAGTCACTGACCTCTAGGTGGGCTGGTGCAAGTAGTATTATCTGCCCTGCTTGTGGGAGCCAAAAGGAAACTATTGCCCATCTTTTGTTCGTCTGCCCTGTAAATGCAACCCCAAGGCGCGTTTGGCTTACCTCAATGTGCAAATTACTGGGCACAAATAGAAGCGCTGAAGCGGAAAGGCTTATATGCATCAGCACTTTGCCATTCATTTCAATAGCGGTAGCCAAATACTTGGGATGTGTGTGGGTGTTAAGGCAGAATCCAAAGCTGTGACAATTGATTATTTGTTTTTCTCTTTCTGAATGAAAATTGGGATTCGCTTAGTCTGACCATGTAGCATGTTGAACCAGAATTTGTTTTAACAGTTTTAACCAATATTTAATGAGTTTTATCTTATTCTAGTTGTCGAGATGAATTTTTATTCCTTCCATTTTGTTCAGGTTTTGCTTTTTAGCTTAAATTACTGCATGTATGTGAATATCAATGTACTATTTTGTAAATTTGTATACATTGTTGAGGTTTTATCTCCTTGCTTTTATGAGTACATCTCGAATAAAGCTATTTTTGATTTGCGATTTGTGAAATCTTAGCGGTTTTCTAATTGTCCCAAACCAAAGTCAATGCCAAACTAAAGTCCAAAATTGTCCAACACAAATATAAATGCAATCCTCCAACTCAGGCACAGTATCCTCATCACTGTCCTAGGATGTAGGCAGAAGCTCCTGAGTTTCATCAATTTCTACAGTAATGGTCACCTTGACCACCTCCTCGACCGCAGGCATGCAGGTTGGAGGGGTAGGACCTAACACCTTCTGATGATTGGGCACACTGGGTGAGATGTAGGGGTAGATGTGGTTGACAAGTTGGGAATGATATTGAAAGCGGCTGGGGAGGAAAGGATTGAGTGAGAGAGGAAAAGGCAGGAGTCCTGGAGGACAGTAAGCAGCTCAAAAGCCGTGCTTAGCTGCCTGGGCAACTTGCATGGCATTGCGCACAGTGAGAATCTGGTCACATACATGCTCAAAATCCTGCAAGAAGACCTGCTTTATGGCCTTGTGGAAATTTAGGGATCATCATTGAACAGCTCGATCCCCACTTAAATGATCTACAAAATCGCCTTTTTGAAAAAGAACAGAGATGAACATATAACTTATCTCCACATTTAAATGGTTTAAACGATAATATACCATGGAATACAATAAACCTCAATTGAGCCAGTCCTCTGTTTTTTGACAGTGAATCCATGACAACTGATAGGTGCAAGGAGATTATAGTATCAGCTTTCAACACACTTGATCTAAACTTTGCAGGGAATCACAAGCACCCACCATGCCACCATAAGCTTACCCTGCTTTGGTGGCACTGATGGTCCCACCGTCATCTTTTTTGTAAGTTCCTCCTGTCCTCCGTATGTTCTATAACAGAACAGTTTACTTGATAATGATAGGTCCCCTATGAGTAGGTTACAGTTAGGGGCAATCTAAAACATTCCATCACCTTATAACTAGGACAGATGTAACCAACACATTACGCTTGAGCCCGTAAAGTAAGGGGCACATATTGCACAACCTTTTTGACTACATAACGTCTAGGGTAGAAAGGGTTAATCAGTCGTAGAGGACTGCCAGCAACACTCAAAAAGATGGACCGCTGGCTCACAGTGACAGAGCACAAGAACGCCAGGTCACGGCTTCGCATACACCGCTACTAAACACACGACGGCCGGAGACGCAGCATTGCTGGGATCCCGCTCAGGGCCAAAGTAGGTGACCGAGCAGGCAGTAGGCCTTGAAGAAGTAAGTGAGCGCAGACGCAAGGGGCTCCTCTGAATTTGTGAGTCCTTCTTTTCATTGCGGCCACGGTCATATTTCTCTCCTAATTTCTCCTATTTTGGCTAACGTTAGCATCAATCTTTTCACAACAGAGTGTGACTACAAGCACCTACTCCCACTGAGATCAAAGTTACGCTAAATTATCGTAACAAACACACAACAAACACACAATCCCAAATAATCACAGGGTGTTTTTCACCTGGATTCTTGGTTCTTTGCCTGGCTGTATGATTTTAAAGTCTGAATGTAGAATTCTATGATCGAATGCATGTAAGTCACCAAGATTGACACGTGACGTACATGAGCACAAACCCCAATCTTGGAGGTCAACCTAATTAAATGATTAGATCACTCTAAAGCATTTCAGGACTGCATCCCATCTTCCACACACTGCCTGTGAAGACCAGGGCTGCATGAGGCCTGAAATTCTGGCATGCATGAATGACAGACCTTTTAGCCAGTGGCACTAGGTTGTTGAAGCAGGACAATTTTCACGCTGCGCCAAACCGGCATCCAAAATCAACTGTTTGATGTAAGTCACATTATCATGTATGTTCTGTCTCAATTATAAGTTATGAAGTCACCCTCACTCACACAAACCTTAGTGTGTGTGAGTACATGACACCTACTTAGGGTCTTTTTTACGGCCCTAGCTGCCCTGGTCCTGAAGAAAGCCTCCTGATACAGATTTGATTGGCTGAAACATGTAGACCATTTCATCTTCTTGGGATGTGTGAGATATTTTTTTCTCTTTCACGTCCACCCTTAATTTCAATCCTGCCCCATGAACTCACTATTAAAATCATTGTGATTTGACTAAGTATTCCTGAGGCAGTTTTAAGGTTCACCCTCACATAAATTCAACTATTTGCCCCCAAAAATATCCTGCTATGCTGTAATCAGGCATTGAAGCATATCTAGGAGGCATTTGGCCTCCTAGGTGGCAACCCGATGATGAAGCATTCCACCAAGTAGGTTGGTGGGTGAAGGTTCTGATGGAGTGGGGTTTCGCAAATAGAAACCCGCTTGGATTAAGTACCCCTGTAATACGTACTAATTTTAAGTAGGAAGTATATTAGCGTGCAATCCACATCACACGTGGGAGATTTGCTTTGCAATATGCCTGAAATTAACCCTAACAATACGTAAATAACCAAAAATTTTATATTATTGTGCATAGAACGTGTTATAAAAATTTTGCATGGCAAATTGCATATATATGTAGTAAAAGCATGACATGTGTTGCTTTGTTATAATAATTAATGCAGCTTTCCTGCTTATGCTATGCTAGGTTAACTGTTAACATGGATTAGAAATAAGGTGGATGGTTAACAGTGAAAATTTCATTATTAAATTATTAATAAATGTCTGCTTTCTGTTCTTTTAGTAAATCGACGAGTCTCCATTTTGTGTTAAGTTAGCCGAACTGTAATGAGTGAAACTTGCAGCGTGCACAAACCACGTGACTGAGCGGCTGGAATGCTGAACAAGCTGAAAGAGCGTAGCACCGTGAAGGACATGACGCTTGGCATGCAGCCAACTCCAGGGTCTTCATGCGAAAAAGTCACAAGATGTTAATTGTATAAACATTTGTCCTTACTTTTGTTACGTTAACCTCCTGAGAGAACAGGGTTGTATACTCAATATGTAGGAACAGAGATCATACAATGGGATAGTCAAAAAGTGTGATCTAATGGTAGGGTGACCATCCGCCCCTCGTTTTTAACCAATCCCTTAGCTAGAATAGGTGACTTTAGCAACTTTTATGGGATGGACATGTATGGTAAGGGCATAAAGAATAGGTGATTAGGGGTGGGGTCTAGATGTGAGGGCAGCAGATTTCGCTGCTGCTCTAGGCATGAAGAGAGAGAGAGGGTGCACTGCAGATTATCGTGTTGCAGAGAGGCCTAGCTGTTCCAGTCCTATCCTTGTCCTGATCTTAGAGACTTTTTGATCCCTGACTCTCTTTCTGGGGGTCCAATGCTGCCACCTAAGCCTGGGTGGTGGTTTTCCTCATTCATATTCTTTGGGTTGGTATTTTTGATAACTCAAGGTTTTTATCCTTGTACTTTTGTCTCTTCATCCATCCCCACCATGCAACATAAGTTTTCTTGAGATTGATTATTTGCTAACTGTTTTTAGAGTGTATTTTCTCTCATGAGGTATTTTTTTAGATTAATGCATTTGATTTAGATGCAATTAAAAAATTTGCAAACAAAGAGTGGTTATTTTAGTTTGTCTATGATTTGAATAACTTTTGCCTTCAATTTTTCAACTAATTGGTCCATCGACCAAAAAGATGGAAATTTGAATGAAAAGTTTATTGTGAAATTGTGAACTGTCTAAATATCGAACAGCTAAGTATGAATTGGTAAGGAATCTGCAACTTGACACCAGCGCAACAGGGACTTTGGGTGTATATGTGTGGGCCAAAGTAAGTGAAGTAATTGAATGTTTGTCCCTGTCCAAATTATTGGGTCCGCGCTGGATCAGTTCCTTGGTCGCAGAGTTATGGTTTAATTATTGATTAATTAGGTAATGGTTATTGAAAATTCATTATCAGGCACATGCATTAAAGCCTTTTGCGATCGCAAACGGTGCAATTCCCAAAAATCTGCCGTTTGCGATCGCAAAATTAGCTTTTGCAATGCAACAAGGGTCAAGGCCCTCGCAATTAGAGAATTCGCAATGAATTGGAAGTTCTCAAATTGCGATTGCATTTAAGGAATCGCATTTTGTGATTCCATAAATGCAATGCATTAAAGTAAGCAAATCAGCGATTTCACTAATAGGGGGAGCAAATTACCATGAAGTTGAACATGGTAATTTGCAAAAACTTTGAAAAAGGCACTTTTGTGCATTTTTCAAAGTTTCATGTTGCGCACACACATGTCCTTAGAGCATGTGTGTGCGCAACATATGTGCACAGATTAATTTCAGGGGTGCAACAGGGTGTCCTTTTGACACCCTGGCACCCTTGAAATTGCATTCTCAATTTGCGATTCTCTAATTGAGAATCGCAAATTGAGAATGTCTTCCCATTCATTCCTACGGGCCTCTAGGCTCATTGGAATGAATGGGGAGATATTCCTTAATTGCGAGCCGCAACTTGCGAGTCGCAATTAAGTAATGTTTAAAAATCGCTATTTTTAAGTGATTTTTACATGTGTAGGCTTTTGCGATTGCTTAATTGCGATTCCTTAAAAATCACAATTAAGGAATCGCAAAAGTCAACATTGATGCATGTGCCTGTAAATGTTTTAACCTGAAGGGTTAGTGTTTTTGTTTATATTTTTTCCAGAAGTACAGGTACAAGAGGTGCCTGATGAATCCCGGGAAGGAAATTAGAAGAGTGTGGTAAAGAAATCACACTGCAAAAGTACTTTGTCTCTTGTGATAATACTGAAAAGCTAGGTAGGGCTGTCGGCATTATGTTTAGGGAAATTCATGTGTGAAAGGGGAAAGTTTGTAATAGTCAAGGGTCACCGTTTTTGAAACTCTGGTGAGGGAATCCGAGAACAGTAACAGGACAACCCTCCTTCTTGTATGTCAAGAGGCCCTCCTGTGATACCTCAGTGCAATCTTGAGGGGACTAGATAGGTCACTCCGGAGCTTGACAGAGAAGTGAGATAACGCTGGTCATTATCATTGCTTGAAAATCTTGTTGAAAAGGTGAAGACTATCTTTTTATTAGTGGAACAGACAAGGTAGCATTGTGTTTGATGTTGTCACTAACACATTTTGATTAGGAAAAATTCAGAAAAATATTGCTGTAAGATTTTGTAAAAGGAGGGTCAGTAGCAGGAGTGATACTCACGTCACAAGGAGCCGCGCTGGCATTGGTCAGACAGAGAGGGTGAGCACAGTGATGATTGGGTGACTAGTGTGAGATGCGCGGACATTGGGCAAGACTAAAAAATACGTAGTTTTTTTGTGATTGGTTAGTTGGTGTGAGACGCGCTGGAATAGGATAAAGTTGACGACTGGGAAAAGAGGAATACGGAAAAGTTTTGGTGTTTCGATCGGGTAGAAATGTATTAATAGAACAGCCTGAAGATGGGTTTGTGGACGTAACTAAAGAATCTCTTTAATAAGGACAAACCAATTGTGACAAGTGAGGGAATTCGTATTCCGCCCCCGAAAATGCCTGCATCTTATATGATGATGGAGCGAAGGTATCATATGTGTATTTGGTTAGAAAACTGGAGAAAATATACAATGGATGATGGGGTGTTAGCTTTTCATGAGTTTGGTACATTTAATGTAAGGATTTTACAAAATTGGAGAGACATGGCGAATTCTTTGGAGCCAAATCCTGGACTCACACAGTATGAACCATTGGAAGAGTGGGAGGTAGAAACATTTGAGAGAGGGAAGGATTGAGGTGGTAGGAAAAATAGATGATTTTTCGCAAGTAAACCATTTGAGAGGTGAGAGGATTAAATGAAAAGATAGAGAAAAGCTGTAGTAACCACAGGGTTAAAGCCAGTTTTGACGGTAGAAAGTTAAACAGGAGCCAAATGCAAGGAAAAAATGGAAAATCTGGAAACATCCAGAGAGGGTTTGGAAGAAATTGATGATGAATTATTAGCAGAAATGATGATAAAAAGACCTCCGCCATATGAAGAAAATTCAGGGGGGTAACCCCAAGTGCCACTCAAATAGTAAATGTAACCCCATTAACTCCTCAAGTCACTGAATTAGCTAAGCTAATAAGAGAGAATGAAGTAAGTCTGTTAAACAAGGCTAGAATGGAACAAGTACAGAAACGGAATCAATTGAACTTGAATGCAGAAGCCTTGACACTACCCGTGACTATTGGTCCTGTGGTCCCACTATTTGGGGAAAATTCTAAATTACAGAAAATGCCAACCTTAGCAGTCCCAAAAAGTAGTGTAAGGAGTAGCATAATTAATATAACGAATAATGAGAGTCAAGATGGCCAAAATAACACCCTGTTGGATATACCAGTTGGAGATTTAATGACTGAAACCCCAAAAAGAAATATCCAATTAGAGCCGAGGAAAATAGGTCAAATTATAACTCCAATAGCTGGAAGTTCGACGGGTCGTTCCCCAGAAGAGCTCAGTAGTTGGGTTAAAGAATGAACTAAGACAGATGCACAGCCTAAAAGTGTGAATGTGAGTCAATTAAAGGTAGATTTAGAAGAAATGATTATTGGGACGATAAGTCCAGATAGATTAGGAATTTATTCTGACGAAGAGTTGTTGTTTTTGTGTATAAGTATTACTTGGAGAGCAAAGAACTTCCATGAGAATTTGTTAGAATTGGCTATTGAGTTTGGTGTAGATATAGAAAAATCAAAGGTGTTACAGAAGACGTACTGAATGGCTTTCACTGACAAAGACTTAGAGAGTTTAAATCCGTCAGGGAGGAGATTGCAGATAAAAGAATTGATGCATATCTTGAAGAAATGGGGAACAATAGAAAATTGGAGGAGTAAATGGGCGAAAAAGAAGGAAGAAACAAGTTGAAAGGGAACATTCCTGTTTCCATTAAAGGAAACCGAGCAGGTAGAAAGAGTTTGTCCCATGAGAGAAGTTCCAAGTGGAGCATATGTTCATGTACCTTGGAGTAGACAAGAAATATTGTCATTTACCAATGATTTTCCCATATTACGAGAGAAACCTGTTGAATGGTATAAGCAAGTGGGCCAATTTGTAAAAGTTTCAAAAGTAATTCTGAAAGATTTAGATGGCCTTTTCGAGATAGTGGTTCCGGCTCATTTGTTGATTGGCCAAAGGATGAGTATCCTAGGGATGCTAAAACAGGTGCCCCATCTGAAGAGGTGATGAAAAAGTATCATCAAGTAATTACCTATTTGAAAGGAAAAATCTCTCCAAAAGAAACAGATTGGGTTAAGATTGACAGAACAACCCAAGAGCCTAAAGGGTAAGATCATGCCTATTATGAGAGGTCGTTGCAGGTGTTTAAACAGTATAGTGGGTTTGAGAATATTGGCGATAAGGATATGGGACATTTTGTGTATAGTTTGTGTATGGATTAAGACCCTAAATTAGTGCAATGATACAGCAGCATATGCTATGCTGGCAGAGTAAGTCAATTGACAAGATTCTAAGATATGCCAAGTATTGTAGCGACGATATTGAATCTCGTCTTAAAAAGTTAAAAGAGAAAATTATGTGGGCACAAGTGAATTTGGCAGAACAGCAACAGGAAGTTAATAATGTTACACAAAAACAGGGTCATGAAGGACAGGCAAACAGTGAAAATTGAGGAAAGTTTCAAATGAGTAAGGAAAAGGGTAAAAAGAAATTTCCTTTTCATGCTTGGAGGAAGTTGGGACATTGGAAAAACGAGTGTAGATCTGCACAAAAAGGTAACAGAGTCAATCCAAATTTGAATCCACAGATGCAGAATGAAGTGATCAGAAAGCAGCAACAGGTAGTTACATCCCAGTTACAGGTGCCACAACCACCATACCTCCTAACACGAATGTTCACATGCAGATTTACAGTGCAAGTTCGGGATTTCGAGAAGAAGAGCAGTTTGGTAAGAATCCATACGTTTCACAGTATTTGGTGCGTTGTAGTGAGAGTGAGTTGGATTCAACACAGTGACGGTGCCTGAGGGGGGAGGAAGAATGCGTACTTGGCGCATCTTTAGCGGTAGATCAGTCAGGTCCATTTATTGATGGAAAGGTAGAAGGAAAACACATCACCTTTTTGTTGGACACTGGTGCTACCCATTCCACTGTGAGAGCAGTGGAAATCCTAAACCTACCCCTCTCGGTGAAACTATCCAAGTTGTAAGTGTTGCAAACAAACATATTAGAACTCCTATCACAGCCCTAATAGAAGTTCACATTGGAAACTTTAAAGACTTGCATTGGTTTGTAGTGTGCGATACCACTCCAGTCAATCTTATGGACTGAGATTTGTAGTGCAAAATTAATTGCACTATTTATTGCACATCGGATGGTGTTGCAATAATGACACTGGATGAATATGCTGAATATAAATTATTGATGGCCCAACGAGAGTAATAAGTAAGTGTATTATATGCACTACTAACAGATGAAGATTTGCCAGAAGAATTAAAGGGCACAGTGAGATAGGACGTGTGGATTTCACAGGAAGAGTGATTGGATTAATGTGAAGTGTGGATCCCATTCAGGTGATAGTGAAGGATGGAGCAATGTATACCCCTCAGTACAAAATGAGTCCATAAGTAATTACTGGAGTCACGACTGTGATTGATCAGATGATTGAACAAGGAATTTAAAAAGAAATATTGAGCAGTCCTTGTAATTCACTCATCGTTGGTATCAAAAAGGCAACGGAAAATATAGAATAGTTCAAGATTTGAGAAAGGAGAAAAAATGTGTTGTGCCATGTTGCCCGGTAGTACCAAACCCTGCTGTAATTCTGTACCAGATTCCCTGTGATGCCGAATGGTGTACAGTTATTGATTGGTGTCAGGCATTCTTTTCCATCCCCTAGCATCCAGAAAGCCAATATTTATTTGCCTTCCAGTTCGGAAAACGTGTTTTGGCATGGTGCCGAGTTCCTCAAGGGTATACTGAACATCCATCAATCTTTAATCAGATCTTAAAAAAATGTTGGGAAACTAAAACTGCCTGGAAATTCTGTCCTGGTCCAATACATTGATGATCTACAGTTGGCATCAAAGACATGTGACGCATGTGTAACAGACTACATTGCTTTACTAAACCATTTAGCTGAAGGAGGACACAAGGTTTCACCATCAAAGTTACAGTACTGTAAACAAGAAGTTCAATACTTAGGTCATAAGATTGAACAGGTACTAAGAAAAGTGACCCCAGAGAGAATCCGTATAATCAAGAAAATGTATCCACCCCAAAATCAGAAGGAAGTGAGGATGTTTTTGGGAATGGTTGGATATTGCAGACAATGGATATGTGGTTTTTCGTTGATTGCAATACCTCTACAAAGGTTAACACAAAAAGATGTGAAGGATCTGATTGTGCTAGATGAAGAGAGTATGGAATCTTTCAATCGATTGCGAAACAGTCTTTGTCAAGCGCCTGCTTTAGGAATGCCAGATTATTCTGAAGAATTTGTGTTGTACTGTTGTGAAAAAGATGGATGTGCGCTTGCAGTCTTAACTCAGAAACATGGAATGGCAAGACGTCCAGTAGCATACTTTTCTGCTACTCTGGATTCAGTGGCCGCTGCATTGCCAGGCTGCTTAAAAGCAGTAGCTGCCACTTGTACAAGTTTGGAATAGAGTCAATCAATTGTGATGGGTTACCCAGTGAAGGTCTATGTACCTCACTCTGTTGAGATACTTTTAACTGGTACTCGAACTCAACTTATGACTCGGCTGACTAAATATGAGAGAGTGATCCTAGGTGCTGAAAATGTGACAGTGGTAAGATGCACTACTGTGAACCCTGCCACATTGTTACCAAATTCAAGATTGAAGAGGTGAGAGAAGAAGCAGAACATGATTGTTTGGAAGTGACGGAGGTTTGCACTAAGCCCTGCCCAGACATTGCAGATGAACCATTGGAAGAATCCGATTGTGAATTGTTTGTAGATTGATCATGTATGAGGAATGTAAAGGGTGAGTTGTGCACTGATTAACCTCGTCAATGTTACAGCAATTCCCCCTGAGTGCTGTTACTCATGATTTGCCATTGTTCATGACGAGCTCAGCTCGGCATGAGCACACGAGCAGTGTACTGCATGACGAGCTGAGCTTGTCATGAGCATGGAAGGGGTTAAGCTGTCTGTACTTTGACTGGAGCCCTGTAAGTATCTTGTATGAAAGGCGTACATTCTGCCCAAGTTGTGGAGCTGGTTGCTCTTACCAGAGCTTGTAAATTGGCAAAAGGTCTAAAAGTAAAAAATATTTACTGATAGTACGGATTTGGGGTTGTACATGACCGTGGTCAGTTATGGATGCAAAGAGGATTTATGACTTCCTCTGGTTCTCCAATTCAAAATAGGAAAACTGTAAAGGAATTATTACAGTTGTAAAATGTGCTGCATATCAATCAGGAGATGATACTGTAACAAAGAGTAACAGATACATGGACCAATTGGATCGTTACTGTGCTAAAAATGCCCTGGCAATAAACAGATCAATAGAAAGAGGAAATACTAAATGCCACCTTATGTTCACCACCACATTTGAGACTTTGGACGAGGTGAGACTTATGCAGGAAGAAGTCAGTGACAAAAAGAGGAAGCATGGAAGAGAGCAGGTTGCAGGAAAAACGATGAAGAGATATGGGTTTATTATGATGAAAGACCAGTATTACCAGATTCATTGCTTTCTCACAGGGCTAGGATGTATCATGGACATGCCCACATTGGGCGGGATGCCATGGTAAGAATGTTCAAGCAGTCCTAGTACAATCCCAAGTTTAGGCTGATCGAAAGAGAGTCTGTGCCAACCGTGTGTTATCTGCAAGAAACAAAACCCAGGAAGAAAGACAGTCGTCACTTGGGGTGTAATTGGGAGAGCAGGAGGACCTTTCACTAGACTGCAGATTGATTTCATCTAACTGACTCCATGTAATGGGATAAAGTATGTCCTGGTCATTGTTTGTTTATTTTCTAGCTGGGTGGAAACATACCTAAAGAGAAGGAACAACAGTCTTACTGTGGCAAAATTGTTGTTGAGAGAATTGATCCTAAGATTTGGTTTTCCAGTCACTTTGGAATCAGATAGAGGATTGCATTTTAATAATGAAATAATTTGAATTATCTGTGCTGCTTTGCAAATTGAACAGAAATTGCATTGTGCCTACCGACCAGAGGCATCTGGTATTGTGGAACAAATAAATGGCAAAATAAAGTCCAGATAAGGGAAGGTGTATGCATCCACAACACTAAAATGGCCTGATGCTTTACCCCTTCTATTGATGAGTCTCAGAGTGTACCTGACAAAAAGACTGGATTAAGTCTCCACGAGGTATTGATGGGAAGAGCAATGAGACAAGCATACATACCTGCAAAAAAATTGATGAATCTGTCTGATGAGCGTGTGCTGGACTATTGTAGAGGAATGGCTCACCTGGTACGTTCTGTGTCTCCCCAGGTCAGAGGAGATGCCACATGACACAGCGAGAACAAGAACACAACCTGAATCCTGGAGAGTGGGTCCTAGTGAAGAAGCACGTGAGGAAAACATGTCTAGAACCCAGCTAATAGAGAGTCATGCATCCGCCAGTCAAATCGCTCCGATGCCTATGCTTGATCATTCAAGTCACAAAAAGTGCGCCAAGAGAAAACGCAAGGCCAAACTTCCTATGAAAAAAATTCTTTATCCTGTGGGCAAACCAAAACGTTCAATTAAAGACATGTGGCATAAACTTAAAAAGGGGAACCCTACTAACAACACTCTAATAGGGCCCCTCCCCACTTCTTCTCTAGACCCGGTTCTGCCTCGTCATCATAACACCAACTCAGAGAGCGTCCGGGTCAACGAGCAGACAGGACGCATAGTCCAAATATCATCAATGAAAATGCCATCCCTGTCTGAAATTGAAACATTGATCAAATCCCTCTTACATCCTATTAATAATCGGATAGTTAACTTAGAGAAGGCCCTAGGGAAATTTGAAAGAGCACAGAATGAAGTTTCATCTAACATCCTAAAAAAGCTCAACGCTTCTAAAACAACCTCTATCTTTGTGCCAGCTAGCACATCCCTCAATGTTAGCAACCTGAAAATTATAAATACCAATATCAATAACTCAGTGGCTAATACTGTTAAACAGGACACAATACAGAAACAGGGCCCGTCAATTACAACCAACTCTTCCTCAACTCAACAAGTAGAACCCATTTTAGTTCAGTCTGTACTTAAACCTATAAACAACACGCAGACCATTCCCATTCCCGAGGATGCTGATGATAGTGAATGGGCTGCGGAGGGTTTCCCCTCGGACATAGCTATAGTTAATAAGGAAACACCTAGGCATCCCATTACCCCAACCAGGAACACCTCCAATAACGCACCAGGGACAATTCCACCTAGACCTAGGATGACAAGAACGACCACACATATAAATCTCCCACCAGAGTCTAACGCCCACACAATAGTTATGATTGGGGTACCCAAGTTAACTGAAACCAGGAGGGAAACCTACGCGGAATTAAAAAACAAGGTTATGCAATGGCTAACCACCCACAGACCACTTCCCCCCCACATAATAGGGACCATCTCTCATGTGAGGAGAGTAGACTGGGTGGGAACAAGATATAAATCAACTGAGGGAGATTGTATCGTGATCAGCTTTAAAGATAGAGGAGCTGTTAAATTTATCACCAACTGGAGGAGTTCCTCCACAAATAGTCTGATCCGTACAATGGGATTAAGCTACTTCTACCCCCGTAACCCTGATGGTCATAGGCATAACCTTAAACGCCGTTCTGACTACGAGGGGCCCACGGCGTTTCAAACTCATTCCCAAACATGGGCTCCAACTTTAGCTCCCAATCAGGGGATAACATTGGATTTAGAAGCGCAACGATATGCCCATTCCCGGGAAGGTAGATTTTATAACTATCCATCACTTTCAATGTACGAAAACCCAGAACCTGTTCATTATTCATACAAACAAGACATATCAAACTCGTACTCGGCTCATAATCTATACGAGATCCCAATCTCAAACAGATATGATGCCTTGTATCCCTACGATTACCTGGACGAGGTGGATTGACTGCCATCCGTCTTGTCTTCCAGATCCTTATCTGCTCAGTTAAATCCTGCTATACCTTTTAATTTAGTAAACTCTGATAATCCTGTGAGCACCTATGTCACCCTCAGCGCAGAACTAGACACTTCCAAAACAGAATTGATTACACTTAACCCTGATAGTTTCTCTTTACAAGGTTCACACGTCTTTCCTACTGCTGACCTATGCTCTCCCCCCAATAACACATGTCCCAATCATTCAGATAGTGACAGAAATTCTCAGAGAGATACTGAAAGTCATTCTCATTTAATCCTGCATTCACCTCTATACACATCCGTAGAGTCAGGGAACGCCCATAATGACCCTAATTCCATAAATATTTTATCGTGGAATATTGCAGGTTTGGCTGCAAAAGCCAATGACCACACGTGGATAGCTTTTGTTAGACACTATACCATACTGTGTTTTCAGGAAACTTGGCTCACGGATAATAACGTTTTTATTGAGGGGTTCCAAAGTTTTTTTGGCCCTGCATCTCCGTCACCCAGTGGAAGGGCGAAGGGGGGCCTGGCAATTTTTATTAGCCTTTCCCTGGTGTCACAGGTAAAAAACAAGCATCCGGATAATAGGAACATCCAGATTCTGGAGCTTAGAAAGGGCAATAAAACATTAACTCTGGTTAATTTCTATAATTCTGTAATGCCACTAGGTGTATGTAATATTACCAAACTCTATGAGTACATCTACGACAACTTGGCAAAACTACCAAGGAACAAAATAATTGCAGGCGATTTTAATGCGCATATTTGTGGACAGTCGACATCGTCAACTCTGGGCTCTTTGGGATGTGGTAACAGGTCAGGTCTCCACTTTGCGCACTGTCCCCGAGGCTCTAATATGAACAATTTAATAGATGGTCTGGATTTGAGGATTGCAATGTCCATGAAAGAGGATTCCTTTATCTTTGAAGTTCCAACCTACAAAGGTTCAGAGCAAGGATCCTTTATAGACCATATACTCCTCTCTGTTGATATGGCAAACTCAGCTATAAATTTTACCATCCACGAAAGTATTTATAGTGACCATAACCCGATTTCAGTGGAAGTAAAAAACGGACTCTTTGAACTTCGCAAAAATCGTAAAGATCCGGGTGTCCTAAAACCAATTAATGGTAACCGTCGGTTAAAGTGGACTTCGATAAACAGCGATACCCTACTTGAATCCGTTAAAATGAGCTGTACTCAAGAACTCACTCTCTGCACCTCTAATACCACACCTCCGGATCTCATACTATCTGCTTTTGCTGTGTTGACCCGAAGAGTTGATCAATTACTCTCCGTACCATCAAAGGGACTAAATAATCAACAGCCAAGATGGTTTGATCACACCTGCTCAAGAGCTTGTCGGCAATTGAAAACGGCTCTTAAGAATAAACCAAGGGATCCCACATTAATTAAAATCTTGCGCTCTGATTATAAATCTGCTTTGGCATCCCGTAAAAAGGCCATAAAGGTGAATATATGGGAATCCTTACTTGATCCATCAATTCTGGGCAATAGCTCCAAGTTTTGGAGCATAATCAACAAACCGATGTTCGACGACCCTAATGCTGCTAGCATCGGAACTGGTATTCCTGAAAACGAGTGGATCTCCCATTTTAGCCTAATTTTTCAGAGCAATGACACTCGGCCAATACAAGCTCCCAAATTTCCTGAAGAAGCTCTGTTGGTGTTTTCAGACAAGGAAGTGGAAAGGGGGATCCGTAGTCTAACTAGTAACAAGGCTCCGGGCCCAGATGGCCTTCCCCCAGATCTATTTAAATCCGACGTCTCCTTCTGGGCCCCAATCCTTACGGCGGTTATTAATGCCGGAGCCGTTACTGGGGCACCAAAGTCCTGGGGTGCTTCAACCATCGTACCCGTGTACAAGAAAGGAGACAGAAACAACGCAGCCTGTTACAGGCCAATCTCCCTGATCAACTCAGTCGCTAAGGTTGTTGGTGGGATTATCCTAAACAGGTTGACCGTATGGGCCAAAAACAACAAAGTTATGTCACCGGTACAATACGGCTTCAGGCCAGGGCACTCCACAATAACCCAATGCCTGAACCTGTACCTAATTAGCGGTAAATACACCATGGCCAGAAATGGCACACTAAATATGGCCTTTATGGACCTTTCTTCGGCCTTCGATTGTGTTGATAGATGTAAACTTTGGGACGTCTTGCTGAAATTGGGGGTTGAAAAAAACCTAATCAACTTCCTGGCCGACCTCCACAGCGACACACAAGCAAATGTGCGGTACACTAAAGACTTAAAAGTAACCAGAGACTTCAAAATAAATCGGGGGGTTAGACAGGGCTGTATTTTAGCGCCTTTTCTTTTTAATCTTTATATTAACGATTTAGAGGAGCATCTTTTAAAAACAAATACGGACTACCCATACATAAGGAAAAAGGGCGTCCCTGTCCTGCTCTACGCTGACGACGCCGTCCTTATCTCCAGAACTGCACTTGGCCTCCAAACTTTATTAGATTCTTTCTTTCAATTTATGAACTCACGCGGCCTGTCTATCAACAATGCCAAGTCATATGTCATGAAGGTAGGATCCGGATCCAAAAAGTCCTACCCATTTTTTGTTAATGGGGAAAAAATACCTACCACATCATCCTTCTCATATCTTGGTGTAATGTTTGACAGTAAACTTACATGGGGACCCGCATTAAAGAAAAAGAGAGGAGATCTAATAAGGACCAATGTTGCAATAACTGACTTTGCTCGTAAAATGGGTAACACTCCAGTGGTAGCACTGATGAAACTATACCAAGCAAAAAGTATATCAGTAGCCTGCTATGGGAGTGACCTCTGGGGTTTCTTACCAGTGTCCGATCTTGCAACTATTGAAAATAACTTTTAAAAACAAATTCTATGTTTACCGAAGAGCACGGCTAACTTCTCCACTCATGAGGAACTGGGCATGCCCTATATAGAGGACAAAATTGCGGTAAACCCCCTCTTGTGCTGGCTAAATTGTTGGATGAACAATGAAATACCTTTTACCCAAAACATTTTATCCGAAGCACTGGATTGGGATGGGAAATTCAAGATACCCTGGATAAAATATATTCGTAATTGTCTTCATGATTTGGGCAGGTTGGATCTTTTCTTAACACCACAGTTAGTATCTAAGCGCGATGTAACATCTGTAAAGAGCACTTTTTTAATGATTCGACAGTTGGCTAGGGAAGAGGCCGAACTGAAGAAGGGTAGTGTGATGAGTCACGTTTTAATTAAATCATGTTTTCAAACAGAACCATATCTATCCTGGGCCCTTTCCAGATACGAGCGCTTTTTATTGACCAGATTTCGTTTTGATTTATTCCACCTGTTGCTAGCCGTGCCCAGTGGAGCCCATAGGGGACAAGTGTTGCCAGCTTGCGGCTGTGACAATAAGTCTCCGCAAGATTTGGCACACTTTTTATTTATATGCTCCTACTATACGTTACCACGAAAAATGTTTTTAAAACCTCTTTTTAAAAAACTGAATTTTGTGCAATTAAGGCCTGCACTAATTTACCTTAAAATGCTGCACTGCGAAAGCACTTTATACGTATGTAATTTCCTAAAAGCAGCCCTGAAATTTAGAAAAAGTATGGAAGGATAACCTCTACCTGCCCCGTATTATTTATATATATAAGTCTCTGATAAACTGAACTTTCACATTTGTATGAGCTGTGATAGGCTACCATGTGATCCATTGTTTTAAATTGAATTCTTTTTAACTAATGAACTGTATATATATGTGCTTTTCTCTGTACTTTTATGACTGTTTTTCTCTACAGTCGAATAAAGAAATTTTGAATTTGAAAATTTGAATGTCTAGAACCCCGTTAGAGCCACCCTTACCAGATCATATTGGTGACAACCACAGCAGTGAAGTGCTTTGGTTTGCCAAATTGGATACATACAAGCCACACTCGTCTAGTCCCAAGTCCAGTCAAAAGACCCGAAGAGCAGCAACTGTGAAACAGAAATCTACAACCAGTAGCTGAAGTGTGTGAAGCTGAAGAGTCTGGAGTGACAGATTCTGATGAACATTTTGACAATGAACAGCCAAACACAAGTCAAGTTGAGTGGGCACCAGATACTGAGACAGAAGAGACTGCTGTTGGGTCAGAACAAGGTGAGGCTGCTATCGAGTCAGGAGAAACTGAAATAGCTGTTGAGATAGAAGAAGAAATAGCTGAGGAGCCAAAGACCATTTCAAAAGAAAACAAGCTCACAAAGGAGTTAGAGGAGGGAGAATTAGCTAGTGAATCAGACTCAAGCACTGAACCTACAGAGACTGAAAACCAAAAAAGCCAAGAAAAACAGATAGAAATAAGACAGAACAAGAGAAATGGAGAACAGAACACAGAAGGTGATAAGATAGTTCTGGCAAAGAAATCTAGAAAGGGGGACTGTTGGCCAAGTGGGGAGAAGAAATTGAAATGCAGAATAGGAAGAAGAAAATTAGGAAGAAGACCAGAACAAAGCAACAAAATCTCTAGTCAGACAGAACAGGCAGATTTAGTAAAAAGCACAAGAAGAAGATTGAAAAGAACCAAATTTCCCTGTAGAAAATACAAGACCCCTGAATGGACCTACGTGATTCCAGAGGAGTTGAAACGTTAGGCCTAAGTGAGGAACACGAGAGTAGTGATACTGAAAAGGAGGATGAAAGCAAATGAAGACCACCTTATCAAGAACTGTAACAAATTGAGGTGAAGGGAAAATTTGTCAGATCAAGTCCTCTAGGGACTCTCAAATAGAAAAAGTGGGTAAAAGAAGAACGTGTAGGATTACACCACCCTTTTATAATTTTTTTATTAAATAAGAGTTGATTTAGATTTCTTAGGCCATAAAAAAGAGAGGTTGTTAGATTTTTCATTCTTATAGAGTACTAAAATGGCAGGAAATGAAGTGACTGGACAACCAACCAAAATCTAAACTAAAAAGTAGATGTGTTAAATTTTCTACTAACATTTATGTGGATTTTATTAATTGTGGTCGTACCAATGTTTAATGTGAATAACCCCGGAAATAACACTAATGATGCGTTTGTTGAAGGAATGAAAGATGTTGCCAAACAAATAACCAATACGAATGAAGAACAAATAGGTGGAAGCATTTTCCATCATTATGAATAAACTAATGATTTTAAATGTGTTTACTAAATTGTTGTATGAATATACTAGTACATGAACATGAGTGATTGCTATGTCTGCATGAAATTACCATTGTCTGTCTCTGAAGGTATAACATACCATCATCTTTCTTTAACATATGCTGTTTCATGTAGTGTTCTTAGTAGTCTATTTTACATGGAAGGTAAATTGGAGTATAAATATAGCGATGTAGACTTCGTTCTAAAGTACCAATTATAAGAGAACCAAACAAGGTAGAAAGTGATAAACACGCACGTTATATGGGTGAATTTTTCCATATTACCAAACGATTCGATTTAGAACATGGTTATAAAAATACTGTACTTGCGGATTGCATTATGAGGAAAGACAGTTTTTGGAAATGGTAGAACATAGAAGAGAGAATTTTCAGAAAGAGGCTGTTAAACAAAAAAACACAAGAACCACCTTGGGCATTTAGAGAGGGAAATTATGAAAAGAATTAAACTTATACTGCAATGTCCCTGGACTGGTCACAGAAAGGGAAGTTATGGTATTGAGATTAAAGACCAACTACAACAATTATTTTATTGGCACTAGTGAATGCGAGAATACTTTCCAAATTACTGGAGGTTGGGGATTAAAGGGCGGAAATGATCCTGTGTTTCCAGGGATATATTATGTTTGCGGTAGGAAAGCCTATTACAGGTTATCTGCTCACTGGTATGGGAGTTGTTACTTTGGGATTATTTTTCCAAAGGTCTACCATATAGACCGAAAAGATCATAGTGTCAGTGAAATAAAGCAAGGATTAAAATGTACTAAGAGAGCAATGTTTCTCTGAAATAATAGGTGATTTATTCTCTGCACTAATACCCTCAGTTGGGGTAGTTCTAAATTCCCATAAAATTTCAAAACTGTCTACAGTGGTCCATCATTTATCAACAGATACTGCTGCTGGATTTTTGATGATTGATACTGAAATGGTGTCAATAAGATCAATGGTTTTGCAGAATAGACTTTCCCTTGACATTATCTTGGCAAAGGAGGGTGGAGTCAGTGGAACGTTAACAATTCAACACTGTTGTACCTATATCCCGGATAAAAGTAAAGGGATAGAAGGATATATTATAAATATTACAAAGTTACATGAGGATTTAACCCAACTGGAGGTTGACAGTGTTTGGGAGAGAATTGATAAGAGTATTACAGCTGTGAGAAATATTTTTTTAACAATTAGATAAAGTCTTTTGGGAAAAATAGTAATGCCAGTACTTTCAATAGCAATACAATTTTTAGTAATAATACCAGCATATGAATGATGTAAGTGCATGAAAGGAAGAAAAATTATATCACATAAAAAGAATAAAAAGAGAGGAGTAAAGAGAAAAAGAGATGAGATAGAACTTGAAGAAATAAATGAAGGATAATATGACATGAAGAAAAGACTACATGAGAGTGCCATGAAAGAAGAGAGAGATATCAAACTTTAGAGAAATTGAAAGGTGGCACTCGGTATGGTGAGCATTTATGATAGTTTTAAAAGCCATAAGAGCGGGGAATTGATGGAGCCGGGTTTTGCAAAAAGAAACCCGCTTGGATTAAGTATCACTGTAATACGTACTAATTTTAAGTAGTAAGTATATTAACGTGCAATCAATCACACATGGGAGATTTGCCTTGCAATGTACCTAAAATGTACCCTAACAATACGTAAATAACTGAAAATGTAGAAATGATGTGTATAGAACGTGTTATGAATATTTTGCATGGCAAATTGCATAGATATGTAGTAAAAGCATGACGTGTGTTGCTTTGTTATATTAATTAATGCCGCTTTCCTGCCTATGCTATGTTAGCTTAACTGTTAACATGGATTAGAAATAAGGTGGTTGATTAACAGTGAAAATATAATTATCACATTATTAATAAATGTTTGCTTTCTGTTCTTTTAGTAAATGGAGGACTCTCCATTTTGTGTTAAGTTAGCTGAACTGTAATGAGTGAAACTTGCAGTGCAGACAAACCACGTGACTGAGCGGTTGGAATGCTGAACAAGCAGAAAGAGCGTAGCACGGTGAAGGACATGATGCTTGACGTGCAGCCAATTCCAGTGTCTTTGTGTGAAAAAGTCACAAGATGTTAATTGTATAAACATTTGTCCTTAATTTTGTTACGTTAACCTCATTAGAGAACATGGATGCATAATGAATATGCGGAAACGGAAAGCATACAATGGGATAGTCAAAAAGTGTGATTTAATGGTAGAGTCACCATCCGCCTCTCGTTTTTAACCAATCCCGCAGCTTGAATAGGTGACTTTAGCAACTTTTGTGGGATGGAGATGTATGGTAAGGGTATAAAGAATAGCTGTTCCAGTCCTATCCTTGGTCTGATCTTAGAGTCTTTTTGATCCCTGACTTTCTTTCTGGGGATCCCCTGCCACAACCTAGATCTGGGTGGGTGTTTTCCTCGTTCATATTCTTTGGGTTGGTATCTTTCATAACTCAAGTTTTTATCCTTGTACTTTTGTCTCTTCATCTATCCTCTCCATGCAACATATGTTACTTGAGATTGATTATTTGCTAACTGTTTTTAGAGTGTATTTTCTCTCATTTTGTGTTTTTTTTTTAATTAATGCATTTAATGTAGATAAAATTGAACAATTTGCAAACAAAGAGTCTGTGGTTATTTTATTTTGTCTATGATTTGAATAACTGTTGACTTCACATTTTCAACTAAGTGGTCAATCGACCAAGAAGATGGAAATTAGAATGAAAAGGTTTATTGGGAAATTGTGGACTGTCTAAATATTGAACAGCTGAGTATGAATTGGTAAGGAATTTGCAACTTGACAGCAGCGCAACAGGAACTTTGGGTGTATATGTTTGTGCCAAAGTAAGTGAAGTAATTGAATGTTTGTCCCTGTCCAAATTATTGGGTCAGTGCTGAATCAGTTCTTTAAGAAACCTAATTGCTTTTGCTTAAGGGAGACAACTTTTTGACTTTCAGAACTGCACATATATGGCACAGTATAGGACACCATAAGGGGGCTCACGGATGTCAGGACTGAAACGCACCCGCAGACATTGGTGATCAGGGCAGGTTGTCTGGTATGGGCGATAGATAAGAAAGGCAGCCTCAGGCCCTGATGTTTGTGTGGGTTGGTTGATGGTAGCAATGGTGTTCTCAGCTCCTGATAGTGGAATGCTCTGCTTTTCTCATATCACTGGTTATTCCTTGCTAGGACGAGCTCTGTCATCAGACTCCTCCTGGCATGTAGTGTCAATAGTGACCCGCCTTGCATCTTAGGCTCATTTTCATCTCAGCCTTGGTTTCTGCTGCTCTACACTGTGGATCTGGCTGCCACTTCAGAGCAATAAGGGGAGAGGAAGTCTTACAAGTTCCTACAAACACTACTTCAAGGGATCCAAGTAGCAGATAGTCAATTTTACCTTAATTTCAGTCAGATAGACTCCCATTGGCACCCTACATACTTGCCAGTCCTTTGTGGCCTCTCATATGCCAATTTTTCTGTGGGTGGTTGTGGACATAAAGGAGCAGCTATAGTTTATGTTTTTCACCATCCCATACACATATTTACAAAACGTGACCATTTTCACTAGTCATGTTGTCATAAGAAATATCTCCACTTACTCAAGCATGCCACACTGACATACCTTTATGACGGCACACATAAATGAAGGCCGTACTCAGAGGCCCGCATGATACAACAGACGAGTACTATATGCTACACTGTTTGCTTCAAATGGAGCAGTTACTAACTAGACGCAGTGCTTAATTTGAGCAGGTGCTTTCAGGTGCTCAGCACCAGCACTTCTTTCACAGGGCTGGGACTACAATTTCTGAACCTGCAGGTGGTGGTCTCAATATCAATTGTTAAATTCAAAATAAAAAGAATAACATACATTGCATGGTGACTGGCTGGTAAATGTTCATAGGCAGGCCGGCATATGCCTGTCCAGGCAGGCATGATTGTGTATCACCACGTTAGTGATGATGTCATCACGCTGATCACAAATCCAAGAAGTCATCGACAAACTATGGCTTGCATTCTATTCCCCTAGTCTGCTGCTCCCTGCCACTGCCTGAGCCTAAACCTCCCATTGTATAATTGTAGCTGGGGGTTGGCTCATGACGGAGTTGAGGCAAGGAAGCTGCTAGAGCGCATTTGGAACTTGGGAGTGAGGGCTCTTGAGGAAGAATAAATGAAAGTAAGTGTGAACTTTCCACTTGTTGCGTAGCCAGAGTAGCATATCCGGCAGCCCTGCATTGCTGCTATCCTCAATGTACTCGATGCGACTGCGGCCCAACACAACTTTTGTGTGCCATGGCGTCACCTGTAGAATCTGTGTGTTGCACCCCAGCATGGTAATTGCTGAGCTTGAGTAAGTCCAGTAGGCACCACAGCCATACTTCATGGCATTGGCAGCATTACTGCTGTGGACAATGCCTGTGCTAGGAGGCAGGGTCACAGCAAGCTGAGCAGTGGATGCCGATGCTGTCGCCATCCCTGGATCTACTAATTGCAGGCAGCACTAGCAGTGACATGACCTGCTGTGCTCAAGCAGTCGCTTGTTCCGCCAAAAACCCAGTCATACCACACTGATTAAAATATGCGAAAGCATTTTTATTTGGTGTACATTTTGTTTTTACCCTCGGAGTAGGTAAGAAAGTAAAACACGTCATCTTCGGCTTCTTTAGGAATGACAACAGGAAAACGCAGAGTTCAAAATAGCAGAGACATGTACAGGCTGACAACAGGGGTCACAGGCAGCAGCAGTGTTAGAGATGAGAGACAGGAAGAGTAAAGAGGAGAAGAAACAACAAGAGAGGAGAGAGATAAAACAGAGCAAAGTAGAAAAAAGGAGCAGAGCAAATCAGATACAAAGAGAAAGCAGCCATGATGTGAAGAAGAGAGCATTAAGAAGAGAGAAGAGAGAATGAAAGGATGTGGAGGACAGGCCAGAGGAAAAAAAGCAGACAAATGATAAAATGGAGACATAGCTAATCACTGCTAGAGAGTGACAGTAAAGAGCCAAGATCGTGGGGCGAGAGAGCAAAGCATGGATAAAAGTGAAGAGAAAAAAGGGCAGGGCTAAAATGAATAGAGGGCAAATCAGAATTACAGGGTGTGACAAAGATGATAGAAAACAGTTAGAGAGGTGAGAGGATAGACTCTTAGAGCAAAGACTTAGGGACAGACAACAGGTCAAGTTTAGAAGATAGAGACTGAGGCAGTGAGAGTGTTGAACGTGGGGCTCACCGGAGGTAGACGTGAGCGGTGGCCTCCTTGGCAAAATTCAGAAATATGGAATTTACCTCGTTGACCATAGCACTTCACTACAGAAATTTATCACAATCCATTTTAAGTACACTTGTGACAGCCAAAAAACAGTACATTCTACTTTTCATTTTCTCAAAACAGTTCTTTTTATTTCATTTTTGTAAGAAACTTTTTTTTGGTTTATGTATTCATTTCATTCTTTATCTGTATCAACAACAGGTCAAATTTAGAAGATAGAGACTGAGGCAGTGAGAGTGTTGAACGTGGGGCTCACCGGAGGAAGACGTGAGTGGTGGCCTCCTTGGCAAAATTGTCAGCACCTGCACTTCTTTTTTTACAAATTAAGCACTGAACTAGAGATGCACATGGTTTGCTTGACTTTTTCCATGACTTATTTGTGACTTGTACATCATCTGAGTGAATTATATTTCATGTCCATATGATCAGTGTCTCTGCTGTCGTCTGAATGCATGGGCATACTTCTCATTGACGTTTTACAAAATAAACTGTCAAAGAACGATCATAAGTAGAGTTGTTTATGATTATTTGGTGAGACTGCTCCTTTCGAGAAATACTCTGCTAATCCCAGTCTCCAGTGTGCCACCATGTAAGGAGCAACATGTGCCACTGGACAAATGTAAATATGCATCACATGTCTTTTGATAACTCCTTGGTCATTATGACATTTCGTGCACCCTGGCATAAGGACAACATGGATATAACAAACCTAACTTAATAACACATGAAACAATAATTCTTTCATCCAACAGGTAAGAAAGCTGAACATGTGTGTACAGTACATACTGCGTTGCTGCTCCTGATGCACTTCAAGCTTGTGATGGAGATCTGGGCAGTTGATCTTTAAAACCCCCCTCTGCAGTGGGATCAAGCAGAGTACCTGGGACGGGGATAGAGGGACCTTCTAAAGTTATTGTGTGCCTTGTGCCTGGCTCAATGCTGGAGGTCATCCCAGGGCACGCGACTCGCGGCACTGTCAGCCCATTGCCACTCTAAACCCCCATGCCTGCACTAATTCTAGTGACATCTTCCCAGGTGTGCATTCTTCACAAGCTGGTTTTCTGCTTTATTGAGCTGAAGCTAATGCTCATGCTCAAAGGCTCCATCCCTGATCACCATCACTTCTGGAACAAAATTGGGAATCTTTTCACCTCATCTATTTTAGGGACACTGGATTTCTTCTCAGCTGCAGTGTGGAGTTGATTTGTGTTCGCTTTGAAAGAAGGCTCAAGAATGGCTGAGTCTGCACTTCGGCTAGATAACTTTCTGTTTTCTTGCAGTTGGCCTAGAACTCTTCCTCTGCTGCATAGATTTAAGCAGCATCGGTGTAGAATCTTGTGAAACGAGGCAAGGCGAGGGGACAACACGTCTGGAGACATGGAAGCCTCCCCAGGGTTGCCAGACATCACTGGCAGGTCTCATGTCCACATTGGAAAACGGTTTTCCAGTAAAACTGGAACACTAAGGCATATAGGTGTATATTTACACGAATAAGGTAGAGTTCTCCAAATAACAACTAATGGGGTTGATATGCATGCAGATAAAGTATGTTTATTGTGGATTTATGAGATTTTTGACTGTTGGTTTTTACATATAGTATTGGGGGAGGATTTGTTATTGCCATTTGTGTTAGTTGTGTTGTGAGACATTTGTGTGAGTGTGTCTGTTTTTGGGACATGGAATGTGCATTTAATGTGTGCAGCGTTTTAATTAAAATCAGATGTGCCATGCATATTTTTATGATTAATTACAAAATTTCATATGTGTATTTTTCTTAGTATTTTCATCTTTTGTTTCATTTTAGCAATATGCTTTGTATGGGTGCCTACAATGTGTAAAGTTATTGGACTTTTTTGTACTTTTATTTTATTTTGTAATATCATTTAACTAATTGCTACTATGCTTTGTATGGGCGTCTGTAATGCGTAAAGTTATTTGACTTTGTTGGTAATTTGTTTTGTCGTTATTGTACTTTATGCTGATAATGTTATTCCTTCCCTCCATTGATTTCTATGTGATACCCTTGAAGTGCTGGTGAGTGGATATTATGATGAGTGGCTCACTGCAAGGCTTCACTGGAGTAGCTGTGAGCCTGCTCTAGACAATCTTGGCAGAAATCTATGCGAATGAGAGGTAACATTGGTGTAGGCATAGAAGTACACATATACCTTTGTGAATTGCATTCATGAGTATGTAACGTAGTACTACCGGACTACAACTACCCAAACTCTAAATTACTTTTGTGAATCTCCCTCTGTTGCACATTAGCTTTCAGGAGGAGCACACAGTCCCAGTCCAGAAGCATCCTCCAATACCATCTACATGTACTTTTCAAAGTTCCATTTCCTTGTTGAGTGGTCTTTTGTAGGCACAGATGTATTTTAGTAATCTGTGCGCTCTACTTTCGTTTTAATATTTGAGAATGTATTTCCGTAATTTGTTTTTTATACACACTGTCCATAGCAGATGTGAAGGGGAGGTTTGAGAAGCTGATGGGTGAGGGGAAAGAGGGAGCGATATTTTCTCATTGCAGTTTGGTTGAAATAGCAGGAAAACCTGGGCAGATCCTCACCGGTGGCAAAGACATGCGCTTTGAAGAGATTCTTCTTGCTGAAGCCTAGAAGTCAAGAAGTGACCCCGACCTGCGGTAGGTTGAAGCTCCAGTGATCTTATGCTAAATGTTAGCAAGCGGTACTAGGCCTTGATCACTGGTAAAAAGAGTGAGCTGAGAAATGCCATTGAAATAATGAAGGGAAGCTTTGCGTTGTGTAGCAGGTAAAATAACTCGTGGTATGATTTCACAAACTAAATATATATATAAGCACCTCACATACATGGAGCAATAGTCCTGAAATGATGATCCTCTTTCTTCTCCATGAGATCACAATTGTGAAGCTGGAGTCTTTCAGGCCCCCCTTCGTCCCATGCCAGGTGGGGCATGTCATGCCCCTTGCATCATCCTCTCTAATCATCCTCTACATGGAACCTCTAGGAGAGGTTATAGCCTGAGATGGCTGAACTATCAACCAGTTGACAGATGGAACACAGCTCATCCTACGAGTGTCAGATCCAGCTAATATTTGAGCTACAAAAGGCCATTTCTGAAAAGACTTACCCGAACTGAATCTTGGGATAAATAAATTCCTTCTCAACTGTAAATTTTCTCTAACACTGCTTTTCTTTTACCAACGATCAGCACTTAGCTAAGGATCTGCAAACAAAGCTCCCCTCACTGGTATCAGATCAGTTGTTTAAGTAGTAGACCTACACTCTCCTTTCAGTGGTGATCCCATCCTTGTTAGATAACTTAGCTCATCTCTTTGGCCACCCTCATCAAATCCTGGGGAGTGAAGGTTGTCTCATATGCGGATGACACGCAGCTTGTGTTTTCGTTTGGAGAAAGTCAGAAGCAGCTTTTTCTTAATTTCAAAGAGTGTCTAAAAGATATCTCAAAATGGATGAACAGCAACTTTTTTAAATTAAATGCGGACAAAACGGAGGTGCTCTTTTTTAGTCAGTTGGGGCCCCATTCTTCCAGTCTTCAAGAGGCCACTTAATTAAATCCCTCACAGACTCCAGCTTCTTCAGCTAGAAATGTAGGAATTATTTTTGATTCCGATCTTTCTTTTGCGATTCAAATGGGGCATATTTCTTCATCTTGCTTTGTTAAGCTAAGATCGGTCAGAAAACTATTGCGTTTTCTTCCAGAGGAAACTTGAAAGATCATAATCCATGCATCGATGACCTCACATTTGGATTACGCCAATTGATTATACCTTCGCTTCCAGCTTTTCTGATCCATAGGCTACAAATAATACAGTAAAATCTAAAGCGAAGGGTTTTTGCGGGCCAGGGACTGTAGGCGCTCAGCTGTGTAGTGCAACTTATTTTAATAGATATTTGGATGGTGCTACTGGAAGCAGGGATAAGCTCTATAACCCCTCAGATTGTGTCAGAAAATACAAACGTAAACCACAATCCTCGATCGGCTTTCCCCGGTCTCTTGGTACAGCGGGCAACACCGCGGGGTAGCCACCCCTAAATCTCCACACACAAGTGACAAGTGCTTGTCAGGCAAGAAAACACCGGAGCCGTGGCCTCTGTAAAGAAACGTGTTTAATCAGCAGCTTCTAGGTCCCGACGCATTTCGGAGTTAAACGTCACTCCTTGTTCACAGGCAAAGCACCTGCTGACTCTTGCTGGGGCACAGGAACAAGTGCACAGCCACGAGCGCCGTGAGGGGAACGGCTGGCCGACCGGGAGTGCCGTGAGGGCAACGGCGATAGTTCCCAGCCGGGAACTACATTTCCCAGCAGCCCCGGGGCCGGAAAACACCTCCCACAGCACCAGCGCGCCCGGAGGCGCTACTAAAGACACGAACTCTACTCGCCCCGTGAGTCGCGCACGGGAGCTGCCCGGGACAAGGGCGGGACAGTCTGCGACAGTCCAAGACAGGACGAGGCTGGGCAGAGGATCCTGGTCAGTTGCCCCAAGAACAGTGAGGGCACGCAGAACTGTGAATTGGACTTGGTAACAGAGATTAGTCTCCCATTACTTTACCTCATTTACTATTTGGGGTTTATTAGTGTAAATATTCCCTTTTTTACTGTATGGCAATTTATTTAGGATTGCTTCTTTGATCCTTATGTAAATGTAATGTAAATGTAAATGTACATGTATTTATATAGCGCAAATCACCGACCCGGTATCTAAGCGCTTGCTTAGGGAACCCGTCCTGGTATTCCCCTGTGAGATACCCCGGCAGGGTATCCACAAGGTGAAAGCCAGGCATCCCGCCGCGAGGGGCCGTAGTGGAGATTGAGCTATCTATTGCCCAGAGTCGCAGAGTGTGACCCCGTGAGTCAAGTAGGCACCGGAGCGAGAATTATCGAGTCCGTGGAATTTTTGAGCCCGAGACCCGCCGAGGCGGGGAATCGAACCCTGGTCCCCGGCCGATCTCAGCTTCCGGGTCTGCCGCCTCTAACCACTGAGCCACGCTTCTCCACTTATGTGTTAGGGTTATTGTCATTTCATAAATTGTGCTTCTAGGATTTTTATATTTTAATTCAAGTATATTCTTTCGTTCCTGGGAAGGGCCACCTCAGAATTTTCAAAATATCTAAAACCAATGGAGGGAATATCCGACCCGTTGTAGCCACTCTTGACAACTATCTGGTCAAAGTGGTGGACAGAATTAACAAGGAACGCCGACAATCTCTAGGACGAGGGAGTTCTCCAGACCCTCTTTCTATTCCTACTCAGGCATCTTTTTCTCTATCTATACCATCTGTGGATGATGGCTGTGTTATAAGTTCCCCAGTTCCGTCTACCATGCCTGCATCCCTTGATCTAGAGTCCACCCCGGCGGTGAATGAGACCCTTAACGACTCTGTGGTATCTTGTTCACCAGCCCCAAAAGTGCAGAGGGTCCTAAGGTATGGAAGAAATGCTAGCAGGCCTGTTTTGTCCAAACGGGAGGGCAATCGTAAAAACAAAAAAAACATCGAAATAACTCCCAAAGGGTCCATCAATGACTCTGACACTGCTTCAAATAATTCCTATCTGAAATTAGCACCTGAGCAGCTAGACATGTTGGTCGGTATTATTGATGAGAGGTTTGTTAAAATTATACAACCCCTACTTGACAAACTTGATATTGTATCTGGGGAATTGAAACGGCTAGGAGGCCTTGTGCAAACCCATCCTGGTTTTAATAATTGTATGGTATCTGTAGAAACGGCTCAGGGTTGTACCTGTGAGCCGCTGAAGCCGCTTAATGGGGGTCCAAGCACCGATACAGTAGTGGTTTCTAACCCCGTGCCCCCAACTATACCCCTAACTTCGACCACAGGGAATCCACTGAGAACTATTGTAGCTAAGAAAAAGCGTCACAGCCTAATCTACCACCTGACTGCGCACCATATGTGGCAGTCCTGACTAATGTCCCTCCAGTAAGGGAGGAGGGTCCCGAAGGTATCCACGAAACACATGAAACGTTAAAAAACAAAACCGTGGCCTGGCTTAACAGAGAAGGTGATTTTCCAGTCGCCATGGCAGACCAGATCCTGGTAACCACCATAACCAACTGGATAGGTACTTCACACAAGAATATTTTGGGTGATTGTGTTATTGTTAATTTTAATAGTCCCCGTCTTGCTTCCGCTGCTTTGATTAGAGCCACCTCTTGCCCACCTAACGACCAGGGTATTTCCCTCCGACCCCTGGCCTATTTTTATAGACACCACACTGGCCAGCCTAATAATGATCATGGGTGGGCCGGAGCGAAAGGTCCCAGTATGGTTAATATGCCGAGTGGGTCTCAGGTGGCTACCTTCAATCGTTTTCAATGTTTAAGTGGGCTAGACTCTAACGATTGACTTGATTCTGGTTTGGCACCCTGCCTAGCCTGTGAGGATTCTGTCTTTCTAGGAGTAGAACCCATAGTAACGACTTCGGGGTCTGTACATAAAGAAATCCTGCCCAATGCAGAGTGTATGATAGCCAGTTTGGAGGGTGAAGCGGGGGAACGTAACGAGGTCTTGCCGGAAGAGGATTGTGTAAGCATTATAAACCCGTCCATGACTAATTTACGGGATGGCCAACTGTAAAGGATGCACTGGGGGGGGGGCAACCCGTAGAAGTGAAAGGAGGTTCACTCAGAGAGAGTTCATATGTTTTTTTTATTGGGTTGTACTTCAGAGGGGGTAAAAGAAAACAACAAGAGTCTTGTGTTCCGAGATGGCAAACAAAGTCTTGTTAGGTCTGGACGCTGTTTACTTCCGGCCAGATTAGATCCTTCAGTGCAGACTTCCTGGGTTTATCCAACAAAAAGGCTTCAGGGTCCGCAGGCACTCGAAAGAAGGAGAGAAATGATACCCTGGGTTAATGGTGTGACCGGTACTCCGGTTATGACAGAAGGGGGGCGGGGAGTGAAGGGGATCACCAGGGACCGTTACCGAACTGTGCAATGAAAAACAGGCTTACCTGTGTACACTCGGGGATGTGATAAGGCTCACACACGCGTGTCCCGTGACCACCCTCAACCACCCCTACCCGTTCCCTCCCGGTGCAAAGAACAGTCCCCTTACTCTCGCCCGTACCTTGTGGAGCCACACTTCTCATCCTGAAGTGTGGCGGGGCGGAGCGTGGTCTCGTTGGCCTCCCGGCTTTCTCTTCTCCTGGGGCGACGCGGCTTCTGTGTCCTTTCTCCTCTCTTGGGGCTGCGACGCAGCTTCTGGGTTCTCGCGCTGTTCACCGAAGTCCTCCCGAGGCTCGCTGGATGCTTCCTCCTCTCCTGTTCCGGTCACCGCGTTCTCTTCGGGACGTTGCTCTATCAGTGCCTCAGTTGCTCCCGATTGGAGGAAAAAGGATGACGTCACCGGCGGAGTTCCGTCCTCCGGGTAAGCCCAGGCTGCCTTAAAGGGAGCGTATCCGTCCTGCGTACGCCGGGGGGGAAAGGAATACGGGTTAATGTCAGTACCTGACTCGTGGCAGGCAGGGACCCCCTGACACCAACATATCAATGTGGCAACTGGATTCTCTAGTTGGCATATTGCTAGTTGGAATACCGCGGGTTTAATGTCCAAATCTGACTGTTTGGGGTGGTCATATTTTCTGGCACTTTTTGATATCATCTGTTTCCAGGAAACGTGGTGTAAAGATTTTAAAGGTTATAATGGTTTTGTTTCTTATCAATTACCTGCTGTGGTATCCATCTCAGGAAGAGCTAAGGGCGGGCTCCTGGTCTTGATTTCTGTCAAGACCCCTTTTATTGTAAAAAAACATGCATAGGTTGGGGCACACACCCAGATTTTATGGCTCTCCCAGAAGAAGGGTAGAAACATTCTTTTGATCAATTTTTATAATAACATCTTTGACAGCTCCAGGGTCCTGGTGGTTAATGCTTTAGCGAGCGGCCTGGATGAAATCACAACAGGTTCTAATGTTGCTTTTGAATTACTTTTGGCTGGGGATTTTAATATGTCTGTTTGCCCACTTTCTAACCTTAATACATGTAGGGTGGTCAATTGCTTTGGGGACGGAGATCTCCATTTCCATCATAACCAATGTGGGGAGTCTCTAAATATTCTCCTAGCATCATATGACATGGACATTTTGGTCAATGAGAAAAATTATCAAGGTGAGACAATCACTGTGATTGATTTTATTTGTACTTCCTCTAGCCTTGTGCCCTGGATTTCGCCCCCTAAAGTCGGTGATATCCTTCTCAGCGACCATAACTGTTTAATTATAGAGGCCTTTCTCTGAAAAGAGAATAGTTCATCTAGTACGGGGCTTATCAATAATATCGAACCCCCATAGACCTAATGGGACTAGACTTAGATGGAAAGGGGATAAAGCAGAATTGACTTCTGATCTTATTATAAATAGCTGCTTACCTGAAATCATTGAGATCCTTGAGGATGTTGACGTCACTGCCGAAATCATTCGGCATTTTATTCGAATTAACTTAGTCATTGATTGCAAGCTTACTATCTCAGTTAAGCGCAAGGCAGACCGCCTAAAGGGGTGGTTTGATCAATTATGTACCTCTGCGCTAAAAGAGCTAAAAAGGGCATTGGTAGCCAAACCCAGAGATAAGAGCCTGGTTTTTAAACTTAGAGCTAGCTATAGGGTTACCTTAAATAGAAGGAAACTGGAACTTCAGAAGGAGGCCTGGGATAACCTGGCCCAGGCAGCCGAAACCAACAATTGTACCCTGTTTTGAGCCACAGTGAATAGTCCGTCCCTTAAAGATGAGAAGGTCCCCGAACTAACATCAAAGGTTAACAGGGAAACATGGGTCTCTCATTTTTCTACTATCTTTGATACGGACAAAGTTATTGGTCTTGAAGAGGATTGTTGGCCCATCGTCCCTTTGGACATCACTGTCACTGAAGTTTTAGATAGTATTAGGGCTAGTAAAGGGGGGAAGGCACAGGGCCCGGGCGGGGTGCCTATTGATATTTATAAATTAGTTCCAGAACTATGGGGCCCTATTTTAGCTAAAAAATTTAACGCAGCAGTTTGTAATGGGGTGCCTCCTACCTGGGAAGAATTGATCATTATCCCTATTTACAAAAAAGGAGACCGGGGTGATGTGAAGAACTACCGCCCGATCTCCCTGCTAGATTCTTCGGTAAAAGTTATGAGTAGGGTGGTTCTGGTTAGGCTGGAGGAATGGGTTGAGGCCAATGGCATTCTGGCCGAATGTCAATTTGGATTTAGAAAGGGGCGGGGGTGTCTAAACCTTGAACTGTTGATTGGAAAGTATACGCAGGCCAAGCCGGGCACTATCTATCTCTGCTTTGCAGATTTGAGTAGTGCTTTCGATTTGGTGGACCATGCAATTCTTTGGGCCAAGCTGATTGAAATGGGGGCACCGGAAGGTATCGTTTATTTCTTAGCCCGCCTTTACACCAAATTACGTACTTGTGTACGATACGGTACCCATGGTGAGTGTACAACCAAGTTTAGGATTGGACGGGGTATTAGACAAGGGTGTGTTCTTGCCCCCTTGCTCCTTACCCTTTTTATTAACAAAGTGGATTCCGTCCTAAAAACCATTGCAGCAGATGCCCCTAAAGTTAATGATGCCAGCGTCCCGGTATTACTTTACGCGGATGACGCCGTTTTATTGTCCCGCAACCCGATAGGCCTCCAACGCCTGATAGATGGGTTTTCACAGTTTATAAAAGGGAGAAAGCTTGTGATTAACAAATCCAAGACCTATATCATGGAATGTGGGCTGGGGCGTAATAGAAAGTCATCCTCTTATTTTATTGATGGACATAAGGTTAAAAAAATAGATAACTTTTCATACCTTGGTATCACATTTTCTATCAATAATAGCTGGATTAGCGAGCATAAAAATGTGGGAGCCAAGATGGCGAAGAGTGCTTACGGAGTGTTTACATTGGCCACAAAACTAGGGGATAGGCGGGTTAGAGACATGCTTAAAATATTTCAGTCTAGATGTCTCTCTACCGCTCTGTATGGCGCTGGGGTATGGGGCTTTGCCCCTGCCGGGAGCTTACAAGTGGAGGAGAACGTCTTTTTAAAAAGACTCTTGTGTCTACCTAATTCTGCCTCTAACGAACTAGTACATAGAGAACTCGGTATCCAACATCTTACCGACTTGATTCTCCTTAGACCCCTTATGTTATGGCGATCAATCTGGATTAAAGAAGAAACATCTTTATGTAGATCCATCATTAAGGACTGCCTCTCTATGGATAATCATTTGAAAATCCCATGGATTAAATATAATATAGATAGTTTCCAGGCGATCTATGGCCTCGATATTAAATTAGATAACTGCGGGGCCTCTGATTTATCTAAATCCGAAATGAAGAAGTCCTTTTTGAATCTTCTTTCTGAGAGGCGGCTTAGTAATAGTGGCAACCTATCCACCTGTGTGTCATATAATGGTTTGAATGAATTTGTGGGCTACCAACCATATCTGACCAAAGTGAATAGAACATCACACCGGTTTGTATTAACAAGATTAAGGATCGGGATTGTCCACAAACTGGTGGCTTTCCCTTCCCAGAATAAGCACCCGGTTGGACCTTGTCCATGTGACAATACTTCAGCACAAAGCACTATGCGCTTTCTTCTGTTGTGTCAAATGTATAGGTCTTTGAGAATTGTTTATTTAAAACCTATTTTTGTGAAGTTTGGAGTCAGGACTGTAAACGGCTCCATGAAACTGCTTTTTAACTTGCATCATCCTGATGTCTGTTTTTTTACGGCTACCTTCCTCCTAAAAGCAATCAATGCAAGGAAAAGTATGAGCTTTTAAATTATTTATTAACCCCTTGCCTGTATTTTGTGTTCTGTTTTTAACTCTGGATACTGTCTCAAATGGTTTTTAATGTGCTTTTATGGATATTGTCCTTTGTTCCGAATAAAGCCTTATGAAATGAATGTGTCAGAAAAGGTTCTCACACTAACACAATGTACATTTTAATCCAGGCACACATCAGGGTAAATAAACAGTACATAAAGTTTTCTTCAACACTCTTGAAAATATGAGCACTACGATTGATGGTAAGAGGAGAGAATGTTGATCTGTTCTTTAATTCAGTGTTCAGCTGGTTTTGTTTGGTCAAATTGAGCACTGTTTATTTACTCTGATGTGTGCCTGGATTGAAATGTACATACAAATAATACAGTGGACAGGCTCATCCAATGGGTCCCCTTTCGCCATCATATCTCCCCTCATTTGAGGCAGCTCCAATAGCTTCTGGTTGCCAAGAGGGTCGAGTTTAAGGCCCTGACATTTGCATTCAGAGCCTTAATGTGCAGAGAACAGAAATATCCCAGGAATAGGATTAGCCTACACCATCAGGAGAGATCCCTGAGATCTAACCACCTGTGTCTCCTCCTCCTCTGCATTCCAAGGTATGCCAAGGTTTGACGTGGTGGAAGATCTTGTTTGCATGGCCGAGTCTGAATAGGGCTTCAGGAAAGATTTTAAAACCTGGTTCTTCAATCAAGCTTAGATAGTGTTGGCTGAGTCTATTCTTCAGCCTACTTTGAGTGCTGGGAACCCTCAGTCGAGGTAGCTGTGCACTGTACAAATGTCTTTGATTGATTGATTGATTGATCTCTTGCCCAATGAAAGCAAAGCAAGACTTTGTTGATTTGCTAAACTACATTACTGTGAATTAAAAAGACGTCTTCACTGGAGGTCAGTATTTACTCCAAAGTCTATTGTATACCATACAAAGCATTCCATCGATGACTTCTATCATATCTGAAAGACAAATTAAGCAGTTCAGGAGGATTCTCACACCTGAAGCAAATCACATCTCCCTAAACCCAGAAATCTCAAAACATTGAAAAAAGCTTTCTCCCATCTTGTATCATGTCTACTGGTTAGTACTGGAAAATATACAATTTCTGTAATTGCTAAACACCTGTCTTTTTATTTAGATATCTAGATATTTGAACTTTTAGTAACCCTTGCCTAAATTGCTGCAAGGGAAAAGGTTTGAACAGTAAGAACTAAAGAATATGATTTTAAAAATCATGTAGAAGAACACACCTGAGAACAGTTTCCTTAAGAAAGCTCATATTCCTGGGATGAAAAATGTTATACAGAATAAGTCCAGCAAGAGCACCTACACACGTTATCACATGTGGGATGTATAAAGGGATATTCTACTCAAAATAAGTCTATGACAGTTGTCAAAAAGGCTTTGATTCAATGGGGAAATGGTTTATAACATTACTCCAAAAAAACAAAAACAAAACCATCAAAATGGCAATCCACATGGTCCACATGATAACAATACCATTTTCTTCCTTAAACCTTAAAATGCTAATGCGACTACCAGCATTCAACATCTAATTTATTATTGTTGGGTATATGCAGAGATGTATAATTACATTCTTTACATCCTTTAAGTCAAAGATTGGCTCCTGAACCTGGTGGTCAACTGGTGTTTGATGTACCCAGAAGAATGAGGTTAAACTTTCTGTTCTTGGGGGGCATGGCTTGCACGCCAGAGTGTAATGTCAGACCCAATGTGAGCTCCGCATCAATGCGGGACTTCAACACCATTTAATCACCTCATTTGTCTGTTTCACCGACTTCAAGCAGCGGGCATGGACTCAGGAACATGAGTTGAGTCTCCAAGCCGCTGTTTGTGAGACCCGCATCAGTTTTCAGCTCATAGGCTGTATCGGCAATTTTACCTCAATAAGAAGCGGGCGCCCGCCATTTTATAGCGCAGCGCTCGCATTTTTCTTATTCTGCCCATTCGCTCCATGAAAATTGAGGAGATACGTGTTGGAGCCTCTAGGTCTAAACAACGCTCAGTCAGCACAATGCTTGTCCTGGCTTAGGGATTATCTCTTTCCTTATGAGGAATTTTTATGGCTCTTCAGCAATTACAACTATTTGCCTGCAAACCATGCACCTTGTCTATGCGCCCAAAAGTAAGATTGTAGCAATTGTGTATCAGACGACAGTGATAGATGTGGCACACAACAGCAGGAGCCTGTCTGCATGGTCATTCATCAAAAGAAATACCAAAACTTAGTGTTCCTGCAATTTTCTGATATGGTGCCCACTTTCTCTTTTTTCAGCCTGTTTTCTGTCATATCCAAATGGGCTTAAATAATATCTCCTGCTTTTTCTTCTCATTGAATAACATTTAGGCGTTGACTGCCCTACAAATGTGCTTTCTTTTTGTGGCACTGGAATAACTTTCTTTTTTCTCTCTCCTCAATATGTCATAGATGGAATGATTATTATGATATTTTTGAGGTTCTTGTATTACTGTTATGTAATAGTTATACCTTAATGTGTGATACATGTTGTGCTCTTTGATATTATAACGTCCTCATCAAATATAAGACATACTTTCTCTTAATTATACTTTTTGTGATATATTCATCTGACCCTATACAACATACATTGATTTTTGCTGCATTCAACAATGGGTAGCGACCTTCATACTGCAAGATCTTCCTCCTCGGGTACAAAACCGAAAAGGCATAAAAATGACCCGCCTTCTCCTATTCTCTCCTCACAAAATCCAGTCCTGGACTCTATATTAGATGAAGTGCGTGGCCTACAACCTTTTATGTCCACTACTAATGAAAAGTTAAAACAGATTAAGGAGAGATGGATCATTATGGTGGGAAACGTTTTGGAACTTGAACAGCGGGTAAGCGACCTACAAGATGTTTCTTCAAAGATTCCAATATTAGAGCGAGAAATCCACAAGCTAAATAATTACCCGGAGGATCTTGTAAATAGCAATCGTAGAAATAATCTGCACCTTTACGGATTTCCAGAAAATATTGAAGGTCCTGATATGGTTTCATTTCTACAGAAGCTTCTTCCTGAACTTTTAGATCTTCTGTCATCTTCATCTCCACTTAACATTCAAATAGTACATCGTCTTGGTTGGCTACATCCTACTTCAAACAAACCACGTGGAATTATAAATCTTTTTGTGGAATTCACCAAGCTCATGCATACCATAATATCTTCATATCCCAAGATGTCTCCAATGCAACAAATGCAACAAATGCTCGAGGTAAAGAATTTCTTGCCCTACGTCCCCAGATGAGAAAGCTCAATATTCAGTATGGTATTCTTCATCCGTGCCTTTGTAAAAGTACACATGAAGGTCGGTCACATTCATTTGATGATCCTGACAAACTTAAACTTTTTCTACATAATATTTCCTCTCGTAGAATGGATACCAGTACTTGACTGTTATTATAGTTCAAGACTGTTGATGTAGTTCTAAAAGTTCACTTTGTTAAAAATTCTATGATTAGTCGCTGTTGTCTTCATACATATGAGGTTTTCATTTCATCTGTTTTTTATCACCGTTATCGGTGTCCTTCGGCGTCACTATTCACCTCCCATTTCGGTTATTCCTTCCTTTACAGTTCTGGATTTTACTCCTTGATCTGTTTACTTTTTTCTTGATCTATTCTTCTTTTTGCCTTTTCCTCCTTTCCTGTCTTTCTTACCCCTCTATACCTATCGTTTCTTCTCCTTGTTGGTTTTGCTGTGTGTTCATTGTATTATTTCTTGTAATGTTTGTTCTTCAACACATAATAAACTATGTCTTTCTTTTTCTTTTTGTTGATCTTACAGTTTCCTGTGCCTGTTTCCTCAGGTACTCTCTAATCCAAAACCATGATTAACATTGTCTCGTGGAATATTCGTGGTCTAGGTCATCCTGTCAAACGTAGCTAAAATCAACGCCCAAGTTGCTTTTTTGCAGGAAACCCACTGTAATGATGTAGAATCTCTTAAACTCAAACACCATTGGGTTAATCAAATAGTTTTTTCTCTGCTACTGATCGTCATGGGGGGGTTGCTATATAATTTCACAAATCTATTAATGCCCAAATAGTATCATCAGAATGTGACTCCAATGGGCATTGGGTACTTGTGGACGCTCTTATCAACAAAATGCAAATAACCTTTCAATATTTACGGGCCGGTTAAACCGGATCCTGAATTTTGGCATTCCATTAAATTGAAATTATTGTCTATTTCTAAACTATATATAGTCGTTGGTGGTGCTTTCAATAACTGGTTGGACCCCTTCTCTGACAGGAAATCTACATTAAAAAATTCAAACCAGATAAAACCCACAAATCATTTCAATCTGCCATTTCCTTGCATCCTTTATTTGATGTATGGAAAACATGCAATCCTGATGCCTGTGAATTAACTTTTTTTCTCCTGTACACCATACAATGTCCCGTATTGAATATACTTTAGTTTCTAAATCTTTATTACCTTGCCTCCAATCATCTGAAATTGGTTCCATTTTTATTTCTGACCATGCTCCTATTTCTACCTCTATTGATATGCCCCTTACTACACCCAAACAAGGTTGATGGCGATTTAACAATCACCTCATATCAGATCGCACTTTTGTATCAGAAGCGACCTCTTTCATAAATGAATTTTGTGTGCTTAATAACTCTCTAGATACCTCAATACATAATAATTGGGATGCTTTCAAAACACCTTTTAGAGCCTTTACTATTGCATATTCTGCCAAGAAAAAAACAACTATTAAATGCTAAATATAAAGATACCCTACTCCAAATTAAAACTCTAGAACACAAATATTTTTCATCCAAATCCTCCTCAACACTACAAGAGTTAATTAAAGCTAAAGCTACCCTGAACAAAATTGCTACCGTGGATGCCTGTAATATCCTTCTAAAGATTAAATCAAAATTCCGCGGAGGCCAGAACAAAGCGGGGAAAATTTTAGCTAATTATTTAAAAATTAAATCAGAACGTAAGAATATTGGCACTATTCACTCAGAAAAGACTAACAAACTTCTTTCATCTGACTCTGACATTATAGAAACTTTTCAATCGTATTATAATCTCCTATATACAGAAAATGCTAATCCTGCTGAAGAAGATTTTACATCTTTCTTCCAAGACATTCATAAATCTAAAACTTTCCACGATATCTTTTTACTACTGGAGGAAGATATCTCTCTTCGAGAAATATACGATGCTTTAAAATCCTTAAAAAAATCTAAGGATCCAGGTCCTGATGGCTTTTCAGTTGAATTATTCATAACCTTTTCATCAATTTTTATCCCTAAATTACTAGAACCTTTTAATTCATTCCTAACCAATTCTAAAGCCTGTGGTTCTTTTTTGGGAGCCCTTATTATTGTTATCCCCAAACCTGACAAACACTCCTCTCTTTGCAAAAATTCCCACCCCATATCTGTAATCAATTATGATTGTAAAATGTTTGCAAATATTCTGGCATCACGTTTAGAGAAAGTTATTCCTCTCCTAATTAACCCAGACCAGGCTGGCTTTGTTAAAGGACGATTGGCCTCTGATAATGCCAGAATGTTTTCCAATATCCTATCCCTTGGAGGAAAATATATGATACATGCTTTACAATGGTTTGGTTTTGGCCCAAAGTTTATTTCATATGTCAAATTACTATATGCTGCTCCAAAAGCATGTGTTTTTGTTAATGGTCTCTTCTCCCCATATATTCGCCTGCAAAGAGGTACGTGTCAGGGATGTCCCCTTTTCCAATTACTTTTTTTGTTTTGCTTAGAACCTTTCCTTGAACGTATTAGAAACAACCCATTTATTACTGGTTTTAAATTGAAATCTCATCAAATTAAACTTTCTGCATATGCAGATGATATCCTTACCTAGATGTCTAATCCTATCACTTCATAACCACCTTTTGTACAAGAAATGTCATTACTTTCTAAAGTTTCAGGATATAAATTAAATTTCTCCACAACTTTACCTTTGAATTCATTATGAAATCAGCATATGTTTGATTCAACCAATTTTACATGGTGTCCTCAAAAAATTAAATACTTGAATTTGAATTTGAATTTTAAAATATTTCTTAAGCGCGCTTTTACCGGGACGGTTTCATGGCGCTGGATAGCAATGTATCGGTGGAGGCCAAGAAAAGAAACTAGGGTGCTACAGATCTGGAAAACAAAAACGTCTTGAGTAGTTTACGGAATTCCAGATAGGACGATGAGGTCCTAAGTGCAAGAGGGAGCGAGTTCCAAAACGATGGAGCCAGCACCGCGAATCTGGCCCCCCCGGACTTCTGCTTCCTAAAACGGGGGACTGACAGGAGAGCGTGGTGAGTGGAGCGGAGCTCTCTGGTCGGGAGGTAGGGTAAGATGGCTTCACAAAGGAAAGCAGGGGCAGTCCCAGCCCTAGCCTGATACGTGATGCAGCCGAGTTTAAATAGGGCCCTCACCGGTAACCAATGCAGAGACTGCAACAGAGGGGTCACATGGTTGGATTTAGAGAGACCATAAATCAGGCGGGCCGCCTGATTTTGTATCAGTTGAAGCCGGCGGATCAGGTAGGCCGGGGCGCCATTGTAGATCACATTCCCATAGTCAAGGCGCGATTGCACCATGGCCATGAGGATGAGCTTGAGTGCGGCGACAGAAAAGAATCGGGCGACCTTACGGATGGTGCGGAGGGAAAAGAACCAGGCCGACACCACTGAATTTATCTGTGCGTGAAGAGTGAGCTGGGGATTGATGAAGATGCCCAGGGTTTTAACTTTGGGAACTGGGAGGGGAGGGGGGCCAAGGAAAAGGGGCCAAAAGGCGGGGGACCAGGGACTGCAGCCACCACCCGTCAAGAGCAATTCGGTCTTGTCGGGGATTAATTTACTTAGGAACGTGTTTTCCCTCTGACATTCATGAAACGTTATCCTGCAATTTTATGGCTCTAAAACTTAAAATTTCCAATGTATAGTCCTCTTGGTCCCCATTATTTTTGTCAGGGTGGAGTAGACATGATACCATTAAAATGATGATTGTTCCCCAAATATTATTCATACTTTCAATGTTACTATTCAAAATTCTCAAATATTATTTTACACGGATTAACTCTATGTGTACTAAACTTTTATGGAATAATAAGCGTGCACGAATTGCCTTATCTAAATTGATTCATCCTAAAACTGAAAGAGATGTTCGATTTCCTGATTTTCAATTATATCATAATGCTTTTTTTAATTCGTCCATTCTATGCTATATCTAAATATTATCAAGATTTACCTAGACCATCTTGGGTTACTGTTGAATGTTCATTGTTAAATGATTTTTCGATACAGGATGTATTTATGACCAATTGTACTTTTGTCTCTAAATACCCAATTTTGAAATATTCTCAACACCTGCTACATACACTTTACTTTAAGGGTTTTGACAAATGTCAATCTTTCCTAGCCTCCTCAATATGGTTTAAAAAATACATTACATTTCGTCACAAATCATTTTACTACAAACATTGGAGAGGAAAGGGCATTTTTTATGTTAATCAACTGATTGTTAATAATTTGATTTTGCTCTTCCATCAATTACAGGAGAAATGTAATCTCCCTGATTCATATACTCAGCAAAATCACATTCTAGTTTCTATCTAACCCAGTACCACTTTCAGTAACACCTAATACACCCCTGTACCAAATTTCCAATGACACAATTCCAAGTGCTTCTTTTATATACAAAACTCTATTTGTACCTACTTGCACATGGAATAAATCTCACATGGAGTTAGAATGGGAACAGAACTTATTGCAAACACTTTCTATTCCTCAATGGGATAAATTGTGGCAAAAACTTTTTAAGACTTCCAAGGCTGCTAATATCACACAATCCCTATATGTTATCTTTAATAGAGTTGTCATTACACCACTTCTCCTTCATAAATTCAATCAATCCATCTCTCCATCCTGTTGGTCCTGTTCTATTGCTGAAGGATCTTTAATACATTTACTTAACTTTTGTCCTAAAGTTCATGCGTTTTGGAAAGCTGTTTGGTCAAAATGTATTTCCATCTTTTCCTATGATGTGCATTTTAACATCCACAATGTATTTTTAGGTACTCTGTCTCCTGACTTTGACCAAATTGATTCCAAATCTACTTTATTTGATTTGTTGATTGCTGTTGCATTTAAGGTCATACTAATATGCTCGAAAGACAATTCTAAATTATCATTTTTAAACTGATGGAATTTAATATGTGATGAACATAGAATTGCTTCGGTATCCCACTCATCTATTCATCTAAAAATTAAATCTGATCTATTATAGCTACCGTTTACTACCTATCTGTCTTCACACTCACCTTCTTCATAATCTCCTCTTTTATATTTTAGTGTCCTCTCTTCCTTTTCTTTTCTTTACTCCTTTTCTTTACCATATCTTTCTCTTTCTTTATTCTTCCCCTCTTTCTTATTTTTATAATAAAACTCACTAACTTTATTATTCCCTTACCTATTTTATATTAGCACACAGTATTTTATTATAAAGTTCAATTCTACAAGTATTCTTAGATGTATTCTTGCATGTTTTATGCAATCTTATAATTTCATATCTCATTTTTATAGATTGTATTATTGCATACTTATTGATGTTTATTTTAATCTTCTGAATGCAATATTATATTTGTTTTTCTGTGTTATTTCTCTTAAATAAAAATTATTTAACAAAAAAACGTTCTGTTCTTATAAATACCAGCAACACTTGTGTATTGATTATTTCTTGATCTTCCTGATTATAGGCTGGGGATCTGTTAGAAATATAGTCTCACAGATGTGTTTCAGCTCTCTCTCTGTTATATCTCCAGAGTAAATTTTCTAATCAACTATTTCTCTTAATAGCCATGGCTGGTTTGAAATGGCGAGTCGTGCAGGACTACTGATTTCATGTCACTCTCCCCCTCACAAAACTATGCACTGAACCCCTTTGAGAACTTGGTCTCAAAATGCAGCTATTATTGCTATGCTAGGCTTTGGCTGGTACTTGCCTCCCCCTGGAGAAATAGGGATTTTTGCTCATGTTACTTGGGAACCTGGTGCTGGCATTTTAAACTGTCCAGACAGGGTAAGGAACACTGCTCTCTAAAGGGTGTTATGCCACGGTTAAAATTCCTGAATTTAAATGTCTGCATTGCTGCGGGATTTGGGAACCCTGCTTTTAGACAGTTTTCCACATCTCTGTATCTGCCACTGGGAGGTGACTTTCAGTCTGTGGTTGACAAGGTATTGGACAGGTATGGACCCCTCCCTTTGAGTGGAACTACATCCCCAGGGCAGGGCAATTTCAGAGGTTCATACGCAATTGATAACTTTCTGGACACACGGAAGGAAAGGCACCCACACGCCAGGGATCACTTCTAATATGTGTCCGTATATGACACACTAGTCTGGAAATTATTCTCTGTTATCAACACTGACCACAAAGATCAAACACACTGAGGGCACAATTCACAAAGGTAAAGTTAGACAAAATCTAACTTTATGACTTTCTGTATTCACAAAGGGCATTTACTACCCATAAATGCCCTTTGTGAATACTGAAAGTCGTAAAGTTGAACTTCGGTATTCACAAAGGGCATTTACGAGGAGTAAATGCCCTTGGTGAATGCAGAAAGTCGTAAAGTTAGACTTTCGTCTAGCTTCACCTTTGCGAATCGGGCCCTGAGTATTTAGGTAAGACTATTTCAGATCATATTCCATTGATAGTGATAATTTTGTGCGTCGAGCCACGCACATGAGCACCGAGCTGGAGGCTCCAAGCTGCATCCCTGGACGATGCAGCATAAAGAGGTTTGACAATGGAGTCTATTGCCCTTTTATTTCAAAATGGAGATGCATTAGTGGAATGGGAAGCATTCACTAACAGCAGTCCATTCTAAAGTACAGAGTGGCCCAGCCCTACGCCCCCAGCTTTTCGCAACCATGAAAATTGTCTGTCAGGCTGATTAAAAGTCAGCATGGTAGACACTTTGTATATCCAGGTCAGGCAGCCAGGTGCTATATATGCGCTAAATGCGCAGGTGCATGACTGACTGAGCTGCACTTTGCTAGGCTGAAAATGCCACAGCCCTGTGGGCATGACCTCCTCAGCCCAGCAAAGCCCTTGGAGGGCCTCCCCCTCATGATTAGGTGGAGCGTCACTGATAGCCTCGGACCTGGGCGCCTCAGTGTTAAGCCCTGAAGTGCCCAGGGCCGAGTGTCAATGATACCTCATTACAGAGTGGGGAAGGGTCAGCAACTCTCACTGACTCCATCCCACGCTATGACGAGTAAGGGACGTCAGCCTCCTCTTATTGGCTGACCCACTGTCAGCCAATTAGGAGATAAGGCAGTCCCAATCCTCCAGAAACCTCGGATGCCAAGATTACTGCTACAGCCAGTAAGTTTTTTTTTTAATGTTTGGCATGCGCTTGTGTGTGCACACGTATGAAGGTATATGCTTTGTGAGTGTTTGCTGTGAATGGGTGTTTGTCTGCATGTGGGCTTGTGAATGGCGGGTGTATGTGTGCATGCTTTTGAATGCATGGAGGTGTAAGTGAGTGTGCATGTAGATGGGTGATTGAAAGTGTGTGGATTTGTGCCCCTCCCATGCCTCCTCCTGCTCGAATTTCCGGCTTCCACTGGCGTTCATATTGCATGTACATTACATGGCACTAACATCTGGCTGTAGTGATGGACTCCCATCAGAGTTCTATGTTATTTACACAGATCTCTAGATCCCACAACTACTTTTACTGTATTCAACAGTCAGACACAGAGATTACCTAAAAACTGCAATCAGATATGGTATAATAAAGTTGGTGCCTTAACCCGAAAACAATACCTTGAAAGTCACCATGTGCTGTCCACTGTCAGTGTTAAAAAGAGCGGGTCTGGCATTGGCAAACTGCTCCATGGCATAATTTCCCTGCATGCAATGACATATTGTTATATCTGAATGACACCAAAGCCAGAGTGGCCCAGTTGATGCCTGCAATTGAGAACTGTGGTGCTCTATCTGGGTAGGCATGTTCATGCAGGGAGACAGGGACACTGCTGGAGTGTTGAGCGGACCAGCACCCTTGACGAATGTGTGACTACAGGGATGGTCCATCCCTAGAATTCCCTATGATGTGGGTAAATTGACCTAGACATCATTGACCATACGAGGAAACAATCCTTCAGTGTATGGTCTGTATAAATGTACATGAGTTTTTGAAAATAATATACATCGCACATCCTAATAAGGCTGTTTATTACAATTAGCAGGGTAAAACGAAGGTCCTGAAGAAAGCCAAATGACCCTTCTAGACAGTTTTATTGGCTAAAACATGTCGGCCGAATAGACACCTGGGTTCATTAAAATACTAAAAGTGTCACCTATTTGATTTTTAATCTAGTGCCTAAACCTACACCATTAAATACATTTTTTAAGTTTCTGAGGTTATTTTAACTCACCTACAATCCCTACCTTCATTCACAGTTACCTTAGTACTCCGCTTACAAACATGTCAAGTCCACTCACACATTTTATATATGTGAGTAAGGGCCCAATGATGAAGCAAGCCACGGGTGGTGACTGTGGGTGATGACCCTAATCATATATATACAAATGCATACATCTGTATATGTATTCATAAAACTTTTTCCAGATTTAAACATAGATAAGTTACATATATAGGTCTGAGACACATGTAAGGTGCGGACCCGATTTACCTGGGTGCCTTTACTTACCGGTCTTGGATACATTTAATATATGCACTTTATGACACTCAAGGTATCTCCTCTCTTAGTTTGTTGAAGCATGGTATTTGGGAAGATGAGGGTATACCTATTAAAAATACTTCTCACTCCTTCTTTAGTTATGGTTTATGGAGATGACCATGAAGTTATTGAAGGGTATATTTATCATACTGTAAGGGGTATCAGAAACCGCATCTCCTTCTGGGAAAAAAACTACAATTTTCCATATCTGGGCAACTGATGTTGTCTTAAATTATTCTATTACCTACATGGCTCTCCTTTTTCACTTATTTACCAGTGACCCTCCCCTCAACTGTATTTAAAGAACTCAATCACATATTAAGTGATCTCCTAGAGTGGACAGCAATGCAAAACAGCATTACAGAACATGCCACTTCTGAAAGCAGGAAGTGGACTTGGGGCAAGAGACTTCGAGGCATTCAATTTTGCATCCCTACTACAGCAGGGCAGAGGTTGGTTTACAAACCCTGACTCTGCTAAAATCATGTACTTACAGAAAGCAATTGGCCACAGAGATGTAACCCATGCTTCATGTAACAGAGTGAGAGTTAAAACAACAACACCCAAAGTACTGCTAGTTGCCTCACTGTTGCTGCTGTTGATGACCACTGTACCACTTTATAAACCAGTTGTCTCTCCAGATTTTATGGCATAAGGCAAAAGGTAGGTAGGGCTGCATCGTCAGAAGCGGGATGACACAGTTTGGTCATTTCTATGCGTAATGTAAGCTACAAGATTATCCCTTCCCAAAAGTCAGTGCCTTTCCCAGGTGGTACAACTTATGCTGCCTAGCTGATGAGGGAATGCAAAGATGCTGTGCCCGCTCCCTCAAACGCACATGACCCCTAATTGCTTACCGACACTAAGGTGGGGGACAGAAATTAGTGATGCAACTCTACAGAGCCATTAAAACAGCAACACTAATGAAGACACGGCCATTAGATAAGAACTAGGAAAGAGACATCAGTGGAGCCCTTACATGCCTGGAATGGGCAATAATACTACAACATGTGGCTAAGGGGGTGGGGATTCGACAGATGACTACGAGGGGAAATTACATAAATAACAAATTTTCCCTCGTCGTCGTCTGTCGAAATCCTCCCCACCCGGCGCCACCGTTCACTGCTCTTACCTGCATGGCCCGCAGCTGCTTGCACCATGAGGTTTAAGCTCCTGCAGCTTTGTTATATTCATCACACCTACCTTTTACTCCAGAACGCCTCTACAAGATATACCCTGAAGTATTTGACTCCTGCCCTAGATCGAGTTTACAGCGGCTGACTTTATACATATGGTTCAGGCCTGTTCTGGACTAGTGATAATCTGTACAAATGTGTCAGACACTTGAACCTCACTAACAGGCAAACAGAACCTCCTCAAGACTAAGGCATGTTTGTTAGGTCCTGCACTATAATTAAAAAGTGACAATTTGTGTTTTCAATCAGGTTTTGCTGCTGGTGAAGTGACTAAAGGAGATGATCTGGAGATTTGAAGAAGCTCCAGAACATTTTACTTGAAAGACCCATGTACATAGATGAGCGACTGCAAAAAATGGGATGATCGAAATCCTTTTAAGAGAAGCTTGATAAACCACTACTCTTTCGTACGACCGTCCGTTTTAGGTTTGCCACTGTTTAAATAGTTGAATACATGTTTGCGCCTTTCTCAGTCTACTAGCTGCTGCACTGCTACGATTATCCCTCTAACTGATTAGTCTATGACAACGTAGAACCCAAAGCCTTCTGGGCCACTGCAAAAGCTATTGATTTGACCCAGCAACAACTGATATGCCTGTCAAGAATCACTGAAATTGTAAAAAAGCTACTGCATTTACTGATGAGATTGATGTTACAAATTGAGAAGGCTGCAAAGTCCAACTGAGACACGATATATTTGTAATGTGGCTCCAATACAAGGATTGCTTGTTGGTTCAGATATTCGGGGTATTCTTTTAACCTGTTTGATTTTTCCAATTTATTTATTGCTTAAGTATAGGTGCCCTATCAAGCTCAGTGGATGATCATTGTTTCAAGACCATACAGTAGTGCACTTTACGTTGAACGCCACTTCTAGAACTTTCTCATCTTGCATCCTGGTGATGTACCTTGCATTAAATGCAATAAAGCATTATTTAAAGAAAAATGTTTGGCTCAGAAGTGGAAGACTAAGGGTCAATCACTGATCTAATGCACAGAGTACCTGTTAGGGATAAAGAAAATATTTGCTGAATTTACAGGAGTGGTGCAAATTCAAAGAAGCGGATGGAGATTCAGCTTACATTTTTATACAGAACCATAGAAAGGTTATATTAATGGTTTTCTAATCTAATACATAAGTATGCAATACAGAGTAACAAAAGAATACATCAATTCGGCCAAGTATGAAATCAAAGTAGCTGGCTCTGCATTGTAGAATGTACAAAACCAGTCACAAAGAGTCACACATACAATCATTCACGTGATATCCTAGACTAGTGGTTCTTAACCTGTGGTCCAAAGTCTACTCAGGCGGCCTGTGAAAACTCGCAAAATGTGACAGTCTCACAGAATGGTGTTAGAAAGGAGATAGTGATGCTAGAAGATCAAACTAGTGAGAGTGATTCTAATGTCTCATTATTAGATCTCCCAAATCTTGAGACTGTGACTGAAACGCCAAAAAGAATTTCACCCATAGATACAAGGAGTAAAGTAAAAACTGTTACTCCAGTGGCAGGAAATTCTACTGGAATTGGAATTTCACCAGAAGATGGAGAAGAATGGGCAAAAGGACTAGAAAAGAAGATGCTTCAACCACAAACTATAGATGTAAGCAAGTTGGGAATGGATTTTGAGGAGATTATTATTGGTACAATAATCCCAGACAGATTAGGTTCATATGGAGATGAAGAATTGTTGTTTTTGTGCAAAAGTATAACATGGAGAGCCAAGAATCTTCATGAGAAGATAGTGGAAGCAGCTTTAGAATGTGGAATAGATGTTGAAAAATCAAACATATTACAAAAACCCTATAGATCGGAATTTACTGAGAAGGATTTAGAGAGTTTGAATGTGTCAAGTAGGAGATTGCAAATAAAGGCATTCATGCACATTTTGAAGAAATGGGGAGACGATGGAGAATGAAGAGAGATGAAGCAGCTACAAAAGAAGCATCTACATTCCCGTTAAGGGAAGCAGAAAAGGTTGAAAAGATGTGTTCGATGAGAGAAGTTCCTGGTGGTGGATATGTTCATGTTCCATGGAGTAGACAAGATATTTTGTCTTTTACGAATGACTTCCCTAGATTGCGAAAAAAAACTATTGAAAAGTACAAGCAGGTAGAGAGATTTGTAAAGGTTTCAAAGGTGTGTTGAAAGATTTGGACGGCCTGTTTGATATAGGGGTAACAACTGATTTGTGGACAGAATGTAAAATTACAGTTGATTGGCCAACTGAAGAGTACCCTAGAGATGCAAAGACAGGTGCGCCATCAGAGGAAGTAAGGAAGAAATATAATCAAGTGATTACCATTATGAAAGGGAAAATTCCCCCCTAAAGAAACAGATTGGGTTAAGATAAACAGAACAACTCAAGAACCCAATGAGTCAGTGCATGCATACTATGAAAGGTTGCTACATGTATTTAAGCAGTATAGTGGATTTGAGTACATTGGTGATAAAGATATGAGACATTTTGTATATAGGTTTGTGTATGGATTAAGATCAGAAATTAGTCAGATGATTCAACAGCATATGCTTTGCTGGCAGAGTAAGCCGATTGATGAAATTATGAAGTATGTGACGTATTGTAGTGATGTAAAATAACAGGAGCCCCCTGGTGCAAATAGCAATCCTGGGTCAGGGTAGAAAATAATTGTAAGCAAAAGTTCCCAGGCATACACAAACGTACTAGCAAGTACACATGTAGATAAGATTATCTACAACAACATTAGCCAAACTGCTTTCTCCAATAAAAATTGGTTTTAATTTCTCAGATATTCATAAAAAATTCATATGATAAAAATACATTACAATGTTCAGAGTCAATGCAAACTTCATTGTAACTATACATGATTTGTTAAGATTAAAATTTCGATAAACATTTTTTAAAAATGATGGTTTCCTGTCGACGCGTTTCGACACGTAAGTTGTGTCTTCCTCAGGACTGTAACATCGGTGTTCTGTAAAAATAATAATCATGGACATTTTTTACTATATGATTCTTTTCCTGGTAAAGCAGTTTGCACTCGTTTATAACATGTTCGTTGTACCGCTAATCATTCTTCCATGGCTATTGATATACCGCATTATTGCTCAAAACATCTGTATACAACCCATTTGACTATGTCTGTTGTCTCTATACATATATGCATCTTCAAGGTGGAACATCAACTTATTTTGAATGCTAATAACAGTGTCAACTTTGGTTATATAACATCATAAAAATAGAGCACAAACATGTCTTATCATTATTTTACATTATTACCATTTGCCATATACACTTAAAGTTGTTAGGTGACCCTAGTGGTTCGTTGATAGCTTAAGGACAAACTCATTTTGTTAACTTAAAGACACGTTTTTGTCAGGTTAGGCTGGCATAAGTATATACTGTGCTGTACATATACATAAACTGAGTATAGGCATACCCCAAAGGCGTATCAATCTGCACAGCCGTAGATGTGTTTCTGCCCACTGTGCAGAGTAAACCTCGCGGAAGAGGGTATCCAGCAAGGCACCACAAGGAATGCTTGCTAATTTATTAATGCATATGTGTTATTCAAAAATAAATAAAACATGGAAAATAATAAAAATAATAAATAGCTCATGCGTGTGAGCCAATCTCTGCCTGTATCACTGGATAACACACATATTAACCCTAAACCATTTTTATCTAGGGGACAGATATTTCAGATACACACGTAAATCACGAAAGCCTGTCTCTTCCCTATATTACGCGATTGTTTATTAAATCGTATTTTATACTCACACTTGAAAGTGTCTCACCTTATAGCGTGTCTCAACTAGGCGTTGGTATGTATTGGGTTTCAATTTTCTAAGGGCGAGTTACACAGCGAAGTTACCCAGTCACAGAGATATCAAAGTATTTAATATCTGAAATGGTTTGGACACAAACAGTATCATATAAGTTGATATAATTTCGTTAGGACAGCACATTTATATTACATATTTAACACTAGTGCCTATTACCTCGAATGTGGTGGCATATCTTCATATGACAATATTAAAATACGCTTTATCAGGAAGCTGGGGACGCTGTAAACCGCTTGTATTACCGCCCCTAGAGTTAAAACAATTTTTTAGATAATGTAGAGTATGTTTACTTTTCCTTTTTATATTGGACAACATAGCGGTTCTTACCGACTTAACTTCAAAAGACCACGCTTCCTCAAAGGGTTTAGTATTACATGTAGACCAGCAGGGGGATTGACAGACTTGACAGAATGGAAACCGTCCGTTTGGTGGCGGGTAAAATGAAACACCGCTCTGTACAGACCCCGGTAGCTGTAAAAATGAAATCCTAATCTCAGATACATGGTCTATACATTTACTTGACCTTATTCTTTAAATTTGGAAAAACAAAGCGGTGCTTACCAACTTAGTACCAAAAACGTCCCAACTGCTCAGAGGGTTAAGTATGGCGTGAGAACAAGCAGGGGGACGGCCAGACTTGACGGAATACAAATCGTCCGTTTGGTAGCGGGTAAGATGAAAGACCGCTCTATGGAGACACCGGCAGCTGTAAAAACGGAGTCCTAATTTTAAAACATGTATATCTCTAGCTTGTCTCTCTTGAATAAACGGGCATGGATCCCGTGTAAATAATTCTTACCGATGCACTCGCAACACTCTAGTTGACTAAATGGAGCGGTACAGCGTATACGCAATTCGTCGTGCCGTTGGTCTAACTGAAAGGCAAGGGAAAGAGGGTGTCACCCGGGCGAAGTTCACACTCCACTTGCTTACGAGAGTGGTAAACAATACTGACGCCTATCTGCTCTTACCGTTGTCACCGGTCCGTGAGTCACAAATCTTGTCTTCCCTCATTCGGTCAAGGTTTGAATCTGTTACTTCACGGGCCTTTTATATAACCGGACTAGCTATTGGTGGATGCAGTCCATTTTATTTAAAGGGATATACCGCCCTTCACACAGCTCCGTCCGTTCTCAACACTAAGTTCATAGCGGGGCAACGTCACACAAATAAGTGTTTCTCATTCATATTCTCATGGAACAGATATAGCGGTGATTATCTAACTCTAACGCGATTTCTTTCCAAGGGAATTTATTACGTTCCTATTATTGGACCCTGGCAAGAGTGTTGTTATTTTACCCCATTCGATCTCTTGCCAAGGGAAATTATTACGTTCCTATTATTGGACCCTGACACAAGTGTTATTGTTTTAACCCCATTCGGATGGATAGGGAGTGGATGGGAAAAAGGGCGGGGGGGGGGGGGAATTTATTTTTATTTATTATTTTTATTATTTTCCATGTTTTATTTATTTTTGAATAACACATATGCATTAATAAATTAGCAAGCATTCCTTGTGGTGCCTTGCTGGATACCCTCTTCCGCGAGGTTTACTCTGCACAGTGGGCAGAAACACATCTACGGCTGTGCAGATTGATACGCCTTTGGGGTATGCCTATACTCAGTTTATGTATATGTACAGCACAGTATATACTTATGCCAGCCTAACCTGACAAAAACGTGTCTTTAAGTTAACAAAATGAGTTTGTCCTTAAGCTATCAACGAACCACTAGGGTCACCTAACAACTTTAAGTGTATATGGCAAATGGTAATAATGTAAAAGAATGATAAGACATGTTTGTGCTCTATTTTTATGATGTTATATAACCAAAGTTGACACTGTTATTAGCATTCAAAATAAGTTGATGTTCCACCTTGAAGATGCATATATGTATAGAGACAACAGACATAGTCAAATGGGTTGTATACAGATGTTTTGAGCAATAATGCGGTATATCAATAGCCATGGAAGAATGATTAGCGGTACAACGAACATGTTATAAACGAGTGCAAACTGCTTTACCAGGAAAAGAATCATATAGTAAAAAATGTCCATGATTATTATTTTTACAGAACACCGATGGTACAGTCCTGAGGAAGACACAACTTACGTGTCGAAACGCGTCGACAGGAAACCATCATTTTTAAAAAATGTTTATCGAAATTTTAATCTTAACAAATCATGTATAGTTACAATGAAGTTTGCATTGACTCTGAACATTGTAATGTATTTTTATCATATGAATTTTTTATGAATATCTGAGAAATTAAAACCAATTTTTATTGGAGAAAGCAGTTTGGCTAATGTTGTTGTAGATAATCTTATCTACATGTGTACTTGCTAGTACGTTTGTGTATGCCTGGGAACTTTTGCTTACAATTACGTATTGTAGTGATGACATTGATGTAAACCACAAAAGGTTAAAAGAGAAAATGATGTGGGCACAAGTGAAGTTGGCAGAACACCAAGAAGGTACCTCTGGTTCTCAAAATGATAACCAGATAAATGGGCAGAATGAGAATAGTCAAGTGTCAAATGGAAATAAGGGTAAAGGACGAGTGAGTAGAGAAGAAGCGATAAAGAAATATTCTTATCATGGATGTGTGGAAAGCTTGGACATTGGAAGAATGAGTGTAGAAATATTCAACAGAAAAATGGGGTAAATCAAATTTAAATCCGCAGATGCAGAATGAGGTGGTTGTGAACCAACAACAACAGCAACAGGTAGTTACTCCTCAGTTGCAGGTGCCACAACCCCCAATGCCCAACAATGTGAGTGCTCAGGTGCAGAGATGCAGTGTGAACACCGGATTTCTTGGAGAAAGTGGTAAGAATACACAGACGGTTCAACAATATTGGATGCAAAGTGTTAGACGTGGCACCATTGGCGTGGGTCTCCCTTCCAATTTTTGCTGTTGCCTCATGTGTTTTTCTGGTCTTAGATGCGTTGGGCACTGTGCCACTGCTGTCCAGTGCCACAGTGCGAGTGCGCCCTACTGTAAATTGATGTATTGATTAGTGGTTCCATGATTGGATATTTGGTTTACTTGTCAGACCCTAGTACAGTGCACTGAGTGTGCCCAGGGCGTGTAAATCAAAATGCTGCTAGTGGCTTGCAGCACTGAATCAATAGAATATACTCCACCTTCACTCCCCTAAATACCCCTAGCAAGCCGGACAACCCTGGCGAGCACATAATGACATCAGAAAGACGCAACGACCAATTAGACTCAGGCAATACACCTCGTCTAACCGGTTTTCAACTACTCTCTGAAGAGGAGGTATTAACGCTACTGAGCACAGTCAAATCCGGAGCCCCCTCGGACCCCTGCCCCCACTTCGTGTTTTCCAAAATCGCTCCCACGCTCTGCCCCCTTGTCACCCAACTCTTCAACAAGTCGCTAACCACCGCTACCTTCCCTAAAGCCTGGAAACACGCCTCCGTGACCCCCCTCTTGAAGAAAGCAGGATCCGACATTTCTAATCCAGAGAACTACAGACCTATCTCCCAGCTTCCCTATCTCTCCAAAGCCTTGGAGAAGTCGGTCAATATACAACTGACCCGGTATCTGGAAGATAACTCTCTCCTGGATCCATCTCAAACCGGCTTTAGAGCTAACAATAGCACCGAGGCAACGTTGCTGGCAGTGTCGGACAGTATCAGATGCTCCACTGATCAAGGGGGATCGGTGGCGCTGATACTGCTTGACCTGTCAGCGGCGTTTGATACAGTTTCCCACGACTGCCTGCTAAACACACTCCTGAGTAAAGGAGTGCAATCAACAGCACTGAACTGGATTCGATCCTTCCTGAGCAATCGTACCCAGGCAGTGCATATGGGTCAGTTCCACTCAAAACCCAACACCATCGGCTGTGGGGTCCCCCAGGGGGCCTCATTGAGCCCCACTCTTTTCAATGTCTATATTTCATCACTGGCCGACATTGGAAGGAAGTGGGGCATTGGCATATGCTCTAATGCTGATGATACACAGCTGATGGTGGCAATGGATGAAGGGCCTGAGACAACAAAGAAAAAGCTTCACAACTGTCTCTCCGAGATGGCCCAATGGATGCACAACCACTGCCTAAAATTAAACGCCGGCAAATCGGAGATTTTCCTGTTCGGGGGAGCCAAACTCATATGGGACGCCACATGGTGGCCACCCACACTAGGACTGGCCCCCACTCCAAAACAACACGCGAGAAACTTGGGGATCATCATGGACGACGCCCTGTCCATGAAGTACCACGTCCGATCACTCTGGGGCAAGGGTTTTGCCATACTCAAACTTCTCTCAAAGATATTCCCCTGGATACCCCTGGATTGCAGACGCTCAGTCACCCAAGCCCTACTGGTTAGCCGCCTGGACTATGGCAACGCATTATTCGAGGGGATGTACGAACAACTCTTCTCCCGCCTTCAGGTCTTGCAAAACCAGGCGGCCAAACTGGTCTGCAATAAAGGCAAGCAAGACTCGGCATCGGAATGCCTAAAGAAACTTCATTGGCTACCGATGTGCCAGAGAGCTGCCTTTAAAGTACTAAGTCACACGCACAGAGCTCTTCACAAAACTGGCCCCACAATTCTCCAAGGGAGGATCGACTTCTACGTTCCCAACAGGAATCTACGATCAAGTCAATCAGCTCTGGCCAAACCTAAGCGTATTTACAAAGTCAGAACAGGTGGCCGCACCTTTTCCTACCTGGCAGCCAGAAGATGGAATGACCTACCTTCCGACCTTAGACACTCCACAAACTATCTTCAGTTTCGACAAAAACTGAAAACCCACCTTTTCCCTAAAACATAACCCTTCACTAAAATATAACCCCCCAGCAATACCTCAGTAGTCTCTCTTGGTTCACAGCGCCGTGATATCCCTTGGGATGAGTGTCGCGCTTTATAAATAAATACCGAAAATAAATTGTGCCAGCCACAGAAGCAGCCTTGTAAAATGTGTCTAAGGTCTGCCATTGCAGAGCCTGCGTGCAGTCTGGTACTGTCATGCTGACTGGGCAAGTGCACCCACTTGCCAGTCCCTAAACCTTCCCTTGTCTTCATATTAGACACCCCCATGGTAGACCCAAGGGGAGGGTGCCTTGTAAGTATACGGTAGGACAAGCCCTGATGTGTGTGGCATGTCCTAATAGTGAATTACAGCCATTTTCGTTTTTTCACTATTGCAAGGCTACCTGTTCTCCAAAGGCTAGAATGGGTTGCTGGATTGTTACATGTTTATAATCCTAGCAGACTCAGAGAACATGGTAGAAATTCGAGTTTAGTATGCCTGGACTCAGAATAATAAAATACATCTTTTAGTAAAGTTTATTTTAATATTCTGTGTTTGCAAATACCACTTTTAGAACGTAGTTATTTGCTTGCCTAACCATTTGAGCCCGCCTCTGCTAGGTTGTGCATTCCTTGTCTGGGTTTGTGTGTGACAGGACTGTGGAATTCCAGGAGACAGGCTGGGGCAGCCCGGTGGTGAATAGGGAGATCTGCAAACAGATGGCAGGGAGGAGTTGCACCTGGGACCTAAATAGGACTTTGCCCGCCCCCCACAGTGCTTGACTCCACCCCCTGTGGTGCGTCTGATGTCTATGCCCTGCACACTGAAAGAAGAGAAGGAAGACTGTCAACAAAGTGCTCCTGGACTATACTTGCCTTCCACAATGCTGGCTCCACCTCCTGTGGGGCATCTGGTGTGCCTGCCCTGTGCTGTGAAAGGGAAGGAGAAGTCTGGTAAACAGAGCACTTCAGAACTGGCTTGAACTGGGCACAGGCCCCTCTCCCCTCCGAGAACAAAGGATTTTGGTGTATAAGTATTGGGACCCTGATCCCATGAAATTAGATCACTCCTGGAACTGACAAGAAGAAACCTCTGCTGAGGAGAAGGAACCTGAAGAAACTGAGGAGAGACTATTCCCAAGTTGAAGTGCTGCTTGGGGGGATTGGCCTGCAGTGGTTGCCTGGCTGAGAGGCGAAAGAACTTTTTGGATTTTACCTTTGCTTTTCAACTTGTGCTAAAAAGATCTCCAAGGGCTTGGAAGAGAGCTTGCCCCCTGACCGAAGTCCCAGGACCAGTGGACTTCACTAGCCTTTGTGAATTGCTACTGTTCCAGTGGCTACAGAAAATGTATGTGTGTGGGTACTGCACTCTGTTTTGCTAAATTTGAGGGCGTTTAGTCAAAATCGTGTGCTACCTTCGATTGGTGTCTGCCGCACCATGTAAACCAATGTATTAAGCCTGACACCTAACTGGCTGCCAGGACTCTAGGGTGCACAACATGAAAATGAGCGAACTCTTAATTCATTTGAACTTCTTTGTTTATATTTCAACCATTATTTCTTTATGTGATATACATTTCATAAACATGCTCATCATCATCAAACACAATTTATAATGTGCAAATCAATGAGGTTTACAAACTCAAAAAAAGGTTACATAATATAATGTTACACAATATAAACCCAATGCATTTCGGGACCTTTCGTGGCCCCTTCGTCAGGGGTCTGTCAAAAAAAGGACAAAAATTAGTGAAAAGAAAACTTATTACTTTCGATGTTTACGAGTTTCTCAGTTATTTACAAAAATGCGAATTTATTCTATGATTATGGGTCTCACTGTGTCTCATTACCTGAGATCAAAAACCTTTTTAATTTTGAAAATTACATTACTTATTTAGTTACGCTTATTTAGCTGGCTGTTCAAAACGAAATGACCATTTGCTACACGTTAGAGAGCTATTTATGGTTTGTTTACATTGATAGTTTAAATCATAGGCTATCTGCCAAGCCTACCTACCGTTACTGACAAGTTGCTTGAAGCAATGAACGATATTCCTATGGAAAAAGACAAGATTGTGCGCAAAACTCTTTAGTATACTGCATTTAAATACATGATGCCTCTGCACATTGTCCCTATTTTTAAAAAAGGATGAAATCATTACCTGCGAGCCTATGCGTAACGCGTTGGTCTCGCTTCTGTGGCCAAATAAAATAAATTTATACTGAAAGAGAAGGGGAAAAAAGTGTTGCAGTCTAATTTCATTAGACAACAGTGAAGGTAATCTATTTTGCGTATATTACCAATGAGCCAATTTTATACCTGTTTGAAAAAGCGTTTCAAAGTCTTCCTTACTCTTTAGGCGAACTGCCAGTACCAACCTGTTGAAAGGTTGAAAATATTGTTTTAATATAATGTTCGTTCTTCTTGTTTACACGCACTACTGACAAAATGAATTTAATTTAATTTACCTGCGGTCCTACGCTGTGGAGCTTCGGTCCCGCAATGTTAGTACCTCGGATGTTTTAGCTGTGGAAATAACGCCACTTTATTAAGTTGCGGTACTTAAATTTTAAAATGCCGGTTATTTCAGCATTTTGAAAGGCGAATACGCGGCTTACCTAGAACTTAGGTTTGCTGTCCATGTATTTGGATTCCACGTTGGGGTGTTTACTGCCGCCATTAGGGTATTGGTCCTTTATCCAGTTTCAGTGCTTTGGTTTACATTGACATAAAAAATGGACTTAAGCGTTTCTGTCTTAGTTTGTTCTGAGAGACTAGGAGCGGCCATTTTGGAGTGTTTTTATCAAAACGATCGAATCTTAGTTAGTTTTCTGTGCTTTTGCAATATTAGGTATAACTTTGAGCTTTTTTAATTTATACTAAATCGCATGCAAGAAAAATTTTGCTGCGCCTATTTACAAGTCTAACATAAATGGTCTAACAAAAATAGTTCGGATACATAACATATATGCAAAAACAATAGTAACTTTTCAGGACGATATGCTCTATCAATTGGATATTTACAGTATCTGTGCATTCTATGGCATTACCTGCCTATTTACAATCTTATATTTTATGTATGAATGTGCAAAATATGCATTATATTGTTAATGGCGTTGTTAGTTTGTGTCTCTATAAATTTATTATAAACTTTCTGTTGAATCACGTTTCTGAATTCACGGGGTATCAGAACTGGCCATACAAATTGGCTGTTTAGAGAAAGCAAACCATCTCCATTTTATCGTTGAGCCCGAATGGGACCAAAGTCTGCAATTTACGCATCCAGAAAGCTTCTCTCTGGAGAAGGATCTTTGCATTGTCGAATCCCAATCTCTGTGGAACCTGTTCGAATATTTGAAATCTCAACTGCGCTATAGTGTGCCTTGCTTCTGTCCAATGCTGCGCCAAAGGTGATGTAGTGTTTTTCAATTGTATCCGACTCTTGTGCTCCGTTAACCTCACTTTTAGTTTTCTATCGGTTTTTCCTACATAAAGGAGTCCGCACGGGCACTTGATGGCATATATCACATGTTCCGAATTACATGTTGTGTTGTGTTTTAGTTGAATTTTTTCTCCAGTTCTTGGGTGCAAAATTACATTTCCCGGGATGATATTATTGCAATTTTTGCAATTGTGGCATTTCATTGTTCCTTTGAATGTTGTATGCTCTTCCATAGTGCTTCCAGATTTGCTGGGTTTGTTAAGCATTTCTTTAAGATTTTGTGCCCTTTTGTAGGCAAACAAGGGTTGCTCAAGAAACAAAGAACCAAAGTCTTTTTCTATTTGCAGTATCTCCCATCTTTTTTTGATTATTTTCTCTATCTCCCAAGATGATGTAGAGTACTTCGATACGAATACCATCCTTTTGTTTTTTTTTTCAGCTTTTTCACAAGTAATTCATTTCTAGGAATAGTTTTGATTTTTTCTACATGTGCCTCCAGGAGTTTTTTTGGGTAGCCTCTGTCCAAATATTTTTGCTTTTGTTCATCAATGGTTTTGTCGCAGATCTCTGGGTCTGATGTAATTCTCTTGATTCGCATGAATTGCAACACAGGCAGGTTGTTGATCAAGCTCGCTGGATGAAAACTCCCAAATAGTAGAGCATTATTTTTGTCCGTTGGTTTTTTATATACACTTGTGTGTATGGAGTTTTCTTTAATTTCCACTAAGACATCGAGGAAAGGTAGTGCTTCAGTACTTATGTTGTGTGTAAACTGGATCCGAGGGTCAATGATATTAAGATTTTGGATATTCTCTAGTAATTTGATTTGTGAATCTTTCCAAAGTATAAAAATGTCATCTATATATCTTTTATAATAGACCAGTCCTTCTTGCCACTCTGGATGCTTCAAAATGTGATCATCTTCAAATTTGGCCATGAAGATATTGGCGTAGATACAGGCTCCGGGAAAACCCATTGCTGTGCCGTTTAATTGTATGTAAAAGTTATTTTGCCATGTAAAATAACTATTTTCCAAACAGAATTCTAGTAACTTGATAGTCATACATTTGACTTCTTCAGATTTTTCACCCTTTAGGAGCGCCCATTCCATGGCTTCCAAGCCCTGTTTGTGTGGTATTGATGTATACAAAGATGTAACATCTATTGTGCAGATAGTCCACTCAGTTGCTCCTTGCGTATCAATGGTCTGAAGGTTCCTTAGGAAGTCTGAAGTGTCTTCCAGATATGTTGACCAATTCTGTATGAATGACTGCATGTGAGTGTCAATGAATATTCCCAGATTTTCAAAAATTGAAGAGCACCCAGACACTATCGGTCTGAATGGTGGATTTTGAAGACTTTTGTGAATCTTAGGTAGAAAATATATCCGCGGTCTTCTTGGATACACTTGTCTCAAATAGCGTTTTGTTGTTGAGTTAATCCAACCCAACTCTTCTGCTTTGTTTAATATTTCATCCAAAGCATGTGCTATTTCCATTGTGGGATCGTTGTCAAGTTTTGCATATGTAGTTGCATCGTCAACATGTTCTGTGCCTTTTTGTAAATAAAACGTGGAGTCCATAATGACTAGACCCCCTCCTTTGTCCGCTTTCTGGATTACGATTGTTGGATTTTTCGCTAATGATTGCAGTGCACTGTATTCAGCTTTTGTCAAATTATTTAGTTTCCTCTTGAAATGAATTTTGCTTAAGTCAGCCTTGACTAGTATCTCGAAGGTGTCTAATGTCTTGTGTGATATTGGGGCTAGAAAAGTACTCTGGGAATATTCATTGACACTCACATGCAGTCATTCATACAGAATTGGTCAACATATCTGGAAGACACTTCAGACTTCCTAAGGAACCTTCAGACCATTGATACGCAAGGAGCAACTGAGTGGACTATCTGCACAATAGATGTTACATCTTTGTATACATCAATACCACACAAACAGGGCTTGGAAGCCATGGAATGGGCGCTCCTAAAGGGTGAAAAATCTGAAGAAGTCAAATGTATGACTATCAAGTTACTAGAATTCTGTTTGGAAAATAGTTATTTTACATGGCAAAATAACTTTTACATACAATTAAACGGCACAGCAATGGTTTTTCCCGGAGCCTGTATCTACGCCAATATCTTCATGGCCAAATTTGAAGATGATCACATTTTGAAGCATCCAGAGTGGCAAGAAGGACTGGTCTATTATAAAAGATATATAGATGACATTTTTATACTTTGGAAAGATTCACAAATGAAATTACTAGAGAATATCCAAAATCTTAATATCATTGACCCCCGGATCCAGTTTACACACAACATAAGTACTGAAGCACTACCTTTCCTCGATGTCTTAGTGGAAATTAAAGAAAACTCCATACACACAAGTGTATATAAAAAACCAACGGACAAAAATAATGCTCTACTATTTGGGAGTTTTCATCCAGCGAGCTTGATCAACAACCTGCCTGTGTCGCAATTCATGCGAATCAAGAGAATTACATCAGACCCAGAGATCTGCGACAAAACCATTGATGAACAAAAGCAAAAATATTTGGACAGAGGCTACCCAAAAAAACTCCTGGAGGCACATGTAGAAAAAATCAAAACTATTCCTAGAAATGAATTACTTGTGAAAAAGCTGAAAAAAACAAACAAAAGGATGGTATTCGTATCGAAGTACTCTACATCATCTTGGGAGATAAAGAAAATAATCAAAAAAAGATGGGAGATACTGCAAATAGAAAAAGACTTTGGTTCTTTGTTTCTTGAGCAACCCTTGTTTGCCTACAAAAGGGCACAAAATCTTAAAGAAATGCTTAACAAACCCAGCAAATCTGGAAGCACTATGGAAGAGCATACACCATTCAAAGGAACAATGAAATGCCACAATTGCAAAAATTGCAATAATATCATCCCGGGAAATGTAATTTTGCACCCAAGAACTGGAGAAAAAATTCAACTAAAACACAACACAACATGTAATTCGGAACATGTGATATATGCCATCAAGTGCCCGTGCGGACTCCTTTATGTAGGAAAAACCGATAGAAAACTAAAAGTGAGGTTAACGGAGCACAAGAGTCGGATACGATTGAAAAACACTACATCACCTTTGGCGCAGCATTGGACAGAAGCAAGGCACACTATAGCGCAGTTGAGATTTCAAATAGTCGAACAGGTTCCACAGAGATTGGGATTCGACAATGCAAAGATCCTTCTCCAGAGAGAAGCTTTCTGGATGCGTAAATTGCAGACTTTGGTCCCATTCGGGCTCAACGATAAAATGGAGATGGTTTGCTTTCTCTAAACAGCCAATTTGTATGGCCAGTTCTGATACCCCTTGAATTCAGAAACGTGATTCAACAGAAAGTTTATAATAAATTTATAGAGACACAAACTAACAACGCCATTAACAATATAATGCATATTTTGCACATTCATACATAAAATATAAGATTGTAAATAGGCAGGTAATGCCATAGAATGCACAGATACTGTAAATATCCAATTGATAGAGCATATCGTCCTGAAAAGTTACTATTGTTTTTGCATATATGTTATGTATCCGAACTATTTTTGTTAGACCATTTATGTTAGACTTGTAAATAGGCGCAGCAAAATTTTTCTTGCATGCGATTTAGTATAAATTAAAAAAAGCTCAAAGTTATACCTAATATTGCAAAAGCACAGAAAACTAACTAAGATTCGATCGTTTTGATAAAAACACTCCAAAATGGCCGCTCCTAGTCTCTCAGAACAAACTAAGACAGAAACGCTTAAGTCCATTTTTTATGTCAATGTAAACCAAAGCACTGAAACTGGATAAAGGACCAATACCCTAATGGCGGCAGTAAACACCCCAACGTGGAATCCAAATACATGGACAGCAAACCTAAGTTCTAGGTAAGCCGCGTATTCGCCTTTCAAAATGCTGAAATAACCGGCATTTTAAAATTTAAGTACCGCAACTTAATAAAGTGGCGTTATTTCCACAGCTAAAACATCCGAGGTACTAACATTGCGGGACCGAAGCTCCACAGCGTAGGACCGCAGGTAAATTAAATTAAATTCATTTTGTCAGTAGTGCGTGTAAACAAGAAGAACGAACATTATATTAAAACAATATTTTCAACCTTTCAACAGGTTGGTACTGGCAGTTCGCCTAAAGAGTAAGGAAGACTTTGAAACGCTTTTTCAAACAGGTATAAAATTGGCTCATTGGTAATATACGCAAAATAGATTATCTTCACTGTTGTCTAATGAAATTAGACTGCAACACTTTATTCCCCTTCTCTTTCAGTATAAATTTATTTTATTTGGCCACAGAAGCGAGACCAACGCGTTACGCATAGGCTCGCAGGTAATGATTTCATCCTTTTTTTAAAATAGGGACAATGTGCAGAGGCATCATGTATTTAAATGCAGTATACTAAAGAGTTTTGCGCACAATCTTGTCTTTTTCCATAGGAATATCGTTCATTGCTTCAAGCAACTTGTCAGTAACGGTAGGTAGGCTTGGCAGATAGCCTATGATTTAAACTATCAATGTAAACAAACCATAAATAGCTCTCTAACGTGTAGCAAATGGTCATTTCGTTTTGAAAAGCCAGCTAAATAAGCGTAACTAAATAAGTAATGTAATTTTCAAAATTAAAAAGGTTTTTGATCTCAGGTAATGAGACACAGTGAGACCCATAATCATAGAATAAATTCGCATTTTTGTAAATAACTGAGAAACTCGTAAACATCGAAAGTAATAAGTTTTCTTTTCACTAATTTTTGTCCTTTTTTTGACAGACCCCTGACGAAGGGGCCACGAAAGGTCCCGAAATGCATTGGGTTCATATTGTGTAACATTATATTATGTAACCTTTTTTTGAGTTTGTAAACCTCATTGATTTGCACATTATAAATTGTGTTTGATGATGATGAGCATGTTTATGAAATGTATATCACATAAAGAAATAATGGTTGAAATATAAACAAAGAAGTTCAAATGAATTAAGAGTTCGCTCATTTTCATGTTGTGCACCCTAGAGTCCTGGCAGCCAGTTAGGTGTCAGGCTTAATCCAGTGGCTACAGAGGCAGGGAGCTGTGACTGACTCTCACGACCGGCCCGGTGTCCTGTTGGCACCGCACTGAGCAATGTCCGCCTCGAACAACGCAAGCTCTGCGCTCACCGACTCCGTCTCGACCATAGCCTGCACCGTGACTGGAAGGACACCGCAAGTGATTCGACAAATGAGTTTGCCTAAAACCAAAAAAGAAGTGCAGATGTTTTTAGGAGTGGTTGGATACTGTCGTCAATGGATCAGTGGATTCTCATTGCTTGCAAAACCTTTAATAAGGATGACACGAAAAGGTGTGATGGATCTGATCGAGTGGGATGGTGAAAGTGAAGAAGCATTCATAAAATTGAGAGATTGTTTGTGTCAAGCACCAGCATTGAGAATGCCAGATCATACGAAAGAGTTCGCTTTGTTCTGTTGCGAAAGAGAAGGTTGTGCACTTTCAGCGTTAACACAGATACACGGATTATCCCGACGTCCAGTAGCATACTTTTCTGCTACTCTAGATCCAGTGGTTGCAGCATTACCTGGCTGCTTAAAATCAGTAGCTGCTCCTGTGTGAGTCTGGAACAGACTGAATCGATTGTGATGGGACATCCCATAAAGGTGTATGTGCCATATTCAGTTGAGATCCATTTAACAAGGACTCGTACTCAGCATTTGACCCCTAGTCGGCTGACTAAGTATGAAAGAGTAACTCTAGGTGCTGATAATGTAAGTGTGACAAGATGCACTATGATGAATCCAGCAACCTTGTTGCCTGATTCATACTGTGAAGGAGTGAAAGAAGAAGTTGATCATGATTGTTTGGATGTGACAAAAATGTGTACAAAGACCAGACCTGACATAAATGACGTTCTTTTGGAAGAGTCTGACTTTGTAATGTTTGTTGATGGGTCATGCTTGAGGAAGGACAATGGAGAATTGAGTTCTGCTTATGCTGTATGTACTGTGTCAGGTATTCTGGAAGCTTCTTTTCAAAAAGGAGTCATGTCAGCACAAATGGCCGAATTGGTTGCTTTAACTAAAGGCTGAAAAATTGGGAAGAACTTGAGAATAACCATGTTTACAGAGAGTCACTATAATTTTGGGGTTGTGCATGACTTCGGTCAATTATGGCTACAAAGGGGATTTCTGACGTCTTCAGGTTCTCCTATTAGAAATGGCAAAATGTTACAAAACTATTTGGAAGCATTGCAATTGCCAAAAGAAATGTGCCGCACATAAGTCAGGAAATGATTATGTGACACAGAGTAATCGGTACGCTGACCAGGCTGCACAATTTTGTGCTCGACAATGTCTGTGAACAGAGGGTTGGAAAAAGAAGTTTCCAATTGCCATCTAATGTTTTTCTCTGCTTTTGAAACATGGGACTAAGTTAGACAGTAACAGGATGAGGCAGATGCAAAAGAGAAGGAACTCTGGATCAAATCAGGGTGCACAAGAAGAGTGGTCGATGAAGTGTGGGTGTGTGCAGATGATAGGTCAATAATGCCATATAGTTTATTATCACATCACAAATGGCTAGGGTTTATCATGGAACTACACACAATGGGAGGTATGCCATGATTAGACATTTCAGACAGACATGGTACAATCCCAAGTTTAGGGTAATTGTAGAGAGTCTCTGCCAGAGGTGTTTGACCTGCCAACAGCAAAACACAGGTAGGAAAACAGTTGTCAGTTGGGGAAAAATTGGAAAAGTTGAGGGACCATTCACAAGATAGCAACTTGACTTCATTGAGTTGCCACCATGCAACGGGTTGAAGTATGTCCTTGTCATCGTGCGTCTGTTTTCTTGATGGGTAGAAGCCTATCCCACAAGGAGGAATGACAGTCTCACAGTTGCCAAGCTATTGTTGAGAGAGCTCTTTATCAGATTCAGATTGCCATTCACTTTGGAATCAGATAGATGACCTCATTTTAATAATGAGGTAATCAAATTGATCTGTACCGCTTTCAAAATTGAGCAACAATTACATTGTGCCTATCGACCAGAAGCCTCTGCAGTGGTTGAGCAGCTCAATGGCACAATAAAATGCAGAGTAGGGAAAGTGTGTGCATCCACTTCACTGAAATGGCCTGATGCTTTGCTTTGTGTATTTATGAGCCTTAGAAGCACTCCTGACCAAAGAACAGGATTAAGTCCACATGAGATCCTAATGGGAAGAGCAATGAGACAAGCATTTGTACCTGGAAACAAATTGATGAATATAACTGATGATCTAGTGTTGGACTATTGTAAAGGACTAGCTGATCTGTTATGTTCTGTGTCTCACCAGGTTGGAGAAGATGCAACCACAGCACGGCCCAATCAAGCTCATGATTTGTATCCTGGAGACTGGGTTGTGGTAAAGAAGCACACAAGGAAATCGTGTTTGGAACCCAAGTGGAAAGGACCTCATCAAATTATATTGGTCACAACAACAGCAGTGAAATGTGCTGGATTGCCTAATTGGATCCATGCCAGCCACCCCAAAGTGTCCCAAATTCACCTGAACAACAAAAGCAGCAACTGGTAGAACAAAGAAAAGAACCTAGAAGCTGACAGTTGTGAAGTCAAAGAAGTCAGCGAAACAGACTCTGAAGAATGCATTGACAATGAACAGCCAAGTACGAGTCAAGTAGAGTGGGCACCAGTTACTGGGACTGAAGAGACTGCTGTAGAGGCTGAGGAGAGCCAGAGCTTGAATGACCAGAGCAAAGTGAGCAAAGAACAGAAGAATCTACTATAGAAAATCAAGATCAAGCTCAGTCAGAAGAAGAAAAAGAAAGACCGATGGGTCCAGAACAAATACTAACAACAGAAGGAGAAGAAGAGACTTCAGAACAAGTCCAACTAAAAGAAAGAGAAAATAAAAGGACACTTGAAATAGGTGAAGAAGGTGAAAAGGCAGTAAAAACAAAAGGGGTTAGAAAGGGTGATCACTGGCCGAGTGGAGTAAAAAGACTGAGATACTTTCTAAGAAGAAAAACAGGGAAAGAATTTGAACACGTAAATGAGGGGTCAAGTCAAGTTGAGCAAGAACAATCAAGAAGAAGATCATTAAGGTTGTCAAAAAGAGTGAGGGTTCCAAGTAGAAAATATAAGGCTCCAGAGTGGATGTACATTATCCTTGAAGATTTTGAAAATCTTGACCTAAATGAAGAACCAGAAAGTGACACTATTGAAGGATCTGATGAAAGAAAATTGAGACCACCTCAAAGAAAGACCTATGCACAAAAGGTGGACTTTATTGAGAAAATTATCAAACAAAAAGAAGAAAAGAAACAAAGAAAAGGGGGCCATAAAGACGGAAAGCCTTTTAAGTGTGGGATCACAAAAAGATTTTTTACATATAATGCATTTTTTTAAGAAAATAAATTAGAAATTAAAATGATTTTTTTTTATACTAAAAATGGCAGAAATGAAAGTGACTGAACATCCGAAATCTAGTCTAAAACGGAAATGTGTTAAATGTTGTTTATATAGTATTACAATACTAATGTTGATGTGGTTAATGTTAACTGTTGTGATACCTGTTCTAATGGTAATTAACCATCAAAATAACACAAATGCTAGTGAACGAATTAATACATTTACTAAGGAAACTACTACAGCAAATTTGAAGCAAATGGATGAGAACATGTATCATCATGATAAATCAAATAGTGATTTGTCATTAAATGTAGTTACTAAACTCCTTTATCAATATATTAATACGATTAATGTGAGTGACTGTTATGTTTGCATGAATCTAACTACTTCCGTCTCAGAAGGGGTAACATATCACCATCTTCCATTAACCTATGGCCTGTCCTGTAGTGTTGTGTCTAGTTTGTTCTATGTAACGGGCACATTGTAATACTATTACTCAAATATGGATTTGGTCTTTTCAGAAATCCCTATTCAAAGAAACCTGAATCCAGTGCTTAGTAGTGAAGATGCAGAGTTTATGTTTGAATTTTTCCTAACTAATCCCAAAGAGATAACACATGTGCATAGAAATAACTTAACGTGTCTTTTACGTGATGAAGTGAAAGATTTTCTAAATTTAGTAAAGGAAAGAAGACATGATTTCCAAAGGAAGGCTGTTGAGCAGAAGTCACATGCACCGCCATGGGCTACCCAGGAGGGGGGTATAAGAAAGGCGAGACTCATGCTGCAATGTCCCTAGACTTGTCAAAGTTGAGGAAATTCGGTCTACATAGACTAAAAACAGAGTATAATAGCATTTTCATTGGTACTAGTGAATGTGAACATACCTTCCTAATCTTGGGGGGATGGGGACTAAAAGGGGAAACTGATCCTGTTTTCCCAGGAATTTAATATGTGTGTGGTAAAAATGTCTTTTACAGGTTGCCTGCATGATGGTATGGTAGTTGTTATTTTTGCATTGTATTCCCGAAGGTATATCAATAACTAAGAAAAAGTAAATGGATGTAATAAGTAAAGGACATAAAAGAAATAAAAGAGCAAGCTTTTTAGAAATAGTAGGTGACATATTTGGTTCACTGATACCGTCAGATGGAGTCGTATTGCACTCACATAAAATACGTCAATTGTCCACAGTAGTTGATCGTTTATCGACTGATACTGCTGAAGGGTTCTTAATGATCAATACCAAAATGGTTGCAATCAGATCTATGGTTTTGCATAATAGACTTGCCCTTGATATATTATTGCCAAAAGAGAGTGGAGTCTGTGGCATGTTGAAAATTCAACACTGCTGTACATACATCCCAGACAAAAGGTATTGAGGGATATATCAAGAATATTACAAAGATTCATAAAGATTTGACCCAACTGGAACAGACTCAGTAAATGTATTTCCACTTAAGGTAGCTGGTTTTCCACTTTTGGGAGTAGCCTATTAGGGAAAATATTAATCGCTGTAATTTCAATAGCATTGGTAATTTTGATGATAATAATGACTTATACGTATTGCAAGGGATAATTGAGAACAAGATTGATGATTGAAACAAAGAATAAGAAGATGGGAAGAAAGAGAAAAAGGGAAGATATTGAGTTAGAAGAAATTAAAGAAAATCTATATGAGAAAATGAAGGAGATGAACATGAAAGTGAAAAATAGAGGATGTATAGAAAATAACGTAGATGCCAAGACTAGATAAAGTTGGCACTTGGTAATGATGGGCATTATATGATGGCTCTAAAATGCCATCAGAGGGGGGATTGATGGAGCAAGGATTCAAGTAAACAAACCTTGCTCGGAGCAATTCCTCATTAACAGTACTAATCGGTAGAAATAGTAAAGAAAACAAAATTAATATACAGGCACAACATATACATATGGGAAAAGAGCTTTATGCATACTGAATAAAATGCAACGTGACTACACCCCGCTTTAAACTATAAAACGCTTTTGCGCATTTGCCAACTGGGATTGCATAGATAGTAACATGACTAACCTGTTTTGAGAGGGAAAACTCTCATGCATGCGCAAGAACTATTAACATGAAGTCTTGAGGCACCGTATTTCCGGCATAAGCTTGCCTGAATTTAAAGAGAGCTATTGCTGCTAATGCTTTTGCTTAAAGAAAGAGATAATATCATTGGACCGAGTAGAAATGGGTGGTGAACAGTGAAAATCATGTATTTGAAAAATTTACATTTGTTTATGATTCCTTTATTAATAGAGTACGTTTGGGCCTATTGTTATGCATAATGAAAGAAAGATGGCCGCGAGATGGAGGCAAGCTATGCATGTGCAATGCAGTCATGATGTGACCCTTTACCGTGTAGCTGAATGGCTTCCAAGACCTAAGGACAGGAGACGTGTGAAAAAAATTCTCAACTGTGGAACTGCATTTAAATTTATTTCATATGCAACATTAGATATATGGGAATAAAGTAGAATTAAATCATGAATGAGCTAAAGGGGAAGGGTTTGTCAAACAAAAAGAAAATTATTAAAAAGAATATGTCAGCATGAGGTGACGACAAATGCCCTGCCCCTGCCCAATCAAAATCTGTTTTCCATCAATATTAGCAACTTTTGAGGGTGGGACATGCAGAAATGAAGGCTTTAACTAGAGTGACTTAAAATTTAGAAATGATGCAAGCAAGGAGAGGCAAGCATTAGTGCGAGCTATTCAAGAGTGACATCGATGTAGAGGAAGAGGGAGAGAGGCGAGAGTCGCTAATCAGGATTAAAGTGACATTACAAAACTTGACCTCAAGCGATACAGCCAGGAAATTAGAATTTGTATATGGGCCCCATTGATTTTTTTCTTGACTGTGAAGTGTTCATCCCTGGTCTTTCACTGGATCACAACCATTACATCTTTGTAGGGGCATAGAAGGCTATATGGTCAATGTTTAAAAAAATGACGATCTGACAATTGACACAACAACCACTAAGTAATGATATAGCAAGGCTGTGATTGTCTTTCAACATGAGTGCATGTATGTTCTCAATTGATTTTTTTCCAAACCTTGAACCTACAATCAATAGAGAGTAGGACGAACCCTTGTCTCTGAAGCAAAAAGACAGTATATACACTTCCAAGAGGAGGAATTGTATTTTAAGCATTTCAAGCAGCTAGCAAGGATGCCTTTGAAGTAGTTACATAGACGGGATGATAATCAAGGGTTGGTATCTGCTCTTGTACTTACAGATCTTTACTCTGTGGTTTGACACAGTCAACCAAGATACTGATTGACCGTGTGTAAAAGGCTGTACTTCATGGAGCCCCCTTCCTACCTATCAGTGAACTTGCTAATTTTTCTGAAAAAGCAATTGCTTTAGAGTGTGAGGTCCCAGGGGGCTCTGCACTATTGCTCCACCTATTTAACTTGCATGTTAAACCTTTAATTAAAGAACTAGTTTCTAGAAGCTGTAGACTTTGTAACAACGCGGATGACTCACAACTGTTACTCCATCTAGATGCAACACCTACATCTCAACTGAAATTTCTTTTTTTTGGTTTAAACAGTTTTTTAAAGAAGCATGGATGAGACGAGCTGAGAGTGCATAACAACCACATGCATAAGTACACAGAGCATGACCACAGGCAAAAAGGTAAACCAGAGCATCACTATAAACCACCTGAGGAGCCAAGGGTTCCGGTGTCTGAGCGAATACAGCAGGAGGAACCTGCACAAACATCGGGGTGGTCCGTCAAAGTCCAGGAAGAAGATGGGAGAGGACCCACCTGGCCCTTGCACAACCAGAGTTGGGGAGTGGTCTGCAAGAGGGGATGGAGGGGGGAAGGCTCCGTTTGGAGTGGGCTGGATGTTGTGGGAGACGAATGAAGGGCGCACAGCCGGATACCAAAATGGTGGTGCATTGTGGTATCAAAAAAGAGGGAGCAACACGCGGACAAGGGCCAGGTACCCCACAGTGAGACAGCTCATCAGTCAGGGGGGACCGCAATAGGCCCATACGATCCAGTCAGGTGCCCAAGGTGCTGTGGTATCCTCCACTGCCGCTATCTCCCATGTTTGCCTCTTACCCAGTATTCCAGCATGGAATGGTGTTGCTTAGAATGCTGTATCTTGGTTACTCTTAGACTTGACAAATGCAAGCTTGGTGTAGAGACCATTGAATATTTAGGGCACTTAGTTTCTGGTTCAGGCATCAAACCCAAACCCTTGTTAGTAGAAGCTATTTCCAATCTGAAGTACCCCAGCTGCAGAGATGAATTAGTAAAATTCCTAGGCATGTCTGAATTTTACAACAAGTTTGTTCTTGGGTTTGCACAAAAAACGGAGAGAATGAGAAACTTGTTGAAGAAAGGCCAAGAATTTCTCTGGGACAAAGATTGTTCGTCTGAATATGATCACATCAAAAGCTGTCTTAGTCATGCTCAAGATTTGGCTAGTTTTGAACCCTCTAAAGATTCCTTCATCATGACTGATGCGAGTTGCAAAGGTATAGGTGCAGTACTTCTACAAAAAGGTGAAAAAGCAGATAACAGCATTCTTTTCATTTCAAGACCTTTAAGAGGGGCCGAGTGCAATTATTCGGTCATTGAAAAAGAAGCTTTAGCTGTGTACTGGGCTGTTCATAAACTTAAGAAATTTGTTTGGGGTAAACACTTCTCTGTAATTTCTGATCATAAGCCCCTTAAAGAGGTATTTGTAAAAAAGGGTCTGGATTGCATTTCTCACAGAATAAGGAAATGGGTCGTAGCCCTGCAAGATTTTGAATTTAATGTTACTTATTTGCCTGGGGCCAATAATATACTTGCTGAATGCTTATCGAGACTTACTGGGGAAGATGCAGCTGATCACCTGGTTGATACCTCTGTTAGTAATGAAGATTCTTTTAACAATCTTAAGGTATGTGTTGTCACCCAAGGTGTGATCACGGAGGGTGAGTGGACGTCTGAGATGCTTTCAGATCCTATTCTTCAACTTGTTGTTGGGTTTCTGCGTGATGGTTGGTGCCAAAAAAAAGACTGTAGTGAAGAAATTAAAGGGTTCTGGAGTGTAAAGGATCAACTCTCTATGCTAAATGGTTTGTTAGTTAGAGGGAGTAGACTTGTACCCCCGGTGAAACTTAGACCTAAGATAATTGAGTCTGCTCACTCTAGTCACATGGGTATAGCCAAGACCAAGACAAGGGTTAGAAACACGTATTGGTGGCCAGCCATGGACACAGAAATTGAAAGATCAGTTCGTGATTGTGTACAGTGTTCTTCTAGTGATAAGATTTTGAAATGCAGAACACAACCCATGACTATCAGGAAACAATCTGAGGGTCCGTGGGTCGATATCTCCTTAGACATTCTAGGTCCTGTCAAAGTGAACAGCCAGGATAAGTATGTTCTTGTGTGTGTAGACATGTTTTCTAGGTGGCCCTTTATAAAAATTGTTTCTCGTGTAGATTCTACCTCAGTCATCTCGTTTCTAGATGGCTTGTTTGCTCAAGAAGGTCTACCAAGCTCAGTTCTCACTGACAATGGGGTGCAGTTCACCTCTACTCTTGTGGAAAAATTCTTGAGTGAGAGGAGCATTGTGCACAAGCGTGCTGCAGTTTATCATCCAGAAAGCAACGGTGTTGTTGAAAGGTTCATTAAAGTTCTTAAGGAAGCGATGCAGTTAGCTCTTGTTTCTAAAAGTTGTTGGGAAGAGGCTTTAGAAAAGAAGGTCTGTGAATACAGATTCACTGCTCACTCTTCCACTGGTGTTACCCCGTTCATCTTATTCAAAGGTAGATTTGCCTGTACCCCTCTCAAGCCTTCTTGGGTTTTAGGTAAACTTGGTCAAACTGGTGACTCTTGCGATAACACACCTGACTCTCTCTCTTGGAAAGAGAGGGAGTTGGAAAAGATGATCAGAAGAAAGTGTCAGTATGATGAAAGGAAAGCTGTAAAAAAAACTATTGTGTGTGTGGGAGATGTAGTAAGGATCAAGCTACCTGAAAGGAAATTCGGGGTCTCGAAATTTAGTAAACCTATAAAGGTTATAAAAGTTTTGGGTAATGCCATCAGAACTCAAGACCATAAAGTTTGGAATCTCAGCAGAGTTGTTGTCTGTCGTTCTAATAGTCCCATTCAAGAAACTAATCCTTCTTCTTCATTACCCTCTTCTAGTGGTGTTGTGAGGAAGCCCACGAGGAAGAGACTTAGTTCTTCGCGCTTGAAAGGATTTGTTACTTCCTAAATTGAGAGGCTTATCTTTTCCGTTATACCCTCTCCCCTTTTATTTCAACTTTGCCTATTTCAACTTTTGCCTGTTCTTTGTTTAATATGTCATGGTGGTCTTGTTGATTGGAGGGAGGTGCTGTGGTATCCTCCACTGCAGCTATCTCCCATGTTTGCCTCTTACCCAGTATTCCAGCATGGAATGGTGTTGCTTAGAATGCTGTATCTTGGTTACCAGCCATTTGCCAGCTGGACTCTGGAGGATGAGGTCCTTAGATTGTAACCTACATTAAAGCTTCAACTGTTACAACTTCAACTTGGGTCTTCTTCATTTACAAGAGGATACTACACACTGCACCTGCATGGGATCTTCTTCCTGGACATCCCAGGGAGCAGGTCATGGAGGTGAAGAGGAGACAAGGCAAGTAGGAGGTGTGAGTGGCATGCCAGGAGGTGACCGTGGGACATGGGGGAAATGGAGTTTAGGCAAGGGGGGGTAGCCATGAAGTGGAGAAGGTGTGAAACAGGGGTCTTGGAGAAAAGCTCCTCATGTGTCCAGAAATCTAGCGTAATGGTCAGTGAGAATAGCAATGATCCAAAAGTAGCCACTTTAAACAATTCTTTCAGCCAGTCCTCTGGCCCACTCTCTGTCTTCAGACAGCTGGGTGATCCCCAGAGTCTCAAGCTGCAGATCTTGGCAATGGCCAGGCCAATGCCATTCACCTGGATTATTGGTTCGTAATGGCTGAACATTGGGCAAAGTAATTGAGGACGGCAGTGGCAAAAGAGGACCAGTAGGCCGGCAGAGCAAGGTGATGGAGCAAGGATTCACACGTAGAGCGACTTGCTTGTACTCAACCCTCTCAAATAACTCATAACGTACTAATTAACATGTTTTGTTATTATTATTATTATTATTATTAGGGAAATTTGTAGAGCGCCTGGTTGCGCGCACCGGCGTGTCCCCGCGCTATGGTAAGTGGGGTAAACAGTCCAAGCAGCCCTCACAGCCGCCTACCTCCCATATAGGTGAGTCTTAAGTTTCCTTCTGAAAGTAGACTCTGAAGGCTCCAAACATAGCTCTATTGGTAGGGCATTCCAATGCTTAGCAGCCAGATATCTAAAAGACCTGCCCCCCATTCGAGCCTTCTTTATTTTTGGAATTTTCAGTAGCCCAGCACAAGAGGAGTGCAGGTCCCGTATAGGCTCATAGCGAGAAACCAGATTCTGTAGCGGGACCGGGGCTTTACCGCTCAGGATGTGGTGACACGTAGAGAGAGCCTTAAACTCCACCCTGCTCCTGACAGGCAGCCAGTACAGGGCCTGGAGCGCTGCCTTTGAGGGTGATCTCCTGGGGAGCCTCAGGACTAAACGTGCAGCTGCATTTTGCAGCACTTGGAGGCGATTGATGGCCCCTCCCGTGGCCCTCATATACAGCAAATTGCCGTAGTCTAGGTGCGAGGTAACGAGGGCATGCACCAGCGTCCGACGAGCTGTAATAGGCAGAAGGTCCAAGACCTTCCTCAGAGTTTTTAAAACTCCGAAGCATACCCCCACCACCCGGCCAATCTGGGGGCCAACGGCAAGGTCGGCATCAAGCCATACCCCAAGATTCCTTGCTTCCTAGCAAGGGACAGGTGTTTCTCCCAGACAGGGTGGCCACCATGCCGACGACCAGACCGATGGCCCTCCCCCCACCACGAGTACCTCGGTCTTGCTACCGTTCAATTTCAAACAGTTGGCGGACATCCAGGTTGCCAGCTCTTGCATGCAAACTCTGAAACTGTCCGCCGCAAGACTTGGCATGCGTGAAAGGGAGATGACCAACTGCGTGTCGTCGGCATATGACACAAGGCGCAGGCCATGACTTTCAACAATCGCCGCCAGCGGGGAGACATATAGATTAAACAGAGTTGGGCTCAGGGATGAGCCCTGCGTCACGCCCTGGCCCAAGCTGATCTCCCTAGAGTAACATTCTCCCTGACGGACTTGAAAGCATCTGTTAGTCAGAAGGACTGGATCCATCTAAGCGCCGCTCCTGATACCCCTCCATCATTCAGACACTGTAGCAAGATGGAGTGAGCTACAGTGTTGAATGCTGCGCTTAGGTCCAGGAGGATCAGGGCCATAGTCTGGGCCTCATCCACTCCCTGACGTATGGCCTCTACTGCCATAAGTAGTGCTGACTCCGTCGAGTGCCGTGGACGGAAGCCAAACTGAGAATCATGAAGCAAGGAAGCCTCTTCCACAAAATCCATCAGCTGGAGGTTCACAGTTTTCTCCGCAACCTTCGCCATATATGGCAGGAGAGAAATAGGTCAAAGATTTTCTAACCTATCGTAGCTGATATTGGGCTTTTTTTGGAGAGGGAGGACCACTGCCCGTTTCCAGGCATCCGGTACAGTATGGGTCCCAAAGGAGATATCCAGAAGATGACGGATATACGGCTCTAATACGTGCAAACTGCCCATCAAGAGTTTGGGCGTAGTGGGATCCCTAGGGGAGCCTGACTTTATTGATCCGCAGATTTGGATGAGTGCCTCACTAGGCGGGGTGACAAATGTAGTCAGCACCCGTTGTACTCCCCTCACCCTGGTCTCTTGGTCAAACTCGGCGCCAGTGGTAACTTTGCTTGGAAAGGCTGAATAGATATTTGCTACTTTGTTGGCAAAAAACTCCGCTATTCGGTTACAGCTGTCCACCGAGCAGAATTCTTCTGGAACTGCCGCAGGCTTCCCAGCCGAGAGCGATTTATATATTAAAAACAATTCCTTCCTGGAGTTTTCTGCTTCCCTAATCCTGGTGGCGTAATACGCCGTTTTAGCCTTCCTGATTAGTCTGTGGTAGATGCGTCTACTTGCAATATAGTCAGCTTTAGCTTGGATGGCGAAAGCTGTCCTCCACTGCCTTTCTGCGCGTTTACACGCGACCTTGGCCGCCCGCACCTCCTCACTATACCATGGTGCCTTTCTCTGTGCACGTCCCCCCGTTCTACCCAGGGCAAGTGGAGCAACACGGTCCAAGGCCTCAGTGATACGCTGATCCAGATTAGTGTTGGCTTTCTCCACATCCTCCCCCCCTGGACCACCCCCTACAGCAAGTGCCTCATTGAACCTGGCTTGGGAGAAGGTAGCCCATCTCCGACTCGGACGATTTGGTGCAGACTGCTCCGGTGGTCTAGCTCCCGGAATATGTATCAAAAAGGGCACCAGACGATGGTCCGACCAAGGGATGGGTACGGGGGTCAGAGCCTCCACCTGTCCCCAATTAGCGATAATAGGGTCCAATAAGTGGCCCCGCTGATGGGTGGGATCATTGACTTTCTGCTCAAGCTGAAGTGCACTCATCTCTCGACAGAGGTCCCCGGCCGCCTGTCCGCAGGGTCATCCAGGTGTAGGTTGAGGTCACCTAACACCAAAGATGTATCCGCGCGCAGAGCGGCCTCTGTAATCCCTTTTACCAGGCTCTCGCCAAATCTGGCGGACGGGCCAGGCGGCCTGAATATCAAAAGGCCCTTCACTGTATAGCCCCCATTCACCTGAATGGAAAAGGCACCCGCCTCGCTTTCCTTGATCACAATCTGCTCCAGATGGCAGCGAAGCCCCTGCTTAGCGACAATGGCTATCCCTCCACCTCTACCTGTCAATCTATCTTGCCTCACCAGGGTGTAACCCTCCGGAATAGCTTCAATGGCCTCTGGTGTAGAGTCACAGTCTAGCCACGTTTCCATGAGGAAGACTAGATCCCATTACTTCTCACTAAGGAGGTCATAAATATCTAATTTGTGCCTACGTAAGGACCGAACATTCAGCAGGCCACAAACTAGATCATGGTGCTCATTCTTTGCCGTTTTGGCCAGGCTGTAGGTGAATTGGCAATGCCTGCAGCCAGTGTTCTCCTCAGCACTCATGCCATGCAGGCATGAGCTGCTAATGTTCATATTGCAGAGGGACAGCAGATCAGCTCTGCTCCAGCATATGTGTCCTCTCGGGGAAGCAGGGGGCAGGGCCCTGGCCCGCGCGCGGACGGGCGCAGACGGGCTTAACTTAGGCGCAACTTCGGCGCGCCTTCGTCGTGCCCGCTGCGCTCGTCATCTAATTAAAATTAATATTACATTACATGACATATCGAGCATCTAGGGGAAGCTTTCAAATGTGCGTTTACTAACTATAATACGCTTGCATTAAAATGGCTGCTGCTATGCGGGATTTCCTACTGCGCATGTGTCTGTCATACTCACGTGACATGACGTACTACCTTGCTTGGAGGGAAACTTTTGCTTCTGCGCACTAGAACTAAGATGGCTGCTTTGTGTTACAGCAACATGAAGCTTGCACCGCTGCTTTTGCTAAGCTGTTTGTTCTGCCTAAACACTAAACGCAATAGTTAAAATAAAATAATGGGAATAGAGTAGAGATAAGTGGTATACAGAACATTCATTTATTCTTTGTTCTAAAACTGTTTCTTTTCTACTTTTCTACTAGCTCATGTTTGGGCCTGAGCTGTATCTGTAACTCCATTTTGAAAACCCACATCCGCACATGCGCACCAGAATCCAGAAACACTCAAGTCATGGCATTGAATGAATGCCAAGGACAGTCGACTGAGATGCGCCTGGGAACCTAACCTGATGACCCCAAGTGGAAGACAAACTGTTAACATTGTATTTTCTATAAGAACATTCAATTGTTGGGTGGAATAAAAAAACGCATGGGAAAATAAATTGATGGGCGGGAACGCTAATTTAAAATATTCGGAAGAAAAGTTTCATTTTGGTATGGTGTGATGACCTCTCCTCATCCTTTTGTCCATTCAAAATTGGGGATCCCTACACTTGCAACATTGGGCGGTGGTACACTGCCCTGGAAAATAGTATAACTAGAGTAGGCTTAGCTAGTTAATTTGTCCGACTTGTCCGAATAGCTGACCTGTCACTGACCCAACGCACTCAATAGGCAATCGAGAACAGAGGTGTAGGCGGAGCACTCTTTCAGAACATATCGATAACCCACTCGGGGTTACTGGGAAGGGTTACTGGGAAGGGAGATTCGAAGACCCAATCGGGGTTTGGCTGTTGGCTGCAGAGAAGGTGCAACGCAGGTGTAGCACGTTAGCTGTGGGTGCCGGTCTTAGCCTTAGGTGGTCCTGTCCAGATCCAATTTGGTCTGTACCTGTCCTGATTCTGGTTTGAACCTATTCTTTCCTGCTGGCAGCTGCACTTTGGGGTTCTGTCCTGTGATCCAGCCCGTGGCCAGGGTTGGTCTTCACACCATTCTAGGTAAATATAATTAATGTGGGTTCGTCATTGTACTGTTTTCCTTTTACTACCCTTCTTGCTTAATGAAAGTTTCTTATTTCATCTTACCTTAATCATATTCTTGTTGATTGATCAAGTTTCAATTAATGTAGTATGGACACAGACAGTTAATAATTTACATTAGATAAAGAATTTAAACCTTTCCCGAGTCTGTGGTTATTATATGAGTGCACATGTTATCTTACTACCTATTTTCTTCCTAACTCCCTTGACTCCTTAGGACTCTAGGTACCGGTGACTAGGATTGGTAAGTCAAATGGTATAGGTCCTGAATTATAAAAAAAACATTTTGATATGAGTGTAGGTTTACCTGTTCAATTGCGTATATAGTTTTTTTATGGGCTCAGGTGAATATGGTAAGACGGGCAGGTGAACTTGCGCTCTATCAGGGGCACTTCCAGCGGATGTGAACAATATCCCCCTCCATTGAGCCGTATCTCCAACACGTTGCAGATGGGAGAAGGGAGGACCTTTGGAGCCGAAGAAGCGACCAATGGCAGGGATGCTGTACCTTGAAATAGCTGAATTTGAGATGAACATCACTAAGGCACTTATTATGGTCGACGAGTAGATCTCCAAAGTCGATCTCCGAGTATGTAACCTGAAACCTGTCCGTCCAACATTCTCGTAGAGAGCGGACCAGCGTAATCGATCAACTGAAATTTCAAAAACGTAATGCGCTTCAGTGCTGATTGGATGAGCGCCAATCATTTAAAACTAAATACATATAACATGGAGATAGTCATATTGAACAACAGGACAAATCTGTGAAGCCAACTTTTTCGGCCCACAGAAATCGGCATAGTCCTCAACCAACAATATCGGCAAAATGTTTGGGTGTCGTTGTGGATAGTAAGTTAACTCTGAAGTGACAAGTTTGATCAGTGGTATCCAAACGTACATCTAAAATACTGAGAAAAATGGTTCCCCTCATCCAGACTGAGGTACAGCAATTATTATTTCCAGATTTGTCTATGCCAATTCTTTTTAATTAGGTTTATGGACTATCTCTTTGTACAGGTTACATGTAACTCAAAACGAGGCTGCAATATTTAAACTCCCTAGAGGTTTTGATGCTGCTCCACTGCTCCAGAAACGTAATAGGTTCCCAGTGAAGAAGTGCACTCATTTTAAAACTTGATGTTTTGTTTTTTAAAGCTAAGTGATTAGCGCCCCTCTTCCTGATTAAATATATTTTTCCACGTAATCTAAGACCTGCACATACCAACCAATTATAATCCCAAAATGTCAGAAAGTAGATTAGCAGTATTTGCGCCTGCAATATGGAATTCTTCACCTGAGGACGTTCATCATGAATCTGAATTTCAGCTATTTCCCAGACATCTTAAGACATTTTTTTCAAGCAACCATATCAACTTTAGTCACTTCTCCTCTAGTGAAACCATGCCCCTGTTGCCCCAAGTTGCTCCTAGTTTATGGTTTCTTGAAGCGCCAAGAAACCATTGTGAACATGCACTCTATAAGTAAAATTAACATAGCATAAAATAACATAACATGAACATAGGGTGGCTCAGTGAGTCAGTCACTCATTGTTGAAATATGCAAATGTCTGCAACTCATGAGTTCATTTTTATCAATGTTGACTCAGACAATCTTCTGACATCAATTAACTGGCCACCATGTTGTTGGTTCACAGTAGCACATGCCCGTTGCAGTGCTCAGAAACAGCAGAAGTGCAAACTTGATCTTACATTAATATCAAGAATTTTGGTACTGGTAAAAAACTATAACACATTGTCTCCCAAAAAATTATTTTTATTGCGGTAAGACCATTTAAAATGAAGAAACTGTCATAGGCACACGACATGGATTAGAGGTGGGTGAAGATTTCATTCTGCCTACATTGTCAGCCAATGTCAGAAAACCTCAGCCTTGGGGAAGATGGATAAAGTTTGTGATTCACCGAGGTATATAGGAAACTCCTGATCCGACCTTGCTATTAACAAACAACCTTCTGCTCCAGGATTTTCACTGTGCAGGACATCCTGAAGCAGGATATCCTTACAGCCTGCATCCCCCCCCCCATGGTCTTCAGGGAAGAGATGCCAGGGAGGGCTACACAGGGTAGCGCATGTGTGGGAGGCAAGGAGATGTGTCTGAGGAGTTTGCAGGGAGATGAATTCACATCAGGGGCAGCCAGGTGGGTAAGCCTCAAAGACTTGAAGGGCTTGTGGTGGAGGAGACAGACTGGACTTTGTCATGGGACGAGAGAGCTAAATGCAGACCAGCGCCAGTCCGCCAGTTTCCCATTTTCTGCTAGCTTAATGCCGGGGCGGCCCATGCAGGTAAGAGTGGTGGGGCCAGGTTGAAGGGGGATTCGACTGATTACCATGAGGGAAAATTAAATAAATAAGTTATTTGTCATCTGTTGAAATCACCCCCCATCCATCCCCACCGCCCCACCGCTCATACCTGCACGGGTCGCGGCTTGCTTAATTTCTGGAGGCATTGCGCAGATTGTTGGCTGGCATGGACTGTCTCTTCATTTTGACCATGTATACTTGACTTGCTCTCTTTTCGCCGAGCTGTAAAAACTTTTTTGTTTCTGTAGTTCTCTCCCTTTTTATTCTGTCCAGTTGTGTTGTGTAGCTACCTTGTCGGGCGCCAGGACGCTCCTTTGCTGGAGCATCTGTGCGCATAATAAATGAGCCTAACATAACATAACATACAAGGGGCAGCTTTTTTCCAGTTCTGTGCTTTTGTTTATTTCTGGTAACCAAGTGTGTCCGGATCTGCAAAATCCTGGAATAGCCCTTGCACTTTTAAGTTACTGGTCTTAGTGAAAGGAGCTGGTGTATCCCATAACACTCCAGCCCAATAACCCACCAGTCACCATTTCTGTTTTCAAATTGCAAAATATCATAGTAAGTTGGCCTTAAGAGTCTCCATCTCCGGCAATGAATGTCTGTGCCTAAAGGGTGCAACAGTGCTCATTCAATTGGTATAGTGCAATCATACCCCGAATGCGATGGAGGATAACAAATCTCAGGTCTAGAAAAAACAGTAACATACCACTCCAGTACCGTATGCATAGTACTGAAGTGACACTGGAGAGAAATTAGCCATAATTTCATTAGAAGTAGCTGTGGGGTCACTCAGGTCTTTTGTAGGAGACCAGTAACTTCCTGATGTACCGCAATGACCAAGGCAGAACTGTGACAATGTTGATAGTGTTCTGGTAGCCCAGTTGACATAAGAGTTTTTTGCCTGTTCTCTTAGGACAGTTATTCCTATTCCCTAGTACCTGTTATTCCTAGTCCCTAGTTTTGTCAAACGACCATCAGCTGACTCTCTCCTAAATTAAAACGCCTAATATTCTGTAGCTTTCAAATGGTGGCGGAATTTGCAATCACATTTTACAATTGTATTAATTTAAAGAAAACTTGATTGAAAAAAAAAGCATTTCGATTATCTCATTAGAATGTTAATGTCCAGGTAGCAAGTCCATACTGCATATTGTTGCCCTCTACCACTCCATTGCTTGCTTTCGATTGACACATGAACATTCTAAAGTTCTTACTGTATTTAGGGTCGACATTGTTAGCATTCTGACTGGGTTATACAACCTTGGCATTCCTCAAAGCTAAAGAAACACAAGCATTGGCAAAGCCTGTGGGCTTAGCTTGTATTTTCGCATATAAGCCAGACCTACTGATTTCGCCAAAGCTGTTGGGCACGCTGAATTTGTTTTTTAGCAGCGACCCAGCGTAAGAGCAGCAGAGCTGCCAGCCATGCTGAATCTTATCAGTGGCCTGGCCGCTGAATGTGGTTGCCTGGGACGTGGACTAGTTGTTCATCTAAGGAAAAAGTAATGGTCCTTTTGCATTCCTAGAAATTCACTTGTTTTGCAAATAAGTGAACGAACGAGTTGTGCAGAGAAAAAGCAGCAGAAAAGTATTCTTTTTGTATACAACATCTGCTCACGAAAAAGAGCTTAAGGCAAAAAAAATGTGATGGAGTGTACTTTTCAGGTGTAATATAGAATGCATTCCACTAGAGATACTTTCGAGGAGGTGGAAGCATGCGTCCAAACAGCCAATAGAATGTGTTAAGATCCTGGATGTGATTGACAATGTCTCAAGCGTTGGCTGAAAAGGCTCACCAAAGGATGCCAAGACCTTAAAAGGGCTTACTCGGGCCCACTCTTTTTGTGCTGAATATAAGTGGTTGCAAAAAAAAAAAATGTGCCGGATTCCCTACTTGTTGTAAGCTTGTATACTTTTCGCTTGTAAGCCAAACACATCTCTTTATGTTTGTACCTGTATTTCATTTATACTTTTTTCTTAAATCTTATTTCTATTTTCTCTCTCTGTTAGCAAAAGAGCATAGAAGGATAAAGGATTTTGTCCTATATTTACGAATTATATGTTGATTAACTATATGCTCTTAAAGTTACATAGATATTTGGTTGAAAAATCTATGTTATTGATTGATTCATTGCATAAGTTTCACTTTTTAAGTCACATTTGTTTTTTTTGGTATTTGTATGTACTGTGATGGAGTATGTATAATAGGTTTAATGTAAATGAATGTAAATGTATTTGTAATATATGAAAATTATGCACTATTTTTTCCTTTTCACTTTAAAAAAAAATTGCATGAGAAAATAGAAATAAGATTTAAGAAAAAAGTATAAATAAAATACAGGTACAAACATAAAGAGATGTGTTTGGCTTACAAGCGAAAAGTATAAAAGCTTACAATAAGTAGGGAATCAGGCACATTTCGTTTTTTTGCATTAACATGGTCCTGCCTGGCTCCTGTTCCTTTGGGCCAAACTCCTTTCTGTTTATAGAATATAAGTGGTTGGCATCAACAGACTTGAACATGCAATATGAAATTAGCAGGCGCTGCCTTGAGGTTCAATTAAAGTATTATCATTAATCCTGGCTATAAATTAGATTAAATAGTTCGGCCACAGCCGGTGCAGGTAAGAGCGGTGGAGTGGTGGGGCTAGGTGCGGAGGGTATGGAGGGGGGTATTTTGACAGACGATGACAAAGGAAAATTGAATAAATAATTAATTTCCCCTCGTCTTCGTCCGTCGAAATACCCCCTCACCCGGCCCCACCGCTCTTACCTGCACGGGCCGCGGCTGTATTTACTTTCTTACGTGCTTCAGCAGTTTGTTCCTGTGCATGTTAACACTAATAGTACTTATGATCACATGCTTGAACTAAGGTTTGTCAAAAAAAGAAATAAAAGGACAAATTGACTTCAGCATGGTTGCTGGAACTATGGCGCTATTAGCAATGTAAAGGAAAATCAGGGAAAATGTTCTCAGTGCTTAATTTGAGCCAGTGTGTGCTGGTGGGACCAACGGCACTCATTCTTGAGGACTGGCAATTATTTTTTCTCATCGGACATTTCCTGAGAGCAAGAACGGGGAAACCACAAATAGGTTAAAGAAGAAGGAAGAGAAAGACGGAAAAAACGTTGCAAAGGGAGAAAGCAAGAATTTCCAAGAAAGAGATAAAAGGGTGGGTAGTGTCTGGTGGACGATTCAAGAGGTGAGGTGATTTCAAGACTCTGCATCCTTGGTGCTCAGTGTGCCGGTGCCTTCTGAGCAGAGTTTGGGAACCAGCACTTATTCTTCTACAAATTAAGCACTGAATGGGTTTTAAGTTACTACTTTTCACTGTAGCCTCATAAAATGCTTCTAAATGAAACAGAAATATAATTGCCAATAGAACCAGGTGAGGGAAATGTATTGATAAGCTAGTACAAAGAGATGTCTTATTTTAAGGTCATCATCACTGTCTTATATGATTTACCCTTTTTGAAAAAGACAGGATATCGATTTGAACCCAATTATGTAACAATGGAATGGACAAGAGCATTTCAGGGCTGAGAAACCTTTCAAACTTATTAATTCTGATAAGGCTTGGCTTGATTCCTTCCTTGCACAACAGAATGTCTTAATGTGTTGAATTATGATAGCTGCGGGTAATTAAAGGATAACTAGCAGAGCAGTTTGGAATGAACTAATGCGCCTTTCAGCAGTCTTCTGATTCGCCGAAAAATCATGATGTAAGTAAATACAAAAATCACCTACATTTTAGAAATGTAATTACATTTAACTGTAAATGTATACAGAGTGATATGTGCTTCCTTGTTTCCAAACTCTGATATCTGGAACGCACGCGCTAATTTGTGAAGTTACCAGATCAGGGCCTGGTTCTGAATACTCCCGATGGTGCAGGTAACAGGAGTTCCTTGGGGACATTGAGGACTGCAATATATGGGGCAGATTTACAGGCCCCTTGTGCCACCGATACATCACTTTTTGTGACGCATGGGTGCCACATTACATGCCCTTGTGTCTGAATGATGCAAGAAGTCAATGTGAAAATGCAAAACCACATACACACTTTAACCACATCACGTACAGTCCAAAGCTGCATAAATACATAGCAGTGTAACCTAAAGTGCCAAGGGACACCAGATAGGAATGCATGCAAATATCCTACATAAGGTTGTGAAGAAAGATCAATAAGTAACACTGTCGACATATGCTCACATGGCATCTAACACAAATGAACTATTGAAAGGTGCAATGCATTGTAAGGAATGCATGGAAATAGCAAACCATCCAAATTGAATGTGCATGTGCCTTTATGTGTATATAAGTGTACATATCAATTACACACAGGATGCATGTATTGGTGCACCATGCGACAAAGGTACCTGTTCAGGGGCATGTCAACCAAATGAGTGATAATGCAGGGCCAAAGACATCAAACCATAATGTTAACAAAATGTGCAGGACCACTATGCCATGCAACTGACTCTCTTTCACACAGAATTGTTTTTGTCATACTCACATATTGAAATGTGCCCAGATGTGCAATGCACAATGTTGCAAAGTGTGCATCCAACCAAAACATTACACATGTATCATTTATACATTGCAACACCACACACCTTTCAGTCAAATAAAACATGCACTGTAAAGCACCATCCCTTGTCCTACACATCAATTGATAGACAGAAAGGTGTCACAAACAATGGGAAACTCAGGAGCAGATTCACGAGGAAATGCTGCTGCTTCGACTTGCAAGCCCTTTGGCTGTGCCACCGGAATGCAACATATATACAATAACATGTTACATTCCTGTGCTGTCCCCTGCACTGTTGCACAAACAGCTGCCATGTGCCTGCGCAGGCACTCCTGAACATGGTGCAAGGATGATTGTGTCCTGAGGAGATTGTGTTTGTGCAGGAAGGAGCACCTTCCTGCATAAACACTATCACTATAGGCATTTTCCACTTTCAATGCGTGCTGTAGAATGCAGCTCACATTGAAAGTGGAAAAAAACAAGGAGAAATGAAAACATTTATCTTCGTAGCGCCTTGCTATGCCTAGGGTGCCAGGAAAAGCCACGCAGGGTGGCTTTTCCTGTCCTTGTAAATATAGGGCAGTGTAATGCGCTGCCAGTGCATCACAAAAAGTGACGTAATGTCAGTGCAAGGGGTACGTAAATCTGACCACCAACTTTAAACACAACATGTAATCTGCACCAATTTAATTCAACATTACAATCTTTACAAACATGACGTACAACACGTGCCATGTATACTGATGTCACCCAAAAGTAACACATTTTACTTACTTTCCACTTACAGCTGATGAAGGATATGGCCTACAGAAGTGGTTGATGACACCATTTAGAAATCCACAGCCTGATCGACAAAAGGCATACAACCATGCCCATTGCAAAACTAGAAACATCATAGAAAGAAGCTTCGGGATGCTCAAGTCCAGGTTACATTGCCAAGATTTATTAGGCGGAAGGCTACTCTATTCTCCAGAAACAGTGTGCAAGATGATATTGACATGTGCAATCCTCCATAACATATGTCTCAAAACAAATGTGTCCTGGGATGAAGAGGAACAGCACCCTGAACAAATGGATGATGGTGATGATGAAGCATAAGAACGAGACATACTCCACACTGCAGCAGGGATAATACGTCGCACACACATTGTCACACAATTCTTCACATGATGTAGCAAATCTACTTTTGTAACAATATGCACCAATACCACAACAAAAAAATTAAATAGGAGCATCAACTTTGTGCCCATTTGCCTCACAGGTCATAAGATATAAATACATATGTGTAGATTAACATGAAATTGCCGCTGCATGCCAGTGCAAGCACTTTGACTGTGACAAGCTGTGGCACTTTTGAAGCATAGTCATGCTACATTTTCGCAATGATATGTTGCATTGTTGTGTACTACCTGCAAATGCGCACAAACAGCTGACATATGGTGGTTCAGGCATCCTTGCACCATGATCTAAGGATGTCTGTGTAGTGTGGATGACATGCATAGCTGCAGAAGGTGGAACCTCCCATCACACACTAAAACACAGGGGTTAATTTAAAAGCCACTTGTGCCACTGATGTGTCACATTTTGACATGGGAAAAGTGGTGCACCTGCCCCGCAAGGGTCCAGAAAAGAAGCCACATTGTTCCTTGCTGTGACATGGTAAGAAATGTCCTGCAGGTAGTGCCAAAGATGCTTGATGCAATGTTATCCTCCTGCTGGCAAGTCCAACCTAAAAGTACCGCAAACAAACTAAGCAATTTCTCCAACAATATGTACACAATCCCATGATGTACGTGAATGTTGGTGACAGGAACATGCACTGGGACAGGAACAGACTAATTTGCATATAGCCAGGTTCTGAACTGGGATGGTGCAGTGAGCTAAAAAACGGTGTTGGATCTAGCCCTGATCTCTTGACTGGGTGAGAGTATTCTGCTTAATTCAGAAACTCTGTCCATCACCACCCCTTGTTGTTAAATATTTTGTCCACCCTAAGCGTGGAAGGGTATACTCAGATGTGAGTCCCTTGCTCATTGCACCATCAGGATTCAAGCAAGCCGGGCCGACGACGGCTGAAATGCCAGAAACCGGTCCCCGGAAGCTTGTTTCCTTCCCAGTGTAAGAATTGGCTTGGTAGTTTGGTTTGCCCTGTTCCCATCATGCACTGGGACAGGAACAGACTAATTTGCATATAGCCAGGTTCTGAACTGGGATGGTGCAGTGAGCTAAAAAACGGTGTTGGATCTAGCCCTGATCTCTTGACTGGGTGAGAGTATTCTGCTTAATTCAGAAACTCTGTCCATCACCACCCCTTGTTGTTAAATATTTTGTCCACCCTAAGCGTGGAAGGGTATACTCAGATGTGAGTCCCTTGCTCATTGCACCATCAGGATTCAAGCAAGCCGGGCCGACGACGGCTGAAATGCCAGAAACCGGTCCCCGGAAGCTTGTTTCCTTCCCAGTATAAGAATTGGCTTGGTAGTTTGGTTTGCCCTGTTCCCATCATGCACTGGGACAGGAACAGACTAATTTGTATATAGCCAGGTTCTGAACTGGGATGGTGCAGTGAGCTAAAAAACGGTGTTGGATCTAGCCCTGATCTCTTGACTGGGTGAGAGTATTCTGCTTAATTCAGAAACTCTGTCCATCACCACCCCTTGTTGTTAAAGATGAAACTGTCGAAGCACAGACAAACTCACAGGGATGCTCCACATATTTGTTTCACACTCAGTGAACTGTGATGTGGAAGCGACACAGCATTTACAATGTCCAGGTATAGGTGGCACAACATTGCTGTACTCAATGTGAAAGGAGTTACATGGTCTGGTAATTACCTGCATGTGTCACGCTAACTTTTATTTTGCATAGAATGTACATATGTCTGGAATTCCAACACGATTGTGCATCTGTTCATGTTCCTTAGGTGGACCACAGCCATATACACAGGATGAGGTCCACACATTTGACGACCTTATCTCTACCAGTGAATATAATTCATCGTTGATTGTGATGTTGATGATGTGCAAGGATGGAAGCTTGACTCTGTATGTGGGCAGCTATAGTATGATCACTACATCCAGCTGCAGTCTCAACTTGTTGAACATTATCAAGGTTCAAAGACCATGATGAAACACATTGTTAATGTTGTACTGTGTGGAGACATGCGTTCACATATTAAAAGCCATGAAAGTGTCAGACAGGCCTTCCCTCAATCCACAATGCAAAATGGAGTGCCCATTACCACTTAGACTCGAGTAGCAGAAGCAGAAGCCAAGCAGAGACAGCAGCATCAGATGGATGATGTTTGGAGAGGAAGGCATGCTTACCACATTCCTCACTACGTGTGGGTAGTGGTGTTGTGCTCAATCGTTGAACAGGATGGTGTTCCTGGGTTGCAGTGTGGGTGCAAGGTCGGAGTCAGCTGGTCTAGGGAAGTACATGGGTTGCAATGCTTTTTCACATAGAATCAATGCAATAACACAAAGCACAAACTGGCCATGCTCAGTGTCTATCATTGTCATATGTCTTTTCACGATTTTGACATTTTAAGTGTGAACAAGTTTAGTTATCTGACTGTTATTTGCCATCCAAGCCTCAAATATCTGATGTATCGTACCAGGAATACCTGATCAATGTCACACTTTCAAACGGCATCCATAGACCATTCTCATTTGTATGCAAATGAGCTACAGGAATGACAGTCTGCCTTATGTATTTGGATCGGGTAATCCTTGTGCTGTGTTACGAACAATATTTAGATGTGTCATCACACAAGTGTCGCACATCTTGTACTCAAAAATTGCCTTCACAGTCCTGACTCTGTAGGACTTAATTCATGATGCTCTAATGAATCCTTGGTCCATTATCATGGGATTAAGTAGCTGTAATCAAACAGTAGCTATGTTTTGTGTGTGGTAGATTGAACAATGTACACAAAACCAAGAGTCAAAGTTTTGAAGGTAGGTGCATGTATGCTTAATAAATATGCCCCGGTGTAGTTCACCCTGTTAGTACTACATGGCATGCTGCATGCCAGTCAACATGAGTAGTGTCATCAATTCTGAGGTTCATCGTTGTTGAGACAGCAGCCACATATATGCTTCCAAAAATGGGAATTGCTACTACAGTGCATTACTCTGTGGATGTGTGAACTCAACGGTCCAGCGGCAAAGATGTCTAGAAAAGATGATCTTCATCCAGGACACACTGTGACACTGTCTGATCTCAGCAGTTGTTGTAGATTAAGGATCACATGACTACATGATTTTTACATGGGGAGCCAGATCATGTAATTTTTTTGTGGAAATGATCAAAGGCCATGATATATGTTAACTGGTTTCTCATTTCTCTAGCTTTTCATAATCATGATTTACGTAGAATCATGACATTCAGCAGACTGCACAGTGCGTGATGAACCAACTGAGTGGTATTGTATTGGGTTGTGTGGGCCATACAGTGACCAGATGATTGGCCCTAATGTTGGAATCATCGCACAAGATAGCTTGCATTTCATAACTACATTTCTCAGTTATGTACAGATTGATTGACTTATGTGTACATCTTTCCATACAGATAACATGAGTGCGGAGGAGAAAGGGTGTTTCCTCATACGTAAGACCCGATACTCCCACACTTGTGAGGTAGCGAAGGGGTTTCGATGGACCTCTCGCCAGTATGACAAACAGAAGGCAGCAAATACATGGCTTAGCAACGCCCCAGACAATATTGGAAAGAAAGGCAATGGCAAGCTTTCAGGCCAGCATCCTGGACCATCTAAAGCACCGTCCCCAGCCCCGGGAGCTGTCAATGCATCCCCCTCTACATCGGGACAGTGTTGTGGACATGGAATATCCAGCCAAGATGTGGATTTAAAAAAAAATAAGATTGTTGGACTTGAGAAGTAGATGGCTGCAATGTCTGACAAAATGGACAAAATGCAGCAGTGTGTGGACCATCTGTTTAGCCTGATCTGATGGGCTGTTTGTATACATTGTAATATATTGTGTGATGTTTTATAATTAGGAATTCTTTTATTGTAGATGTAGCATTGTTAATATAGGTAGTCATAGCTAGTTTAGTTAGGTATTTCTTATTAATAACTTTATTCTTTTTATCCATAAAGTATTTTATAATATTTACGGGTGGGTGGGTCCTTTAGTGTGTGCTTACATGTTTTCATTAAAAAAAGAAAAAATACAAAAACATCTATATGTGTTTTAATACATTTCTACTTAGTTTATGTATAAGATAAGTGTGTGTATGTCTATTGTGCATTGATGTGTTAAGGGGGGTGGGGCTGTTGTTTAGTTCTCTCACTTGATTCTTGTTTAGTTTAGGATGATTTGAGTTAAGTTAGGTAGGTTAGGCATAGGTAGTATAGATAGGTTTTTAGAGTTTAAATTTGTTTATAAGATATTTTAGTAAGAGTGTTTCAGATGATTGCTGATATACCTTTCCTATTTTATTGTTATTAAAATAATGTTATTTAACAACCTTTGACAATATTCTTTGATAGTCAGCATTTAGAATGTTGTATGTGTGAGTAATTGGGCACATGGTCAGTGAACACAGATTACTGTTTGAGTGTATCATATTTTTTAATTCTAGCAGTTTGGTGCTCCATGTATGAATATTTATACATGTTAATCCAAAACATGTGCTTCAACATTTTGGTGTGCACACTCTTGGGTCTTCACATACATATGATTCTGATTCAAATCATGAGTCTCAGACAACCTCTCCATGTGTATCCATCACAAATCTGTGTCATATATGTATGATGTTGCTATATGTAAGTGAAATATGGGTTGTCTCTTACACAGATGTGCAGAACGTACACACTACACATTATCTCTCTCGGTGTTGTCAAAAGCTATTACCTGTTAATAGATAAGTAGTCACTGTGTTACGAGTGGCTAATTCATATGACTGGACAACCCAATGTCTGTATACAGGCGGATTTGAGTGGCACGGCTGGAGTAAGAAGTACCCTGGTCAAACTTTGACCACATCTTGTTTGCTGGTATGAATAATTTCATGGGCTATACAAGTTCATAATTTTAACACTTCATCATTAATGTTTTATGTGCAGTTTTATAATCCCCATGCGTTGCCTGTACGTCCATTTTTGCGACACACTGACAGCGCTTTTCTCTGCCCCATATATACTAACCCTGGGCAAAGCACTACGCTATGCTTGCGTAGTTTGCGAAGTGTGCGTAACTTTGCACTACCCGAACTGCATGTAACACAGTGCAAACATGCGTAGCGTAGCGTAGTGCAGCATTCATTTTTTGCTTGCTCTCGGTCCTCAACGTCAAGTTGGCAACCGCGAGCAAGCAAAATGACATCCTGGTGAGACTTTTTCCTCATTCGCGATCAGCAACATCAAGTTGCCTATCGCGAGCGTGGAAAATAAACCTCCCGGCGAGATTCTCAACGCGGGGAGGACAGGTTTCTCATTGCGAGTGGTCACAAATGCTCGCGAAAAACTACCAATCCTCGCTGAGAAAGCTGCTGCTCGAGTAAAATCTCCTCGAGCGGCAGAAAACTACATCTCGCTCTGTGCAAGATGCTGTCTTAAATGATTGCACAGTGTCGGATGCTTGTCCGCACTGTGCAATCATTGAAACGGCATCTTGCACAGTGCTAACAGGGTACTTCACAGTTCATGTAGTGCTACGCATAGCTCGCATTGTGCGAAGTGCACTTCGCATAGCTACGCGCAGCGCTACTTCGCGAACTACACCCAGGGTTAATATTTACAAGGATGGGAATAGCCACCCTGCCTGGCCTTTCATTTCCTCCCATTCTTCCAACTACAAGCGGAGAATAGCCTTCTTTCTAAGCACTTTACCATTTTAGGACACTTTAACTTCCATTTGGAAGCATCTGAGGATAAGAATATAACCAATCTGCTTGATATTGCAGAATGGTCAAGGAGGCCACTCAATTAGCTGGACACGCGCTTGATGGCCTTTTTACCAACTATCCTTCCCTGACAATTCATAATATAGCTCCTGTTGTTTGGTTCAATCACTTTGTTATTTCTTTTACCACGGTAAGTCCCAGAGATCACTCATATCTGGCCAAATCTTCGGGGTTCATTAGGTATAAGTATTAGAGTGACCTCAATCCTGGCATCTTAACTCAGACTTTAGAGTAATATCTACCCCCTATATCATTTGAGGCAGAATCTGCTGCTATCAGCTATACTAATTGGTTATCAGATACTTTCAGGGATCTAGCTCCCACTAAAATTCAGTGCTCTCATAGAAAGGACATGTATCGGGTCTAGAGATTCATCAGTCCAACAAGTACCGACTTGCACCCACCTGGGTGATCCACTAAAGAACGACAAGTACCAGATTCCCGAGGGGCGATCCGGAGGAGGGGCTAGCGGTGTGCGCTCCATTGATGACTAAACACAATATGGCTCCCTTGAGCTTTGGGCCGACGGGCTCTTGGACGACGCACCTGCGTGCCGGTTCTGGCATCGAGGCCTTTGACGGTTGTGTGGCGGCCTTCTCTTCCACCCCTAACAATCTTTCTCTACTGATGAGGGAAGTCATCCCGAAACCCGAGACATGTCTCGGGCGATATCCTAAAACCCGGGACATGTATCGGGTCTAGAGATTCATCAGTCCAACAAGTACCGACTTGCACCCACCTGGGTGATCCACCAAAGAACGACAAGTACCAGATTCCCGAGGGGTGATCCGGAGGAGGGGCTAGCGGTGTGCGCTCCATTGATGACTAAACACAATATGGCTCCCTTGAGCTTTGGGCCGACGGGCTCTTGGACGACGCACCTGCGTGCCGGTTCTGGCATCGAGGCCTTTGACGGTTGTGTGGCGGCCTTCTCTTCCACCCCTAACAATCTTTCTCTACTGATGAGGGAAGTCATCCCGAAACCCGAGACATGTCTCGGGCGATATCTTAAAACCCGGGACATGTATCGGGTCTAGAGATTCATCAGTCCAACAAGTACCGACTTGCACCCACCTGGGTGATCCACTAAAGAACGACAAGTACCAGATTCCTGAGGGGCGATCCGGAGGAGGGGCTAGCGGTGTGCGCTCCATTGATGACTACTCTCATAGAAAGGAGCATAGGGCTCCGTGGTTCACTGAAGCTTTGAATCTCGAAAAACAAGCCTGTGGAAGCCAAGAAAGGATATGGAGGAGAAAGTATGATGAGCATGATAGACAGGCATACAAGAGAGCACTAGCTAAATATAAATATGTGATCATCAAGGAAAAAAGTTACTATTATACACGATTAACAGATAATTCCCCCAACTCTTCCAAGGAATTATTCCAGGTTGTTAAGAAACTTACTACTACTTCCAATAATAACAACTCTTCTCATAGCCAAACATTTTGCAATGTCTTGGCAAATGTATTGAAAGAAAAAATTAATGGGATTTTTAAAGATTTTGATATCCACAACCCGCAACTTTCAGAACAATTCAATCCGAGTGAACAGGGTGACTGCTCATTTCTTAATTTTTCTGCTACCACACCAGAACAAGTGAGCTCTCTGCTTCTGCAAAGTAAATCAGGATCCCCTTATGACCCCTGTCCGGTAAAGATTTTGAAATTGGCTCCAGACATTATTGCACAGAATGTATCGAACATCTTTAATACTATGTTCTCCACAGGCACTTTCCCTTGCATCTGAAAACAGGCTTCCATCCTGCCTCTCTAAAAAAATCCAATCTGAGCTGTACTGATACCACGAATTACCATTGAATTGCACGCTTGCCTCTCCCCGCTAAAATCTGTGAAAAGATTATGGATACTGAGTTATTCAAATAAATTCAGGATAACCAGCTCCTAGATACCATTGAGTTCGGCTTTAGACCAGGACATAGCACAGAGACTGCCCTGGTCAACGTAACGGAAGAGGTGAAAAAGGCAGTGGATAATGGAGGTTCGGCAGTCCTGATTCTTTTAGATTTATCGGCTGTCTTCGATACAGTAGACCATACTACTCTCATCAACAGCTGAGAGGAAATAGGAGTGATGGGTACAGCATTGGACTTATTCACCTCTTTCCTTAGAGATAGAACACAAACAGTAGCTCTAGCGCAATTCAATTATACACCCTTTTCTTTGCCTTGTGGAGTCCCTCAAGGATCATCTTTGAGCCCAACGCTCTTTAATGTTTATGTAGCTAAGCTGATAATTGCTGGTGATAACAATGATACGTCGGGCCTCCTAAGATCCGAAACTATATTAAGGCGGTTAGTGGCTGGATGAGTAGACACTGCTTGAAACTTAAATCAGGTAAAACAGAGATTATTGTTTTCAGGAATCCCTCTCCAGCTTGGTCCCTTAATTGGTGGCCAAAGAATCTTCCTCTTCCTACACTTCCTGTCACCAAAGCTAAGAACTTGGGAGTCATTATTGACGACAACCTCAATATGAGTGCCCAACGTCCTCAGCTTATTACATCTTAAAATTGATCAGGAAAGTCCTGCCATTCATCCCTGACAGGCACAGGAAAACCGTGATTACTGCGAAAGTCCTATCTAAATTGGACTTTTGCAAGTCTCTATCTAAACAGTCTAGAAAAACACATGAGAAGACTACAGGGGGTTCAAAATGCAGTTTCTAGAATGATCCTTAACCCCCCTAAGTTTCACTCTATTTTCCAGGGACTTCGTAAGCTACACTGGCTGCCTATTTCCAGCCATACCAAAATTTAAAGCCCTTTGCCTTGCATATAAAGGAATGCACAATACGGGGTCGGACTTTCTCAGATTGGCCTTAAAACAATATATTCCCAACAAAGGACTCTGCTCTGATAATGCTAACATTTTAGCCGTTCCTAAATTTAAAAAGATGTAATGGGGTGGCAAAAGCATTATCTACAGCATGGCCAAACTTTGGAACAGTCTTTCATCGCATATTAGAGCATTCCTTCGTTAATGGCATTTACGAAGGAGATAAAAACTTGGTTATTTAACCTCTGAAACTGCCTCTAGCCTTCCCTCTCAGATAGCGCCAAGACACCCTCGGGTATATGTGCGCTTTAGAAAATTCCTTAGCATAACATAACATAATAATAATGTGCCCCCAGGACGAGATAGACTCCAAGATTGGTTGAAGAGGCGAGGTGCGCCTCCAATGTTGCCTTTACATTCTGGAAGCAGTATGTTCCACATATCTGGACCCCTGACTAGTGTTCAGATACCACTCCATACGGGCATCTTGTATGATTCAGGCTTATCAAGGCCGGCACACTCGCCTGAGAGTTTCACCCAGACCACTTCATAGTGCTGTACACCGCTTTGGACTATTTTGTCATCTATACTGCTCAGTTGTATACTTAGCATTAAACACTTTTCCTGGACGCACTATACAGCAAATCAGATACATGGAAAATACTATAACTATATTTTCCTTTAATTTAGTCCAACCATAGGCACCAAATAGTGAAGAAAAAGCATTCCTAGTGCAAAATCACCCAACTCCTAAGCCGAGGTATACATCTTTGCCACCTCTCTCCTTACTATACTATTTGTTGGCAGATATTTATTAATATGCTTCTTTAAATGGTGTCTAATACAGGGAAGTAATAGGCCCAAATAAAAAGACCCTCCCCAACCTTCATGCAGCTAAGGGTAAACCACTAGTAATGAGGGCCAAGAGGCGTTGGCCAGACTGAATACATGGGTGCAGTTACTTTGTCCCATCTCTCGCAATCCATTTGATGCACGACTTAATTTAATTTAATTTCTATATCCTAATTACCTGTGCCCTCTTTTTACCCATAAAGCTGGCAGCTTATTAACTGAGGTAGAGGTGTTGCAAATCGAACCATTCATCACTAGGACAAATTGTTTACATATTTGCTCATACACTATTGTTGAAAGCATCCCTGTAGGGTGAACCTTCCCCTCCAACAGAACACCCCAATGGTACCATTATTTCATCTCTGTATTTGCATCTGACATCAGTACCCCTCTGGCCAGAAAACCAGGTTATCCTCATTCACCTCAGACCACAGTGGGCATACAAGCCACCCGTACCGTTACTCGATGTTAGAGAAGCATAGGCTGTTGGATGGGGACCGAGAGGAAGCGCCCCGCCTACCGGTACTACAGCAGGCTAGGATGACACTGACCCCAAAGTGAAGGGGTATGGTCACTCTCACATTTGGTCCAGGTGACACTGGCGACTGTTGATGTTGGCAGTGGGAGGAAAAAGGGTGCCCAACACAGTTGGGAGAGTTACAGAGAGGCATAATCATAGGATCCATTTTTTATGTTTTACATATTGGAGGCTTTCCAGTCATGCAGAACTAAGCATTAGACCATTTAAGTAAGAAATCCCATAATGCTTTCTTTTTCCTGCTCTGAGTCCTGCACAAATCCATTTTAGAAGTCACGAACAATGAGGACAACCACTCAGTATGTAGAAGGGATCTGGAAGGGCCCATGACTTTACTGGATATTCCACATATTACCAAAGTAAGATTATTTTGGATTGGGTGGCCTAAAATATCTGTGGTGGTTTTGCCTACTCTTTCCCAAAATCCGCTTAAACATATGTACTTCAGAGGCTCTCTCCATGCCACATTTTTTACAATCACTACTAGAGGTCCATCTGTCATTTTAGACAGCCTTAACGGAGATAAACAGGCCCGATGAACTGTGAACAAACGGTTCCGTCTGAGCCAAGTTGGTTTTACGGTGGCAAACAAGATGCTGAAGGGTCTTTGCCAAAGATGTTCCCATGGTTCCTTTGGTAAGCTGACAGGTGATCACTGTTTTGAATAGAATATAACAAGAGTCAAACTCAAAGGCAGCAAAGGCATCCCGTGTTGTGTTGCAGAAGAATGTTTTAGACAAATTCAACAATCTGAAATATTTGATTCCTTGTCGGTGGCCGTGCAGATCCTCAGTAAGCTTGGTATTTTTGTTAACCCATTCATTTCGGAAACTATAGATCATACAAGTAGATGAGGACGGTTGTTAGGGTAGTCATTTATTTATGTTTATTTTCAAAGTTTTATGTAGCGCAAACAAGATCCTTACAGATATCAGAGCGCTTTACATAAATATGAGATATGAAGACAAAAAGAATAATTAACAGGCATTTTGTGCAAATAGAGAATGGTGCAAGGTAACAACATGTGAATGGGTGGTCGGTTCAGACAATGTAATACAAGGGAGAGATAAAGAGTCACAGTATTTCCACAGATTATGTTCATGTGAATTTAGCCAAGAGGATCCATTTGACTTCTTTTTTGAAGGATGCCGTGGATGAGATAAGTCTTGTTTCTGGAGGGAGGGCATTCCAGATCCTGGGTGCCATCCCTGAGAAGGAGTGTTTATATGTTTTTTTCTTGTGGAATCTTTGTGGTTTCAAAAGGAGAGTGTCAGCGCTTCTTGTGGCTCTTGAGCCTCCTGAAATTGTCAATTTCTGAGCGATGTAACTGGGCGAATTGTGGTGTAAGGCCTTATGAGTAATGCACGCGATTTTCAGTTGTATTCTGGCTTCGAATGGTAGCCAATTCAGAGATTTTAAGTCAGGAGAGATGTGTGAGCGTTTTTTTGATCCAGTGATGAGTCTCGCTGCAGCATTAATAGAGGCTCCTAAGGGTGCGGTTGTTGATAGGGGGAGGCCGCAGAGGGCGGCACTTCCATAATCAATCCGAGGGATAACTACCGCTTGGACTGGAGTCCTAAAGTCGTTGGCTGGGAGGAAGGGTTTCAGCTTCCTCAAGGTATTGATTTGGAAATTGGCTCCCTTCGTTGCATTGCTGATATGTTGTTGCATATTGAGATTGCAGTCGAGGGTTATACCTAAAGATTTTGCTGAGTCTACAATGATAGGTCGAACGTTGAATGCAGTGAGGTGTTTAAGCCAATCCTGAGCGATGGGGAGTTTGGAGGGGGGTGCTATTAGGAGCAATTCTGTTTTTAGAGCATTAAGTTTAAGAGGGTTCTCTGCCAGCCATGTCTGTGTGTCCTTAAGTATTGAGCTGAGAAGTTTGATGTCTACAGGGGATTGTAGTTTAAGGTAGAGTTGGGTATCGTCCTCATACATGTGAAATTGCACATTAGAAGCTTGAAGCAGTGCGGTGAGTGGATCCATGACTAGATTGAACAGAGTTGGGGATAGGGAGGATCTTTGCGGGACACCTAGTGTTACTGGAACGGGTGTGGACATAGTGTTGTTAATCTTGAATTTCTGAGTACGGTTATGAAGGAAGGAGGTGAACTATTTGAGTACTGTCCCTGAAAGACCTATTCTGATATTCGACAGCTTGAGTAAGTTCTCATGTTTGACCGTGTCGAAAGCTGATGAAAGGTCAAGTAGAATGAGGAAGCAGGTACCATTTTGATGAAGAATTTGAAGCGCGTCATCAATTATGTGTGTCATAGCTGATTCTGTGCTGTGGCCTGCACGGAAGCCTGATTGGTGTCGGTTGAGGAGGTCAAAATGCTCAATGTGTTTTGTCAGTTGGAGGTGAGCAAATTTTTCTAACAATTTGGCTAAGGTATGGATATTGGAGATAGGGTGTTAGTTATTAGGGTCGGTAGGGTCTGCAGTGGGTTTCTTTAGTATGGGCGATACTTGTCCCACTTTGAGGGTGTCCAGGATGCATCCTTGTTGATGTGGACTGTTAATGATTTTGGTCCAGAGCCGGAGAAGCCACGGGATAAAGTCCATTACAGCATTTGCAGGTAGAGGGCCCGAGAGGTGATTGGAGAACTTCAGGATACTGAGGATCTTGCCTATAGATTCTTCCGTGTAAGTATCAAAGGATGATCATGTAGCATTGTTTTTTAGTTTAGTGGGTGTTTTGCTGAGGGGGCTGGAGTATAGGCTTAGATCAGTGAGGAGATCATTCTTGATGTTATCTGTTTTTAGTTTAAAGAAGGTAGAGAATTCTTCACAGGACAGTAGAGTGCTGGTTGTGTTATGTAATCACTGAGGTTCGTCCTTGGATTGAGTTTTGATTAGCTTATTTATTTTTTTTGGTCGGTTTTTTGCTTGGTCTAGTTGTTGGCTAAAGAAGTCAGCTTTCGATGGTTTGATTTTTCTAAAGCACGCATTTCTCTTTTTCTTTAGTGTTTTGAGATGCATAGCTGAAGGGGCAGATCTCCAATTGCGTTCAGCTAGTCTCATAGCTCGTCTATTTTCGATAAGCAGACCGTCGTACCATGGTTTTGAGTTTTTAGAGGAGACTCTCTTTAACTGAAGGGGGCAACTTCGTTGGCTATCGTGGTCATTGACTTGAGGTAGTGGTCGGTGAGAGCCTGGACATCATTGGTGCCGTTAGGGGGTAGAAGAAGATTGTAGCTGGGAGAGGGAGAAGAGTTGGGATTGAGTTTCTTCAGGTCTCTTTTCCAGGCCTTGGGTTTGGTGGATTGAGCCGGGCTGAGTTTCATATATTCATTGATGAAGAATGTGATAATGTGGTGGTCGGACCAATCACAGGGTTGGATTGAGTCTAGTTGGGTGGCGTCACCTTTGGAAATGATGAGGTCCAGGATAGAGCCTTTGCCATGAGTGGGGCTATTGTTGATTTGGGTGAGGTCTAGGGCGTTGAGGAAGTTTTTGAGACTATTGACCACCGAGTCGTTGTGATCATTCCAATGAAGGTTGAAATCACCAAGGAATATTTGTGAGTTTTGTTGACCCAAGTTCGTTGTGATCATGTCAATGAGGTGTTCAGTGAAGGTGAGGTTGTCTCCTAGTGGGTGGTAGATCATATGCAGAGAGCATACTGGATTACCCTCACTGTTGACGTCGAGGCAGATGTGTCCACAGGAGGAGAATGTAGGGGAGATGGCTCTAGTTAATGAGAGGTTGCTCCGGTGAATACATGCTATTCCACCTCCTGTCTTCTTGCCGGACCTGTCTAATCTGATGATGTGATAGTTAGGGGGTACTAGAATGTCAATGAGAGGGGAGGAAGATTCTGTTAACCAGGTTTCGGTGAGTATGGTCAGGTCGAGGTCAAGTGCGATAATGAGGTCGGCTATGTCAGATGCGTGTCTAGGGGCAGATCTACAGTTAAGTAGTGTGCATTTGAGCCGAGGGGTGATGAGGGAGGCGGAGGGGTCCAGAGTGAGGGTGACTTTTTTAAGATTATTAGAGATAGTACCTATATTATTTTGTGTAGGGGGTCTGTGAGGGTTGGAGTGGATAGTAGGGATGGGAAGGTGTGTGGTGGCTGTGTGGGCCATGGGAGCGGTATCATAGGAGTGTAGGAGGGACTGTATGTCAAACCGTGTAAGTGGATTGATGCTTCGAATAGGGCTGGTGGAAGAATTATGGGCAGGAATTGAGGTCCAGTAAGGAGGGTTGTGTTTGTGTGAGCGTGTAGGAAGGGTACAGGGCTTGCGGGATAAGAGGGTACTAGGTGGTGAGGGGTGTCTGGGTTGATTCGCAAACAGCTCTTTGAAAGTTTGTAGCTCATCTTTAATTTGGAGAAGGGTGGACATAATCTTGGCCAGAGTGGAGTTAGGAACAGTAGTGGTGGGGGTGGTAGAGCGTGGTATAAGTTGAGGAGATTTGGCTTGGTTCAGTGTGAGAACTGATGAAGGTGTTGGGAGAGTATGGGGAGGAAGTGGGAAGAGTGTTGGGTATGTGTTAGGCGTGGGTGTAGAGGAAGTTGGGGTGGGTGGTGGAGGAAGAGGAGGTGTGGTAGGAGTTTCAATAGTGGGTACGTGGGTGACTCCAGTGATGGGGTGGGGGGGGAAGGATGTGTCATTATGAAGCAGTGCCCGGGTAGGGGGAAGGATGGTATAGGAGATGGGGGGACTAGATGTGAGAGGAGGCGGGGTGGTGTTGGAGGAGGGAGGGCTAGATGTGAGAGGAGGCAGGGTGGTGATGTGAGAGGAGGAGGGGGGACTAGATGTGAGAGGAGGCGGGGTGGTGATGGAGGAGGGGGGCTAGATTTGAGAGGAGGCGGGGTGGTGATGGAGGAGGGGGGGCTAGATGAGAGAGGAGGCGGGGTGGTGATGTGAGAGGAGGAGGGGTGACTAGATGTTAGAGGAGGCGGGTGGTGATGGAGGAGGGGGGCTAGATGTGAGAGGAGGCAGGTGGTGATGGAGGAGGGGGGCTAGGGGTGGGAGGGGATGTGGTCGTTCCTAGGGAAATGATAGGTTGGTTAGGGGGTGAGTTAGCGGTTACATGTGGGTTGGAAGTAAGTAAGGCTTAGGTGGAGAGAGGAGTTGTGTATTGTAGGGTGGGGTAGAAGGGTTGAGGGAGGCGTGCGGCTCTGGGCATCTAGAAGGCAAGGGGGCTGGAGGTGGGAGGGTGGGGTAATGAGTAGGTGATGAAATGGTTTGGGTGTTAGGAGTTGGGGTAGGTTAGGAAGGAGTAAGTGGATTGGATACATGCTCCTTAATAATGGGAAATATGTTATCGAATAGGTTAAGGCTATGATCCGTGGACTGAGTGAGAATAGTACTGTTATTGTAGATGGTTGCTGTCACTTGTAAGAGTTGTGATGGTGCAATAGAAATCAGTAGACCATGTGCGGACTTCCTCGTGGAGGAAACCATGAGTAAGGTGAGGAAGGCTTTCCTCCATTGTGCTCTGCGTTTAGTGTAGAAAATGATGTCGGTGGTCGTGACTCCATTATGAAGTGAAAAATAAGGGTCTGCAAAAGGGGTTGCTGGGTGGGATTTCAGAAAGTTGTGTTTGAAACTTTTGGCAGATTTTTTTAGTGAGCTTCGGGGGGTAATTGATTTTGTAGGTGTGGGTGCCTGTGAGTTCCATGGTGAGAATTATGGTGTAGATGAGGTAAGTGTGTAGAACTGTAGAACGAGGTGTTGATCTGATGCGTGTAGGGGGGAAATAGCAGCTGAAGAGAATGTGATGAGGATGCCGGAGGTGAGACTAGTCTAAGATGGCCAACACCTTAGGGAAGAAAGAGAGTGGCTATATTGTCCTTTGTCTGTTTCCATGAATTGTGCGAGGAGGAGTTATCCTGTCTCACTTTCTCTATCTTTCATGGGATGAGGAGATAAGTCCTGTTTCCATTATGATAAATAGGTTAGGAATTGTGAGAGGAGGCGAGTAGTCCTGTTTCAGTTTCTCTTAAACTCATGGAGATGAGTCCTTTTTCCATTAGCATGGAAAGGTCGTGGAGGTGGGGAGTCAAGTCCTATAACTGTTTTGATGATCCCAGTAAGACAATGTTTTTACCAGGACTAAGTGATGGTCAGTGGGGGGGGAGGTGATTTGCTAAATGTGGTTTATGACCACAGCCATTTTGAGATGCAAAAGAAGTCATGGTTCTCCTGGGGATGATCAAAAATACGTGAGAAGAGGAGACAAACAAAAATAGGAGAGGCAGAAAGAGAGCAAGTAATAATAAAAATAAAAATAAAAATAAAACCAAACAGTATCTTCATGTGGAGAGCTCTGTCGTCTCGAGGGTCGACCAAAAAGAAGCAAGCACAGGTGTTGTCAAGCCTGCGACAGGCTCCGTGGCAAAGGACCAAAAATAACGGCCCAAAAGGAATGTGTAGACAGCGCTGCTATGAATAAAGAAACTTTTCTTGGGGGGCGGAGCAATGTGGAGAGAGCGCTGCCCTGCCGTCTTTTCCGCGTCGTCGAGTAGGCTCTGCACCCCACGTCCCCAGTCGCGATGGCCAAAACCTTGCGGGGAAGGATCCCAGCTCCCGTTGCGCCGACACTCACCTCGGATGGTGGCGAGACAAGCAAACTTGCTCCATAGTAGAGCGCCGAGGGACGAGTCCGCAGGAAACCACAGCGCAGCTCCCGATGGCTCCGACGGTGGAAGTGAGCTCCAGGGGAACTGGGGCAGGCAGCTGCCTCCCGGCAGGCTAGTATGCCCAATTTGTTTGTCAGCATGGTTGCTTTCCATTCTAATTGTTTTGCCTGTGCAGTTGGACCACTTTGTTCTTTCTTCTTCACCATCACTAGGCCAGGAGAGGTCACCAGTACTTCAAGGCTTGGACCAGATAGTAATGGGTCATGAAGATGGACTTACTGTATGGCGTGGGTGCAGGGTGTATCAAGGGCCAGCATCCTTGATGCCCTGTGTTGTAACAGTCATTGGGGCAATCATGTGTTCTGTGGCTGGTGGCAAGGGACCTCTTTTCACATTTGAGGCATGAATCCAATGCTTATATACAGTATATTTCATGCCTGTTTGTGTTACCAGCAGAACTTGTGCGGGACCCTTCCACCGTGGTTGTAGTCAATTACATCTCTGAAAGTTCGAGACCATTATCCATTCGCTGGGTTGAAGATTGTGTCTCAGGCCCCTGCAGAAGCAACGGCAAGGAGTCATTCACTGATACCTATTTGTAGGAGGCATCTCCATAAAGTCCATCAACAAATGTTTGAAGGGTGCTTCAGCAGGTGCAAAATGTTCTGTAGTGGTAGAATTCCTTTACTAGCATTATAGTGTGAGCATACCATGACATTTTATACATATTTTGTCCATACATTTTCATATATTAGCGCTTTCCCAAAATAGTTTTCTGCTGTTTAGAATGACATCTCTTCCCAAATTGGAAGTGTTGTGCATCATCAATATCATAGGATATAACAGTTTGTCTGGTAGCATGAATCGATAACCCAGTTGATCCTTCCAACACCAATTCACCAGAATACCTTATTGTTGCCATTTTCTAACCCGTATTTAGTTGCTTGTCTTTGAAAATCTGCTATGCCCCTATCACTGAAGTGAATGCACTTTCTTTCTCTTCAATCAACATTCGATGGGAAACATATGTAAACTTCATGATATTCTGTGCTGTTTATCTAGCTGTTTTATCAGTCTAAAAGCTTTTCCTTTACCCATATCATCTGTTATTTTTTGTGTGTATTACATTTGACAATCACTCCCCATTTTGGCAGCTATAAAGCATTAAGCAATTTAACAATAAGTTGAACTTTTGTTCCTTGAGATGCGAGGGAGTTTCTTTCTGCTGAAAACCTGTCAAAGTTAATGCACAACTCTAAACGCATATTGGCTATCAGCATCTATATTCACAGTTAATCCATCGCTTAGCTCACAGGCCAATGTTAATGCTATTAATTTGGCAAATGGTGCAGATAATTCTAAAGTCTATAGGTTTCAATGAAATTGTGTAAGGTGGTAACAGAATAAGCTGCAGTGGTTGTTCCATCCTTGAGCTTAAAGCAAGAACCATCAACCCATAAGTCACCATCTCTTTATTCCATTGGTGTGTCCCATTAATCTATTCTCCCTTTGATCTGTACTTCTGTGATCAGTACACAACCATGAGATGTGTCATTATCATTCTGGAGAAGGGGTAAGAAGATCGCTGAATTAACTGTGTTACATCAATGTATGGTAACATGAGGGCTGATCAAACATAATACATAATGTGTTAGTCTGGCATCTGTGGAATGTTAAATTTGTGTGTGTTTGTTTAACAGTATATCTACAGTGTTTAGGACTCCTAAACTGAGAAAAATCCTAACTTTAAGACTTTCGGTATTCACAGAAGGCATTTATGAGTCCTAAAGTTAGGACTCATAACTTTACTGCTCCTAAACTGAGAAAAATCCTAACTTTAAGACTTTCGGTATTCACAGAAGGCATTTAGGAGTCCTAAAGTTAGGAGTCCTAACTTTACTACTCCTAAACTGAGAAAAATCCTAACTTTAAGACTTTTGGTATTCACAGAAGGCATTTAGGAGTCCTAAAGTTAGGACTCCTAACTTCTGTGAATACCGAAATGAGTAAGGGCCATATGTATCAAGATACCACTTAGCGAATCTGTAATAGCGATTTTTAAGAAATCGCTATTTCAGAATTGCTAAGTGGTATGTTTGAAAACAATCGCAAAAAAATAGCGATTACTTAAAAATCGCAAACATATGTGCGATTCCTACAATAGAGATTTTTTCCGATAAAAAAATCGCAATTTTGTTATTCCTTAAGGGGAAAAAACGCAAAATTGCGATTTTTCGATTCGGCAAATCAGAAACACAGGTGCATATTGATGACATCACAACTAGGAAGTGAGTCTACCCATGCTGCACCTGTGTTACTGATTGCCAGAGTGAAGGAGTGTTGGAGACAGAACACTGCAGTGCACTGTAAACATGCAGGGCACAGGAGACATGCCCAGCCAGGACAACCCCCAGCAGCAGCAGCAGGAACAGCAGAGGAGGAGAAAACAAAAATTCTCTGAAGCAGAGCTTGAAGTCCTCATAGAGCAAATGGTAACAAGCCATGAACTGCTGTATGGGAGGAAGTCACTGAGGGTCCCTGAAACAAGAAAACGGCGCCTATGGGCAGACATTCAGGATAAGGTGAATGCAGTTGGGGTGACACATCGGAGTGTGGAAGACATCCGCAAACGATGGTATGATATGCGGCAGCGCTCCAAAGAAAAGGTGGTTACCAGGTTGGAGCAAGCAAGGAGGACCGATGCAGGGACTTCGACTGCCACAGATTCAACACCATTGGGGGAACTTGTGGAGGCAACACTACTGCCAGAGAGCGTCATAGGAGTGGCTGACCTGGACAGCTCAGACCCCCAGGAGCAGGACAAGGTAAGAGGCATGCTTTCACACCCCTGACCCATCCCCAACTACCCCCACACACCCAGCAACGACCTTTTGGCAGTAAGAAAGTAGTAATCCATTGAAGGTATAGAAACACACACTGCAATGCATTATGGGAGATGTAGTCACGTGCACATTACATTGGTAGTCTGACTCCCAGCCACACCCCAAAAGCATATGTGCATCAGGAAAGTGAGACTCAACAAAAGTGTAATTCTCAAAATTTGATTTTATTTATTTACAAGGGCAAATCAGAACAGAAATTAAATGTATGCCTTCATGTCCACAACATCTAATACTAATCAGGCAACAGGCAGTGGGAGACAGGGCAAGTCCCCTACCAGAACAGCAGCTGCTCAGGAGCAAGAAAGTGAGGACGGGGCTAGTCCAGTCAACCCCCCCAAGCGCCGCAGGAGGATTGCAGTGAGACCTCTAACCCCTTTGGAGGACGAGGAACAGGACACTGATGGGGATGGCCAAAGCAATGACACACAGCCTGAAACACAACAGCACCGCCATGCAGAGCCAATGCAGGAAGTCCGAAACAGGCGCAGGTCCCGTGCTGCAACAAGTGCTGTAGATCCTGGGGATGGGTCGGTGTTTGCCGGGCTTGAATTCAATATGTTGCAGGTCCAGCGCCTGCAAGCCAAAAACATCAAGTTACACAAAAGGAAAGTCAGGGCAGGCTTCAGGAGCTTAACATGTGCCATGGAGGAACTCTGTGGCGAACTCAGGGCTGACCGTGTAGCCAGGCGTAGGGAGATGTAGCGTCTGGACCTCTACACGCGTGTTGTGAACCGCCTGGCCTCCTCAAACAACATGCTAGCTAGACGCTGCATCAGTATGTAGCGCAAGTTTGCGCATAATAATCAGGACGTTGGAAGGGCCCTGCTACAAATCTCTACAGCTGTAGATGAACTGCGCGCAATCCGCACCACAGGGCCAGGAGTCCTAACTCCAAATGATGATGATGCCCTATCAGTAAGGAGCAGCGCAACCCCCCCACCAACCATGGATAGGCGCCGTAGTGGACGCAACTGTAGGGCAACTGATATGAGTGAAGGAGGCAATGTGCATCCCCAGCCAGGAGCTTCCTCCTGCCCCCGCCGCTAATAAGGACACTTCAATGGAGCCACTGCATTGGTGCAGCTAACCACTGTGCAGGGACACTTGAGCATGAATGGATACATGCACTGCGCATCAACATGTGCTGGACATTATAAAGGACATTGTTTCCCAGTCAGCCTGTGTGTCTTTTACATGTCTGATGTTAAGGAATAAACACAGTATGTCAATTGTAAATTAGCATTCTGTCATTTTTCTTACCTAGAAATAGTTGCGCGTAAACTCATCCCGCCTCTGACGGCCAGCAGCTGCACCTGCTACTTCGGCAGCCATGCGTCCTTGAGCTGGGCCCTCCACATCAGATGTGTCATATTCACTGACCTCCACCGTTGTGCCTTTCCTGGTTGCAATGTTTTGCAGGATGGCACATGCGACGACTATTTTGCAGCACGTTTCTGGGCTGTATTGCAATGCCCCTCCACTTTTGTGGATGCACCTGAATCTGCTTTTGAGAATACCAAAGGTCCTCTCTATGGTGCCTCTTGTTGCAATGTGTGCCCTGTTGTACCGCCACTCTGCTGCATTTCCTGGATTGAGGTAAGGCGTCAGAATGAAGTCACATACTGCATATGCACTGTCACCTGTGGGGAGGAAGGTATATGGTTAGCCACTGTCCAGCACATCCAATCCTTGACAAGTGTGTATTTTTTTTTAAACCGTTTTTATTGCAGAACCACGATGTACAGCATATTTTATATAATGATCCTTCACTGCCAATGCTAGTGCGTATTTCTTATTTAAGTAAATTCCGTACACAGCCTATAAGCCCACAACCCAGAGGTCGGGCGGCGTCTATCTATGGATTTCCTATTTCAACAACCATTGAACGTTATCAGTCTACATGCAAGGATTTCTTCATTCCGCTTTTACTTTTTTATCGCCGCCAAGTAATAGAGCTCGAAATCTGAGACCGCTAGGCCTCCCTCATCCTTCGGTCGGAGCAGCGTGGCTAAAGCTATTCTACGCCTGCCCGTGCCCCAGAGAAACTATATCAATATCGATCTCAACTGTTGAAAGATAGATCTAGGTATCCACACAGGCAGTGTGCGAAAGTAGTAAAGAAGGCGTGGCAAGGCTATCATTTTCACTAGTGAAATGCGTCCCGTTACTGAGAGTGGGAGGGTGATCCAAAAGGACATGCTGCCCTTCAACCCCCGGATACAGCGGCTCACATTGCCCTCAAGCATATCCGCAGTCTTGTGGTACACATGTACTCCCAAATATTTCAGGCAATTAGGCTCCCAATTGAGCAGTGGGCGGGTGGTAGGTCGCATCTCCCCCTGTCGTAATGGAAATAAGCAGGACTTAGACCAGTTGACTTTTAGGCCAGACAGCCTACCAAAGAGTGCAAGAAGTCTCTCTGCACCCTCCAGCGCCTCGCTTGCGTCCTCTAGAAATAGCAGGAGGTTGTCCGCATACAGCGAAATAACCTGTGGGCTTCCCCAGTAGACTAGGCCCTTATAATAATGTCCCGTCCTGGCCTCCGCCGCAAAGGGCTCTATCGCTAATGCAAATAGCAGGGGAGAGAGTGAGCACCCCTGTCTAGTGCCACGGCACACCGGATACTGGTGCGATATGAGGGAGACCACCCATACTCGTGCCATTGCTGAGGCGTACAGCACTTTCGTCCAGCCTATGTAGCCTTCTCCAAGGCCGAAGCGCTTCATGACCCTGTACAGATATTCCCATTCTAAGCTGTCAAATGCCTTCTCAATATCAATTGACAGTACTATTGGCGCTCGTGCGCTGGGCAGTGGGTCTCCCAGCAGACGTATCAGTCGACGTATATTGATAGTAGTGTTTCGCGTGGGAATAAATCCGGATTGATCACTATAGATCAGCTCCGACATGTGCTGTAACAGTCTGGTCGCCAATATGGTACTCAGGATTTTGTAGTCCGTTGTTAGCATGGACAACGGCCTGTAGGATGCTGGCTTGCTGCTCTCCCTCCCTGGTTTCAGCAACGGGATCATCAGAGCTTCGCACATGGATTGAGGTAACCTGCCTCTAGCCTTAGCCTCATGATAAACTGTTTGGAGCCGCGGTGCGAGTTGCTCCAGATATTTACTGTAAAATTCTATGGGCAACCCATCCAAACCCGGAGTTTTATTACGGGCCATCCGCTTCACGGCACCCCTAATCTCCCCCAGTTCAATGACCCTGCCCAGGGTCTTTGCCTGCTCTTGGTCTAACTGCGGTAATTGCAGCCCCTCCAGGAAGGCATCAATTTCGCTTTCCTGCCCTTCCAACGCACTCTCATAGAGCGTTCCATAGTACGATTGGAAGCTGTCCAGTATTCCCATTTGGGTGTCGTGCATACGGCCTCCTTCCCCCTCTATGGCCAGAATCAGGTGACTACGTTTAGTGGGGTTAGCCAACCAAGCAAGCAACATCCCTGCCTTGTCTCCTTCAGCGTGCGCTTTCGTCAAATAAATCTTATGATCGAAGCTGCGAAGCCTTTCCATTTCGACCGCCACTGCTTCCTTGGCCTTGCAGACAGCATCCTGCAATTCAGGATGATTAGGTCATGCCATTTCGGCCTTCCGCAGTGTTCTCTCTGCCTTGTCTAAATCATTCAGTAAAGCCTTGTGCACTCCAGCATATTTCCCTATGCAATGGCCTCTTACAACAACCTTGAAGGCGTTCCACTCCATCGCTCTGGATGTCGTGGTGCCATAATTTTCCTCAAAATAATGTGTGATCCTTTCTCCTAACGCTTCCCGAAACAGTGGGTCATCCAATGTGTCAGGCCGCAGTTGCCACGTCAAAACACGCGAGGTCTCAGTCATCCAATTTAGCGTTAGCAGCAGGGGGTTATGATCAGACAGCGTGCGGGTTAAGTGCTCAGTGCTCGCCACAGCTGAGATCACGAGTGGGGCGTACAGGAAGGTGTCAAAGCGGACATGAAGGTCATGCAGGCTAGAATAGTACGAATAATCTCTCACAGTTGGGTGTTGCGCTCGCCAAGCGTCCTTCAACTCCCATCTCTCTTGCCATTCAAGTCTACGCTTCGCCAGTCGGTGCACCGGGGATGTTCCTAGAGGCGGATGGGACCTATCCAAGGTAGTATCTGCCACCGAGTTCAAGTCTCCACCCTTGACTACGGGGCCCGCTAAGTAGCTCGCTAGCGTTCCAGAGAGCTTCGTTAAGAAAGATGATTGGTCAACATTGGGAGCATACACGCTACAAAGCACTATATCCTTGCCCTTAAGCTTCCCTTCAACTGCCACAAACCTACCCTCTGGGTCTATCGTATGCCTAACCACCTGAAAAGGAGTCCCCGCTCGTATCCAGATCAGCGCTCCTCTTGCAAATGCAGAGTATGTGGTATTGAACAATTGCCCCCTCCACCTTCGCTGCAGCGCATCGCCCTCTCGCTTTGTCAGATGTGTTTCTTGCAATAGCGCAATCTGAACCGCTCTACGAACTAAATAATCGTGAACTTTATGCCTCCTTGCCATAGTATGTAGTCCCCTCATGTTCCAGGTTACACATTTCACTGTTCCAGTACTAGCCATATTCCCATACTGTCCAACATAAGCTAGCATAAGTCCGCATGCAGGCGCACGTGGTTGCACTCTCCCTCCCCAACCCCAAAGCAACAGTCCTCCCCCCCCAAGTGTCCTGCCTCGAGTCCCCCCAACTACTCTCGGCTCCCTTCCCCCCAGAGCAGGACCTAGCTTCGCGAAAGCAGCTCCCATCCAAACCTAGTAAGGGCAAAATAACCTCCCTCAACTACCCAGCTATTCCGCAGTCTACACTACGGTGGCCTTAGGGGCCAAGAGGGCGTAACTCGGTTCCGAAGGTGGTTACCACAGACCCATCCCCCCGCCCCACAATCCCCTCAAACACTCACGAATATCCAATCTGCTTTGTCGTATGCTTCATCATCGGTTTGCCCAGGTCCCCCCCAGGCATCATATACAGTTAGCATTGTCCGTCTCCTTCTTCAAGCTTCAATAATTTCCTCCAATGTTTGCGGCGTTACCACTGGGCCCTTGGTGCCATTAAGTTCCGATAAGTCCGTTTCCGAGCCCGTAATCTGGCCCTCTGTGTCTGAGCCCCTGCGTGATCGGGTTCTCACAGTCCCCGATAAATCCACCACTGCTTGCAGCGCTGCTCTTCTCTCTTCTTCCGTTTGTGACTCTGTAGGTTTTCTAGATCTCTGCCGGTGCCTCCGAAGCCTCTGCGATTTCCGCGCTGGTTGTTGCCGTTTCTCTTCTTCGGCTCTGAATTTCGCCCCGTCTGTCCCGGCCTTGTAAGTGTCCCACCACGTTTTTGGAAAAGGGGGGTGGTGATGGACAGAGCTTCTGAATGATGCAGAATACTCTTACCAAGTAAAGAGATCATGGTTTTAATCCATCACCGTTTTTTAGCTCACTGCACCATCCCAGCTCAGAACCTGGCTATATGCAAATTAGTCTGTTCCTGTCCCAGTGCATGATGGGAACAGGGCAAACCAAACTACCAAGCCAATTCTTATACTGGGAAGGAAACAAGCTTCCGGGGACCGGTTTCTGGCATCACAGCCTTCTTCGGCCCGGCTTGCTTGAATCCTGATGGTGCAATGAGCAAGGGACTCACGTCTGAGTATACCCTCCCACACATAGTGTGGATAAAACCGATTTTGGAAAAGGGGGGTGGTGATGGACAGAGCTTCTGAATGATGCAGAATACTCTTACCAAGTCAAGAGATCATGGTTTTAATCCATCACCGTTTTTTAGCTGACTGCACCATCCCAGCTCAGAACCTGGCTATATGCAAATTAGTCTGTTCCTGTCCCAGTGCATGATGGGAACAGGGCAAACCAAACTACCAAGCCAATTCTTATACTGGGAAGGAAACAAGCTTCCGGGGACAGGTTTCTGGCATCACAGCCTTCTTCGGCCCGGCTTGCTTGAATCCTGATGGTGCAATGAGCAAGGGACTCACGTCTGAGTATACCCTCCCAAACTATGTGGGAGGGTATACTCAGACGTGAGTCCCTTGCTCATTGCACCATCAGGATTCAAGCAAGCCGGGCCGAAGAAGGCTGTGATGCCAGAAACCGGTCAAGCGCATCTACCAACCGCCCCTCCATGGAATTGTGCTCTGGTACCATCTCTTTCAGGGTGTCTTCCGTACTCCTGACCCTGTCTTTCAGTTTATCGTGATCCGCTCGTAGAAGCTCCAACCCCGTCGCCACTTGAGCTATATCCTGCTGCAGAGCATCTTTCGTGGCCGTAATAGCTTCCAGGATACGGTCTTGTAGCTGCTGTAGATCCACAGGGCCCTGTACTGTGCCATCCGGCGCCTCAGAGCCAGCAGCCCCCTCCACTCTCCCCTTCGGCTTCCCCATCTTGTCCTTTTTACCCACAGCCAGCACCTTCTTCGCAAACCCAGAAGGGGGGGGGGTCTCTTTCCACTCCTTTCCAGACAGTGGAATGTCAGCAGGCGCACTCTCCGGGTTAATTGCTTTGCTAGTCCGGGGATTCGAGCTGTGACTGACACTCTTCCGGCGTTGGTTCGTAGGGGCCAGTCAGTGCTAATATCCCAGCAACTGCTCAGCGCTTTGTCGTGTCAGCTTCTAGTCCCGAGGGGTCGGTCCTATGTTAGGTCCACCTAGCCTTCCACTACTGGGTCCGGCCAGCCCCGGTGCAGCGACCAGCTCTCCAAACTTTTTCCAGGCAATCACTCCCGGGGTCCGAAGGATCTCCCAACAGCACGCTCTCTTCGCTCCACTCACTTCATACGCAGCCTCAGGCCATCATAGTGCTCGATCCCTCGCCACTATTCCGCTCTTAGAGCCCGCTGCCTCCTGGGCGCTCCAGCGCTATTTCAGTCTGGGTCTCGCTGGCAGTTAGCACTGGGCCACCTCGATGCTATCCCAGGGTCTTCCCAGTTAGCCGTGCCGCTTCTGATTTCACCTGCCTAGTGTGTGTCCTCTTAGGGAGCGTTCCGCCATCTAACTTCACCTCCGGCAGCATGGGTGTCGTCAGCGCCGCCGGCGGCAAGGCACCAAATTAGACTTGACTCAGGCCCCTGTGCGAGGCTCTCCACGCTTTCAGATCAGTCAGCACACTCAGCCTCAGTGCCCCCAGAAGCGCAGGCACACTCAGCACGGCCCGGGTCTTGTGCTATCACCACCTTGGTGCACCAGCAGGGGCTTCCTCTCACCCGGCTATCACCTGCTGCATCCCATCCGCTCGTGGCCCTGTCAGGCCCGTCTTGCTCCGGCCTTCGGTCGTCGGAGCGTTCTCTCCCTGTCAGGCGGGTATGCCGTCTGTCCCGCAGTTAGGCTCTGGGCAGGGTTTCCGCTGTTCGCTGCGCTCGCGGTTCTTCTGCCCTGCCGCTACTCACGGTGATGCGCTCATCTGCCGGTTCCCGGGGTGGCCGCCATCTTGCCTTCCGCCTTTATGATCGCCAGCGGCCAAGTCTGCCCTTACCCGCAGGGCTCTAGGTCACAGGTCCCCGTCTCTTCGGAGCGTTCTCTCCCTGTCAGGCGGGTATGCCGTCTGTCCCGCTGTTAGGCTCTGGGCAGGGTTTCCGCCGTTCGCTGCGCTCGCGGTTCTTCTGCCCTGCCGCTACTCACGGTGATGCGCTCATCTGCCGGTTCCCGGGGTGGCCGCCATCTTGCCTTCCGCCTTTATGATCGCCAGCGGCCAAGTCTGCCCTCACCCGCAGGGCTCTAGGTCAGAGGTCCCCGTCTCTGACGGTGCTCGTGTGAACCCGGGTGGCGCCGCTTCCCTTCACGATTCGTCCCAGGGGGGCCGCCGTGCTCCTTCGGCCCTCAGCTGCGCCGGCTCTAAGTTCCGTTCGCCATTTTGAACCAGAGCGCTCGGTGTCGCTTTGTCCGTCTCAACGGGGCGTTTATCGCCGGAAAAGCTTTGCGTTCAGTTCCTGGGGGGTCCGCTGCTGTTCCGATGTCCTATACTGCTTGGAAAACTCTGCATACGCTGGATTTCGTGCTTTTTAAAGGATATTATCGGGGATCGGGCGCGGAGCTCCAGGCTCACGCTGCCAGTCCCCTCAGCATCCAAGCCACGCCCCCGTTGACAAGTGTGTATACTGTGCAAATGCATTCACCTAGCAAATAGCCATCGCCAAAGTCCCCATTGAGGAGCCTACGGTGTATCCCACTGTGGCTGAAGATGTAGGAGTCGTGCGTGCTGCCAGGGTATTTTGCGACAATGTCCGTTATGATGTGTTTAGCATCACACACCACCTGTATGTTCAGGGAATGGTAGGATTTACGATTCCTAAACACATACTCATTGTGGGAAGGGGGGGATATTGCAACGTGCGTACCATCTATGCACCCGATGACATGGGGAAATTGGGCCATTTGGTAAAAATCCTGTTTGGTCTGATGCAGTTCCTGTGGGGTTCTGGGAAGGTAAATGTGGTGTGGAATCCTCTGTACCATGGCGTCAAGGAACGCATGGAAAAAATGCGAAAGGGCACTTTGTGACACCCCTCCTGCTTAGGCTATCACCCCCTGAAAACTACCTGAGGCCAATAGGTGTAGTGAACAAAGGACCTGGATGTGAGTGGGGATGGCTTGTGTCCTGCGTGTGGGGTGATCTAGGTAGGGGTCTGAGTTCTTCTATTAAGTCATCAATACTGTCTTCATCCAGTCTGTAATGGGTAAAGATATCCTCATCAGTGCGCTGGTCCATGGTGACGCGCAAACGGAATATCCTCTCCTGGCGTCTCCTCCTCTGGGCAGCAGCTCTCAGTGGCATCCTCCTGGCTATCAGGTAGAGCCCCGCCATTGTGGAAAGAAGTCTGTTGCATTCTGTTGCTGCTTAAATAGGTTGCACCTGGTTACCACCTGCTCCTACTTGGTGGTAATTGCGATTCTTTAAATTGCGAATTTCATCAAATCGCAATTTGGGATTTTTTCATACATACCATTGCGATTTCTAGTTTTGCGATTTTTTAATTGCGATTTTCGCTAAGTAAGAAATCGCAAATCTAGGTATTTGCAGGTAACTTGCAGATTTTTCATTTTCGCACAATAAGGAATCGCATTTTTTGCGATTCCTTATTTTAGTACGGATTTTCCTACATACATACCTTTTTGCTAATTCGCATTCGTAAAGGCCGAAATTCTGTGATTTTCGGCCTTTGTGAATGTGAATTTCAATGATACATATGGCCCCAAGTGCCTTCTGTGAATACCAAAATGGTAGTAAGTTTAGGATTGTGTCTTAAGTTAGTTCTGTGAATCGGGCCCCTAGTGTTAAGTCCAGAATCAATTCCAGCTATATTAGAAGTAATAGCAGTGCAGCACTTACCAAATTTGGTCTGAATAGTTACAGCATCTGTTAAGGGCTATTTAGCCAAAGGTACAAACGCTACCCCTGCCTGGGAAGGAGAATGGGTGTAGTCAGTGAGAGAGAAGATAGAATTAAGCATAATGTACACAAGAAAGGGACTGCACATGTGCAATAGTTGAAGAGAAATCAACATGTACATTGACATTGACAAGAGAAATCAAGATGTACATTGACTTTATAACAGCAGGTGTACATAGCTTATAACGTGTGCTGACCAAAGTCTGCTCTATAATGAGGCACCTTGCTGGTGAAACCTCGCAGGGCCCACAAAAAACTGTAAACCCGTGTGAAACGGCCACAAGAGAAGGGTAAACATCCTTTACAACGCAACTTTTACCACGCAGTGCCTTTACGACACAACTTTTACAACGCAAACCATTACAACGCATTGCGCTGGGGGGGCGCTCTAGGATAGGGAATAGGTTTAATGTACTATCCAACACCTTCCCTACTATCCACGGGGACTGGAGTTGGAATAGTAAATTAAACTATTCACTATCCAGAGCCCAAAAGCACTATGCGTTGTAATGGTATGCGTTGTAAAACTTGCGATGTAAAGGTAGGCGTTGTAAAAGTATGCGTTATAACGTCATACATCCCAAGACAACATCCCACAAGGCCCTTCCCCAATTCGAAAAGAGACCCACAGTAGCTGCACTAGCTGTCTCGGGCTCCGGGACTATGACTGTGGAGAAATATCATTAGATATGAAAAGTAGATAACCAGCAAAGTGTGCTGCCGGGAAGCAGAACAAGGCCCTGGTGACAGAGGGGGGCTCTGAACTGCTATTAGTGAGAACCCAGCAGGGGGAGTCCTTAAGGGGAAAATGATCAGTCGCCTGAACCGCGTGTAGCGGTAAATCAAAAGCCGCAACTGGATCACACAGCGAAAGTGGAGGATGAAGCAACCGAGCCACCAGGTTACTGAATGGCAGATGCAGCACGAATGCATGATAGCAATAAAACGCAACCGCTGGGTTGCATGCGGAATGCCGCTAGGTGCAATAAGCACGAGCCAGCTAACAACATAGGCTTCGTGATACATCAATACAAGAAGCCTTACCTGTGTTGAAGGGCAGCACTGCTGGCGCGTCTGTCCAGCCGGAAGGAAAACGAGTGATAGGAGCGTGCTGTGTATGACAGCCCTCCGAGTCACGTGGGGACAAAGAGGAGTATGGGAAGTGGAGTCCGGATAAGACTCTACACCGCATCATGCGTGCTGGGTGCGACGGAGACACAGAGGAGCATGGGAAGTGGAGTCCGGATGGGACTCTACACCGCATCGCGTGTACTGGGCGCGAATCCTTTCAATGAGAGAAGAAGCTGGCAAGGGATGAGCACGAACTAGAAAGACACGTGCTAACAACGCAAGATCTGATGCACAAGGGCAAAACGCCCCTCATGCGCAAAAATGGAGCCCTGGTTATAAGGAACTCAGAAGGGCTGAAAAAAATAATTAAAAAGATTAATTATTATCAGCCGCAGGCACAGCTATGTATGGAACTCCTCAAAGTTGGAAAACAGCAAACAGAAGCAATGGTGTAGGCAGGGCCTAAATCGAACACAAAGCTGATACTCTATTCACTCTAAAAATAGCTCAAAAGGGAAGGAGGCACCCCTTTAATGAAGCATGACACCTCTGGGGTGTGAGGGGAGTCGTCCTTACAAGGGATACCTTCTCCTAATTAGTCAGCTTCTTTTCTGGTGTTAATTTTTGTGTATTGCATTCAAATATTTTCACACAATTCGGGCCCGTGGGCTCTTGTGTGAGTTGATTCTTAGAATGGGGAGCGCGCTCACTTTGGCCCAAAAACCTCCTCTTGGCCCTCCTTGTGAGTGTTGAAATGCTGTTTGGGAAGCTTCCTGAGTGGACAGAGACAGATGTTATGTTATGTTATGTTAGGGGTGGTTTTGTATAGCGCTCAGCTACTCCGAGGAGTGTCCCGGCGCTTCAGACCTAACACGGAACAGAGAACAGGCAAATGGGAGGTGAGCGCTACTGGACAAACAGCCATGATTTTAAATCCTTCCTGAAAGCTAACAGATTGGCATTCTTTCTCAGAGACACCAGCAAGGTGTTCCATAGTAGGGGCGCCAGGCGTCTAAAAGACCGGCCTCCTATCCGCGCTCTCCTAATAACGGGGACCGAGGCCAAGGCCAGAGACGCTGACCTCAGAGATCTAGACGGTTGGTAAAAAGTCAACCGTCTTTGGATGTATTTAGCACCGGCATCATGGAGAGCCTTAAAGGCAAGAGTAAGCGCCTTAAAAACAATTCGTTTCCGGGTAGGAAGCCAGTGAAGTGTCTTCAAGAGATCAGAGGCTCTGGCTCTCCGCTGGAGGCCAAAGACGGCTCGCGCAGCCGAGTTTCGGACTACTTGCATGCGTTGGAGAAGATACTCTGGCAATCCGAGGTACAGGATGTTGGCATAATCAAGGCGAGACCCAATTAGTGCCTGTACCGTAACTTTCCTATGAACCTGCGAAAGCAGAGGAAGGAATTTTCGGAGCATCTTAAGGAAGCCAAAACATTTCCCTACTAGGCCAAGAAGCTGAGGCTTCAACGACAAACCATTATCAATCTTTACTCCAAGGTTCTTGGCCATGGAAGAAGCAGCCAACGGAGGGAAAATGTCCACAGGCCACCAAGACTGCCACCTAGGATCTGACAGGCAGCCGAAAAATAACACCTCAGATTTATCCGAATTGCACTTCAGGCTGTTTTGCTGGAAGCACTTAAACACCGCCCCCAGGCAGCCTCTGATGCTCTCCCCATCGAAATCAGACCCCTTATCACAAGTGAACAGGAGCTGGGTGTCATCGGCGTATGACACCATCTGGGGCGCCAAACGACTCCGCAAGAGCCGCCAGGGGGCCATAAAGATGTTAAAAAGAGTCGGGCTCTGAGGGACTCCTACCTCTAATGGCGGCACCACGACAGAGAACGGAGGGGCCCAGATCGTTTGACGCCGGCCCACTAGAAAGGACCTAAACCAGCTGAACACCGTCCCCCGCAGACCGATCTCACTGAGTCTTGTGAGGAGGGCCCCGTGGGGGACGGTGTCGAAGGCCACCGACAGGTCAAGCATCACCAACATTGCCTTACCCCCCGCATCCAAAACCTCCTTGATTGCCTCCGTTACTTCCAGCAACGCTGTCTCTGTGCTCATATTAGCACGGAAACCCGACTGAGTGCAGTGCAGAATGTTATTCACCTCAAAGAAGTTGGAGAGGGGGGAATTAACATGTTTCTCAACAACCTTGGCAAAGGCTGGCAGGAGAGAAATAGGTCTATAATTGGCATGGACCACCGGATCCAAATCCAAATTAGGCTTTTTCAGGAGCGGTATAATAAGGGCTTGCTTCCAGGCTGAAGGAACCACTCCTGTGATAGAGGCAGAGACAGGTAGAGGCAGAGACAGATAGCCGCAGGGACAGATAGAGGCAGAGACAGAGATGCAGCTAGGGAGAGATAGAGACAGAAACAGATAGCGATAGAGACAGATGGAGATAGAGACTGACAGAGACAGATAGAGACAGAGAGAGACAGACATACAGAGACCGATAGAGATAAAGACAGATAGGGACAGAGACAGATAGAGACAGACAGAGACTTATAGAGATAGATAGAGACAGAGACAGATAGATACAGAGACAAATAGAGATAGAGAGACAGACAGAGACAGATAGAGACAGAGATATATAGAGATCAATAGAGACAGATAGAGACAGATAGAGACAGACAGAGAGAGAGATAGAGACAGACAGAGACAGGCAGAGACAGAGCGAGAGGCAGAGATAGAGACAGAGAGACAGACAGAGAAAGAGATAGAGAGACGGATAGAGACAGACAGATAGATATAGAGACAGAAAGAGACAGAGACAGATAGAGACAGATGGAGACAGACAGAGACAGAGATGGAGAGAGAGAGAGAGACCTAGAGATAGAGATAGAGAGCGGGAGAGAGAGAGCGAGAGATGGATAGATAGATAGATAGATAGATAGATAGATAGATAGATAGATAGATAGATAGATAGATAGATAGATAGATAGATAGATAGATAGATAGACAGACAGACAGACAGACAGACAGACAGACAGACAGACAGACAGACAGACAGACAGACAGACAGATAGACAGATAGACAGATAGACAGATAGACAGATAGACAGATAGATAGATAGATAGATAGATAGATAGATAGATAGATAGATAGATAGATAGATAGATAGATAGATAGATAGATAGATAGATAGATAGATAGATAGATAGATAGATAGATAGATAGATCGATGTGTGTATGCCGGGTCTGGTGGCTCAGTGGACGAATACGTCCGCTACAGGGGCCTGTGTTCAACCTTATGGTCACAGTTTTTTTTTTGCTCTAGTCTTCCCCCCCCCCCCCCCCCCCACTGACCCCACCCCACACCCACCAGTGCAGCCCTCAGCCACAACCCACACTGTAAATTTGTCCCCTAGAGAACGTTTGTGAGTACCCGTGGTTTAGACAGTTGTTTTTGTCTGCTTATGTCTCCCAATGTTATTTTAATTTTATTTTGCGTTTATGGTAGATAATTGCTTTGAACCACTAGATTCTAACTATATGAGATTCTTCTAGTTTTAACATTTTAATCTCAATTGTAAGAGATCTCTCTATGATTTTTTCAAAAACAGTTTTTAATCTTTATAAATGACATGCAGATTATGTTAGGATATTATATGCACACACTACAAGGTCCTAAAATCTGATTTAACACACTATTAAAACTCAGTGTTTCTCAGTTACTGTTGCGGTACTGGATTTGTAATGGTAGGAAATTGCCAAAGGATTGAGTGAGAGTGAGTTATATATGTGGATTGATCATTTCCCAAAAGGGAGATTGGACATTGTATAGGAACAGCAAGTGCGCATTCATCTTGTTCATGTACAAAAAGATGAAATTCTTTGGTATAGTCAGGTATTTCAAGAACAATAACGTCACAAAGGAACTGTTTATTTGTAGAAAACTATTATGGTGTTCAGTTAAATACGGTTAAGGTTGTGGAGTGTCTTTAATAATGAGGTTTAGCAAGAGTTTAGAAAGATGGAAAAAGTAGGGATCCATTGGGTTAAATGTCCAATGTATCGTTCCCTCTTTGAGGGTCAAATCTACTTGCAATTTAGTGGGAAATGCCTTATGGCCATATGTACCAAGGAAACTTAACAGGGCATTGGTGTTAGATGCGCACTATATATCGCTGGTGCTGACCAATGATATGTCATCTATGTATTGTATGAGAGTGTTGTGTAGTGATAACTGAAACGTGTCTTGGTGTGCTTTTTGTGCCTGTGAATACGAAACACAAATCTCCAAACATTTCCCTTACTGCAGTCATCACTCTTTTTTTAATACATCAGGCTATAGCACAGAGAACCACATATCTCTTTTATAACTCTTTTCTTAAGAAAGTCTTGTACCACGGTTTCTATTCCCTTACTCCTTCTGGTGATATTTTGGACTGTGGCACTTGTTTGAGAGGAACATTTTGTTTCACTGTTATTTGTAAAGGTGCAATTGTCAAACTTCCCACATCATTCTTACCGGAGGGCCAAACATTGTTGTCTACGTTGTCAAACACCCCTTCAGGTACTCATTGTTGCATGTAAATTTTAAAGTAATTCTATGCCCAACAAGTTAAGCAAATCCTCATAAATGTGATTGGATGAGCAGTTACGAGATGTAATTGTTAACCATTGTCAAATCTTTACATGCTTACGTACTTAAGTATTCTTTTGTGATTACAATTGCTATGCGCATGAGTATCTCTGCGGTACCACAGTTTTACCATATTCACAGGACTTTTGTCATTGAAGGTGATCTGATGTATTGGATATATGTGATACCCAGTTAGGTTGTATTAAAAAAAGTAATGTATCTGGCACTGCCCACTACTCTATTGATTTTTTTCCTCTGATACTTGCCTGGACTTTCCTCCTTTCCCACTTCTGGTTAATGAGATACATTTATTGGATACCTATATCATACAATGGAACTTCTTATGCTTCAGCCAAGTAGGTATTGCTGTACGTTTTATTAATTTAGATATTCAACTAGAACATTGGAAGATAGGGTGATTGTAGATGACGAAATGTTGGATATATTACACCTAGCCGAGCATTTAATGACTATCGTGTTTAATGTGAAAGGTAATCTACATTATCTTGTTCAAATGCTTTTTATTAATTGAGTGTGAATGATGATATATAGCTATTAGGCACATGATTCTACGAAGCAGAGCCTACTACAATATGGCCTCTGTGCCATATGTGGACGAGAGTTTATTTCTGCTCGGTTATATATATCCAACTCCACTAATATAGCTTAATATAAAGGTTGTATAGTAGTACTGTGACCATATACCTGTATAAATAATTTCTCATACATGAGCACAGGTTTGCTCATGCTGTGATTGTATTGTACATTACATTCCCTACCTGGCAGAGGCGTTGCGAGCACTTCACTTTCCTGACTAAAGAGGCAAGCTCGGCTTTCTACCTAGCCGCACCCGCTTCGCGGGTGCCGCGTCGCACGGGAGTGCGAGGAGCATCTGTCACCGGCAGTAGGAGCAGGAAGGCGGAGGCAAGGGTGAGTGGCTTGGCGGGGCTGCGAGCGTGCGGGGACTCCAGTGACCAGGAGTCCCTGCGAGACCACGGACGTAGCATCCGGTCCGCTCTCCCCGCTGGCCCGCCCCCCGCCTCCTTTGCGTGTTTTAAGGCGATTCCTACAAGCACCTGTGGGGCGATTTCCTACCTGGCAGAGGCGTTGCGAGCACTTCACTTTCCTGACTAAAGAGGCAAGCTCGGCTTTCTACCTAGCCGCACCCGCTTCGCGGGTGCCGCGTCGCACGGGAGTGCGAGGAGCATCTGTCACCGGCAGTAGGAGCAGGAAGGCGGAGGCAAGGGTGAGTGGCTTTGCGGGGCTGCGAGCGTGCGGGGACTCCAGTGACCAGGAGTCCCTGCGAGACCACGGACGTAGCATCCGGTCCGCTCTCCCCGCTGGCCCGCCCCCCGCCTATTACGTCCCCCATATAGCACCACTTTACTCCCGCAGCGCGGGACGTAGCCCGGGACAAGACCGGGCTAAGAGCGGGCCGTTTGAGGCCGTTCGAGGCCGGAGAGGACTGGACTGGCCCACTCTCTTCCGCCCAGTTTACACCATTTTTACTTGGGTTCACCGCTCCGACCTCTCTCATCCTCCAGGAGACTACATCCCGGTCCTTGCCCTTGTTTAGTCATGTGTACCAGGTTGACTCGCAGTAGGGCGGTTAAGGAAGGCACCTCAATTAGTGGGCCTATGGACGACTTCATCACTCGTACTAATTTTGCTATTGATCAGGAAATTTCCAAATTACAGACTCGTGTCTCACTGGAATTGGCAGCCGCAAGAAGACTATCGGAGGTCTTCGCAGTTTCAAAGAAATCCTCATTGGGCCATATTGCTACCGTTGTTACCCCGGAGCGTCCTCCTAATTCCAGCTCCCTAGTTTTGCAGGCAGAAATCCATCAGGTTCCGATTTCGCAAGCTTCATCTCCAGCCCCAGGCCCAGTTGTCAACTCGGGAGATTTAAATCTCCCTGTGTTGCCTTTAAGGCAGTATGCCAGTTTTAATTTTTCTTCTCCGGCATCTTTAACACCACATAATGGCAATCAGGATGCCAGCTCTCATTTTCCTGTTCCAGTAACCTTCAATTCTTCTAGAATTAGTTCTAGTAAGGGTCATTTACCGAAAAGGAAAAGGTCCTTCCGTCATACTTTCTATCGCAAAAAGGCAAGACTTGGGGCGGCTCAGAAACCGAAATCGCCCATTGCTCCAATACTTAAATCACTAGAAAGGGCTAGTCCTGGGTTACAGCCACGTCGAGAGGGGGCCACCGAAGGAATAGATTCTGCCTTTGTCACTACCACATTACAGGATGGGGGCACACATGCTGATGGTCGGGAAGGGAAGGATGGGGAATTTATAGGTATAGTTTGGGAAACACTTAAGAAACTTCTTTCCCCTCTTGCTTTAAGACTCTCTTGTATAGAAAATAGCTTGCTGGAGATGGAAAAAAGCATCATTGCTTTGGCCACTCTTGGTTTGAGAAGTCTTGAAAATCAGGGTTTCGGGGCAGAGGATGCATCATCACAAGCTTCACATTTTCCTCCCCCTGTTCCAGCGCCTGAACGCCCGGTCCCCAAGCCGCGAACCCTGGGTGTGGACCAAATCCCTGCTGTTCTTATACCGAAGGCTCCCACTCGTCCTGTCTCCAAACCTTTGTTAAAACCTGTCATAGGCCCCCCCCCTAGACCTCCGCCTAGTGAGGTTCGCCTCCAACAATCTCGTGGCCCTCCTGCTAAGAATATCTTTAGAGGGGGATACATTGACCTTCCCCCAGAGGCTAATGAATATGTGGTTGTCCTGACGGGCGTTCCCCAGAACGATAACGGCCACCACGAGAACCACTGGTCCTTGAGGAACAAAACTATGCATTGGCTTAATACGAACCGCCCAATTCCCAATGGTCAGAAGAGTAGTGTTCTGATGGTGCGTCGTGTTCCCTGGGTGGGCCCCTCTAAGAAAACCACGGAAGGGGACTGCATAGTGGTGACCTTTGAGGATCCACATACAGCACATTACATCTGCTCTTGCCCCCCTGGTGAAGGATCTCGTGTTGTACCCAGACCCTTGTCCTTCTTCTACCCGCCGCCTCCCAAAAGAACAAGGAAAGACGACTGGTCCGTGGTCCAGCGCCACGCTTGGAGGAGCTACCCTTCCAACCATCAAACTCCCCTTGCGTGCTGGAATGTCTTTCCTACCTCGAATATGTTTGGCAGCCTTGAGGAGGTGGATTGACTTGCAGGGCTATCCACCGATGATGCAGTGGTAAAGGCCTCTTCATCTGAGACTTTAGGGCCTATTGATAGTCTGCATGCTCTGTTCAACTACAGTCCTATCACTAATCCAACCCTGACTGAAATTAATTATGATCCATCTATAGAAGAGGGATTGTCCACCCTAATTTTTCCAGAATCCAATGTTGTTGCTCAATTGCTGGTCTCACCCACCATGACCCCCTTGATAGCTACTGAGAAACCTTTATCACTCAAACATCTATCTGACGATGTAGGAGCTCCCACTCACCTTCAGATTAGGCCCCTGCAAAGGTTAACTGAACCGGCTGTAGGTTTGGCCACCTTGGTATGTAGCTCGGATGTTGCTGATAATCCGCCAGGGCTGCTTACCCCAGGCGTTCCCCTAATAAAAATTTTAAGTTGGAACGTGGCAGGCCTGGCCCGTAACTTTGACATTCCCGAGTGGAATGCTTTTTTGGATTCTTACGACATCTGCCTTCTGCAAGAAACCTGGTGCCTTGAACCCAGGCATAGAGTGGGTTACACAACCTTTTTTGTTCCAGCTTCCCAACCTGTGGGCTGTAAAGGTCGCCCGTCCGGCGGCCTTGTAATATGGGTTAGCATTGCACTTGGTTTAAGCGTAACCCAACAGTTTACCCATTCTCCAGATCTTCAGAGGATATCCTTATGCTGTCAAGGGGGAAGGAAGCTAGAGGTTTTCAACCTTTATTTAAGGGGGGCAAGGGGTGGGGCATCATCGCTACTTGCCACTGGACTAAATGATGAACTAATTGCCTGTGGCACTGACTCCTATGTGTTTCTTGGAGGTGATTTTAATTGCTGTTTTGAGCCACTTGCGAGGGAAGACATCCTTGACTCATGGGAGGAGGATACAAGGAGGGGCATCCCTATTCTGTCCCTTGATCCAATCCGAAAATGGACTCAGAGTGCGATAGACATCACCGCACTCTGTATGGAACACGACCTGAGACCATCTAATGGTCGTTCTAAATCCGATCCTATGGGTGCTCACACCTATAATAGAACGGGATGCACCTCCAGAATAGACTATACCATGCTGAACTATAACCTGTGGCCATTCCTGCAAGACATGGAAGTCATAGCATCCTGTGACAGCGACCATAACCCCCTATCCCTAACCCTCATTTCGCCTTGGTATGCCAGGAAGCCAGATAAAACCGCCCATTTGTGGAAAACATCCCACGAAGTTGTCCCTTCCAATTGTGGAAGGCGGTTGAAATGGGCCAAAGCAGCAATGGACGAGGAAAGGATGGCACAAGCAGGGTCCATAATGGCAGCTGTGGGCCAACGCTACAATGACCTGGGAACCAATACTGCAGCTGTCATAACTCTGTTTACAGAAACTACTACGGCCATAAGCAACTTGTTTTTTATCCCCCACACTGGTGCGAGGCTTCCAGCGATAGGTTCCTCCAAGTCAAGAGACAAGTGGTATACCACTGAATGTCGGGCCGCTAAGGGGGAACTGATTTCTGCATTAAAAACTAAGGACACAGCCAGCATTCGATGGGCAAGGCAATTTTACAAGAAATCGGTGGCAAAAGCTAAGGAGGCACATGATTACAATTTTTGGAGGGAGCTATCTGAGGCGAGCTCCAAGAAAGACTCTAAGGTGTTTTGGGACCTACTGAGAGATAGGAACAAGCCTATCAACCTACAAATCACCTGTAACATCCCTGGTGATGTTTGGTTTGCTCATTTTTCTAGGCTTTATACTGCCTCTCTGGGTGAATCCCAACCAAGGAAGGGTTCCTCGATTAGGCCCCCCCTCACAGCCTTCACTCCACATAATGTTTGTCCCTTTACTACCAAGGAAGTTGAATGGGCGATCAAGAGTATTGTTTCTAATAAAGCTGCAGGTCCAGATGGAATCCCGGGCGATCTGTTGAAGCTGTACCCACTATTATGGAGTAGATTAATCTCTTCGCTTCTGAATGCAGCTGTCTTGGGAGCCCCCTTTCCTGATTCTTGGCGGGGCGCAGAGGTCGTCCCTATTTTTAAGAAAGGCTGTCGGGACGACCCGGCTAACTATCGCCCTATCAGTCTGCTTGACTCAACCCAAAAAGTTGCAGGAAAAGTGGTTTTGGGCAGGATCTTGCAGTGGGTGGAGGAACACCAGGTTTTGTCAGATTTCCAGGCGGGCTTTAGATCTGGGACAGGCACAATTGAGCAGACATTCCGCTTTCTAATGTTATATTGGAAAGTGGTGGTACTGGGAGGAGGCAGTTTGTATTTAGTCTTTATTGACCTGCGAACTGCTTTCGACCTGGTCCCGCGGGCCCAGTTGTGGAAAGTCCTAGACGGGTTGGGAATGCCATCTTACCTATTGGCACTACTTATTAAGTTCCACGAGAGCAACTTTGCCCAGATCAGATGGGGTCTCCAGGGGGAAAAAACATCCCGTATCCCTGTTGATAGGGGCGTCCGTCAGGGTTGTGTGCTGGCCCCCACTCTGTTCTCGCTTTATGTGAACGGAGTGGTGGACCATCTTCTTCAGGAACCATCCGATGCACCCTCCCTGGCTGGTAGGAAGATACCAACGCTTCTATTTGCCGATGATACCCTTCTGGTCTCTAAATCTCCATCGGGCATACAAAAGTTGCTCTCTGGATTCAAGGACTTCTGTGTCACCAGGGGTCTATCTATAAATATAGGTAAGACCAAATTCCTTGTAATCAACCCACCCAGAAAAACTGTTTTTCCCCCTGTCCTGGATTCTGTTCCACTCGAAAGAGTCAAAGAGTTCGATTACTTGGGTATACGACTCTGCGACACAATGAGTTGGAAGCCTCACCATCATAAAGTATTCCTGACCCATAAGAGGGTAGCAGGGGCCCTGCTCAAAGAACAACGTGCCTCATCTACCAAACCTATTGGGGCTCTTTTGGATATTTATAGGGCAAGGGTGGTGAGTGCAGCCTTGTATGGCGCAGAACTGTGGGGTGTACAGAGAGCTGACTGTTTAACCTGCCTCGAAAATAACTTCCATAAAGATCTCATGAAGTTACCCCACAGTACCCCTACTCTTCCCCTCCTGCTTGATGCAGGCACATATCCTATAAAAGACCAAGCCAGGCTCCGTCCCCTCCTATTGTGGGCAAGGATATGGAACGTCCCTGAACTGTGCAGTTATGCCGACGAATTACGAGATCTCTTATCTTCCCCAAGCTGGCACAAAGTGACCTGGCTCAGGGAGGTTAAGCGGCTCCTTTATGACTTGGGCCTAGGCGATGCCTGGGTTAATAAAACAGCCCCACCTAAGCAATCGCTAAAGAAGGTGTATTGGTTGTGGGTGGCTAATGCTCGTAGGTCTAATACAAATCTTTGCAAATCTGCCGTTCAGTTCCTCTTAATCAAGGAGCTCCCACTTAGAGAACCCTACCTGGACTTGATTCATAACTCTGGAGACAGATCTCTGTACTTCAAATTCAGGGTGGGTGTTTTACCTGTGGGATTGTTTACCTCCACCTGGAAACCTCCACTACAAACCTTACCATTTTGCCCCTTTTGTGCCTCAAAAGTAGAGTCCATTGCCCATTTGCTGTTTGAGTGCCAGGCGTACGTGGCCCCTAGGACGAGATGGCTTAAGCCACTCTGTAGGAGTCTGGGTACCAGATCACACTTGGAAGCCCTACACATCCTTTGTTCTGATGCCCGACCCTTTTTTGCCTGCTGTATGGCAAAATTTTTGGGTTGGGCTTGGCGAATAAGGTCTGCAAGGATGCTACTAATTCATTAGAGTCCTTTTCCAATTATATGAGTTTTATGATATGGATAATTATCTTTTCTTAGTATAGCTAGGCTGTTCATTAGGTCTCTTATCTTTTGTATTGCTATATTAACACTGACGCTCGCTTTTTAATATAAATGTTAAATGTTTTATTAAAATGTATATTGTAATGCAAGCTTTTATGATATGTTTTTATATCGAAATAAAGCAATACAACAACAACATTACTCTTACACATAGAGGTTAAAACTGGATATGACCCGATAATGTTCTTAACTTTATTGCACTTTATTTTCCTTTGTTTTAATTTTATTGATTTTGAATATCTATCACTGATATTGTTATGAAGTTATTGGCGGGTCCTGACTCTACTGTTTTCGATCGGTTCTGAGTAACCGTTCAAAAATGTCCGCGACCCTTTTCGCAAAAGATGCGTAAGGTCGTTAGGTATGGAGGGCTACATATTTTTTAATTCCCATTACCTATATTGTAATGGAGTTACTGACTGGTTTTAACACTTTGTACGCACTACTGTGCCACAATCTGCAAAGATGGCCGCAACCGTTTTATCGATAGGCGCGCTAGTGTGTTAGGTATGTAGGGTTATATATTGAACATCCAATGTGGTGCGGGTGGCCCACACTACTTGGACATGAGGAGCACTCTCCCGGGAGGGATAAATGCTCTCTAGACCTATGGGAGTAATTTGTATGTGGATACCACTTTTGAACTGATTATTTTACTTTTCTTCATGGAGTACTCTCCTTGTAGTTTCATGTTGACTTGTAATTATAAGTGATGTTGCATAGTATTTGGGTGTGTAGCCTAATTATTTATTGATATAACTTCACTGCGCTCATGTTTTTTAAGATATACGTATCCCTTTACCCGATAAGATTTGGGCACGCTTTTGTACCGTTTGTATATAAGGTAGTACTCGCAATGTTGGAGACGCTTAATTGAGTGTGTTCCATGTATTTACCAAGAGTGACATTTTTAAAAATCTTTTTAAGATAATTTGACTCACCGTATACTTGACGTTTGCTATTTTTGACTTAGGACTTTTGTGTCTTCTGTTTCTACTGGACTCCGGCGTTACTTTGCCCTACAGATCTGATATTTATTTTGTGGACGGTTCTTCACATACTATTTGACCAGGTTATTAGGATAATTTTTCTGATATTTATAAGCTTATGGGCTACTCAAAATAAGAGGACCCTTATCACTTATGAGTTGTAGCGTATGTACTAGGAGATGCAAGACTTTGCTGTGAACTCCGGTCACATTGGTTCGACGTTTCTAGTCACTCTTAGATGCTTTTTGTTCCTGCTCTCATTTCATTTCTTCTCTTTTCATTTCTTTTTCTTCTCTTTTTATGATAATTTTATAATACTTCTCTTGAACTCTCTTTTTCTTTTTACAAGCACAAGGTATTTCACCTTTTAAGACCTATGTAGTCTTTACTTCACCAAGGGCCATATGTAGGTATGTCGTAACAGACCTCAGCCAGGCCTGTTAGTGCAAGGGGTTCGCCCTTCTGTGCACAAAAGTCCGCAGACTCCAAAGGAAAAAGTTGGCACGGAAACTGGAAATACAAAACATAACGTTTATTACACCTCATGAGGTGGTGCTAAAATTCAACCAGTACCCTTCGGCACTGCGAGAAGTAGCACAAAGGGCTACTGAACACATGGTTTATTTATACCCACACAGGGGCTCAAGAGAAGGCGGTACAAAGCATAAGAGCACATTTTATGTCCATACAAGGTAATATCGAGAGGCACAGTGGGAGGAGCTATCAGTCTTGGGGTCTCGACTAACACATTCCAATCTCATGGCTAACCTTTAACAGATGTGGACCCTAACGGTTAGCAGAAAACACAGAGATGCTAATAATAGCTTGTTGCCGTGCAGTTTTAGAGGCCATGAGCAGGAAGGTAGGACAACGCACATGGTCGACACGAGGTAGCATGTGGCAGACAAAATGGCTGTCATGAATTCAAAATGGATGCCATAACAAATGTCAAGATAACAGAAAACCAAGATGTCTTTTGCTAACGCTCAACTTAATCGTCGTTAATTTACAACAGATGACCCTTTTAGCGTTAGCTAAAGACATATGCTCTTTTGGGGTAATCTGTGCATTTATCTCGTATATCTATGCACATTATATTGGTCACTTCTTTATCCAACGTTTGTTGTGCTTTCACGGCATTTCTTCTAGATGGTATACAGGCAGTTATACACATGGAACATAGCATTGGGCCACAATGGATACACATACAACAGGTGAAAATCACTGCAATTGCGATACATAGAATGGTCAGTAATTTCCAACCCCAGGTGGAGACTAAAGCCCAGAACCATCCAGCAAAGGTCCAAGTGCCATTTTTCTCATGAATATCAGGGGCGATTTTATGTAGTTTAAGAATTGCTTCATACACAGAAGGCGAGTTATCAGGGATAAATACACAGCAGCTACTTCCGATGACTTTACATGCTCCTCCTTTATCTGCTAACATGACATCTAAGACCATCCTATTTTGAAGGGTTACAATTCTGGCAATTTGCAATTCTTCTGTAATATTTCCTAGGGCTACAGCAGTTTCATTAGTGATAGCTTCTACAACTCTAGTCAGTCGTCTTATTTTCCTACTATTTAATGCAGCACCTACAAAGGGAAATAAACCTAAATTAAAATCAACATATTGTTGCAAACTAGTATCTGTTTGGTCCACATTATCAATTCGTATTGTCCGTTTATAACGATTCATAGAAATGTTTCTAAACAATTTAAAATCTCGATGATACGAAGCAGGTGCCAGAAAAACAGGGGGTAATAAGAAAGAAACATAACATGTGCCAGACCACCCTGCAGGTAATCTGTGATATCCATGACTTCCACATACTAGATATGTGTTATGTGAAGCCAGGAAAGTACTCTCATTTATTCCATCCATATTTAATACAACAACACAATCACTGGACCCAACTGGAATTCGTCCAGTACTTTGTACACATAAGTCTGCTTTAGTCCGTGTTACAGTAATTACAGATTCATTGCTTGTAGTAGAGTCTCTGGTGTGGGCGAAAACATAAGGCGAAGAAGCATTGTCCGGTCGGTATTCTTCCCATTCCCATATAGTTCCATTCGCTTGGGGATACCCATGTTCATCTTGATAACACTCTTTATTCAAGCGAAAGAGAAGTCCACCTACTGCAGGTTTTCTGTTCGAAAAGAGAAGAGTATACCAGGCTCGACAAGAACCATTATGCGAAAAGGGAAGAGGAATAAACGGTGTTCCACCTTTCTTCTGATGAGCTGGAAGCATACCACATATCCAGCAATTTGTAGTGTTCGTGGCGTTGTGAGTGTGGTGGAGCATCTGAACAAATGTATTATTCAAGTAGGACTCTCAATGCTTATACTCATGATAAGGAAGAGTGAAATGCTGGTGCTCTTCCGGAATAGGAGTAGTAGGAACCACCACAAACCCACGAGCAGGAGTCACCATCTCAACGGACCAAGTGATCACTGCTATAATTGTCAAAACAACAAAAACACTTAATACTCCTAAAATCTTCTTATTATTAGTATTCATAGTCACAAGAGTCATCTTCAAACTAAAAAATAGAAAAAACAAAATAGTCAATGAGCTCTTTACTCTGGGCAGACGTTGGTTTCTTCACCACAGATCAAAACAGGTGTCACTACACTACGCAGGGCTGATCCCCCTCCCTTGTCATATTGGCTCTCCGTTTCCACTACCCAGAGCGGTTGCTCAACCAGTCTCGCAACACAAAAAAACTATAGGAATCACTTTCTTGATCTCAAATTATATCGCGTTGCTCCAGGAGTTGTCTGGTCCGGGAAGAACTCCTCAGATCCGTCAGGTGAGACAGCAGGGCCTTTCTCCGTAGTCAGGATGTCTCGATGATCGGTCAGCACAGCAGGTTCCACCAGGGTCGGCAAGACCTTCCGGCAATGGATGCTATGCACCCAGTTCTTCTTGTTGGTAACACAAACTGCCGTTCTCGTGGCGAGGAGTACTTGTTCTGGTCCACGCCACCTCGGTTCCAGACTGCTTGACCTCTCGAAGACTTTCACCATTAAAAGTCGCCGGGACGGAGTTCATGGCCTTCACCTTGGGATTTATCAGGGAGTGCTTCTCAAACCTGTTGATGAATAGAAACCAAGCTATCAGTAAATTGTGCCAAATAGTCATTCATTAAAACACAAGGTACCTCATACACAGAGCTTGGTTTTGGAACTCCCCAAATATTCATTGGCCGTCCAAATACCACCTCGTACAGGGTGAGACCCGTTCTAGAATGTGGTACTGATCTAATGGACAACAATGCCAATGGCAATGCATCTGGCCAAGTCAATTTCGTGGAGGCTACGATTTTCGCAATTTTTAGCTTCAGAGTAGCATTGTACCTTCCCACCAATCCTGCTGATTGTGGATGGAACGCAGCATGAAACTTTTGCTTGATTCCCAATCCTTTCAAAACATACTTGATAACTTCTCCAACAAAATGAGGTCCGTTATCATTCCATAAAAGTCTGCAAACACCAAACCTCGGGAAGAACTCCTTCAGTAGCACCTTAGCAGTAGTAATCGCAGTATTGTCTTTCCTAGGGTATGCCTCAATCCATTTACTGAAAGCACAAACCACCACTAAGACATACTTTAAATTATTACACCACTCAAGCTGAATATAGTCCATTTGTAGGACTTCAAAAGGTGCAGTTGGTGTAACCAAACCTCCAGATGGAACTCGCGTTCCCTTTCCAGGATTGTATTGCAAACAAATCAAGCAGGACTGTACTACTCTTTTAGCTGCGCTAGCAATTTCTGGATGCTCCCAAACTTGCGTAAGCATTTTTGTTATTGCGGAAGCTCCAACATGTGCTAACCCATGTGCCATCTGGACCATAGGCTGTACGAAAGCTATAGGCAGCTTCCATAGGTCCATCTGCTTATTTCTCCAACAACCTTCGTCATCTAACTCTCCATCTTTTGACCACTGTTCACGTTCTTGGTCAGAGGCTGTTTTCTGTATCTCTTGCACTTCCTGCCTAGCATCGTGCCATCTTTCAGCTTGCGACTTCACTACATACATAGAAGTAGTGATCCTCTGCATGGCAGTTTCACGTGCTACATGGTCTACAAAGGCATTTCCCTGACCAATTTTATCTGTTACTTTCTTGTGTGCGCTGCACTTTATAATAGCTACTTTCTTCGGGTATGTCAATGCAGTCAAGAGATTATGCACCAAATCTCCATGCATTATCTGTATTCCATGAGATGTAAGAAAGCCTCTTTCCTTCCAGAGTAGGCCAAAATCATGTGCTACTCCGAAAGTATAGCGGCTATCTGTATGAATGTTCACGCACAACCCAGCACTGAGCTCACATGCTCTTGTCAGAGCTATCAACTCAGCTGCTTGGGCTGATTTCTGTGGTATGCGAGCTGTCTCCACTATTGTTTCAAGTGTGGTAATTACATATGCGGCTGAAGTCGTACCATCTGGTAACTTTAGGCAAGACCCATCAACCCACAATTCACCATCCACATCTGGAAGGGGCGTATCCTGTTAAATCAATGCGACCCTTTGTCTGTTCCTCAGTCAGAAAAATACAATTGTGCGTTTCTTGTGACTGAGGCTGGGTCACCGGATATGGCAACAAAGTGGCTGGATTCAAAGTTGCACATCTCCTCAATGTAATGTGAGGAGCTAGCAATGTCAATTCATATCCTGTAAGACGAGCACTGGTCAAATGCTGCGTTTTCGTCTGATTCAAAAGGGCATCAACAGCATGTGGTACTAACACTAACAATTTGTGTGACAAAACTATTCTCTCACTCTGTCGAATTGACACCGCTGTTGCTGCAACTGAACGAAAGCATCCAGGTAATGCTCTAGCAACAGGATCAAGAACTGCTGAGAAGTAAGCACACAGGCGTTGCTTATCGCCGTGTAACTGAACCAACACTGACAATGCACATCCGTCTTTCTCATGTACATAAAGTGTGAAAAGTTTCGTGTAATCTGGTGTACCTAACACTGGTGCTGAGCAAAGGGCTTGTCGTAGCTGTCGAAAAGCACTTTCACATTCCTCTGTCCATGGAAGAGGTACTGGGGTATCTTTCGTCAAAAGTGCTAACAAGGGTTTAACAATGTGTAAAAATCCCAAAATCCACTGTCTGCAAAAGGAAGTGAGACCCAAAAATGCACGTACTCCTTTCTGTGTGATAGGAACTGGTGTATCTAAGATTGCTTGTATGCGATCTGATGTCAATGCACGCACCTCCTTAGACAAAAGGTGACCTAAGTAGGTTACCTTTGGTCTACAATATTGCAATTTCTTTCGAGATACCTTATGATGGTGTAAAGCAAGGAAAGAAAGCAAAGAGAGTGTGCATTTCTCACACTGTTCTGGGGTGTCGGCTGCCAACAAGATGTCATTGACATATTGGGTGAGAGCCACACCTTCGGGCAATACAAACAAATCAAGTTCCCTTTTTAATGCTTGACTGTAGATACTCGGACTTTCAGTATAGCCTTGAGGAACTCTACAAAATCGGTACGATCGATTATTCAAAGTGAAACCGAACAAATATCGGCTGTCAGGATGAATAGGGATCGAAAAGAAAGAGTTCTTCAAGTCTATTACAGAAAATGTAGTAGCAGTTGGGGGAACCAAAGTAAGAAGTGTTGTAATATCGGACACCACAGGATACTGTGGTATGACAATCCTATTCACCTCCCTTAAATCAATAATGAATCTGTAAACACGCTTGTCAGTATCTCTCCTTAGAATTGGAAGAATCTGGCTATTGCAAACATTAGATGGAACTTCCTCAACAACCCCAACCCGGATAAGATCATGTACAATTCGTATGAGTGCTTCTTCTCCCTCCTGTGAAATCCGGTATTGCGGCAATCGGGGTAACACAGCTCCCTCCTTAACACTGATCTGAACCGGGGGAATTACCATCTGACCCACATCGGTGTCTGATGTAGCCCAGAGGGACTCAGGAAGAGTGGTTAATGCAACATCTTCTTTAACAAGACAAATTCTGTCAAATTCGGAATGATTATCATTTAAAATGACTCGTACCCCTTCAGGAGAACATCGTATCGTGGCTCTAAAGTACTTCAGCATGTCAAGGCCCACAATATTGTCTGGTGTGTTAGGGGAAAGCAAAAACGGGCATGGAGCACTGAATTTATCAACATAAAATGGAAGTGGTTGTGACAATGGGCTAAGGGAAGGTGTTCCATCGAAACCTATCGAAGTAATAGTCGTGCCAGACAAGGGAGCCCTCGGAACCAATTGTTTAGATAAAGCGCTACGAGTAGCTCCTGTATCAACCAGAAACTGATCAGTAGAACCCAAAACATGTGCTGTAACATAGGGACCCGTCTGATCTACTGGAACTTCAACTGATTCCTTACCCCATCCTAGGCAATCCTATGCATGGGCTGAATCGTACAGATCAGGCTGAACATAATCAGACATTTGATATTAAATTTCACCTATCAAAGGTGTTCTGTCTATACTGTGGGCGCACATTGGTATCAGATCGAACACGATCATTCACATTTCCCCGAGCCTCTGAAAATTCTGAACCACTTCTCCCTTGGCCCTGCCCACGAGCATCCTGCTGAGGACGCAATAATGGGCAATTACGCATCCAATGACCGGGCTGCTTACAATACGCACATTGATTGATATTTAAATTCGGACGAGTGTAAGGAGTATTGAAAGATGTTCGTCCACCTCTATCATAGTTTCTATCAGGACCCCTATCATAACTTCTAGAAGGCGGGCCATATACCTGGGCCATCATAACTTTCGTTTTTAACTCTTTAGATTTCTTGTCCTCATTCCCCTTCGCTTCCGCCTCATGGCGCCAATATTACTGAGCCATCGTTAAAACAGAGGCCGGAGAGGAGGTAGTCCAAGAACTCTCACTAGCTTTTAAGCGGCTAGCTATCCCTGGTAACAGATTAACATATTTATCAATGAACAAGTGTCTGCCGGTATCGTCTGTTAAAGACTGGCCGCTAAAATCATGAAAAGTTTCCTCAAAACGTGTGAAAAAATCACAAACCGATTCGTCTGTCTTTTGCTTACATGACGCTAAAACCGTCCAATCAATCTTTTTAGGGGGAATAATCGTTTTAATTTTTAGTCAAAATGGCTGCAGGAAGATCTAATATTAGCCGATGCGGCTTTTGGGCTGGTTCTCTATCGATATCCAACCGTTCAAGATCTTTCCATTCAGCACCCAAAATAGCGCGATCGTCAATCTTACGGACTGTCCGCCACATGTCTGGGGGTAAAATTAGGCCGAAAAACAAATCTATATCGCGTAAGGTCATAGTACAGGAATTTAAGGCGCCTTCGACTTCCTCATAAAAGGCCGCTGGATTTTTACGCGGATCAGGCAACGCATGTTTAAGCGCCATTACATCTGCTCTATTCCACGGAGTGTATACCCAATTATAAATAAAATATACCTTGGCATCAGCAGAATTTTTATCATCATCATCTCCCTTTCCTTTAGGAGGAACATACAAGGGCGCGGCTTCCCGCATAGGTCTCATATCGGCAGATGTTATCTTATCTGTCTCGAAGATGGGGGACTGCGGTACTCCATTCGGATTGGACTGTGGAACGTCGTCCGCATTCTTTTTCTGCTCCTTCAGCTGGGACGCCTCATTTCATAATTTAACCAGTCGTCTAATCGAGTCTGCTACCTGGGAAAAAACAAAAGAGCCATCACGCAAATGCTTACGATCATTCGCTATATCATTTGGTTCTAACACCAAAGAGTGTTTTCGAAACATTTCTATAACTTCGTCAGCAAATATCGCAGAAAAATATATCTGCTCCTTTTCCGACCAATCCTTCATGATAGCTAAAAGATCGGGAGCAGAATGAGTACTACGTAGTGCTTTACGAGCAGCCTGCCGTAGTTCGGACGAACGTTGAACTGATAAAATAGATCGGGTATCCCGCGCTTTCTGGCGATCCGAGTCAGAGTCCTCGTCGTCTCCGGACGGGGCAGTCGGAACGGCATACGGAGGTGGAGGTCGATCTAATAACAAAAAATCATCTTGCGGTTTATTAAGGACAGGATAGAGAGGCTGTCGGACAGAATATTGGCCAGATATCTGTAATCTACGTTCCTTATCCTCTCGTTCCTGCAGTTCTTTCGTTTCTTTCTTTCGTAACTCAAGCGCTTTCTCATACACACTCTTTCGCTGCTCTTTTTCAATCAACGCTTGCTCACGCTTCTCTTGCTGCCGTACTTCTTTTTCCCACATTCGCAAACTCTCAAACATATCACGTCTAGACTTTCGCTCAAACAAACATCGCTCCACATACTCAACCTTTCGCGCATCAAATGACCCATGCAGTGGCCACCGTAACTCAGGATCCTTCTTAGTGTATTTGTGCCACAACGTACTGTACATTATGGCAGAAAGACCAAACTTCACATTCATATCTCTATTAGGTGTCCCCTCGGGGGGAGCCGGCTGCGATTCTTCAAGTCGTGAACTGGTACCCTTACAAAAGCAGCACAACCTTCGAAGTGCGCTAAAAACTGGCATGTCAAAAGAAATAGTGCAAAATATACACTATTTATAGGGAAACAGCGCTTAAGGTACCTTCTTAGTACATTGCGCTATACAAACAAAAGTTTAGGAAAAGTCCTCGCATTACCTGCCTATATGAGCTGCAGCACATATATTTCCCAAATACACATACAAATCCAAGTAGACTAGTCTATTCCCAAATACAAATATGCCACAGTAAGCGTTTCCTAAAACTACCTTACCACTCAAGGGCATCCAAATTCCAAAACCTACAACAGGCACCGCAGAACGGCTCTTACCAATCATAGGCTGTCCAGGTTCCGACTGCCAAGTTCTCAATTCGACCAAACGGTCACTGCATGGCAGACCAACAGAGGAGATCTCAGTCGAGGACCGGCGCCGCCCGGATGGTCGGATCGGAAAGTAGGGAAGAACCGCCTCGGGTGCCAAGACTCGGGTCTCCGAACCGTCATCACGACCAATCCTTCGGGCATCCGAGTCGCCGATGAGCCCCACGTAGGGCGCCAATTTGTCATAACAGACCTCAGCCAGGCCTGTTAGTGCAAGGGGTTCACCCTTCTGTGCACAAAATTCCACAGACTCCAAAGGAAAAAGTTGGCACGGAAACTGGAAATACAAAACATAACATTTATTACACCTCATGAGGTGGTGCTAAAATTCAACCAGTACCCTTCGGCACTGCGAGAAGTAGCACAAAGGGCTACTGAACACATGGTTTATTTATACCCACACAGGGGCTCAAGAGAAGGCGGTACAAAGCATAAGAGCACATTTTATGTCCATACAAGGTAATATCGAGAGGCACAATCGATCAGTGGGAGGAGCTATCAGTCTTGGGGTCTCGGCTAACACATTCCAATCTCATGGCTAACCGTTACCAGATGTGGACCCTAACGGTCAGCAGAAAACACAGAGATGCTATTAATAGCTTGTTGCCGGGCAGTTTTAGAGGCCATGAGCAGGAAGGTAGGACAACGCACATGGTCGACACGAGGTAGCATGTGGCAGACAAAATGGCTGTCGTGAATTCAAAATGGATGCCATAACAAATGTCAAGATAACAGAAAACCAAGATGTCTTTTGCTAACGCTCAACTTAATCGTCATTAATTTACAACAGGTAATCACTAGTTACCTATTCTTAAATACCGAATTTTACCGATTCGGTATTTGAAAATCGGTAAATAGTATGTAGGTAAAAATTCGGTAAATGTTACCGAATCGGTAATATACGGTATTACCGATTCGGTATTTACCGATTCGGTAATTCCCATTCATTCCTATGGGCCTGGAGGCCATAGGAATGAATGGGAAGCCATTCACTATTACCGATATGGTAAATACTGAATCGGTAATAGGGGGAACATATTCAAGGGTGGCAGGGAGTCACATTTACACCCTGTTGCACCCCTGAATCGTGCATGTGTGCACATGTGGCACACATACATGCCCTAAAGGCATGTACGTCTGCCACATGGCAAATTTAAAAAAGCACAAAATTGTTTTTTTAAAGGTTTTCGATATTTACCACCAACTTGTAGTTGGTGGTAAATAACGAATCCTTAAAGAAAAAATGCACTCACTTGAGTGCTCCCTACATAGTATATAAGGATTCGATAATTTACCGCTTCTGTATTTTAACGATTCGGTAATTTACTGATTCCTTAAATTACCAAATCGGTAAATTACCGAATCCTTATATCCTGCCACCTACATCTCAAATCCCTAAATACCGGCCGGTAACGGGTAAGTTTACCGAGTTTCACCGTTGCCGACCGGTATTACACCACTTACATATGGCCCCAACTTATTTACATCACCACCTTCTTCATTCTACGATTTTTGCACATCAGTGCTTGCTGATGGAGTAAAATGTTTATGTAGAGTATATATTTTTAGGATGGTCTATTTAATGCTCACAGCCCTGAAGAAATCAAGGTGCTTACGAACTATCAAAGAAACACGTGTTGGCTTGTTGTTCCTAAGCTAATTATTCAACTGCTCGTCGTTGTGAACAATTGTTTTGGATTGCCTTCCTCTCTGATACAATTGTAATGACATCTACTACAAAGTCAATGTGAAGACTTGGATGATACTATTTGGGCCTGAACTTGGACTAAAGTGGACTACCAATTACACAGTATTGTATATATGAATATTAGATTGCTCGGATTTGTATATTGACTATTTTTGCTCTTCCTTGGGAGGGCATTGTATGATTGTGGATGATAACAAATCCTTTCCTAGGAGCACCACCTATATTTTTCATCTGCTTTATACTCTTCCCCGAAATAGGAGCGCAGTGCGCCTATTTGCTTGCTTTATACCTGGCTACCATATTTTTAATTATTTCCAACAAGTAAAGGGTGCATTTGTCTGTTAACACAAAAAAACATTTGCCAGTTATTGGGCCAATTGTATTAATCAGTGGGGCAGAGACAGGGCTATGCATGGAGGCATTAGAAAAACCCACAGATGTGTTGTACCTTCCCGAGAGGGGTGCATGTGGTATTATATTTCTAGAAATTGAGCAATTAGTGGTCCCAATATCCAGGAGGAATTTCACCTTTTGTCCTTCTACCATCACTTCAATATATGGCCCTCTTGGTTCTACTGGGATCTCCACCCACTCCTCTCTTTCTCCCAGGCCATCCTAAATGATAATCAGGCAAGCAAACAGTTACCACCTGGGATTGTTTAGCCTGTCTGTGAAAGTAGTTTTGTTGGTGTCCCTGGTAAGTAATGCCAGCATAATATTCAGCATAGGCGCCATTATCAGGCATATCATTATGTTGCTGTGACCCTCTGTTTAAAGGATTTCTGCATCCCCCTTGGGCATGTCCTCATGACATGGAACACACTCCTTTAGTTTTCTGTTAGATGGACTGTCTCTAATCCAGTGCTTATTGTCCTTACAATTGTGGCATCCATTATCTACTTGGGCATTCTGGGGTATGTTAGTTGGTGCAGAGTATCCCCCTGTTCCGCCCAGAATGCGGACCTGCCACTCCCTTTCTGTAGTTGCTGGAGCAGCACTTTACTCTTTAACTCCTCGTGTTTCTTATCCTTATTCTGTTCTTCCTGTACATGTCTCTTAGCATAGCATTTGGCAATGGTCAATACTTCTATTATTGGCTACACTCCCCATGTTTGCTTATAGGTATGGATGAATAATCTTATACATTCTTGGAGGCCATTTACACAACAAATGTAGAGGGCTTGTTGGCGTGGCTGGTCCATTTGGGCTGAGGGGCCACCCCCCCCAGCTTTTGCCTCTCACGAACAGTGTCTGTTAGACTGAATAAAGGTGAGCCTGACAGACACTGTTCATTTTCAGGTCAGGTAGCCAGGAGCCAGACATGCGCTAAATGCGCAGGCTCCTGGCTGCCTGAGCTGACCTTTGCTGGGCTGAGGAAGTCATAGCTCCCGTGGGCGTGATCTCCTCAGCTCAGCAAAGGTCCCTGAGGCCCTCCCCTCAGTGACGAGGGGTAGCGTCACTGATTGCCACTCACCTGGGTGCCTCCGTTTTAAGACCTGAAGTGTCTATCAGTGACAGTTCATCACAGAGTGGGATGGGGTCAGCAGTCTTACTGACCCCATCCCACTCTGTGATGACTTTCAGACTGCTGCCAAAGTTCCGCCAATGAGGCAGTCAACAATCCCAAGCCTCCTGGGACCTCTGAGGGGTTGTATGACGTTACAACACACACTTTTACAACGCATACCTTTACAACGCATTTTTTACAACGCAACATCCATTACAACGCATGCCATTACAACGAAATTTAAACAACTACATTTACAACGCATTCCATTGCAACGCATAATACCTTTACAACGCATACCATTACAACGCATAACATTACATTGCATGTTTGGTAAGTATTGGATAGTGTAGGGGTACAAATAACTATTCTAACTCCAGGGGGTGCAACAGTAGGGTAAGTGTTGGATAGTGTAGGGGTAAAACTTACTGTTCTAACTACAGGGGGTGCAACAGTAGGGTAAGTGTTGGATAGTGTAGGGGTAAAAATTACTATTCTAACTCCAGGGGGTGCAACAGTAGGGTAAGTGTTGGATGGTAATGTTATGCGTTGTAATGGTATGCGTTGTAATGACTGCGTTGTAATGACATGCGTTGTAATGGATGTTGCGTTGTAAAAGTTGTGTTGTAATGGTAGTGCGTTGTAAAAGTTGCGTTGTAAAGGTTGTTTCCCCCTCTGAGGCAGAGTTGCATGTAATTGTGTGTTTTTTTTAAATTAATGTTTGTTGTGTGCATGCATGTATGTTTGGTAAGGAGTGTTGTGAATGGATGTGTTTGTGTGTGTGCGAGTGCAAATGCATGGCTGTGAGTGTGTATGTGTGCGTGTGTCCCATCCACCCCCTCCCTCCTAAACCTACCGTCCTCCACTGCACTCTCATCAACAACATCCATCCCACTATGGGCAGAGAACCCCTTTTGTATTCAGGAGAAGAAGGCTGTTACATTTTCGTCATTTTCTTGTTTACATTTATTAAATTTTGTCCAATTCAGTCTCCTACGGAGCACTAATTCTTGCAAACGAACTATTAATTTGTATTATTTCATCAGTCACTTGACCATCAGCTTTCCAGGCATCTCCGGTAGTATAAATTTCTGTCTAGTCGACATCTTCAAGATTTTCTTTCCTAAACTTCTTCTATATATCAGGTAGGAGAATGCAGGAAAACATTTGGTCTATGTCATTCATTGTTACCTAGACTATGCACAATAAATATCTTTTCTGGCCTGGTATACCATTCATTGGGTTTTCCCTTATATCAGGGTAGTCTTTGCAAAAGGCATTGCGTTCCGTTTGAGTCCAGAAGTCATGTACATGATAACAAGGGTAATTGGCTTCAAACCCTGGTACCTCAACATAGTGGCCATCATAGAAGCATGTAAGGCTTGGTACCTGCCAATTCAGTCAAGATATGGGGCAAACACAGTGTTACATTTAGTGTCCATCAGGCTAAAAATCTCAGATTCGCTGTCATAACGGGTGAAATTATTGGGCAGCTTCAGTCCTGCAGCTGACCCTGTTTAAACCTTATTGAATTATAACTAATGCATAAGGATGTATAACCGTTCCCATTTCCTGTATTATAGAAGTTCTGAACGAATATTTTAATTTGATCTTGCATTTTTGGTGTAATATTGCTTATTAATAATGTAGAGCTGGGAGAGGGTCCCCCTGTAGGTGGCAAATGGGGGGAGAGAAGAAGCAGGGTCATACTTCATTGGGTCTTCCTGTTCCTCTAATACAGGCATATTGGAAAAATAGTTTTCTGATAAGGCCTGTGTTTGCCTTAACTTGTCAGTGGCCACTTGAAAAGGTGGCGGTGTGGTCTTCTAGTGAAAATGTGTTCAATTGTAGGTCGCCAAAATGGAAGGAGCTGAGGGTGTCTAGGGTGGGTTATGTACCACAAATGCTCTCTTTTCCTCCATATGTTACCGCATCTCTTTAGCAAATTCATCAGCCATGTTTTTCTGTCATATTCCCTTGCTTACTCCCTTTCCATCTTGATTACTACCTTCATATGTTGTTGCCTGTCGTATTTGTCCCACTGATTCAGCACATCAACCTGCAACAGTCTCACTTTCCTCCTTCCTTTACAATGGGGTAGATTGTGAAGACCATGACTGTCTGGATGTTTCTGAGCTTTGCACGAAGCCAAGACTCGACATTGTTGATGAGCCATTGCCTGATCCCAACCAAGTCCATTTCGTTAATGGTTCATGGCTAAGAGACTACACAGGTAATTTGAGAGCAGCGTTCGCTGCCTGTACCACCTCTGGAGTGGTTGAAGCTGCTTGTTTACTGGGGTTGTACTCCGCACAAGTGGCTGAAATCATTGTACTTACCTGTGCGTGCCTTGTTTCTGAGCAAATCTGCATCACCATCTCTACCGATAGCAAGTACAGTTTCGGTGTGGTCCATGACTTCGGACAGCTATGGTCGCAGAGAGGGTTCCTCATGTCATCAGGTTCTCCAATAAGGAATGGGGAATATGTGAGGCAACTGTTGGAAGCGTTGCAACAGTTAAGTGTGCATCCCATGGAAGAGGAGATGATTTGTTACCACAGGGAATAGATATGCAGATGAAGTTGCCCGTTTTTGTGCTACCCATATATGTATTTTTAATGGGGAATATATTTGCAAGAGTACAGAGAAGACCGAACTCAGCCTGATGCTAGCTGTTGCAGATATAACCGATGAATCAGCAGAACAGAACCCCTTCAGGACTCGTTGGAGGCCGTCTCTCCAGATATCACCAACCATTGCAGCGGCTTTTTATTTTCCCGAATGTACCCTGATGACCAGGACTGCACCGTGACTCAATAATTGCTGACCTACGTGGCAGTTGGTCTTCTCTGCTATCTATGAAACTTTTTGATCACGACTCTGCCCTGATCTATATATACCTTGGGTCTCCCTGATTGGAGCCGGATGGCCCAACCACCCATGGTTATTTTCTCGGCAACCCTGCCCACCACGCCACCACTGTCCTGATGAAGACCCCGCTTTAAGGTTACACAGGTACCTAACTCCATATCTGGGGTCGAAATGTCGACAACCTATCCCCCTATCAGCTTGCGCCATCTACTCTGAGGATCTCTACTTAAGCTCATTAAGCATGGTTTTGCCTAATTGACTATGAACATTGGCTGTTCCGTTTGTCTTAGCTGTCTCTACGTTGAAGCCAGTGCTAACTAACTCATAACCTTTGATCTGAGGACTAGCATTTTTTTTTAAACCTTGCACATATCTCTCTTACACACCATTTCCCCCTTTTTTTTCCCCTTCACTCCCTGGGTCACCAATGTATTTTCAATTTAAGATGTAATGCCTGTGTGATATACTGTACCTGTAGGCACATTGTGATTAATTAACAGTGTGCCAACTAAATAATTTACCTCTGTGTTCTTTTACTTGTGTACATACTTTTCATTTGTTTTTTTCTGTTTCGATTAATATTGTGTACTGGGACCCCTCTCTCTATGAACCGTATCTCACCCAGGTCCCAGTGACATTAATGGGTATACCCCTTTTTTCGTAACGATGAAACGTGTGAGACAGAGGAGACAAAATCTGAAACTTGCATCTGAAAGAGAACTTGCACCAATAAGTGAATCTTCTAAGTCAGATCTGAGTGAAGCTGAGCAAGCAGCAGGAAGTGCTAGGACGTCCAATATGAATAGAGTGCAGTGTTGGAGATATTCCTCTCCCAAGTGGACTTATCTGGTTAAAAATGCCAGGGAGAGCGTGGTCCGAGATTTCAATACTGATTGTCGAGATTTTGTTGAGAGTTCTGGAATCCAGGCTAATGCACTTCTGTCATTGCTGTGCCTCTTCCACCAAGGTTGAGTGGCTTGCGCAATCTAATTGTGAAAGACATCGAATTTCCAAACTTTGGAGCCCCGCAGTTGCCTTAAAATATTGGAGCATTGAGAGCTGAACTTTTACAATGAGTAATTGAGAAGATTGGCTCTAATCTCACATAGGATGTCAATTGAACTCTTGAACTGTAAATAAGTTGCTTGAAGGAAGATAACCTAGGCCCAAGTGGAAGAGGAATAAAATCAAGAATTTTCCACTAGAAGAAGAAAGAGGAAAGAGGGCTAGGGAAGTCTTTCAAGCTGTGTAAATATTGTGCAAAAGACAGTTGAAAAGAACTTTCCAAGGCTTTAAGCAAAAGGTTGGTTAAATACGTTGTCGCTTGTGAATAAGAGGTAGAGAAAAGAGACTCTGTGTGTTGGTCCTCTAATCAACTATAATCCAAGTCACCTTTGAAATTTGACTCTGGAAATTTGAATCATAGGCACACATGTATTATAGGTGCACTCATTGTAGGAGTAATAATAGTCATAGCTGTAGTCATCACTGAGTCAAAATTCTAAGCCCACACACGACTGAGGAACATGGAGTGGGGGGTCCATGGGACATCTACACCTACCACTGCTGTCTCAAAGGAGGGTACCTTAGAATCTGAAAAAGGCTTAATAGAGCAAATTAGTGGCTTCCTTCATGTAGATTTCTCTACAGGCAAATATACGCTGAATGCTTATGCTTAGTGATTAGCTAAATGTTAGTGAGCAGAAGGCACAAAGAACAACTGGATATTTGTTGTTTTCTGTTCTTACTTCAGCTATCTTTGTAAAAGGAGGGTTTGCCTTGCATACTGTGCTACTCCACCTGTTTTGCCCTTCTGTTTTTCATTAACATTCTCTACCATTTGGGGAATTGTTCATGGAGGGTTTGCTGTGAAATAATCAGAAATCAATATTTTACTTATCCAGAGAAGGTTGCGTTCCAAGTCTTTGACAATGCCTTTACGAGGACTTATTAACAGCCTTTCACTGTCAAAAAGATTGTCCTTGAGGAGAGAAGAGATTGTTCCCTTTGCCCTATGCTTTTCGGTTCCTTGTCACATGTAGATACAAGGGCATGATTCCTTCCTTCTCCAGAGTCTCTGCACTGTAAAATAGTATTCTTGTCTGGGCTGTGGATTTAATTTGCATCTCTCTCCTCAGGTAAGGAGCATCCTATTGTGGCATTTTGAATGAGATTTGTTCTTTTGTAGATATTCTGGAATGTATTTTTGTTATACTGTCCTGCTTTGTCCTAGGTTTTTTTATTATTATTATTTCATGGAATTTTCGATGTAGCTTGGTGTCAATCATTATAATTTTCTGACTTCCTGATGACACACAGTCACACTAGATCAGCACTTCATTAACAGATCTCTCTTGTTAGTCCCATAGACATTGCTGAGGGATTGGCAGTTGAGGGGTTTGGTCGACTATATGCCTATTAGTTTACCCTTCTATCACTGTAGTTGTTAAATTAGGCTTCTGGTCTTTCAGAGCATTTTCCCACCTTGGTGGAAGGGTTCATGGTTTCACAAATAAGGTCTGTAGTGATAATCTTTAGTGAACACTGACTTGATAGATCGTCAGATAGTCGCTTTCCTTCTTCAACAGTGTTTTCGACCCATAACAAGCCTTAATGGCTTCCAATTTTGCATGACCCATGGGCAACCAGGGCCAGACTGGAGAACCCGGAGCAGCCCTGCCAAGTATACTCAATCCAGCCCCGACGAGTCTACTCCTTGTGCCATCTCTCCTTCTCTCCTCTTTTTCTTCTACCTTTAGCTCTACCTTCCCCCTCCCACCCTTTCTGTCTCTTGCTTGAAGCCTCCTCTGACAGCTTCAGTAAAACTCAGGGACCAGGGGAAGTGACAGAGCACCAGGAGCTGCCCTGGGATTTCAAAACCAGCCTCCAAGGGCTCCAAACCACCAGGGAATGCCTAGTGGAATAAAAGGACTGCCCGGCCCACTGAGCAACTGCTGGGGATTTTCAGAGAACAATTTGTCCTTTTAAGCAATAAAGTCAATGCAGAGCATAGCAAAATGAACACCGTTATAATGCTCAGATCACATGCCAGTTATTTTCATTACATTGTGTTGTATTGTGTGTTGTTCGTCACAATCTTATCTTATCTTATCTTATCTTAAGAGGGACTTGTATAGCGCTCTGTCACCATAGGTTTCCTGGCGCTGGGTGGTACTGAGAGATGTAGAGAGGGGGAGCTAGCCAGACTGTGTAAAAAGATTGGTTTTAAGAAGTTTTCTGAATTCCAGCAGAGACATGGAGGATTTGAAAGATAACGGCAACTGGTTCCAGAGTTTGGGAGCCAGATGAGCAAATCTGCAACCACCATATTTTTTGAGTTTGATTGGGACTGCGGTCAGAAGTTGACGGTGGGACAATTCTAGGTTCCTTCTCTTCCTTGCTTCTTGCTCAGACTCTCCTGGATGAGGAGAAACAGTTTGCGTTTGAGAGCAGATCTTCAGGGTGGAGGGTTGAGTATGTATGTAAACATAGGGATACATGATTTACTCTCACAGTCTGTGAACTGCAACATGGAAGGTCAACATTCAGTGTATACGCAGTTTGCTGGATAGTGGTTAGATAATTGTGAATGTCCTCGGAGCTCCGTGACCTTTCAAAGTCACTGAAACGCAGCCTTGTGCGTCTGCACAAAGGGGAGGGGTCCCAGTATACTATAGAATGCACAGTAAAGATGGTTCAGTGGCAAGATAAAGAACAAATAGAATCAAGTGGAATGTACAATGTTATTAAATCACAAAGTACCAGCGCGTAAACACTTGTGCACACAGCATATGTTAGCATGATAACAAATTGTAGTGCCCAAAAGAGGGGGAGGGGAAGTGGAAGTAAGGGTGATCGGAGGTAGTGCAAGGTAAGGTAGTGTAATACAGTATAGGTCAAATGTACTTATTCAGAACACTACTTAGAAACTGGCTGCAACTTGGACCAGAGACAAATACACATAAACGAACAAAACGTTATTCTGGCTGTAACCATGCTCCTTAAAAATAGCAATGCAATTTCAAGCTCGGAATAGAAGCTGGTGAAGGAATCTGTTGTCGACGATTCGACCCCACAATAGGGTAGAGATAGGTGGGCCCTTACAGGAGGGTCTTCCTCAGGACAGGAGATAGGTTAGGGCAGACTCTCTAAAACGGAAACATAAATAGAAACAAAATCAAAATGAGTCCCCTAGGGATCGGGTATACATAGTCTAATGGTGGTAAACACGGAGGAGGGGTGAGTTAAAAATAACTAAATACCATGGGTCACAGAGTTTCCCACGGGGTGGATATCATGAATCTCAATCTGCGGTAGATCTGGAAAAAGTAAATATACACGCTATTACCCAAATGGAGCATGCCAATTGCCCTCTGTTGGCATAGAAAAGAGCGTAAATCTACTTACAAAGTATACCGTTGTGTGTCTTAGAACTTCTCGAAAGTGAGAGCATAAATCAAAAAACGCCGCCCTGGTGCAGACAGCTCCCCGCGGTATTTGGGGAAAAAATTAAAACCCAGTACAAGTTATAGACCGAGTCAACGCTGATATCTAAAATCAACATTCGAGACAAGCCATAGGGGCGGGAGGTGGTGTGGGAGACATACCTGTGTGCTTGCTCAGTCGCGCATAACCGTCGGCCGTGGCATCACAGAAAGCGAGGGAATTGCGCCTGTGAAATGCCGTTTAAGAAAACTGACGGCCGGCGGCGCGCGTGCATGTCGCGCTCACGCCGAATCCGTGGAAAAGAGTGAAGAAATACTTTAGTTACGTCTCTGAACGATTAGGATGTAAAACCAGGGTATGGGTAATTAACACTGCGAGAAGTGTCAATATTTAGAAAGCCATGGGCATGTTCAAATAAGTGAGCTAGTTGAAAAAAGTCAAGGACCGGGTGTTGCTGGGCCGCTCGTAATGTGCATAGAAATGCAACACTGAAACAGTACCATACAGCAATGGGACAGGTTAAGCAACCATGGTTGTAAGGATGCAGGCCAGATAAAAGATTTATGTTGTAGAGCCATGCACAAGGAGTTGAGTAGCCCACCCACTACTCCTGTATAACCAGCGCGTGCCTGTCACACATAACAGCATAGGCGCTGTTGTATCATTATGCGCACTTGTAAAACAACATAGAATGTGAACGGGCCAGATACAAGGTTCAAGATGTATAACCATACAGTGAAAAGAGTTGTCAACATATTACTCCTGTTTAAGCAGCGCGTGCCTGTCACACATAACGGCATAGGCGCTGATGAATCCAGAAGGAACAACAAAGGAGTCATCTTCTCACAGTGTATGATAAAGTCTTTAAAAGCCACAGACAGTGCCGAGACCCCGCAGCAAGTACCTGCCTCGCAGGGTGGTAAAGATGCATTAGGGTCAAGAGCTAGGGAGAAATGGTAGTCTCAAGGTCAGGGGCAGTGGGGTTTCTCAGATAGTGATGTAGCACTCACAGACACAAGAGTAGAGAGAACCATAAGGGTGCTGCAGTAGTGTCTATGTTTTATGAAAACTACAGGCATATGGTTGCTAATTGGGCATAGCTGCTATCCAACTCACTGAGTCCAATGTCTATAGAGTCAAAAAGAGCCATCCACTTTGATTCTCGAATGTCTAGAATGTGTCCAATATTGCCTCCCCTTGGTCCCAAGTTGGCCTTTTCCAATACAATCCACTTGAAGCTGTCTGGGGCGTGGCCGAGTTGTTTGAAGCCACCTCGCAACGGATTCGGCTACAATGTTGCCGCACCCTTGCATTGATTTTTTGTTGCGTCTGACCTACATAGATCAGATCACAGGGGCAGACGATCCCGCAAATTACGTTGGCCGTGTTGCAGTTGTTGTGCATCTTCAGGATGATCTTGTGTTGTTTGTAATTGAATTCCTTGGTTTGTATCGTATTAGCATAGGTCTTGCAATGACCGCATCTGTGGTGGCCTATGACTGGGGTAAGTGCCAAAGGAACAGGACCGTGGGTGGTGTGAGCGGTTCCAGAAAAAGAACGGACAACATGGTCCCTGATGCTCTTGGCCTTCTTGAATGAGTGTATGGGTGGAGCTTCCTGTGTAAGGTCATCAGATATGAGGTTCCAGTGGACTAAACCAAGCCTGTTTCCTGGCCTTCTTCACCAATCTTTTAGGATAACCACATTCCATGAGGCGATCTGTCAAATTCTCTGATTCACTCATGTAGTGTTGTTTCAGAGAGCAGTTGCTCCGGATGCGGAGGAACTGCCCATAGGGAAGATTGTCCCTTAGACCTCTTGGGTGGTGGCTGTTTTACTGAAGAAGTGAGTTGCATTCTGTCGGTTTACGGTACAAAGTTGTCCTCATTGTGTCCCCGTCGGCGTAGATGGTTAGATCAAGGAAATCGATCTTATTCGCATCGGAATGCAGTGTGAATTGGATATCGCGGGACCTCTGGTTTAACCAGGTATGGAAGGATGTTAGCTGGAGTTTGTCGCCTGTCCAAATTAGGAGGATGTCGTCTATGATGCGCATCCATAGCCCCACCTTAGACCGGAAAGGGTTTACGTTGTTGAAAATAAACTCACTTTCAAAGGCAGCCATGAAGATAATATCCAGATCAGGGGCCCCCATCGCTACTCCTTTGGTTTGCAGGTAGAAGCAATTCTGAAAAATGAAGAAGTTCCTCATCATGGCAATCCTCAGGAGGGAAATGATAAAGTTGGTGGGCACAGTGACCGGTGCCTCTTGTTGGTTTAACGCTGTGGACATGACATCAAGAGCGGTTTCTTGCGGAATGCTCCTATATAGCGATACAATGTCACAGGTGACCAGCAGTTAATTGGTGGAATCAAATGGACGGCCATCCACAATGCTGTATGGTACTGTTTCAGTGTTGCATTTCTATGCACATTACGAATGGCCCAGCAACACCCGGTCATTGACTTTTTTCAACTATCTTACTTTTTTAATCATGCCCATGCCTTTCTAAATATTGACACCTCTTGCAATGTTAATTACCCATACCCTGGTTTTACATCCTAATCGTACAGAGACGTAACTGAAGTATTTCTTCACTATTTTCCACGCATCCGGCGTGAGCGCGATATGCACGCACTCCGCCGGCCGTCAGTTTTCTTAAACGGCATTTCACAGACACAATTTCCTCGCTTTCTGTGATGCCACGTCCAACGGCTATGCACGACTGAGCAAGCACACAGGTATGTCTCCCGCACCACCTCCCGCCCCTATGGATAGTCTCAAATGTTGATTTTAGATATCAGCGTTGGCTCTGTCTATAACTTATATTGGGTTTTAATTGTTTCCCCAGATACCGCGGGTAGCTATCTACACCCGGGCGTTTTTTTTTAAATTTATGCTCTCACTTTCGAGAAGTTCTAAGACACACAACGTTATACTCTGTAAGTAGATTTAGGCTCTTTTCTCTGCCAACAGAGGGCAATTGGCATGCTCCTCCTCTGTGTTTACCACCATTAGAATATGTATACCCGATCCCTAGGGGACTCATTTTGATTTTGTTTCTATTTATGTTTCCGTTTTAGAGAGTCTGCCCTAACCTATCTCCTGTCCTGAGGAAGACCCTCCTGTAAGGGCGAATGTATGACGTTACAGCGCATGCTTTTACCACGCATGCTGTTACATCGCAGGTTTTACTACGCATACCATTACAACGCATTACACTTGGGGGTGCTGGATAGTGAATAGTTTAATTTACTATTCCAACTCCAGTCCCCGTGGATAGTAGGGAAGGTGTTGGATAGTAAATTAAATTTATTCCCTATCCTAGAGCGCCCCCCAGTGTAATGCGTTGTAATGGTATGCGTAGTAAAACCTGCGTTGTAACAGCACTGCGTGGTAAAAATTGCGTTGTAATGGTTGTAAACCGTAAGGGCCCACCTATCCCTACCCTATTGTGGGGTCGAATCCCCGACAACAGATCCCTTGACCAGCTTCTATCCCGAGCTTGAAATTGGATTGCTATTTTTAAGGAGCATGGTTACAGCCAGAATAACGTTTTGTTTGTTTATGTGTATTTGTCTCTGGTTCAAGTTGCAGCCAGTTTCTAAGTAGTGTTCTGAATAAGTACATTTGATTTATACTGTATTACACTACCTTACCTTGCACTACCTCCGATAACCCTCACTTCCACTCCCGCTCTCCCTCTTTTGGGCACTACAATTTGTTATCATGCTAACATATGCTGTGGGCACAAGTGTTTACGCGCTGGTACTTTGTGATTAAATAACAATGTACATTCCAGTTGATTCTATGTGTTCTTTATCTTGCCACTGAACCGTCTTTACTGTGCATTCTATGGCATACTGGGACCCCTCCCCCTTTGTACTGCCAGTTACCCAGGTCCCAGTGAATCCATTGGGTTTACCCATTTTATGTAACGTTGTGCGTCTGCACGGCCACGGTAATTCTTGGTACTGCCTCATAGTTTTATAATGTATCATTGGGAGCAATTTGTCACATATATAATTGAATGCTTCTTTACGTTTTTGTCCACGTTAACATTATTTTGAAGGATGGTGCTTTAATATTTTTTCATATATTTGGTGGGGAGTTCTTTAGTGCTGTTTGTTTTTTTAATGTTTTTTTTCTTCGGCTGCGCAAGCCTTATCCTTACACCAGCTTCGAGCCTGCATGCAGAGCTGCCCCGAGGACAGCGCTGCTGACGTATGTGTTTTTCCCCCTGAATGCTAAAGACAGCTCAAGCTGCCGGCCATGTCACGCAACCCTTCAGAGGAAGCGCAGCGTGATTTGTGAGTTTCACTATAATTCTTCTGCATGTTCACTTAAACAAAAGTTAATACCATCTAATTGTTCTGTGGGTTAGAAGCAATCACCCCTCTGTAGAGGCAGAATGCTCACGAGGAGGAAGTCTGTCAGCGCTGTCGTTTGAAGCTGCCAGGGGGTCATACATCTCAAAGGTGGCTCTGTTTACGCAGACCGATGGTTTTCTAATACAAGCAACCGGTTCATAAAAGCGCCTTGTTTACTGAATTCAAATCAACAAGGGATTAGCATGATCACCCACAATCCAATGCGACTAAATTGTGCGTTTAGATACACTTGGTGCGCAGAGAATATACATTAGGACTCCGCAAATGGGCGCCCATTTTGAGTCATGTGCAGGAGGGGTCTTTGTGGGAGCAGCCGACCACCAGGATGCTTGCGCCCTGGGGTTTTTGGGCCAGTGGTGCGGCCCAGAGCCCAGTAGGGCTTGAGTTGTGTGGTTTTTGGGCTAGGGGACTGGGGGGGGGGGGTGTATAGGCGGACATTTTGTCTACCGCGGCACCATTTTTGGTAAGGTGACACGGCAGGCGGTCCGCAGGGCATTGGGGAATTTTCTTTTTGAAAATTAGGGCCTAGTTGTGTAGCAGCATGTCGGCGATGGGCGATCCCAGAGTGGAGGAAGCCATGCGCCTGCTTGCTGGAGCAGGGCGCATGGACTTTGTGAGGCCTGCGGCGCCTGAGTTGCGGCCGCCCTGTCTATTCGGCTGGAGGTGTGGCGACAGCAGTGTGGGTCTGCTCGCCCCCGCAGGTGGGCCGCACCAGAACAAAGAACATGGTAGGTGGGAGCAGTTGCAGGCAATCAGCGGCTGCTCTCTAAGCCACGGACGAAGCACGGGGGAGTGGCTCCATGCGGCGCCCCGCTCTGGAATTTGTGGAGAGGAGGAGAGGGGCTGAAGTGGCAGGGCCCACCCATGAGGTCCCCGGGGATAGAGAGGCCGCACGGGATACCCAAGAGGGGGGCAAGGGGGGAGCAATAACGGTCCACCAACCGGGTCATTGTTGAAGGGCCTAGGGGCAAAAGGAAAAGTTGGTCAGGTGGGGTTGGCAGAAAGGGGGGAGGCCATGTTGTCCTCCCCAATGCCAAGAGGTCTGGGGGGAGCCGGGGTGGGAATGTGAGGTTAGGGAAGAGGGGTCCAGGAGTTTAGGGGGCAAGGCAGGCCAAGTCCCATCTGGGCAGACGCAAGACGACAGAGAGCCTCAGGGGAGGCCTCATTGGGTCCCCCCTGTCTCCCTGGACATCGGGGGCTGGCCATATAGGGCCCCACGGGGCCTCAGATCCCGCTGGTCAGTGGAGGGTGGGAGGGTGCGGTGGAGAAGGCTGCAGCATCTTGGGGCAGAGAGAGGGGGCAAGGGCGGACTGGAGGCTGAGTAAGGGGAGCGGGTTCAGGGCCCAGCATCCGTCTTTATAGCAGCCATGTTGGAATGGAGCAAGGACGAAGAACAGGAGGCATGGGGGGGAGGCGGGCAGTAGGGTCTCTCCGCGGGGCCAGGACTCTCAAGCCTCGGGGAGCAGAGGGTCCAGCGCGGTGGTGGGGCACTCTTCTGGGGCAGGGAGGAAGCGGGCGTGGCAGGTAGGCTTAGAAGAGGGAGGGGACAGTGGGCTGGGGAGGGGGGTCCCAGAGGTGTGGGGCAGGATGTGGGTGGTTGTTGGCGGTGTTGCCCAGGTCCAGGGTGGGTGGAGACAGAGGGGTATTCCAACCCCAGCTTGCCGGACCTTACTTTTCCATTGCAGTGGAGGGCGAGGTGGTTTACTCGGGTGAGTCACATGTGGCTCGGTAATCCCGAGGAGAAGTGAAGGCACTGGCAAAGGTGGCCAGCCGGAACAAGGCACGGGACAGTAAACTCACCGTCATACAGCGGTCTGAGGCGTTTGAGGAAGTGCAAGAACTTTGTGGGGTCGATGCGACCCTTGGGCTGTGGTGAGACAATGATCATGCAGTGCTGCAGGGTTCGTCATGCCACCGCGATCCTCAGTAGTGGATTTAGAGAAGCTAATACGAGAGAGGTGGGTCAGCACAGAGGCACTAGAGTGCAAAGGGGCAGGGTCTTGAAGGGGACGTCCAGGTAGATTATGATGAGAACAGCCTTGAGGAGGGGGAGATTGTGGAGGAGGACAAACTGGAGCCACAGCAGAGGAGGCCAGATTAATGTTGTGCCTAGATTGTTACAGGTCCGGAAACAAGGAGATCTCCCGGCCTGGGACGACGTGCGGCAACAACATGCACGACTGGTTAGGCGGCTGGATCCGGTGCGGACGCCGACCTTGACGCCAGGTAAGAACGCAAAAGGGAAGGGTCTGCTGATAAGGCCCCGGGGCAAGGTATCAGTGGGGATGGATGCCATAGGCGGGGAGGCTGAGGGGGCAGTGCAATTGTGCAAAGGGAAGTACGTCAAGGATACAGGGGTAGGCACGGAAGACCAGGCAGCAGTGGTGATGAAGTCAGAAGGGGACTTAGCGGACAGTAGGCGGGAGGCGGGATGGGAGACAGAGCCGAGCAAAGACAAGACACCAGCAGAGGGCCATGACAGTGAAAGGGCCTGAGGAGGAGCCACCAAGGAAAGCCACGAGGTAAAAATTAAAAAGATGCCTTATATGGGTGTGACTAAGCCACTGGGGGTGCACCTGATGCTGTCGACTAAGGAACAAATTTGGAAAGGTGAGTACGTGGACTTGCTCAAGTTACTGCACAAGGAGCTTAGGGCGAAAGAGGGTTCGAAAGAAGAGGAACTGGAGCTATCCAAGTGGCCGAAGGTGCCAATGACAACAGAAAATTGAAAGGTGGCTTCCTTAATATTTGCAAGTGTATACTGTGAAAAATATCCTGAGAGGACCGTCTCAATCTTTAAATACATGGACGTGATCAGAAGGTCCCAGGTAACTTACGGGGGCTGTGCTTGGTCGCATTATGTTGAGGAGTTTAGAACCCGAAAGGCCTGGGACTCGGAGCCAAATGGGGGGAGATTGATGCAGATTTGTACCAACAAACCATGGGGGCAGTAAAATTTGGGAAAACAACTTACACGGCCTGCGGACTTTCTGCCGCTTTCAGAGCCGCCCCACCCGGGGATTGGGGGGTACACAACAAAAAACCCAAGGGGGGCTCAAGGGGGGTGCTGGGATCACGATAAAGGAACCTGTACATGGGATTACTGTAGATTCAGACATGAATGCTCCAAGTGTGGAGGGCGACAGCCGCTTTTGTAATGTTTTGGTCCAGGATACAACAGGCAAGGTCAACAGGATAACACGGGTTTCCAGCATAACAGCACCTTCCAAGGTCAGCAAACAGGCGGGGGCAGGGGTAGTAACGGAGCACAAGGGCCCATGGGAAAAGGCTCATACGCCCATTAACCTGGAGTGCCTGGAGCGCTGGCTGGCTCAATACCCTTGCCAGGAGGATGCTACATTATTGAGCCAGGGTTTTCGGGAAGCGTTCAGGTTGGGGTGCAAGGGACCAAGAGGAGCCAGGTGGGTGGAGAACTTGGGATCAGTCAAAGGGCATACAGCTATAGTACAGGACAAGTTGTGTAAAGAAGTTGAAGAAGGGCTAATGGCGGGACCATTCGGACACTTTCCTATCTCAGACGTGATCATATCACCAATTGGTGTGGTGCCCAAGAAGGAACCTGGGCAATTTAGATTGATTCAACATCTCTCATGGTCGGACGGTACCTCCATAAATGACTATATAGCAAAGGACTTGACGTCTGTGTCGTACTCGTCAGTAGACATAGGTAGGGCACTAGGGGATGCAGTGGGAAGAGGTACGCAAATGGCAAAATGTGACATCAAGTTGGCCTTCCATTTACTGCCAGTGCATCCGGAGGAGTTTCAACTGTTGGGAATACAGTTTGAAGGAAACATTTTTGTAGACAAGACAATGCCTATGGGATGTTCCATTTCATGCGCACTGTTTGAGTGCTTTAGCTCATTCTTGCAATGGGTTTTTAAATGGCAGACAGGCAAAGTGACGGTGACACACTACCTTGGCGACTTCTTCCTCGTGGGTCGACCCGGTTCAACGGACTGTCAACAGCAGTTGAAAAGTTTTCAAGAATTCATGGGTTTACTAGGAGTGCCCCTGGCACCAGAGAAGACACAGGGTCCAAGTACAGTGTGGTCATTTCTTGGTATTGAACTGGACTCGGTGGCCATGGAGGCACGCCCGCCGATGGACAAGAAATTGAACATGTTGATGCTCATTGATGACATGCTGCTCAGACAGACGGGAGATGCAGGTGCTGCTTGGGCACCTTAACTGTGCATGTAGAGTGGTGCGGGCGGGTAGCCCCTTTTGCAAGAGATTGGGCAGATCCCTAGCGGGCACCACACTTCCACACCATCACATGCGACTGTCCGCAGGGACAAAGGAGGATCTACGCATGTGGCAAACGTTTCTAGAGGCATCCCAATGATGGGGAAACACCCATTACATCGATGTCAATACATCGCGGTGCCATCGCACCGCGACTTTTACATCGCAGGATCTTTGACATCGCATGCTTTTACTACGCATGCTACAACAGTGCGATGCCATTAACATCGCATGCAATTACAACGCATGCGATGTTAATGGAAGTTTTACAGGCCTCGTGCAAATGTGTATCACGCCAAAATAGGCTCCCTAACTTCATTTTTTATTCAGCTGCTGTTGACGTCATCGGCAAACACCAGCGCAACCAAAACTGGCTACAATCTAAAAGATGGATGGATGCATGATGTGTGGGTGGGTGGGTGCATGGATGGATGTATGGGCGGGTGGATGTATGTATGGATAGATGGATGGATAAAAGTGTGGATGGGTGCATGATGTGTGGGTGGCTGGATGGGGGGTGGATGGATGGATGGGTGGATGGATGCATGGATGGATGTATGGGTGGGTGGATGTATGGATGGATCGATAAAAGTGTGGAGGGGTGCATGATGTGTGGGTGGCTGGATGGGGGGTGGATGGATGGATGGGTGGATGGATGCATGGATGGATGTATGGGTGGGTGGATGTATGGATGGATCGATAAAAGTGTGGAGGGGTGCATGATGGCGGCTGGATAGATGGATGGGTGTCTAGATGGATGGATGCATGGATGGGTGTATGGGTGGATGGATGCATGGATGGGTGCTGGATGGGGGGGTGGATGGATGGGTGGGTGGAAGGATGCATGGATGGATGCATGATGGATGGGTGGGTGGATGGGTGCGTGCATGGTGAATGGGTGGATGGATAGGTGGATTAGTGGAAGGATGGGTGGGTGGTGGATGGGTGGATGGATGCATGATGGATGGGTGGATTAGTGGATGGGTGGGTGGGTGGATTAGTGGATGGATGGGTGGATGTATGTATGGGTGGGTGGATGTATGGATGGATGGATAAAAGTGTGGATGGGTGCATGATGGCGGATGGATGGATGGATTGGTGCTGGATGGGGGTGGATGGGTGGATGGATGGGTGGATTAGTGGAGGGATGGGTGGGTGGATGAATGGGTGGGTGGATGGATGGATGCATGGATGGGTGTATGGGTGGATGGATGCATGGATGGGTGCTGGATGGGGGGTGGATGGATGGATGGATGGATGGGTGGATGGATGCATGGATGGATGCATGATGGATGGGTGGGTGGATAGGTGAGTACATGGTGGATGGGTGGATTAGTGGAGGGATGGATGGGTGCATGGTGGATGGGTGGATGGATGCATGAAGGATGGGTGGATTACTGGATGGATGGGTGGATTAGTGGATGAATGGGTGGATGGATGGGTGGATGGAAAGGAAATCATCCGCTGTGTGGGTGACAGCTGTGGGCAGTGCTGCGGGCAGGAGCCCACAGCAGTCACATGGACCACTGCACGCTCTTTCAAAGGTACATTTCATGCTGTGGCACAGTTTTGATAGTGCGGTAGCAATGCCAGCACTTTGTTAAAACAAGTGCAAGCACGGAGGTTTGCACTTCCTTGCAGGCCTCCACTTCTGCATTAACAATCATTTTACAAAACGTTTCACAGCTGGACTGGGGGGGGAAGCAGCCCGGACAAAATGCTCACACCAGCCCTGTTCCCTCCTTTCCTGTGTCTCTCTTTTCATCCATCCGTTCTCTCTCCCTTTCGCTCTCTCTTCTTCCTCTCTGTTCTCTGACTCTCTCTCCATGCCTCTCCCACTCTTTCCCTCTTGCTTGAAGTCCCCTGTACCTGCTGCAATTAATCTTGGTGATTTGGGGAGAGTGACAGCTACCAGTCGCGACCCTGGGCTCTTCAAACTGGCCTCCAGTAGTTACAGCTAACTGGGGAAATGCCTGTCCAGTCCGGAATCACGTTCATGAATATTAATTAGGCAGTACTTTGTCAGTGATGGGAATGGCCTCTTTGCACTGTCCTGGATGAATCCAGTGCACTGCAGCGACATGCCTATTGACATTATAGATGCACTGCAATGCGACCCAGCCATTGACATCATCTGGGCCCTTGGTGGGACCCTCTTTGCAAAGTTCAGCGTCTTGGAAAGGCCACACGAGCAACTCCACCGAAGGCACAGAGATGCCGTCCTTCCTGGTAGTGCTACAGAATTTACTTTTAGGTAACACTAAGGCTGAATGAGCATCAAGCCATAAAATATTGGACCTTAGGACACGATTTAAAAGATGGATTTCCAAGCACATCCAAACCGTTGTACTCTTTTTATGCCAACTGAACATGATCCCATCCTTTGCGCCTGCAATGCTTTCAGTCATCAAATTCCCACATTCAATCTTGATGAATTGAACAAAGTATACACGGTCGCTTCCTTTCATTGAACGGGTGAAGTAGGGCTTTATGCCATGGGCATGAAATTGAAACTGACTTTCAAAACGATAAAACAAAATGTGAATTTGTGACTGTCATGCAGGTTTTAACACATCATATATTGTGCACCTGTCTCTGTTTGTTTAAAACATGGCAAGGTAAGCATTCGAAAAATACAGAGATTTCGATTATTAAATGTACAGAATGAATTTACACACACAAAAAAATATTACACGTAATAAAAATAGAAGAATTTACGTCGGGGTACGGGGGTGGGGGGCAGTGGGGGCCAGGGGTTAGAGGCGGGTTCACGCAACAGATAGCAAACACTGTTGTAGGACACAAACAAAACGCGTTGTTCTGTCGTGCGAGGTCATGTTCTGTGGAGTGATGGTCTGCCCAATAGAAAGCAACACATTCGCGTTGCAATAGACATCGATGTAAAGGAAGACGAAGTAATGTTCTGTGCGAGGTAAAAGACGCGTGGTAAAGGCATGTGATGACAATGTGCGCGATGTATCGTCATACATCCCAATGATGACGCCCAAAGAATGGGAATGGGACGTGCATATCTACTCGGATGTGGCAGGGGCCCATGGTTTCGGACTGTATTAGAAGGGTATATGGTGCGCGGAAGAGGGGCCACTACATTGGAAAGAAGGGGGTTGGAGCATCGCCTTTCTAGAATTTTTCTCACTCATGGTAGCAACAACAATATGGGGGCAAGACCTGGCCCACAAGATGGTAGTATTCAGGATAGACAACATGGCAGTGATGCAAATAGCCAACAAGAAATCCACTAGGGATGCACAGGTACTCAAGCTGTTGAGGGTGTTTGTGTTGCTTTGCTTGAAACATGACATTACCTTTCAAGCCAGACACGTGTCTGGGGTGGACAATGACCATGCAGACGCTTTGTCTCATTCATAGTGGGAGAGTTTTCATGGGCTGGCCATGGAGGCGGACAACTGCAAGACACCGGTGCCGGTGGGGATGTGGTCCATCGGAGACTAAGGATGCTGCAATTGGTGGTAGAGTCGTTGGCTCTTTCCACTAGGACAGCATAGAAGCAGGCTTGGCGGGAGTTCATCGCCGGGGGGCTAGGAGATGGGACGACAGGTGGGACAGAGAAGAGGATTTGGTACAGTTTATTCTAGACATGATTGACAAAGGCCTGTGCAGAGTTACGATTACCGGCAAATTGGCCGGGATCGCCTTTATGGGCAAGCTGTGGTGGGGGTAAACACCTTCAGCAGGCAAGTTAGGGGGCCGAATTCTGGAAGGATGGGCAAGAGAAAAAGGGACAAGTCCTCGAGTTAGGAAGCCAATGTCTAGGAAGCTATATTTGGCCCTGTTACAATGGATTCTGAGGATTTGCCGGGACAAGGAAGAAGCAGTGCTATTCGCGAAATTAATGTCTTCGATGTATTTTGGGGCATTTCGGGTTTCAGAATTGGTGGGCAGAGCAGGCCGAACAGGCATCCAATGGAGGGAAGTGCACATGATGGAAAGGGAGTGGAGGTGATTTTAAGACACTCTAAGACGGACCAAAGGGGGAGGGGAACAGGGGTACTGCTGCTTGCCTCGGAGGACTCTGAGGTATGTCCAGTGACATGGTGGGGCGTCTTGAGGGGTATTTTTAGAAGGAGGCCCAGTAAGGAGGTCACGGGCGCCCAGCTTCTTTGGTAGATGCGGAGGGATTTGCGGCTATTGGGGGAGGTACCAGGGGAGTGTGGCACCCACTCCTTTGGGATTGGCTGCAACGGATGCGGCAACGCAGGGTTGGAGGGAGGAGAAGATCATGCGCTTGGGGAGGTGGAAGTCAGTTTGTTTCAAAACTTACATTAAAAAGGAGCAGGGGGGACATGATGAATGTTAGTGTACCTAGTGTTACGCTTGTATCTTTCCAGGTGCAGTGGCCGAGCCAGCTTCGGCGGAGCTGTCTATATGAATAATTGGGCACTCCTTGGATAAATCGGCAGAGAAACATGAAAGGCAAAAAGGGAAAGGTTTAAATCTTGGTTTGGATCCGTCATCGTTTAAGATGCCGTGGCATGGAAAGGGAGGCATGCGCTGGCACGAGCTCATTCTGTTCTTGAACAACTGCATCAAAAATAACGTTTGTATGGATGTCTTAATTGTTCACTTGGGTGAGAATGACCTGGTGGTATGTAAGAATATAGCGCTGCTCAAACAGATGAAGGGGGACTTGTTAGAAATCAAGCAGCAGTGGTCAGGGTGTTTTATCATTTGGTTGGAATTTATCTGGAGGAAGCAATGGAGAGGGGCAGATAGGCCAGCAGCAATTGACAAAGTGAGGAGGAAAATTAACAGGGACATGAGAAATGTTTGTGTCAAAGAAGGGATGGTGAGAGTAGAACACCCGGAATTGAGGAATGGGCGGTCTATATTTTCAGGGACGATGTTTTTCACTTGTCACGCTTCGGGATAGAATTGTATTTGATACAGATGAAAGAGATCATAGACAGATCATTCAATGTACGTCGGGGATAAGAAAAGCACTAAGTAAGCATAGGGGGAGGACTTTTCTGAGTGGCGTGATTTTCTAGTGTTTTACAGGTTTTACAGTTTAAATTTATGGTGGCCCACAGGTTAATCCGGGAACAGGCAAGAACGGGAAATTAATTAAGAGATGTTTAGGCAGGTAGAGGTTTTACAAATAGGTAAAGAGATTACAGGATTAAAAATTCAACAGTTAAGGTTTCTATAAGGGTTATAAACAGTTGCAAATAATTGGAGGGGGGGCTTAGAGGTGGGGGGAGGAGGCAAGATAGTTGGAAAATGTTTAGGGAGCTTTAGTTTTGCCCTCCCTGCCGGGGTTTTTGGGCCAATGGTGCAGCCCAGAGCCCAATTGGGCTTGGGTTGTGCTGTTTTTGGGCTGGGTGAGCAGGGGAGTATATAGACAGACATTTTGTCTGCTGTGTCACCATTTTAGGTAAGGTGACACGGCCGACGGTCCGCAGGGCTTGGAAATTTGTTTGCCCTCCTTCCCTTTTTTGTTGAGAGGGTCACACTATTTTTGGGGTTGTTTTGGAGGGCAAGTTTTTACTTTGAGGAATTCAAGGCATTTTTTTGTTGTAAGCAGGTGTGCAGGGGGGTTTGAAATGTACATGGTTGTCACTGGAAGCAGGTGCAAGGTGTGTTTTCCTAGTGTTTTACAGGTTTTACAGTTTAAATTTATGGTGGCCTGCAGGTTAATCCGGGAACAGGCAAGAACGGGAAATTAATTAGGAGACGTTTAGGTAGATAGATGTTTTACAAATAGGTAAAGAGGTTACAGAATTAAAAGTTCAACAGTTAAGGTTTGTATAAGGGTTGTAAACAGTTGCAAATAATTGGAGAGGGGGAGCCTTAGGGATGGAGGGGGAGGCATGATAGTTGGAAAATGTTTAGGGAGCTTTAGTTTTGTTAGGCAAAGGCTGAGGTGTATTCTTTTGTAAGGTGTACCTGTTTTCAATAAAGCGGCCTGTTTCACACTTACGCAAGAACTTTGGTGGTCTGTGCTGCGCCCCCCTCTGGCCAAAATGATAATAAAGGAAATTGAGACCAAGCTGGCCTTACTTTAACTGAGAAAACAGTTAGAGCATTTTGAATTAAACGACTGCTGAAAAAGTCAATAGGTTTGGTTTAAAACAGTGGTACGCAACATACAGACATATATTCAGACATAATTAACCTCTTTAAATAAATGTGTCGATGGTACAGCACAGTAGCAGCCATCCATGACACACAAACAAGCAGATTTGCAGACACCATGAACAGATAAAAAGATCGACAAGCATTTATTTTAGTCCACAGACCAAGGACGTATTGGCCACCATGAACAAAGGCTGACAGGCATACACATCGCCACGGACATAGACCACTGGCATCTGTGGTGTCTTGGGCCACTGGGCCCTCATGCTGCAGAAGTGACCACACAGAAGAAAAAGTGGGGTACTAGACCTGGCCCAGGGCACATGCACCCGTCCCATTTAATTAGTAGGGTCACCTGACCGGTAATGCCTTTGAATGGGTGGGTGTACTGTGTGGGTGTATTACAGAGTGGAACACTAGACCATGTCCAGCAGGAAACTACATCCCTCCCAAACTTTAATTAAAAAGAAACAAACAGGGGAGGAGCCTAGCTCGCGACCGAGATGGCCGCGTTTTAGCTCGGCTCCGTTCACCCGCCTGTTTTCTTCGTTTATCCTGTACTTATCCTGCCCCGGGAAGCCCTCCTTGCTGTGTTTCTATATTGAGGACACTTTGCAGACACTTACCCGTTGCTCCGGTGATCCTGGGTGCTGTGGATCCTGTGCGGCGATCCCGCTCGCTTCGGAGCCTCCGGGGCGGGCCGGCCTGGACCTCCTTGTGACGCCGGGACGGGACGGAGCACGATGATCGGCCCTTGATGGCGTGGTGGACGTGGTTGTGGAGGCCGGTGTGCGTGTTGGCCTGCTGTGCCCGCTGGCAGACCCGGTGGGCTTGGCCTTGGGGTGAAGGCGCTGCCTCTCGTTGAAGAGCCTACTCATTTATCCGGCTTGGACCCCCTTTGTTCTCCGGCCCGGCCATCTTGAATTTTCCGCCCGGACTCGGAGAACGGGGCCGGCGGCACGGGGGGGCCGGCGAATCCCCTTCTTCTGGTGGGTCTCCTTCCTGCCTCGGGGTGCCCTGCCGCCGGTCGGCTGGTCTCCTTTTGCCTTGGTGTTGCCCCGGCCGGGGCTGCCGACGGCCGAGGACTTGCTGGGCTCCTAAGATGGCGGCCGACCCTGGATGTCTCTGCCGGGCCTGGGCGAGCACTGGGGGCCCGCCACATGGCCCGGATGCCGGATCTTGTAAAGGGTTTCCTGCACTTCAAGTTGTCCTGGATGCACTAAACTCCTGGCGGACTTCCGTGGCTGCGCCTGTCTCCGCTGTGGAGGCGGACCCTCTTTTCGAGCTATTCGGGCCCCCGGCGTCGGATTTGGCCTCCTCGTTGCAGGGTGCGGCTGGCGTGCTCCTGGGATCTGTGCCCTCGGCGGCGACCGCATCCATGGGTCGGCGAATCTCCGACGCCCTTCATCGTCCGGCTTTGTTGCCTCGGCCGCTGGTCCGCGGTCCGCTTGTATCCTGGCCTGGCCTCGATGATCCTTCCTGTTCATTATCGCATCGGCTCCCCGGCCATGGCGCCTGTGCCGACCCGGCTTGGCTTGCCTCGCTCGTTGGAACTGTCCTTGGAACTGTGCCTGCGGTGTGAACGTTGTACCATGACTTTCCTGGATCTTCCGTATTTTCTTTCACGTTTCTTCTCAGGACTGCCGCTGGATTTTCCCCTGTGCCCTTGGTTCCTCGCCGTTTGGTCTTTGTTTGTTCGGACGGTTACAACTTTGGACAAACGAGGACAGGGCTGAAACGACTTTTTATATGCGGTAGTCTTGTATTGGTCTGATAATCGACATGTGCTGGTATGATGATGTGTTACTTTATGGGGCTCCTGAAACTTATCCTGATATTATTAACTTCCCGTGGGCTCAACCCCCCCCCTTTTTCACAGGTGGTGGGATGGATGCAGATACTACTGTTCTTTGGCCCTCTCCCGTGTGTGATACTTTCCCTTTCCCTTTCCCTCTCCCTTTTTGTCTTTGTTTCTACCTTGTTCTTATTCTTCTATATTTCGGGTTCTACTTAGGGCGACAGGCACGCTGCTGGGGGGTAGGCCGTAGCCTTCTGCAGGGGTGCAGGGTGGGCTTGTGGGTGGGGTGGGGGGGTCTGTCGTTTTTTGGGGGGTCTTTTTCCTCCACTCTTTTTCTCCCTTTTGGTTCTATGGCCCTTGAGTATCCCTTTTTCGGGGCTCTGTCTCGTCGTGTGTCCCCCTGGTGTCTTTCTGGGGTATTTCTTTTCCGGTATTACGATGATTGTGATTTGCTATGTGTGTTTTCTTAAATTTTATTGTCTATTTTGTATCGGATTTTTGTTTTCCTGTTTCGTCGCCCGGGGGCGAGTGTTTGGGTTGGAGTCCCTTCCTTTTCCTTTTCCTTCTTCCTCCTTCCCCTCCCCCCCCTTTTGTGGGGTTTCCTTCCTTTATTGGGGGTGCGTTTCGTATTGTTTTTGTAATTGGGTCTTTTTCTTTGATGTTTGGTAGGACGGGTGGTGGCTGCGGTGGGTGGGCATTGGACAGCGCGCGCAATTGCCTTTCCTTATGTCCATTGTTTTGACCGGTGCTTATTGGTATATTTTTCTCTTATTTGTTTCTCCTGTAATTTTACGATCGCTGGGTTGCTGCCCGCCGCGGCCCCGCCCCTGTGGTTTACCTCACAGCCCGTCATGATCCTATACTCCCCGCCCCGTCTTTTAAAAGAAAACTACCTTTCTAATGCTTGTTCCTGAGACTGCTCTGCGATGCTTGTTGTTTCTCCTGTTTCATTGCCTTCGTATCCTGTGACAATCTGTGCATTGCTCTTGATGTTTTTGCTATGTGGTGGCCAGCCCGGTGGGTTGTAGGCCCGTATTTGTGAGCACTCTATGTACAATAAAGGTTTTCAAAAAAAAAAAAAAAAAAAAGAAACAAACAGTCCAACCTATGAAGAAAAACAACCAACAACACACAACGCCAATGAGTCTCTTCAGGTCATCTGCTGGGTGGTGCAGGAGCTCAGGACCACCTGGTCAGGAAGCTTTGGTCCACCTCGGCGATAAAGTTCAGATCGACCTGGTCTCGTGGTGTTGGAGCCTATTTACAAAGTTCAAATAGCAGTGCATCAGGAGAGGTGGTGGAGTCCACTTTGGAGATCTTCTTGCAGGCACTCAGGTTATGATGAATAGCCAACCTGCAAACAAGGAGGATGACCTTGGTGGATGAGGGCTTTCCTTGGAGGCGATGATGCTTTCCAGTCGCTGAAAGATGAGCAGATTCAGACTTGCCTCTCTTGCCTGAACTCCCCTCTCACAGGAGTCATCTGGAGGGCCTTCCTGCCTGCTGCCATGGGACAATGTGAACTGTGTGTGCCTCGTGTAGGCCACGCGAAGGCATCGCTGAGGAACTGCCAACAGGAAAACAGCCAAGTCGCTCATGTAGCCCCAGAGCGTGGTGTCTCCGAGTCTGTGTGCTCTCAACATCAGGACCTAGGTCTATGCCTTCCTCAGATGGTCTTTGGGTGACCAGTCTCTATCTGCGACCTCTCTGCTTCCCGGTGCCTGTCGTGGAGCTGCTGCTGACGCATCTCTCCGATCTGGATTCCCCTTTTACAGGAAACATCGTTGAGGCCCTTGCCCCCGGATTGCCACCTGACTGGGTGGACTGTGCAGGCCTTTCATAGGCCGCGCTGAGGGGTTGCTGCAGATCTCCCAACAGGGCCATGGCCAAGCCTCATGTAATCCCAAGCTTGGATAGTCCAATGGTCAGGTATGCTCTTCTGCAGCAGGCTTCAGGTTTATGGGGGCACACAGAAGGTTCCTGGGTGGCTAGCCTCCTGTGGCGCTAAGAGTGACTTGTTGAACTGAGGATGTCTTGTGTGTTTGGATCCACTCTGGTGATACGATGCTGCTTAGATGTCCTTGGTGATGATGCACCTGGATAATGAATACAATGATATTTGTTTCTTTTACACTTGGGCAACAGGCAGTGATCTCTTTGCTGTAGGTGACTTTGTGGATTGAGGCGGACTGGAGGGACTTTGTGGCCACTTACGGTTATCTTCTGGCAGGTGCACTTGTTAGACGTGATGCCATCGATACCAAGCAGCTGGTGACAGGTGAGTGGGCGGTCGCACTGTGAAGCAGGGGCCTGGATGCAGATCGCGCCTGCTAGAGGCTTACAGTTGGTCCTCCTGCAAAATTATCTCCAGTGACATCTCTGCACCCCAGTGGCTGGCTTGTGCTGATGAACACATTCTCCAGTGCTGGCACGAGTCCTCTGTCCTGTTGCTCTTCTCTTTCCTTCTTGCGTGCCTGTGGTGGTTGTTTGCCCTGTGGCGTCGTGCTTCTCTCCTTTACTCCTTCGCAGAGTGGCAACATACCATGCCCTTCTCCCGACCCGGTTTGTTACACAGTTTTGGCGTCCTGCCACATGTCTCATGCTTGCGCCACATGGTCATCTCGCTAGTCGTGTCCGGTTCTTGGGACGATCTTTACTTTGCTGCGGACCTGTCGCAGGTCTGTCCTGTTGGTGGGACATGCTTCTTCTCCTTGAGGACCTCTTGAAGGCCCCTTCCCCTCCTCAGGGATTTTCGCAATGCTCCTCTGCTCTTGACTCAATGGCATCACACTTGTGCCTTGAGGCTGCGCCGTCGTGGCGTTTGATCCTATCTCGGTTCAGGCATGCTTGGCAGGGTTGGTCACTTCGTGTGACATGCTCCTTCTTGCTTATGGAGTGATGTGGCATCCTGCCACATGTCGCGGGTCTTCAATGCACATGCTGTGGTGCCCCCTTGCCACTTGGAGTGTACAAGTCTCCTCTTGCCTGTCTGGGCCACTGATGACTCCGACTTGAGGCAGTGTGAGGGATGATACCCGGCTGTATTTGGCCCGTGGTGGGGCTTCTCTGGGGCGGTGGAGATTCTCCCTGATGTCTTCAGCATTGCTCCTTCCCTTCAAGGAGGTCTTACTCTCCTGGGCGCCTGCCCATGCGGTCAAACTTCTGGGTGCATGCGTCGGCGCACCTCGGATCTTGCTTTCTTAGTTCTTCATGGCGCCTTCTTCTGGCACTTGGCGTGGTTGTTTTCGAGGTTGCAGTGATGTCCATTCACCACTAGAGGCGTGAGGCGCAATTTTCCTTGCTTGTTGTGGCGGCCGATAGCCACTGGGGTCGCACATGTTCTTCTTGTGGCTTTTGTGGGGCTTGCTGCTTGTCTGCACTTGGTTTCCTGGTGTCTTGGCAGCTTCCTGGGGGTTCTCTCTCTGTGGGGGGAGTCACACTTTCTCTCCTTCAAAAACTGATAGGCAGCCCACAGGGGGCATGTAGTGCTCTCTTGGCAGTCTCTTACTCTGGTTGTATATTGCTGCTAAGGGGCACACGATTCTCCCCCCGCCACGAAGAGCAGCACAGTACAGGTGGGGACACAGTGGCAGCAGACCTAGGTTTGTGTGCAGTTGTGCTGCAGCAGGCAGTGTGGGGCGTACAGCAGGGCATCTCTCTTCCTTGCTGATTGCACCACTGCAGGGAATGTTTACAGAGCAGCAGGGTGCTCATTTACAGGCTTTGTCCCTTTGCTCAGGGTGATGTCGTGGGGCATTGCAGGCTTTGTTCTGCTGGTCAGCGTGCCTGTTTTAACGCTGGGGGCCGCTTCACACAAGTGACTTGCTGGGATGTGGTGCTGGCAAAGAACCGCTATGGATGTGGCACTCCAGTCACCACTGCTTTCAGGCCATGGTGGCTTTCCTCCTGCTGTGCCTACGCGGGGACTGGAGATGCTGCTTCACGGGCCTGCTCAGCGCCAATGTGGCCTCAGCTCTCTCTTCATTGATTCTAGCAACTTCTCCACCGTCAGTAGTACTGCACAGTGTACAGCACAGCTACAGACAGCTTCGCCACCGTTTTCCTTTGGTTTGCAATGGCCCTCCTCCACTATGTGGTTTCCTGGGCTGCAGTAGGGTTGCTCATCACCACCACGCAGGTGCTGCAGGAGACAAACTGAGCCTCGCGCGGAGCAGAGTCACACAGCGGCAGGTGTCTCCTCTTCGCTGTGAACGAGGCAGAGAGTGCAGGTGAGTGCCTGTTGCTGGCTTCCTTTTCTTTGCTGCAGGGAGGGTATCGGTAGACGGGGCGGCATGCTGGAGCTCTGCTGTTAGAGGCACACAGTCTCGAGTATGAGAGCGTTGGTGGCTCTGGGGCCAGCAGCACAAAGTGATGAAGGTTTATTTGCCAGCAGGTAAGGAGGTGAATACTAACAGGGGTGGGGCAGTCTACTGGGCCTCATAGGGTCGGCAGCATTAGAGGACCCTTCCAGACCTTGATGTTCATTGTAGGCTAGGTGTCAGCAATCTTGCAAGGCCGCTGCGGCAGCATGCAGGTGCCTCATGCCCAACAAGTGCACACCACCTGTGGAGGCCGCTCTTGCTTAGGCTTTGCGGGGAGTCAGAATATCCATGGGAGAGCACCTCCTCCCCAGGACAGATGGCAGCAGGACACGCTGCTGACATCCATCCCCACAGGTAAGGGGGGGCGTACCTCTTATCTCATTGCTGGCCTCATGGACACCAGAATGGGCTGGTGAAGGGCTTTGGTCAGGTGCGGCCTTGTCGTCAGCAGGGCCAAACAGCAGGAGGCCTCCCGCAGGCCACAACAATCCTTGCTCCTTTCCTTTCCCTCTTCACTGGGGGCTAACAGGCGTCTCAAGGCTAAGGATGCCGGTACAGGCTTCCTTAATGGGATGCAGATTCACTCCAGGCACACCATAGGTAGGTGATGTGCCCCAGGGGATGCAACCGGGCCTCATACCTGTGGGCACTTGGGCTGCCAGAGGGTGGGCTCCATCTTCTCTCCCCTCTAGGGCATTGCATGTGTGGCAGGGGTGATTGGTTTCACGCAGTCTCAGTCGGCAGCGTTGAAGCACCTCGGGCCCAGCGCTGACTGCGACTCTTTACCCCCTTGTTACTGCTCTACGGCTGCAGAAGTCTTGCCGTGCAAACAGCTGTAGGGTTCCTACCCGTGGATGCCAGTGCACTCTTTGGGTGACCACCGTCTGGCCCAGTCTTGCCCCGGTGGTCTTTGCAGGCAGCAGGGGTGCCCTTGACGAGGGCTGCTCCTCTCCCCATGAGAAAAACAGCCAGCCCACTGTCATGATATACGAGAGGTCAGACCCGCCTCGTCGACATTGTGGTGTCTTGGGCCACTAGGCCCTCATGCTGCAGAAGTGACCACATAGAGACAGTAGTGGGCTACTGGAACTGGCCCAGGGCACATGCGCCCGGCCCCTTTTATTAGCAGGGTCACCTGACCGGTGACACCTGTGAATGGGTGGGTGTGCAGTGTGGGTGTAATACAAACTTGAACACTAGACCTTGTCCGGCAGGACACTACAGCGGCCCTCAATATTTTGAACAGATGCAGCACAGAGGCTGGGATTTCACAGCACCCGTTGAGCACACAATCAAAAGAGATTGGCATATGTGTGCCTGTGTGTACACAGTCAAAATATCGAGTTGTAAATATCGACCTACACAAATGTCGAGTTAGAAATATCGAAGGTAAAGAATATCGATGTCAAGAATATCGTTGGACAGAATATCGACACCAAGGTAAGTAATATCGATTTTTTTTATATCGATGTAAGTAATATCGAAGTCAGTAATATCGATATCAAATATATCTATGTTAGTAATTTCGATGTTACTAATATCGATAGTTGTACAAGTGTTATGTATTTTAGTATGTATTTAATATGTATGTGTTATATGTTTTTTGTTACGTATTTTACTTGTTTTAAGTTATATGTGAACTATTTTCATATATTTATAATGTTATTTTTAAGTCAATTTTATGTTTTAGTACCGGAGCGGGTTGTGGGTTTATAGGGGAATAGGGTGGGAAGTAATTTAATTATATTAAATTAATTATTACTTTTTAGGAATTATAAATTAATTTTAATTAATTTTTGTGTTTAAGTTTTGTAGCGGGTAGTAGGTTTATAGGGGAATTAGGTGGGAAGTATTTTAATTGTAATTAAGTAATGAATTATTTTTATTTATTGGTATTGATAATTTATGTATTTTTAATTAATTATTAATTGGCAATTAATAATTTTAATTGGTAATTAATTGTTTTAATTGGTAAGTAATATTTGTAATTGGAAATTAATTTATTTAATTGGTAATTAATGTTTGTAATTGGTAGTTAATGTTTGTAATTGGTAGTTAATGTTTGTAATTGGTAATTAATGTATATAATGTGTAATTAATGTTTGTAATTGGTAATTAATTTATTTAATTGGTAAATAAAAATTTTTTATTGGAAATTATTTGTAAATAATTGGTAATTAATGTGTTATAAAAAGTCTTTTTGGTATAGAAATCATTTTATTGTTTAATGTTTTTTAATTGGTAATCAATTATTAATAATTTTTTTTGTTTTTTACAGTATTTTATTGCTTAATATTTATTATTTGATACATATTATTTATTAATTGATATTTATTGTAAATGTATTGTTAATTATTTATTCAAATCTATATTTTTTAAATATTAATGGGTATTTTTAAATGATGTTTAGTTATTTAAAAATTAAAACATTAATACATTTAAATATAAAAATTATTTCTAAGTATGTTTTATTTAATTTTTATGGTATCCAATGCTTTCCCTACTGTTGCACTCATTGGAGTGGGAATATTCATTTTTACCCCTACGCTATCCAGCGCTTTCCCTACAGTTTCATTCTCTGGAGTTGGAATAGTAATTTTTACCCCTACGCTATCCAACGCTTTCTCTACTGTTGCACTCTCTGGAGTGGGAATAGTCATTTTTACCCCTACGCTATCCAACGGTTTCCCTACTGTTGCACTCTCTGGAGTTAGAATAGTAATTTTACCCCTACGCTATCCAATGCTTTCCTTACTGTTGCACTCTCTGGAGTGGGAATAGTAATTTTTACCCACCCGCTATCCTAAGCTTTCCCTACAGTTGCACTCTCTGGAGTTGGAATAGTAATTTTTACCCCTACGCTATCCAACGCTTTCCCTACTGTTTCACTCTCTGGAGTTTGAATAGTAATTTTTACCCCTACGCTATCCAACGCTTTCCCTACTGTTTCACTCTCTGGAGTTGGAATAGTAATTTTTACCCCTAAGCTATCCAGCGCTTTCCCTACTGTTTCACTCTCTGCAGTTGGAATAGTAATTTTTACCCCTACGCTATCCAACGCTTTCCCTACTGTTGCACTCTCTGGAGTGGGAATAGTAATTTTTACTCCTACACTATCCAGCGCTTTCCCTACTGTTTCACTCTCTATAGTTGGAATAGTAATTTTTACCCCTACGCTATCCAGCGCTTTCCCTACTGTTGCACTCACTGGAGTTGGAATAGTAATTTTTATCCCTACGCGATCCAGCGCTTTCCCTACTGTTTCACTCTCTGGAGTTGGAATAGTCATTTTTATCCCTACGCTATCCAGCGCTTTCCCTACTGTTTCACTCTCTGGAGTTGGAATATTAATTTTTACTCCTACGCTATCCAATGTTTTCTTTACTGTTTCACTCTCTGGAGTGGTAATAGTAATTTTAACTCTATGCTATACAATGTTTTTCCTAATTTTGCATTTTCTGGAGTGGGAATAGTAATTTTACGTTTTATGCTATCCAATGTTTTTAATACTGTAGTTTTGTGGACTTTATATAGTAGTTTTATATATTATTTAGAATGAATTTAGATAATGTATTATGTTATTAATTTTAAAAATATTGTATTGTAATTGCATTTATATAGCGCTTACTACCCCTGACGAGGCATCGAAGCGCTTTTTCGGCGGGTAGCACGCTACTCCGGGACCCACAGAGGATTAGTGTTGAATTAGTATAGTGAAACATGCAAGTACATTTTAAGTGGTGGATAGGTTAGTCATTTATTTCGATTTGGAATTATAGCAGAAGGATAGATGAAATATGAGGTAGTTTCAGTGGTGTATATTAGTCTGTTACTTGGAGTGAGAAGGATAGCGGATGGATAAAAGGAGAAGAAAGATTAGCATTCATATAGCACTTGTTACCCCTGATGGGTGTTGAAGCGCTTTTTGGCGAGTAGCACGCCACTCCGGAACCCATAAAGGATTAGTGTTGCAAATTAGTATAGTATAAATATGAAGTAATTTGAGTAGTAGATATGTTATTCAGTTATTTGGGCAGTATATTAGTATAGTTGAATATGGAACATGGAATTTGAGAAGTGAACATGTTAGTCTGTTAATTTTTATAGAAAAAAAGGATAGTGGAGGGATAAAAGAGTGAAGGGGTTTTTTTTTATGAGAAAAAGGGCAGCATCTCTGTCCCTAGTCCCGACCAGTCCCGAACAGGCCCAAACAGGCAACTACCCGTGTCCTCTCCACCCTTAGCCTCGACGCCCGGGCTGAGACGCCCTAAGCCTGGCCTTTTTTGTAGCCCTAGTAATCAGGTGACCCCTTCAGCCAATGGGAACCCTAGCCCTAACATTATCCAATCACAACATTAGCCCTAACTTCTAGAACCAATAGGAGACCAGGACCTTGCAGCCAATCTTAACCCTAGTCCAAGCACCCAATCAGTTCAAAAACCCTGATCTCTACGTCCAGTAAAGGCCCTAGCCCTACCACTAGTCCCAATCCAAGTCCAAGCAGCCAATGGTACAGGTAGCCCTAGTCCCTACTTCCAATAGCAAGCCTAACCCTACTCTTAGTCCCACACCTGGTCCAACAACCAATCACACCAGAAGCACTAAATAGCTACTTCCAATTGAAGGTCTAACCCTAGCCCTAGTCCCACCCTACTCCCAACAACCAATAACATCAGAAGCTTTAGTCCCTACTTCCTATAGAAATCCGAACCCTAGCCCTAGTCCCAACCCTGCAATGATTGAAACACAGACCGAGAAACCAGTCAGAACCCTCAAATACCCAACCAATGAGGACATTAACCCTAACCCAATAGAAACACCAGATACAACCACCAATCAGTGTACACATGTGCCAACCACCAGCACACCATATAAGGTCCCAGCAACCTCAGACAAGGTTTGCTGGCCAGGGAGTTGGAAGCTGCTTGCTCCTGTTCAGAATCTCCTAGGAGACAGACAGGCTCAATCCATAACTTTGGACTTCAGCAGGTAAAGGCTTCACTAACTCGAAATCTAACAATACTGTTTGAATAAAGCTTTACTCCCCCTGCTGGCCAAAAAACGAAGTGCACAGGCCCCAGTAAATACAGCTCACAGAAGCACCCTCTGATGTAGAAAATCCCTGTAGCTAGGGGGGGGACAGGGGGGCTGGCCTCACTGGCTTGTGAACACAACATGGTGGCGGGGGGTGCACTGTTTGAGCACACAGGCCTAAGCACAGAGCAAAGGAGAAATTTGGAGGGAAAACAGATTTGTCACCAAGGAATAAGAGGGACAAACTACAGAGGTAGGACTGCAAATCCCACAATTCAACACACTAAATGAAGGCAATCATGGGCAGGGAAAACCACACATTTAAAACACAACACAGGTGATAAAATATGCAATTACAGGCAGGATAAAACTACAATTTTTAACTGTAACAACCACAGGCATAGACAGTAAACACAGAAAGTGAAAATCGTTTTTTAAACAACTTTTTGTCTTGGGAAGAGACAGCACTAGTCTGTCTCCTTACCACTTCCTGGACTCTGCTCAAAGCAATCTGGGGCACATGTGGGCTGCAACTCACAAGATGGAGGAGAAGGATTTGGGGTGCACCCAGCAAGGCCTTCAGGGGCCTGGGCAGGTGTGAGAGGAGGGCTCAGACTTGCCTGGTAGCTGAATAGCCAATGGTCTGCTGGCCTGGGGGTGGGGTTTGGGCAGCTGCTTGCTCCTGTTCAGAATCTCCTAGGAGACAGACAGGCTCAATCCACAACTTTGGACTTCAGCAGGTAAAGGCTTCACTAACTCGAAATCTAACAATACTGTTTGAATAAAGCTTTACTCCCCCTGCTGGCCAAAAAACGAAGTGCACAGGCCCCAGTAAATACAGCTCACAGAAGCACCCTCTGATGTAGAAAATCCCTGTAGCTAGGGGGGGGGACAGGGGGGCTGGCCTCACTGGCTTGTGAACACAAAATGGTGGCGGGGGGTGCACTGTTTGAGCACACAGGCCTAAGCACAGAGCAAAGGAGAAATTTGGAGGGAAAACAGATTTGTCACCAAGGAATAAGAGGGACAAACTACAGAGGTAGGACTGCAAATCCCACAATTCAACACACTAAATGAAGGCAATCATGGGCAGGGAAAACCACACATTTAAAACCCAACACAGGTGATAAAATATGCAATTACAGGCAGGATAAAACTACAATTTTTAACTGTAACAACCACAGGCATAGACAGTAAACACAGAAAGTGAAAATCGTTTTTTAAACAACTTTTTGTCTTGGGAAGAGACAGCACTAGTCTGTCTCCTTACCACTTCCTGGACTCTGCTCAAAGCAATCTGGGGCACATGTGGGCTGCAACTCACAAGATGGAGGAGAAGGATTTGGGGTGCACCCAGCAAGGCCTTCAGGGGCCTGGGCAGGTGTGAGAGGAGGGCTCAGACTTGCCTGGTAGCTGAATAGCCAATGGTCTGCTGGCCTGGGGGTGGGGTTTGGGCAGCTGCTTGCTCCTGTTCAGAATCTCCTAGGAGACAGACAGGCTCAATCCACAACTTTGGACTTCAGCAGGTAAAGGCTTGAAAGTATTAAGTATTAAATATATTGAAAGTATATTTAATTTTTTTAATGTATTAAAAATAATTATTTACTTTTTTTATGTAATTATTTTATGTGTGGAGATCTATTTGTAATTTATAGTATTTTTAAATAATTTATCAGTAATTAAAGTAATTATTAAAATGTATTATTAAGTAAATATATAATATATATTTTACATATGTGTTTAATTAATGTTATATTATTATATACCTATTATTTATAAATTGTAAACATTACTAAATATTTTTAACAATGTTTATTTTATTTATAAGTATTATTTACTTTATTTTACACATTATACTTTAACAGATATAAAACGATATTTTTAATTACAATGTTTTTAACATCGATATTTTTGTTTCATGTTTTTGTACTTACCATGTTGTAGATAGGATGTCGATATACTTGCCTTCGATATTCCAGCGTCGATGTTTCTGTAGGTCGATATTTTGTCTGTCGATATTCTGTCATAGATCCAGATGAGAGTGTGGTGAGAGACTTTGTCGAAGACTGCAGCGAGGTCAAGCAGGATCAGGGCGGCTGATTCTCCTCTGTCAAGTAGGGTGCGGATGTCGTCTATTGCGGCGATCAGAGTTGTTGGCTAAAGCAACAAATGGCTAATATGTCCTAATGCACTAGACAGACTAGTGAATTGCAAAATAAAATTAAATTCCTGACTGTCTGCTTATTTTCCTGGAGGGTAAAACAGCTGAGTGGTGAGAGGGCAGAGATAGTCTTTTAAAAACAATTGGGAACACCTCACTACTAGCGGGCTAATGTTAAAAAGTCATTGTTTGCAGAACAACTCAAGCAGTAGAAACACTATCAAACAAAAAATAATGAGCTGGCACCCCTCTTCCCCAGCGTCTGCCTGTGACCTTCCCTTCAAATGGTGCAGCACGTGCTGCAGATACTGCTCTACGAGGTCCACCAGTGACACAGACCAACAGTCATAAGGATCAATGCCCAAGTATGAACCAGTGGACACAAAGACAAGTCATATACAGGCCCCTGCACACACATAGACATATACAGACACATACAAAGTCCCTGACAACATACATACCGATGTATGGGCAAACTAAATGAAAAATGGCCAAACTGAGTGAGAGAAAAAACAGACAGCTTGATGAACTCCTGGAAGACAGATCAATTGGAAGAGAGATTCATGGATCATAGACTTCATTATCATATACTCATCAGCCTCCCTATGGATGAAATCACATTTGACTTGAGGAATGGATTGGACTTTTGACACCCATTCTGTGCTTGGCCTCTTTAAGGAGATATCACTTTCGCTGAGTGAAAATCGCACAGCTTCGACACTGAATCAATCCTTGCTCTCGTTGAATTATGCATTTCCAGGGGACGGTACACTTCAGTCAGCATGCCCATCCCTCTATATCTGACAGAATCAATTAATCAATCAGTAGATTTGTAGAGCGCTTCTTGTCACCTGTGAGGGTATCTAGACAGTGGCAGGGTCCAGTTGAATAGCTGAATACCCAGGTCTTTAAGGACTTTCAGAATTCTGAAAGATATGGGGAGGCTTAGAGATGAAAGGGTAGCGTGTTTCATGTCTTCGCTGCTAGGTAGGAGGAGTGACCTCCCCATTTGCTACGTCGGTTGCGGGGGTGAGGGTTAGAGAAGGGGAAGCAGAGCTGAGGTGTCTGGTAGGCAGATGGAAGTTCAGGCACTGTTTAAGTAGGCGGGTCATGTCACACAACAGCTGGCCCACACAAACATCTTCTGAAACAATAATTTTACTGGATTTTTTTTAGTTAAAAATGACAGATTTGGTGTTTATTATTTTGGCAGTTTCCTAAGTTCCCTTGCTGTTCCTTTAAAAAAATTACAACTTTCTTATTTTGACATCCTGCAACAACATGGCTGAAAAAAGAAAACATAGTGTAGTGCACATTTGTTTACTCTTCTAGCCTCTCAGACATTTCCATTACCTTCTGTTTATATTGCTTTACAGACATGAAGGGCTCCATTAAATAAAGTGTTTGATTAAGACACTAAAGACCAGACGATCTAGCCTACCGTGACATGAATTGCTTCTTTCAATCAGTGACTGCAGTAATTTGAGCATATCCAATGCCTCTGCCAAAAATCGACTTTATGAAGACATTATTTTTTACATTATTATTGACAACATGCTACCATGAATATAGCAGATGTTGTGTCATATGCACGGTACAGTACTAAAGCTCTGCAACTTATAGCTCATTCTTTCATTTCGCATTTTATGCCCCAGCTCGAAACCTACAATTTTACATGCTACAATTCATACCCTTCTTCAAACATCTCTATTAGATTTAGTCGTAATGCTGATAAAGCACCATTAAATACAAATATAAATGGGACAACATCCTCAAGCCCAAAAACCTGCATATGGAAACCAAGGAATGAAGAAGAAACCTTTTGCTTTGTACACTTGGGACTAGATTTTTTAAGCCTTTGTGGTGTTCTTGTGTCTTGAAAGTTGTGATTTGCGCCACCTTGCATGACTTTGTAAAGAAATGTAACAAAGCACAGTTCTAGATTTACAAAGGTTTGTAAATCTGGGATTAAGTCAGATCAGTGCACCTCCCAGAGGATAGCGTAATCTCCTCTTTATTTCTTCTTTCTATGTGTGATGCATTCTTTGTCACTCATTAAAAAAGGAAAATGCCTCTTTTGATTGTTTTTGTGCAGGAAGGAACCCCTTCCTGCACCGAAACAATCTTGCCCATAATGCAGACACTTTTGGCCTATTGTGCAAAGGAGCCTGCGTTGGCGCTAGGCAGCACCCAGTGCGGCAGCTATTAGAGCGAGCTGAAGTATGTTTTATCTTTATAGATATGGTGCATTTCTGTTCTCTGCCTTTCACGCAACGCAGTGCATCAAGTTCCCTTGCTGGGCTGCAATGTATAAAATAATAGTAAATATGTCCCTTGTTTAGAAGTGTTGTGAAGTTTGCTGTGTTTATACCTTATAAAGGACGCAACATAAAACTTAAAATCTACCTTGTACAAAGAAAACTAAATTGTGTTCAGAGGAACAGTGTGTGTGTGTGTGTGTGTGTGTGTGTTTGGGTGTGTGTGCTCCCACGCATCCTGTACATCTAGTAGTGTTCCATACCTAGTACAGCTATGGGCTGACATAATCTGTACTGAGGTATGTTGTTCACACAATGAGCTGTTGCCATGTAAAACATTGAAAATGAAACAGTTCTGATAACCTCATGTTGTGTACACAGTTCGAAGGGCCCTGCTCAGCAACGCTGCTATACCTGAGACAATAGATCCATGGCTCAGTGCACAGCGCTGACCAGAACAGGCTCTGCACAATAGATGGTAATGCACAGGAGCACACAGAACTGGGCCACAGAGACACTTAAAGATGCATGTGTGAGTGGTGGTGTATCTGGCGATGTAGTGTATGTGTAGATTTATGCATAGGTGTATAGTAGAGAAGGGATGATGTCAGTGCAGGCAGTAGTGTATGTGCATGCAGGTGTAGATTCAGCATCAAAGAATGGGAGGACTCGCCTTCTAATATCTGGAGGCTAAACACTGGAATCTACACCCACTTGGTCTTCATTTGATCTTACCTCCTAACCTTTCGGAAGGCAAGTAAACCCTGGTCTTACGTTTCTTAGTCTCGAGCCTCCTGTTTAACTTCCTCTCTAGGAAAACCTTTTGCTCCAAGATTCTCTTTAGGGTGATTGACACCATATGCTAAATAATATCTCTTGAACTGGATTCCAAGCTTTATTTGGGGTCTCCACTGGTTAGGATGGCTGTGTACCAAACACAGGGTCTAGTAAACTTGTCACAATTTTGTTTAAAACAACACATGGAAGAACAATCTCCTCCCTTTCTCAGCACTCAAAAGTCATGCCCTGATTCGTGCAACATGCTTCCCTCTCCCATAAACAGTACAGAACCCATCTTGTGACTTCCCTGTATATTGATTCTTTGAACTGCTGCTACTCCTCGTGTGGAATGTCCTTTCTAGTCTGATGGGAGTCATCTGTTCCTTTCCAAAGTTCAAGAGCACAGTAGAAACGCACCTCCTACATCTATAACGTTGGGCATGATAGGCTACCCTATCTGCCACTCCGCATGGCCTCGCACCTCAACATTGGTGGACAGTCCCCATCAGACTCATGTAAATCTATAAACTTTTTAAATATGCTCCACATGTTAAATTGTATGATTTTTTCTCAGTTTCAACACTTAGAAATGCCTTGCCACCATACCTCAATGTGACCACCCTCCTGTTAATGTTTTTATGGCCTGTGATGAAATTATGCTTAGCAGTACTAGAAAGAGGGCTTCTAAATTAACAACTTACATTAAATACACTTGGCTTGCAGTTTTTAGGTCTCGCCTGGCGTTAGCAGCGCGCATGCTCTGCTCTCGCCATGAGAGGGTTTCTTGGAATCAATACGGTTCCAGAAGTTCGCATTGTGCTCCGCCCGTGTTTCCCATTGGTGCGCGTCATTTTATGTCACCTATTATGCCAAACGTGCTGTTATTATTGCTCCGGAGGCTTTTTAGTCCCTCCTGGTTACCACCTTGTCCATTTTTTTCACGCCCACTTGGACTGGATGCTTTACTGGCGGCGTGACACTCTCCCCTTCATTACTCGGTGTATGCACTTTTTTGTGTGGAGAAAGCGCAATGTAAACAAGTGTCTGCCGTTCCGCAACGGCGACAGCTTGTTTTGAATCCACTCAGTACATTTCTGTTATGCCTACTAAGCAGCGGTTGTGTTTCTGCTCCCTCGTTATGTAGTTACACTCATGCTAAGCACTAATGTTCAATCTGTGTATTTTCAGCGAACAAACAATTGAGATTTTCCTTGTTACTACTGTTTCCTCCTTTTTGCTGATGGCTGGTTTCCAGGTTGGCTTAAAGATTGGCATAGGCTGCTTTTTCTCAAGTGAAAGTCTCTGCTGCTTCCCTGTAGAACTAATTGTGCAAGACAATAAGATACGCAGTCATGGGGCCACGGAATGGAATGCTTTCCTTTTGGAACTTTTGATCTGAAAGCGCTAAAGTTTTGTCAGAAAGCTGCTGCAATAACCCATTTGAAAAGGGAGCTGGCAGATATGATGGCTTGCTGTTGACATCACATCACTCAGGTGCAGAACATCACTCTAGGCAGTGCACAGGCTGTCATATTAGATCTGCCTTCGCATGGCATCCATTGGGGGCTGTCCATAACATAATAGACTTTAGCCCCTTCCCCCTACTCATGCAGTCCAAGTTGTAAATACCCTTCCCCCTTCAGGCAACCAGAACAGAGGTGACTTCCCTGTGCTTACTCCCTGCTGCTCCCTCTCATCCATGCTCTTACCAGCTTTAGTTTGTCTATCAGCATTCCATATTTCCTTTTGATCGTCATTTATTTACATTCTATTTTTTTTTATGCAGTTTTACCATGATAAGAATCGAACTGGCTTCCCAAGGTCCAAAGTCGCTAGCACTGAAGGTTATGATACAGCGTCTCTCCTGCTGTCTGGGCATAAGGGTCCTTGTATTTAGCTGCAACTTCCTTCATTTTTTTTCTTGCTTGAAGTGAGCTGCCGCCATCAAAGCCTATTTCCCGGGGCTGTCCTCATCTCCATTGTGACGCACTCTCACCCATCCATTCATACAAGCTGCAGCTTCCTGATAGGCCCTGGGGGTGGAGTCATCCACCAAAGAATGTAAATCCAACTTAGATGTGTCTCTCTTTCTGTTCATCTACTTTATTGTGTAAAATTAACTATCACTCGGGTCAGTCGTGAAATGTGTAGGTGTAATTCAGTCCGCAGCACCGCACTCTGTCTCTTTTCATCTCTTGCTGCTTAATCTCTCTCTTCTTGGTGTTCCAGAGTCGCTGCCTTTTTTGTTTAAGTTGCCTAACCAAAGGAGATAACAAGCATTTGCAATGCAATAGGTCTCGCAGTAAAGCAAGTTTAAGCTATTGGCATTGTAAATTTCAATGCCTTTTATTTATGTTTTTAGAAATAAAATAAAAAGAAAAGGCATTGTTATTTGCAAGGCCAATAGCTCAAACTTGCTCAATGCGAGACTTATTGCATTGTAAATGCTTGTTCATTGAGCTATGGTTCATGGCAAATTCCTGGAGGGGCAACCCATGAGCTGATCTCTTAGTGCCTGCACGCGACCTTTAAATGGAACACTTGAGAGGAATAGACCTTATTTCAGAGTTCAGCCTGCTCAGGAAGCTGCAAAGCAGAAGAAGCTAATAACATTGAATGCCTTCTTGCCACCAGTCAACCATGAACTGACTGACTGCAGGGGTGTAGCAAAGTGAGCCAACATGGTGTGTGCATTGTAATGGAGCTCCCACCTGACGCCCACGACCCAAATCTGATACAGGATTAAGGTGGCGAAGTGTGGCTGGACCAGGACTGGAGTATCCTGCCAATGCTCTGCAGCGATCAAGGAGGACAGCACCTGGAGCTTTGACACCGCTGACCCAGATGAGGCCCTCTGCTGGCTCTAAGGCCTGAAGAAGGCCTCTGCTGTATCACTGCCACCCACCAGGTGGCAGGGGCACTCTTAGGTGACTCTGGTGGAGCAAGATAATGAGAGAGAGAGCACTGCATAACGCTTGCAGACCGGACTCCGCTGCACACAGCAACACACGGGTAGGAAACCAAGCGGGGACCAAGCCTAGGAGCGAGCAGTGATTTTGACCTGATAGTCAGAATGTGCTGGTGCGGGTTTGACCTCTTTTTTGGCAGGTTGCTGTGGGGAGGCTGAGGGAGGGAAAGAGCACTCTCTCAAAAAAGATACCAGTCCTGGGGGTTGTCCAGGTTCCCCATCAGATGGCAGACGCCCAATGGACCTGGTGGTTGGCTGGCGATAGAATGAACTGGTGTGGAGGCTAGGGCGAGCCCTTCATCATGCAACACCGGTGCATCTGGGAGCCGGGAATGTGTGGAGGGGTATCCAGGCCCCAAAAGACTGAGCACCAAACTGGGGGAGCTCAAACTACAGGAACAAGTAGAGGGGTGGGTGTCCCATAGCAGCCCAGACCCAATGAATTGACCGCTGGTTATCAAGCTATAACTTGTATGTGCTAGGTTCTGAGTTCTCTACAAATGATAGCGCCTCATTGCACCGTTGCACACTCTCTCACTGCCCTTGGTGAGGGCAAAATGTTCTTGGCGTAGATTAGTGCAAGGTACTGTTATTGCAAAGCCCTACCGAGAACCCAGGCTATGGAGCCGTATGGTCTGATAGCCTCATTGCATGGGCTGCCTGTCATCATGTGGTTTCAGTTATACTGAGTATACGCAGAGTTGAGAGGCCGTGAGAATCTGTACTGTGGAGATCTATAAACTAACAGGTCATTAGCCTCATTCGATACATTTGTGGAAACACTACACCTGTCTAGTTGGTTATTATGCACAGGGCATTAATTATGAGGTTGTGGAAGATTTGAAAATGTAATTACTCGAGCCTACTGCAAATGACTATGTCCAATCCCTATACACTATGGGAATTGGTAGAGGAGTATTCACGTAGGTGAATGAAGCCTTATTTAATACAGCAGGTACCCTCTTAGGCCCACTGAGGGAAAAATGGCTAACTGGCCTTGGCAGGGCCTTTCATTATGAGCGCTGAAACAGGCTTCAGGGATACCACCATACATTTCCTAGAAAGATTCATTTAAGTTAGTACAATATATTTACACAGCGAGCCTATATCACCCCCAGAACAATTAGAATGATGCACTCCTCCTCGCCAGCATGCTGCCTCTGATGTAGGCTTGATTTTTTTACACTATGTGTGGGAAAACCAAATTATTGTGTGCTAATGGCTATCTGTAGGGGCAGTCATAGCAACCATAGTGAGAAAGGATTATTATAACACAATGGAGAATTGTATACTGATATTATCCTAAAACAGGCAGAGCTTAAACGAAATTTGCAGATCTGGTGTTACTGTTGGCCAAGAGGGTTATCATCACGAAATGGAAATCAAACAATGCTCCTGCAGTGGCTCAATGGACTGGAGTGGGTCACATGCTAGGCTTTGCACAGGAGCCAAGCTTCAATATCTAAAGTAGAGCCTTATATCCAGGAAGTGATGAATCTGAAGATCTATCCCCATTTCATAGAAGGTTTATAAATTAAACTTTGGCATTGTACTGCATACAGACCCTGTACCAAGGTTGTCATACTCCAGACTATGTTTAAAAGGGCAGTCCTAGGGCGGTACACAGCAAGCTACGCTCTGAGGGGCAGGTTTATCAATATTTCACGCAGCACAATGCAACAAGCCACATTGCTGTGTTGCGTGAAAGGTAAAGAGCAAACGGCTGGCAAGGAGGAAAAGATATAAGCAATTCTACTTCACCATAGGGAACTATATATTGCCCTATTAACAGTACATAGACCTGTTGTTAGTTCATCTGACTTATTTAAAGAAAATCACATACCACAGACACATTTTTTACACATTTTTTAGTTATCCTTTTTAGTTATTGTTTTAATGATTTTTTAGTCATCAATATTTCGATATTCTCTTTTTAATTTTGATATCATCTTTTATCAATTATAATTAGACTCCTCTTCTCAAAAGGCTGTCGACGCAGGCACGTTTCGGCCTTGATATTCTTCTTGACCTCCTCAGGACAAGAGTGAGGAAAATTGTAGAGCAAAGTCCAGGTGCCCTGCAGTGAGAGCCCAGTTCAAGGCGAACAAAAATGTCCAGGGAATCTCTCTTTGTTACTTTCATTCAGTTCCCATGCCACTAATGGAATGCCAATTAATTTCTTAAAAGTCTCGCAGAGGCATACACAACGTCGCCCGCTCTCTACACTTTAACACATGTGTATGGTCACCATTCTCTGTTCAATCTGCCGGCATTGTACTGCATACAGACCCTGTACCAAGGTTGACATACTCCAGACTATGTTTAAAAGGGCAGTCCTAGGGCGGTACACAGCAAGCTAAGCTCTGAGGGGCAGGTTTATCAATATTTCACGCAGCACAATGCAGCAAGCAAACTTGCTGCGTTGCGTGAAAGGTCAGGAATGCACCGTGTTTAACAATATATGGCGCATTCCTGTCCTTTCCTAGCACTGGGTCACTTTTGGCTGCCTGGAGCCAACACAGGCATCCTTGTGTCATGGTGCAAGGGTACCTGCGTTGTAGGAAGGATTGTTTGTGTGCAGGAAGGGAAACCTTTCTGCACAAAACTAATGCTCAATGCTTTTCCACTCACTATGTGTGCTGCAGAATGCAGCACACATAAAAAAGAGGAAAAAAGTGGAAAAATAAAGATATTTTTCCTTGTTACGTCTCACCTGGGGAGGCATAGCACTTTGACGCATTGCCAGGTCTACCACTAATGGTAAATAAGGGAATGCACCAAAATCCATGGGGGAATGCATGGGCACACCCAAAGTTCACACATGGAACGGCTCCATGTGGCAGTGTAATGCAAGGCAACGATTTGCCTTGCCTTTCTTTACTCTAAATGTATCAAGTCATGCAGTGCCATTCAACCTTGCGTGGCTTGATAAATCTGACTTAGGTTTTACATTGTCCTTGTGCTCCTTTGAATGACGCAAGAGCAATGCAAAACCTTGATAAATATGAGTCTAAATGTTTTTGTGATGTGTGCACTTGATGTTTTAAGCTGTCTTCCTATGGTTTACTGTGTATAATGTTTTCTTTTTACAGGGTACATACTCAGATTGCTTTCTACAGCTTACATTCTTAGATTGCCTGCTATCTAAGAAAGCCGCCTACTACTATTCTCCTAAAATCCTGCATGAAAAACATGAACTTGACTTAATTCGCCTTGATTACTTTAAACTTGAGTTCTTTCCTTTCTTTCTTTAGTGACCCTCTTCTTACCTTCCATCCTCTGCATGCTTTCTATTTTTGAGTATATCCTCCTCTCATGACAGTCTGCCTTATTCTTTCTTATTGTAATTCTGCAAAAGGCTGACACCTAATTTCATAGATCACAACCTCTCCTGATTTAAAACCCTATCCCTGCAATCTAACATAACCTGATCTCCCCCGGCCTACCTAGCTCACCACCATTCACCTGAAACCACATAGTCCCCATTTACGTAACATAACACAACACAATATTACAGAACAGAACATAACATGCCCCCATTAATGATCACACATAACTGGTATTAATATAATCTATCACAAAGTAACTGGAGTAAATGCATGCAATGCTTTTTTCTTGAGCGTACATGAGTAATTGCAATAACCAACATTTAACCACTGGATTAACCACTAACCTTGGGTTCTGGAGTATTGTGACGCTCACTGTAAAGTGCTTCAATGCCACGTCAGCTTTTTAAGTGCTACATAAAGGCAATTACAAAAGGGCGGAGGTCTGCGGTCTTCAGGAGTAACCAATTGCCCACTCATGGGATGATTTGATGCACGCATTCACATGGGCACCCAAAAATGATGACTGAGCTCATTAAGGGGCCGATTAGAATTGCGGTGAATCCGCATCCTCCGGTCCGGTGGAAGCCACCGCCGGCCTGGAGGATGCGGATTCACTGCTGCGGTGCCTACAGATTAGGATGGCTGGGGGGTCATCGGCGGACGGGAAGACCGTCCGCCGCTTTTCCGCCGTGATCGCCTTCCAACCGTGGCGGCAAAGCTCTAATATGGTGGCGGTGACTATCAGACACCGCCAGCCATATTAGGATGGGGCAGAAAACATGCTTTTCCGCGGCGGCTTTTCCACCGTGGAAAAGCTTGTGGTCTTTGGTGTTTGGGGGCCCATTGCGAACCCCCAGGGTGTTGGGGGGTGGGGGGTGCACATGGGGGTACCTATGGTACTCCCCTGCTTTGGCATGCACAGGGTGGCAGGCACCACGCGGTGCCTGCCAAGTTGTGCATGTCAAGGCTACACATGCATATTTTACATTGCGGCGGGTGCTGCTTAAAGCAGCACCCGCCGCAATGTAAAATATACGGGATGTGACCGCCAGGGTGGCGGTCACATCCTAATTCGCACGGAGGGACCGCCGCTGCCCCTGAGGACGGTCCCTCCACCTCAGTGGTGGCGGACGGATGCAGGTCTGTCCGCCATCCTAATAGGCGCCTAAGTACGGCACTCTGTTGGGAGGCACTATATAGCTGGCTGTGCCACACCTAGATCGCGTTGCACTTCACTACATTTCACACACATGCTTTGGGTGGCGATGACTGAATAGGGGCTGGGACAGCATTCAGCAGTAGCCCCTTGCGCGCTTGAGTCCACAATCTATCCTTGAATATCGTGTCAGTATTTTGGTTGGCCCGTTGATTGGTCCTGCAGCGACCCACGGCTCTCTTCCCGGGTCCCCATTGTGCAGTTATCCGCCCATAGTACTTAGCTAGGAAATCTTATCAAGCCAGCCTGGCTGTTATGGAAGGGCAGAGTTTAGCACCGTTTGACAACAGTAACATACGTTTAAAGGCTTGGGTTATGAGTACAATTCTAAAAGACATTCTATTACTTGCACTGTCCTGACTTGGATAAGGAAGGGTGCGTTAGTAAGAATGAGGCATCACAAAGATGATAGAATGAAATGCTGATGTATGTGTTTAATTCGCTAACAAGTTGACTAAATTTGTACGGTAGGGTTAGACAATGCTAATAACAATATTTAAAAGAAACATGAACTGACTGCATTATGGAATTCCCTTCATTCTAAAATGGTCAACGAAGTGATGCAATCACAAGACTCAGCTGTTGGTACCAGAAACCAGGTCAAGTGATATCAACCCGGTCTGGAAATCCTATTCCAAAACTCACAATGAATATTTAAAGATGCATCTATTTTCCTGGGCCTTGCAGTACCCTCGGTAGCGTGGATTGGGATGTTGTTTGCAACTTTTTTACAGCATGGAAAAAAAAAAAATCCTCAAGATAAAGGCTTTAAATATGGGTGCCACTCGTGAAACGGGATGGGTTGTGCCAATAAGATATTTTATGTTTCGGTGGTCCAACCACCTTTAAAAAGTTTACATTTGTTTGCACTTTTAGTTACTTGTGCGTGTGATCTTCAATTCTGCCTTTCATCGATCGGAAAGATTGATGGGATATCGGAGAGATGCACCAAATAGGAACTAAAAAGGACATTGGAAATTGGTCTCTGAATGAAGGATAATAAATTAGTAATATTGAGCAAATGCAAATACACAATCAATATTTAAATAAATGGATCTCGAAACTAAATAATGAGAGCTGTCTGTTCAGTAAGTGTCTGTGCCCCCCACCATGTCTAGTCCGAAGGTCTTCAAACTGTGTCTGTGCCCCGCTGTAAGGAAAGAGCTTTATTCCACCGGTGCACAAATGTTTCATTCAAGTAGGTGTAAATAAAGATTGGGCAATATTAAGAGACTGGCAGGCCGCTCACCCTCCACAAGGGACAAACCTCCACCTCCCTGCCAGGCTACAGTACCATCCTCTGAATGTAGAGATTCTCCCCCAGCCTGACAGAGCTCTCCACATCTTCAGAGCAGCGAAACCACTGAGGCTCCTTGGAGGGCATTGGATGTTTGCTGAGTGGCAACCATGTTTGATGTGTTTATTTTTCCATTATACATGATACAGACAAGCAGTATTACCATCTTAAAAGTATGTTTCCACATACATGATACAGAGGAGGTCCATGGGGAATAGTATGTTGCGATCAAACACATCTAACTTCCTTAAATGTACACACATATGTTCAACATTGTCGAAAGTCTACACAAAAAAAACCACTTTAAGCTTGTTACTGAAAGCTGACATTTTGTATTTAAATATATTTGCTACAACGTGCACGGGTACACCGAACATAATTATGCCCCACTTGCAAAAAACGGTAAATGCTAAAAACAACCACTTACATTTGATTGCTTGTACAAGCTGGGATTAAATTTAGGACAACATATATCTGCTCTTTGTTATATTTGATAAGGCGCCCAGTATGCATAAAAGTAAGATTCACCATTAATGACCTGTGTAAAATGCACTGGATATATTTCAAGAATTCAGCAAAAAAGATGAAGTGGATGAGATCTATTTGAAGGTTAATTGTAAATGTCATCATGAGCAACAAGTGCTCTTCTATTGATTATGCTGAGCAAAGCTTGGTAAATTTAGTGGCACTCCATGCACAGTGAGGAGTCAATGATGCCTAGCTATGCGCGTCATTGATTTTTTTTATGTTAACAGTTTATTTAGGCCTGACTTTACTGAGTGGTATAATGTGTTTTAAATGGAACAATAGAAATTACACAGAACAACAAATAAAGTTCAAATATGATAATAAAATAATGGAGTATGGGGAATCCTGTTAATGGAGTGGTTATGTATTTCCTATAGTTTCGTTGATATGTAGGCACAACAATTGAGTTTTTAGCCTTTTTTTGAAAGATCTGTTGTAGTACTAATATTTTTTGGAAGGGAGTTCCACAACATGACAGCCAGCATGACAGCCATACCTAGAAACTGATGCTGCATGATTAAGTTATTTACAACTTTGTCTCAAGAAGGAGAGGGTCCTTGAACCTTGTACTCCTCCAGAGAGATCCCGAAAATGTGAATGGTATAGGAATTCTTCAGGTGCATGGCTTTGACAGTCAGGCAGGATACACACAATTCCAATGTTGCTTGTAATGGTAACCAGTGATGGGCTTTTAACGTGAGTGTTATGTTGTCGAATTCTCTCTTTGTTTGATCCCAATCTAGCTGTGCAGTGAAATACTGTTTTTAGCTGTGCAATGGTTGCACGAGGTGCTCTTGGGAGCAGGGTATTATCTGAGTCCAGTCGAGAGGTCTCTAGTGCATGAACTGGTGATCTCAGTTGTAGTATGAGGTTGTGTTGTGAAGTAATAGACAAAGTAATTGGTTGATTTTGTTAACACGAGCAGAGAGGTACAGGCTGTTGTCTGGGATGAAGGCTACCGAGTTTACGTCAGGTGATGGGTTTGCATGTCAGTTCAGCATTAATAATGAGTCTAGTTTGCTATGGTGCTTTGTAGATACCAGGAAGGTTGGCGGTTTAACATCAGTACATTTTCCGACATCCATTGTAGTTTTTTATGGCTTGCCATAGTTGGATACCTTTAGATGCAGTTACATATTACCTGCATGTTAATGTATCTTTACTGTTGAACTTCCCAATGATTAGCCGAGTGATTCCATATATAGGTAGGAAAAGGTGGGACTAAAAACAGAGCCTTGCGGGATGTGTTAAAGCCCAGCCTATTTCCTTGAAGCAGTGATGAATCATGTGAACCAGTTTGGCACCTGATTCCTGAAGCATTTTCTGGGTTTCAGTACACTTAGCAGCCTGTCGTGGTCGAATAGTGTGGAAGGTAGCTGAGAGTCCAAGAAGGACAAGTAGATACGAGTTTCTATCATGTAGTATTCAATAAATATCATCTAGGACCTTTAGCGTTACTGCTTCTGAGCTGAACCCTGTTCTGAAGCCGAATTGGTAGTCAGCTAATAGATGCGTCTTCTTGATGAAGTTATATATTTGAATAGGGAAGCTGTGTGCAATAGTTTTACAAAGCCATGGTATGTTGGCTACTGGTCTGTAGTTAATTAGCAGATTTAGGTTACGTGAGGATGTCCGAATGAGAGGTGTCACTTGTCCGAATTTTGGAGAGTTTGGAAGCAAGCCAGGTGAGAGAGATGCATTTACCATACTGATGAAGCTGCTGTTTGATGACATTTACCTCGAGTGTGTCTTCAAAGTGGTTTGTGGATCAGAGATGTTTGTTCAAGTCAAAACATACTATTGTTAGTTCAGCAAACATAAAAGTTACATATGCATCAATCAAGGTTTATTGGTCTGAAGTAATTGATTGAACCTGACAGATCTTCTGCTGATACTTTGGTAAACGAGCACCAAATGCTTTGGGGGTCATTAGGATGACGGGCGGACTTTGTCCGCCCGCCATCCTGCCGGTGTGCGGGACCGCCCGCCCTAAGGGCGGGGGTCCCGGGGGTGGTATTAGGATGTGCCCGCCACAGTGCTGAGAGCACCGCCCGCCACAATGCTTAAAAAACACTTTTACATTTGAATAATCAAAGCGGCAGGCATAGGGTGACCAACCGTCCGTAAATTTCACGGACCGTTCGTAATTTGGACCTCACGTCCGTTGTCCGTGAGAATCCCTTTTACGAACGCCTTGTGTCCGCAATTTTGGCCATTAGAGGGAGCAGCACTGCTCCTGTGAGCAGCCTTAGCCCCTTGATGGGGGCGCCTCGCGCTCCTCCTGGAGCACAAGGGCAGCCCCACCCGCCCATTGTCATTCTGTATGCTGCTGATTGCCACATACAGAATGTCAATGGGGCAGGCTGGGGTGTGACAGCATGTGGCGGCCTCCTCCTGCCTCAGTGAACAGCAGGGCATTCTGTAAGATAAAAGGTAAAACGCTAATGCTGCAATGTGAGAATACAGTTCATATAAAGAAGCCTGTGAAACAAAAGTTCTGTAATAACCATGGAAGTAACTGTAACTCGTTTTAAGTATCTTAATACTACAAAGGATGAAGACACTGGAAGTGGTTAGACTGTCATGTCTAAATATGATAGGTCTATCTTTTCGATCAGCTTCAATTCTAGTTTATGCAAAATTATTCCGCTCGATTGCAAACGTACCCATTCTCTCATCTGCCACTTTCCTATGCATTTCCCTATTTCTGAATTCATAATTTTTCTGGATAGTCTGTAGTTTCAGTATTGAAGTCATTTGATTTTCTTTTAGATATAGATGCAAATTTAGTTTTTCCTCAAGCATATTACCTAGGCAATACAGTGTACCTTGATACCTACGGCATGAAAAGACACTTTGGGGAAGGGTCTTACATTTTCTTCCTATTATGTAACCCCTTCTGAAAGACAAAGGCTGCACGTGGGTACTGCCCCTACATATCATTCAAAGAGGTGTGGCGCCGCGGCCAGGGCGACTGACGCTGGAATCTGGGGACCACGGTTCGATCCCCGGCTCCGGCGGCAGGTCAGCCCAGCACCATGTGACTCTGGGCAATAGCTCGCTTAATCTTCCCGACGGCCCCCAGCGCCTAGAGACCCTTACGGGTGATTGTGCGCTTTACAAATGTGGACTTTACTTTACCCCCCCCCCCCCCCCCCCGATAAGAGCCTACGATTGGAGTGCAGTAATGGCTTGAAATCTGGCGTGAGTCAGCTGACCTCTGCCCGCCCCTGCCCACTCTGAACTCCACGTACCCCGTGCAATCAATCTGCATCAATGGCAAGACTACAGAGCCTCGACGCCACCGCATATTTGAAGACACCCTTCATGTGACCATTTATAGAATATGACAGGCTCCTCCACAACAATATACTAAGAAAAGCAAAAAAGAGCCGTAGGATAGCATGAATCTAACGCATATACAGTTCCTGTGCAGCTCTGTTATTTGAAACGGGGGATGGTATAAAGGAATGGACAGTAGCAAGCAAACGTTTAAATATGCTTTGGATGGGTTTTTCCTTTGGGCTATGATATGCACTGATGATGATGAATGTTAAGGCTCCTGATGGATATTGAACTGAATGCCAATAAAAATATGTTTGAAAAATAAAATAAAAAAGAAGGGTTAACGTTCTTTCAGTCTCATCATTTTACAAAGCCATGGTTGCTGCTTTTTTATTTTAAGCAACTAACAACCATTGACAAAGCCAATAGTCCTGCTTGTTGTTGGTGTAATGATACTTGCTGTATTATATATCTGGATGCAATGACAGAAACAACATAATACCAGTTGGGGGGATACTCTGCTAAGCTCAGATTTTTACTATAGGTGTTTTAAGCCACGCCCTTAATTACATCGAATACCCCCTTTGAAGAGACCCCCCAGTTTTTTAACCCCACTTAAGGCTCTGGAAACAACACCATGTCACAGTCACCTCACATCCTGGCACTGTGCATCATGCATGACTCATGACTTCTATGTTTTCAAATTGCCTATGTGCAGGGGCATAGTGAACTCTCCCCCACCCCACCACACCCCACCCCTTGCTTTAGGAACTGCAGCAGGGGTGAAGTTCTTGATGGGCCTCTTCTGTCTGCAACTCTGCAGACAAAGGCTCAGCTCATAATGTGAAAAGGTGGTTGTTGGACCTAGGGTTACTAGTCCACATAGGGTAGCTTGGCACAGAGTAGGTAGGCCTATCCCAAAGGTACATGTGTTAAGTTTGCATCACACCCTCCAGTAACACAGCGCTCATCCACTTAAAAAGAAAGGCACCACACCAGTTTTTAGGAAAATACGAGTTGTCTTTTATAAAATAATCTTTAGCATTTCCTTATCCTTTAGCAAGATCTCCATTCAGTACAGTACATATTTCTGTTATCAATCAAGGGTTTAAGCACAATTTCACAATGCAGCAATAATACTTTTCTCCCTTCTTCAATACAAGTACTCTGGGATAATTCCTGCAACTTGAGCAAGAAATGTATATTACACAGCTTCAATTAAGGTACACAGAGGTCATCAGTTTACTTTACAGGATGACAAGCTTGTACATTACCCTCGATGTTCAATGCTACTACAAGCAGGGGACTACAGGTTCTCAGGGACAATCCACTAACAGGCCCCTTGTATCATGGCTCAAGCAGCTGGCTATCGGGATAAAGACAGTCAATATAAGTTACATTTATCATATATCTGTTTAAATAGTTCTTAAGTCACAAGGGGATATTCGTTTCTCATAGAATCAATCTTATGCTTTAAGTATTTTAATTAATAGGAACACCCTTCTCATCTACTTCCCTTTTAACATCAATACAGCCCTGGTACCTCGGCTTTCATGTGCAGTGCATAACTTCAGTCAGTTAACTCCCCCTTTCTTGGAGTGCGTTGTCTTAAGCAGTGACAGTACTTTTTCCACTGGGCCACGCGCTTCAGAAACGCTGTCCCTAGCGCCGTTAGCTGAAGGAAGTATCTCCCCACTGGGTTGTGATTCCTTGGTCCCACCCAGTTAAGAGACAGTCACTCGGTTCCAGGTTGATATCCCGGGTGAACGAGTCTCTCCCGCCACAACTTATAATCCGCAGTAGGGCCCTTTCACCCCTGGAGCCCCGCTCCTCTCTCACGGCCTTACCGGGTCTCTGCCAAACTTGCCCCGGTCTATTCACTCGGCAACTCCTCCTCCGCTCGTGCTTCCACCGCTCTGTGGTATTTCCAGCCCCAGTGCTGCCGGCTTCCAAGCAGCTGACTGGGCCGGGGTTGTGGCGTCTCTCTCTGCGTTTCTCACGTCTTCGTGTCCCGCCCCGCGCCTTACCCGTCAGAGGGGGAGGTGACTACGCGGGCTGGCCTCTGTCAATTTTCCGCCCCCTTCTTCCGGGTTCCTGCTCGTCGGCTCTTCCACGAGCCTCCGCAATGTCGGTCCCCAAACCTGCTGCTCGGCTGACCCACACCAGGCCCTCCCTGCCGATACTCCTCACCAGGGACCCGTAAATAGAGGCAGTCGTCCGGCAACAGGTGTTCCCCTCAACGGCCCCTGCGAGGTAGGGTTTTACTTCTCTTTACGAACGCCTGTCAGAGGGAACCCTCAGCGGAAGGGGCGATGAAGAGCTAGATCCTGCACTTTCTATCAACAGTTCAGGCTGGAACCCCGAGGTGGAGGAAAGACTGAAGGCTAGGCTATCTGATCAACTTGGAATTGCCCTCCTTGTTGTATTCCCAGGTGGATGTTCTGCAGCTCCACAGCAGGTATACTAACAGGATTAGTGAGCTAATGGTGAATTCGCGCTGACAGGGCTTAGTCAGTAGGCGGTGGGTACATCAGCAAAGTAGGGTAGCTGACCCATGGGACAATCTCACCCTACTCAGTGCGCCTTCCTCCCCACGCTAACGCTTTGCTCCACACCAGACTCCACTCAAGCTCTCTGGTCACTTCTCCTCAACATCTAAAATGGCCGCCCTGGTTCTGGTCTTTTATAGGCTGGCTCTGGCTACCAGAACCCTCCAGAAGGTTCTAGTACCTTCCTAGTATAATCCTATGGCCCAGGTCTCTGAGGTAAAGATGTGGCAGTTACCAGCCACCATTTTGTGTGTTTATGTGACTTTCAGTCAGGAAGGCACCTAGGCCTCAAGGGGAAAAAAAAGACTATGAGGGCAAAGAGCACCTAACCCCTAGGTCAACACCTCAAAAATCCAGTGGGCATCAAAAATGAAAGGTTATGAGGGGCAAAAAGGGGACAAAATAAATAAATGACAGGAGGGACCACCCAAAGGCTGACAGGTCTAACACGCGTCCGTCCCCCAGCTGAAAGTGGGGAGAGCTACCCAACCCCTTGGGAGTCCTCATCACTAAGGCGGAAATACCTAGAGAGACCGTCTGCATTGGCGTGGTCCACTCCAGGCCGATGTTCCACCCGGAAGTCCATTCCCTGTAGGGAGATGGACCATCTCAACAACTTGGGATTCTCCCCCTTCATTTGCATCAGCCAATGAAGGGGTCGGTGGTCGGTCTGAACCAGGAAGTGCGAGCCAAACAGGTATGGCCGCAACTTATTCAGAGCCCATACCACTGCAAAAGCTTCCCGCTCAATGGCACTCCACTTCTGTTCCCGAGGAAGCAGTCTCCTAGATAGAAAGACAACAGGTTGATCCAGGCCCTCTTCATTGAGTTGCGATAACACTGCCCCAATGCCATGCTCTGATGCATCTGTCTGGACGATGAACTCCTTGGAGAAATCTGGGGCCTTTAGGACCGGTGCTGCACACATTGCCTGTTTCAGCTTCACAAAGGCTTGCTGACAAGCCTCTGTCCAGACTACCCGTCGAGGTTGTTTCTTGGAGGTAAGCTCTGTGAGGGGCGCTACAATAGTGCCATACCCCTTCACAAAGCGACGGTAGTAACCTGTGAGGCCCAGGAAAGCTCGAACCTCAGTTTGGGTCTTGGGGGGCTCCCAGGCCATGATTGCCTCAATCTTTGCCTGGAGGGGCTGCACCTCTCCCCTACCCACCAAGTGGCCTAGGTACACAACCGACCCCTGCCCGATCTGACATTTATTGGCCTTGATTGTCAAGCCAGCCTGTTTCAGGGCCTGGAGAACAGCTTGCAAGTGACACAAATGGTCCTCCCAACTGCTGCTGAAGACGGCAATGTCATCCAGATAAGCAGCGGAGAAAGCCTCCATTCCAGAGAGGACCTGGTTCACCAGCCGCTGAAAGGTGGCAGGGGCATTCTTGAGCCCAAAGGGCATCACACAGAACTGGTAGTGGCCCTCAGGCGTGGAGAAGGCTGACCTTTCCTTTGCTACATCTGTAAGGGAGAACTGCCAGTACCCGGAAGTAAGGTCAAAGGTACTCAGATATTGGGCAGCTCCCAGCCGGTCAATCAATTCATCCGCCCTAGGGATCGGATATGCATCAGTCTTGGTCACTGAGTTCAGTCCCCGGTAATCCACACAGAACCTCAGTTCTGGAGTGGTGCCCGGTGGGGCAGCTTTTGGTACTAGCACCACCGGACTGGACCAGGGGCTGCTGGAAGGTTCAATGACTCCTAGCTCCAGCATCTTGGTAACCTCGCCGTGGATGCTAGCCTTCACCTTGTCTGACAGCCGGTAGGTCTTAGACTTCACTGGTGGGCTGTCTCCTGTGTCCACATCATGGGTACACAGGTGGGTCCTTCCCGGGACAAGGGAGAACAACGAGGAGTACTGCTCCAAGACCTGGCGGCAGTCCTCCCGTTGCTCAGGAGTTAGGGATGGGGAGAGAATCACTCCCTCCACCGACCCATCCTTTTCCTGAGACGAAAAAAGATCAGGGAGAGGCTCGCTTTCCGCTTCCTCTGCACCGTCAGTCACCATCATCAAGATGACCTCGGGCCTCTCATGGTGGGGTTTGAGGCGGTTGGCAGGCAGCACCCGTAGGGGCTGTTGAGGGGTCTTAAGATCCACCAGGTAGGTGGCCTTACCCTTCTTCTCCAACACCTCAAAGGGGCCTGTCCAGCGATCCTGGAGGGCACTTAGCTCTCCAGGCTCCATCACCCACACTTTCTGGCCAGGCTCCAACTCCACAGGGTGAGCGTTGTGGTCATACCACTCTTTCATTACTGCTTGACTGGCTTCCAAGTTGTCAGAAGCTTGCTTCCACAACTTTGCCATTTGGCTCCGGAAGGCCAGCATGTAGCTCACCACATCCTGGGGAAGCTTTCTGGGAGACTTTTCCCATCCGTCCTTCACCAGGCTGAGAGGTCCACGCACAGGATGCCCATACAGAAGTTCGAAGGGGCTGAAGCCCACTCCTTTCTGTGGTACTTCCCGGTAGGAAAACAGCAAACAGGGTAGGAGGACGTCCCATTTCCTCCGCAGGCTCTCGGGCAGACTTCTTATCATGCCTTTTAAGGTCTTGTTGAACCTTTCCACTAGACCATTGGTCTGTGGGTGATAAGGAGTGGTAAACCGGTAGGTAACTCCACACTCCTTCCACATAGCCCGCATGTACGCTGACATGAAGTTGGTCCCCCTGTCAGACACAACTTCCTTGGGGAAACCCACTCGGGTAAAGATCCCCATCAGGGCCCTAGCCACTACAGGTGCAGTGACAGTCCTCAGAGGAATTTCCTCTGGGTACCGTGTGGCGTGATCCACCAGAACCAGGATAAACCTGTGACCAGCTGTAGTCGGTGGATCCAATGGCCCCACAATGTCGATGCCCACCCTTTCAAAGGGGGTGCCAATGACAGGAAGTGGTACCAGGGGAGCTTTCAGCTTCACCCCTGTCTTCCCACTGGCTTGGCAGGATACACATGTCCGGCAGTATGTGTCGGATGCCACTTTCATCTGAGGCCAGTAAAAGTGGGGAACAAGCCGGGCAAAGGTCTTGTCCTGTCCTAAGTGTCCTGCCAAGGGGATTTCATGAACCAGTTGTAACGGTACCGTTGAGGGACTACCAAGCCCCGTGATGAACCGGGCAAGGGTACCTTTGGTTCACTGTAGAGGAGTCCGTCCACCCAGTAAATATGGTAGTTCCCTGCAACGTTCCCTGCTGCCTGGGCTTCGGCCTGTTGCCTCAGTCCCTCAAGGGTAGGGCACTCCTTCTGGCCCTTACACAACTCCTCCCTGGTAGGCCCTCCTTCTACATGCCACTCAGCAGGGATAGGTAAGTCCTCCAGGGAGACTACTTCCCCCTCCACGGACTCCTGGCCCACCACCGCAGGTGGCCGATCTGTCTCATGGGGCGTGGAAGCCGAAGCAGGCTTCTCCTGTCTTCCGGTCTTTCCCTTTTTGGCAGCGGGCTGGGCCATTGTTCCAGGCTCCAGCCCAGGCGAACTCCCTCTCCGGGTAGTCGCAGACCTTGTGCTTGCACAGGCCCAGTCAGGTGTACCCAGCATCTCCGAATGAGTCCGGTATTCCACCTCCTTCCAAGCATTGTGCTCCATGTCATTTCCCAACAGACAATCGACTGGCACGGCAGGGCTTACGGCAACTCGAAGTGAACCTGCAACCCCTTCCCGCTCAAAGGGAACCTCGGCCACAGGGTAATGGCCCAATCTGCCGTCAGCCATCGCGGCGGGGTGGAGTACATATGGAATCACCTGCTCTGGAGACACCAGTTGACTCCTTACCATAGTCATACTGGTTCCTGTGTCTCTCAGAGCCTCCCCTCTTTGGCCATTGATGGTGACCCATTGCCCATACTTTACAGTATTTGAGGGCACCTGGATCTTAGGAACCATCTCCCGATCTCCCAGGGACACTAAGGTGACACCTGCCCATTCACCCCCCTTATCTAAGGAGAACTTCTCCCCGAGCACTACACTAGCAACTCCCAGGGCTTTTCCCCCGGTGGGAGGGGGTGGTCTTTTTGGGCACTTGACATCTCCCTTATAATGTCCAACACCACCACACTCAAAGCAGTGGACAACCCTTGGCTGGTGGCTTTGGCCAGAATGAGGGTTTCGGGGCGGGTTAGCCTTAGGGGTGAATCCTGTTCCCTTTCCCTGGAAACTGTTGTGGGGGCCTTTTGAGAACTCCCGCTTTTTATCTCCCCCCTCCTTCTTCTGGGGGGTGCCCTGTCCGGCCCTTTGGGAATCCCCTCCCGTCCCCTTTAAGGACACCCGGGTACTTTGCCCAGATGTCCGCCTCCTCTGCAAGCTTCCGGGGGTTGGTCAGCTTGCTGTCCACCAGGTGTTGACGCAGCTCGGGAAAACATTTCTGGAGTAGGTGCTCCTTGAGTATAAGGTCATACAACCCCTCATAGTCTTCCACCTCGCTGCCCTGCACCCAGCCCTCTAATGCCTTCTTTGCGTAGTCCAAGAAATCCACCCAATTCTGTGTGCCTAATTTGTGACTACCCCTGAACTTCTGCCGATACTTCTCTGGGGTCAGTCCAAACGTTCTTATTAGCGCCACTTTCATGGTGGGGTAGTGGGTCTGCTCTCCCTGCTCTAGGGCCAAGAGTGTATCCCTTCCTGCAGGAGGCATGTATTTGTACAATCCCCCCCCCAGTGTTTTTCCAGGATCCCATGGGCTCTTAAGGAGACCTCATAGGCAGCCAGCCACTTGGCGATGTCATCCCCTGTACCGTAGCTGGCGACTACATCTTTGGGTAAATAGGGTCTGGGTTCCCGGGTCAAATCCTTTGGTTCGCTGCCACCATTTGGAGAATTGGAGGTCCCTATCTGCAGGGCCTTGAGATCTAACTCCCTGAGTTTCAACTCGTGTGCCATCCTCTGCTCCTCCTTCTCCTTTTCCAACCTGGCTAACTCCCATTTTAGTTGTCTTTTTTCCCTCCTGTCCGCTAGTTCGGCTTCAGTTAAGCTTCTCGCTGAGACACTGCTGCCCTCTCTTGAGAGTGTTCTGGGACCTGTCAGTAAGTTCTCCCTCTCAGATTGGAACAGCACATCTACCCCGATGACAGTTTCCCTGTCTGTCTCCTCCTCCTTCTTCCCATCTGGGTGGGCTGCCACCCACGCCCTCAAGCTGGTTTGAAGTTCCCCCTTCTTAGCACCACGCTTGAAGAACACTCCCATATTTTGACAAAATTCACGGAGTTGAGCCACATTATAGATTTCTAACTCCTCCAGTGCGAATTCCATTGTGCCACGAAGAGTGCGGGACAGCCACTTAGAAAGAATAATTTCAGAGGGTAACTAGAAACTTCCTCCACCCACCACCAGGAGTAAATTTGGAAAAACAAAAATATAATTAGGGAGTCCGCAACGAGAAAACTCCAGGTGTAGGCCTATGGAGTACACTAGGTTACTATAGAGTGGACGCAAACACAGTAATATCCCACCGCTGGACACCAATTATGTTGGACCTAGGGTTACTAGTCCACATAGGGTAGCTTGGCACAGAGTAGGTAGGCCTATCCCAAAGGTACATGTGTTAAGTTTGCATCACACCCTCCAGTAACACAGTGCTCATCCACATAAAAACAAAGGCACCACACCAGTTTTTAGGAAAATACGAGTTGTCTTTTATAAAATAATCTTTAGCATTTCCTTATCCTTTAGCAAGATCTCCATTCAGTACAGCACATATTTCTGTTATCAATCAATGGTTTAAGCACAATTTCACAATGCAGCAATAACACTTTTCTCCCTTCTTCAATACAAGTACTCTGGGATAATTCCTGCAACTTGAGCAAGAAATGTATATTACACAGCTTCAATTAAGGTACACAGAGGTCATCAGTTTACTTTACAGGATGACAAGCTTGTACATTACCCTCCATGTTCAATGCTACTACAAGCAGGGGACTACAGGTTCTCAGGGACAGTCCACTAACAGGCCCCTTGTATCATGGCTCAAGCAGCTGGCTATCGGGATAAAGACAGTCAATATAAGTTACATTTACCATATATCTGTTTAAATAGTTCTTAAGTCACAAGGGGATATTCCTTCCTCACAGAATCAATCTTATGCTTTAAGTATTTTAATTAATAGGAACACCCTTCTCATCTACTTCCCTTTTAACATCAATACAGCCCTGGTACCTCGGCTTTCATGTGCAGTGCATAACTTCAGTCAGTTAACTCCCCCTTTCTCGGAGTGCGTTGTCTTAAGCAGTGACAGTACTTTTTCCACTGGGCCACGTGCTTCAGAAACGCTGTCCCTAGCGCCGTTAGCTGAAGGAAGTATCTCCCCACCGGGTTGTGATTCCTTGGTCCCACCCAGTTAAGAGTCAGTCACTCGGTTCCAGGTTGATACCCCGAGTGAACCAGTCTCTCCCGCCACAACTTATAATCCGCAGTAGGGCCCTTTCACCCCTGGAGCCCCGCTCCTCTCTCACGGCCTTACCGGGTCTCAGCCAAACTTGCCCCGGTCTATTCACTCGGCAACTCCTCCTCCGCTCGTGCTTCCACCACTCTGTGGTATTTCCAGCCCCAGTGCTGCCGGCTTCCAAGCAGCTGACTGGGCCGGGGTTGTGGCGTCTCTCTCGGCGTTTCTCACGTCTTCGTGTCCCGCCCCGCGCCTTACCCGTCAGAGGGGGAGGTGACTACGCGGGCTGGCCTCTGTCAATTTCCCGCCCCCTTCTTCCGGGTTCCTGCTCGTCGGCTCTTCCACGAGCCTCCGCGATGTCGGTCCCCAAACCTGCTGCTCGGCTGACCCACACCAGGCCCTCCCTGCCGATACTCCTCACCAGGGACCCGTAAATAGAGGCAGTCGTCCGGCAACAGGTGTTCCTCTCAACGGCCCTTGCGAGGTAGGGTTTTACTTCTCTTTAGGAACGCCTGTCAGAGGGAACCCTCAGCGGAAGGGGCGATGAAGAGCTAGATCCTGCACTTTCTAGCAACAGTTCAGGCTGGAACCCCGAGGTGGGGGAAAGACAGAAGGCTAGGCTATCTGATAAACTTGGAATTGCCCTCCTTGTTGTATTCCCAGCTGGATGTTCTGCAGCTCCACAGCAGGTATACTAACAGGATTAGTGAGCTAATGGTGAATTCGCGCTGACAGGGCTTAGTCAGTAGGCGGGGGGTACGTCAGCAAAGTAGGGTAGCTGACCCATGGGACAATCTCACCCTACTCAGTGCGCCTTCCTCCCCACGCTAACGCTTTGCTCCACACCAGACTCCACTCAAGCTCTCTGGTCACTTCTCCTCAACATCTAAAATGGCCGCCCTGGTTCTGGTCTTTTATAGGCTGGCTCTGGCTACCAGAACCCTCCAGAAGGTTCTAGTACCTTCCTAGTATAATCCTATGGCCCAGGTCTCTGAGGTAAAGATGTGGCAGTTACCAGCCACCATTTTGTGTGTTTATGTGAATTTCAGTCAGGAAGGCACCTAGGCCTCAAGGGAAAAAAAAGACTATGAGGGCAAAGAGCACCTAAACCCTAGGTCAACACCTCAAAAATCCAGAGGGCATCAAAAATGAAAGGTTATGAGTGGCAAAAAGGGGACAAAATAAATAAATGGCAGGAGGGACCACCCAAAGGCTGACAGGTCTAACAGTGGGTGAGTAAATAAGTGAAGGAATGTGTGAATGGCTGGATGGATTACTGAAAGGATGAATGAAAGGGTGAATGGATAGATAATGAAAGAAAGGATGGATGGATGAGTGAATGAGTGGAAGTATGGATGAGAGAACATGTTAATAGATGGATGTATGGGTGGAAGAGTAGATGGATGGGTAAAAGGGTGGATGGGTGTGTGAAAGGATGGATGGATGGATGGATGGATGGATGAGAGAAAGGGTAGATGATGGGCGAGTGAATGGGTAGATGGATGAGTGAAAGGATGGATGGATTGATGAATTGATACGTGAAAGGGTGAATGGATGGATGGATGAGTGAAAGGGTGGATGTAAGTATTGATGAGTGAGTGAAAGGGGGTAGATGCACAAAAGGGTGGATAGATAAGTGAAGAATTGAAAGGGTGGATGGATGAGAGAACGGATGGATGAGTGAAAGGATGGATTCATGAATGGATGAGTAGATGGGTGGGTGGATGGATGGATAAGTGAAAGGGGGATCGAGAGAGAAAGGGAGGATGAATGACTGAAAAGGTGAATGGGTGGAAGGATAAGTGACTGGGTGGATGGATGAGTAAGTGAATGGATGGGTGAAAGGGTAAAAGGCTGGATGGATGAGTGAATAGATGGATGGGTGGAAGAGTGGATGGATGACTGTACGGATGAATGGGGTAAAAGGGTGGGTAGATGAATAGTGGATGGATGAGTGAAGGGGTGGATGGAAGGATATATGGTGGATAGGTTTACAAATGGTTGAATATGTTTGGATATAGATGGGCACACAGATGGAAGGACAGAATGAATGGTGAAAGACTGAATGGTAGATAAAAGAAGGATTACACCTTGTAGCACCCATTATCTTAAATAACATTTCCTATACATTGACATTCATGTTAATATGAGTCATTGTCTCTATGTAATGTGTGTGTGATGTGATGCACTCCAACACCCTGCCCTACGTACTTGGGATATGCACATGAGAGACGGTCAAAGTGAAGATGAGGGGCACCATTTTAGGGTGGTAGCAAGGGCGGACTGGCCGGACCCAGCATCGGGTGTTTCCCTGGGAGGCTGGAAAGCAGGGGAGGGGGCTGTTTTGTTACGGGGGGCTGGCACTGCAAAGTTCCTTGTATAGCCAGTAGTTTTCAAACGACAATAAAAGCGGCCTCACTTATATTCAGGTGTGGTTCACCATTGTCTGGTGACTAATATACCTGCTGGAGCGAGATGCAAATTTTGAATCGTCTAAGGTAGCGAGCTGCGGGCATATTGAAAAACCGTGAAGTGCATGATTGTCTCAACCTAATATAAACTTATTTTGACTTGTACTTAGGTAGTTGTCTATTTACTTACTTATATACTATTGCGCGACCACCTCTGACGTGTCTGTAAAACGTACCTTTTGTCCCGAAGTTTTGTCCTGAATTTTGACCTTTTGTCCTGAATTTTTGTCCTGAATTTTGTCCCTTTGTCCTGAATTTTTACACTCACCGTCCTGAATTTGCACCTGTGCTAGTTGGTCACCCTAGGCAGGCATTGCGCGGTGCCTGCCGCTTTGAATATGTAAATGCATGGGGGTACCACAGGTACCCCCCCCGTGTGCACGCCCCTACCCTCCTTCACTCTGGGGGCTGCACGGGGCCCCCAGAGTGTAGTCCGCCTGCCTTTCAGTGGCGGCATTGCCGCCACTGAAAGGCATTGCCTAAAGCACTTCATAATATGGCTGGCGGTGTCTGCTAGACACCGCCACCATATTATTTCTTTTCCGCCCCGGCCGCAAGGCGACCGGGGCGGAAAAGTGGCGGGCGGTGTTTTACTCCGCTGCGGTCCCCCCCGCCATTGTAATATGGCGGGGGGAATTCAGGGAAGGATGTCGGGCAGATTGCCCCCGCCAGGCTGGCGGTGGCTACCGCCAGCTTGGCGGGGTCAATCCGCCCGACATCCTAATGGGCCCCTTAGTGTTTTGGGGGTGATTTGATCATTCTGTGATGGATGATTTTTCTGGTCCTAAATTTCTGTTGGTGAGGGTGATGATGGACATTTATTTTGCAGAGCTATTTTGATTCTGATCACATTGAACATGGTCGTTGCACATTTTTTTAGGGGATTCAATTTTTTCTCTGAATGAAAAATATTTTTCTTTCATAATGGATATTTTATAGGCTTTCCTTAGTGCTTTCAGCTTGTGGGAATTATGGGGCACTTCAGTGCTGCCATGTATTTTCACAGTTGAAATATCCCTTCTGGTTTTGAGGAGTTAAGTATTGAACCTTGGTTGTCCGAGTTTAGTTTGTCTATGATTTAATTTGAGTAGAGCCATGTCATTGACAAAAGATAGTATTATATTGTTGTTTAGTCTGGCAGAAATATCAATGTTAGATGAATGGTTAAGTTGTCGAAGTTAGGAGATAGTAGATGTGATATGTTTGCTTCAGTTTGATGGGCCATATATTATATTGAAAGGTACATATACATTTTCGGACCAATATGGTTATGATGGGACAACGCAATGTATTATTTGAGCCATGCTAAAATTAGGTCAAGTATTAACGTTGTTGTCAGTTGGTCTGGAGGTAAAATTAAGCAGATTGCATGACTTGATTAAGCTATCCCGACTATGGAAAAGTTTAGATGCAGGGTTTCCACAACCTATACTGATATCTCCCCTAAATATGTTATTGCTAGAAAGAGATAGTAAGTATATAATTTATTCAGTCAGCTGGTCAAACATCTTTATACGGTTCAATGGAACCATCAAAGTAAATAAGATAAGTAATAAAAACCCTATAAAATACAGGTCACAGTGTAAAGGCGTAAAATAAAATTAGATACTTTTTACAGCATTTCATTGCAATAAAAAGCATTTAATTTATACAAACCTGAGAAAACTAAAACCTCTAAACAGTCCATAAAAGATGGCTCAAAGGGTCCGCCAAGTAACTCCTAAAAATTAGCAATCTGTTTTACTTGGGGCTACGTTAAACTGAAACGGCGAAAATCATGCCACTGGAGCAAGACATATAATATAATAGGCTGCACACATAAAACCTGTAAATGGACTCAGTCATACAAATAAATAATGAGATTAAGAAGGATCAATATTTGAAAATGAATGCAAGGATACCTAATGTTAAAAAAAGGTGCAGTTGTGTTGAGCTAATTTTGTTTATGAGAATTTCTAATTTTTAAAGCCCCACAGATAAAGCTGGGAAGGGCAAAACAACAACATTTTTATTCTAGTCGGAAAAGACAGCATAAACTGTCATTATGACTTCTAAACCCGAATGACAGCAGGATAGGTTGTAGACAAGACCTTCTAGGATGGGAATAAAACCTGCAGAAAAACATAAAATGGACAAAAGATTATTTGGGGATGCCATCACAGGGACAAAGGGGTAAGCTATGAAACCATGAACCGTGTTGGGGGTAGACTACCCAACATTGAACTGCACCCAATCTGAAATGGGTACAGTAAAACCTATGTTCTATGTTTGTGACCCAAAGGAGATAGTGTTCAACCTCCACCTCTTGACTGAAACCTAAATGGTGCGAAAGTGAAGCTGAAGAATGTTGGTTGCGAAATCTCAACTGGGTCTATGCTGGTACAGAGCTGATTTCATATCAACGTTTTTGCTTCCCGGAAGTTCAATTGGAGAAAAAGAGAAATGGGGAAGATCTAGTTCCAAAAAGGTTTTCTTTACATATGACAACCAAGGAATGGCTTTAACTTGTTCTAATTTTAGGCGGTTCTTCAAAATCTCTTTGGTGAAGAAACTTATCAGCGAAGTCCAAACTTTAATCCAGAAGAGAAAATGAGCAGCTAGGACTGCATCTTTAAGAAAGGAGAGGCCAGATTCCAGATGGATTATTAACCTGATAGTAGTCTTGGGGGTGGCTAACAACCTACAAATAATCTTATTCTCAATTTGTTTGTAGGGGATGAGGAAGATAGTAGCCCCAGACTCCGGTCCCATAGGTTCCCAGAGGGATGTACTTTGCCTTGTACAAGGCAATCAACTCCTGGATCGGATTATGACCTAATTTCTTTGAAAAACAGATTAGACCTTCTATTGCCCCTCCATCTTACCTACTCACTGTCAGAAATTTTTCATATTTTAAATCAGAGGAAAACAAGATACCAAAATAATTAAAATGTTGCTCTCTAGTAATCAGAGTCCCAGCAACAGTATGTAAATGAGAATGTATCTTTTTGGGCCCTCATATCAAGGTTTAACATTATATATGATTGATTTCCATATTCAGGTCCTTCATAAAATCGTTAAAAATATCCAATAAAATCTGTAACCCGTTCGCAGTGCGGGCTAAGAGACTTTAAGTACGGTCTTCGGCATTACGAAGCACTGAGACGACGCAGTCCCCAACACGTGGGAGATCTTTACCTTGTGAATATCAATGTTTTCTCTAGGGCAATAATGTAAAAGAGAAAAAGAAAAGAAGCCAAGATATAGCCTTGTTTGACGGCCTTATCGGAAAGAAAGAAGGGGGTGCAATCACTCTTGTCATCAACACAGACCAGTGTCTTTGTTCCCTCATGTAATCTGCTCAAAAGATCAATTAAAGCTGGGTTGACTCCGGCTTTACCCGTTATTGTCCAGAGCTTCTCCCTGTTAACTGGGTCGAAAGCGCTGGTTAAGTACATAAAGGCCATATAGATTACCCCCTCCTTGGCCTGGACGTATTTGCTAGAGATCATGAGGAGGTTCAAAGATTGTTCAACAGTGCCAACCCAGGGACGGAAGCCGAATTGGACCTCGAAGAAAAATTTTGTATCGCTAGCCTAGACCTCGAGATGGTGGAGATTTACCCTCCCCGTGATTTTAGCCGAGGAGTCCAACAGTGATATGGGCCTCAAGAGTTGGTGAATTTCTATAGCCTTTTAAAAAAAATGGCATTATAATAGAATCCTTTCAAGGGGACGGGATCTGACCTAGTATTACGCAACAAAAAACATTTGTTAAAGAGGCGCCCAGAATGCAGGGTTTAAAAACTTCAATGGGTACCATTCCTGGCCCTTGTGCTTTTCCTGAGGAAGACTTGAAATGGCTAACATCATATCAACAGTAATGTCATTACTCAAAGCCAGGACTTCCTCAATGGTAAGGGAGCCTCTTTGCTTGACTTTGGAAAAACTAGAATTACCAAACATTTCTGAGAAGTGGCGCAACCAATTGGCAGCTAGAATATGACATTAAATCTTAGGAGAGTTTAGATCACTGAAATAGAATCTGTTGACAACCTCCTAGAAAGCTCTAGAATCGTGAAACTTGCTGGCCCTAAGTAGATCATCCCAGGCCTGGTCCCTCACTTCCTGTGTCCTGGCTGCAACGATTATTTTATACGCGCTTCTAAGGGATTTAATTTGAGCAACATTACGTGGGGATTCCTTATGTGCCTCCTTAAGTCTTTTTTGTGCTGCTGTACACTTGGGGGAAAACCATTCAAAAGGAGGACTCTATTTGGGTTTAATCTGAATAAAAAATTGCTTTGCAGCTTGGTTGCAGATAGTCTTAAAACTCTGGACCACCTCAACAGGGTTAGTAACTTCTGCCAAGCAAAGCAAGATGTCTTTGTAACTTTTATTCAGTCATAAATTCTATGAACTCCTTTTATTGTGTTGGGAATGGTAAGTTGCTTTGGTTGATGAGATGGGATCACACTTTGACATGCATTCAAATGTTTTAAGGGTTGGGGGTCACCAAGACATGTGTGACTGGCATAGATTTCCCTGAGAACTCCTTGGATTATTTTGATTAAATGACAAGTAAAAAAGTAGCTCCAAGCGTAAAAGCAAACCCATGAGAGCAAATGGTTGCCTGTACCAACTGTTCCAATGTGAATTAGCTACAGTGCACAGTAGAAGAATAGTGTCTTGAACGGCTGACCAACTTAAGGAAAGTGAGCTGCGAGTTACTATGTTTTCTTTTGATATGACATGTTACTTAAGGCTTGAAGAGGCCTTGGTCTTAAGCACCCTTTATGCCTGTTTAAACTCAAAATGAATCATTTGGAGCATCAGTGCTCTGGGACTTTTTACTAGGATTGCCGCTCTATACAAAAAAGAACGTGCCAACACCACTTGCTCCTGATCTCCTTCTGTGCGGCGAGCTAAGGTTACTTTGTTTGGTGTTCAGGTAATGCTGAGCACAGGGGTGATCGGGGGCCTTAGCAACCATACCATGCCTACTACTGATATACTAGTGTAGGGATTGCTGCAGTTCATTTGTTTCCTGGTTAGGTGTTGCTGAGTGACTTGGATCCTCTGTGAGCTGTACTGTGTGTAAGCAGACTTCCAAGATACTGGGCATGGACTGGCACAATTTGGTGCACTCAATTGAGTTTTTTTTGCCGGATTGTGCAGTACTTTATTCACATTCAATAATTACTCATTGTTTTGATCCCTAAAGTTGACTATTTCAGTTCAGATATTTCAATTCTAAATCGGCATATTTACCAGAAAATGCAAAGGTTTTTTCCGTTGTACTTGTCTTTTGTGGTAATATTCTCAAGCCTGAATCAAGTCAACATGAGTGGCCAGTCAGGTAAGAGCCGTGGGGAATAGGGGCAGGATGCGTGGGAGTCGACAGACGACGATGAGGGAAAATTGAATGTTAAAAAAAAGAAAGCAACTTACCTTGTGCTCACCGCATCGCCATTTTGGAAATGTGGTGAGCCCAAGGTAAGTGTTTTTCTTTTTTTGTCATCTAATTTATCAAATCATCATTCTGTAATGATTGTTTATGTGCAGGATGGGACACCATCCTGCACATAATCCTGCACACCACACTGAGATCTATTTGAAAGGGAGCGGCGAGGAGGCGAAGCATAAGGTCAACGTGCCTGATTCACAGAACTAACTTAAGACAAAATCCTAAATGTACTACTTTTGGTATTCACAGAACGTACTTACTACTTTTGATGTTCACAGAATGCACTTACTACATTTGGTATTCACAGAATGGATTTACGACTACTAACTTAACGTACGCACTCTATCCAGAGATTCCGGCCCAGTGGCGGAGATTCCGGCCCAGAGGTGGAGATTCCGGGCTGGAGGTGGAGATTCCGGCCCGGTTGTGGAGATTTCGGCCGTGGCTAAATCTCCGTCACCGGGCGGGAATCTCCGGCCTGAGTGCGGACGTAAAATTAGTAGTCGTAAATACATTCTGTGAATACCAAAAGTAGTAAGTGCATTCTGTTCATACCAAAAGTAGTAAGTACGTTCTGTGAATACCAAAAGTAGTACGTTTAGGATGTTGTCTTAAGTTAGTTCTGTTAATCGGGCCCACCATATTTTAATAAGGCAAATCTGTTGCAGCCAAATTGACCAGGCATCACTTAACATTTCACTAGGTGGTAAAATCCAGAGGCTGATTATCCGATTGTACTAGTTCAACTATCAAATGAAGCGTTGTTAGGACTGCAGGAGCAAACCACTTGTGTGTTTGTTGTTAAACCCATTTATTGCTCTCTTTTTTCAGCTACTTGTAGAGCCGGGTAAAATGAAGGGCGAAAACACAAAGGCATATTACCAACGTCTAACGATGCCTAGCAACGAATTTTTTACCGCTAAGCATCGTCAGAAATTATCGCAGATAAACCTTGCTATTATCAAGGTTTATCGCAAATGCGATAAAAAACGGCCGCAATGCATGAATATCGCTGAAAAGTCAGCGATATTCATGCATTACCGAGCTAATGCTCTTAGCCATGTTATCCACCTCCCATTGGTTAACATGGCTAAGAACTGCTCAGGGCGGGGGCGTGGCCTGGAGCCGAAGATGGTGGACGCGTAGTTCTAGAGCTCCGTCCATAGCCCGAAAACACTAGCAATATATCCTGCAGCCCCATACGGCAACCCGCCTGATTTCTACACCGGAAGCCCCCGGGGGGGTGCTGGAAGCAGCGGAGCGGTGTCTTTCCACTCGGCCAGCAGCACATGAGCGCTACGTCACCGGACCTTGCAGCGGCCTTCGGGACGAAGCGAAGCCCCGGGCTCAATTAGGTGGCCTGCCCGGCCTGCACTGCACCATCAGCGCGGTCCAAACGGGGCCCCCGAACAGAAGTATTTGTGGACTCCAGCGGAGGCTCCGGAGCACGTACAAACACCCTCGCATGTCCGTGGCCCTGCTGACTGCCTTCCAACACTGCGCACTATCCGGCTGCCCTGCTGTGAGACCCGCGAGACACGCGGGAACCTTCCCGGATCGGATTGCCTGCTCGCCCTTCTGCATTGCGGCGTCTGCCCTCGGCAGCACTGGTTGGGACTGCAGGTACAGTGCTGCCGCTCCCTAAATCATCGGACCGGAGAGCCCGACTCCGACCGAACTTTTCTGAGTACACCGGAGCTGTGGTGTATTGTCTCTCACCGGCGCCATTTTGCCAGCACAGCCGGGCAGTACCCTCAGTTCCGGGACTGCGGCGCCCTGAATGTGAGACGGGGCCTTAGATCGAGGTGTTGCTTCCCTCAGACCGAACATTTTGCAGTGTGGGACACACCCCCGAGAGCCCGAGGAACTACACCGGCCCATTGCGCAGAAGTACGACGTGTGCATTGCCGCCTGGCCGTATACTCCCAGCATAGATGCCCATCGCGCTCCTGTTCAGGACTCCGCGTCGCGACTGACAACACCTGGGGCCACACGGTCTCTATTCATCTACTCCCTGGAAGCAGGGGTCACGACTGCCTGCTGGCCCCAGTGGACGTACAGGCTCCCCAACTGCAGTGCAGCGCGCATAGACCCTATATAAGCTCTGCCCTCTTTGACCACTACACCCTGTATCCCCAGTGGCCGTGGACTACGTTTTGGTTGGTCTCCGGAGTAGGCAACGGCGCCCGGAGGTGCCCATTACAGCGCCACCCTGCACACGAGATCCATGGGCAAGCACAGGGGCAGGACCCATGACCAGGGAGCCGCAGTGGACATGCAGTCCACGGGCTCTGAGGACCCACTGGCCTCCTCCAATGTGGACATCATCCCACCGACCGGAAGGGGCTCCCAGGATGCAAAGTTGGACCTCATCCTAAATGAGATACGCGCGACGCGCGAAGCCCTGGAATCACGAATAGACAATATGGCGACGGGACTATCACTATTGAGGGCTGACCATAACAAGCTGGCAGAACGGGTAGCGGAACAAAAGATCACACTGAATGACCTTGTGCCGCAACAGACGGAACACTCCACGAAGTTGGAGGGTGTGGAGAAACAACTTAAACAACTGTGGGATAGAGTGGACGATGCCGAAGGGCGGGCCCGTCGCAACAACGTCCGCATCCTAGGCATTCCGGAAAGAAGCGAAGGGAGGAACCCTACCCAGTTTGTGGAGGACTGGCTACGGCAGTTAGTGGGCCAGGAAGACCTCACTGCCCTCTATAGTGTGGAACGGGCACACAGGATGCCGCCGCGGCCCCCCAAACCTGGAGCACCCCCTCGTCCTCTGATCGCACGTCTCCTTCACTACAAGGATCGTGACACTGTCCTGCGGGCAGCCAGGGAGAAGGCGCCGATACGTTTTGAGGACAAGAACATCTCGGTCTACCCTGATTTCACTCCTACTGTGCAGCGTGCCAGGTCCACCTTCATGAATGTAAAACGCAAACTAAGAGACAGAAACATGAAATATGCGCTCCTGTTCCCTGCACGGCTCAAAATTCTACACGGCAACAGATCCCACTTCTTTGATTCGCCAGAAGAGGCAGAAGAATGGATGGAAGTCACCCTAACACCGCCGGCCTCACAGGACCCGTTTGAAGATGTCCAGGGCGAAAACCACGGGAACCCTCCGGCTCAACAGGACAAAGACCCCAGCCCGGGACAACACTCTTCCCATGGTGTACCAGCGCAGCCGCACCATTCTAGTGCCCTCGCAGACGGACACCCATCTTCATTACAGCGACGACGGCTAACGGAGGAGGCCTTGGCAGCACATGACGCGGAAGCAGCTGAAGACAGACACACCATCACCACTGACACCCATACTGAGGTGTCTGGTTCGGTTGACAGCTTGCCGCTCTTCCCGAATGTCACAGCCCAGATGGCGGAGGAGTTCTGAACTGCTGCAAGTATGCTCCCCTCCGGGCGGTAACGTATGACTGTCTCCCCCCACTTGTATGGTAAGCGGTGGGTTGCATGGGGGGCCTATTCAAGGGTGGGCTATTGAACTAATGCAGGCCGCAGAGAGAGAGACTACTGGCAGAGGCCTGTCACCCCCGGAATGCATACAAACTTAACTGACTTGTGCCCACGTTGGGCACCATGGTTTGGATCTCGGGCACGTTTGCCTGGGGACCCTTTTGTTCAGGGAATTCAGGGTTGTAAGACACTCTCATCCTTTCGCGGAACCGGACTACCATGGGTACCCGGGTTTTTCACCTGGCTGCATCTCATAGATGGAAATGGGGCCGCTTAATAAATACCAAATGTGCACTTGGAACGTGCGTGGCATGGGGGCAGTTCATAAACGCCATAGGATATTAGCCCACCTTAACCGCAGGGGGACACAGATTGCTTGCCTACAAGAGACGCATTTGAATGCTGCTGAGAATATGAAACTCCTGCAAGAAATGGAGGGGACAGCTCTTTGCTACCTCCTATTCTGCGTTCTCCAGGGGGGCGGCGATCTGGTTCCGCGGCTCTGTTCCTTTCCAGTTGCTGGAACACAGAATCGATAATGAGGGGCGATATGTATTTGTGCGGGGGCTGCTGGACGGGGAGGCTCTTGTGTTTGGGTGTGTGTACTCGCCGAACTCGAATCAGGCGGAGTTCTTGTTGACGGTGAACGGGGTACTTGCAGACTGGGCGGATCATCACTTGTTGATTGGGGGGGACTTTAATGCTGTACTTGATGTTGCTTTGGATAGGTCACATCCCCCTTTGCAGGCAGCTGAGAGTAAAAAACAGGCGGAGGCTCTAGCGAGATGGTCCGAGGGCTGGGATCTGACAGACGTGTGGCGTAGCGCACATCCACGAGACAGGGAATATACCTTTTTTTCACCGCCCCACCAGCTCCACACCAGAATCGACCACATTTTCTGTTCCCGTTCCCTAGCGGCTTCCATAGTCCAGACCCAACACATGGGGAAAACTCTGTCTGACCACAGTCCTGTAGAACTCACCTGGCAGTGGGGTAGACGTCTGACCCCCATTCCAACTTGGAGACTATCTCCAGATCTACTTGAGGACTCTGTATTTCGGGCCTCCCTGTCTGACACTATAGTTACATACTTTTCCACAAATACTGACACGGCCAGCTCCCGGCTAGTAGAGTGGGACGCCTTTAAAGTTTGCCTAAGGGGGGCGGCAATGGCTGCTGGGACGGGTAGGAAACGTGAGGTAATTGCCCAATTGAAGGAAGTGGAGAACTCACTTGCGCCCTTAGAGAATGAGGCAGCTGGCACCAATGCACCCTTCACGCCACTACAGGAGGCTCACATTAGACATGCGGAACTACTGGAAGACCTGAGGCTCCTAGACTACAAAGAGTACACGAACAGGCAGCATACACAGGCGGATAGGGCCGGCCCCCTGCTAGCTCGCATTCTACGTGACTCCCCAATTCATCATCCCATCCTGAATATTCTGGATCAGGCGGGCAACCCAACTAACACCCAACTCGGGATTAATACGGCGTTCAGGGACTACTACATAACACTTTACAGCCCTCCGCAGCCCCTATCCGAAGATGCATTCGAGACCTTCATGAGGGACCTGACTCTACCTCAACTCACTGAGAGTCAGGCCAAAGACCTGAAGCGCACTATTACGATCGCTGAAATTAGGCAGGCGATAAGAGCTCTCCCCAAGGGCAAAACCCCTGGTACGGATGGCCTACCGGCCGACTTTTATGCGACATTCGTAGACCTCCTGGCACCGCGCTTGCACACTATTTATATTGAGGCCTTACGGACGTCGTCCCTTCCACAGTCATCAATGCAGGCATTGATCACATCCATATTAAAGCCTGCCAAGGAAGGGCTGCAAATGGCAGATTATAGGCCACTTTCCCTCCTCAATACTGACTCCAAGATATTGAGCAAGGTACTGGCAGCGAGGCTTGTGCAATACGTACCGCAACTGATCCACCCGGATCAATGTGGTTTTATTCCGGGTCGTAGCACGGCCATGAACCTTAGGCGTTTAGCACAACTGATGCTCGGAGGCGGTGGAGACGTGCACTCAGAGGGCTGCATATCTCTGGACTTGAAACAAGCGTTTGACTCCCTTAGGTGGGACTTTATGTTCGCCACCCTGTCCAAATTCGGGATACCCTCTGAATTCCTTGCCTGGGTCAGATTGCTGTATACCGTCCCCACGGCTAGAGTACGCACCTCTGGACTTATATCGGCTCCTATAGCCATAGCAAGGGGCACCAGGCAGGGCTGCCCGCTATCCCCCCTCCTTTTTGTCCTTGCCCTTGAGCCTATGCTTTGTCGGCTTCGATCGATGGCTCCCCACTATGGAATACGCAGACACGGGACTGCACATATTGTATCTGCTTACGCAGATGATATTATATTGTATCTCCGAGACCTGAGGGGAGACCTGAGCTCTGTTTCCCAGGTCTTCGAGGACTTTAGGGCGATCTCTGGTCTGACCATAAGCGAATCCAAGTCCTATGGCTACACGTTTGCGGCAACAGGCTTGATTACTCCCTTACCCTTCGCCCCTCATGCATTCCAGATGGCGGAAACCACCTTTAGATACTTGGGGATGCAAATCTATAGGGAGTCTGACCTGATGATTGACGGAAACCTTGGGAGGGCCATCAGAGCACTGAAATCACAGATTCAATTCTGGTTGACACTTCCACTTTCCATATCCGGCAGAGTAGCGGTATCAAAGATGGTGATGCTTCCCCGTCTTCTCTATCATTTCACCAACTTACCCTACCTGATCCCAGCAGCGACATTTAAGACCCTTGACACTCTCCTTACAGAGCTCATATGGGGGCACGGCCGCAGACGTATAAGTTTGTCTAAGTTACAACTCCCCTCTGGAGCCGGTGGTATGGGCCTGCCGGACTTTAGAGCTTACAACTATGCGTGTCAGCTTCAATGGCTGGCTTACTGGGTGGCTGGCCGCAATCTCCAAGAGATCGGCATGTCGGAGGAGGACTACGGTAGAGGGAGATTACACATACTACTCCTACCCAATTCGGACATGCCGAGAGATGCCCCACCACTTCTTAGACTAGCGATCCTTTACTGGAGGAAGGCTCTGAAATACACTTCGCCTAAGTCATCCTATGCCCCCACTATCCCACTTCTGGGCATTCCATTGGGCACAGGAGCTCTCACGATGACCGCACTAACCACATGGCATAACGCGGGAGTATCGCATGTGGGCGACCTGTTTACAGACGGCCACTTGTTGTCCTTTGAAGACTTCAGAACCACACAAGGCATACCTGGGGGCTCATTCCTTCTGTACGCCGGTCTTCGCAATTATATCACACATACATGGTCACCTGAGGGACAGGAACCTGACACAAACCCCCTCACTAAGATGCACTATCTAATGGGATCGGGTGCACATCTGACGAGATGGCTTGCTGCTGGCATCAGAGAAGGGAGGACATTCCCTCTCTCGTTTCTCAGGGAGACATGGGAGGAGGATATTGGTAGGCCCCTGAGAGACAAGGAATGGGACCGAATACTGCAATTTCCCAGAAAGGTAGCCAGGAACCCCAAGTTCAAATTCATTCAATTAATGCTGTTGCATAGAGCCTACCTGACCCCACACCGCATACATACGATGTTTCCTGATGCTAAAAGCAATTGCCCCCGTTGCGACACTGAAGATGCATCACTGATACACATGATGTGGCAATGCCCCAAGTTAGGATACTACTGGACCACGGTCCATGCATCACTTGAGAGCGCAGGGGCCCTGTCCCGATCTCCTACATTAGAAGGCACGTTGTTGGGGCTGGGGCCCTCCCAGCGCAGCAGGACAGTGGCGTCACGCTTTGCAGATCTGGCCCTATTATTAGCGAAGCGAGTTATCACGATGAGGTGGAAGTCACCTAAACCACCCAACCCTGAATTATGGAAGGCAGAGGGAGTGCGCTGGGGCAGGGCAGAGGGAGAAGCGCTACAGCGCGAAGAATACAGAGGACTACGGAAAAGGCCGATCTCACTGGACTGGTTTGTCACGTTGGGGGAGTTTGAAACGGGGGATGGTGGGGAAGACGGGGATAACAGTGACGCACCGAATGTGGAATGAAAATGTCCGGAGCCGGAATTTCATCTCATACACTGTCACCGGCTGTGATGCATGATTATGGGTTGAGGAACATCCAATCACTGGCTTGCTGCCCCGCACCGACTAAGTGTACTGAAAAAGAGGCTACATGTTGTACTATTAAGGGTGACCCAGATAAATGTTCGTTCTATTCACTTCATTAGATAGCTGCAAAGAGAGTGTCGGGAGGGTTGTTCGAGGGTGGTGGGAGGGTTTCTGAAAAACAGGGGTTTGTTTAACTGCGACAGTTCTGATCGCCACAAAATGTAAAATCGAAATGACAAAACAACATATTTGTTTTAAGCAGACATATGCATGGTTTACCTTGATGTACTGAACCTGAAATGTGTGTTACTGCTTCCCATACTATGCTAATAAACAGATTTTCAAAAAAAAAAGAACTGCTCAGGGCAGGTGTTAGTTTTTGGAGATATTCGCGCTTAGCGCGAATATCTCCAAAAGTTGGTAATAGGAGATAGCGATGTTAGCGACTGTTTCCAGTCGCTAACATCTTGGCACGCCCACTTTGCATGTCATTAGTGATAAATATCACTGACATGCAAAGTGGGGCCCAAGATGGTCGCTATCTCCTACTAGCGGTCGCTAACTGGTGTTAGCGACAGCTAGGTAATAGGGAGATAATTTTATCTCCGCTTTCTTGGCTTTTAAAGCCAAAAAAGCGGAGATAAACCCCCATGATAATATGCCCCACAGTCCGAGCAATTTAGGTTTAACTATCAGTTGTCATTAGTGTAAAAACTACCACGATATTAGTTTGCACACGTTTTCCATTTTTTATGCCCATCTCTGAATTGGGCACTATGTGGCACTGAGTGAGACACATAAGCTTATCTCATTAAAGTGAAGTGGGAGGGAATGAGTCGAACTGAGCATTTTAAGTCATATTTTCAATCTATTTTGGTTGTGCCACTGCTTCCTTTAAATAGTGCAAAATATCTAATGCTACCCAACAATTCGTAGTCATTTGCAGTGGCAAAGATATTGCGTCAAGGAGCATGTAGGTGATATATCCTGAGAAAGAACTAAGACAAAAAAATCGAATATACCTTCCATTACGTGTGGTCTGTAAGTTTCTGACGGGGTCGGTACCAGGAGTTACCGACCACATTGTAAACTGCAAGCTTTGTATGAAAACCTTAATTCTGTGGTGTTTCACCTGAAGATTTCACTTGCTGCGTGCTGGCGAAGTCTCCGGGTGGAATACCAGGGACAAAAATGCATAAATAGACACAGTAAGTTCAATTTTTGCATGTTATTTGAAGAAAAACCTCACAAGCCCCATTTCTCTGTCCCTGGAATTACCTGGAAACCCTTATAACAGTAATTATGGAGGGGGGTGGATAACAAGAGTTAGTTCAGGCCGCTAGTCAGGAAACCCCAAGTTGAAGACTTCAACAACCTGCCCCTGTATCTTAGCTTCCACACTTGCCCACCTTTGCAATCCTGGCTACATTGATTTGTCTCTCTTAAGGGGGGAGTGGGGAGGGCACATAGAGTAGGTTTTGCAGGGTGGACCAAGAAACAACATGTTTAAAAAAAATAGCAATTTGCCAGTGGAACAGCAGGATTAAGACAAAAGAGCATGCGTAAGCAGGAAGACTTTCAGACTCATTAGTTTATAATTGTCTTGCTTTCGTAATGGTTTTGTTTTGGCAGATCCAATGTGATTGTTCAGAGACAAATACACTTATTTTATTCTCCTGCGATAATGGTACTATAAAGGTACTGCATGAATGTATTTGTCCATGAACAGTTTTTGCTCGAAAGCTTTCCTTTAGGTATGATAGTTAGTAGTATTGTTGTTGCAAATTTGTTTGCCGTAAGACGCAATGAAAAGTGGAGCTTCAAGGTTTATCACAGCCACTCAGGCAGCATTCATTTAAATAAAACTCACAATTATTAGAATATGTCAGTTTCACAACACACTCTAGTGACATTTACCAACCTGCCAACATAGTGATCAGTTTCTTCTGCTTCATCACTCTTCGATAATAGGGGTTTCAGGCTTTTTCAGCTGAAATTAAAGCAAATTTGTAAATCAACAAATTGCTATAAAACAAGGGAGTCAGTAAAGACCACTAACTGAGAACCCACTGCAGTCACGATCACTTTTTCTCTTTGCCTCTCTGTGGAATAAAAATTGATAGTTGTTTGATGCTTGCTGCTTATTGTGTGGCTGGACTTGGAGTTACTTTGATTGCTGCAGATGTCTGTATAAAACTAGGAGTGGGTGAGAAATTCTGCTCTCCCGGAGGAGTTTGCGGTGTTCTGGCAAAACTCTGCCAACTACTTACTACCTGATGGAGTTTTTTCTTGCATGTGGCTTGCCAATATTAAGAAAATCTACTCGAGCAGCAGAAAGAAACAGCACCCTCTAGCGCACCCGTATTATGCAATTCCCACTGATTTTACAGTGTGGAATAAGCTCTTGGTGCTAAAAATCAGCGTGAGCAGCACGGCATGCTACATTCCTTCCACTTGAGAAACTCTGTGGAATCTCGCAGAGTTTTTAGGTAACTAAACTCTGCATGTCTAGCCCACCCCTATATAAAACTGTGGTTTCTGGTACCACTGCCCCAAGATAACTTTTCCCTGCTTGTTGGCGGCTCCTCTATGGGGGCATTTGGGTGCCGCCCCCCTGCTTTCTCGTCGTGCGAGAAGGCAGAAACAAATGGTAGTTATTACCATAATAACTGCCATTTGTTTCTGCCTTCTCGCACAGCGAGAAAGCTGAAGTTCCTGGTTGGGGGTGGGCGGTGTTTCTCGAGGGTAGGGGGAGTGGCTTGCCCACTGTTGTTAATTCTGACTGTTTGGGCAGCCTGAGGCCGCCCAAACAATCAGAATTAACAACAGTGGGCAAGCCACCCCCCCCTGAACTCGAGAAACACCGCCCACTCTCCCTGGTCTCTCTGTCTGCTGCAGCATACAGAGAGAAAATTAAGCGGGTGGGGCAGCGGCCTGACCAATAGCAAGGCTGCGGTGGATGGGAGGGAGGCTGCCTGCAGCCTCCCTGATGACGAGCATGCAGGATTCAAAACCAGGACGGCGGGAGTCGGAAGGCTCCGGCCGGGACGGTTTATCTCTTTTTTTCCCCTTAAACCCCTCCCGCCTCCCCCTCATCCCCTCCGGGGCGCGACAACCCCATTTCCACCCCCCCACCCCCAGGGCACAGATGCAGGGCTGAGAGGCACTTACAACCGGGGCCGTCCTCGCACAGCCTTCTCTGGACCCCGGGATGCCTCTGCTCTGAGCCTCCGACCCCTGCTGCCCCTGCTGCTCTGGGCATGCTTGGCATGGCCGGCTCTGTCCAGCACGGTGCACCTCCGCCGTGCCACCGACCGCAGCAGCCGGTGCTGCACCTACACCTGGAGCGGCTGCAGGGTGGGCAGGGGGCAGCCGCCCCGGCCCCACCAGAGCTGCAGCGGGAGCTGGAGGCCCTGAGGAAGGAGAAGGCCGAAGCTGAAGCTCAGGCCGCCTGAGCCTGGCTTGGTATCGGGACCTGCTGAGGGACAAGGGCGTCCTGGAAGAGGAGAAGAGGCGGCTGGAGCAGGAGATGGCGAGCTGGGACGGAGCCTGGAGAGCAGCTGCCGGGAGGTGGCACAGCTTAGAAACAGCCAGTGCCCCCCCAGCCGGGAGACCCCCGTGCGGGATGGCCAGTCAGGGGGCAGACAAGGTGAGTGATGGGCTGACTAACCATGCTCCCTCAGGCAGAAGGGCGCACGCGTTTCATTCACTGACACAGGGTGACACGAGGAAAAGAAATGTCCGCATTACCCCTTTCTTTATATTGCACTGTGTTTTAAAAAGATAAATGCAGATGCGTAGTTATCAATAGATCAGCAGGTGCAGTGGCACCGGAGTAGAGGGCATTGCGCCCCAATTATATCTCTTCACTTCAAACCTAAGCTGGGAGTTCATTTCCCTTGATTGCATTGAGCCCCGTGGCACCTTTGCTACACAATGAATAAAAGACGCACACGTGAAGATGTTCACTTTAGTGCAAGCATGGATACAAGGTGAAAGAAACAACAGCCGTGTCAGGAGGTGCGCTGTGCTCAGTGAGGGTGTACATTGCAATAGCAGGAATACGCATGTGTGCAGATGCCCCTAGTCTAAGAGAGGCTGCAGTGTGGATGTCTAGCAATACTTCTCAGGAGAAGCTCTTTACCCCATGCTGGGTTAGAGTGCATTAGCATGTATAGCCAGATTTCAGGATTTCCTGCAGACCACGCATAGATACTGTGCAATAGAAAGAACATGCTTGTCTGGGGATGACTTTTATTAAGTGCCGTGTTAGCTAAAGATAACTGTGTAAAATGCCTGGATTTGCTGTGCACACGGTTAATCAGGCACATTGTTACTTGAACACTCACTCTCAATTGAATATGGAGGATTGGCAGCCTCCAGATACTGCGTAGCATGCATAACATTTTGTTTAGCTAGAGGACTTTTAGGTTTACGCATAAATAATTTGTCAATTTGGACAGAATAAGGAGTGCGCCATTGCAATTTATTCATTGACTTGTCACACAGCACTGGACACGTGAAACGGACATACTGCCTACCTCCGAATCCAATGCAGAATCAAGGATTGAACGATAAAGAACGTGTAGTGTTTCTTTTTCTATATTCAAGGAAAGCATTAAAATAATTCCGAGTTATCCCTTAAAATTCAGACGGTCTGGTGAGTACAACAAAAAGTATCACAAACAGCTTACGCCCCTCCACTTTCTAAAGTCCGCAGCCGCCGCTGCCTGCCTGCCTACCTTGTATTATACAAGAGTGACTGGTCCTAAGCAAACAACCACTTGTCTAATTTTGCCGAATAAACTGAGAGCATTTTGTTGGCTGCTGAGGTTTTGTTAAGCCTATGGGGTAAAACTGAAATTAGGAACATCTCTGTTTCCTGAACTTCTATGCCTCAGCACTGTCTAAAATATGTGTTGTGTTGACATTAGCCACGCATATTTGCAAGTGAGTTTGGCCTCAATAGGAATCATGCGAATAACTCTCTGCAATGTACTGAGTGTCTCCTTGAATGATGTGCTTCCTACCTAAATCCACATATAATGACAATAGATTTTGCTCTCTTTGTATTTCAATGGCACTGTTCTGCTGAGATTGTCTTTCAATCCTGATGGAGCTGTGGAGAATTCTGCATCGCCGTGCTGACATTTTCGTTTTGTGTTACAAAATGGAGTTGAGTAAGGTATTTGAAATTGCTCCTGAGGAAGAAAGAAGTCCTACATCGACTTCTGTGCCTGCAGCACACACCCCCATTTCGTATGATATTGCAGTAAAATGTAAGCAGCGTTAAGCACACTGTATGGAAGAAATGTTCTGCTCTGAAAAATGGCCAAAACATGAAAGTTGTCTGGAGATGTCCAGTAGGACCGATCAAGTGTCTCAATGCACACATATCTGAAAGGTTGGCAGCCTAAAGTGCATCCCTCATAATGAATTGCAGGTGAACTGGCAAAAAAATACGAGAGTGTGAACAACATCTTGTAACTGAAAAAAATGTGTTTGTTTGTTGCTAGGAGCTGTGAGCGTGCGGAGTAGATTTTTGGTTCATGAAAAGTAGCAGAAAAGCCCACTACACTTAAGCAGTAACGAGTAACTGCTTTAATGACGTGTCATATGTATGCCCCACATACATCAAGTGTCTTGAATCTAACTGCTTTGCGAAATAGAATCGCCCTTCTGCTGAACCATTTTTTTCAATCTAGCAAAGCCCTTCGGGATTTATCATCACTGCAATTTCATTTTGATGGAAGATTTCTTTTAGTAGTGGAACATTGCAAAGATTGGTCAAAGGTACTTTTCCTTTTTAGGGCTTGATTAACAGATTTGTTGGTTGGCAACTGTGACTACCATAAGTAAGTCGTACAATCTGCAGTGATATGTATCAGCAGATAATTTTCACTGTCATTTATCTCTGTGCATTTGGAAACGGAGAGAAAGCAATGTGAAAATGTGTTTACCGTCTCTCCTTGGCATGGTTGGAGACCTCCATATGAATGTGGTTTTATAAGTATTCTGATTTACAAGGAAAGTAATTAACTTTTCTTTCAAAATGATTCAGATTTTCTTGAGATTAGTCAGATAACCTTGATAATCATCCTTAATTGAGAATACATGCTACCTTCGGCATCGCAACACATAACGTTTGTACTTTCTGAGCATTTTAGTTCATTCCACTGATTTACTTCTATGTGGATGACATACATATAGAAACGCTTGCAAATTGTGTGGGGTGATTTACCGATATATGGATGATGTATAGGTGCTAACCATGCTGTTCCCTCTCTGGAACCTGAGGAAGTCGATGTGTGGAATGGAACACATTAGCTGGGCTGACATGAGTTTTAATGGAATTTTAGATGTGCAATAAAGATGATCAAGGAAATAGTTGGGCATATATCAATAAAGGAGAAGCTGACACATTTGTGGCCTGATGGTGGAGGTGAATCCCTCGTATGTCTCATAATCTGATAACTTTAAAATCCTGTTCGTATGCGATTGACATGGAGGAGAGTGGACATTGTTGACCTCGAAGCATTGTTGTAGTGATGGACTTTTACAGAATTAGGGGTCATATGTATCAAGCAAAATTGCATTCGCAAACGCCGAAATTAGCAGAATTTCGGCGTTTGCGAATGCAATTTTGCCAAATGGTATGTATGAAGGCAAAATAAGGAATCGCAAAATTTGCGATTCCTTATTTTGCGATTGCATTTCAGGAATCGTCAATTTAGCGATTCCTTAAATGCAATGTAAGAAGCACCAAAAAAGCGCAATTTGGCCTTAAGGAATCGCAAATTACCACCAACTTCAAGTTGGTGGTAATTTGCTATTTCTTTGAAAAATGCACTTTTTTGCATTTTTCAAAGTGCAATGTGAAGCACATACATGCCCTTAGGGCATGTATGTGCGCCACATGTGCACCCATGCTTATTTCATGGGTGCAACAGGGTGTCCTTTTGACACCCCTGCACCCTTGAAATTGCATTCTCAATTTGCTATTCGCTAATTGCAAATTGAGAATGTCTTCCCAGTCATTCCTATGGGCCTCTAGGCTCATAGGAATGAATGGGGTGGTATTCCTTAACTGCGAATCGCAATTTGCAACTCTCAATTAAGGAATATGTAGGATTCGCAAAACTTAATGCAAATCCTACATACATCGCATTTTGCGATTCTCAAATAGCGATTCGCAAAAAATCGCTTTTTGAGAATCGCAAAATGACTTCTTGATACATATGGCCCTAGGTGACAAACCTACATGTAATACACAGTGGAATTACTAAGAAATTTAATGTTTTTGGTTGCGAGTTTCTCTTGCGCCTCCTCGCATATGTTTTCAGACAGTTCCATTGGTGTTAATATATTGCATTTTTGTGGATCTATCCATATGTAACATTGCTCCTGTTGCATTGACGTATGTTCTAAATTAAAAAAAACTCAATAAAATATGTTGCAAAAAAGGATTTCACGCTCAGCATACAAGTATGTAATTATTCTAGTTGCCATCAATTTTAGTGGTAATCCACCAATACCCAAAGCCTGTTCCTTTACCCTTGTTTTTTAATATAGTTATGCCAGGGATTTGCTTTAAATGTAGCCAACAGATGTCAATATTGCATGTTATCTGCCACAGATCCAGCTTCCTATAATCGGCATGTGTACGAGATGGGGGTGAAAAGGACGATTTGACTCTACATAGAACTGTGGGAACCCTGATTTTAAATACCTCATTGATATGAAGGATCACAAATGGATGCCTCTGACAGCTGTCCATACTAGATCTGGAGTAGCCTTACCCATGTACAATGGAAAAAAACTATTCTCGGCCAAACTGGCTGCCTGAAATTAAAGAATGACATAATTGAGTGACTAAAAGGGGGGTGGTGATGGACAGAGTATCTGAGTTAATGAGAACACTCCTACCCAGTCAACAGATCAGGGCTTGATCCATCACCGTTTTTTAGCTCACTGCACCATCCCAGTTCAGAACCTGGCTATATGCAAATTAGTCTGTCCCTGGCCCAGTGCATCATGGGAACAGGGCAGACCAAACTACCAAGCCAATTCTTCACTGGAAAGGAAACAAGCTTCCGGGGACCGGTTTCTGGCATTACAGCCGTCTTCGGCCCGGCTTGCTTGAATCCTGATGGTGCAGTGAGCAAGGGACTCATGTCTGAGCATACCCTTCCACACTTATGGTGGCCAAAATAATTACAAAAAGGGGGTGGTAACCGGTCCCCGGAAGCTTGTTTCCTTTCCAGTAAAGAATTGGCTTGGTAGTTTGGTCTGCCCTGTTCCCATGATGCACTGGGCCAGGGTCAGACTAATTTGCATGTAGCCAGGTTCTGGGCTGGGATGGTGCAGTGAGCTAAAAAACGGTGATGGATCAAGCCCTGATCTTTTGACTGGGTAGGAGTGTTCTGCTTAATTCAGATACTCTGTCCATCTCCACCCCCTTTATAAATCGTTTTGGCCACCACAAGTGTGGAAGGGTATGCTCAGATGTGAGTCCCTTGCTCACTGCACCATCAGGATTCAAGCAAGCCGGGCCGAAGACGGCTGTAATGCCAGACACCGGTCCCCGGAAGCTTGTTTCCTTTCCAGTAAAAAATTGGCTTGGTAGTTTGGTCTGCCCTGTTCCCATGATGCACTGGGCCAGGGTCAGACTAATTTGCATGTAGCCAGGTTCTGAGCTGGGATGGTGCAGTGAGCTAAAAAACGGTGATGGATCAAGCCCTGATCTTTTGACTGGGTAGGAGTGTTCTGCTTAATTCAGATACTCTGTCCATCACCACCCCCTTTATAAATCGTTTTGGCCACCACAAGTGTGGAAGGGTATGCTCAGATGTGAGTCCCTTGCTCACTGCACCATCAGGATTCAAGCAAGCCGGGCCGAAGACGGCTGTAATGCCAGAAACCGGTCCCCGGAAGCTTGTTTCCTTTCCAGTAAAGAATTGGCTTGGTAGTTTGGTCTGCCCTGTTCCCATGATGCACTGGGCCAGGGTCAGACTAATTTGCATGTAGCCAGGTTCTGAGCTGGGATGATGCAGTGAGCTAAAAAACGGTGATGGATCAAGCCCTGATCTTTTGACTGGGTAGGAGTGTTCTGCTTAATTCAGATACTCTGTCCATCACCACCCCCTTTATAAATCATAATTGAGTGACTACATTTTACTTTCACTAAGTAACTGTAACACCACCCAAGAGTATAGGGTAGAGAGCAAACATGATCTGTTCTTGCAATGAAAGCAAAGGGATCATAGTGTTGATTTTGTTCTTAATGGGACTATGCAAATGACCTCGGAATTTGAAAATATAATCTCGCAGAAATTTAGGAGCATCAACCACAAAGACCTTGCTGAAATGTCAGTTTTACAAAACATAAAACCTACAAATATCATTTACAAGGGAGCAGCAAACACTGCTCAGGATCAGGGTAAGTGCAACATAGAAGGTACTGTGCCGCTACCATTTACTACTAGACCTTATTTACCAATGGACACCAAGAGCTCTTTGCAGTTTTAATAAATATCTACTTTAAAACCCATCACACCAGTGTCCCCATCCAGTAGCGGACCAAAACAAAATGGTTAGGAGCCTCCCTACAAGGTAGGAGAGGGGGAACTCTACCTAACCCCCATGCCATTCCTGTCCCCCTCCTCCCTCCTGTGTGAGACCACAGGACGAGCTATCCCACAGGTGACACAAAGGTTCAGAATCTAGATTATCATCAGACCCACGCTTTATACCAACACACACGTACACATGCCCACACACAGACACTATGGAGAGTAGATAACAGGTAACATTCCCCCAGATGCATCAACAACCCATTTTGTGATTCCTTAATAGTGAAAAATACTGATTCGCCATTAAGGAATAGCAAAATGAAATGCATCAAGAAATCACAAAAAAAATAGCGATTTCTTAGAATTCCTTAATTGCGACTCGCAAATTGCGAGTCGCAAGTAAGGAATACCTCCCCATTCATTCCTATGGGCCTAGAGGCCCATAGGAATGAATGGGAAGACAATCTCAATTTGCGAATCGCAATTTGCGAATCGCAATTTGAGATTGCGATTTCAAGGGTGCAGGGGTGTCCAAAGGACACCCTGTTGCACCCCTGAAATTGATCTGTGCACATATGTTGCGCACACACGTGCCGTTAGGGCATGTGTGTGCGCAACATGAAACTTTGAAAAATAAAGTGCATTTTTCAAAGTTTTTGCAAATTACCATGAAGTTGTACTTCATGGTAATGTGTGTGCCCTATTAGCGAATTCGCTATTTTTAAAACTTTCATGCATTGCATTTAGGGAATCTCAATTTGAGATTCCTTAAATGCAAATAATCGCAATTTAGCGAATTCTCAATTTGCGATTTTTGCATTTGGGATGATGCATCCCAAATGCAAAAATACCGGTCGCAAAGGGGCAGATTCTGAGAATCAGCCCCTTTGCGAGCGGATTTTTGCTTGATGAATCTATGCCTATGTAACATGGGCCTCTGCTGCCATCGAGGGTTTCTAGTGACATTTACGAACCACAATGCCGAGGAACAAGTAAGTATTAAATGGCACCTGAACTGCAAGATGGTAATATAGGACCATGTTGCACATTAGTGATTATGTATTTTTATATGACATGAATAATTGATTGTTTTTAGTATGTTTAGAAAGATTTTGAGCATTTGAGCGCCATCCGTTTAGTATTTATTGTTTGCCTGAGAGTGAAGATATGCACGTCAATGTTTTGAAAAATTAATGTTTTGGTTGTGGATAAAGTGTAAATATTTGAAATGTGTTTTAAATGAAAAGCACACAGTAAGAAAATTAAAAACATGCATCCTAAAATGTGTTTTGGTTTTGTAGCTCATTGTCACTATAGAATAGGTTTAACAAGGCATATATAAAGAAACAAAATAAAGTGCAATGTAGGACAGTGTAACTTTCTTCTGATGGGGTTCTGTGTTACAATGTTTATTTTCACACACTGGGCAGGATTCATTGGTACATGCTTGCATCAAGGATGGGACTGCAAGGGTGAGTTTGTCAGAGGAACTGATTAATGGTCTCAGAGCAGCAATGTAACTGTGAAAGTAATTTTTTTTTTAACACAAAGGCTGATGGGAGGCTGCTTGCACTAAGTCTAACCACTGGTAATCGCCTGGGGTAGCGCCTGGGTGAAACCAGTCCAGGGTTGCTTGTGTTCCGGTTCAGAGAAGACCTAGCTTGGCAGTTCAAGCTGTACTGTTCCCATGAGAACCAGGGTCAAGACTGATTTGCAAATGGCTGGGTCCAAACTGAGATGGCATGGTGAGCAAAAGAATAATGGGGTGGAGTTCTACCCTAAGCTGCTGCCAGTGGCTAGACTTATTCCATGCAGCCACCCATCAACTTTTGTTTGTTTCATGTACCACCCTAAGTGGCGTGTGTCCCCTGCTAAGTGTGTCACTGGAACCAAGCTGTAGCTGACTGATGAGCCCATAACTATGGCAAAAATGATCCTGGGTTGCTTGTGTTCCGGTTCAGGGAGGACCTGGCTTGGCAGTTCGTGCTAGACCATTTACATGAGGAACAGGGTCAAGACTGATTTGCATATGGCTGGGTCCACACTGAGGTGGCATGGTGCACAAAAGAATGATGGGTTGGAGGGCTATCCTGAGCTATTGACAGTGGTTAAACGTAGTGCAAGCAGTCCCCCATCACCTTTTGTGTGTTTCAAAGTTTTTTTTTACCAGCACTGTCTCAGGCTTGCCACTGCATGCCCTGTGTGTGCATTACCTCCAGTTTGACTTGGCATTTAAAACAAACCACTTTCCAAGCTTGAACCTCCCCTTTTATTAAACGTCAACCCTAAGGTAGCCCCTAGGTAGTCCTAAGGGCAGGGTGTTGTGTAAATGAAAGGTAAGACATGTACTGGTATGTTTTGCATGTCCTGGTAGTGACAAATAGCCTATTTTGTTTTTCACTACTGTGAGATCTACTTCTCTCATATGTTAGCATTGGAATTACTTAATACACATTAAAGCTTTAATTCCTGATCAGAGAAGAGTAGCTTTTTCGTGTTTCATATGTTTGGAATGGTAAGTTGGATTTAACATTACTGTTTTAAAAATGCCCCTTTTAGAAAGTGGATATGTCTCTGTGCTTATAGTGTGCTTTGTAGCCTGTCACAAATACACGTCTGGGCTGGTTGATAGCTACACTTTGTGCATTCCATCTAGACAGCCACAACACAGAAAGGATAGGTGTATCTGAGTACCCATCTATATACATCTTCATTCTGATGGCATTGCCTGGGCAGGATAGAAGGGAGGAGCTAACACTTGACTTGAATTTGCTGTGTCCTGTCCCCACACTGATGGCCGATTACCCCTCACAGATAGCTTGGCAGTCAGAACTGGGTTGAATAGAATTCTTGTGCACTTCAGAGAGCTGCTTTTAAGTCACCTCCCACCGCACTTTGGTTATAAGTACTGGATCCCAGACACTACTGGACTTGTAGCTGAAGTGCTGCCAGAAGAACTGCTGTGCTACTTAAAAGACTTAATTTGACTGCTGATTGCGGGGAACTGCTTTTCTGTTCATTGCCATGCTGCCTGCTGCTCTCTGAGTCTGCTGAAGGAGAGCTGGACTCAGGCTTCTTTCAAGTGCTTACTGCTTTGCTCTTGTTACTTGAGACTCAGGGATATCAAAGTCTCTACCCCAGCTGCTGTGCCTGGCTCACTCGAAGTGTGTAAAAGAATTGGTGCCTCAACCTGGTTGCAGGAGTAAAATCGGCACATCGGACATCGTATAGCTGCCGCTGCAGCTTGGTGAGATCGAAGTGGCATGATCTGGTGCATCGCTCGATGCCTCTTGAGTCCAGCACCAATCTTCAGAACTGACGCATTGCCTTCACTGCATGTTGAAGATCGACGCATCCTGCACCTGTGGGACTCTACATCAATGCATCTCATTGTTCGCGACCAGGAAAGGTACTTTGTTTGCCAGATCCTTGGTGGGTCCTTTAGATGGCTGGCGCTCCATGGCGTTTGGTCCGAACTTTGATGTTGCCCTGATCCTGCGCAACCTAAAGTAATATTTTAAGCACTACTTGCTTCTAAGTGCTTTACTGCATTTATTCCTTTAAAATTCAAAACATCAACTTCTATACATTGGCTTTCTGCTGTTTTGGCTTGTGTGCTTCAGAATATAATCTATTTTTCTAAACCTGTATGGTGTCTCTTTGTGTTGTATTCATTGTGTTAGAGTGAGTGTGTTTCGCAAAAATACTTTAGATATTGCCACTTTAGATAAGTCTGACTGCTCTGTGTCACTGTGCCAGAGAGTGAGCACAGGTTATCTTTTTGTATGTATCTAGCTAATCCTGACTAGAGTGGTAGTTCCTGCCTGCCCAGTTGCATACCTCTGCCGAACCAGGAATCCCATTTCTAAAAGAACCTAAATATCCTGCAAAATAATTTAGAGCTGTGAATTACAGTAAATGATTCACAGTTAGAAATCTCTTCTGTGAAATATAAGCTTTCAAACCACTGGCAAAAATTCAATTTGGATTACTTATATATTACCTACTGGTGGCTGCCAGTAGGTAGTTATAGTTAGGACCTTGTTGTTTTTTGACTTGCCTATATCTTTTGTGTCGTTTGACGAATCTTCACTATATTTCCCCCCAAAAAGTGCCACAGTGATTCTTGTGTGCATGGTTAGTTTTGTGGTAATCTGTCAAGTGGTCTCGAGAAAAAAGGGGGGAACAAAAAAACATGCATTTTCCATGTTAATTCTCATAGGAATTTTAGACACAGCTACAGCCCAAACTGCTGAATGGAATTACACAAAATTTGGCAGAAAGGTAGCTGTTGGTCCAGAAAGCAACCATTTTACAAATTGGCATAAATCTGTTCAGTAGTTTTTCAGATATTAAGAGAAAAAACAATTTGTAGGCGCAAAGGCTCCACAAACCCTCCCAATCTTGTGCTGAGATCTCATTGGCTGTCAAAACTTCAAACAAGGAAGTGTGGGCAGTCAACTTGGTACCACAAAGAAAGGTAAAATAAAAAGAGAAGGGGAGGGTAGGAATACCCTGACCCTCTAGGCCTCTTTGAGGAGGGTCCCCAGGGGACACAGCAGGGCAAAATAAGCATTAAAAAAATGTCAGCGGGAGTCATGCAGATTCTCGCTCTTCTGTAATCTTGAGACCCCAGGTGGGACAGTTTCCAGAGGGTGAGGACGTATAAAAAGAAGGGGGAGCACGGTTACCCTCCTCTGACTTATAAAAGCCCAGGGGACTGCCACCTCCACAGGGCACTCTTTAATTTGAGAAGCAACCTCCAAGCCCTGGGGACTACCTCCTCCCCAGGGAAAATCTGAAAAGAATGCAGGAGCCCATGCCCCCCTGCAGTCTCAGGGACTGCCACCTCCCTGGGCTAAAAATTACATTAATGGAGGGGGGGCACGTGGTCGCCCGCAGCCCCGGGGGACCACCACCTTCCCGGGGCTAAACATTAGAAAAAATGGATGCATGCGTAAGGATTTATTTGAAAACTGTAAGGGATGATTTTTCATTCAAAAGACAATCTTTGGAAGTATTGTTTTTTGGGTTTTTTTTAGAATATTTTTATTAAGCAGCTTGTAAAACGAGATTCACCTCATCATAACAGTGGGGCTCGGCAAGTCATATTTGCACAGACGATCAATACAAGCTAGTTTTCAGGTCAAAGAACCAACCCGCAGTAAACAAACCTGCCACCCACAACCCCGTTCCCGGCACTGTGAACATAATTCAGAAAGACCTTGGTATAATACAGTGTGGCACCCGACATTACACAATAACAGTCACTTCCCTCCCTCATTTATACCGCAACTCTATCGTACAAGAAGTCAGCACAGTTCTGGATTCCCAAGAAGTTATCCCATAACCCTTGGGGTGGTAGGCCTCCTGCAATTCCTCAGCGTAAATTCCCAGTTGCTCCTTACAGTACAGCAAAGCACAAATCCACCGCTTACCTGTCGGGGCAGATTTAGCCCGCCAACACTGTGCCACTGCTCTCTTAGCAAACAAAGTGGAAATGGCCACCTGTCGCCTATTGCAGAGCTTAAGTTTCTGTACCCAACCCAACAGACAAATTGCAGGCACACAGCTTTGAGCACTTGCCTGACCAAAAGTTATGGATACCAGCGCAATGCCATGCTAGGTGTATAAAATCTGCGTCTGCTTGCCCTCACCACACACTGTGCGCACTCTGTCTCAAGCCGAACCTGCGCAGCTGAAGTGGGTATAGTAAAGCTTATGCAGGTATTTGAAATGAATTATGCAGAGATTGCAGTTTGCCATCAGCCGCCCAGTCAACGCACAACAGAATTTCCAGTCATCAAGTGACAGTGGGGTGCACAAGACAGCTTTCACTTACTATACAAGGGGAACTCAATAAGATCTAGGGCCAGATGTAGGTAGGGCAATACTGGTCGGAAACGAAAATACCGATTTTTGGCCGTTTCTGACCGGTATTTGGACATTGATATGTAGGGGTGTTTAAAACATACATATTCGGTAATATTACCGAATCGTTAATTTTACTGAATCGGTAAAATTACAGATTCGGTAAATTTACCGAATATGTGAATTTTACCCATTCGGTAAATTTACCGAGCGGTAAAATTACCGAATATGTATTTTCAAATGTAGGTAGCACTGTTAACAGTGCTACAGGGCTTTTAGGATTCGGTATTTCCCATGTAATACTATTACATGGTAAATAACGAATCCCTGCGTACATGCACATCTGTGCATGTACACCTGTGCCATGTAACACACAGTCATGCCCTAAGGGCATGTATGTGTGTCACATGGCACACAAGCCTGAAACAGGGGTGCAACAGGGTGTCAAAGTGACACCCTGTTCCCCCTGTCAATTCGGTAATTTTACCGATTCTGTAATCAACGAATCGGTATTTGCTATTGATTCCTATGGGCTTCAAGGCCCATAGGAATCAATGGCAAATACCGATTCGGTATTTACCGATTCGGTAAATACCGAATCCTACCGAATCGGTAAAAATTACCGATTTTTTATCTACATCTAATTTACCGATTCATAAATACCGAATCGGTATAATTCGGTATTTATGAATCGGTAAATGAGATTTACCTACATCGGGGCCCTATTTCCCTAAGGGGCGCATTATACAATTTTGTGATTAAGCCCCTGGGCTCTGCCCCTGCGAACACCGCTTACAGTGCCCACAGTGTGCGTGGTTCGGTCGGATAAGCAGGGTAAATGTCTCGGATGGCATGCCGCACTCGCACGTAAGTGAGCCCCAACATGAAACCAGTACCATGGCCACTCTGCAGGTCCGATAAAGACCAGAACTGACCCATGAGATATAAATCGCCAAGTCTGGTGATTCCCACATCCCCCAGTGCCTTGAGAGCGGCATGTTCCTGTGCAGCAGAAATGCCCAGCTGCGCCACCAGGGGCAGCTTTGGGGCATATAGGTAATCCAAGTGCTCTCTTTTAGCAAGGGCGTTCCCTGCCCAAGCCGTGCAGTGAGCAGGGCTCATTTCAGCCCTAGGCCCCCCTCCACCACCCATTAGTGCAGCGGAAACCAGCGGAGTCGGGAGTATAGAGTTTGCCTCAACTGCCGTGTGCGGCTGGAACCTCTGAGGGTAGTACCAGAAATGAGCTTATTGCGCCTGTGCGCACAAGTAGTACAATCCCAGATCCGGGTCCTCAAAACCACCATGTTCAAATGGTTGCGTCAGTACATCCCAGCGGCAGCGGGGGCTTCCTACCCTCCCAGACAAATGTTGGAAAGGACCGATTGCAGCGTGCTGAACAGTGCGACATTCAAATGGATAGGGATATTAACAAACAAATAAAGAAGTTTGGGTAGAAATGTCATTTTTATGATCGCAATACGATTCGCAAGAGAAAGAGGCAGCTTAGTCCAGCGTGCAGCCTGATCCGTAATTGTGCTGACAGCTCGGCCGTAGTTAGCAGTGATCACTACCTCCGGGTCCCTGTGCAGCCATGTACCCAGATACTTCAACGGGTCGAAAGACCATTGCAAGGGAAAGCCCAACTCGACCTCATTAGTGCTGGCTGTCAGGGGAAACACAGTGGACTTAGCCCAATTGGTGCCTAGACCAGAGAACCGTTCAAATTTGACATATTCACGCAGTAATTCAGATAACTAGGTGGCGGGCTTGAGTATGTAAAGCAGCATATCATCCGCATACAGCTACACCATTAACAGCCGCTGTCAAAACCGGGCAAAACCGGGCATGCCGCTGCCGCAGCTTACAGGCTAAGGGCTCCAATGCCAGCGCGAATATCATTGGTGACAGCGAGCAGCCCTTCCGGGTAACGCGTTTGATGGAAAAAGCGTCCGAAACCCAGCCATTCACGCGGATCCATGCCACTGGTGCGGCGTATAAGAAATGGATCGTGAAGTCCAGGAAGAAGGACAGTGTGTTCCCCTGGTGACAGATGGTGCCCTTGTCTCTGGCCAGCCTCAAAATAACATCACGGTCCCAGTAATTTGGTAGGCGAGCAATTATAGGGCGAGGTGGAGTGTCTAGAACCGGAACGGTGGGGATGTTCAATTCTGAATATGGAGGACAAGTTCTCAGGTTCAAATATTTCCTTGACCAGATTTTCCATAAAGGTATCCATCCTACCAGTATTCATGGATTCGGGAAGACCCACAATCTGGATGTTATTTCCACGGGACCGTGCCTCCTAAATCTCATTCTTGGCCTGTATGAGTGCCTGTACCTTATCCATATTAAGCGTCTTGCTGGCAACCTCACTGAGGCCATCCTCCACGACAGAGACCCCTGTTCCACCTGCCTCACGCGTGTGTTCTGTTTTTCTAGTTGCACAGCCATATGGTCCAGCCTCTGATTAATGGTGGACATGGTACCTTCAATGGACTGGAGACTTCTCTGCATCGCCAGAAAGGTGGTTTCTAACTTGGTCGGACCCTCTCCCTGCACCTCAGCCTCAGTGTACGAAGCTGCCCTTTGCTGGGTTCTGCCCAATTTTCGCGCCTCAAACGAGAGGCGAGGCTGCAATTTAGCCGGCTTCCCCATAATGAACGCTCGTCATTCCGTAGAAACAGATACTTGTGGTATGTAAGTAACAGTAAGATGTAAGTAACAGTAAGATGTAAGTAACAGAAAATGATGTCCATGGAGTAGGATGCTCGGGGGGGTCTCTGGCAGGGGTTCCCCATCCATTCCCATCCTGCGGACTACGAGGGCCCGGGCCGCCTAAGTAAGCCAACTGTTTATCTGGTGGTGATCCCGTCTCTTAGCACCAGGCTGTAGCCCAAGAACTGAAGCGGCCTGGGCGGATGGCAGTCGCAGTTTGCTGCACGAAATGCGACTCCCAAGATGGCGGATGGGGACCACTACAGATGAACGAACAGTTCCCCTGGCGACACGGAGTGCCCATCGGTGGATGAGGCCTGAACACTGGGGCTTGCAGCAGAGGCTGTGGTGGTGAACTGAAGAGGCCCCATCGGCAGTGTGGCACCAACTGAGGAATACCAAGGAGCTGAGGCGCCCCAGGAGCATTTTGAGGATGCACGCCTCGCCTTGCCAAATCGCAGGCGACTTGAGGGAGAGACAGTAAGAGGGCCTTACATGCAAAGTGGAGGTTAGTGCACTCACCTGGGGGTCACAGCAGGACAGCAATCATCCCCCTGATGGTCCGTGGTGGAAGGGTGGGGGCCCATTTGGACATCCCAGGATCCAGCACACCACCTTGGCCAACCACCACCCGGCCTTCTTCACCCTACGGCCAGCAGCAGATCTGGGGTCCCTTCAGGCCCAAGAGCACCACCTGTGAGCGCAACAGCACCCTGAAGGCCTATCTGAACTAGCACCAGAAAATCCCCAGCAATGTTGTGAAGATCTTGCTGTGTAAATATGTACTATATATTTGTCCAACCCTAATCGCTTCAACTTTTCTTAAAATGTAGTCTTGAGTACATTTGCATTTTGTATATATGTAATAATAACCACTAGCATCTGTAAAAGACATTTGTACTTAATACCATTCTTGGGTTTAGAGTTTTTTCTGTTTATATATTTTATTTATATGACAGAAATGAGACTCTAGCAGCACTCCTGTAAGTCAAATATTGATCATAAACCGTAAAGATCAAAATTCTTGGGACCTACAATATATATATCCCTATACTCAAAAGTGGACAAGATACAACACATTGATCAGAATCAGACATTCAGACAAAACGTTATCTTGCTGTTCAGCACTCTTTATTCAAGCCATGTCACTGTCACTATCACCCTTGTGTTTTGGCTATTTATATTTTATGTAATTCATGTACGCTGAAGTTCTTATGTAATGTAACTGGTTTTATTGTAAAGCGCTCTGACACCTTCGGGTACAGTACGCGCTATATAAAAAACGCATAAATAAATATGATCAAGTGCATACACTTTCTATGGCTCGGCATTCACCAAAGACTTGTCTTTTGGTACTTTAGGTGCTTGGGAGTCTTCTGTGAGATTGTAGGTTAGCCGGGTGCGATCTCTAAGGACCTCGTTACGAGATATTTGTTCAGGTAGATCAATACCAGGGCCAGATTTACTGGATCTTTCAAGTATCTCCCCCACATTCTGGCCATCATGAGTTATTGGGCCACGATTGAGAATAACATGTTAACTCGGTTTTACCAACCAATTCCTGCCTGTGGTCCTTCTTTCAGGTGGTCACAAGAATATTGGGACCCTCTCTATGGTTGATCAATTGACCGGGGATGAGAGAGGACAATACACAAATAATGCTAATGAGGTTCCCCCATGGTCAGATTATAATTTCTTATGTGGCAAAAACTCACAACATTAAATCAAAACCCTTCAAATAAATACAGGTACGACAAAAGATCCCTTATTTCATTTATACATTTTATTTCTTTTTCCGTTATTTTATCAAAAATATTTTTTCATTTTTTAAATCTTTACTTATGTATATATCCTTTCACAAACATTGCTAATAATCCAATTCATATAAAAATTTTTCAGTGTAAATACAGTGTGTTGAGAACATACAGTACTTTGCAATGAAACCTAATACCCAGTTTGTCACACACCAACCAACATACACACTTACTCATACATACCACTTCACACAAATATATAAACTCAACAAAGACTAAAAAGGAACTAAAAAAAACACAAAAAAAACAATTTCTACGGCTGAGGTAACACAGATATTATTTGTGCAGTATCAACGCCAGGTCTACGCGCGTTTCGGCGGATTCAACCACCTTCCTCAGGGCCAGACCAGATAGAGTTTAACTCTACTCTCTTTATGTGTGTACAGGGTACCCCAAAATTATTCAAGCGGTGTAATAGTGGGGACTATTCTCAATTTTGGTATATGAACCAATTCTTGGAGATGTGCTGTACAGGCTTCTCCTGTTGGTTTCTCCCAGTTTTGTCTCAAATCTGTCACCCATGGGGGGTTCTATATTTGCACGTGTGAAGACAGGCGAGGCACCTATTTTTATTTTTTTCCTTTTTTCTCTTTCCCTCTTTATATGGTTCGTATTCCTTGTCACTTTTCTTAGTTCAGAAGGAGGTGTAGTCTTCATAAGTCATTTTATCTTGGCGTTAGTAGAGTCTGCTTGCGTCTTAGTTACACGTCGACCTGTATCTGCCTCCTGCCTCGTCTGTCGTGCTCCGTCCCGCTTTCAGGTGGGCAATAACAGGCCCTGCTACACTCTTATTTACCATCTCTCTAATTTACCATCTCTCTAAGCAAGTGATATATAGAGAGGAGAGGATGGGCAATGCAGGGTGCGGGACGGGGAAGGGGATGCACAAGCGAGCAGTGCCGGTCCCTGTGATGCAGGTGTGGAGAATTACATGTCCCCCCCATGCTGTTGGAAGGGCTAGGAAGAGACTGGGGCTTGGTAGTGAGCACAGCACATATCATGTGCAGTCGTTGTTATTACTTCTTTAGCCACCAGGGGTCGCACGAGGGCGTCCCCTCAACTCCTGGAACACCTCAGCCAAATTCAGAACGTGGCCCTTGGTAGAGGGAGGAGTCCGTCGATACTCAATGATAAATTGAAGAAAAGTTTTTTTTTTTTAAGGTAGGTGGGGCGGATCTTGCAGCCTTCAATCTCAACGTGTCTGACTGGTAGCTGCGTCATGAAATATCATTGCTGGCTGGGTGCTCTGACTGCAAGGACGACGAATTGGGTCGGGCCTCAGCTAAACCACTGTTAACTATGACAGTTATTGATGTGTTTGGAGTCTCACGTTCTTGCAACGGTCTCCTAAGGAGCGTCAGTCTTTAGAGTGCAGTTTTTGTGAATCGTCTCTTTCGTAGTTTTGTGACTGCTGCTTGTAAACTGTATCCCTAAATGGATCTTTCTGTGAGGCAGTGAGCGGGATCGATATTTTATGAAAGTACATCTGAGAAGTGTCTCTGAGCTGATGCACTTGGAATAAAGCCTTCGTTTGGCGCTCTGCCCAGTGACTGCATTGAGTCCTGCTCATGTATAATTATGTGTACGCCTCTTGAACTTTACAGCTCTCTGTCTTGAATCTGTTCCCAACAATCACTCAACTGATGGGAAAAGTGTTGTCTGTTAGTTAGTTTTGTTGTGGAAAGTGATAAAAATAGCACCGCGTGGATCAATAGCTAATTCTGAGGAGGTGAGAGGCAACATTTTCAAAACGCTTTCCAAGAGATGTGCTCATAAAAAACCTATTATCTTCTCATCAGACTCTCCGCTGGGAGAGAGGGGGGGGGGCTGGGGAGGGATCAGCGCAGAAAGATTGCTTTTATTGCTGATCTCGCCAGAGTACTCCAGCATGAGGGAGTAAAGAATGAAATTAGCATTTGTACTATATTTTGCTGAAAAAAAGCATGTGAGATTGGTATAATCTGTGAAACATATGGAGCCTAAAGTATGTATGTGCATGATTGGCATTTATGTTAGAAAGGTCAAAAAGGTCAAAAAACACATGGGATTGGATTCCGAGAACAGCGCAAATATAACACACGTGTGTAGAGGTAGTTTGCTACCTCAAGACAGTCATATCACATCCCCTTCATTGACCTAGCCACTTCATCACTGGGTCAGTATGGGATAGGTAATAGCCGTAATTATATACCTAGATCCCAAGCTAAGTATGGGTGGAGGTAAGAAAGGTAATTATATAAATATCTTGTGATGTCCTCGTATGGTATGCAATAGATGCGATGTTGTTGTAGGTCAATATCATCACACTATATATAGAGTCATACAATCACGCAAACGGCTATAATGAAGGCATTCCCAAAAGACAATATTACCACACAATGGCGTAATGTTGTGTATGAGTAAATATGACTCAAGGCGTGTGAGATAATCATTCCAGGGTGAGGTTTCCTTGGTAAGTTACGCATAAGCATGAGTTTGTTGGTAGTCACAAAATTGTTTCGGACGCCGGAGATTTACCCCCTGCCAAGAGCAGGAGTAAATCTTTTTTCAAGATGTGGATGAGAACTTAACATCTTCAGAGTTGATGGGTAGGGATGAAAGGAAATGGGCGTCTCCACAGTGAATTTATGCTCCTTATTAAAAAAATACCATTGCACAAAGACGATGGGATTTCAGCATGCATAACTGCCAAGCATGACAACTCTGCACCTGGAAATACTTCATCGTAGGCAATAAAAGAAATTTATTCACGTCAGTGTTCCAGAAGTGTGTCTGGAAATCTGAAACTGGTACAGGAAAACAGTGACTCGGCATCAATGCAAAAGTGTAGGTGGGGGGTGGGGGGGGGGTGAGATTTACAACGATTTTCTTTTAGAACATTACCTACGGCTTCCTCCTGGGGCCCTCAGGCCCTCTCTTTCCTCCCCTGCCTTCTTCCCATGCCTCCAATATCTCCGGGCCATGCCCCTAAAGCATTATCAGTTTCACTAGCGAGATGTTAGCATTTCAGCGAAGACCACTCCATCCCCATGGCTCGGCCATAATTCCATCAATCTTGTCTACTGATTGCGCTTTGAGGCAATCTTAAACGAAACGGGCATCAGTTATATCTCACTAATTACCCTAACATAACATGACATCACAAACACACACACACAATGACACACGCACACACACTGAAAGCATAGAGGAATATCTACTGCCAAGGTGTCCATGAAGCAGCTTAATGTGTTTTAGGTGATATTGCCCTCTGTTGAGAGCGTGAACAGCTGGTAATGTCCTCTGCTAACCGTGGTTAATTTCTTGCCCTGCAAGTTCATTGAAGTTCAGGCCTGGAAGCATTTACACCCATCCCACCCTCGTTCACTCTCCACAGGCAGATAATAAAAAAGCCATTTCACAGGTCCTGATTTATCTACCAGAGTCAGACGTTAACTGAATTTACAATACAGGTAAATACAAGTTGAAAATGTTAGTGCTCTAAGCATTTTACTGATTCAACCACAGAATTCCTTCAAGGGTGCAAATCATAATTTGAACACCTCTGTCTGATACTATTCATGAAAAAATGAATGGCAGTAGGGCAGTTTCTGTCCAATCTCTAATCTGAAACTGCAGTCTGTAAAATGGGATTTTAGTGAAACCATCACTTCTCTCTTACGAGCACTGAGCCCCTCAGGTCTGCAGCAATAACCTGTGCAAGATTGGGATCACATACTTATACTCTGTGAAGATGGTATGACATAATCTCGGTAACCCTTGTGTATGTAGCACTCATTATCTGTTCATCCCTCCCTCTGGTTATTGGGGTCAAGGAGCCAACATATACTTATCAGCCAAATCCGCAATACAGAATACAGCTGGCTAAAGATAAAGAGTGGGCTCAGAAGCCATTTTATAAGGGTGGGTGGAATTTGCGTGTTACGCAAAGTTCTGCGAAACGGTAAAAAATCTCCTCGAGCTTAGTAGAATTCCACGAGCATGCTGAATTGTTTGTTCTGCCCGTTCGCGATGTGTTTTTCCTGTTTGAGGACGCTGTTTGCATGCTCAGGGGGAAATTTCTCGCAAACTTACCCATCCGGTCATCAATTGGCGTGGCCATCTTGTTTCACTTGTCCCGCCCACTCTCGATGCGTGTTTCCTGTTCGCGAATGCGGATGACAGATGGCGCGTCCGAATGACGTGTTTGCAATCGCACACTCTCGCAGCACATGCGAACGGATAGGAAAACTCGTTGGCGAACCCAGGGATCCCGGTAAGTCGCTACAGCGAGCGCGAACACGCATTTTCAAAACGCAAATAAGGAAAAATTCCACTACGATGTGGATCGTTGAATTTTTGGCAATTCCACGTTCTCTGCGGAATGTGGAATTGCCAAAATTCGCAAAATTACACGAGCTGAACGGAATTTACCGCCCAGGGTTACCATTTTACCAGCTACAGGGCAAGTCTACGCACTACTATGTCCTTTGCGCTCCAGAGCTCCTCTGGAAGGCTGGTTAGCATATGAGGTAATCCTCTGTTATGCGTTAAACACACACCACTCCAACAACACATGGATTTAGTGTTGCTACAATTCTCCCCTGAGGCGGAAAGCCGGGGGTCAGGCTGTTAATCTTTTTAATCATTTGGATAATTTCAGTTGCGCCTCTTAAAGATTTATTTGACTTTTTAAATCCACAATTACCCTTCACCTCGCCGCACCTAGAACCCTGGTCCACGAGCAGAGGATTAGGAGCTGTCGCGATTGGACACAGGGATTGCCGCCATCTTGGGGGGGAAAGTAGGGTAGCGCTCCAGCTTTGAGACGCCTCCTGCCCAACCAGGTATAAAATCCGCGCCCTAACACGCGCGCACAGATTTAGTGTTGCGACAATTCTCTCCTGAGGCGGAAAGCCGGGGGTTAGGCTGTTATTCTTTTTAATCATTTGGATAATTTCAGTTGCGCCTCTTAAAGATTTATTTGACTTTTTAAATCCACAATTACCCTTCCCTCACCGCACCTAGAACCCTGGTCCACGTGCAGACGATTAGGAGCTGACGCGATTGGACACAGGGATTGCCGCCATCCTGGGGGTGAAAGTAGGGAAGCGCTCCAGCTTTGAGACGCCTCCTGCCCTCCCAGGTATAAAATCCGCGCCCTAACACGCGCGCACAGATTTAGTGTTGCTACAATTCTCCCCTGAGGCGGAAAGCCGGGGGTTAGGCTGTTAATCTTTTTAATCATTTGGATAATTTCAGTTGCGCCTCTTAAAGATTTATTTGACTTTTTAAATCCACAATTACCCTTCCCCTCGCCGCACCTAGAACCCTGGTCCACACGCAGACGATTAGGAGCTGACGCGATTGGACACAGGGATTGCCGCCATCTTGGGGTGAAAGTAGGGTAGCGCTCCAGCTTTGAGACGCCTCCTGCCCTCCCAGGTATAAAATCCGCGCATAACACGCGCGCACAGATTTAGTGTTGCTACAATTCTCCCCTGAGGCGGAAAGCCAGGGGTTAGGCTGTTAATCTTTTTAATCATTTGGATAATTTCAGTTGCGCCTCTTAAAGATTTATTTGACTTTTTAAATCCACAATTACCCTTCCCCTCGCCGCACCTAGAACCCTGGTCCACGCGCAGACTATGAGGAGCTGACCCGATTGGACACAGGGATTGCCGCCATCTTGGGGGTGAAAGTAGTGTAGCGCTCCAGCTTTGAGACGCCTCCTGCCCTCTCAGGTATAAAATCCGCACCCTAATACGCGCGCACAGATTTAGTGTTGCTACAATTCTCCCCTGAGGAGGAAAGCCGGGGGTTAGGCTGTTAATCTTTTTAATCATTTGGATAATTTCAGTTGCACCTCTTAAAGATTTATTTGACTTTTTAAATCCACAATTACCCTTCCCCTCGCCGTACCTAGAACCCTGGTCCACGCGCAGACGATTAGGAGCTGACGCGATTGGACACAGGGATTGCAGCCATCTTGGGGGTGAAAGTAGGGTAGCGCTCCAGCTTTGAGATGCCTCCTACCCTCCTCCACCAGCATATAAGGAACATAGGTTCCCGTCCGTGCAGTGGGCGGGCCCAGCGGGCGCGCCGGCGGCGAGCCCGTCTGCGCCCGTCCGCGCCAAGTCCTCGACAGGCGCAGGAAAGACTGGACAATCGCACCTAATGCAAACTTATCAGGTAGGCGATCTTCTTGATCTTAATACTGCAAATGGCTGTCTTTGTGGCACTGAAATGGTAGAGATAATGGGGCCGTTTTTATGTAGGTTCTGTAGTTGGACATCGCCTTGGTCCCCAGTCGAGACGAAGGTCCATTCAGACTACATTCGTGCCGGTAATTTAGACTTCAAAGGTGGCCTGATTAACATGAGTTCCTTGTGCGGTTGTCAAGATCCGCCAGGCAGAGAGAGCGGCAACCCGGTCAGCGCGCTCCTAACGCATCGGAAAGACTGAGAACTACAATTCCCATCAGGCTGAGGGGACGTCACGTAATAGACGCACGGTGCGTGCGCATCGCGGAAACAAAAGGGACTCCGGTGGATTTGGCGTTGCCGATAATTCCTTTCAGTGCCTTGAGGATGGTTTGTTTCCACGGAGTAGCGGTAAGAAAGCGGATCTTACCTGCGATATCCTGTTACTTGCTGCAATATTTGTTGGGACCGTACGAGCCACGCTGTTGGTGTGGCGTCTTGTTGATCTATTGATTTCCTCTCGGCTGAGGGGGATTAAGTGTACTTTTACTAGTGAAAGTAACTTTGAAGCATTTCCAGGGAACCGTCGCGTTTGCTTTTACCTCGTAGCAGACCATGGTGAAGTAGCCTGGATACTCATTTAACGGAGTCTATCAGTCCAGGGTGTGTTCTTAAACAACCCAATTCAAAGACACGTCATTATTTAAAACGGAGCTGAGAATCCTTTTCCATTTCTGTTGTTATATTCTATGCTTTTCCTCCCACAGCATTTGTTTATCATTTACCCAACTTAGGAGACACAGGAGGGGTACTGTTTCAGAGGGATTGTTCTCACCCATTGATGAATCTTTATTACATGATTTAGGTAGGTGTGTAAGTCCTCCATTAACATAGCGTAGCCCTCATAGGTTAGGGTTTTCATGAGATGCCTCTCTGTTTGTCGTTTTACAGCTGGGTAGAGTTTCTGGTACCACCTCACTTCGTGTCTTCTGAAGAAACAGTCAGTTGTATTTTCCTTTACAGGTACGAGTGTGGCTTATTGTAAGGTCCTTCTTTGATCAAGGGGACATAGAGAAGTGGGTGGGTTAGGACCGCACACTCGGGAGGGTTTTCTAAACACATTGTTCTTTGTCATTTCAGATCTCCCTCCCTGCTGTCCCCTTCCTTTCCCTTCCCGGTTGGACTCACTTAGCAGTCTGTGTTGTCAGCTTCAGACTCTGAGGTCGTTCATAGGGGAGGTTATAGGCATTTCAACACAGCCCCAAAGAGGCCAGAAAGCAGAGCCTGACAGAATTATCGGCCCAAGAATTTTATCCGCTTCTTGGATGTGTTGACCTTTACTATGATAACCTTAGATGATGTACTGGCAGCGTTAGCGCAGGTCCAGGTAGAATTGACGGCTTCGAATAGAGAAGTGGCCGCCTCTAGGGCAGAGAATGCTCAATTACAAGCTCGTTTGGACAGGATGCCTGGAACCCCAATGACGGTGGGTGGTGGTCCCTCTGCCTCCACCTCAGTGATGGTAGAAATGCCCTCTCAGATACCCCTGGCCCCACCTGAGTGGTTTTATGGAGACAACAAAAAGGTGCAGGTGTTCATGACTCAAGTATTGCTACACTTTATGTGTAAACCCAAGATGTTCGTCACTAACCAAGCCAAAGTAGCCTGTTTGATCTCATACCTGGGGGGTGAGGCCGCGTAATGGGCAGTCCCTGTGGTTAGGAGAGACGACCCTCTCCTTTATGAATGGGATGAATTCCGTTCAGAATTCGAAAAGACATTCGACAGAAGGGCAGAAACATTCACAGCGGATCGGGAACTGCTGAAACTCAAGCAGGGAGATTCGGACTTAGTGACTTATTTGAACAACTTTCGTCGGTTGGTGGCGGAAACAGACTGGCCTGAAGTAAAACAAACAGCCTTGTTTTATCAAGGTCTGAGCGAGAACCTGAAAGACGTTTTGGCACAAATCGACCCCCTACCACGTACCTGCGCAGCTCTTATCGAACTTACATTACGCTTGGATCACAGGATGAAGGAAAGAAAGGGAGATCACAAGAAGAGAGACCGGACGGTCGCACCCTACGAAAGCCAGAGCCTTGGGGAGAAACCATCCACTCTGCCAGAGCCTATGGAGATAGGAGCTGTGAGGGCCTCCCTAACAGTGGGTGAAAAAGACTATCGTCGCAAACAAGGATTGTGCCTATATTGCGGCAAAAAGGGGCATTTCTTAAGGGAGTGCCCGGTGAAACCCAAACCTGGCCGGTTTCGGACCGGACAAACCGCTGCAGGCGTTGCAGGGAAGGAGCCGGAAAAACTCCAAAGCTTGAAGGTGAGTGAAAGGGAACCATCAAGCAGGTACATCATCCCTTCCATAACACCAGATGTTGACCAGGAGAGGAACCATTTGTTTCTGAGTATGATGTTGGTGATGGGTTCCGAGGAAAAAGGTGTGCGGGCTATGGTGGACTCGGGGGCTACCGGTTGTTTTATGGACTATGCAGAATCCCGGAGGCTGGGAGTGCGTCTTATCACCAAGAAACACCCGGAAGTCGTGTACGCAGTCGACGGGAAAGAGCTAAAGGTCGGACCCATTACACACCACACACCGGAATATGGGCTTTCCTACGATGGAACGCATCATAAGCAAATATCATTCAATATCATCCAGGCACCCCAATATGGGATAGTTCTGGGGCTTCCCTGGTTACAGAAGCATGAACCAGTTATTCAATGGACTACCAAGAATGTTCAATTCCAGTCTCCTTACTGCCTAGAACGTTGTCTCTCTGGGTTACCTAATCCATCACAAGCGTTAGCCTCAATTCAACGGATAGCCACGGCCGCAGAGAAAGAGGTGTCTCTTCCTCCATGTTACCAGACCTACGAGGCAGTATGCAGCGACAAGGAAGCGGAGGTACTCCCTCCACACCGGGCATATGATTGTCGAATCGATCTGTTACCGGGGTCAGAGATTCCCAATGGTCGGATTTACGCTCTCACAGTACCTGAAAATGGAACTTTAAGGGCATATCTCGATAAATACCTTGCCCTATGATATATCCGTCCTTCTAGATCTCCCGCGGCATCGCCGTTGTTTTTCATCCCGAAAGCGAATGGAGAAAAAAGATGTTGCACCGATTACAGGGTGTTGAATACCATCACCGTTAAGAATCAATATCCCCTGCCTTTAAACCCTGTTCTGTTGGAACAGGTACGAGCAGCAACGACTTAGTTGGACCTCCGAGGCGCCTATCACCTTGTTCGTATACGCCAAGGTGATGAGTGGAAGACGGCCTTCAAGACGCGGTATGGGCTTTATGAATACCTGGTGATGCCCTTCGGGCTATGTAATGCCCCGGCCGCATTCCAATTTTTCCTAAATGAAGTACTGAGAGAGTTCCTTGACCATCACGTCGTTGTGTATATCAATGACATACTTATCTTTTCGAACACAACAGAAGAGCACGTAGCCCACGTGAGTTCCGTTCTACAAGCGCTACAGAAACATCACTTATACTGTAAAATCACTAAATGTGAATTCCATGGAACAACCGTGGAATTCCTGGGAGTGATGCTCACCCCCTCCGGACAAGTGATGGCAGAGCGGAAGGTCCAAGCAATAAAAGAATGGCCTCGTCCATGTAACATCAAGGATATCCAGAGCCTGTTAGGGTTCGCTAACTTTTACAGGCGTTTCATCCATGGGTTCTCGGGCATGGTGGCCCCTCTGACTCGACTTATGAGAAAGAACGTGCCTTTTGTGTGGAACATTGAAACGCAGGAAGCCTTCGACCAGCTAAAATCCTTTTTCTCTACAGCACCGGTGCTAACTCATGCCAATCCTGACCTGCCTTTTATAGTGGAGGCAGATGCATCCGAAGCTGCATTGGGGGCGGTGTTGTCGCAGAGGGATGAAGCCTCTGGCCTGTTGCACCCCATTGCCTACATGTCGAGAAAACTCAGTCCAGCGGAGTTTAATTATACAATTGCAGAGAAGGAACTGCTGGCCATCCGAGACGCGTTCTTGGAATGGAGACTATGGCTGTTGGGAGCAAAACATCAGGTCACCGTATATTCTGACCACAGGAATCTGCAGGTTATGCGGGCAGCCCGACATTTGACTCCACGACAACTACGCTGGATGTTGTTCTTTGAGGAGTACCGATTCATCGTTACCTTCAGACCCGGTACCCAAAACAGAAAGGCAGATGCCCTAACAAGACAAGAAAACCCGACTTTACACACCAATACACCGGTTAGGGCCATTATCGAACCATCTAAGGTCATAGGCGTAACCCAAACCCATGATTTCCTGAAGGGAGTGAGGAACGGAGTACAAACCTGTGTGTGGAGAACCTGGCTGAGACACTACCCCGAATGGAGGGTGAAACAGGGAATACCTATGAAGGGAACTCAAGTCCTCATCCCTACTGTTTCATTGCGCAAAACTGTGTTCTCCTGGTATCATACCGTCCCCTGCGCAAGTCACATGGGGTATGGCAAGACTCTCAAGAAGGCCTTAAGACAATTCTGGTGGCCTTCTATCAGGCCGGATCTACGTCGATGGGTAACCGAATGTACGAAGTGCACTCGAATGAAGTCCGATCGTCAATAACCACAGGGACTGCTACAACCCATACCCACACCCGAACACCCGTGGGAAAGGTTTTCTGTGGATTTTATAGTGGGTCTCCCGAAAGATCAGGGAAGACAGCTATAGTGGTGGTTGTTGATTACCTAACCAAGATGGGGCACTTTGTAGCCTGCAGTCAGGTCCCCACGGCAGGACAGCTAGCTCACCTACTCATGGTGAATATAGTTAGGCTACACGGTCTCCCGAGAGACGTAGTGTCCGATAGGGGTGCGCAGTTTGCAGCACGTTTTTGGAAAACCTGGTGTTCGGAGCTGCAGATCACAACCTCTTTGTCAACCAGTTTCCCCCCACAGACCGACGGTCAGACGGAGAGACTGAATCAAACCCTGAAACAGTATCTCCTTTGTTACGTGCAGGACAACTCTGATTCTTGGGTGGATTGGTTGTGGGTGGCTGAAATCGCCTACAACAGCACTCAACGCTCCTCTACCTTGCATACACCTTTCTTTAATTCTTATGGGAATCATCCCCGGTTCAATCCTATGTTGTTGCCAAACACTAGTACAAAGCTGCCAGATGTCAGAGAGAGATTGTTGCGTGTTTGCAAGGTGCTCCTTGCTACACGCAAGAACATGGTATGAGCCAAGGCTAGCTATAAGAAGCAGGCGGACAAGCACCGCAGGCCCAATCCTGTGTACAGGAGGGGGGATTTGGTGTGGTTGTCCACCAAGCACATCAGGTTCAAGAAGCATAGCGTATTCAATCCCCGGTTCATAGGACCGTACAGAGTAGTGAAACACATCAACCCTGGGGTAGTACGGTTACGACTACCAGCGCACTTTCGGATGCACCCTGTTTTCCATGTGTCGCTCTTGAAACCCTCTCACTGTCCAGTGCGCCGTGCTCCCCTACCTATCTGGGTACAGCAGGATAGGGAATACGAAGTGCAGAATATACTCGATTCCAAGTGGGCGAGGGGTCGGCTGCACTACCTGATTTCTTGGAAAGGCTATGGTCCGGAGGAAAATTCCTGGGAGCCTGCTGGGGCTGTACATGCACCCAGATTGGTCGCCAGATTCCATCGTTTGTGCCCGGACAGGCCCGCCGCCGGTGCCCGCCCCTTGTGAGGGGGGATGTACTGTCAAGATCCACCAGGCAGAGAGAGCGGCAACCCGGTCAGCACGCTCCTAACGCATCGGAAAGACTGAGAACTACAATTCCCATCAGGCTGAGGGGACGTCACGTAATAGACGCACGGTGCGTGCGCATCGCGGAAACAAAAGGGACTCCGGTGGATTTGGCGTTGCCGATAATTCCTTTCAGTGCCTTGAGGATGGTTTGTTTCCACAGAGTAGCGGTAAGAAAGCGGATCTTACCCGCGATATCCTGTTACTTGCTGCAGTATTTGTTGGGACCATACGAGCCACGCTGTTGGCATGGCGTCTTGTTGATCTATTGATTTCCTCTCGGCTGAGGGGGATTAAGTGAACTTTACGAGTGAAAGTAACTTTGAAGCATTTCCAGGGACCTGTCGCGTTTGCTTTTACTTCGTAGCAGACCACGGTGAAGTAGCCTGGATACTCATTTAACGAAGTCTATCAGTCCAGGGTGTGTTCTTAAACACCCAAATCAAAGACACGTCTTATTTAAAACGGAGCTGAGAATCCTTTTCCATTTCTGTTGTTATATTCTATGCTTTTCCTCCCACAACATTTGTTTATCATTTACCCAACTTAGGAGACACATGAGGGGTACTGTTTCAGAGGGATTGTTCTCACCCATTGATGAATGTTTATTACATGATTTAGGTAGGTGTGTAAGTCCTCCGTTAACATAGCGTAGCCCTCATAGGTTAGGGTTTTCATGAGATGCCTCTCTGTTTGTCGTTTTACAGCTGGGTAGAGTTTCTGGTACCACCTCACTTCGTGTCTTCTAAAGAAACAGTCAGTTGTATTTTCTTTTACAGGTACGAGTGTGGCTTATTGTAAGGTCCTTCTTTGATTAAGGGGACATAGAGAAGTGGGTGGGTTTGGATCGCACACTCGGGAGGGTTTTCTAAACACATTGTTCTTTGTCATTTCAGATCTCCCTCCCTGCTGTCCCCTTCCTTTCCCTCCCCGGTTGGACTCACTTAGCAGTCTGTGTTGTCAGCTTCAGACTCTGAGGTCGTTCAAAGGGGAGGTTATAGGCATTTCAACACAGCCCGAAGAGGCCAGAAAGCAGAGCCTGACAGCGGTCATAGCCAAGATATTAATGACCTAATCCTTGACTTTGACCTGGACTGCCTCCTCATAACTGAGACCTGGCTAAACGAAAGCAGTAACCCAGACCTAGCAATAGCCCTTCCTCTTGGCTATACCATCTTCAGGCAGGACAGACTGAAGGGGAGAGGAGGAGGTGTGGCTGTGGTGCTGAAAAACCACATGAAGTGCCACATCTTCAATTTAGGCCCCCTGAAAGGAGCAGTAGGACTGGGCTTCTCTATTAAGTTAAATGCGACCTCTTCTTTCTCAGGAGGCTTAATATACCGCCCCCCGGGGAACGCAACTATGTTCTTAGAATCTCTGAGTGACTCTCTAGGGCAGCTCCTGCTCCGCTATCCTCATTTTACACTGCTGGGAGATTTTAACCTTCAGTTGGAATCTAAATCCGATGTGCAGGCGCTTAATTTCTATCAGACTCTAGAGATTTTCGACCTACACCAAAAGGTAACTCAGTCCACACACCAAGCAGGACATACTCTGGATGGGGTATGTTCAAATTTCCCTTTCCTAGAGACTCAGACTCCTGTCCCACAAATTTAGACAGACCATAGCTTAATCCCTTTCCACATCCGAGTACCTAGCTCCCAAAAGGCATCAAGGATTAGTAAACATCTCGCAGTCAACGTAAACTGGAGAGAGGTGGAGGACAGAATTAAGCTTAAACCAATCACTCAGTCCCAGATCCCTAGTATGGCGGGAGAAGTAGTGCAGGACTCTATACGCTTTCATATTTGGATGCAGCAAGTAATTAAAGAGCGTGTCCCATTCAAACGCTCCACCGAAAAGGAGAAGAGAGGAAAGAGAAATGCTCCTTGGTTTTCATTAGTTAGCCAAAACTCATTTACTTTGCAAGAAAAGGTAACTTAAGTGGCGCAAAACATACGATCCTGCAGCTAGAATCCTCTATATTCAGCAGAGGAAATTTTATATTTTTAGTATTAAAATAGCTAAAAAGGAATACTACATTAACGCCATTAAAGAAGCCAAGCAAAAACAAAAAACAGTGTTCTCCATTGTTAAGGCTTTTACACACCCAAAAGCCTTACAGCCTGAAATCCCTCAGTCGTTAGACTTCTACAACCAAATTGCGGATTATTTTGAGGGAAAAATCGAGTCACTACAAAAGGACTTTCCTGCCCCCGGAGTGTCACCGGTACCAGGCCTTCCAGATCAAGTGGAGACCAGTATAGGCAGTATTAGCACCTTCAAACCGGTTTCCCTACTCCAAACTCGTGAAGTGATTCTGTCGTGTAAATCAGGGGCTCCCTCCGACTCTTTCCCCCCTTGCATACTTCACCAATTAATCGATGTGGTTAATCCCATGATAAAATGGGATTGTAAATGCGTCCCTTAGCACAGGTACGGTCCCATTAGAGTGGAAAAAAGCTATTGTGAAACCACTTATAAAAAAGCCCAATAAATCCACTACAGCTCTTACAAATTTACGACCAATTTCACTCCTTCCAATTCTGGGCAAGATAACCGAGCAGATGGTATATAAAGAGCTAAAAGGCTATGTTGAAACTCACAATATCCTTCATCCCCAGCAATCGGGTTTCCGCCCACATCATTCTACGGAAACAGCTCTGATTGAGCTCACCGATTCCATAAAATTACTACAGGATGAAGGGAGGAGCGCCGTTCTGATTTTATTGGACCTCACGGCGGCATTCGACACCATCTCCCACACAATATTGATCAGCAGGCTAAGAGACATAGGAATTACAGACGTGGCACTGGCCTGGATAATCTCATTCCTTGCAGATAGATCCCAAACCGTTGCACTGGGTCCTTTCTTTTCCAAGGAAAAAAGGTGTCGTCTGGAGTTCCCCAGGGCTCGATTTTGAGCCTTTTATTATTTAATATCTATATGGTTCCCCTTATTTCTTTAATTGAGTCATACGGCATACTTGTGACATCTTATGCCGATGATACTCAATTAATTGTACCCCTTGATAGGAATTCCACCAAGGCCGAGCAAAATCTAAAGAACTGTCTGAAGGATGTCTTCCTCTGGATGGAAAATAACCATCTAAAATGTAACGTTAATAAGACAGAGATCATACCCATGGGAAAAAATTCCCAATTCTGCCCAAGCAAATGGTGGCCTGACGACTCCCCTGCTCCACCACAAGCTGTGGCATCAGCTAGAAACCTGGGTGTCTTATTCGACGCTGAACTGTCTTTTGATCAGCATGTGAGGAATGTGGCAGGAAGCTGCTTTAACATCATCAAATTCTTAAAGAAGTTCTTTGACTTCCTCCCCACAGACTCAAGAAAGGCTGTATCGGTGGCCTTAATAATTTACAACAAGGGGTGGTGATGGACAGAGTCTCTGAATTAAGCAGAAAACTCTCACCCAGTCAAGAGATCAGGGCTAGATCCAACACCGTTTTTTAGCTCACTGAATCATCCCAGTTTCAGAACCTGGCTGTATGCAAATTAGTCTGTTCCTGTCCCAGTGCATGATGGGAACAGGGCAAACCAAACTACAAAGCCAATTCTTACAATGGAAAGGAAACAAGCTTCCGGGGACCGGTTTCTGGCATTACAGCCGTCTTCGGCCCGGCTTGCTTGAATCCTGATGGTGCAGTGAGCAAGGGACTCATGTCTGAGCATACCCTTCCACGCTTAGGGTGGACAAAATAATTTACAACAAGGGGTGGTGATGGACAGAGTCTCTGAATTAAGCAGAAAACTCTCACCCAGTCAAGAGATCAGGGCTAGATCCAACACCGTTTTTTAGCTCACTGAATCATCCCAGTTTCAGAACCTGGCTGTATGCAAATTAGTCTGTTCCTGTCCCAGTGCATGATGGGAACAGGGCAAACCAAACTACAAAGCCAATTCTTACACTGGAAAGGAAACAAGCTTCCGGGGACCGGTTTCTGGCATTACAGCCGTCTTCGGCCCGGCTTGCTTGAATCCTGATGGTGCAGTGAGCAAGGGACTCATGTCTGAGCATACCCTTCCACGCTTAGGGTGGACAAAATAATTTACAACAAGGGGTGGTGATGGACAGAGTCTCTGAATTAAGCAGAAAACTCTCACCCAGTCAAGAGATCAGGGCTAGATCCAACACCGTTTTTTAGCTCACTGAATCATCCCAGTTTCAGAACCTGGCTGTATGCAAATTAGTCTGTTCCTGTCCCAGTGCATGATGGGAACAGGGCAAACCCAAACTACAAAGTCAATTCTTACACTGGAAAGGAAACAAGCTTTCGGGGACCGGTTTCTGGCATTACAGCCGTCTTCGGCCCGGCTTGCTTGAATCCTGATGGTGCAGTGAGCAAGGGACTCATGTCTGAGCATACCCTTCCACGCTTAGGGTGGACAAAATAATTTACAACAAGGGGTGGTGATGGACAGAGTCTCTGAATTAAGCAGAAAACTCTCACCCAGTCAAGAGATCAGGGCTAGATCCAACACCGTTTTTTAGCTCACTGAATCATCCCAGTTTCAGAACCTGGCTGTATGCAAATTAGTCTGTTCCTGTCCCAGTGCATGATGGGACCAGGGCAAACCAAACTACAAAGCCAATTCTTACACTGGAAAGGAAACAAGCTTCCGGGGACCGGTTTCTGGCATTACAGCCGTCTTCGGCCCGGCTTGCTTGAATCCTGATGGTGCAGTGAGCAAGGGACTCATGTCTGAGCATACCCTTCCACGCTTAGGGTGGACAAAATAATTTACAACAAGGGGTGGTGATGGACAGAGTCTCTGAATTAAGCAGAAAACTCTCACCCAGTCAAGAGATCAGGGCTAGATCCAACACCGTTTTTTAGCTCACTGAATCAACCCAGTTTCAGAACCTGGCTGTATGCAAATTAGTCTGTTCCTGTCCCAGTGCATGATGGGAACAGGGCAAACCAAACTACAAAGCCAATTCTTACACTGGAAAGGAAACAAGCTTCCGGGGACCAGTTTCTGGCATTACAGCCGTCTTCGGCCTGGCTTGCTTGAATCCTGATGGTGCAGTGAGCAAGGGACTCATGTCTGAGCATACCCTTCCACGCTTAGGGTGGACAAAATAATTTACAACAAGGGGTGGTGATGGACAGAGTCTCTGAATTAAGCAGAAAACTCTCACCCAGTCAAGAGATCAGGGCTAGATCCAACACCGTTTTTTAGCTCACTGAATGATCCCAGTTTCAGAACCTGGCTGTATGCAAATTAGTCTGTTCCTGTCCCAGTGCATGATGGGAACAGGGCAAACCAAACTACAAAGCCAATTCTTACACTGGAAAGGAAACAAGCTTCTGAGGACCGGTTTCTGGCATTACAGCCGTCTGCGGCCCGGCTTGCTTGAATCCTGATGGTGCAGTGAGCAAGGGACTCATGTCTGAGCATACCCTTCCACGCTTAGGGTGGACAAAATAATTTACAACAAGGGGTGGTGATGGACAGAGTCTCTGAATTAAGCAGAAAACTCTCACCCAGTCAAGAGATCAGGGCTAGATCCAACACCGTTTTTTAGCTCACTGAATCATCCCAGTTTCAGAACCTGGCTGTATGCAAATTAGTCTGTTCCTGTCCCAGTGCATGATGGGAACAGGGCAAACCAAACTACAAAGCCAATTCTTACACTGGAAAGGAAACAAGCTTCCGGGGACCGGTTTCTGGCAAAAAACGGTGTTGGATCTAGCCCTGATCTCTTGACTGGGTTAGAGTACTCTGCTTAATTCAGAGACTCTGTCCATCACCACCCCTTGTTGTAAATTATTTTGTCCACCCTAAGCGTGGAAGGGTATACTCAGATGTGAGTCCCTTGCTCATTGCACCATCAGGATTCAAGCAAGCCGGGCCGAAGACGCCTGAAATGGCAGAAACCGGTCCCCGGAAGCTTGTTTCCTTCCCAGTGTAAGAATTGGCTTTTGTAGTCTGGTCTGCCCTGTTCCCATGATGCACTGGGCCAGGGACAGACTAATTTGCATACAGCCAGGTTCTGCAACTGGGATGGTGCAATGATCTAAAAAACAGTGTTGGATCTAGCCCTGATCTCTTGACTGGGTTAGAGTACTCTGCTTAATTCAGAGACTCTGTCCATCACCACCCCTTGTTGTAAATTATTTTGTCCACCCTAAGCGTGGAAGGGTATACTCAGATGTGAGTCCCTTGCTCATTGCACCATCAGGATTCAAGCAAGCCGGGCCGAAGACGCCTGAAATGGCAGAAACCGGTCCCCGGAAGCTTGTTTCCTTCCCAGTGTAAGAATTGGCTTTTGTAGTCTGGTCTGCCCTGTTCCCATGATGCACTGGGCCAGGGACAGACTAATTTGCATACAGCCAGGTTCTGAAACTGGGATGGTGCAATGAGCTAAAAAACGGTGTTGGATCTAGCCCTGATCTCTTGACTGGGTTAGAGTACTCTGCTTAATTCAGAGACTCTGTCCATCACCACCCCTTGTTGTAAATTATTTTGTCCACCCTAAGCGTGGAAGGGTATACTCAGATGTGAGTCCCTTGCTCATTGCACCATCAGGATTCAAGCAAGCCGGGCCGAAGACGCCTGAAATGGCAGAAACCGGTCCCCGGAAGCTTGTTTCCTTCCCAGTGTAAGAATTGGCTTTTGTAGTCTGGTCTGCCCTGTTCCCATGATGCACTGGGCCAGGGACAGACTAATTTGCATACAGCCAGGTTCTGAAACTGGGATGGTGCAATGAGCTAAAAAACGGTGTTGGATCTAGCCCTGATCTCTTGACTGGGTTAGAGTACTCTGCTTAATTCAGAGACTCTGTCCATCACCACCCCTTGTTGTAAATTATTTTGTCCACCCTAAGCGTGGAAGGGTATACTCAGATGTGAGTCCCTTGCTCATTGCACCATCAGGATTCAAGCAAGCCGGGCCGAAGACGCCTGAAATGGCAGAAACCGGTCCCTGGAAGCTTGTTCCTTCCCAGTGTAAGAATTGGCTTTTGTAGTCTGGTCTGCCCTGTTCCCATGATGCACTGGGCCAGGGACAGACTAATTTGCATACAGCCAGGTTCTGAAACTGGGATGGTGCAATGAGCTAAAAAACGGTGTTGGATCTAGCCCTGATCTCTTGACTGGGTTAGAGTACTCTGCTTAATTCAGAGACTCTGTCCATCACCACCCCTTGTTGTAAATTATTTTGTCCACCCTAAGCGTGGAAGGGTATACTCAGATGTGAGTCCCTTGCTCATTGCACCATCAGGATTCAAGCAAGCCGGGCCGAAGACGCCTGAAATGGCAGAAACTGGTCCCCGGAAGCTTGTTTCCTTCCCAGTGTAAGAATTGGCTTTTGTAGTCTGGTCTGCCCTGTTCCCATGATGCACTGGGCCAGGGACAGACTAATTTGCATACAGCCAGGTTCTGAAACTGGGATGGTGCAATGGGCTAAAAAACGGTGTTGGATCTAGCCCTGATCTCTTGACTGGGTTAGAGTACTCTGCTTAATTCAGAGACTCTGTCCATCACCACCCCTTGTTGTAAATTATTTTGTCCACCCTAAGCGTGGAAGGGTATACTCAGATGTGAGTCCCTTGCTCATTGCACCATCAGGATTCAAGCAAGCCGGGCCGAAGACGCCTGAAATGGCAGAAACCGGTCCCCGGAAGCTTGTTTCCTTCCCAGTGTAAGAATTGGCTTTTGTAGTCTGGTCTGCCCTGTTCCCATGATGGACTGGGCCAGGGACAGACTAATTTGCATACAGCCAGGTTCTGAAACTGGGATGGTGCAATGAGCTAAAAAACGGTGTTGGATCTAGCCCTGATCTCTTGACTGGGTTAGAGTACTCTGCTTAATTCAGAGACTCTGTCCATCACCACCCCTTGTTGTAAATTATTTTGTCCACCCTAAGCGTGGAAGGGTATACTCAGATGTGAGTCCCTTGCTCATTGCACCATCAGGATTCAAGCAAGCCGGGCCGAAGACGCCTGAAATGGCAGAAACCGGTCCTCGGAAGCTTGTTTCCTTCCCAGTGTAAGAATTGGCTTTTGTAGTCTGGTCTGCCCTGTTCCCATGATGCACTGGGCCAGGGACAGACTAATTTGCATACAGCCAGGTTCTGAAACTGGGATGGTGCAATGAGCTAAAAAACGGTGTTGGATCTAGCCCTGATCTCTTGACTGGGTTAGAGTACTCTGCTTAATTCAGAGACTCTGTCCATCACCACCCCTTGTTGTAAAGTATCAGTGGCCTTAATCCTTGCCCGCCTTGACTATTGCAATGGCTTGATGGCAGGAGCAAAAAAGGCTACGCTAAAAAAACTCCAGAGCGTGCAATACGCTGCAGCTAGACTGGTATTAAAATTACAGAGGAAATCCTCAGCATCGTCCGCCCTGAAGACCCTTCATTGGCTGCCTCTGCACAAGAGAATATTGTTTAAAATCCTCGTGATAGCTTTTCATGCATTTAACGGCACAGGCCCTAGGTATCTTACCAGACAATATATTCATTATAACCCCGCTAGGACGCTACGATCCTAAGATGGGAACCTGATACATCTGCCCAAATTTAGTTATAAAACCAAGGGGGGTAAGACCCTAGCCTTTCTGTCCTCTAAAGCCTGGAATGCAATGCCCAAGAACCTCAGACACTTACATCAGGAAAGCCTGTTCCGGAAGCAATTGAAGACCTGGATCTTTAATTTGCCAGCTGATTATGCAATGGCCACCATCTAGCCTCCCAATTGTATAGCACACTGTTTCTGTCAGTGCCAGGATGCTCCTTTCGGAATGATAGTTGCGCTTTATAAATACACAATACAATACAATGCAATACAACACTCATAATGACCTTTGTTGCACTCACACACTGAGGTATCTTTTACTTATCTTGTTCTTTATCACATAAAGAACGGGCCAATTTCCACCCTTTCTTGCAGTAACTCGGGAGTGTTCATCACCTTTACTGAAGTCAATGTGGATGAAGTGAGCAGATGTGACTTGAAGAAAGCGTACTTTCTCTGAATCCCTCCAGGGGTTTAGCAAAGATGGGTTAGTCTAAACTCCCATACCTGTAACCTTGTGCCTTATGACTGGCTGAGGTAATTCCTTGTACAGTGCCAAATGTTCTCACCCAATGTCCTGTCTTATCTACTAGAGATGGTAGCCTTATTAAGTCTTAGCCTGCACTATGTCTAGTCACTTACCGCCTCTAGAGGTTGGGGTGGGAATGCGGCAAACTCCTCTTCGTCTCTTGCATCTTATTACTAGGAGTGATGCCTCAAGGATCAGATTACTGCAGGGAATCTGCTCACCTATTACTGAACACTAGCCAGGTGTTAGACCACCTAGCCTTGGGGTACAAAAGGTTCCTTTCCATTCTCCAGAAGAGAGCACACATGTTCAGGTTTTCACGCTAAGGGAATCTAATTTCTCCTTGGTCTCTTTGACAGTGTGACAGGGCTGTCTTGCTGACAGGTTACCTAAAGCCCATGGAATGCTAGTATGATTGAAATCATCTTGAACCTGCATTCGTTGATTAGTGTCTCAGGAAGATGCACTGTCTATAGGTCGACATAAAATCACACCTCAGCTGGAAATTTCAATTGACAGCCTCAGGCCAGTCCAGGACTAAGTAGGTAAAACACTTTGGAATTATCATGAACTACAAGCTGTTCATGAATGGCCAAGTGGATAAGCTTTCCAGATCAAGCTTTCTTGTCCTGAAAAACACTGCAAATCATCTTTGAACACCAAGGATTCTTCCACAAGGACCAAGTAATAATGTCTTTTGTCCTTAAAACTAACTAGAATATGTTAATGGTTCATATTATGGCTCACATTTGTCAGCCATAAGAATATTAGAGAGGATTCAGAACTCTGCTGCTGAACTCCTCCTACATGTAAAGCCTCAGGCCCATATCTCCCCTGTCTTGAAGGTCCTCCACTGGTTACCAGTTGCCAGAAGGTCCATCTTCAAGTTGTTTGTATCAGCCACAAGGTAATATATGGCAAAGGACCACTTTTTAGCAGGAAGAAAATCATAAAATATGTTCAACAAAAGAACCTAGGCTCTAGACTGGCACCCTGTATCAAACTTCCAACATACAAAACACATAGCGGAACATTTTTTTCTTTACAAGCAGGAAACTATGGAATTTGTGACCCCCCAAAATAAGATCCACTGAGAACCATCTCAGCTTCTGAAGACTAATCTAGAGCTGACTCTTTACTACATGATCACAAACACTCACAACAATGTACAAAAGTAGTATCAACAAGACAATAAAGCAATAAATTACAAAAATAAATATACATTTCCCCTTATGCATATACAAATCCATGTATATTTATACCGTACACATTTGTACATGTCTATGTATAGAGACATTGTATTGGGTATGTACATATTTGTAAGTATATGAATCTCTATATGTATAATGATGGTACTATCATGTATGGGCGAATACATATCTTATGAGAAATTCCCCCGTGGTCACTATTTACTTTAACATGCGATTAATCTCATCAACTTATTTCATTAGCCTTCTGTTCCATATAGGTACAACATTATATAGTAACATACCACAAGTCGGAGCCATAGAAACAACACTATGGTTTATTGAGGAACATCAGATCCCTTGCTGCAGTAATTTTATAAGGGAATGTCTTACTCTAGTGCTGAAAGAGAACTGTTTCGAATTCGGAGACCAACTATTCCTACAAACGAAGGGAGTCAGCATGGGAGCCTCTATGGCTCCATCAATAGCCAATATATACATGATTGCTTTTGAAACAAAAAACATTTTTAATGAAATGGCCCCTTTCTTCGAGTCTGTTTCCCATTGGTACCGCTACATAGATGACATCTTCTTTGTGTGGACCAATGGGGAACAGACCCTTGAGGAATTTCTCCTGTGGCTAAATGAAGCAGATGTGAACTTGAGGTTCACTGCCCACACTAACAAGAATAAGGTGGAGTTTCTTGATATTTGTATCAAGAATAATGAAGGCACCCTAAAGGTTGACTTATACACCAAACCTACCGCTAGGAATACTATGTTACACTTTAAAAGTTTCCATCCGAAATGTCAAAAAGACAGTATTCCGTTTTCCCAATTTCTCAGGGTACGGCGCAACTGCACCGATCTAAGAGATTATGACTTACAATCAGAGAAGATGAAAACTAAATTCATCCAAAGAGGGTACCCTCGTCGCCTAGTCAGAGAGGCTTACAAGAGAGCTAGGTTTTACGACAGAGATGCACTCCTGAATTCAAAACGACCGAAAAAAGCCCCGAACCTGGTTTGTATAACTAAACACTCTACCTTAGATGGGACCATTAGGCAAATTATTAATTCTAATTGGCACCTACTGAACCTGAACAATACCCAACAAAAAATGTCCAAACCTATGTATGCGCACAGGCGCAATAAAAACCTGAAGGATCAGATTGTCCGCTCCAGATTTAGTAAAAGTCCTGAAAATCCACCATTTGTGCAAAGGTCTTTTACAAATAATAATCCAATAAAAGGCACATCAAGTTGTGGCTCATGCAAGTCATGCAAGAATATCCACCTCGGAGAGACAATGACCCTGAACGATGTTGAAATAAAAGCAAAAGACCTATGGACATGTAACACACAAAATGTGGTGTATCTCATTACATGTCCTTGCTACTTAGGATATGTTGGCGAGACAGGAAGAGCAATAAAAACTAGGCTGACCGAACACAGGTCAGCAATAAAAACGAAAAAAGTGACAGCACCTTTAGTTAGCCATTTCTTGGACTTCGGACATTCTCCTGAGGAAATAAAATGGCGAATCTTAGAAAAAATACAGTTGCCAAATGACAAAGGAGGGGAAAAAATTAGGAAAAAGCGAGAGCTATACTGGATTTTTACCCTTGACACATACGAACGTGGCCTTAACTTAGAATGCCCGTGGGCAAACGCTATAATATGATAAAATTACCAAATGAAAGAACAGATCCCTAGATAACCATGTGAATCAATGGACCAAAATGCAGACTTATTTCCACCTTAATAAAATGATTATTTGGTCCTCAAAACCCCTAAACTTCCTCATATAAAGGTATTAATGTTTTTAACCTAAGTAGATTAGGCACTAACCAGTGTACAAAGAGGAAAAGTGAATCTGTAGGAGTACGTTAGAAGACTTTTTATTTATCCTTCTTTTGTTTAAAAAAAACAACATAGGTGAAAAGGAAAATGCAGCTTTAAATAGGGGAGGGGTTTTAGAGAAATGATGTCACGAAGGTAGAGTATAAAAACCAATTGAATTGCGGCTAGTGAATTCCTTCGTTTTTGCCGTTACAAGCCGCCCATTGATTGGACCATTTCATGAGGGAGAAAAAGTGCCAAAGAGGTAAGCATCAAAAGAAACGGTCCCCTTGGCCCCTACTTGCTAAACGCAATAGCTTTAAAATAGCCCACAAACTGATGGAACTATGTTTTAAAATTTCCCAGGGACTCTGCCAAACATTAGAGCCCTGATAGAAGCGAGCGCTCAGCAAAACAAACTGCTGGTGTCCGCGGTTTGAAGGGGAGAAACGAAGAGACCCGTCCGACGGCAGCGGTGTCTGCAACATTTATGACTCCGAACGGTTTTTTCATCTATAAAGAGATTTTATTAAGGTATGAACACAGACTGTTTTCCCGACTCCGCGGGGCATTAACAGTAGCTTGTTTTAAAAGATAAGTCAGAATAGTTAAACATGCTTTCCTTTTTATTTTCTTCTAATAGTTCCATGTTGACGCTGTCATTTTACGCGGGGAGCTGTAATCTTTCACTGGCACTACGTGGGCTAGCTTGAAAATTAACCAGTTACTGCCCTATGGTGTGTCGCCCTGTATATTTGGAAGACTTCTTTATACGTGGTGAGAAAGACACCATTATAAGCCCAATTAATCGTATCCTAGTAAGAGCTTTATATCTCATCATAACGTTTAGTTCAAATGTTTTTATCTATAGCCAAGAGGCATTCGTTTACTTGAAGAAAACCACTGAGAGTGTGAATACAGGCTAAGTGAGATGGGAGCAGTGGATCCTTAACACTGAGGTAGGCGACTTGAGATAAAGAGAAAAATTAGGAGATTTAGATGCCGCTCTCTATTGTGCCAAGAAAATAAACAGAATTTTGATTACAAAACACAAAATTATGTCCTCTGCAGGATACACATGCCAATTTTAGAGGAAGAAAATAACGGTGCCTCACTTATTCTGTTTTTAATTGAAGAAATCTACAGACGAACCGTCTAAACAGAGTTCTATGTCAGGTAAAGACATGGGAAGTTTAACATTCTGGGAGAATAGGAATAGGTATACACAGACTTAAATGGAACATAGTGTTAGCGAGAATAGAAACATAGTATTAGTAACGTGGAATAAATATAGGATAGGATACCAGCTGCAGGCGGAGTCAAGGCTAACACTTGAATTTCTTTGAAAAATATGACTGAACCTTTATATCTCTGCAGCTGCAATATCTTTTTCTCTTATCTTGCTGCATAAACTTTTTTTCTGGGTTTCTCTCTCTTTTTCTTGATAGAAGGTTAAAAACTTGATGTTATTGAATGAAATTTGAACAGGATTTTTAAAGAATGACAACAGCGAAACAATTGTACGTTGTAGATAAAATAGAACATATCAAAATTGTAATGTTCTAGGCCTGTTCACCTTAGGTTACCTCCAGTAATAATGCATCCCTTGTACACTATGCTATGTATTAAGTAATATTCTAAATAAAATAACGAACTGCACTAGATATCTCCAGGCTAACTGAAGTGAATTAAATAACAGAAATGAAATGAATAATTGTTCTGGGGTTCGTTATCATCAATCATGAATGGACAAAATGAAACTGTAAACTGTGACACTGTTTTTAAGAAAAAAATGAGAACTAATATCATTTTGTTCTTTATAGATAAATTGGCTGAAACTATAAAAGTCCTGAGGAAGACACCACGACGTGTCGAAACGCGTTGACTCACATACAACAGCCACAGCAACAATAGATAGGACATGTATCACTGTCCTTCTAATGTTTTTTAATTTATGTTTTTTAATATAATAATATATCACTTTCTATCAACAATTCATCATAACTGTATAACTACATTGTAAAAATGTATCCCTGTTTTTATTAAAACACACTATTTTTGATATCATTATGATTGTTTGTGTTATGGTTTAAGTTCTTTATTTTTGGTAATGGTGCAGTTGAATACATAGCTAGTGTTTTGTTAGACAGATAGCCTGGGTGTTTACCTTCACACCATATAGGTACAACACCATCCACAATTTTCATTTTATCATTTTATTTATTTTTGTTTTTTCTGTAGTGTATAAAAAATATATATTTTTTCTTTTTCCTATTTTAGTACATTCCTTCCATATACATTAATAACATGATTTGTGATACAGATTGGATCAATTTATAAAAAGTACATTGTATCTTATCAAAAAAGCATTTGTAGTGTCTACCTAAGTCAAAAGTTCACATAATATAAAATACAAAACATCACCCTGCTATATACACAGCAATCACTAGTCACACTAACACAATCATACAAATTCACACTTATACTACTCTCAATCTTCTCCCACTCATAATCGAATCCTATAATTGAGGAAGCACAGTTGTTTGTGTGTAGTTAAACGCCAGGTCTACGCGCGTTTCGGTGGGATACATATTACAGAGTGTTAGTTATAGTTAGGATTCTCAGGTAGAGGAATTCCTCAAAATTATGGGCGCTAATAACTTTGCCCCTGTTAGATGAATCGCCACTAAACGTTCCAGACCAGTACCTTTTTCTTCATTGGTAGAGGATGGAACATTTTGCAGTGACTGGTCAAGGGGTTGCAAGTATATTAGGGGGTCCCAAAATGTGCTTTTCTACCAATGCATTCTTCATTGACTTTTATTTCTCACTTAGCACGAAAACGGCTGAACAGATTTACATGAAATTCAGCAGGATTAAAAAATTAGGGTGTGCAGATTATCCTTTTGGGTACTGCAAGTAAGTAGAGTAAGTTATAGGCCATTTTAATATAGTGATATTTGTTGTTGAGACATTTTGCTGAATGTCATAGAATTTCTTACAACTACCACAGTAAACAGCGAAGAAAAGTCATTTTGTGATTGACTAATGTCTGCCTTTTCAAAAGTTAAAGGCAGCCATGTATGTTAAGGGGCATTTTGGCCATGTTCTGCGTTATACCCTTAGATATAGGTAAGTATTAGGTTATTTCTTTTAAATTTGCGGAGTACTTAGAAGTACCGCAGCTCCGATATTAAAAAATAAATATGTAAAAAAATTAGAAATATTGTACTACATTGTATTTTACAAACGTAGGGCCCTTATTCACAAAAGGCAAACTCACACGGGGCAGATGCCCCGCAGTCGTGGTAGGTCCTAATATAGTTGTGGGGGAGTCTCCACACTCTGGCGAAATCGATTCTGCCCAGAGTGCAGAGACTCCCCAATGACTGTGGGGCTTACGCCACAAGTGCAGAGGCCCGTTGTGAATCAGATCAACAGTGTACTACAGTGCATTTTCTATTTTTAACATAATTTAAGTTACAATCAAATCTACAGAGTGCCGCAGCAATACCTACCAAATACTGCGCTACAAACAAAAATGGAAATAAAATGCACAGTTCTTCCTCAACTGCTGTGAAGATGCATGTAAAATTTTAAAAACATTTCTTTACATATTACCAGTTAATTGAAGAGGAAAGACTCTGTTAAAAATTGGGTTACTGGTTGAGGGGGGTGAAACCCTTCTCAAGCAACAACCGCAATCCATGTCGGAGTAAGACACAAGGAATCTCCAAATTAACCTGTGCTCAACCCCCTGGTAGCTTGGCACAGAGCAGTAAGGCTTAACATAGAGGAAATTTGTGAAGTATTTATGCAACCCTTCAAATAGTAAAACAGTGACAACACCACACAAAAGACCGCACACCAGGTTAGGTAAATAAAGCAGAATTGAATCAATAGAACAAGACCAAAATTACATAAATCCAATCTGTAGAACCAGAGTTATGAATTTTCAAAAAAGAAACTGTAAAAACCAGAAAGCGCCAGCCACGGCTTTCTGGGCATGCTGGCCCAATTAAAAATAAAAAGCTCAGGCTGAACATGATGGAGCGCAGCTCCAATATAGTCCCAGACTAGTCGCGCTGAAAGTTTACCTTTTCAACTTGTTTTCCAAGAGTCCCAATCGCATTGGAGAGGGTCGCTGGGCGCAAGGGGCGCACCGCCGGCAGTGGTCAGCGTGGTGTGAAGAACAGGCTGGGTGTCGTGGATGGGCAGGGTGGTGCTTCGCAGTGGTGGGCCCCCACAATTGGTCAATACTTGCTGTGTACAGAGACAGGCTAGCAGTGGCTCACGCTAAATTTCAGTGTGAGCTGCGTGGTCTTGCTTCAAATGGGTCCATTCACAATTGCAAAGAGCCCAAAAGCTTGAATCCAAGACATGACAGGCACCACTTACGAGTCAGGAACTTGATGCAGCTGGATCCAGGAGCTGGTTGGGAAGACTTTTAGGAGGTCAGCAGACTAACCCTTTCAGTCACTCTGGGGTCCTGGGTTCAAGATGAAGTTGCAGGTCAAATTCTGCTTCCCTAGGAAAGCACAGCAGTGCAGCAGTTTCTTTGGAGTAGCAGTCCAACAGAGTGACAGTCCTTGTAGCAGAACAGCAGTCCTTCTTCCTAGCAGAGTATAGACAGGTCCAGAAGTGTACTGAAGTGTTGGTGTCTAAGGCCCTTTTGTTATACACAGCTGTGCCTTTGAAGTGGAGAGAAGCTTCTAGCGACAAACCTTTAAAGTGCACAAATGCTCTGCCCTCCTGGCCCTGTCTCAAGACCAAATACAGGGGTATGCAGCCTTGGTGTGGAGGTAGGACACAGCCTACTCGAGTATAAGGGGGGCTGTCCCCAGCTCTTCCCTCCAATCCTGCCAGTGATGGCCTATCCCGTCAAACCAAAGCTCCCATTTTGTGTGGCTGTCTAGGAGGAATATGCAAAGCCCAACAGTCAGCTACACCTCGTTATGTGACTAGAGACAGACTGCAGCCACCAAATGTCTAAGGCAACAAAATGCCAACTCTCTAAAAGTGGCATTTTAGGGGTTGCAATTTAAAATACAACTCTACCATAAGTTAAGATTTTAAATCAGAATTCCAGAGGCACCAAAAATGAACTGATTATCTCTTCACCATTTGGAAATTACACTTATAAGATGTAATAAGGCAACCCCAATGTTATCCTATGAGAGAGCTAGGCCTTGCAATAGTTAATAACAGGTTGAAGAGTTTTTAACTACCAGGACATGTAAAACTTAAAAGTGCATGTCCTACTTTTTAAATACATTGCACCCTGCTTTCTGGGCCTGTGCAGGGCCTGCCCCAGTATACCATATGTAATTAAAATGAAGGTTTGGGCCTGGCAAAAAGGTACTTTGCCAGGTTGAAATTGCAGTTTAAACTGCACACACAGGCTCTGCAATGCCACCTAAGACATGTTTAAAGGGCTACTTAAATGGGCGCCACAATCAGTGCTGCAGACCCACTAGTAGCATTTAATAAACATTTGGGTATAAGCCAATCTTACCATGCTTTGAGCAAAGAGAACATGCACTTTAGCCCAGGTTAGCAGTGGTAAAGTGTGCAGAGTCCTCAGGCCAAAAAAAACAAATTCAGCAAAATGTGGAAGGCAAGGTTTGGGGATGATCCTGTATAAAGTCGAAGAGACACTAACCCAGAACGCGGCAAAATGAAGAATGCAGCCATAATGTACTGAAAAAGAGATGGCTGCCTTTTGCGATTGGTAAATACAGCCATTAGTCAATCACATACTGCCTTCTCTTCTGCATGTATCACGGTATACCACAAAGTTACCACGGTATACCATTGAACAATGTATAACTATGAGAAATGGGGTTCTGGTTGGCTAGGGTTTGAACCTCAGAGTTACACACCCAAGATAGCCCCTGCTCACCCCTTCGGTAGCTTGGCCAGAGCAATCAGGCTTATCCCAGAGGTCATGTTTAAAGTGCTTGCACAATACACACACACCAGTGACACAATTAATATACCACAAAAGAGACTCCACACAACAGTATATAAAACTAGACTGTATTTTATATAAAACATAGAACAAAACCACATAAACCAATAATCACATTGCCGACTATGCATTGTCAAAACATCAGAGTTAGTGCAATAAGATAAAGACTTATATGTTGCACACGTCATGAAAACACCATCACTGCACAAACAAATGTGAATCCTGAAATAATTCTCGTTATCCTGACAAGGCAAGGTAAAAATGACACATATCATAACATCAGGGCAAGAAATGCAACAGTTAGCTTAGGAATAAAAAAACATAGAACTAATTCAGTATTGCACAATATGCTCTGCATATTATGCAAGACTGAATTAGTACTCGGTATCCTGTCAGTATAAGGCATAAAGAACGATATACCTAACAACATCAGGGCATAAAATACAGCAGTTTGAATAAGGCACAGGGATCACTCCACTCCTCTCACCATAAACACCAATGCCACAATGCCTCTGTGCACCTCTTACACATTATACGGTAAATATATCCCACAATGGAGGGCACAGGAGCAACTGCACACCTACAGGAGGTAATAATAATTACCTAATGTGGTAATTACTGTGTTCCGCATCAATGAAACAGGGACTCCCATTAAGACTCCCATCAAGGACTCACCCGTCATGTATCCGCAAGAGCCAGCACCCTCAAATATGTGCCAAATATGTTGCAAAAGTGGGGGAGGAACACTTCAGGGCAGTGTGGGAGACTTTGCTCAGTCCCCACGCTCATCACACACTGCAGCTGCACCAGGAAATAGATACAGTGCTCCTCTTAAGTGGTTTATGGCTTCGCCTGCCGAAATGCCGCTGGGGAAGAAACAGGGTGTTGCGCCGACTCATGCGGGGCTCACAAGGCCGATCCTGACCTCCAACAGCAAGTGCATGGCAGTGGATCCCTTCAGGGTTGTCGGCGGTGTACCTGGTTGCCCAGCAACGATCTGACGGGGCAGTCCCAGAGCTAGTTTTCACAGACACAAAGCGCTTACCACGCCCTGCCTTTCAGGCTGGAGGTAAGGGAAAGCGATTCACTTGTGCTGTGCTCGGGTGAATATGGAGCGTTCCACCACGCGCTCGGGGCAACGAAGGAAAAACACAAAGCGCACCCCATACACTGAATGAGAGTTAAGGCTGCTAGCAAGCGCTAGGAGCCATTTTCATGGCGGCAAGGAGCCATAAACAACGCTCCCCACCTGCTGCCTCCTTTTACAGGCACAGGACTGGCCACCAAGCTCTGGAAGATCACTGGGGGAACAAAAGCAGGACTACAGGCAGCAGGCCAGTACACAGAGTCTGTGTAGGCAAAGAGGCCGTCCGTCTTGCAGCCTAGCAGGCCACAGGTCAGCACAACAAACAAGGGAGTCCAATGGAGGTTCTTTCTGGCAGCATAACCATTCCTTCTTGCAAAGCGCAGGCTGTAGAACCAGCAGCGTCTGGTTACAAGTCCCATGCAGTCTAAAATCATGGGGTCAGTACCCCTGTACTTATACTCAAGCTGTCTTTGATGTGGAGGTAACTTCAAAACAAACGTACAAGTGCACAACACCCCAATTCTACCCACAGCTCTGGCTCCAGACATCAGTAGGGGATAAACAAGCCCATTCTTTGAGGGCAGTACACAGCCTATACAGATGTAAGTGTCCCCCTCCTCCCTTTCTCCCAGCCCAGGAAGACCATTCAGTATGCCAATAAATGCAGATGCAATCCTGTTACACCCAACCCTTCCTGTGTGATGGCTGCCTAGAAAGTATGCATAAAGCCTAGCTATCACTCTGCCCTAGACTTGGATTGGAGTCAGGCTTCAAAGCCCAAGGGGTCAGATAAATAACCGTTTTTTGCAGTCGCAAATGGGAATTCTGCCCATTTGAGACCTTAAAATAGGTCTGGTCCCATGTACAAACCCTATTTTGCGAGTCTGTAACCTATTACTGACTCTCAAAATAGGGTCTGAGACTCGCTATTAGGAACGGGCATGCCAAGGGTGTCCTTTCTTAAAAGCGAGTCCCAATGGTATGTACCATTGTTTGCGACCGCAATTGCAGTTGCAAAACACTCGTAATTTACCACCTACTTCAAGTAGGTGGTAAGCCACTCGCAAATGGGACCGGGTCCCCAGGGCACCATTCCCATTTGTGACTGGCATTCTAAATATTTTTTAAGAGTAGGCAATGGTCCCAAGGACCACTGCCTATTCTTAATAAATAAAACAGTTTCTTTTTTTAAATGCATCCTGTTTTCCTTTAAGGAAAATGGACTGCATTTAAAAGAAACAAACGCTTTATTTAAAAAGCAGTCACAGACAGAGCACATATTCTTTAGCATTGATTAGCAGTGGTACAGTGCCCAGAGCACTAAAGCCAATCAAAACAGTGTGAGAAGTTAGCCTGGTATATGATGTCCACTATTCTAGTATGGAACCTTGCACCAGCCTAATCGACCCTTATTAATGGTGGTTGTAAAGTCAACCTTATAGACAAGCTATCCTAGTGGTAGCATGGACCAGCAGTCTTAGGCTAAGACTTTAGAGAGCATGTGAAGCAAGCTGTTTTACCAATTAAAAACCCTTAAATACCAAATGAAAGGACACCACACAAGGTATATATCAAATATATATGTATTTATTTCTAACACAACCCCTCTGCACTCTTTATGAGGTCAGAGGTCAAAGTGCATCACAAGTTACTCAATTAGCATAAGATAAGTTGCACAAATACAGTTATGCCCTAGGGGCCTCACAAACCATATACTAAGGAAGTGGTATAAAAGGAAGTGGTATATGAACCACGTGAGAGTTAGACAGCAGGCCTAGGGCCTGTAGAATCACTGGGACTACACTAAACAACCAAAGGTTTGGAAGTAGGAGGCCCACGGGAGATGCGTGCAGTGTCTAAACCCAGTCGCGAGTAACCATTGACGTATAATGGGAAACAAAGAAGTTACAAAGTTACTGTTTAAGGACACTTCCGGATGGACTAAGATGAAACCATTTTAAACTAGGACACTTCGAGAGTCAAGACCCACGGGTGCACCGGAGTACTCGTGTTACCTCACCCAGGGAAGCCAGGTGCATAGGTGTCTTTTCGTGTCGGGTTTCGTCATCATTTTCTATGGAGATCTGCAAAGAAGTGCTGCTGGCGACCAGAGGAAAAGTGTACGGTTGGATCCAAGGATGGATCGACGATGTGAAGAACCTGAAAGCAGAGGGGACAGAGTCTGCGTCACTAGCCAGTGACCAGGAAGGAACCAGGTAATGTTACGTGCTTGGAGGTGAAGAAGGTGAGTTTGTGTCTTCAGCCACGAGGTCCAGGAGGCAACAACTATGACCAGGCGCTGGATTCGAGCTGTCCCTCAAAGGATCTAGTTGATTGCAGTGTCGGTATCCGGATTGGACCCAACAAGCCTTGGCAACTGCAACCCACGCAGGATGTTAAGATTGGCTCTGTTGCAGACCATCAAGGTCTGTGGTGCTTCTCCTTTGAAGGGAAGCTGGAGCAAGCCTCGAGTAATCAGGAAAGCAGTTTAGTTCAAAAGAAAAGTCTTCAGGGGGCTCACTAGCCACAGGCAAGGAACCAGGAACACACATCAAGCTGAAATGCAAGAGCAGGCCCCACGTAGCACTCTTGGAGTTTGGAGGGCTGAGTTTCAATGCAAATGGTGCTCGGGTCTGGGGCTTCTCGTACGCCAATGCACAACTGCAAGGGTACCTCGGTAGTTGAGCAGTTAGCAAAATGCAGGATGTCCAGGGTGTCCGGTCCCACATCTCTCGTGTCCGCCACGGGTCTCAGCTTTGCTGTGGATGTGGGTCAGAGTTAGAAAAGTCTGAGAGTCCAGTTCCTGTGTCGCTGAGTCCTCGGGTTCTGGCGGGAGCATCGAAAAAGCAGACCGGCAAGTTACTGGTGGTGCCTGTTTGCACAGGGTGGTCACTCCTTGACCACAAGGGAGATGTCTTCCGTCTTCTAGTCAGAATAGAATGTCGAAGGTCCAAGAGTTATGTATCAAAGTTTCTTTCCAGGATAATCTAAAGTCTTGGGGACACAGCTCCTATACATATACTAAGCTAAGGGGCTGGATTACCTGCCTAGGTCCCTCCTATGGGTGGACCTGAGAAGGGGGTGGTTACACCCCTTTCCCTTTGTCCAGTTTCGCGCCAGAGCTGGGGCTAGAGTGCTCCAGCAACTGGTTTGAACCGGGCTATGCATGGAGCATCTTGTGTGCCCCAGGCAGTTTCTAGATGCATTCACTGAATGCAGCCCTCCCTGCCCCAATACACATAACCCCTGTCTGGGCTGGTGCTGGCACTTCCCTGGACAGGAAACCTATTGTCCAGCCCACCCTTGTTGGAGTTTCCCCCAGCGCCGGGTGGTCAGACTCATGTCTGTGGCGGCAGCATCCATTTTGTGATGCTGAGGCTCTGTTTAACTTTAACCGGGTAAAGCAGTAACATACATGTCTTTTCCCTCTAGAAGGGTGGAATGCTACCCCGCCGCCAGAATTGGTGGGGTGGGAGGTAGTATTCCAAAGTGTTTGACACCTTACACACCATGTTTTGATAAAGCCAAATCAAAGTTAGCATTAACCGCGAGGATTATAATGCACTTAAGAGTATATGGTATGGCTTTTGGAAGAATTTAATGTTGAAGCAAAAATGGCTGATTTTTGACAAAAGAGATTACACCCCCTCGTTACGTCATGCTTCATAAAGGTGAAAAATGGTCCATTTTCAAATGTTTTATTTTTGAACGTCAGTTCACATTTGTTGGTGGATCATCAGTTTTAGAGCTAAAATTAGCATGCCACTCCATGCTAATCCACTCTACCCCACTCCACAGTAAGTCATTACACTCTATGCCACTCTATTATATGGCACTCCAGTCTAAGCTACAAAACTGTACGCCCCTCCATTCTACACTACTCCACTGCATGCAATTCCAACGTACGCAACTCAACTCTACAACACTACACTCTGTGCTACTTCACTCTATGCCACTGCACTGTAAGCTATTCCACTGTACATCACTCCACTCTATAGCACTCTACTTTACGCCACTCCACTATATGCCACTCCAATGTATGACAATTCACTGTACGCTATTACGCGGTACACCACTCTATTCTATGCCACTCTAAGCTACAACACTCCACATCTACGCCACTCCACTTTACGCTACTACACTATCTCACTGTATGGCATTCCACTCTACACCACTCTCCTTTACTCAATATCACTATATGCCACCCCACTTTACATCACTGCACTCTACTCCAGTACAATCAATGTTATTCTACTCTACAGCACTCCCCTCTATGCCTCTCCACTCTACAGCACTTCACTTTACCCTACTCCATAGTAAGTACGCTATTACACGGTATGCCACTACAGTCTACCCCACTACACTTTAATCTGCTCCCCTCTACAACACTGCGCTCTACAGTATTCCACTCTACATCACTTCAGTGTTTGTCACTCTAATCTATGCTACGCCAATCTACGCTATTCCACTATATGCCGCTACACTGAACCTCACTCCGCTCTGTGCCACTCCACTGTATGCTACTCCTATGCTCGCCACTCCACTTTATGCTATTCCTCTCTATGCCTTACACTACTTCAGTGTACGCTATTCCACTGTACACCACTCCACACGGGGGCCCGATTCACAGAACTAACTTAAGACAAAATCCTAAACTTACTACTTTTGGTATTCACAGAAGGCATTTAGTAATAGTAAAGTTAGGATTTTGTCTTAAGTTTGACTTAAGACAAACTTACGACGAACTTAAGACAGACTTAAGACAAACTTGAGACAGACTAAGACAGACTTAAGACAAACTTAAGACAGACTTAAGTTAGGATTTTGTCTTAAATTTGTCTTAAGTTTGTCTTAAGTCTGTCTTAAGTCTGTCTTAAGTTTGTCTTAAGTCTGTCTATAGTCTGTCTTAAGTTTGTCTTAAGTCAAACAAGACAAAATCCTAACTTTACTACTACTAAATGCCTTCTGTGAATACCAAAAGTAGTAAGTTTAGGATTTTGTCTTAAGTTAGTTTTGTGAATCGGCCCCACAGCCACTCCACTTTATGGCACTCTACGGTGCTCTATTCCTCTATACCTCACTCTACTCTACGCCAGTCCACTCTACACCATTCCACTTAACTCTTTTCCACTGTACCTCACTCCACTCTACCACACTCCACTCCATACCATTGCACTGTACACCACCACACTTTACCCTATTCCACTCTATGCCGATCCACTCTATGACACTCCAGTCTAGGTCACTTCACTGAACACCAATCCACTCTACACTATTTCACTGTATGCAATTCCACTGTTTGATACTCCACTCTTTGCCTTCCACTCTATGCCACTCTACTCTACACAACTCTACTATATATCACTCTATTATATGCTATTCCATTGTACGCCACTCAACTCAAGCCACTCTACTATACCCACTCCACTCTACACAACTCCACTCTATGAAACTCCACTGTAAATCACTCCACTCTATGCCACTACAGAGTATGCCACTCCACTATACTCTATTCCACTCCACTGTAAGCTATTCAATTGTATGCCACTACACCTTACCACACTCCATTGTAGGCCACTCCCACTCTATGCCAGTACACTGTACGCTACTCCACTGCACGTTATTACTCCACTCTATGCCACTCAACTCTTCGCCACGCCAGTGTATGCTATTCCACTCTACAATACTCCACTGTATGCTTTTCCATTCTACACCACTCCTTTGTTTGCAACTACACTCTACACCACTCCATTGCACCCCACTCCACTTTGCGACACTCCAGTGTATACTATTCCACTGTATGCCACTCTACTCTAAAATATTCCAATCTATGCCACTCCACGCTTTGCCACTCCAGTGTACACCACTCACTCTATGCTACATCTCTCTACTTCTCTCTATGCTACCTCACTGTAAATTTTCAGTGTTTGCCACTCGACTATACACTATTCCACTGTATCCCACTCCAGTCTACGCCACTCCGTGTATGTCACTCAACTGTATGCTATTCCACTGTATATCACTCCACTCTACCTCACTTTACTTTATATTACTTCACTCTATGCCACTCCACGCCCCTCCTCTGTGTGCCACTCCACTGTACGCTATTCAACTGTACACTACTGCACTCCAATCTATGCCACACTGGTCAATAGCATTCCAGTGAATGCTATTGCACTGTACGCCACTCCACGGAAGGACACAGTACACTATGATATTCCACTGTACGTAACTACATTCTTTCCCGCTCGATGCTTTTCCACTCTATGCCACTCCACTATACGCTACGCCATTCTACACCACTTCACTCTACTCAACTCCAACCGTGCTCCGCTCAACAACGCTACACTCCACTCAACAACAGTCTGCACCCCTCCAGTGTACCACACTATATTCCACTGTATAGCACACTAATGTACATTAATGTACTCCTATCAGTTCCCGTGTACAGCACTTTATTTTACTCCATAGCATTTTATAACACTCTACCCCACTCTAGAACACTTCATGCAACACTTTCTGTGCTAATCTGCCCCCAGGTAATATCTACTCTGGGAGACACTACACCACTGTTCTCAACTGAACTCTACTACTGTACTCTGCGCTACACTATTGTGCGCTACTGAAATGAAATGAAATGAAATTTGATTTATAAAGCGCATGGCTGCCCGAGAGCGTCCCAGCGCTGCAGAACAAAAAGCAACCTAAGATGGGGGCCGTTAGTTAAGGGTCGTTGGGAAAGAGAAAAGTTTTGAGAAGATTCCGAAACTTCCAGTAATTGGGTTCAGTTCGGATCGTCACAGGGAGGGCATTCCACTGTGTTGCCGCATTAACCGAGAAACGACGCCCCCCCGAGCGCGCCTTCCTCACTCTGGGAACAATGGCCAAATTTACCCGGTCAGAGCGTAAAGTCCGAAAGGACTTGTACGGGCGGACCAAACTCCTCAAGATGGGGGTCCCTTATCCTGAAGAGACTTGTGTGTTATACAGAGAGATTTTAATTTTATTCTTTCTCGTATCGGCAGCCAGTGAAGAGATCTTAATGCTGGCTTAGCCGAGGCTCTTAATGAGGAGCTAGTCAGCAGCCTAGCTGCTGAATTCTGGACACGCTGGAGGGTGTTGATGGTTGCTTCGGGTGCCGCCAGAAACAGGGCATTGCTGTAGTCCAGTCTAAATATTATTAGACCCTGGATTAACAGCTTCCTGGACTGGAAAGGCAAAAGTGGAAGAACCTTTCGTACAGACCGAAGTAACCCATAGCATATGCCTGCTGTTTTCTTTGCTTGCGTCTTAAAGGTAAGGTCCCGCTCAAACCAGACCCCTAAACGTTTGATTTCATCTTTAGGGGCGGGAGCATCACCCAGGCAGGGAGGCCAGATGGACTTGGGCAGCGCTGTTAGTTGGTGGCCCAGGAGCATGATCTCTGTTTTGGCTCCATTTAGTTTGAGCCAAGAACTGGACATCCAGGAATAGATTCCCGAAAGGCATGCAAAAAGATTTTCCGAGCACCTCTCGTGTTGGGATAACGAGACGACTAGTTGGGTGTCTTCAGCATAGGTGACTATTTTTATCCCAAAGGGATTAACCACCTCCTCCAGTGGGGACATATAAACGTTGAAAAGGGTGGGGCTCAATGAAGAGCACTGAGGTACTCCACACTGGAGGGGGATGGATTTCAAGGTTGCACTGCCTTCACAGATCTGGAAAGATCGAAAGCTCAGAAAAGATGAAAGCCATTGTAACGCCATGCCAGAGATTCCCAATCCCGCAAGTCGCTGGATTAGGATGCCATGGTCCACCGTATCAAAAGCTGCACTAAGAGCCAGGAGGATCGCGGTTGCAAACCCCCCTGAATCTAAGATGCATCTTGCCTCTTCCGCCACCGCTATCAGGGAGGATTCAGTCCTCTGACCCGGGCGAAAGCCCGTTTGTGAGTTACGCAGCAGCATGTTGTTTTCCAAAAAGGAGGAAAGCTGCTGGTTAACCACTCTCTCCGCGATTTTACTAAGCCCAGGTAATAGCGATATTGGGCGAAAGTTTCCCAAATCTGTGGGATCAAGGCCTGGCTTTTTAAGAAGAGCCTTCACCCTAGCTTGCTTCCAGCTGGGGGGGACAGCACCACGGGTAAGAGAGGCATTTATAAGCTCCGTAGCTACGGGGCAATGGTGTCTGAGATAAGTTTGAGAATGTGCATAGGCGCGGGGTCAGACGGGGAGCCGCTTTTCAGAGAAGACAAAGTTTTACAAAAATCTTCTCTAGTTAAGGGGGAAAAGGAGTCCAGCAATGGGCCAGGTGTACGGGCACAGTGGTCGGCAAAGTCAGGAGTTGAACCACTATGCGGAAGACTGTCTAAAAATGTTTGAATTTTCGTCTAAAAAAAGTCAGCTAGTTGATTGCATCTTGCTTCTGAGTTCTCCTGCCTAATTGAGGAGGAGGGGACTTTCAGCAGTTCTTTTACTGTTTTAAAGGTTTCCCTAGATGAGTTAGAGGCGGTTTTAATTCTCTCCTCCAGGAAGGCTGACTGGGCTGTTTACGGGCGGTTTTATAAAGCCTCATAGCAGAATGGTATGCTGCCTTATTGTTGGCCGACCAGTCTTTTTGCCATGTGCGTTCTAGTTTTTTGCACTTTTTCCTCATATTTCTAAGTTCCGTCCTATACCATGGTGTTTTGAAGGCACTGCTCTTCTTGGTTATACTTTTCCTAGGCAGTACCACATCTAGAGAATTGTTCAGCCAACTCCGAAAATTGATATCCGCCACTAGTGGGTCCGGTTCTGGCATGGGTACTGTTTGTTCAAGTGTCCGGATAAAGTTCTCAAGGGGTAGCTTAGACCAAGCTCTCTCTAATGTACCAGATAGTGTGGCATATGGTGTGTCAGTGCAAGTTTTCCATGCGAATGGAACCAAAAAATGATCGGACCATGGAAGAGGGAGAGGGAGGCTGGAATCCAGCTGAATAATATTGGTAAATATTGGATCCAATAAATGTCCTTTAGTGTGAGTAGCCTCCTTATTTATAAGGTTAAGCTCGAAAGATTTAAAATCAAGCCTGAGATCAGCTGCCACCTTGTCATCAGGATCATTGAAATGTAAGTTGAGATCTCCTAGTATCATAAAATTAGATGAAGACGCGGCTGCGGCTATAGTGGTATCTAAAAGAGATTCTTTGAATTGTTTTATACAGCCCGGGGGACGATAAATAAGGAGACCTGACAGAGAGTAGTAAGGGGTGATTTGGATAATAAAATGACTACTTTCTGAGTCAGCTATACAACTGTCCTCTATCCTACATGTAAACCTATCTTTATAGATTATGGCCAGGCCACCTCCCTTCCCATGCGCCCTATGTTGGCACTGAATAAGGAAGCCAGTCGGAAGGGCGCTAACAATATCAAACTCTGAGTTGGGGGATAGCCATGTCTCAGTTAGAAACAATATATCAAGGTTCCTCTCCTGGGGCATAAGGTTAATCTCAATCGCTTGCTTTAGTAGTGATCTACAATTAAGGAGTGCCATACTAAGAGGACTCTGGGCCTTGTCATCAGTTCTATTTGCCTGGGTAATTTTAGGACAGGACTGGCATTGTCTGAATTGACTATCGGATCTCTCCCGTTGACCACACTGAGGTCCTACCTTTTGCCTTAGCTGAAGAAGCTCGTCCCTGGAGTATTTCCTGCGAACCTTTGAGGTGGAAAAGGGCAGAGTATTAGGCCCATGGACCGGTCTGGCACGGACGGGCGCAGATGGGCTAGCCTCTGGCGTGCCATCGGCGCGCCCGCCCGCTGCGCGTACAGGAAATGACGTTCAATTTGTAGTGTCTGTGCCGACAATCGCCCGGACACTAGTGCGCTGACCTGCTTTGATTCTCCTAAGATGGCGCCCAAAGTCTGCTCCCGTGGGGTGGCTGCAAGCTGACAGAGCCCTAAATCGGCCCTCGATTACCACCGGAGCAGTGAAGGGGACCAACAGCGATCCCGATTTCGATCTGTCCGCTCTGATTTAATAAGGTCAGTAATTTTAAAATTAAAACAAAGCACCACAAAATGCGTGAATTAAAAATTACGAGCGAACTAGGAACAGGAGGAGCAAGTGAATGCGTGTATGCCCTAACTCCCGGCTTGAATGCCTCAGGAGATCTAAGTTCTTAATGCAGGCGCGTGGGCTATAGAGTCCAATTTGTAGTGTCTGTGCCGACAATCACCCGGACACTAGTGCGCTGACCTGCTTTGATTCTCCTAAGATGGCGCCCAAAGTCTGCGCCCGTGGGGTGGCGGCAAGCTGACAGAGCCCTAAATCGGCCCTCGATTACCACCAGAGCAGTGAAGGGGACCCACAGCGATCCCGATTTCGATCTGTCCACTCTGATTTAATAAGGTCAGTAATTTTAAAAATTAAAACAAAGCACCATAAAATGCATGAATTAAAAATTACTCTATGCCACTCAACTGTATGACACATCCCACTCCACTCTACCATACTGTACAACACCCCACTGTACTCTATGACACACCACTGAACAGCTCTTTAATACACCCTTTGACACTCTACTCTACTCCTCTTTCCTAACTCTACAGCACACCAGTCCCACCACTCCACTGTACTGTACAACACTTTACTCCACTGTCTACAAATCCACTGCCCTCTACTCAACTCCATGCTACTGTACTATGGAACACGCTACTGCACTCTATGCTACACCACTCTATTGAACTCCACTCCATTCTACTCTACTCTACTCTACTCTACTCTACAGCACTCCACTCTACACCACTCCACTCTACCCCACTCCACTCCACTGTACCCATCTCACCTCTATAATACTCAACTCTACACCAGTCCACTGTATGTTATTCTGCTATATGCCACTCCACTCTACTCGACTCCACTCTGTGACACTACACTCTATGACAATACACTGGATGACATTGTTCTAAGCTCCACTGTACCACCCTGTACTTAATGACACTCCACTCGATGACAGTAAACACTAAGATTTGGAACACATTTTTATTAAAAATAAAAAATCACTGAAATTTCAAGAAAAAAACTAAAGTTTAAACCTTTGGTATAGTTAGGAAACCTTTTCTTAGTCGTACTATACAAACCAAACTTAAAATACACAAACATTACAAACTCTAAAGTTATAATCATACCTCAAGTTTATAAATTACGCACGCCCTTTAACCCCTTTGCTGCCAGGCCGCCACACCTTTTTTGGGCTATTTGGGGTAGTTCCCGGTTAGGCCCCTATAATGTTTTGTCTACATAATGTGTCCATGCCAAACCTGCGTCCTTTTTTTCAACATCCTGAGATTCCAAAGTTGCCCAGGGTTTGTGGAAACCATGGAGGGGACTCAGAATTTAGCCAACCTAGAGCAAAATATTGTGTTTTTTGTGGAAAAATGGGAAGAAAGTGCTGCAGAAGAAAGCGTCTGTTTTTTCCCTGCAAATTATATCAACAAAGGGTTTGTGGTGCTAAAATACCCATCTTCCCATCTTTCAGGAACAAGCAGACTTTTGTCAACATTTTCTACATATTTTTGCCATTTTAATGGGACATAGCCTATTTTTCCTATTTTTATGCTATCAACCTCCTTCCAATGGGTATAAAACCAATAATGACCACGGAGAGCTATAGATTTCTGAAAAGTATACAAAATTCAGAATTCAGCAAGGGTTAATTGGTATAGACCCTTTAAGGCTTCCTTAAAGAAAGTAACAGTTGAAATAAACAAATATTGAAATTGAGTAAAAAAAAAAGTCATTTGTGCTTACATTTTCACCTGTAACTTCTAACTGTAGCAGATTTTTTAAAGCAATATACTTATTCGTCTGCTGCACCCTTCTGGTTGCAGGGATATATAGGGCTTGTAGGTTCACCAAGAACCCGAAGTACATAGAGTCAACAACTGAGCTGCACCTTGTAATGGTTTTTCATTGTGTATCGGGCTTCCTGCAATATTAATTGGTAAAATATAAAGAGTGAAAGACAGGGATCAAGGAAACCTATGCAATTCCAATATGAGAACAAGATATGGAGTTTAGAAGCAGTGGTGATTTGCAGATCTCTGAATGTGTGGGTACCCATACTAGCATGTGAATTAGGGGGCATTTTTCAAAATGCCTTCTTTTTTACACAGTCTTACATTTGGAAGGCAGAAATGCATAGAAAGACAATTAGTAATAACCCTTGTTCTACTGTTCTATGTTACCCTAAGTCTCCTGATAAAAATAGGTACCTCTCTTGTCTGGGAAGGACTAGTGCCCGCAGCAGGAAATGGCCCATGTGGAACCATCACATTTTTCCATTGAAATCTGACCCTTTTTTTGCAATGTGCCTAGTTGTGGATTTTGGTCCATATCTCAGCCCGCTCCTAGGGAAAACTAGCAAACCTGTACATTTTTTTAAACTAGACACCAAGGGGAATCTAGAATGGGATGACTTGTGTGACTCCCACCAGGTTCTGTTGCCCAGAATTCCTTTCCTGGCAAACCTCACAATTTATCTAAAAAACACATTATCCTCAAATTTCTGTGATGGAAAGCTCTGGATTCTGAAGGGAGGTACAAGCTTCCTTCCACCCAGCCTACACCCAATTTTCCAATAAAAATGGTACCTTACTTCTGTGGGTAGGCCTAGTGCCCACAACAGGAAATTACCCAAAACATACTATGGAGACATCAAAATGATTTATCACAAAGTGACCTGGATTTGCAGAGTCACCTCAGTTTTTAGTCCTGGGCTCAGCGGCTATCTAGGGAAACCTACTAAACCTAGATATTTCTGAAAACTAAACACCAATTTTAGCACACAAAAAAATCACATTTTCCTCACATTTCGGTATGGGAAAGTTGTGGGATCACCGGGCTGACACAAATATACTACCACCCAGCATTTCCCCAGGTCTCCAGATAAAAATGGTACCTCACTTGAGTGGGTGGAGCAAGTGCCTGTGACAGGAAAGGTCCCAAACATATTATGGAGATATCAAAATTATCTATCACAAAATAAGTGATGGCCTCCGAGCCTGGGACCAAAAACGCAGGGGCACGGTTACAAAAACAGGTTGATTTGTGATAGATGGGGACCCATATGTTTTTTGTCCCGGGCTCAGCAGCCATTTAGGAAAATGTACTAAACCAAGACATTTCTGAAAACTAGATACCTGGGGGAGTCCAAAGAGGTGTGGCTTGCATGGATCCCCCAACGTTTTCTTATCCAAAATCACCTGCAAACCACAAATTTAGCTGAAAAGGCACATTTTCCTCTTATTTTTGTGTGAGAAAGTTGTGATATCACCACAATGGCACAAATTTCCCACCACCTAGAGTTACCCTCAGTCTATCAATAAACATGATACCTCACTTGTGTGGGTGCCCAAAGCAGAGTGAGCCTAAATACTTTTGGACCCACTTTGGTTGCCCCTCAGTTTTTCATTTTATATATTTTTTGGCTGATTCTGCTTTGGGCAGCCACACAAGTGAGGTGTCATTTTTACCAGAAGGCCAAGGAGAACACTGGATGGTGGGAAATATGTGCTGATGTGGTGATTCCACAACTTTAACACACAGAAATGTGAGGAAAGTGTGACTTTTTAGCTAAAATTAAGGTTTGCAGGAGATTCTGGTTGATGAAATGCGGGGGAATCCATGATTGCCACACCACCAGCACCATCCATTCACACTGCCAGCCAATAGCCATCCACGCACACCATCATCGCCTCATAAATGTTCTGCTCCCCAATGGGGGCAGATCAAGGGCCTTTGCCTCCATCTGCCCCTCAGGGGCAGAAATACTATGGCTATTTTCGTGGGGATAGAGGTATTCTGGGCGTCCCCCAACGTCTAAGGGGCAGAAAGACTATGGCTATTTTTGTGGGGATAGAGGTATTCTGGGCAACCCCCAACGTCTAACATGCAAAAAAAATGTCCCTGGTGCTTAGTGAGCTTTCTGCCCTCCAGGGTGTGCAGATCAGGGGCTATTGTGTCGATATGCCCCCCATGGGGGGTAGAAAGACTGTGCCCATTTGTTTTTGTGTGTGGTGGGGGCATTGGCATTCTGGGAAGCCCCCATCCCTACTCAGGCTAAAGGAAAAATGCTCCCTGGTGCATAGTTGGTTCCTGCCCGGGGGCAGATTGGGGGCTATTCCCCCATATGCTCTCTGGGGGGCAGTAAACGGTGGCTGTTTTTTTGGTGAGTTGGGGCATTGGCATACTCATTCTGGGCAGCCACCACCACTGAACTACTAAAAAAATGGTCCCTCGCTTCCTAGTGGGCTTTTCGCCCACGGGGGTCGATCGGGTATGGTCGGGGCCCAGAAAGACTGGACCATTTTTTTGTTTTAGTGGGTTGATCGCATTGGCATACCCAGTCTGGGCAGACCCCACCCCTACTCTGCCTAAAAAAATACTCCCTGGTGCTTAGTGGACTTTCTGTCGCCCTGAGGGCGCAGATCGGGGGCTATTGCCCAAGACTGGCTGTTTCTTTGGGGGGTGGAAGCATTGGCATGCCCATTCTGGGCAGCCCCCACCCCTGCACTATTAAAAAAAACAGTGCCTGACTTTCTAGTAAAGCGATACAAAAGGGGATGATGGACGGAGCGTTTGAGCAAATCAAACACTCACCCCCAGTCAACTGATCTGGGTTTAATCCATCACCATTCTTTAGCCCACTCAGCCACCCCAGTTCAGACATGGCCGTATGCAAATCAGTCTGACCCTGTGCCTCATGGGAACAGTCCAGCTCGAACTGCCAAGCCATGTCTTCCCTGGACCGGAAACAAGCTTCCTCGGACTGGTTTCTGGCATTTCAGCCGTCTTCAGCCAGGCTTGCTTGAATCCAGTGGCAAAGTGAGCAAGGGACTCACGTCTGAGCATACCGTGCCAACTTATGTTTTTTGCAATTTTTGCCCCGAGTGGGCTGGGTATGCTCAGGCGTGAGTCCCAGGCTCTCCACACCACTGGAGTCAAGCTATCCAGGCTGATGAAGGCTGATAGCCAGAAACCGGTCCTTGGATGCTTGATTCCGGTCTGGGAAAGACATGGCTTGGTAGTTCGGACTGGACTGTTCCCATGAGGCACAGGGTCAGAGCTGATTTGCATATAGCCAGTGTCTAACCCAGGGTGGTGTGGAGTGCAAAAAAATGATGGATTTAGGCCCAGATCCTTGTACTGGGGTGAATGTATGACATTGTTCTACATTCTGTCCATCAACTGTGTTTTTTGCAATTTTCGCCCCGAGTGGGCTGGGTATGCTCAGACGTGAGTCCCAGGCTCTCCACACCACTGGAGTCAAGCTATCCAGGCTGATGAAGGCTGATAGCCAGAAACCGGTCCTTGGATGCTTGATTCCGGTCTGGGAAAGACATGGCTTGGTAGTTCGGACTGGACTGTTCCCATGAGGCACAGGGTCAGAGCTGATTTGCATATAGCCAGTGTCTAACCCAGGGTGGTGTGGAGTGCAAAAAAAACGATGGATTTAGGCCCTGATCCTTGTACTGGGGTGAATGTATGACATTGTTCTACATTCTGTCCATCAACTGTGTTTTTTGCAATTTTCACCCCGAGTGGGCTGGGTATGCTCAGACGTGAGTCCCAGGCTCTCCACACCACTGGAGTCAAGCTATCCAGGCTGATGAAGGCTGATAGCCAGAAACCGGTCCTTGGATGCTTGATTCCGGTCTGGGAAAGACATGGCTTGGTAGTTCGGACTGGACTGTTCCCATGAGGCACAGGGTCAGAGCTGATTTGCATATAGCCAGTGTCTAACCCAGGGTGGTGTGGAGTGCAAAAAAACGATGTATTTAGGCCCAGATCCTTGTACTGGGGTAAATGTATGACATTGTTCTACATTCTGTCCATCAACTGTGTTTTTTGCAATTTTCACCCCGAGTGGGCTCGGTATGCTCAGACGTGAGTCCCAGGCTCTCCACACCACTGGAGTCAAGCTATCCAGGCTGACGAAGGCTGATAGCCAGAAACCGGTCCTTGGTTGCTTGATTCCGGTCTGGGAAAGACATGGCTTGGTAGTTCGGACTGGACTGTTCCCATGAGGCACAGGGTCAGAGCTGATTTGCATATAGCCAGTGTCTAACCCAGGGTGGTGTGGAGTGCAAAAAAACGATGGATTTAGGCCCAGATCCTTGTACTGGGGTGAATGTATGACATTGTTCTACATTCTGTCCATCAACTGTGTTTTTTGCAATTTTCACCCCGAGTGGGCTCGGTATGCTCAGACGTGAGTCCCAGGCTCTCCAAACCACTGGAGTCAAGCTATCCAGGCTGACGAAGGCTGATAGCCAGAAACCGGTCCTTGGATGCTTGATTCCGGTCTGGGAAAGACATGGCTTGGTAGTTCGGACTGGACTGTTCCCATGAGGCACAGGGTCAGAGCTGATTTGCATATAGCCAGTGTCTAACCCAGGGTGGTGTGGAGTGCAAAAAAACGATGGATTTAGGCCCAGATCCTTGTACTGGGGTGAATGTATGACATTGTTCTACATTCTGTCCATCAACTGTGTTTTTTGACTTTCTAGTAGGCTTTCTTCCCCCATGGGGAGGGGCAGATCAGGGGCTATTGCCCCCATCGGCCCCCTGTGGTGGCAAAAAAGACAGCATTTTCCCAAAAACTTTGGATGGGGAAAAAGCCCTTGCCCAAGGGACTGCTCCCCCTTCCTGGAGTCTAGTGGTGGATCTCTGCTTGTGGAACACCCCCCTGCAGCAATCCCCAAGCATGGATCCAATAGGGAAGGGTACCATGGGCAATGGGAGTTTCACTTTCAATGTAATGACAACAGCGCCATACGCGCAACGTCATTTCATTGAAAAAAAATGCCTTGTAAAGCTGGGTAGGCTCTTCCCCAGCTCCTGAGTCCAAAAGACTGAGAAGGAAATCCCTCTGCTGTTTACAGCAGAGGGATTTTTGGGTGATGTGCCGAGGACATAACAGTTATTTCTTCGGCACACCAGTGCCACAGCCATGGACGTAACCATTACGTCCTCTGCATAGAAGGGGTTACATTAAGATAACTTGATTTATTATTTAACTTTAAACCATAAAAACTACACACAAATGTTAAATTGGAAACTTTTATCTTTAATTTATAATCTATGCAAAACCTTCAAATTATTATGCACTTCCGTACACAATGTATTCATCTCTGTACTCACACCCTATTAACTATAACTTGGCACTCTACCATGCACTGTGTTCTTACAAGAGATGTAATTTGCCATGTCATAACTATTATTACAAATACTATTCTTTTACATTGTATAAGTGATATAATATCAAAAAGGTATAAGCAGTATATGGAGAGGGCGCGGATCTGAGAGGGTGCTGCGCGTCCCCCTCCCCATATGGAAAGTGTTAGCCTCAGGGATGGGGTCCACATGGCCTTCTCAGGCTCACCTTTATTAAGAAGTTAGACTTGGGGATGGGATCCCTAAGTGCTTCTTAGAGGCTCAAAGAGGAACATTTTGACCACACTACCCTTTATTTTCAACATAACATTTATATTTTTAATATCCAATTATTTTTGCATTAATTGCTCAAACATTACTGAACAGATTCACACCAAACCAAATAAGGCACTCTTTGTGGGCCAAAATATAGTGTTCTGTGAAATTTGGTATAAATCTGTTCAGTGAGTTGGCCTGTAGCTGTGTCTGCAATTCCTATAGAAAAATGAATCGGGCAAATGCATTTTGGGATTCCCCCTTTTTTGCGGCACCCCACTTGACATATCACCTTAAAACTTTCCATGCACATTCCAGGCAAAAAGAGCACTTTAAAAAAATGTATCTTGGAGTTTCACCAAACTGTGCCAATTTCAAATATTATCAACACAAAACAATTCACAATCCTAACTATAACTACCCAGTGGTGACCGCCATATATATAATGTTAACAACACATTATCTAAAAGTCTCTGGCCACTTCCTGCAGCATTCTACGTCGGGTTTGGGCAGCCTCAACTAATACTCCAAAAAGTTCCTTCATCACAAAAAACCAAATGCAGAACTAGTTTAAGCGTTTTGTGTTGTTTATTGCCAAAGCCTCCACCAACGCGTTTTGGACTTAGCCTTTAACACAGGTCTAGAATGGTTAGTTCTCAAAGACACATAACTATCTTGTGCTTGTTATAGACAATGGACAACAGCCATAACATTCAAGTGAAAAGCCCCGAACAGAGTTGGCCATTTTAGAATGAAGTATTCTATACACAAAGTGGTTCTTGTGTCAGTTCAGATTTGAACATGATATGAACACAATCATTTACAGTTAATGACAGTTGGTTCCACCATTCTTCGTTGTGATAAATATCAGGACGAAGTAAATAAGCAAATCAAATTATTATTTTGAATTGCATTGAATTGCATTGAACATAGAGCCATCATGTGTTTACCATATAAGTGTTTGAAATTTGAGGATATTCGAAGTAGAGATATTGGTATTCTTCATAGTCCAAAGTACCCCTATCACTCCAATCGGGCAGCAAGTTGTGGAATGCTGTGACACTTTGTGAGTACACTGCTTTACTAACTGTCCGATAACATTCCTTTTCGGTTAATTGTCTTAAGGCTTCAATGTGATAGGCTTCCTTCATGAGTAAAACCACAGTCCCTCCTTAGTTTGATGGTTTGATAACCATCAAATTGTCATTTTTGAGTGTTCGTATCGCCTCCCATTGTTTTCGTCATACATTCTTATTGCTGCTGTAATAGTCCTTCTGTGCTTGACTGTGTAGATGTTCTAGTTCTTTGTTTATTGCTTGGTTAAAGCAATCAATGGCGTCATGGGGAGTACTTGGAATATATTTGGATATGGCCTTGAATGTACTTATTCCACTAATTTGCAAAATTGCTGGGTCCCCAGGATCTCCTAGACACCTTGGACTCCATCCCCGCTGTTTGTCGAAACTAATTCTTGTAGTTCCTGGAGTGGCACTTGAACTTGGAGGTCTTCTTCTGTTAGTATGTCACTGAATTTGGTGGTTTCCCATTTTAAGGGACCTGTTTTTTTAGGATTCAATGTGTACATTTTGTGAAGTTTGAGTTTTTTAATGAATTGTACGTCAGCCCTAGTGGTTGCATAGTCCAAGCTTGCGCATTGGCAGAAAGGTAGGCCTAGTCGTAAGACCTGTTGCTCTTCATGTGTCAGAGTTCTCTCTGTAAGGTTCACAATTGTTAAATCCATTGTTGTTAATACTGCTTGCCGTCCCGTTTACTCCTTTGGACTCTTTGTGGTGCCAGGGCTGGTGTATCCTATTCTGCTGCATCTTGCTTTCCTCCTACACTGTACTGTGGATGTGGCCATTGTGGTGTTCTTTGTGTCTCATGAGCTGATACTCTTGAAACAAGTATTGTCATCAGTATTGCTTGGTCCAGTCATTTCACCTGAGTATTTACCTTCTGACACATCCGTTTCCACCGGACTCCGACATATCTTTAGTGGAGGGTACATGCAAATTATTGATCTGGTTTAGTTGTCTTTTCGGGATATCGAATCTCTTTGCTAAAGTTAAGATTCAGACTTTTCATAATTACATTGGTCCCTTTCAAATTTCCTTTACATTCTTTGCTTAATTGAATCTTCATATGCTACCAATCATGTTTTGATCTGTTGGTGCAGGGTTTCACTAGTTTGTACATCCTTATCCTGTGCTGTGGTTTCTTCAGTTTGTTGTATTTCTTCCTGAAGTTTCGCCCTGCCGCTCCAGGCAGATTTGATTAGATTTTTCACCATTCCTTGTGCCGATGTTGTAGTATACTCCGCCCATTCCTGCAGGGGAAGGGGTTAGGGTGTTCATAAGAGGGAATGGTGTATATCCTGAGTCCGCTGGGTATTCTTTGCCCTTCCAAGAAACTCTGAAGAGATGTTGCCTCCTATCACTTCTTCTGGTTTTATTTTTCGTAGGTTCTTATCAGTTGTGCAAACAATTCCATCAGGATGCTAGGTGACATTTTAGTACTTGTTAGATCTCTTGATCCACTTGATGTATTAGTAGCTGTTGGTCCAAAAATATTTGCTGCTGCTGCCTGTCGCTCAGAATCGCTGTTCACTATTCACAAAAGTTGAGAGGTACCCTTACAACAGTAGGGGACAGGGTTGATTGCAGTAAATAGTAAAGATATCCACCACGTGACAAAATATGTGACAATGTTATTGTTTATTCTTGCTATACCAATGCTTATAAAAAGCACTTAAAAATGTTAAAAACACTGTTTTTTCAAATTGAAATTGAAAAAGGGGCTATAACTTTCCTAGTTAAGCCACCTGGTTCTACTCTTTGTGCGAATACATTTCATACATCAATTACCATAGGTTAAAAACTTTTTTAAACATAACAAATCACATGCAAAATATACAAATTTAAAAGCAGCACAGTCACACAAATTATTAAATGATTAAAAAAAAATATAGTTGTTGACGCGGCGTTTCGGTGGATGATGCTCAATTTAAACCACCTTCTTCACGACTATAATTTATGACAACAATCATCTATTGAAAAATACATAAAATGTAATCACTATTTTTTATATATATACAAGACATCTTCACATATGAAAAGTTCCGTTTTCATTAACACATTCATACCCCTAGACAATTTTTACACTTATTGCCCCTCATGCTATTACAGACATACTTGTGATTTACATACAGGTTACCTATATTTTGTATTGGTTATATTCTTAATCACCCTCTATCTATCTTGTGTGAGTCACTGTTTGTTTTAAATTGAGGAGATATATTCTCTATCCTCCTTATCCATACACAATTTATTCAAATACCTGATATTTGATACTGCTGCCTGGCACTCAGAATCAGTGAACATTGTTCACTTTGTCCTTGCACTCTTAGTTGATTGTTAACGTTCTAATTGTTGGCGTGTGTAAACAAAGACATGTTCTCCACCTGAAGGACTGACCCCATACCGGCTGGACTGACGCGCGAGTCAGTCCAGCCGGCATGGGTGCTCCGACTCGGTGCCGCTGAGCAACAACACCATCGGCAGTGGTCTCCTGCTTGTCGCACACTCACCATTTTTTTTTCTCCAAATAACAGTTTATTTCCCCAACAAAGACAGAAGCATTTCGGCTTCTCGCCTATTTCAATGACATTGCGTATTTTTGTTTTCCTAATAAGTTGGGCACTGTTTAGCAAATCTGCACACTTTGCTTTAAAAAATTCATCCACTTTGGGATCAAAATGGCAAGTTTCGGGCAGATCTGCAAATGAGGGCTAAAAAAGGGGTGGGTGCTCAAAAAAGTGACAGTACACATTTTAACGGCCATACAATTATGTTCTCCTCTACATGAGATTAGAACTACAAAATGAAGAGCCTCCACTTGGTTTGATGTAATCCAGTCAGCAAAGTTTTTATGAATTAGTGTTTAAGAATTGTATCAGTTTGAGCATGAAGAGGTTGTATTATAGAAATATCTTGACAATTGGAAAGGTGTAGTTTTGATTTGCCTGTAACTGTAGCACTGTTTGACAAATGTGCATGATATCTAACACATGCTTAGCATGTTTAGGTTACTCTTCATATTTTTAAGTTTGTGCAGATTCATCAAGCGGTGGCACAGTCAAAAAGGGTGGTCAAAAAGTGATGATTTGCTAATACCTGTGGCACCATTAACGAAATCCACAATGATTTGTCAGACATTTAACATGTTTAGGCGCAGGTTTGCTAAAAATTCTGCGCTGGGTTTACATCACAGTAGTGAGGCAAAATAGTGCAAAATGTTCATTAGGAACTTAGGGCCAGATGTAGGTAGCCCTTTACCGGTCGGAATCGGCCGAAAATACCGATTTTCGGCCGTTTCCGACCGGTAAAGGGCTATGGAGATGTAGGGGCACAAAAAACGGACATATTCGGTAATTTTACCGATTCGGTCAAATTACAGAATCGGTAAAATTACCGAATATGTATTTCGAGATGTAGGTAGCACTTCTAACAGTGCTACAGGGCCTTAAGAATTCGGTATTTACCATGCAATACAATTGCATGGTAAATTACGAATTCTTGTGTACATGAACATCTGTGCATGCACACCTGTGCCATGTGGCACACAGACATGCCCTAAGGGCATGTCTGTGTGCCACATGCCCAAAAGCCAGTTACAGGGGTGCAACAGGGTGTCAAAGTGACACCCTGTCCCCCTTAGCAATTCGGTATTTTTACTGATTCGGTAAATACCGAATCGGTATTTGCAATTGAATGCTATGGGCTTCAAGGCCCATAGGATTCAATAGCAAATACCGATTCGGTATTTACCGAATCGGTAAATACCGATTCTTACCGATTCGGTAAAAAATACCGAATTTTTACCTACATCTCATTTACAGATTCATAAATACCGAATCGGTAAAATTCGGTATTTATGAATCGGTAAATGAGATTTACCTACATCTGGCCCTTAGGGGCATATTTACGAGAGCCCTGCATCATTTTTGCACCATTTAAAGTGATACATTCTTGACGCACAAATCTCAATCCGATTTATGAAGCCACCCTGCGTGGCTTTGAGTGGCCTCATAAATCATGAGTAAGGCAAGGCAAATCCCTGATTTGCCAAACTCTACTCTGCAGCCGGGCAGCGTTCCATGGGTTTCCGTTGGTTTTCCTAAGCAACACCCATAAAATGATGCTGCCCCAGATTTGCCAACTCATGGAAACTAAGGGAAGTGCTAAATCCATACACCTCATCAATACAGAGGCGTAACAAGGAGATATATGTTTGTTTTTCCTCGTTTTTTTCTCCTTGTATGTGTACTGCATTCTGCAACAGACATGGAAAGAGGAAAACACCTCTTACGAATGTTTTTGTGCACGAAGGTGCCTTTTCCTGTACAAAAACAATCCTGCATGCAATAGGGATACCCTTGCACCATTCAAGGGTCCGTACACTGTGATACTAGGCTGCCGAAACGGCACCTGCGCATGGAGAAAGGACAAGAATTCTGTATTGTTTAACTACAGTGCATTCCTGCCCTTTCACTTTGGCGTAGGGCAGCACAGCAAGGTGCCAAAATATCATAAATGAGCCCCTTACTTTCCAGCGAAGAAGTTGCTGAGCCTCAGAAACTTACCTGAAAATAACAAAGTGCTGCTTTGCATTACTTTGCGTAAGGCGGACATTCTACATGTGGTTGGTCCATGGGCATGCCCATGCATCCGCCCATGGTACTTGAGGTAAAGCCTTATCTACTACTAATATTAGACAGGGTATTGTTTCCAGAAAATAATGCTTCTTTGAGTTTGCTGATAACTTGGAGAAATGCTTTTATTCCTCAAAATGTTTCCGACTTTACATGTGTGCTGCACTGTAGTGTGCACATCTAAAGTGGAAAATATTTTAAAGTTCTTCTAGCAGTAATCGTTTACACTGGACAGGTACTTTTTTAGTACAAACCCTATGCTAGACATGACGCTGACACCTTTGTATTCTGGTGTAAAGGTGTGTGCATGGTGCTACGTAGCCTGATTGTTCACCAGCGCTAGAGAGAGAGCAAGGCCGCACCGTATCTTAGTATATACAGTGCTGTCCTGCCCAATTCATCTCACACAGTGCAGCACAGCCCCTTTGTTGTTGCACTGCATGACATGTTTGTCAATCAGCATGTTATTAGGCTTCTGTGTATATGGCAGAATCGACTACCTAAAGAGGGGGCCCCTTTTAACAGAAGTACATGAATACATTTAGTTAATCTAGTTCGATATGCCATTATCAAATATTATTAACTCAATCCACTACAGAGGAAAAGCAGAGGTGCATCCATAAATGTTACTACATCTGAAGCAATTCTAAGTTCCTTGCCTCTCAAAGAAAATGTAATACACCTAGGATTCCACCGACAGCCTTTTAACGTCCAAGGGCCAGGCAGTTTTCGGTGTTCATCTAATAGGAACAAACAAACACAAAAGATATGAAGGAAAGACTGAGACCACCCACTGCTTGGGAGGCAGCAAAAAGTGCAGTTTTTAAAAGAAAGCCAAGATTGTCTGAGTTCCATTACAGGAACTGACAAAATGTGCATTCGTATAAAGTGGTGCACCAAGGTATCACACAATACTCCTGTTTCCTTGAGAAAGAGAAAAAAACTATCCAAAATGCAATTAAAAAATATCATTTTAGTCAATATATCAGTATCTTTGATGAACCACAAAGCATTGGATTGATTTTTTGCCACTTACTTTGCACTGCCAAAGCTCCTAATAGGTTCTGTAGCTGAGAGAAATGTTCAAGACCCTGTCTAGATCATCACCTATCACTCTTCCCTTCCTTCCTCTTTTTCCCTTGGTAATCCTAGTAATGCGGGAGGTCATTATTGCGGGAAAGGAGCATGGACCACCTCCAATCACGAGAAACCACGACAAATGTTGAGTTCTTACATGTGGCACTTTGGTTGCTTGCTGCACTTGGTTTACTTTAGGCAGACCTGGTCTGTGTGTTTTCTATCTTGGCCTCATTGATCCAATGCTCTGGTTGCTGCGGCCATCTCCTTTGCTGGACATTTCTTTGATCTGTGCGCCCTGGTTAAGGAGAGATATATAGCCACTGAATCCAGTGGTTTGAATTTGCTGTCACTCACTCAATCAGTATGCACAACACATAATCCTTGATAAATTGTGCTCATGCTCTGCCTGTGTGTATGTGTTCTTAACATATTAATCAACAGTACCTGCTGCACAGAGCCATATTTGTATTATATAAAACAAATTAAATAAGTACTGTGTCTAGTATGAATTCGCTTAACCATTCATGGGTTGGTTGAACCGCACAATACCGCTAAATTCTCTGGGCCAATCCAGATTCACAAAAATATTTGCTCAGTTTGGAAGTAGTACTTCATACTATAGAAGTATTTTTAACATGCTCTTGTTAGAACTGGGGGTGACCGTCCTGAACCACTCTGAAACGGTCGCTCCCCTCGCTGCTCCCTGCTCATCCACACGGGATATTGTGGTATCGTAGCGCTCTGACTGCCTTGCATTGCTCGCACAACCACAATTTTGCTTTGTGATAATAGCGCTTATTGCCAGCTGACTGCCTCGCATTGCTCGCACAGCCATAATTTTGCTCTGTAATAATAGCGCTTATTGCCAGCTGACTGCCACGCATTGCTCGCACTGCCATAATTTCTGTTTTGGGATAAGTAACGCTTATTTCCAGCTGATTGCCACGCTCGCACAGCCCTAATTTTGCTTTGTGATAGTAGCGCTTATTGGCAGACTTGCTCGCACTGCCGAATATTGAATCATCGTAGCGCTTGAAGTATCAGACTGTGATTTGTGATTTACTGTTCCATTATTATTTGATGTGCCACTCGCTTTGCCTGCTGTAATAATCTCGTCCTGTTTCGCTTTTGGCCTGCGGCCATTTTGTTGTTTGTTGTTGTGACTCCCAGCCTGGCTCTCCACCCCGCTCCCGCCTCCCAGCTGCTCCTCCCTCGCCGCACCCCCCTCCTCTATCCACTTATGACAGATGCCTTTGCGCGCAGCGTTCACGTGCAGCAGTCGCGCCCCACGCGCACCGAAGGTGCGCCAAAGGTAAGCCCGTCTGCGCCTGGACTGCGCCTAGCGCCAGACCCCCTGGCCCTCGCAAACCCCACTCCACCCGCATTACGTACGACGACGCTACCCTTTCAACACTTAACCCCGGCAGACTCCAAAACTGCAACCTAGCCGCCCCAGGACAAACCCATGGACCCTTCACATGCCATTCCTGCAAGTTCGACTGCATCAGACCCCACACCAAATTCACGACATCCAAACACAGCTCCAACACTAACCACCTAAAGTGCATCCTGCTCAACACCCGCTCGGTCCACAGACACTCCATTGAACTCTGGAACCTACTCGACACTACATCGCCATACGTCGCCTTCCTTACAGAAACCTGGATGAACGCCTCATCAGCGCCCGACATCGCCATAGCCATCCCAGACGACTACAAGATCATCCGAAAGGACCGCACCAACCAAATAGGAGGAGGCATCGCCATCGTCCATAAGAACACCATCCGCATCACGACCAGTTCCGACGATAACCTTGTTAACGCCGAACACCTTCACTTCCAGATCCACACCGACCCCAAGACCACACTCAGAGGCACCCTCATCTACAGACCACCAGGTCCCCTAACACAATTCAGCGAAAACATCACCGACTTCATCAGCCCACACGCCCTCCCCTCCGAGGACTACATTCTACTAGGAGACCTCAACTTCCACCTGGAAAAGAAAAACGACAGCAACACCTCCACCCTTCTGGACAACCTGGCCAATCTCGGACTCAAACAACTTGTTGACACCCCCACTCACTTGGCAGGACACACGTTCGACCCTAACTTCACTTCCAGCAAGCACATCTCCTTCGATCACACCACAGTTCTCCATTGGACGGACCACAGCTGCGTTCACTTCAACTACAAAAAGACCACGACCCACAACCCCCCACAACCTATTCCCCGAAGAAATTGGAACAAAATTACCACCGACCAGCTCTTCACATCGCTTCACCAGAACACTCCTGCTAAATCATCGGACCCTAACCAAGCAGCCACCAACCTCACACAATGGATCACCCACAGCGCCAACGAACTAGCACCCTTGAAATACCATCAAATCAAGCAAGGTAGCAAAAAAGCCCCCTGGTTCAACGATGACCTTAAAAAATCCAAAAAGTACTGTTGCACTCTAGAGAAAGCCTGGAGAAAAAACCCAACCACTGACAACCTGGCCACTTTCAAGAACGCCACCCGCAAACACCACCAACTGATCCGATCCACCAAGAAATCAGCATTCAAGGATCGCCTTGATAACAGCGCCCAAAACAGCAAGGAACTATTCAACATCGTCAAAGAATTTACCAATCCCACCCCCGGCACCAACGACATCACTCCCTCCCAAGACCTCTGCGACTCTCTATCCTCTTTCTTTCACAACAAAATCGCAGACATACATAACAGCTTCAAAAACCAGCCCGAAGACCACTCCACCCCACCCACCTCCGAACCAAATCCGCACTCTAACAACCTTTGCGACTGGAATGCAATCACCACTGAAGACACCATCCGCCTGATGAACTCTATCCACTCAGGATCGCCAACCGACCCATGTCCCCACCACATTTTCAACAAAGCAGACTCCATCATCGCACCCCATCTCCGCGACGTCATCAACTGCTCCTTCAACTCCGCTACCTTCCCGGAAAGCTGGAAACATGCCGAACTCAGCGCCCTTCTGAAGAAGCCCACAGCAGACCCCACTGAACTTAAGAACTACCGCCCCATCTCACTCCTCCCATTCCCAGCCAAAGTCATTGAAAAAGCCGTCAACAGTCAGCTCGCCGCCTTCCTTGAATCCAACAAATCCCTCGACCCCTCACAGTCCGGCTTCCCGAACCAAACACAGCACCGAAACAGCCCTCATCGCAGCAACAGACGACATTCGAACTCTACTAGACAACGGAGAAACAGCCGCCCTCATCCTACTTGACCTTTCCGCAGCCTTCGACACAGTCTGTCATAAAACCCTCATACAACGCCTCAGCAACGTCGGAATACAAGGAAAAGCATTGGACTGGATCATCTGGTTCCTCGCCGGAAGAACCCAGAGAGTCCCTCTCCCCCCTTTTAGATCAGAGGCCACCGAAATCATCTGCGGCGTACCACAAGGATCATCACTCAGTCCCACCCTCTTCAACGTACACATGAGTCCCCTCGCATCCATCACGCGCCAACACAACCTCAACATCATCTCCTACGCAGACGACACCCAGCTGATCCTCTCCCTCATCAAAGACCCAAACACCGCCAAAACCAACTTACACGCAGGAATGAAAGAAGTAGCCGAGTGGATGAATAACAGCCGTTTAAAACTAAACTCGGACAAAACGGAAGTCCTCATATTAGGTTCATCCCCCTCTGCCTGGCACGACTCATGGTGGCCACCGGCCCTGGGAACCGCACCCATACCTACGGATCACGCATGTAACCTGGGCTTCATCCTGGACTCCTCCCTCTCGATGACCAGACAAGTCAACGCCGTCTCATCATCATGCTTCAACATCCTACGCATGCTCCAAAAAATCTTCCGTTGGATCCCCACCGTAACAAGAAAGACAGTCACCCACGCACTGGTCACAAGCCGACTGGATTACGGAAACACCCTTTACGCCGGAACCACAGCCAAACTACAGAAAAAACTCCAACGCATCCAAAACGCCTCAGCCAGACTCATACTGGACATCCCCCGTCAAGCTCACATTTCCGCTCACCTGAAAGACCTCCACTGGCTCCCCGTCAACAAGAGAATAACGTTTCGTCTCCTCACCCACGTACACAAAGCCCTCTACGACCTAGGACCCGAATGCCTCAACACGCGACTGTCCTTCTACACCCCCCCCGCCAATTACGATCGCCCAATCAAGCCCTCGCCGCAATTCCGCGCATCCATAGATCCACTATGGGGGGAAGATCCTTCTCCTACTTAGCGGCCAAATCATGGAATTCTCTCCCCACCCACATCCGCCTTACACAGAACCATCTCTCCTTCAGAAAGCAACTCAAAACTTGGATATTCGATAAATAAAACTCCCCCCCTCCCTCAAGCGCCTTGAGACCCTATGGGTGAGTAGTGCGCTATACAAATTTCTGAACTTGAACTTGAACTTGAACACACTTCTTCTTGTTGAGTCACGCTTCCAGCTCCCAGCGACTAGCAGACTTCTGCAGACAGAATTCCCAGCAAGAAAATTCAGAGAGGAGCTGGTGGTAAAGTCTTTTGTCCCTGAGACTTCAGCAGGAGGCAAAAACAAGTTCAAGCCCTTGGAGTAATATTCTGCAAAATGATGGAAGTTCTTTGAAAGTTCCTTCTCCTCTCCTTGGCACTGAAGACACCACTGTAGGCCAACCCAGCAACACAGCACACTGGCAGGGGGGCAGTCCAACTCTTACAGCTTCCTTGGTTCTTTTCCTTGGCAGAGGTTTGTCTTGTTGTTCCAGAAGTGGTCTAAAGTCTTGGGGTCTGAGTCCCTATATTTATACTGCAAAATCCTTTGTCCTGCGAAGGCAGAGGGGCCTGTACCTAGTCCAAACCAGTTCTGTGCTGTCCTGTAGCGAAGAATCCGCAATTCGCAAGTTTGCGTTTTTTTTTGCTTGTTCGCGCTTCTAAAATACAATCTCTCACGCGCTGCGTTGACTTACCTTGATTCTGATTTTCCCGAGTTGTTTTCCTCCCGCGAACAAGATGGCCGCGCCCAAAAACGACCGCATTGGTAAGTTCGCGGTAGACGCGCTAAAAAAAAAACCCGCGAACACGGCAAAATAAAAAAATTCGCAAGTTCACACAAATTCACGGATTTCGCGGACCGCGAATTCGCAAATTTCACCCATACTTACTGACAAGTAAATCAACTAAGCCAATCACGGAGTCACTAATCAATACATCAATTTAACATAGAGAGCATATGCCCTTTAGCACTGATCAGCAGTGGTAAAGTGCGTACGTAAACAAGTACTACAGGGGTACTACTTTATGTACTCCAAAATACCTTTGTAAGTAGGCTACATTGTATTGCTTCCTGTTCCATGATTTACGTTTTCCTTTTTCCCTGCGATATGAGTTCCTGCAACTCAGCTGTTCAAAGGATATACTTTTTCTTTTCTTGCAAACAATTACATTCTTTGTAAAAAATAAAAATATAATTTCGTTTTTTTTCCAAGTGTCAGGAAGAGAGGAGATCGTCCATTGTCATTTTACCATATCTACAAATGGTACACTAGAGCTCACTAGTATTTGTGAAAGTCATTATAACCTTCTATTTCTAATAAAACGTAATGGTGTTCAATTTGCTTTCTCCATTTCACTGCTTTTTCCCTTATTTCCTTTTTAATCTCTTAGAATAATTAGCTTCATTTTCCTCGCGCCTAGGCAGCCATTCAAAATAATTATGTTTTTTTAATCCAAAAAGCTCGGTTCCAAAAAAGTCAACATGTTATCAAGGATTACAGTCTGTGTGATTCCCTAAAGAAGCTAATAGCTGACAAACACAGTGCCATTTAAATTGGATTATAAAAACACGCTAACAATTAAGCTCATAAAATTATTGCAAATCGTTTTGCAATTAAATAGCATTCAGTGTTTCTATGCCTTGTATCAGCTAAATGCATAATTCATTTTGTGAGCTAGTTGACCTCTGGCTACTTTTCCGAGCAATCCAGCATATGCGCTCTCTCTACATGCTGTTTTGCAGCAAGAACTAGAGTCAGTCAGACAAGATACAAAAGTTGTTTCCCTTTGTTGTTTTATAAAGAGAGAGGGAGGGAATGGGAGAGAAGTGTGAAGAGTAACAAAGAAGTACACTACACACATTTCACCAGTTAAAATTATTCTCAGTTTTCCCAAATCTGAAATGTGGTAAATATCCAGTATTCCCACGCTATACTCCATTCTGAGGTCCAGATCTCGGAACATGGAGGAAATACTGGTTATGGTGTTACATAAACTAGGCATCTGGTCTACTTCTTCAAAATTTGGCTTTTCCACCCAACGTTTGAGTGTGAAAGTCAATATCCCCACACAACCCCATTTAACATACTTGTTAGTGTGGTGCTGTACTTGCTGGGTTACTAACAGTCCAGTAAAGGGATCAGGGACGCAGTGGTAATTCAAACCCAATTTCATTCTTTGGATTATCACTGTACTAAGAAAGGGCTGTACACATTTATGGATCAAATCATTTTATTAATTTTCATAAACAGGGAAATTTGCAGTGCAAGGCCACCAGTCCTTCAGCAGTATTCTCGGTACAAGTTCCTGAACAAACCTAAACATAACCCCCACCCCCGCCCATCCCACAACCAAAGCAGTAGAAATGGGGTGAGATAGCGATCTCATGACCAAATCCAGACAAAGGAGCCAGGATGCATTCACAACGGGCTATGGGGAGTCTCAGTCAGTCGAAGAAGGCCTATATAATTGTGGCAGGTGAGGTGTCGGACCTCCGAAGACAATAAGGACAAGTAAGGGCCACCATAAATCCGAGAAAGAGGTTCCTTGATTCAGTAGAGAAAGTGATAGGCGCCCCATCCACAAGGCATGGCATAATCTGTGCAATAATCCCTTGTAGGTTGGTATCATTCTCTTGCCCCAGTGTGATAAAATGTTTTGTTATACTGAACCCAAGGATAGCCCACTTTGTCTGCCACATCAGGATTTAAGAGAAAAGGTGAGTGCATTAGGTAAATCCCATAGATTTATATGAAGGGAAACAAGGAAGCTGTGTTTTAAAGTTAGTGTTGATATCATCCATTATCTGTGTCCAATAGGAAACGAGTGTAGGACACTCCCATAATATGTGTAGTAATGTGCCCAAGGAACCACGATTACTCCCGCACCCAGATTTTGACTTGGGTTGCCTTTATGCAAACGAGGTGGAGTGAGGTACCAATAAGTAACAATCTTGGTGGCCATTTCCCCCCCACCTGTCTTATGAGCTGTATATCTGATGCGGTAACAAATGCCTTCCCATTCCTGCTGTGTGAGGTAGAGGTCTAGTTCAATCTCCGATCTTTTCTGAGTTGAAGATATGGACTTGTCAACTGCAGGACAAAGCAGGATACACAATTTAGTAATAAAACATGTAGCTGGGTCTGGTGGATCAGTGGACTAAGGCGCCCCCTGCAGGGGCCTGTGTTCGACCTCATGGTCACAGGTTTAAATCCCAGCAGGTCCAATCAGCTTTTCATCCATCAGAGGTCGATAAAATGAGTATCATTGAGTTGGTTAACAATAAACATCTGTTGTTCAGCGCCAAGATACCTACGGGTGAATGTGTGCTTTACAAATACACATTATGTTATTGGATGTCTAAGAGAGCAACCATTTTCGGTAAGAGGGCATTCAACTTTAGGCCGTATGGATAGATGCATTACCAGTGCCTAATTTGCATATAACTTAGATGCTCTGTGTGAGAAGTTGGCCTGGCATATGCTGTCCATTAATTAAAGTGGGCACCTTGCACCAGTCCAAATGACCCTCATGATGTATGAGGTCAAAGATAACCTTTAGAAAGCAATCCTATTGGTAGCTGTGGAGAGCAGCCTCCAGGCTTAATCTTGAAGGAATGTAAAGCAGCTTTCTAACCAGAATATCACCTATTGTATTAATCAAATGAAAGGAGAACCACAAAGTAGTTATAAAAATATGTATTTATTTATATAACACTCTCTAGTATCCTCTACACGAGGATACAACACAAAGCACATACTACTTTAGCAAAGAAACAGTTGAAAGTATCACAATACACAGTGGGCACCAGGGGGAGACCAAACCATATACTAAAATAAGAACCACGACTGGGGTCCAGACAGTGTCTAGAACACGTAAAATTGCTGGGACCCCAAGGAACCACCGAAGGTGAGTAAAAAGTGGCCCCACAGAGGACGGGTGCAGTGTGCTAACATAATAGTGGGCTCTGCACAATTCTATGGGGAAGCCTTAAGTTGATGCCATATCCAGGGAGCCTCAGTGCATCTGTGAATGTGCTTAAGCTCCTGGACCTGGCGGGCATTGAGTCTCTTTTATCTTTGAGTGCCTTGTTGTCTGTGGCGGAAATCACAATAGGCTTGCCCTGATTGCAACCTTTAAAGTCACCCATAGCGTAAAAATAGAAATGTCGAGGGTATTGTTGAAGGCCAAAACATCCTCCATAGCATTAGTGACTTGTTAGATGACTTCTGTGATTTGCCATAAGATTTCTTGGAGTCTCCAAGGTTTAGGGACCAATGTCGCCGGGGGTACCATTAGTGTAAGCGTAATCGTGGAGTGCTCAGACAGGGAACAAGGTGCTATCTCAGAGTTCTGGACTATAGATGGAATCTCAGGTGAGCCGAGAAAGTAATCTAATCTGGCATAAATTTTGTGTGTATGAGAATTACATGTATGGTCTTGTGTATGGGGGTGTAAAGTACGCCAGATGTCCCTGAGGCCTACATATCCCAGTCATCGTTGCCCCTACCCTTAGAGAACACCAGTCTGCCCATGACGGTGGGCTGATCTATTCAATACATTATCAAACACCCCCTGCCCTAATAAGATCGAACTGTCCAGTGCATTGTTCCCCTCTTACACTGCACATTGTAGAAAATATTCCTGCTCTTCATTGGGTGTGTAAAAACTCCCTAAAGTAAAGGAGCAGGGGCCCATTGTTATTGTATATGTAAGAAGTCTACCTTTAATTTCAGCCCATTTGGGAGCCATTTTCCCTTAAAGGATTTGGATATTAGGATAGCGATCTCAGCCGTTTTGGTAGTGTTGGATGAGAAAAGTTGTTGGGGAAAGGCTTTAGAACGAAGTCTATGAGTATCCTCACCAAGGAGGTGCGTTTCTTGAGTAAGCAAATATGGTCATCAGAGTTCTCCAAACATGAAAGGATAGTGCGTCTTTTACTAGGGTTATTCAAGCCCTCAACATTAAGGGTGGTCGTCATCAGGTCTCTTATCATCAGTGTATAGGGTAGGAGAATGCTAGGTGAACGCCTCTATGAAGGGCAATAAGGTACTCATAGACATGATGTGTGAAGATTTGTAAGAGGCCCTGCTCAGTTATCCTAAAGGCAAGGTGAGATCGCTGAGTGGAGGTCCCGCAAAAGGAAAGGTCAACGAACCCTACAACCAGAAAAACAAAATATTTAGTCTACTGTATTCTGTCCTCCAGGTGGGCCCAGATGGGATTAAGTAGTTGGGAATGTGTGGTGGCCAAGGCCCCCGCGCCTCCGTACATAACTCCCACCTGACAAAATGAAAGCAAAAAACACTGATAGACTCTTTTCACATCTATACCAGCTGTGTCTCCAGAGAGGGTATCTAGGAGCGCTTGTCTCTCTTTAGCCATTGTCACCGGATGAGTTTGAAGTCCCTTTGGAGAGGCTCTGGCCTCGGTCTTCCCCTGACCCTCACGGGCCCCCCACCTCCCACGGGCCGCGGGACCACCAGGAAGGGCGGCAGCAATGACAAGCAACTGCCATGTCTCTTAAAGAGACCCGAGTTGATGAAGTGTGGCATTCAGGTGGAAGACAATCCAGAATGGGAGTCCCCAAGAGTAAGAAATGTCCTTGTTCTGAAGGTGGATTGTAACAGGATGGAGTTCTCTGCATTTTTGAAGTGTAGAAGCAACTAATTCCTTGTAGAGCTGTGGACTGTGCCCTCTAAACTAGATTGGATGTTTGTCTCTGGCTGCCCGAAGGATGCGTTCTTTTAATTAAAAATGTTAAAGACATAATTGGATATCTGCTGGTGGTGCCAAGACAGTCCATTTAGGGCCTACTATGTGTTTTCTGTCAATTCTGATTTCCAGTTCCGATGACTCAGCCAGAATCGATCTGATGAGGTTGGTGACAAACCGAATAATATCAGTGCTTCCCTCGCCAATCTGGACTCTTCTGATGCAAACGTTAATGCATCTGAACCTGTTTTCCAAGTCATCAGCATGGGCCTGGAGGTCAATCTGTTGCTCATTTAAGCAGATGACTTCCTGTTGGAGCTACTTGATCTCTTCATTTCTGCTTGCCTCGTGATCCTCCAAGGTAGAAACTACATGTCCCGGGCCCTCCAGATCATGACGGACCTTCTAATGTCACTAGACAGATCTTTTTTAGGGGTTTGACAGTCCTCTTAAAGAGCGGTGAAAATGGCTATCAGAAAGAACGAGTGACCAGTGTGTCCCTGTCCTCCATGCTTAATGTGGTTTCGGGCAGAGGGGACATAGGAGGGTCACTCTCCGTGCGGGCCGGGGCATAGTCAACATTTCCTTTACTGAAGCAGCAATGATAGACAACCAGGCCACGCAGAGAAGGGTAGTGTAGTTGTGGTGCAAAGCCCAGGAGGGGGAAAGTTAGCTGGGGGCAATGTAAAGGTTGACATAAGAGGTATTGTTATTTATTTGCCAGGAGCCAGAAGTGGGGAGAGAGACAACTGAAGGGTCTAGCCCCAGCCAAAGACCAGATCCTGTAATGAAGTGTTCTTGATAGAGCACTCATTGTCCAATATACTGTGCTATTTAAGTCTCCAGGATCCTATAGCTCACAAAGATAGGTCACTGCAATAATGGCTCTGTCGCATAGGAGGGCATTGGAGTACTTCGATATGCAGCCAGCTCGCCAAACTCAGATGGGCTGGAGCAGGGCTTGATTGGGCCAGTTTGGTCAGAGTGCCAGACCTGCAATATTCTCAGAGGCACGTGGTTAGGGCCCAGTCTCCAGTCCCCCCCTGAGAGACGCTGACCAGGCAATCACTTTCAACTAAGTCCGGGGGCGCCGGGGAGAGAAGTAATCCAGGTGGGGCACAAGGTCCAGTCACACTCACCACCTTTGGGGAGCTCCTCTGGCGAGCCCGCGTCATCCATGTTGTGTCTCAGCTCCAACGATTCGGGCAGCGAAGCGAGGAGGAAATGGGTCTCTCCACCTCTACCTCCTTCCCCCAGCAAGCCGCGCTCTCCTTTCGTGGACCGCCATGAGCTATCTAGGCAATGCAAAAAGCCCGGCACGACAGCGGTGCTCCTCCCACACTGGGCCCAGGCCTCTCCAGGTAACAGGCAGAGGGGGTTGATTAGTAAGAGGGAGAGTCTGGTTCAGCAGCCTTGGAAGTTCAGACGCCTAACCGGTGGGGGGGATCGTGTTCAGCATCCTCCCACCCGGGGAGGAGAGCTCAGAGGTCGTAGGGTCTGAGGGAAGCCTCCTCTGTCGGTATGGTCCCACCGTCACATCATCAGGGCCCAGGTACTGAAACCCACACACCTCCATTTGGTGCGGCTACAGCCGGGTGGTGAATCCCTCGGGACCCAGCTGGGCAGAAACAATCGCCACCCCACCTGTAAGGAACGTGGAGGGATTGGCTTTGCCGCAGTGTTGGTGGTGAATCAGGCAGGATCGACGGCAGAGGACAGAGAGACTTACCCATCTGCCATCTTGGCCAGGCCCCCACTACATATTTACAAGTATTTATTTTAACAGTCTCATCCTGTTGCTTAGTACATGAGTAATAACCAGACAGAATATACTAAAGACGGCACTAAGCTGTTATCAGGAAGGAAAACACTCATCAGCTGGGCTGATCTCCTCTCCTCTCAGAATTGGCTCGGTATCAACTCTCAGCTTAGGAATGGATGCTACGGCAGTACTGCAGTCTGGAACTGTTCGATAACCTAGGCTTGTAGGAAGGTGGATATCTGACTATGGTTACCCCCAAACTTTTTGCCTAGTGTTTAGCTGGTTTTTGACTTAGTTGGCCTGGGATCCTGCTATTCAGGACCCCCGGCTAATTGCTCTCTCCTTAAAATGGACTCCATGTACCTTAGGTACATTACCAATTGGAACTGGTTCACCTTATTGGCCCCTGTAACAGTGTACCCTAGGTACCCAGGGCATAGGTGTTTCCAAGGCCTACCAGGGGCTGCAGCATGTATTATGCCACCCCTGGCCTGGCCTCCATATTTGACACAACTGGCTGATCACTCAGCTGGGGTAAGTCGGTGTAATCACCCCTTACTTAGGTATAGTATGTCTATATCTAACTTAAAATGGACACATATGTTCCTATCAGCCACTCCTATGGAAGGCCTCATCAATCCTGGAGGCAGAGTGCTTGGAAATATGTGAGATGGTGCTCTAGCATGAGCTGAGCCTGTCTGCAGCTTTCGGAACCACGTCCTTTAGCTGTTCCATGATACTGCCATACCATATACTCTTAACTGCATTATGAACCTCGCGGTTAAATGCTATCTTTGGTTTGGCTTTATCAAAACATGTCGAGTAAGGTGTCATACGAATTGGAATTCCACCCTTCTAGAGGGACACGACATGTACATAACCTGAAACCCGGGTAAAGTTAAACATGAACCTCAGCATCACAAAATGGATGCTGCCACCACAGACACAAGTCTGACCTCCTGCTGCTGGGAGTCCTTCCAGCGAGGGAGGCTTGGACAAAGGGTTTCCTGCCTTGGGAGGTGCTAGCACCACCCCAGACAGGATTTTGTGTATTGGGTAGGACAGGGCTGAATAGAATGAGACATGCCTGGGGCACACAAGGTGTCCCTGTGCATAAGCCAATCCAAACCGGTGTCCTGGCGCGGAGATGGACAAAAGAAAGGGGGTGTAACCACCCCCCTTCCTGGTCCCACCCAGAGGAGGGACCTAGCAGGTAATCCGACCCCTAGATTTGGAATAAGAGTAGGAGCTGTGTCCCAAGACTTCAGATCATCCTGAACTCGACTTGAAACTTAGAAGAAAACTGGACTTCGACATTCTGCTGCACAGAAGACTGAAGAGAATCTCCCTTGTGGCCAAGGAGTGACCACCCTGTGAATACAGGCACCAACCAGCAACTCGACGTCTGCTTTGCCGCCGCTTCCCGCTGGAGCCCGAGCTCAAAGCCCAACAAGACCTGGATTCCCAGACATACCACAGCCCGATCCACAGTCCCTGAAAAGAAGAGACCCGTGGAGGCATCAAGAGACGTGGAATCGGCCATCTTGAAAGACCCCAGAGAAGCTGACTTCGCAGCACCCGAGGCTCCCTCAATGCTGTGCTTTGGGGTTTGAGTAGCCCCACTACCGAGCAGCATTTGCACTGAAGATCAGCCCCCCAGCATCTCCACGATCTGCGTGGGACCCTTTTGCACTTTGCCACTTGACGCGCCATCCTGGCCACTTGCCATGTGGCTAGCGGCCATCTTGGCGAAGAAACCTACAAACAACACCACTGGTCTGGTTGTTCTAGACTGGCCCTCACTCCCCTGAAAAGGAGCACCCGCTCTGACCTTTCTGGTCTGAGTAACAAGCTTTCTTCACTTCCTGCGTGGCTTGCATTAGCCAAGGCCTGTTTGCTCCAATCAAGTTGCCGACACCGCCATCAGCTAGAGCCTTTGTGGGACAGCTCGTGACTGACTCCTGGACGTCCTCGACCTCTTCGTGTCCACGTGGCTGCGGAGACAAGCTACATCTCTTCACCTGTTTGCACCCGACATCGCCTGGTTCCATCCTGGTTCCACGGTAGTCACTGGCTAGTGACTTTGAACATTTTCCCCTCTGCTTTCAGGTCTTCACCTCTTCAGATCCACCCTTGGATCCACCGGAACTCTCCTTGACGGCCCGCCTGCAGCATCTTCATCCTCAGGCACCATCGACCTGCGTGACGAAACCCGACACTACCTTGCACCTGTGCACCCGCTTCCTGTGGGTGAAGTAACTCAGCAACGTCGGTGTTCCTACATTGGTATACACCTCTAGTGTCTAGGTCTAAAGTTTTGTCCTTCTAGGTCTGTCGGAAGGTTCCTTAAACAGTAACTTGTTAACTTTTACGCATCATTGACATTGCATTGGTGCATGCGTGTGCTTTAAGCGCTGCACCCGAGTCCCGCGGGCCTTTCCCGACTTCTTCACTGTTAGTCCCGAACAGCTCCAGCGATTCCCCAGGCCCTAGGCCTATTTCCTTCCCGAATGGTGGTTCTTATACCACTATTTTAGTATATGGTTTAAGTGGCCCCTAGGGCTCATCCATATTGTGTAACTTTTGTATATTTAAACTGTGCTTTGTTTTAACGCAATTGCTTCTGTGCTCATAAAGAGTATAGGGGATATTTGTAGTAAATAAATATATATATTTTCAATATATATCTGTGTGGTGTCCTTTCATTTGGTATTCAAGGGGATTGTGTATGGTAAAACAGCTTGCTTCACATGCCTATACAGAGTTTAGCCTAAGACTGCTTTGTCCACGCTACTAGGATAGCTGGTCTATAAGGTTGACTTACAACCAATCATCATAAGGGTTGCTTGGCATGGTACAAGGTGATCACTAGAACTAGTGAGCATCATATACCAGGCCAACTTCTCACATTGGTGAGCAGCGGTTGGGATTTGAGCTTGCTGTTGTTTTACCATTACAATCTTTGAGAGTATCATTTGAAAGATCATACAGGTACCTCTTAGGTACATATAAAACAAGACTAGTATACTTAAGTTCTACTGAACTTAGTTGTTGTAGAGGATAGGGAGTAGCACACCCTGACTACAACTACTAGATAGGTTTAGTAGGTAAACACCAGTGTAGGTAGATTGCAACATATCCACCCACACTAGAGCAATGTCTTGAGCAGAGGGGTCCACTGGACCTGTCCCTGTTGAGAGTGACCCTCCAAAGGCACCATCCAAATTTGCTATGTTAAACTTTAAAGAAATGAGGCAGCTGTGTACCTTAAGAGGTCTCAAGGCGGGTCCAGCCCCTACCACAGCATACCTCAGAGAGCTTTTAGACCAGTCTGAAGCTCTAAAGACCTCTAAAGCAGACCCCACAGGGAATGTTGAAGGAGGCTCTCCCACTGAAGATGATAATACTGACACCCCTGTGCCTGTTGTCCAGATAGATGAGAAAAACCAGAACACTGGAGATACTCAGCCTGAGGATGAGGAGGAGGAAGAGGAGGAAGAAGAAAGTGATTCTGATGATGAGAGACTTAGTGAGGTGCCAGTCAAGAGACTTAGCCAGGCTAACTTAAGCCAATTTGGGACTGAGTCAGGGTCAAACCCACTCAGACCCCCAAGTGGACTTAACCAGGAGTCTAGGAGGAGAAGGAATCACTAAGGTGAATCTGACACTTCCCATGCTTCTAGAGGTTCTCATGGTCACTCCAGAAGGGGGATGACTAGCCCTCAGAGAAGGGAACATGAGACCAACATGAGAGAAGCTGAGCTTAGGATCCAGAAGAGAGAGCTGGAAGTAGCCCTGATCCAAGAGAAGCTTGCTAAAGCAAGACAGCCTAGAGAGAGTGGATTAGGATCCACTGGTGGCAGCACTATCCATAAGGATAAAGACAGGTCCTATGACAATAGAAACCTGAGTAAGATTGTGCCCCCCTACAAAGCTGGGGATGACATCCACAAATGGATAACTGCACTTGAGAGAGCCTGCAGAGTACAGCTGATCCCTCAGGAGCAGTGGGCAGCAATCTTGTGGCTCTCCTTTGAAGGTAGAGGCCGAGACAGACTCCTCACAGTTAGTGATGGGTATTCTAGAAACTACCTGGTCCTGAAGAGTGCTCTGATAGATGGGTTAGGCTTAACCACTGAACAGTACAGGTTAATGTTCAGAGAGACACAGAAGACACAGACTCAGGACTGGTCTGAATTTGTTGAATGTGCCACTAAGGCTCTGGAGGGCTGGTTGCTGGGAAGTAAGGTTACAGACTATACAGGATTGTATAATTTGATGATGAGAGAGCAAATCTTAAATAATTGTCAAAACCAGCTTCTACATCAGCACCTGGTAGACTCTGATCTGACCTCTCCACAAGAATTGGGTAAGAGGGCAGACAAATGGGTCAGAACCAGGATCAGGCCTAAGAACCAGGGTGGTGACCAAAAGAAAGAGACTACTAAGCCTCAAGAGAAAGGTGGGGATAAAACCAAAGAGAAGACTTCCCCAGAGCCCCAAAATTCCAAGGGTGGGGGTTGGCCTCAAGACACTTCCTCTACACCAAAAAAGCCTTACTGCCATGCCTGTAAACAGGTTGGCCATTGGAAAACAGACAGCTGTTGTCCAAAGAATAGTAATAAGGAAAATATACCTCCAGGTAAAGCTCCAACACCTCCTGTCACTGTTAGCAGTGGTCCCCCAGGTGGTGGGAGCACCCCCAAGCATTTGTGTGGGTTTACTTTTGGAACACAGGTGGACTCTGGCCTAACCAGGCCCCCAACTGATCTTGTCTATGAAACTGGCATGGGGTTTGCCAATTTCTCTGATTGCCCAAACACTTTGAGCAAGTATAGACAGGAACCCCTCATCAATGGTTTGAATGTTGAGGCCTACAGAGACACAGGGGCTAGTATCACCATGGTGACTGAGAATCTAGTCCCCTCTAGGCAACTTTTACCGGGTGCCACATACCAGGTGACAAACATTGATGGAGTTCAGAAAAATCATCCCATAGCAGTGGTAAATCTCAGCTGGGGAGGAGTCACTGGCCCAAAGAGAGTGGCAGTGTCCCCAAACTTGCCTGTAGATTGTCTACTGGGGAATGATTTGGAAATCTCAGCCTGGGCTGAGGTTGAACAAGAAATCCATTCTAGAATGGTAAATCTCCATGGAAAGGTTAGTGGGGCTGTGACGGCTACAGCCCCAATCCAAGATGTCCTTCCTGAAAGGGTTGGTAGGGCTGTGCAAGTCTCAGCCCCATCTTTAGCTAACTCCCTTCCTAGACAGAATAGCAGGGCTGTGATGGTAACAGCCCATACCCAAACTGAGTCTCCTCCTGAAAAGGATGGTGGGGCTGTGATGGCCACAGCCCAAACTCAAACTGATTCATGTGTTGTGAAGCCTGAAACTATGGATCACTCCACACAAACAGAGAGCATTGAGGAGGAAGAGAAATCTCCCTCCCACCAGACTTTAGGAGAGGATCAGCCTCCTCAGGGAACTGATCTTACCCCTGATGAAGGAACTGCCCCAGAGGTGGTTAGGCCTAGCCTGACAGAGCCCCTGATGTCAGTGGACGCTTCCCAGGTGGGACCCAGTCGGGAGCAGGTAACCTGCCCCTCTCTACCCTGCCTCACTCAGCCCAGGGCTGTGGAGGACAGGGAGGCCAGTTGACCCCACAGGGCCCACTGTCCCTAGGAACCTCCACATCAGCAGATTAGGGGCACCAAAACTAGCAGCCCTAGCCAGGTGAAAATTCCTGAAAGTCCTGAGGGATCTCCCTTATAATTAGTTAGGGACCTCCCCCAGAGGGACTCTGTTGGGCACAGCCAAACCTGGGACTTAAAAACCCCAAACCTGACCTGTCCCTCCAGTAAGCCCACAAAAGGGACCGAGCCTCCAGCTTTAGGTAGCCAGAGGTTGTCCCTGAGAGCACAGTGCAACTCAGTCAAGGAAAGAAAGGCCTACATGGTGGAGAGTCAATGGAGGAAGCTGAGTCCTACAGAGGAATCTCACTTCAGTACCCCATCTCAACACCAGCCTTTAACTTTGCCAAAACACACCACAGGTAGAGATTCCCTATGGTGGAGACCCTCAGATACCCTTAGGGTGAGGGATTGCTTAGTGGACCATGAGACAGGGGGTAACCAAGCCAGTGCTTGTACTTCCTTATATGGCCACTTAGGCAATATAGGCTTACCTGGCCAAGGATAGCCTTATCTCCTTTCGTTTGGGGGGGGGGGGGGTTGTGTAGGAAGGTGGATATCTGACTATGGTTACCCCCAAACTTTTTGCCTAGTGTTTAGCTGGTTTTTGACTTAGTTGGCCTGGGATCCTGCTATTCAGGGCCCCAGGCTAATTGCTCTCTCCTTAAAATGGACTCCATGTACCTTAGGTACATTACCAATTGGAACTGGTTCACCTTATTGGCCCCTGTAACAGTGTACCCTAGGTACCCAGGGCATAGGTGTTTCCAAGGCCTACCAGGGGCTGCAGCATGCATTATGCCACCCCTGGCCTGGCCTCCATATTTGACACTACTGGCTGATCACTCAGCTGGAGTAAGTCGGTGTAATCACCCCTTACTTAGGTATAGTATGTCTATATTTAACTTAAAATGGACACATATTTTCCTATCAGCCACTCCTATGGAAGGCCTCATCAATCCTGGAGGCAGAGTGCTTGGAAATATGTGAGATGGTGCTCTAGCATGAGCTGAGCCTGTCTGCAGCTTTCGGAACCACGTCCTTTAGCTGTTCCATGATACTGTCATACCATATGCATTATGAACCTCGCGGTTAAATGCTATCTTTGGTTTGGCTTTATCAAAACATGTCGAGTAAGGTGTCATACGAATTGAAATACTACCCCCTCGCCAGTTCTGGTGACGGGGGTAGCATTCCACCCTTCTAGAGGGACACGACATGAACATAACCTGAAACCCGGGTAAAGTTAAACATGAGCCTCAGCATCACAAAATGGATGCTGCCACCACAGACACAAGTCTGACCTCCTGCTGCTGGGAGTCCTTCCAGCGAGGGAGGCTTGGACAAAGGGTTTCCTGCCTTGGGAGGTGCTAGCACCACCCCAGACAGGATTTTGTGTATTGGGTAGGACAGGGCTGAATAGAATGAGACATGCCTGGGGCACACAAGGTGTCCCTGTGCATAAGCCAGTCCAAACCGGTGCTGGGGCTTCCCAGCCCCAGTCCTGGCGCGGAGATGGACAAAGGAAAGGGGGTGTAACCACCCCCTTCCTGGTCCCACCCAGAGGAGTGACCTAGCAGGTAATCCGGCCCCTAGATTTGGAATAAGAGTAGGAGCTGTGTCCCAAGACTTCAGATCATCCTGAACTCGACTTGAAACTAAGAAGAAAACTGGACTTCGACATTCTGTTGCACAGAAGATTGAAGAGAATCTCCCTTGTGGCCAAGGTGTGACCACCCTGTGAATACAGGCACCAACCAGCAACTCGACATCTGCTTTGCCGCCGCCTCCCGCAGGAGCCCGAGCCCAGAGCCCAACAAGACCTGAATTCCCAGATATCTCACAGCCCGATCCACAGTCCCTGAAAAGAAGAGACCCGTGGAGGCATCGAGAGACGTGGGACCGGCCATCTTGAAAGACCCCCGAGAAGCTGACTGCGCAGCACCCGAGGCTCCCTCAACGCTGTGCTTTGCAGCATTTGCACCGAAGGTCAGCCCCCCGGCATCTCCACAATCTGCGTGGGGCCCTTTTGCACTTTGCCACTTGACACGCCATCCCGGCCACTTGCCACGTGGCTAGCGGCCATCTTGGTGATGAAACCTACAAACAACACCGCTGGTCGGGTTGCACCAGAGTGGCCCTCGCTCCCCTGAAAAGGAACACCCGCTCTGACCTTGCTGGTCCGAGTAACAAGCTTTCTTCACTTCCTGCGTGGCTTGCATTAGCCAAGGCCTGTTTGCTCCAATCAAGTTGCCGACACCGCCATCAGCTAGAGGCTTCGTGGGACAGCTCGTGACCGGCTCCTGGATATCCTCGACCTCTTCGTGTCCACGTGGCTGCGGAGACAAGCTACACCTCTTCACCTGTTTGCACCCGACATCGCCTGGTTCCATCCTGGTTCCACGGTAGTCACTGGCTAGTGACTTTGAACATTGTCCCCTCTGCTTTCAGGTCTTCACCTCTTCAGATCCACGCTTGGATCCACCGGAACTCTCCTCGACGGCCCGCCTGCAGCATCTTCATCCTCAGGCACCATCGACCTGCGTGACGAAACCCGACACTACCTTGCACCTGTGCACCCGCTTCCTGTGGGTGAAGTAACTCAGCAACGTCGGTGTTCCTACACTGGTATACACCTCTAGTGTCTAGGTCTAAAGTTTTGTCCTTCTAGGTCTGTCGGAAGGTTCCTTAAACAGTAACTTGTTAACTTTTACGCATCATTGACATTGCATTGGTGCATGCGTGTGCTTTAAGCGCTGCACCCGAGTCCCGCGGGCCTTTCCCGACTTCTTCACTGTTAGTTCCGAACAGCTCCAGCGATTCTCCAGGCCCTAGGCCTATTTCCTTCCCGAATGTTGGTTCTTATACCACTATTTTAGTATATGGTTTAAGTGGCCCCTAGGGCTCATCCATATTGTGCAACCTTTGTATATTTAAACTGTGTTTTGTTTTAACGCATTTGCTTCTGTGCTCATAAAGAGTATAGGGGATATTTGTAGTAAATAAATATATATATTTTCAATATATATCTGTGTGGTGTCCTTTCATTTGGTATTCAAGGGGATTGTGTATGGTAAAACAGCTTGCTTCACATGCCTATACAGAGTTTAGCCTAAGACTGCTTTGTCCACGCTACTAGGATAGCTGGTCTATAAGGTTGACTTACAACCAATCATCATAAGGGTTGCTTGGCATGGTACAAGGTGATCACTAGAACTAGTGAGCATCATATACCAGGCCAACTTCTCACAAGGCTGACCATTTTTTTTCTGAATCAGTGATCACTTCATGGGGTTTTATAGATTTGACCACTGACTTTTATCCTACATTAGGGGATTTTCCCCTAGATTCTAGACATAACTGATGTGAACCAGTATGGCAAAATACATCAATTCAAACTACATGTTTATTTTGCACTGTCCGGCCGTGAAATGTAGATATCAAAAAACTTGTAGCAGACTTATTATACAAAGTCATTCTTTGGGCAATTTGACACTTTAACCAGTTCTGCGAAAGACCGTGAAATGCAGCATATGAGCCAAAGGTAGACAGGCTAACTTAACGGTTCAAAATGGAGTCTGGCTTTGGGATCTATATGATAATAGTATTAACTCCCAAAATATCAGGGCATTTGGAAAGAAACCATAAATTGGAACTACTGATTCACTGAATCAAGATTTCATTCAGGAGTTCCACTTAAGTAGAAAAATGTACATATTTTGCTGACATTATAGCTAGTGTAAGTTAGGAATGGATGTAAAAAAGGGTAGGTAAGTGGTAGGATGGTCTAAAGTTTGGAACCTCCCAAGAAGCCATGACCTTGTGAGACTGGCATATCTTTGGCAGATACTTGATCACCCTGAAAACATGTAGGTAAACACCTCCTCTGAGCTGTGTAGCTGTCTTTTTAATTTGCACAGTGGGAAAACACTTCTGCTTGGGTGTAGTTCAGAGGGTATGGAAACTAACTCAGACCTGCCTGAGACTCTGTAGGGTTGTTGGTGTTCAGAGTTCATGGTGCACCAGCATAATCAAAAATGGTGTGCCACAAACGCCCAAAGATTGAAACCTGGAAGTTTTTTACACTGTTTTCCTCGAGAAATTAGATAATTGTCCTTGTCTCCTCCCTCAATGGACATCAGGTCACCACATAAGAAATTGTACTAGTACGTGGTACTGAAAAAAATGATGTAAGGATGATACAGGAGTAACAAGCGTTATATAAATGCAAACCTTTGTTTCCTCTTCTATCTCTCCGCTATCCTTCTCAATCCAAATAACTGACTGTTGGACTTGGCCCTTTTTCCCTGAATTTTTTCGCTTTTGTGGGAATCAACATGTCATGTGGATGTATTTCAAATGCAAATGTTAAATGCTGTACATTGGTGTATGCACCTATAACTCCCCATGGTAAATGAATTTATAGGCCAAGTGTGGTGCGAGATACAGTGATACATGGTGTGCAACGACGTGTGCAGAATCATTTTCACCATTGTAGAAATGCACCTTTGTAAAATGTCACTTTTAAAAGGTACGCCATTTCTGTCTGCCAGGGGGTGCCGCCGCATGGGCCTGTGTGCTGGCTCCTGAGCTCATCTGTACCCCTCCACTGTCCACAGGGCCACTGAGAGCCCGCTGCTGGAGTTCAGGCTGCTGTACCAGGAGGAGTGCCACGTTACAGGGAATGATGGTTCAGAGGAGCTGGTGTCCTGTACTAATGAGTACCCACTGACAGCTGACCTGGCCTAGCACTGCCTGCCTTCTCTCCTACCCTAGCGCCTCGTGAGCGCTACACCTTGGCCCACCCGCTCTGCACCATGCTACCCCATTTCTAACATTGGTGGCGAGCAGTGGGATAGGACTTGTGTTTGCGCAGTACCACAGCTGCAACGAGTTACACTGCAAATAGAGCATTGAAAAGTAATCACCGTTTTTTGTGGGAATTATTGTTTTTACTGATTGTACTTTCCTCCTAAAAGTGTTTGTGAATTGTGTCCCCCTGTTGTACTGTGGGTGTTGTGTCCCGGGTGTACTTCGCCAGGATGGGGTTAACCTACGATGAGGATTACCTTATGGAGTACACGGAGCAGGAAGTGATAGACTTCCTCAGAGAGAGAGAGATACCCCCAGTAGACAACACTCGCAGGAAGTTATTTCTCTATGAGGCCCTCAAGAGGAGGGAACCCTTAGAGCCCTGTGGTGACCTTTCCGATTACCCCACCGCGTATTTAAAGGGTGGATTTGGTAGAGACCAGGAGGAGGACTCTGAGAGTGAGGGTCCCCGGTCCATAACCCTGGAGGGTGGTGATAGTGAGGAGGAGGAAGAAGCTGGTAGGGCAGAGACACCAGTAGCGAATGTGGACGCCATAGTTAGGGTGTCCCATGCTGGGTCCAGTCCCGGGGGCACTGCCCCATCCCTTTCCCGGTCCTCAGAAGAGTGGGTAGATAAGTGGGAAGAAAGTGAACATACACTGGCGCTGGAGAAGCTCAGGTTGGAGCATGCCAAGGAGTTAGCGCAGCTGAGGGTGGAGGAGAAGAGGCTAGAGACTGAGAAGGTCATCCCCTGAGACTGGTTTTGAGGTCTGGATTCACCAGTGAGGGTGGGATCCGGTGGTGGCAGCGAGAGTGGTTCCAGTGCAGGGAGTCCCACTCCTAGAGACCGGGAGACGGTGCCTGATTATCAGGAGGGGGACAGGTTGGAGTTCAGGGGCAGGGGAAAACTGTCCCATCAGTCCTGGGGGGAGTATGTGGACGTGTGTTGGACTGCATTGGAGGATTCGGTGGTGAGTAGCGCAGTGGATGACGGAGAAGGGTTGTTCCAGGTAGTTATCAAGGAGCACCTGCTAAGAAGTTGTTTTCCCAGGTTGCGTCACCACCTGTTGCAGTGTAGGTTCTCCGACCCCAGGGAACTTGCATCGGAGGCAGACTTTTGGGTGAGTGCCAGAGAGTCTGAGAAGACATTGGGGAGCGGTCCTAAAGAGAATGGTGCAGGGATCTTCCGACCCAGCGAGGCAGGAGAGGTGCAGAATAGCTCAGCTAGGTCCCAGGGAAGTGAGAGGGTTGTAGAGCCTCACGTCCTATCTACAGGAAGGAGTGAGACGGGGAGGCATCCTGAGGTGCCCCAACCACAGTCTCAGGGCCTGGAGAGTTTCACAAGGGAACCCCAGGTTGGGAGCCTAGGCTGTCCTGATAGGCCATCCATGGAAGGGACGCCCCTCGTGTCAGGAGAACCTGGAGCATCAGTAATCAGAGCTCCAGAGGTTCTGGGGTCTGCTCAGTCGCAGGGTTTAGATCCTAGGCTGGGGTGCCAGGTTCAGGGGTTGCCTGACCTGGAGCAGGGTGCACTTGTAATCAAGGTCCCTACCGGTTTGACTTTCAGGGGTACTTCTCCCGGTGGGAGGGGGCGGAACTCTGGGAGGGGGTGCAGAGGGAGGAAGGTCTCTCCTCTGGCACCGGCTCAGCCACAGGGCTTAGATCCTGGGTTGGGAGGCCAGGGACAGGTATTGCCTGACCTGGCAGGTGGGACGTCTGTAAGCAGTGTCGCCCCAGAATTGTCTTCCAGGGTACTACTCCGGTTAGGAGGGTGCAGAACTCTGGGAGGGAGTGCAGGGGGAGGGAGGAATTGCCCCTGTCACTGGTTCAACTAAGGGTTTAGACTCTAGGATGGGGAATCAGTTGCAGGGTCAAGGCCCTGGACTGGGGAGAGAGCGGTTTCCTGAGGGTGTCCCACATAGGAGGAGAGGGTGGAACCCCAGAAGGAGAGGTAGGGGGAGGAGAGCCTCGCCCCTGATTGCTGGTCAGCCTGAGGGTGCGGACCCCAGGTAGGAGGACCAGTGGCAGTTTGGAGCTGCAAGGAGGAGAAGGAGAGTGGTCAACGGGTACTACGGGCCTGGGGCTAAAGCTCCCACTCTGTGAGAGAGCAAGGGCCAGGGACATCTGGATGGCCGAGGGGCCGGTCCTGGCCGCAATCAGCTAGAGAGCACCAGTTAGATGGCTTAATTGGTCAAGGGAGGTGTGAGAGAGGGAACCATCGGGTTCCAGAGTGGCAGAGAACCTGTGGGTGCCTCTGCAGTTGCGGGCCTGCTTCCACGTTTTCTCACCTCGAGCAGGGAAGCCCATCAAGGCTTTGATCGGTCTACCCTGGCTTTTGGCTGGGGGGGGTGGGGGGGGGGGGGAGTTGTGCTGGACTTGGCCCTTTTTCCCTGAATTTGTTTGCTTTTGTGGGAATCAACATGTCATGTGGTTGTATTTCAAATGCAAATGTTAAATTCTGTGCAATGGTGTATGCACATATATCCCCCCCATGGTAGAGGAATGTATAGGCCATGTGTGGTGCAAGATGCAGTGATACATGCTGTGCAATGGCATGCGCAGAGTCATTTTCACCATTGTAGAAATGCACCTTCGTAAAATGTCACTTTTAAAATGGACGCCATTTCTGTCTGCTTTTGCCGCTGGCAGGGGGGTACAGGTTCCTTCTACATTGTCTCCAAAAGCGACGTATTATAAACTCAAAGGTAAATGAGCTTTGCGTTCGGTGTAACAAGGGCATTTGATGCTGGACGCAGTTGGATCCTTATCTCACTGGGCCCCTTACTATATGGAATTAGTCCACTCCCGATATGGGGTTTCCCTCTCGTTTATTTTGCTTTTTTCATCCTTTTTCTCATTCTGGTCCCTCTCTGTGCTTCATGTACATACTGCAGGCCTTTTGTATATATCTATCCCCCGTTTGATTTAATTTGTTGGGTTGAAATGTAAATACTACAAAATGATCTTTTGCAAATGTAAATAATGTTTATTTTAACTGTAAACAATGTTTACACACGTGTACATATTCCTATGTTTGGCTGTAACCCCCAGGTTATAGATTGTCTGTGGGCTGACGCCTCAGGATTAATGTATAAAGCTCCATGTCTATCGTAGGAAGGTTTTTATTATGTCTGTTGTTGTTTATGTTGTCAGATTGTAAGTCATTCGTTGTACATAAAACTGATTGAATGTATATGTTGTTTACCGACAGCCCTGAAGAAGTCCCGGCTTGGGACGAAACGCGTCGGCTGTTTATGTTTCACTGCAAATTGAAAATTAAAGAATAAAAGAAGACTAACAACATTTCTTTATGAAATATTTCTTCATTGTGCTTAAATACCATTTGCACTTATTATCTTGCTTGTTGTGGTGCACCTTTGCGGCTGTTTTTCTTGCCTTATTCGCATTGACTGTGCTCTGCTTGCTGCCAAGGCGCTACAACTGTGCTCAGGAGAAGAGGAGCGGAGGTCTGCAGCGCTGGGATTCTAAAGCGCTATGAGGGAATCCCGGCATGTTGGATTCCCTCCTGCCTGCTTGATTGACAGCGGGCAGCTTCAACATTGTGGGGCACTCTTAATTGCAGAGTCCAGAAGAGGGACTCCATTTTCCCCAGGCGCTGTGGCACCAAAGGCTAACCTGCAAGGCTGATGGCACTTATAATGTGTGCCGCTTTCCCTCAATGACTGCATGGCTGTTAATGTTTTATGCCCCCTTCCAATGTGACTTACGCTAATGTGGTGATCCTAGTGTATTTATGCTAATGTGTCAATGCTAACGCTTTTATGCTTATTGCAGTGCTGCTAAGGTTTATGCTGATGTCCAATGCAGTGAGGCTGATCTATGCACATTGTGATAAATGCCTAGTGATAGTATTGCCCCAGGATTTATGCAAATAGGTAGATGCCCTTACACTGAAGGTTGTTGTGCATAATAAGCCCCAATGCTCACATGTTTTTACCGTTGTGTTTTTCATGCAAATGCAGGAGGTGACTTATGCCCATGATTGTGCCCAATAATAAAGCGCGATGTTCTAGGTACTACCGTGTCTGCCCTGCTGTCACAATTCATAATGTGATGTTTATGCTAATGGTATGCCCAAGGTCCTGCTAATGCGGGTATGCATAATGTAAGTGATGTCTATGGATGGTGTATTCATGCTCATGTGATTTTCCCTGACAGACATGTTTTGGTGCTCACCTGTTTATACCTAATACTAAGAAAGTTTAATGCATAAGGGGTCTGATTTTAGGTGTCACTGACCAATGAGACTACAAAGCTTGTATCTCTATGTCTAAGGAGGTGTTGAGGGGTTGCTGTTTCAAGCCTGCTCACGCAGCGATTGAGGCCTATCGTGAGACACGGCTAAGTTCCTGATCTTGCCAGTAGGAACGGGCTGCTCTACATTCATTATTGAAGCAAATGGGATGTTTCTGCCTAATGCGTCATGCTAATGTGATTTATGCCCCAGGTTTAGGCCTCATGACAATACTGTGGTGCTAATTCATGACAATACTGTGGTGCTAATGTTGTTACAGCCATGCTGAGAAAGTTTTTCCCCTAAAGCTACAGCTGCTGGACTCTACATCTATTCCTTGCACCTGCCTTTATTCCACATACTCTGGTGATGGTTCTGGCAGCGGCCCGAGTGGCCCTGCCCTGTAAATAGCCCCCCTCTGTACATGACTACCGGGTGCCAGTTGGCGCCGTGTTCACCCCTGTGATTACTTCTTGCTGTATTGTGCATAATACATATGCTGTTTTTCACCTAAACTGGTGTGGTCTCTTTTTGTAGTGTGCCTTGTGTGTCGTCTGTGTGTGCTGCGTGGATGCTTCACACATGTCCTCTGGAGTTTGGCCTGCACCATGCTTCCCCATTTCTAACACTGACTAATATCCACCGCTCAAATTGCTTTCATATTTCACTATACTAATTCATTACTAATCCGTATGGGTTCCGGAGTAGCGTGCTACTCACCAAGAAAGTGCTTCAACACCCCGTTAGGGTTAACAAGCGCTATATTAATGCAAACCTTTTTCCCTCTTCTATCCTTCCGCTTTCCTTCTGAATCCAAATAACTGACTAACCTATCCATCACTCAAATTACTTTCATATTTCACTATACTAATTGAACACTAATCCTTCTTGGGTTCCGGAGTAGCGTGCTACTCGCTGAAAAAGCGCTTTGACGCCTCGTCAGGGGTAGTAAGCGCAATTATAAATGCAATTACAATACAATACAATTCAATACAATGAATGTATTTACAGGTGGAAGAATCATCCCCAAATTTCACCTGATTGTAAAGGAAGAAGTTACAACAAAGGAAACACTTTTCTCTAACGTCAAAATAAGGATAAATTCAATGCAAAAGCCGACACATTGGGAAAAAAGTTTCAGTCAATCATAAGCAGACTTATTTCCAGTGACTTAGATTTGCAATTTTCTTTAGCATTTTACTATTTGACCCATAATATACCTTGGGCTAAGAAGAATGGGAGCCAGGCCCTAGAGAGCTGAAGGCAAGGAGCAACTGGAGCAACTGAGGTGGTGTTATAGGCAGAGCTAACAGCAGCAAGAACTGCCTCTCCTTCCAATATGTCACCAACCTAGAGAAAAGAAATGTGTGTTGTCAAGTCAGCTTAAGCATGTACGTATGAGTTTGGGGAGCTATTGCTTTTTGTTTCAATGCTACAAGCAGCACCATAATATCTGGTAAACAAGCTTTCCTTTTGCATCTCTTCAGAGTGAATATTACACTCTGAAGATGTTTACCTTTTGACCTTACAGCTTCTGATTTATTGTTGTTTTCATAGATGCCAGGTTTTAAGATTGCTTATGTGTGTTACTTTTTAGTGTACAAACGAGTGACATTCTACTGGCAAATGTGTGATACTTCAAGGAACACTTTCTCACTAATAAAACCAAGAAATGAAGTCCATGTCAAGAAATAAATATCAGAAATGACTTACTTCTGAGCATTAAGATGTAGTAAAAAAAATCTTGAAATTGGCACAGAATCCCTGAAATGGGAGGCCAGTAACCTGATTTATTGTTAACAGTGCTCCTGATTCTTACGCAGAGACGCAGCGCATTGGGAACTGAGACCACGCTACTCGGCACACAGCCTCCAGGACCCCTGAAAAGAGAGGCAGGGTGGCAGGTGAAGCAGCGCGAGGGACTCGCTGTCACGTGAAGCACCAGCGCTGTACAGCCCCGCCCCCTCCTACCGGGCACTTGAAAATCACCTCGCGTCTTCCGCTCCGCGGGAGACGCAGCGCATTGGGAACTGAGACCACGCTACTTGGCACACAGCCTCCAGGACCCCTGAACAGAGAGGCAGGGCGGCAGGCGAAGCAGCGCGAGGGACTCGCTGTCCCGTGAAGCACCAGTGCTGTACAGCCCCGCCCCCTTCCTACTGGATATCTCCAGCTTCCCCCTTCCGCCCCGTGGGACGCGCGCGGGTGGCGCCGGGCTAAGTCCGGGCAAAGGGCGGGCCATCTGTGGCCGCCCGGGGCCGAAGGAGGCCGGGCTGGGCCACCCCTCGTACGTCTGGACTACAACATGGGTAAGAGGAAACATCAGTCAACCCAAGACCATGGAGGGGTTAAGGCTAAAGTACCTAGAAAATCGGCCAGTATTATTTCGTCTTTAACATCTGCTGTTGGTGCTTTGAACACCGAAATAGCAAATGCAGAAAGGGAACTGGGGTTGGACTCAAATAATGTACAGGTAACAGGGACCTCCTCTTTGAACACGACTATGATAAACCATATACCTCTGGAGCCATTAATAATAATAATTATTATTATTATTATAGTGTCATTTGTAAAGCGCACGGCTACCCCAACGGGGTGTCCCGGCGCTGAATGGATTGAAAAACGGTCTCTAAATACAGAGAATTACTGGCAGAATAGGAAGGTCTTCAAGGATTTGCGAAATTCGCGTTCAGAGGTACTCTTACATAGATCTAGGGGCAGTTTATTCCATCTTTGAGCGGCTCCCAGCTCAAAGGTTCTGCCCCCGGCTCGCGCTCTTTTGAATCTTGGGGTAGCCAGCAGGAGTTTGGTGTTAGATCGAAGGGCTCTCGAGTTGCATTAGGGCCGTAGAGTGGAGCGTAGATGGGCAGATCCAAGGCCCTTGGTGGAATGATAGGCCAGTGTCAAAGCCTTGAACTCTATTCGTTTGCTCATGGGTAACCAGTGCAATTCCCTCAGATAGGGGGTAATATGCTGCCTACGAGTGAGGCCTCCAATTAACCGTGCGGCGGCATTTTGTACCAATTGAAGTTTCAGGCAGAGGCCTTTGGTCAGGCCTAGGTACAATCCGTTGGCATAATCAAGATGAGAAATGATTAGGGCATGGACAATGGTTTTTCTATTCGCGGATGGGAGAAAATGTATTAGTTTCTTTAGAGTTCTTATCTTAGAATAACAGGCGGCTGAGACTGCATGAACCTGATTTTCAAAGGATAATTTTTCATCCCAACGCACTCCTAGGTTCCTAACGGAATCTTTCGGAGTGGGGGCTTGGCTCAGTTCTTCCGGCCACCATAGGTTCAAGCTAAGTGGGGATGGCTGATTAAAAAAAAGCACCTCAGTTTTCCCTGCATTTAGTCGTAAAAAATTGAGGTCCATCCATTTAGCAATGTCTCTCCGTGCTGTAGCCCTTACGGAAGCCATGTTGGGAATCGTGATAGAGTCCGTTATTCTCAATGTAGCGTGCGATTTGCTGGTGGGCTAGCCTTTCTAGAATCTTGGCTGGAGCAGGGAGGAGGGATATCGGCCTATAATTAGCCGGGTTCTCAGGATCTGCGTTGGCCTTTTCTAAGATAGGGACTAGAAACGCATGTTTCGAGGCCTCCGGGTAAACCCCCGAACTCAAAGAGGAATTCCAAATAGAGTTAAGGTAAGGGTTGAGAAAGGAGGCCAGCCCTTTATAGTGTTTAGCTGGCCATGGGTCCCCAGGACTGCCTGACTTACATCTAAGTAGCTCTAGATAGGAAGTCTCAAGGGGAATTTCTGTAAATTCTGTGAGGGTGGGGCTAGCAATGTGGGTCCCGGCCATTGCCGTGGGCAACTCAGTTTCACCACTTGTCGGAAAGGATGCATGGATCTGGGCAATCTTATCCTCAAAGAACTCTGAGAGTTGAGAACAGAGTTTTTGAGAGGCTTGCTGCTTTCGAATAAGAGCTTGGGGATCCGTGAAAGATCTAACAATCGAGAAGATTTCTCTAGGAGAGTTGCTAGCTCTTTCAATCTTCTCGGCGAGGAAGATTTTTTTATGCTTTATAATCTGCTTCCTATATTCCTTCAGTGCTTGACGATAGTTAGTTTTACTATCACTGGAATAATCCAGTCTCCAATGCCTCTCCAGCACCTTACAAGCAGATTTCAAGTGGCGTAGTTCCTCCGAGAACCAGGGGGCAGCTGGGGAGGATCTGAATGTTTTTATATATAATTGAGTCTATATCTGAGAATCTGAGACCAAAGTTTGATGACATTAAGATCGTTGAGTGTGAACCATCAAGAAATCCCCCGATCCACACACTGGGCTCGACGGGGCAGTTAAATAAGCCCAAGAGAGTGGTTAAGAGGTCATACAAGAGGGACAGAGGCCCAAAGGATACACCTGTGAAACAAGGCCCAGTCATGACTAAGTTGATGAAGTACTCAATGCGAGATATGATGGAGGATATTTTTACATCGAGATTGGAGGCAGCACTAACCAGTGTTGCCAAAGACATTATTGACACTATGAATATTTGTGTTGCAGGCCTATTGGAAAAATATGAGCGATTGAACTCCATTCTAGCATTGCATGATATTCCCCCTGGTGTGAAACATGTCCCAAAGCGGGTTAACTCAAAAATTCGTACTAGTCATCCACCAAAGGAGGGAAAGGGGAGTCTACTACCAGACTCACCAATGGAAATGAATCGTGTACACGGGCCCTCTAGATTAGAAGAACTTCAAGAAGAGGGCGGTGAGGTGTTGGCGCAGAAGAGCTCTGATAGAAATGGTGAGGCACTAAACCTCCCTGTTCTCCCAGGAGTCCACATAAAATCTAGGGAACCCTTGTACGGGCCTAAAATAGCTACCCAATCTTTCATCAACCTCCCCCTGAGGCGGCTCCGTTGGTCGCGACTCTTGTACGGGTCCCACCTTTGAAGACAGGAGAAGTGGAAACTACAGAATCCCTAATAGCAATTACTAAAACGTGGTGTGAGATTAATTGCTCTGGAGACAAGGAAATGTCCTCTAGTATTATCAAGGCCAGACGGGTTGGATGGCTGGGTAATCGACGGAAAAATTTAAAAGGGGACTGTGTAATTGTTAATTTTAATAAATTGGATGTTGCAGATCGTTTGTTTTGGGATGCCTCAGCTATAAAAAGTGGGGAAGGAGAACTTAGGGCTCTACCGTTGTTTTTTTTATCCACCTCCTGAAAACCCTAACATAGATATAAGAGCCCCCCCAGTACAGATTGCCAGGAGTTCATCTCGGTCCACCTATGGCTCTTCTAATCCCATTGTCACAGATCATAAATATGACTGGGTTAATCCTAGACCTGGGGCTACAGCTAAATCATCTAGTACCCAGGTAAAAGAGAGTAAGGAGTTGTTACTGTTGTCAAATAGGTTTTCCTCCTTGTCATCGTTAGAGGAGGTAGATTGACTGTCGTCCCCAGTTATAAAGACCCAACACGCTGTTCCGGACACCATTAATGCCTCTAAAGGGAAGACAGGGACAGCCAGGTTATTAAGCTGGAATATTGCAGGGTTACACTCCAAAAGGAGCGACAAGTTCTGGTTAACATTCATAAAAGATTATGAGATCATTGCCTTGCAAGAGACCTGGGATAGGGAGTGTAATTTTTGGGTTGACGGCTACAAATCTTACTTTATGCCAGCCCATATCTCTGTGGCAGGAAGAGATAGAGGAGGACTTATACTCCTCTTCTCGGTAAGAGTGAAAGGTTCAGTTCAGCTGCTAGAGTCACCCTCTCCTCACTGCTTAATAGCAGAACTCACATCCCCAAACAATCCTAAAATGCTGTTGATTAACTTTTACAATTCTAGGGAAAGTGAGTATAATAATGAGCTCCTTTGCACCTTGATGCAATTTTTAGATTCATATAAGGAACAGCAAACCACTTATGTTTATAGCATCTTGATGGGTGATTTTAACATACATCTGTGTAAAACAAACTGTCGTATCTCTGACATTTTTGGTCCCGCTTATTCAACCCTACCGCACTTTGAACATACTGCCCGGGGGGAAGCTTTGGAAGAACTACTTGTAAATGCTGACCTCTATGAGCCTGGTTTTTGTGATAAGAATGAGAGGGTCGCTACGTTCAAGGCAAGGGATAGAGAGACAGTAATCGACTATGTTTTTATCTCCTCAGCACTTTTAGGTCATGTACTTTTTTATAATGCTTTATGTTCTACTTTTAGCGATCATAATCCGGTGATACTAGAACTGAACAAAGGTTTTTCCTTTCTAGATGCTCTAGATACTAGAGAAGGGCCCACTGATATGAAAATTAAGGAGCAAGGAAGGAGGCTAAAATGGGTTAAAGTAATCCCCGAAGATTTCCATGAAAATTTATGTATAAAGGTTGTTGATGAATTAGAAAAGTGTACTAATCCCTCTACCTCGGTGGATTCTGTAATTATAGCCTTTGAAGCAATTTGTGCACAGGTGGCGATAGAGCTTACAATTACTTCTAGGCCTAAGCCACAAAAAGGAAAAAGATGGTTTGATTCAAAATGTTCTAGAGCTCACCAAGACTTATTAAAAGCCCTAAAAATTAAACCTAGGGATAAAGCTCTTATAGTTAACCTTAGGAAAAAATATAAGACAGTGGTTCAGACCCTTAAAAATGAAATTAAAAAAGAGACATGGGAAGCCTTAATGTCTAATGAAGTTTTAAGGGAAAGTTCAAAGTTCTGGTCAATTGTGAATAGCCCGTTGTTTTCGGGTGACGAGAACTGTGTATTAGAAGTAAATATCCCAGAAGACGAATGGCTGACTCATTTCGAAAAGATCTATGGGAGTAATGAGGTGTTTGAACCTTTCTTGGTTCCCCATAGTAGTTTCCCCCTGTCCCCTCTGGTATTTACTGAAGAGGATGTGGAGAAGGCAATAGTTGATACGGCCAGTAATAAGGCTCCAGGGCCTGACGGAGTCCCTGCTGACTTATATAAATGTGATCCTAAACTGTGGGAACATTTTTTAACAATGTTTTTAACTCGACAGCGGTCCAGGGGTTCCCTGCCTCCTGGTCCCGCTCTGTTATTATCCCTGTGTTTAAAAAAGGGCAAAGAGGGGACCCAAGGTGTTATAGGCCCATATCACTAATTGATTCCTCAGTTAAAATTTTAGGTAAAGTAATCTTGGCTAAAATTTCAGAGTGGGTGACCGAAAAAGAGATATTATCGAATGCGCAATACAGATTCCGATCAGGTAGAAGTACAGTGGACCAGTGTCTTAATCTACATCGGCTAGTAAATAAATACACTGTAGCATTGAAAGGATCAATTTATCTAGGCTTCGTGGATTTATCCACAGCCTTTGACCTGGTGAACAGGTCAAGGCTGTGGAATATCCTGCTGGATCTGGGTATTGATCCCTGTCTGGTATATTTCTTGGCTGACCTGCACAGGGATCTCTACGTGTCTATTAGGATGACACAGGAGGGTAACTGCACTAGAGGGTTCAAATCGGGTAGAGGGGTTCGTCAAGGATGTATTCTGGCCACTCTCCTTTTTACCCTACAGTGTATATATAAACTCCATAGATAAAACCCTTGTTAAAGCTACCCGGACATCCCGTGTATAGGAAATATTACCATCCCGGTACTCCTATACGCGGATGATGCAGTATTACTGGCACGTACACCGCTAGGACTTCAAAAATTATTGAACTCATTTGGGGAATTTATAAATTCCCTGGACCTGGTGGTGAACATTGATAAGTCACAGGTCATGTTTTTAGGCGTGCATAAGAATAATATTAGATCTCTTTATTGCAATGGAGTAAAGATCACAAGGGTGAAGGCCTTTACTTATCTGGGGGTCTTATTTGATGATATGGGTTCCTGGGCTGCACAATCCGTGGCTAAAGCAAATGCTGTTAGAAGATCTTCCTCAGCCTTACTTAGTTTTGCACAGCGTTTAGGTGGTAAACCGTGTGAAGCGATTCTTTCTATTTATAAGGCAAAATGCCTAGCAATCGTGACATATGGTGCCGCAATTTGGGGCTATAAACAAATGGAATGTATTCAGAAGGCGAAAAATAAATTTTTTCGTTCACTCTTATCCCTCCCCCAATCCTCCGAAACTTTTGAAGTCCATCAGGAGCTGGGGGTGGGTTATGTTTCTGATTTAATGAGATTGACCCCCCCTAACCTGCTGGATCAAAACATGGTTGAATCCAGAGTTATCACTTAATCATAAGATTTTAAAGGACTGTGTGAACTTAGAGAGAGCTAATGAGATACAGTGGCTGACTTATATTAAAGAAATGTTTACGATACTGGGACGACCTGAGATCTTCTTTGCACCTGAGGGAATAGTTAAAGCAGATGTAAAGTGGGTTAAAACTAACTTCCTGAATTATAGAGAACAGGAACGAGAGGCAATGGAACTAAAAAAAACTCTGGTTAGGGCACATTATTTATCAGTAGCAACCCTATCTATTCAGCCCTACTTAAAAATCATCTCAAAACCATTCCATCGTTGGTTATTAACAAAATTTCGTTTTAACCAGATTCACTTTATTTTGGGGGATTTTGTAGGGTGGTGTTAACCAGAGGACGCTGCTGTCTGTTCCTGTGTTTGTTACTCAATCCAGGACACCACGCACTTTACATTTTTCTGTACATTTTACACTGATGCTCGAAAGAAGTACATTATCCCACTGTTAAAAGATAAAGGATTCTTACAGGTCAAACCAGCCTTACTGTATCTACAATTACTGAATAATCCACGGAACATCTTTTATATTGCAATTTTTTTTGTATTGGCCGTTCGGATCAAGAAATTAAGAAACACAGGAATGATAGAATTATGAATTTTAGAGGCTATTTATTATAATATATAATAATGAAATTGTATGTTTTTTAAAGAAAGTTGTTTTGTATATAGAAGTTTTATAAAATTGTAATCATGGATGTATTTTATAGTATCCTTTTATGATTTTTATTAATCGAATAAAGTGGTATTGACTGACTGACTGACTGATTCACTGCAACCCCACAAGGTACTAGTGTCAATTGACAACAGCTCCCTTATCAAGCTTTATTCCAAAACAGCTCAAGGGGTTACGTGAAACATCCTTTACAATGATGTTGTAACCACAAAGTGTCTTTCCCACGCAGTGTTTACCATGCACTTTTTACCAAACATTCCACCCCAACCTCCTCTTAATACCCTCAGCGAACTATACACCATCAAAGGCAGCACCCCAACCACCATCTCCACCTGGAAACCCCCTCCCACCCAGACTGTGGAAAAGTAAATTTTGCCATGTTCTGTGTCCCTACGTGTTCCCCATCTTATGTTATATGTGCATGATTAATATGCATATGTATTCCCTTATGATCGATTAAAGACGCAATTTTAGTTGTGTCCATCTCTAGTATGCCAGTTTTCAGTTCTCGTTAAAGCTACGAGTATTAGGCCTATGTAAAGTTATGTTGCCACGTTTTACAGTGTGCACGTTAATTCATTGAAAAGTCTCCGTTTCTAGGCCTCAAAAGGGCCCGGACACCAGATTCAGCTCCTCTCTCCTGAACCCTCGCTGAGGAGCGATACAGCCCCCACCTGTATCCCTGACCCTTCACTTACTTCCTGCCTCACAGTGCCCGGCTCGGCCTGGCTCTGCCTGCCAGTCTGCCAAGAGTATGTTATGATTCTAGTTATCAGTCCAGCCCTCCTTCTCTGCATTCCTAAAGCTACTGAATCGCATCAATAGTTTCAGTCATCGTCTAGCCTTTACGTCTCCATGTAAGAGAAATACTGTATTAATGGTCATTTAATATTCCTCAACACGCACTACATATAGAATGATGCATGCACCAGTCTTAGAGTCTGTTAGCCTTTACCCTGATAACTTTTGGATTCTATCAAGATGTTCTCTAAACATCAGATACTAGATAGTGTTTAGGTACATGTCGCTCTGACACTCCAGACTTTCGTCTCCTCTTCTAGCGCAGAAGTCATAGCCCCCAGTTCCTCCTAGTAACACGTCATTGCCAGCTTGCGCGCACCACTAGGTCAGAGGTCCCGGCTCCTTAGGTAGCCCCCTCCATGTTTCCGCCCCGTTTATGACATATTCTGTTACGTTTACATCACATGTCTATGTATACGCCTCTTGTTCCACCCACTTTATGCCTTATCTTTCGCGACTGCTATGAACTCCACCCACTGCTACGCCTACTATACTGAATGTAATGCAATTGTTTAACTATAAATATTGTGCACTGTTATTAAAAGTTACCCCCTTATGCTCCCAGATCCTGCCCCCCGGCAGCTGCCATCCCATTCCCATGCAGGTTGTCCTGTTCCTGTCCTTTATGCCTGATTAAAACCTGCAAACTCCAGCTACCTCGAATCTTGACTCTTATTTATTGAGCTATCTGTTATTGTATATCTAGTCAAAAATAGAACAGGTATTTAATTATTTATTTACCACATAATGGCGCCCGAATAGGGACTTGCCCTTTCCCCACGCGCCGGAGAAGCCACGCCAGCCCCCTGACCCTCTGCAGCCGTGACGGAACCATACCGTGCACGTGCAGATATTTCTGCTTCAAGTATCCCTCAGGCCCACGGAGGAGACGGAGGTTGCGGTCCAGCATCCAGACGAGGCGGTGGAGGAACGCGGCGAGTCCCGACCAGAGCCCAAGCCGAGAGTCCAAGGTCCGAGGTATCCGGAGGCCCACCCGTAACTGAAGTCCGAAGTTCGTAGTCCGTTGTCGTAGCAGTCCAGTCCAGTCCGAGGCCTTCCGTTCTTGCTGCCCGGTGAGTACCGTTGCTGGGGTAGTATCTAGACAGGGTCAATTAATTTGTCTCTGGTCCGTGGGTTTGGGTACGCAAATCCAACACGAAGTATCCACCTAGGTGGATGCGGGTCCTGACGTGTCTCTTTATGAGACCGGTATGTTTCGTACTGTTTCAGCAGTGCATCTAGTAACTCTAGTAAGTTCTAGTCTCGAGAAATTCATGTGTTTCTGTTCTCAAGTATTCCAGGTAATGTTCCTGTTCGAACTGTTATTTTAAATGTCATTTCAATGTGTTTTTAATGTCGTGGTATGAGTGATCAGTCTCAAGTCATTATTGTGTTCATTGTGTATTGTATTGTGTCCAGATCCCAGTTCACGTCATGCCTCTGTTCTCAAAATTACGTCAGTTAAGAACTAGAAAAGGTCTGCTCGAGGAAGCAGTTCCTGTCCCACCTAGGGACAGTCCAGGTCATTTTATGTATCATAAGCATGGCATAAGTGCCATATTATATCTAGACTTATGGGTCGAGTACACTAAGGAATTAGAAGAGAAATATAGATGGCCTGTATCAGGCACATGGGATGCCGAGTGCATCATGCGAGTAGAAGAAGTATTATGGAAAAAGAAAGCCAGACAGTCACAGAAAGATGCCATCGAGTTATGGCGCAAAGAATCTCATAAAAGAACCGAAAAAGAAATCAGAAAGTCAGAATTAAGTAGAGAATCCTCAGAAAGAGCCCAAGAAAGGGAACTAATCGAAATAGGTGAACGAGTTAAAACCGAACAGTCAGACAGACAGAGGAATGCCCTTATTAAGGGTATGTACCCTCTTCTTGCCGAGGGCTTGCCAAAAGCAACCCCGGAGGCATCCAGTGATTTTCCGCCACCCTTAGTTCCGACCAAGCTACGTCACAAACCGACCGCAGCTGATATTTTTCTCTCGTCCTATTTGGACGACACAGTCCCAGAATATGCAAATCCTGTTCCGCCAGCTCCTGTAAATAATGTAAATCCTGCTCCTCCAGTCACCGGGGCACCTGTTACAGCACCTGTTACGGTACCCCCGGTCCAGCCTACATTACAAGTACCCGCTACACTGGTCACTCTGCCAGCACGAAGAGTATCAGTCGACGATTCCAGTTTAGGGGCCGCGGGAGGAGGTCCTCCGGGAACCCCGCCGCCACACAAACGTGTAACGTCAGTCGAGTTACATGAACGTGCGTTACAGCGCACGCCCAAACATCAGTCTGTTGCAGATATCAGACGAGCTCTTACCGAATGCCGTTATGATCCGGTCCCAGGTGATGATAGTATGGTTATATATTCATTACGTGTAAGACGGGTGACCGAGTATTTGGACACCCTACCAAATATGAAAGAAGATCTAGACAGAATATATCGTTTCATTCGTACAGGAACAGACCCAGAAAGTATTGGCGAAGTCATGTTTCTAAGAAAAGCTGAGATTCAGCTCATGCTATTAAAGTTTCTAATTAATTGTTTAATAAGGGAACAAGATTATCCGACTAAAGATCCGACCGAAATGAAAGTTCTGACAAGGTGGAGTGATAATATAGCCGAGGGTAGACACAGGACGCTCAGTTGTATAGAGAGTATGTACAAGAAAATTCGTAAGGAAATAATAAGGTTACACGAGAAACGCAAAGCAGCACAAGTAAGCGAGAAGGAAAACGACTCTTCTACTGAAGAGGTAGACGACGAGAATACCGCCAGAATAGCGTATGTAGGTAAACTAGACTTCCCGACCGACATTCACGTCTAGAACACAAGAAAGTCGTTCCTCTTCCAGCACCAGAACAAGGTTCTCTAGAGCAAGTATTTCAAGCTACCGATCACATTCTGAAATCACGAATCGGTTATAGTGAACTTAGTACCATGCATGAACAAGAACTAGCCCGATCAGCAGTCCGATGGGCTACTGATTCTACCACTTTTTCAGACGAAATAGTGGCACAAATGTTTCTGAAACTGCCCCCAGCCGAGCAGCGACTGGTGGGTATGTATATGATCCAGCACCTCATTACATTGTATGAGGGTCAGCATTCCGATCCAGGTCCGTTACATGATGTTCTGAACGAGTTACTCCAGTATAAATGGAGAGGTCTAGGTACCGACTTAATTAGTATCATTCTAGAACAGCGCCACAAATATAGAACGTTTCTGAACCCGCATTTTGTTCACGTCTCACCCCCAGAAAGTAAACCCTTTTACATAGACAGACAGCATCCGTTACGAGAAGTACACCCAGTTAGGACAGCGGGTGGTGAAATGCAACGAGTATTTGTTTACACCCCGATTACAAAGATGGAACTCTTAGAGATGAAAAAGTTAATTCCCTGTCACGATAAAGATCCAGCAGGGTTCCACCGTGAATTAAAAGACATGCTCCGTATGGGAGAATACACGTATCCAGATATAATTAAAATGTTAAAGGTCCTGTTGCCCGCGGGCATATATGAAAAACTCAAGGAGAAAGAATGGGAGGTGGGAGAGAAAAAGATAGATTGGGCAGCTCTAGAAGCTGAAGAAAATACACGTGTACCAGGTACCGGTCAAGGAGATAAATGTAAAGAATTACCTGAACTGTTAATACAAGTTTTGCCAAGATTACTAGCCACGAAAAAGGAAGACTGGGATGCAATCTCAGCCTGTAAACAGAAACCAGACGAAGATACGAGTGATTTTTATTCTAGATTTGAGAAATGTTTTAGCATCAACAGTGGTTTGAAGACGAGTAGTGAGTCATACCCTCATCTTTTTGTTACTAAACTAGTCGAGAATTCAAGTCCACAAGTTAAAAATAGAGTTTTGAAAGTCGAGAGTACCTGGCAAGCTAATACTCCGTCCCAAATGCTCCAGATGCTCCAGTATCACCAGAATAGAATCAGGGAAGAGCAAGAACACGAAAGGAAACGTATGAAAGACACGAAAATGAAAGTATTAGTTGCACAATCTGTTCCACAGGACAGTCAGAAGAGGGGTCCAAATCAAGCCAGTCATCCTGCAGTTCCTGTTAAAGGGACCTGCAATTATTGTAAACAGCCAGGTCATTTTATAAACGAGTGTGCAGTTCTGAAACACAACATAGCCACTGGTAAGACTAAAGAAAGACCACGTCCGCCTAGACAAGAACAAGTTTCACAGACTTCCCAGTTACCACAGAATACACCACAGACAGTTACAGCACCGCAGCCTATAGCTGCAACACAGCATGTTACACAGCAAATGTACCAGTATGCACAATCCGAGTATCCAGAGTACCAGCAGTATTCATGAAACAGCCTAGAGAGGGAGGTAGGCTTGCCTCTCATCGAGATTCCTGTAGATCAAGAGGGTCCCTATGTTCACAGTCAAGTATTAGGGAAAGACAGAAAGTTTTTGATTGATACAGGGGCAAGTAGGACTACTATCAGTCATGACGAGGTTCCAGGGGCTCCGCTCTCAGGCTCTAGAAATGTTTCCCTTGGATTTTCAGGAAAGCCAATTGTTAACGAGATTTCCAAACCAGTTACTCTAGAAGTAGGTCCATTGTCCCGAACTACTGACCTGCTACTCACGAAATCATGTCCAGAAAATTTGTTAGGCATTAAGACATTAAAAGAATTAGGTGCAGTTATTTGCTGCTCCCCAGAAGGAATACGTTTGTTTTTACGTGACTTTAAGGGTCACTATGTATTACGTGATTTTGATCCAAGATTATTGAATGTTCCGCAGCATCTATGGGCACAAGGTCCAACTGATGTTGGTTTTATGCAAATCACACCCCATCGTGTGACTCTCAAACCAGGTGTAGTGTTACCACGAATCAGACAGTACAGATTGCCACCTGAGGCTGTAGCAGCCTTATCCAAAATTATTGACGAGCTCATTGCTCAAGGAGTAGTTGTAGAAACTGACTCCAATGTATGTAATTCTCCTATCATTCCAGTCATGAAACGTACTGATCCAAATGCACCTCCAGTATATCGATTAGTGATTGACCTTCGAGAACTTAATAAATGTATCATTCCCCAGTACCCAGTTGTCCCAGATATTTCTTCCCTATTGACAGCCATTGATTCTGAGGCTACATTTTTCACAGTCATAGACCTCAAAAACGCATTTTTCAGTGTCCCCATTCATCCAGACAGTCAGTTTCTTTTCGGATTCTGTTTAAATGGAAGGAGCTATAAATTCACACAAGCTCCTCAAGGTTTCACAGAAAGTCCTAGTATTTACAGTCAAGCACTTAAGAGACAACTAGACAATATTCACATGCCAACTGACACTGCCCTGCTCCAGTATGTCGATGATCTACTGATCACAGCCCGTTCTGAACGTGCCTGCGAGCGTGCGTCACTTACAGTCCTGTATTTCCTAGCCGAGATGGGGCACAAGGTGTCCCCTTCGAAGCTTCAATTCTGTGTCCAGCAAGTGATCTACTTAGGCCACTTACTGTCCAAGAGGGGTAGGCAGTTGACACCTGACCGTATCCAGTTAATAGCGAGTCTTCCTCAGCCCAAGACCCAGAAGGAGGTACGAGCTTTTATCGGCCTCACTTCTTATTGCCGACAATTCATTCCTCAGTATGCATTTCTAGCCAAGCCACTGATACAGTTAACGACACAGGAGGCAGCCGTATCGACTGTCCTCCCTTGGACCCAGGAACATACACTTGCTTTTAATGAGTTAAAGAAAGCTTTATGTCAAGCTCCTGTTCTAGCTACTCCGAACTACAGTAAGCCTTTTACACTTTTTGTCACAGAACGTAATGGTACAGCATTATCTGTTCTCACACAAGATCAAGCAGGACAATACAAGCCCTGTGCTTATTTTTCGAGCACATTAGATCCAGTAGCCCAGGCTCTGCCTGCGTGCCTCAAGTCAGTTGCAGCCACAGCACTAGCTATCAAACAAAGTGATTCCATAGTGTTAGGACATTCCCTGACAGTACAAGTTCCACACTCGGTGGAAGTTCTTTTAAACCGAACCCAGACTCAGCACTTGACCATTGCACGTTTAACAGGTTATGAATTGACACTGTTCCAGCCACACATAGAAATCAGACGCTGCAACGTTCTAAATCCTGCTACACTGTTACCGTCAGTTACTTCAAATCCTGCCACACATGACTGTGTGGAAGTAGTTAACACCATGACAAAGCCAAGACAAGACCTGACAGATATTCCATTACCAGATCCCGACCTGACACTTTATGTGGATGGTTCATGTATGAGAACAAGTACAGGAGAACTAGTAGCCGCGTATGCAGTGACTACTGAGACTGAAGTTATAGAGACACACCGTATTGACACTCTGTCCGCTCAAGCAGCAGAGCTAGTTGCTCTGACCCAAGCCTGCATACGTGCCAAAAACCTGAAAGTTATCATTTACACAGATTCACGTTATGCATTCGGAGTCGTACACGACTTTGGAGTGCTCTGGCAAGAAAGAGGTTTTATGACTTCTCATGGAACCAAGATTCAGCATGGTCTCCTTATCCAAGCTCTGTTAGATGCAATACATTTACCAACAGCTATCGCTATCATGAAGTGCAAAGCACATACGAAAGTCACTGACATTATTTCCCAAGGTAGCGATCTAGCAGATCGAACAGCCAAGTTTACAGCCCAGACTCCAGACATTCCAGTTAACGCAACACTGACACACACTCCAGATCCGACTACATGTATGACAGTTAAGGACCCCACTCAAGATGTCATAGATATCCAGTCACATGCTACTCCCGAGGAAATCAAGAAATGGTCCGAACAAGGAGGGGTCCAGACAGATCAGGGATGGTTGACGAAGGGAAAAGCCACATGGTTTCTCCCCGACTCAATGGTTCAAGTCATTATTAATACCGCACATAGTCCTGCACATTTAGGAGAAAAAGCCATGTTAGACAGTATCCAGAACATTTGGTTCAACAAGCATTTACGAGCTGCAGCCAAGCAGAAAGTCCGTACCTGTATGATATGTTGTCAGTTCAATCCAGGTAAAAGTGTCCCGGTGGAACAAGGGGGATTCCAGCCTCCTGACCACCCTTTTGAGGTCCTCCAAATGGATTACATTCAGATGGAGCGATGTCGAGGTTTTAAGTATGTCCTTGTAGTTGTATGCGCTTTGTCCAGGTGGACAGAGGCATATCCAGTCCCAGATTACACAGCCGCGACCACTGCCAAGCAGCTGGTTCGTGAATTCTTCCCCCGTTATGGACTCCCTAGGGTCGTGTACTCAGATAACGGCCAGCCATTCTCATCAGAGTTGATGAAGTATGTTTCCCTTCTGTTAGGGTACCAGTGGAAGTTCCATTGTGTACGCCATCCCGAAGCAGCAGGTCTCGTAGAGAGACATAACCAGACATTAAAAATCCGTCTTGCCAAAGTTTGTAAAGAGAAAGGTGTAGACTGGCTAGTAGCTCTGCCAGTCGCCCTATTTTATATGCGCATGGTCGCACATTCCAGATCAGGTCTGTCCCCTTATGAGGTCGTATTCGGCCGCCCCCCGAACATGTGGGGTACACCTAGACCCCGAAGTATTACAGATGTTTCCAGTAATATGCTGACAGATTACCTAGCTTCCTTGATGTCTGCCCTACACTCTTGTCGTTCACAGGTTGCCGCCGCATTTCCAGACTATACCGAGGTGAAACCACATGAGGTCATTCCAGGCGACCTAGTCCTTGTGAGGAATTTTGATCGTTCAAGTCCGCTGGAGCCCCGCTGGAAACTGCCTCAACTTGTCCTTCTGACCACCCGCACGGCCGTGAAGCTGGAAGGCCGCAAGGGGTGGGTCCACCTGTCTCACGTCAAGAAGTTTCATGGACTCCGAGAAAAAACTTTTTCCAAGAACATTTTTAAGGACTGCCAGAATTCTAAAAACTGCCCTATTCTCAAGGACTGTCCCGCTACAAACTTTGATTCCAAGCCTCCCCTGTTAGAGGAAACTCCGCAGCAGGAGTATAAACAGAAGCTCCGGTCTAGTAAAATAAGTCAGCCAGTTTAATTGTCTAAGTCCCCCTCGGGTGAAACGGTTAGACAGGTTTCTGACATGTATGAGATAGACCCCCATAGTGAGAGAGTTAGTCAAAACTCCATCAGATGTATTGTTATTTTATGTTTTCTTCTATTTTTGAGTTTGATGGTTACCTGCACAAGTTATGCATTGCATTTATGTTTTTCAATTTCTCATGTAAAGAAGTTTTCTAATGCTACAGTAGAACACACATTTAGTGATCTGCCTCCTCACGAGCTATCCTATCGTCTTGCTATGCGCAATAACACATTTATCCGTATGTTACACTATTCACACCAGACCAGCAATGCCACTAATTGTTGGGTGTGTGGTCGACTCCCCCCTTTCCAGACACCGAAGGGAGTTCTGCCACTCTTTCCTTATCCGTTTTCACATAATGGTTCGTGTGGAGCGTGGTCCACGTTAACGTCATCCTCAACTGATATGTCCCTTCTGAATAGTACATGTTTTCCAGACAAGCAAGGTCTCACCCATAGAACCGGGTTAGACCTAGAAAATGAAGTTTATAATTTAGGTAATTATTCTTCGAATTTTATGGTCCTGAATGTTCAGTCTGATACTACTCCAGATTTACCTGCTATTTCAGTACTACCAGTCAAAGGCGAATTATGTGTCCGAAAAAATGGTTCCGCACATGTAGGACATAGTGATTGTACTACTATTGTCAAGTATAGTGACAGTGGGAAATCTATTTTCAAAGCCTCACGTCATTCTTATTTTGTTTGTGGTCAGACCGCATATGTTCGTCTGCCCCTCGATTGGGATGGAACATGTTACATTGCCTTCCTACTGCCACCAGTTTTCCTAGCCCCATCCGATTATCATACACATCTAGTACACATTAGACATAGAAGGGAGATTGAGTCCCCGATTGTCGATCAAACTGAAACTGCTCTAGAACAGTATACAGACTTCAATAGAGGTTTCTTCTTCTTTATAGGACCTATCCAGAATAGTAAGTTAATCCGTAGGTTAACCAGAACCCTTGAAGCAGTAGTGAATGAGACTACTTCTGCTCTAGGTAACTTAACCGAAGAGCAATCTGCTATGAGATTTGTCGTGCTCCAAAATCGTCTCGTTCTTTACGTCATACTGGCCGATAGAGGAGGAGCATGTAGAGTCATCGGATCTAGTTGCTGCATTTTCATTCCTAATAACGCGCCGTCTGTTTATTCAGCTATAACCAGACTTCATAAAATTGCCCATCAGTTACACCAGAATCCAGGCACCTGGACATGGTCCGGTTGGCTCTGGAGTATAATCTCTGCCTGGGGATGGAAAGTAGTGTCATTCCTAGGTATAGCAGTAATGATCATTTTCAGTTGCTGCCTCTGTTTACAATGTGGCCCTGCGATTTGCGGCATTTGTGCTACATCCTGTATTCCAAGTCCTAGTCCTAAGTCCCGTTCCAAGACAATTCGAGACGAGCAAATGATACTGTATGAAATGATAGATGGTATCATGAATATTGATGTTTCCTGATGGAAACGTAGTGACAAGGAGGGAATGTGGAAAAGTAAATTTTGCCATGTTCTGTGTCCCTACGTGTTCCCCATCTTATGTTATATGTGCATGATTAATATGCATATGTATTCCCTTATGATCGATTAAAGACGCAATTTTAGTTGTGTCCATCTCTAGTATGCCAGTTTTCAGTTCTCGTTAAAGCTACGAGTATTAGGCCTATGTAAAGTTATGTTGCCACGTTTTACAGTGTGCACGTTAATTCATTGAAAAGTCTCAGTTTCTAGGCCTCAAAAGGGCCCGGACACCAGATTCAGCTCCTGTCTCCTGAACCCTCGCTGAGGAGCGATACAGCCCCCACCTGTATCCCTGACCCTTCACTTACTTCCTGCCTCACAGTGCCCGGCTCGGCCTGGCTCTGCCTGCCAGTCTGCCAAGAGTATGTTATGATTCTAGTTATCAGTCCAGCCCTCCTTCTCTGCATTCCTAAAGCTACTGAATTGCATCAATAGTTTCAGTCATCGTCTAGCCTTTACGTCTCCATGTAAGAGAAATACTGTATTAATGGTCATTTAATATTCCTCAACACGCACTACATATAGAATGATGCATGCACCAGTCTTAGAGTCTGTTAGCCTTTACCCTGATAACTTTTGGATTCTATCAAGATGTTCTCTAAACATCAGATACTAGATAGTGTTTAGGTACATGTCGCTCTGACACTCCAGACTTTCGTCTCCTCTTCTAGCGCAGAAGTCATAGCCCCCAGTTCCTCCTAGTAACACGTCATTGCCAGCTTGCGCGCACCACTAGGTCAGAGGTCCCGGCTCCTTAGGTAGCCCCCTCCATGTTTCCGCCCCGTTTATGAAATATTCTGTTACGTTTACATCACATGTCTATGTATACGCCTCTTGTTCCACCCACTTTATGCCTTATCTTTCGCGACTGCTATGAACTCCACCCACTGCTACGCCTACTATACTGAATGTAATGCAATTGTTTAACTATAAATATTGTGCACTGTTATTAAAAGTTACCCCCTTATGCTCCCAGATCCTGCCCCCCGGCAGCTGCCATCCCATTCCCATGCAGGTTGTCCTGTTCCTGTCCTTTATGCCTGATTAAAACCTGCAAACTCCAGCTACCTCGAATCTTGACTCTTATTTATTGAGCTATCTGTTATTGTATATCTAGTCAAAAATAGAACAGGTATTTAATTATTTATTTACCACAAGACCACCACCGCCTTCATTTTTTATTTTGATCTGTTTATTATTGTTTTAAAAGTAAGACATAAAAAGACATTTATTTCCTCCAGGCATTTAGCACATGTGCACTTGGTGACTTTACATTGAGTTCGCAGGGGGGCACATTCTATCAGTGGTTTCCCCCTTAATGCTCTCATAATCATATATAGAGATATACATTCCGCAGTGCATATTATGATTAACCAAACTATTCACAAAATCCTCGCCGATCTCCGGCAGAAATTGCAAGATCAATGTTTATCAATTTAACAAACCAAATAGTTACATGCAGCAAACAGTGTTCTAGGCAAGGCTCCTGTAGCAAAGCATACACACAATTTCAGAGTCGAGCATCTGATACTTCACAGACAAAGATATTTTCCTGCAGATTCGCTGCTGCACAAATCCCGTCATTCCTCCCAGCTAAAGACAAGTTAGTTCTGATCCCCCAATTTTAATCAGGTTCAAACTTCACAAGTTATATAGTATATATACCTGATTCAAGTTGCAAATTTGTTTGAAGTGTTGTGAGAATTGTGTTCCAATTATCTGAGAGGGGAAACTTACGCCACCCTATGGTATCCTCTGTTCTGAGGGACACCCTCTCAGCCTTCCCCAATTTAGAATGAGTCCAAGCCTGCACCGATTGAGGTTCCTGAGATTTCCATAGTTTCTTTAAAAGTGTTTTGTCCACCACAAGACCCAGATCCAGGAATCGACTTGTGGCTCTGAGCTCTTTATCCAGGGGGAATAACCCCAATATGCAGGTCTCCCATCATCACATGTTCAACATCACATGTTCAACAAAGAAACCAGCTCCACCAGCAGGGAACTCACCCTCATTTTTAACACCTCCATCTCAGAGGCCTGCTTCCCCACCACTTGAAAGCACGCGGAAGTCAAGCCTCTTCTAAAAAAAACCTCTGCTGATCCACAAGACCAAAAAATTTACCAACCCATCTCACTTCTTCCTTTCCCAGCGAAAGTAATGGAAAAAGCCATTAAAATCCAACTGTCCAACCATCTTGAAAGCAACAATCTCCTGGATTCCTCACAATCTGGTTTCCTGCCAACCACAGCACAGAAACCGCCCTCATAGCAGCCATGGACGACATCAGAGCCCTCATAGTTAAGCGTAAAACCGCTGCCCTCATCCTCCTAGGCCTCTCTAAGGCCTTTGACACAGTATCGCACCACACACTCCACCTAGACCTCCACCAGATGGGCATCTAAGGAGGCTCTCAAATGGACTGCCTCCTTTATAACAGGCAGAAGCTAAAGCATCCACCTCCCACCCTTCGTCTCAGCTCCAAAAAACATCATCTGCTGAGTCCCCCAAGGCTACTCCCTCAGCCCCACCCTCTTCAATACCTACATGGCCCCCTAGCCACAAATCCCACAACATGAACATCATATCCTACACAGATGACACCCAAATTATCTTGTCCCTCTCCTCAGACCTCACCAACACAAAAGCCAACTTCCACAGGTGCATGACCAACATCGCCAGCTGGATGCAGATCAAGTGCCTCGAACTAAACACTGACAAAACTGAGGTACTCATCTGTAGGAGCTCTTCCTCCCCTAGGACCACACCTTGTAGGCCACCAAACTTACCCCCCTCCTGATATCACTGAGCAGGCTAAAGACACAGGCATTATTCTCAACAGAAAATTATCCATGAGCAAACAGGTGAACATTGTTGCCTCAGAATGCTTCCACATCCGCCTCATGATGAAGAAACTCTCCAAAGAGCTCCCCACAGACACCAGAAGCACCATCACGCAGGCTCTCATCACCAGCCACCTGGACTATGGCAAAGCCCTATGTATAGGGATCAACACCCATTACCAAAAAAGCTTCAAACAATAGACTCCTGGAGACGTGAAAACCCGCAGGATAGGGACTACTCCTTCTTCTCGGTCTTCCACGAGGTACATGTAAGACTAGATCTCTACCTTACTAACCCTGTCATATGTGACCTCATTGGGGCGATTGAATACCTACCCCACACTATCTCAGATCACAATCCTACTGCGCCTACGATGGACATGCCCTAGGCCCTCCATACCCACATGGAGGCTAAAGATAGAACTACTGGAGGACCAGGTCTTCCGGGAGACTATTTGTGAGGAGGATCCCGGGGTAGAACCCCTAAGTAAAGCCCGACCCACTACAGAAACCCCCTGGACCTCTTACCAGCTAGAAGACAAAGACGCTGTGCCGGAAATAAACAAAGACTTCTCCCTCCTACAGGACGCGTCCAGTAACCGGGAAGAGGAAGCTCTGAGAGGAGGCAGACCGGAACCTCCCCTCAAGGTAGCGAAGCGCTGTATTACTGGAGCGCGCTGTGTTTTTACCGCGTTTTTTAAAATTGTAAAATTGTAGGCTGTTAATTGAATTGTGCTGCGCACTGACAGGTGGGTTTAAAATACTCCCTCTTACCCTCACCGTAAATTGTGCCCCCCACCGCCGCTTGGCGGGCTTGGTTCCCGGGGTGGGCACCATAGTTGTTAGGGGCAGAGCTGCTTCCTTTGCCAGCGCGTGACTGCGCATGTGTGTGCGAGGGGACGCCTATTAAATGCTCCTCCCTTCCGGAGCGGGATCGCGGAGCGGGCGCGTCCTCGCGTGGCCGGAGTCGTGCCAGAGTCCTGCCCGTCTGCGCCCATCCGCGACAGGACGCGCTGGACGTGGTTGGACTCTGGCCCCTCTCCTGGCCGTATTTCTGCACATCATGCGGTGCTATACTAGAGAAAGTCTGGTTGCCATCAACAGGTCCTGGGTGCCCTGTACTACATCTCGGGTGGATCCTTTATGCGGCCCGTTTTCGTGTGGTTGCGGATGGTTCTCCTTGTCCGCCCCCGTAGGTAGGAGCTGCAGGGAGGCCCCTCGTGCGGCCATAAGCCCACAGCCCCGTATTAGTGTATGGAATCTTAATGCCAGGTCGCTTGTTAAGCATCATCTTGACATCTATGATCTGCTAGGTGGGGAGTTGCCTGATTTATTCTGTGTAACAGAGACCTGGCTGCAGGATGCCGACACGGCCATTGTTAATCTGGCCTTCCCGCCGGAATACTCGGTATTTACTTTAAACCGAGCTTCAAGAGGTGGTGGAATAGCACTTGCGGTTAAATCTTGCTATTCGTGCACGTGGCATGGGCAAAAAATCCCGGGCTGCGAAAGTGCATTGTTCAAGGTAGCTATTACATCTAACTTCACCCTGTCGGGCCTATTGATTTATCGGCCCCCGGGGAGTGAAGTGGCTTTTAGAGCGGCGCTACCTGACGCCATTAGTGAACTGGCTACGGGGTGCTCCAATTTCTCCATCATTGGAGACTTAAATCTGCACTTTGACAATTCTATCTGTCCCTTGGTGTCCAGTTTTGTAGCAGACCTTGAGGCGCTCCAGCTGGAACAGCTGGTGGCACAGCCCACCCACACTGGGGGTCATACCCTTGATCCGTTTTTTACGAATCTTACGGAAGCCTGCATTGTGGTGTAGTTCCTATCTTCCCAATAGGCTCTGCGCATTGGAATAGTACCTACAGCAGTAAAGGCCTAGGCCAGACGTTAACTAGGTCTACTACTGTCGATACTAGACTTAATTTTTGGGTTTGCCAGCTGAGCTCAGAGTTCGCTAGAAACTTTCTCGAATGTTCAGGAAAGAATTACCTCCCCTGATTAGACAAGAAGGGATTTAGTTTCTGACAACCATAGAACATGACAACTTTGCTCTCCCCTAATCAAGAGTCAATCTCGAGAGTCGTGTGAGCACAAGGCAATTATTTTACTCAGTCAGTACGTGCATTCTTAGTCTCATCAGAATGTAGAGAAAAGGAAGAGACGGGCGTGTTCAATAAAAAGGTGTTATTTATTGATCAGTCTCTTTTCTCATACATGAGAAATGGATCGATATTATTGCAATACTTATAGTTAAGTAAAGTGCATACATTAAAAGCAATAGTATAAAATAATACTGTAAAAACATTGATATGGTTTCTGAGCCATATGATGTTTAAAATGATTAAAATCTATTTACATACACATATACATTTGACTAAACGTACTCAACTGGTGTTTCTAAATACGCCTACCCCGTGTACCTGACCTAAGTCTAATGCGTGGGCGGGAATAGAAAGTTACAGTTTAAGTTAAGTTTGTTTTTGCCAAGTGAATAACTAAAGAATTCTCTGTGAGGGGTTATTCAGTTCTGTACCTGGAATTTAGGATGAATGAGGAATGGTATCTCTTTCTCTGCTCTCGATATTCCAGGCTGCCTGCGAGGGCTGCCCGAAAGCGCCGGTGCTGGGTCTCTCGGCTTGAGATAGCAGCGCATCTCTCAGCGCGTCAGGAAGGCGGGGCTGCTGCCAGCGGGGTCTGCTTCTGCTCTCGGCTTCGGCAAGTGTGGCTGCTCCGTCTTGTCACCACGCGTGTGTTTGCATAGGGCAAGGTCGGCAATATTTATACCTTAAAGGTGCCGAGATTGACGTAAGGATGGACATAGATACGTCAATAAAGATGTCATACGACTTGCTCGTTAGCACATTCTTTACTAAAGTTCTCTGTGAAATCAAAACAATGGCCGCACGGATTATCCAGGTTGTCATAGGTTTGATTTGTTATGAGAACGTCGTATGCCTTATCAGGGGCTGGAGGAATGTCGCTTGTCTAATTAGATCTCAAGCGTTATGACCTAATCAGATAACACGTTCCTGTGCCGTAGTGTGACTGCGTCAGATAACGGTATCTGCATCATGGGGGTTTTCTTGCCTCATGGGCTGACTGTTAGTTAACTTGATAGTTAGTTTAACCAGAATAGGGTCAGGAATAGGGGGATCGATTCAGAACCTATAGAAATACACGACACCCACTCCACTCTAACTATGGTCATATTTACTAATCTATGCATAGTATAACATAGTACAACATACTATAGAGTATAGTGTATACCTTACCACCCCAAAATACATAAATGCATTTCGAAATTTTCAAATATACTGAAAAATTGCAGTCATATATATTGTATGCACTTAAGCTATGAATTAAATGCAAAAGTAAACACGCATTTTTATGCATTATTGCTTATTGGTATATGAGAAATACACATGAAATGGCTCTTAATATGGCTATACAGAAAGGAAGTTCGAGACCATTTCATCACATAATAAAATATTTGTGAACATACCAGCGAGCAGCTAAAGTCTATAAAGTATCTAAAAATAGAAATTGTAGTTCTCTAGGAATAGTTTCTTACTTTAAGCAGAAGATCAGTGTCCCGGGGAAAAATATGTAGAAAAATATTTTAAGGGCTTGCTGAAAAAATTGCTGTCCGTGAGCTGGAGTGAAATTGTTCATGCGACTTTATTTTTAAAGTTGAAGGCCGAATTCAGGGAACGCCGTGTGCGAGTTTACTCAAAAGTCTCTATTTCTGTTCTGGAGAGAACATCATATCATTCAGCCTTTCGAAAAAACTGTCAACAGCTTCATGGGAAAGTTCCACTAAGTCGGAAATAGGGGTAACCATGCATTCATGCGCATGATTGTCTGCATTGACATTCTGATTCGCATTGCTGACAGAAGGTCGTACCTGTTCGATGTTGCTTTCATCTTGAACTTCACTACTCTTCAATCGTAGTGGTGAAGATTCCAGGAATGCCGTCATCAGGATTGGCAGCCTTTGAGGGCAGCACAAAGCGTGAACCTTGGTAGGAACCAACAGTGTATCTGCATCCACCGGCGCATCCGATTGTAGCGTCAGACAGGTGTCTAACACGCATTCTTCTCCGCATAGCAGACACCTTAGTACAGGTAAAACACACCTTTACCACATTGGTCGAAATGATAGAAACCAAGTCATGTTCAGGTCTCTAAGCCGGGAGAGTCCCAGGATTTTTGATATCCGGTCCCGGTATCCAATGGCTAGGATCGTCTCTTCCATTGTCGCGAGAGTTTGATCTGTGACATGGGTTGCCATAACGAAAAATAAGGACTAGGAATAGGATTCCTGCAATTAGTCCCAGTATCAGGGGAAGTCCGCCAAAAATCGAATGGACGAAATCTGGAAAAATGCCCAGTATGGCTTTGAATGGTGTTAATGCCATCGAAAATACTGTCTTAAATACCCCTGAGATCCCATTGGTATCAGAAATATTTAAGATTTCGCTCAGGATTTCCGCGAAATGTACGGGGGAATTAGTTGATAATAATGTATGTATCTCTGCAGTCGTCCTTGCGACTTGTAGATCATACGTTTCTTTTGATGACGTGAGCCTTGTAGGCGTCTGAAGAAGCACTGTTTTCATTCTGCTTAAAGTATCTATTCGAATAGAAGTAATTTTCAAATTGGGCCATGCCCTTGCCTCCCTGTCTGGAAAGGAGCTGGGGAATAAAGAACGTCCACAGCACTTGACCTTCGCCGTTGTAGTGACTAGATAAGGAGTCCCGGGCATAAGACTACAACATCTGCGGTCTACAATAAGAATGTAACTCCCATTATAGAGTCTTTGAAAGAATGGTTCTATTTCAGTTGCAGGTGCGCCTTGCTGGTGACATGAAAGGTTGTATGAATTCCCTTCACAGGCTCCGTGCAAACTAATTCCGTTACACAGAAGCGTGCCGCTTAGTGACATAGCACAATTGTTGCCACTAAGAAACACTTTCTGTCCTTTATTACTGACACATGCATGTGAATAGGGCAGGTTCCAAGTTGTTTTAAGGTACCCCTTTCCCAATTTCTCGTACATGCCAGCCTGTATATATTTTTGGCAGTATTGAAACCTGAAGGTTGAGATTGGAATATTTATGATTCCGTGTATTATCCATTCACTGACAGGTCGTTCTGACATTGTCATTGGTAATCTTTCTAGTTTTTCAATGCTCAAGATTGTATAATCAGCACCCTTTTGCGCCATACCGATTTGTCGGATCTATGATGTTACAACGCGTTATTTTACAACGCAGACCGTTACATCGCAATTTTTACAACGCAGGAACCATTACAATGCAAACCTTTACAACGCATGTCATTATATAGCAGATGCTATTACAACGCATGGCATTACATCGTAAGTATAGGTAAGTATACTTTTTAAAAAAAAATGTAATTAAGTTAATTTAATTAAATTAATTTAATTAAAATACATTTTAAAATAGTAATTATTTTTATTTAATAAATTTAAATTTATTTATTTAAATTAATTTTAATAAAAATTGTAATTAATTTTATTTAATTAATATAATTAAATTAATTTAATTTAAATATTTTTTTGATTGTAATTAAATTAAATTATTTAAAATAATGTATTTAATTTAATTATTTTAATTAAGAAATGTAATTAATATAATATAATTAATTTAATTTAACCTAAAAACACCCCTGTACCCCAAAACCCAAACCCTACCCTGAAACCTAAAAACACCCCTGTATCCCAAAACCCAAACCCTACCCTGAAACCTAAAAACACCCCTGTACCCCAAAACCCAAACCCTACCCTGAAACCTAAAAACACCCCTGTACCCCAAAACCCAAACCTTGCCCTAAAACCTAAAAACACCCCTGTACCCCAAAACCCAAACCCTACCCTGAAACCTAAAAACACCCCTGTACCCCAAAACCCAAACCCTGCCCTAAAACCTAAAAACACCCATGTACCCCAAAACCCAAACCCTGCCCTGAAACCTAAAAACACCCCTGTACCCCAAAACCCAAACCCTACCCTGAAACCTAAAAACACCCCTGTACCCCAAAACCCAAACCCTACCCTGAAACCTAAAAACACCCCTGTATCCCAAAACCCAAACCCTACCCTGAAACCTAAAAACACCCCTGTACCCCAAAACCCAAACCCTACCCTGAAACCTAAAAACACCCCTGTACCCCAAAACCCAAACCTTGCCCTAAAACCTAAAAACACCCCTGTACCCCAAAACCCAAACCCTACCCTGAAACCTAAAAACACCCCTGTACCCCAAAACCCAAACCCTGCCCTAAAACCTAAAAATACCCAAACACCCCAAAACATATACCTCAGTACCCCAAAACATATACTCCTATACTCATACTTATTTTAAAAATTACTTAAATTAATAAATTTAATTTATAATATTTAAATACATTAATAAATATTTTTATTTATTTTTATTTATAAATAATAATAATTAAATCAATTATATAATATTAAATAAAATAAAAAAAAATTACATACTTACCAATATTTACGATGTAATGGTATGCGTTGTAATACCATCTGCTATGTAATGCCATGCGTTGTAATGGCATCCGATGTAATGGATCCTGCGTTGTAATAGCTGCGTTGTAACAGCATTACGACGTAAAAGTTGCGTTGTAAGTGATACACACCCGATTTGTCTATCAGTAAGGTTAAAGATTTGGAATAGTGACGTTGTGTTGATTAAACGCCAAGGCACATAGCCTGAACGCAGATTTTGTAACGTCCAGCCAAGCTGTACAATGGAACGCAATTGTGACTGACCATGTTGTAATAACAGTAAGTCTTGCGATAATATATCGATTGCTGAAGACACAATGCTGTCCAATGAAAAAATTCTGGAGGACAGAGTCATTAACCCATTGTCCACTACAGATAGTGATTTTTCCAAATTAATACGGTCAATTTCCCGTATTCTTTCTGCTGTTTCAATTTGAGTAACCTTCCAGGCCTCATTGTATGCTGCATATACAGAGGCTGCTATGAAACGCTTTTGACGCTGTTTGCGTGGTCCCAGTATGAAATCACGCAAGTCAGCACCATCAGTAAGTAAAGTTAGGTGTTGCTTAATTTCAGGCAGTGTGGAAGTCTGTAGCCATTGAAGGCATAATTTGCCCACACTGTAGGTTGTTATTATCCCTGGGTGATGTCTTTGGGGATATCTAGGGTCTGGCCTGGTCATTTTCAAACCCTGTGTTTTATTCAGGAATCTATCTTGACAGTTATTTGTATCTGTGGGCCAGATCAACCATTGTTTCCAATCAGGATGTGTTCTGTTTTGGTTTAATATATGGTTTACGTCTATCTCTTCATCTGTATTAGAGCTATTGCTAAACATTGTTGGCTTTGGAATAGACGGATTATTTAAATCTTTGATTTTGGCTAAGCCAAGACAGGTGGTTTGTTGAACAGTGTCATTTAAAAATATCATTTGTTCTGGGATCATGCAGGCTCTTAACAAAGCTTCTAAACCCTGTACTTGCCATTCTTTTGTACCCCAAACACTTTTCAAATCAACATTTTTGTCCCAATAATCAAATCCAAAAGTATTCATTTTTTCAAAGAATGAATCTGAATATATCAATTTTGTGTTGGTTATCATGGTTTTCATCCCTGTCTTGTTTGACAATTTAAAATAAAATGTTTCAGCATTACTTATGTTAAAACCTGAAAAATATGAATATTTGTCATACACGGTTCTAGAGCTTCCTTTTGGAGGTGTAGCACAATGTCCCCATTGATTATAACTTAAAACATTTCTAGGTTGTGCAGATTTATGTAAAAAATGGTTACCATAATGGTTATAGCAATACATACTATCATAATTTGTAGAACCTTGCAAATAATCATGTTTTGTAAATTTAGCAGACATTACTAAGTCAGACATCATGTTGTTAATACTTTCGAAGTCCCAATCATCAGCAAATGAGTTTGGTTTTGCAAAGTCACTCAAGGAGATCTTGATTTGGTGTGGATATTTCAGGATCTCGACCGGACCATAAATTTCATAGTCAGTGTTGTCCCAGGCTACCCCACCAGGTATAGGATTGGCTGTGAAGTTGGCTGAAGAAAGTTCTGGAGAGAGTTCTCTTTTCTCGACGTGTGAAGATGTGTGTGGTTTGAGGACCAAGTTGATGTTCTGACTTGCTGTGTCCATTTTAGCATATTTTCCCTCAATGAAGCGTCCCAAAGTAAATACCATGATGAGCCAAAGTATGAGGATAAATGCACCAAAACCCACCCAAAATTCAATCCATGGAGAAACCAGATATGTTTCTTTCAGTTGTTTCAAAAGTTCCTTAGCTTTGTCTTTAAAGGATTTTGATGATGGCTGTGTCTTTGATTCACTGAAGCCGTCAGAGGAATCATCGAAGTTGATGAAGTAACCGGATGCAGTTCTGTCAATTGTTCCAATTGGTTCAGGATTTTTGTTTTTTGCATTTTCACTTGGTACTTCAGTATAGATTGGTGTGTCTCTGCTAAATGTCTTTATTTGGGTTTTAAGAGGTCTGAGTTCTATTGCATTGTTGCATAGTCCTTCTTGTTCTTCTGTAGGCGTTTCGAATGTGATGAGCCTCTTTGTTAGGACCTCTGTACTGGTAGCAAACCTTGGTGTTCTGCTACTTATTGGGAGTCCACTTGGCCTACTGTTTGTTATCGGCCACATGTTGTGGTTTTACCAGGTCGATGGATACAACTCGGTTCTCCTTTTTACCAGAAAGTGGCGGTAGTACAACTGATCTTGTCCCGTTGACAGACAAGACAGGAACTGCTTTTCTGTAAGAAGGCCCAAATTCCTTCTTTACCGCGATCTTCTCCCTGACTAGATCCCCGACTTTTGGAATCCAGACAGGTCTTCCCGGGACAGGTGGTGATTCTTCAGTGGTTGTTGGCTGTTGTTTCAACTGTATGTTGCTCAGGTCTTTTCTTGTTTTGTTTAAGTCCTGAAAAATAGCCAAACGGTCTTTGACATCAAAGGTTTTTTCTATTACCACTGAAGTCTGACTATCAAGGTCAGAGATCAACATCCTAGTTCCGAATAATAATTCGTACGGACTGAATCCCTTCAGAGAATTTCTTGGCAAGTTATTTAGACTACGTTGGACACTTATTAGATGTTTGACCCACCCAGCTCCCGAACCTAATATCCTTTCTATTATAGATTGCTTTCTGCCTTGGTTTTTTCTTTACACCATCCCGTACCCTCAGGAAGGAAGTGAGAAGATTCCCGCTGGGCTGTGCTCATTTGGCCATGTTTTCCCCCCAGGCTGGTTTGCCGTGAGTGAAAACAATGGTCGAACGTAGCATGCTCTTAGCGTATATGCCATTTAGACTCGCAAATCTTGTATAATAGTCCGGACGTCAGCCGAGTGCTGGTGATCTACATTATAAGTGGAAACTAGCCTGTATATGTTAATCGCAAGCCATTCTTTTTGCTGGTAATATTATCTGCCTTGATACGACGAGGTATTAAACTGCTTCTCTCCCCACTGCGATCTCTGTTGCAGTTTGGGCAGTTTTTTACAAACATGGTGTAGTGCAGGCTCATGCCTGGCCACCAGTACCGTGATTGTAATTCTTCCAGAGAATCTTTTAATTTAAGGTGTCTGAGACCCTCGCCCATGTGTGCGTCTGCGATTAACAAGTTTCTCCTGTCCATGTTTGGAATCACTCTATCCCCCACTCCAGGGATTCGAGCAAAAGGGACGGAGTTTGCATCGATTATGTATGTATAATTGAGTGGATAGTTGATCGGTAACGCTGAGCAGTCGCCTTTTGATGACGTTTTCACCGCCAGCAATGTTTCACCGTCAATGTATTTTAATGTACGCTTTTTTCGAACTACGGGAGCCGATTTAGTGGCTGCCGCTGCGGCTGTTTCAGCCAATGAATTCCCTACAACGTGAACGCCATCACGTTGATGACTCAGTGAGTGAGTCACGTGAGTCTTTGGTAGTTCTTTTTGTAAAAGAGCTATTTGTTCCCAGAGCAGTCTCTGCTTTATTGGTGCATCTGTGTCATCTTTGTAACCGTTCTGAATCCATGTCTGCAAGTCGCTGTTATATGATTTGACGCAGTAATATGAATCTGACACTATAAGTGTCGGGAATTCGCGATCCGCATTATCTAGCGCCATTTTCAATGCGATTATTTCAGTTTGTTGTTCTGAATTAGTTTCTACTGAGTGTGATTTTGTTAATAGAGGTCTTAGTTTACCTCCGCGCCACACTTCTTTTGTAATCTCACATGTGGGATTGTATGCATGTTCTCCCCAAACGGAGGGTTGAGCATGTCCGTCTGTATAGATTACACAGGCATAATGTCGTAGAGGAAGAATGTCGGTTGGCAGAGGATACGTCTTTTCATATTTTAGATTTTTTAATTCTTCTAGTTCTGGATCAAAGTAGTAGTATACTTTGTCCGTTGTGATTGAATTCACCCATTGTATCCATTCCGGATTCAATGTTGTTGTTGGTAAATTACAAGGTGTTGTTAGTGCCTCAAAGGCTGATTCTGCTGTTCTGACTGTGATATGTCTACCGTCAGCTATGTCTTTTTCTCTTGCTATTGCGGTTTGAACTGCACGAATTATTTTTTCTGTATTACTGAATTTCTGTTCAGCTTCTGTGTACATGTGTGATTTGAATGCAATTGGTACCATTTCTCCCTCATTAGAGGTCAGGTATGTGAATCCGCATCTCCCTGGGATGACTCGGATCACAAGGTTGCGTGTGTTATCACGTGTTTCTAATTTTGTTTTAATTAGCATGTCTGTTTGTAAGGATCTCAAAATTTCTGTGTGTGTTTGAGTCCAACTGGATCTTTTAAAGTCTGGTTTAATTAGATCATAAAGGGGTTTGACCCTTTCTGCGTAATTTGCAATGTATGTTCTTCCGAAATTTAGGAAGCCTAGAATTGACTGTAGGTTTTTTAGTGTTTTAGGAGCTTGGATTACGGCACATTTCTCTAGGAAATTGTCTGCCAGGCTTTTACCTTCACTTGATAACTCATATCCTAAGAATAGGACCGTCAGATGGGCAATTCTGGATTTTTTAAAGTTGAATTTGTAACCCTCTGCAGCGAACCCAAGTATTATGGTGTTCACCCTTTTCAAGTGAGTCTCCAAGTCATCATCTGTTAAGTAAATGTCATCGACATAAGATAATGCTTCATCATCATATAGTTGTAGTAATTCTGTTACTCTCGCTGAGAATACCCCCGGGCTGTTCTTGTACCCCTGGCTAACCGACAGAATTGTTTTTGAGTGCCATTTACTGAGAATGCAGTTAAATATCTGCTCTCTGGTGCTATGTTTTGACAAAAGAATCCATTGGAGATGTCCAGGGTTGTTTTGTATTTTTTGCGCACTATGTTATTCATTAGTGCAGCACTGTGTGAGTTTTGCACTGCAAAGGTTTTGCAACATGTGTTAAGGTGTCGGTAATCCAAAACTAGACGATATGAATTGTCTGGTTTGGAGACCGGAAACAAAGGATTGTTCATTTGTGAGGTGCAAGTTTCAATCACCCCCTGGTATTCTAGCTGATCTAGTATTTCATTTACTTGTTTTTTAGCTTCTTGCTTAATTGGGTACTGCCTTTGTGCAGTAGGTTGTGATTTTAACTGGATTTTGTGAGGAGGAGAATCCTCATCCCATCCTACGTGATTTTTATATAAAGCAGGTGCTAAGGCCATTGCCCACTTTCTAGCAAGTGTATATTTTTTATGAATCGGGATTTGATTCGAGAAGGCAGGCATAATTACTTCTTCGCCATGAGGGCACTCCCTGACAAACTCTGGTGGCCAGTCTTTTTCAGCTAGAAGGATGTCATAGCCTTTGGATAGATTATCCCAAAATAGTCCCCTTATTTTCCTAGTCTTATCTCCCTCTATACGTAATGTTATCTCGTATATCTTGTGGGGCTTGCTAACTCTGGTGTCTGCAGTTTCCACTTGAAGATATTCATTCGTGTCCACTGTCTCCAGATGATCCATAAGGACTTTGCGAGCTATGCTCACCTCTGCTGCGCTGTCTAGCATTGTCTGAGCCCACTCTCCGTTTTTCAGTTGTGTCCTCAGTATTCTCGGCATTGTTAACTACCTTGATACTGGCTACCTTCTTTTTTGGAAATTGTAATTTCTTTTTTAGCTGAGCAGGTTCCTTGTCTTTGGACTTGGCGTGCTCTTCTGATCGTCCTCTTCTTTCCGATTTCTGCGAGGAAGTCTGAAAAGATTGAGAGGGACGCGTATCAATGTCTTGATATCTATCAGGTTTTTTAATATTATCCCTATTTCTAAGGTTATATCTATTCCCAGAGGGGTCACTCTGTGGTGACCTCTGTCTTTGGTTTGGAGATTTCTCTCTTCGCCTGGGAGACCTTCCTCTGGACTGGAATTTCTTTTCTTTAGGATTGGATTGTTTGTTTCCATCCCAGTTCTTTTTTGGTGAATTATTATTATTAAAAAATATTTTTTCTGGATTTGTAGTCAGTTGCGGTTTTACTGGTATTCCACCTAGACTATCTCTGCCTAGTTCTTCATAGGATTTTTCTATGATTCTGGCAATTTCAGCTGGTTGGTCTGCTATATCTGTCTCTTTTAACCTCTGGCGGATCGCCACGTTTGCTGCTTCACCTTTTATGTTGGCTAGTAATATAGCCGAGACCTGCTTGAAGTCTTTCAGTAATTTCATACCAAGAGTTAAAGCAGGTTCTGGACCGTATTCATCTTGAATTTGTTTTAGCACATCTGGTATTACCGAAATGGATGGAACACCGTGCGTTTTTGTGTAGATGGAAGCAAAGACTGTACCCCAAGTGTCACAGTCCTCAATGTGTGGTGCGATTCCCATTGGGAGACATATAGTCAGAATCCTGTGTTTTTCTAATGGGGTGGTGTCAGGAAACACCGCCTCTATTTGGGTGATTTTCTGTGCCAACCAGAATGGTATTTGTTCCCGTTTAGCTGGAACTTTACCTAGGCAGGATTGGATGTTCTGTGGTGTAATTTTATTTGTGTTCCCCTGGTGAGGGGTCAGCTGTGGAAGTTTAATCGCTGGCTGAATTGTTGAAGTCCGCATTACATACTGAACTAATTGTCTATGAATTTTTAGTAGTTGTTTTAGCTGTATTAACAGCTCTGCTGCAGGCATTCTTTCGATGTCTGGATGTGGTGTGTATCCGGCTAAGACCGGCCACGTTGCTCCTGGTCTTCCTAAAGGACCGAGCCTTGTAATGTGATTATTATGTTTTAGGGCGCCATCAAATAAGAGCAAATGCTCTTGGAATTTGAGTGGTACTTCCACCTCCTCGAAAGGAGTGTACGTTTCAGGAGGTTCCTCTACTTTGTAATAGTGGAAGTACTTTGTTACAGCATTTGCTGCCGGAAAATGTATCCATGAATAGTATACCTCTGTCTGCCGATATTCGTGTGCCTCAATTATGAATATGACTGTGCCACCTCTAGGTGTCAGTCCATTTTCTATAAGTTTTAGAGTTATAGATCTCCTTTTGATGACCGGAATGAGTATTATATCTGCGTCTGCTGCTTGCATGGTAGCATCAGCATCTGCAAGTTCAGTTGCTAATCTAACTGCCTCTCTTTCATCATCACTCTCTGCCATTTTACAGACAGGATGGTATTATGTTTGTTTGCAGATCAGGTTTCTTTATGGAACAAAGATTAGATGCACAATATTTTGGAACTGTTTATCCTTCAACGTTGACTAGACCAAGAACCATACATAGGAGTTCCCTCCTGCGAGGTTTTGGAGGATATAACCTTTCACCCACTCCAGACGTCTTTGGAGTATTTGGGAAAAGGGGTCTGAGTGAGAAAGCACGACTGAGTTACTCTAAATGTCTTACGTTAGTTTTATCGCCCTTTCCAAACGCGTTGGGCGCCATGTAGTGTAGTTCCTATCTTCCCAATAGGCTCTGCGCATTGGAATAGTACCTACAGCAGTAAAGGCCTAGGCCAGACGTTAACTAGGTCTACTACTGTCGATACTAGACTTAATTTTTGGGTTTGCCAGCTAAGCTCAGAGTTCGCTAGAAACTTTCTCGAATGTTCAGGAAAGAATTACCTCCCCTGATTAGACAAGAAGGGATTTAGTTTCTGACAACCATAGAACATGACAACTTTGCTCTCCCCTAATCAAGAGTCAATCTCGAGAGTCGTGTGAGCACAAGGCAATTATTTTACTCAGTCAGTACGTGCATTCTTAGTCTCATCAGAATGTAGAGAAAAGGAAGAGACGGGCGTGTTCAATAAAAAGGTGTTATTTATTGATCAGTCTCTTTTCTCATACATGAGAAATGGATCGATATTATTGCAATACTTATAGTTAAGTAAAGTGCATACATTAAAAGCAATAGTATAAAATAATACTGTAAAAACATTGATATGGTTTCTGAGCCATATGATGTTTAAAATTATTAAAATCTATTTACATACACATATACATTTGACTAAACGTACTCAACTGGTGTTTCTAAATACGCCTACCCCGTGTACCTGACCTAAGTCTAATGCGTGGGCGGGAATAGAAAGTTACAGTTTAAGTTAAGTTTGTTTTTGCCAAGTGAATAACTAAAGAATTCTCTGTGAGGGGTTATTCAGTTCTGTACCTGGAATTTAGGATGAATGAGGAATGGTATCTCTTTCTCTGCTCTCGATATTCCAGGCTGCCTGCGAGGGCTGCCCTAAAGCGCCGGTGCTGGGTCTCTCGGCTTGAGATAGCAGCGCGTCTCTCAGCGCGTCAGAAAGGCGGGGCTGCTGCCAGCGGGGTCTGCTTCTGCTCTCGGCTTCGGCAAGTGTGGCTGCTCCGTCTTGTCACCACGCGTGTGTTTGCATAGGGCAAGGTCGGCAATATTTATACCTTAAAGGTGCCGAGATTGACGTAAGGATGGACATAGATACGTCAATAAAGATGTCATACGACTTGCTCGTTAGCACATTCTTTACTAAAGTTCTCTGTGAAATCAAAACAATGGCCGCACGGATTATCCAGGTTGTCATAGGTTTGATTTGTTATGAGAACGTCGTATGCCTTATCAGGGGCTGGAGGAATGTCGCTTGTCTAATTAGATCTCAAGCGTTATGACCTAATCAGATAACACGTTCCTGTGCCGTAGTGTGACTGCGTCAGATAACGGTATCTGCATCATGGGGGTTTTCTTGCCTCATGGGCTGACTGTTAGTTAACTTGATAGTTAGTTTAACCAGAATAGGGTCAGGAATAGGGGGATCGATTCAGAACCTATAGAAATACACGACAGCATTTCCAGCTACACACCCCTAGCATGGACTGATCATTATTTGATACAGATCCATTGCCCTATCTTGGCTATTCAATCTAAGCCAGTGGTGTGTACGGTTCCAAGACGACGCTGGAACAAACTTAAGCTGGATGAGTTTTTCCATCTCCTATCGGTTGACCCATTTGACAACTTGGGACCACCTGATCAGGTTTATGACAGGTTTTGCAATTGGGTATCCAAGGCTTTGGACACCCTTATTCCCTTGGTAGGCTGCAAAACTGGAGCTGGTAAAGCCAGTCCCTGGTACAACGACTCACTGCGGGCACTGAAGGTCACCTGTAGGCGTGCAGAGCGGGCTTGGCGGAAAGCCTATTGCACCACGAAGAAAGCTCTACCTGTCGACTGTGAAAGTGTATCATCGGGCGGTATGTAGAGCTCGTGCCGCATTTTATGCTGCGCAATTCAGGGCTAGTTCGAACCCGTCTAAAGCTATTTTTAAGGTATTGAAAGACCTTACTGCCAAAAAAGTAACAACGACGTACCAGAGCTCTGTTGAGCACTGTGAAAAATTGGCAGAGTTCTTCCTGGAAAAGGTGAATGCCATCTATCGGGCCTTTCCTTCGGTCATTCCCACGGCTAATCCATCTTTCAATCCGTTACCATCTGTGGGATTGCATTCCTTACCTATGTTAACATCTGATAGCCTAGACACTTTGGCCCGTCGAGTGAAGTCTGGGTCCCCGGAGGATCCACTTTGCCCAGATGTGTTCAAGGACATAGCGGTACATGATATCTCACCGCTATGTTCCTTGATCAACTCGTCGTTAACATCTGGCGAGGTCCCACTGAAGTGGAAGCGAGCCATGGTTCGGCCTATCCTTAAGAAACCCAGCCTGGACGGTAGCAAGCCAGAGAGCTATCGGCCGATTTCTCTCTTGCCGTGGCCGGCTAAGGTTATGGAGGCGCATGTAAATGCTGTCCTCTCTGAACATCTTTGCCGCGCAGATATCCTCGACGCAACGCAGAATGGGTTTAGGGCTGGTCACAGCACGGAGACGGCTCTGCTTTATATGGTGGAGCATCTGCGCTCCGTGCTTGACGCGGGACAAACGGCAGCGCTTGTGCTATTAGATCTGAGCGCTGCCTTTGACACCGTCTCGCACCCAATCCTTCTGCAGCGCCTAGAGGAGGCTGGGGTCACTGGTATTAACCAACCGGGCCTTTAGCGTGACCGTCCCACCTTACCAGTCCAAATTCCATCCGTTGAACCTGGGGGTTCCCCAAGGCTCCTCGCTGAGCCCTACGCTGTTCAATCTGTACGTAGGGCCGCTAGCTGAGGTTGTCAGGCAATGGGGTATGACGATGGTGTCATACGCCGATGACACCCAGCTAGCGGTCACGATCAGCGGGGATGCCGAAGTCGATGCCCCCAGGTTTCAACAAGGACTGCGGGCGGTCGCCAGCTGGATGACGTCCAACTGTCTCCAGCTGAACGCTAGTAAGACCGAGGTCATGGTTTTTGGCAGACAGCCGGAGCTGTGGGGAGAGAGATGGTGGCCTGGGGATCTGGGTCCTGCTCCCATCCCAGTCGCCGAGCTTAAGAACCTCGGGGTCTGGCTGGACCCTGCCCTCACGTTTGTGTGCCATACTAAACGCACGGCCGCATGCTGCTTTGGCATCCTGCACGGGCTCCGTCCCGTGCTTAAGTTTTTTGATGCCCCCACCAGGCAACTCATGATCCAAGCCACTGTCATCTCCAGGCTGGACTATGCGAGTTCCTTACTGGTTGGTCTGAATCAGGCAGAGATCGGGCGCTTACAAAGGATTCAGAACGCCGCAGCTAGAGCGGTGGTAGGCCTCCCAAGATTCTGTCCTACCTCCAGTTCCCTGCGGTCACTGCACTGGCTTCCGGTGGCCCAGCGGATCCAGTTTAAGGTCCTTTGCATCGCCTATAAAATTCTGAAGGGGTCCCCAGCAACGATTCTTATGGCCCTCCTTGCCAATTATACCCCAGCGCGACTCTTAAGATCTGCGGACCTAGAACTGGCTGTTGTGCCGCGCTTCAAGCGAACTAGAGCCGGAGGACGCTCGTTCCGAGTGCGTGCAGCGGTTCTATGGAACTCCCTGCCCCCGGCAATTCGCGCTATGAGAGACTTGCTTTCTTTTCGTCGCGCGGTGAAAACCTTTTTATTCCCTTAGTTTGTAACACTTGTTTGTTTTTGGTTTAGGTGTGTTGTGCAGCTGCCTTGTCAGGCGCCAGGACGCTCCTTAGCTGGAGCATCTGTGCGCCAAATAAAAACGCATAACATAACATAACATAACATAACCAATCCACGGCAGAGCCCAGAGGTCATGAGGAGCGGGAAAGCGGGACAGAGGATGACGTTGGTGTGTTAGGCCGGAAAAGGAATCCAGAAGGTGGAGACTTCCGGAGAGATGCCGAGACGCTGCCGGACACCGTCGGAACCAGCGAAGTAGGAACCGTCGACGTGGAAGACTACGAGGCTCCTGAGACCTGGACGGAGGATTAGTGGATCCCGGAGGACTCGAAATCTGCCACAACTCTGGAGAGTTGTGGCTTTTAGCCGTACATGACGGGGCAAGGGGGAGGGAGGGGGTTGACCTAACGGGGAGAATTAAGGCAAGAGAGACGTTTTTGGTGTAGGATATGCCTATGTAATTCCTCCCTGCTCTTTACTCTAACCATCTTGAGCACAAGACCTGTTGCCTCTCTTAGTTAACAACCCTACCCTATGATGTACTGCTGACACATTCAAAGACCAAGGAAGGGACCGTCCTGCGGTTGGCGCTCTAATCCCTATACTTGGTTTTTACTTTTCACAAAGTGGTGTGGTGACGGTAAAAGCATCCGTGAACACCCTGCTGACCACTCTTTTGTCTCATTTGTTTTCTTTTGATCATTCCGGGACCCCATTCACGTTCCATCACCAACCTTGATGCCTGGACCCTCAACCCGGAGAAGAGTACCCACGAACTTCATATTGGATTGGACATTATCTACTTAAGTTAATTTGCCCAAATCTTTACCTCCTGAGTTTTTTTTCTCTTCCAATATACACATTATTCACCCTATACGGCCTCCTCGCTTCTGTTTCCGACCGTCCCTCTGACAATATTAGAACCAAAATTACCCAATATTTCGCTGAGAACACAGAAACAGCATCTACCCCCCTAATAGAATGGGAAGCTTTCTAAGGCCCTAACACGTGGGCACTGCATTGCTGAATTCAATGGGATCCAGCAGACATAACTGACTGTAGTTTACAGGGCAGAGGACCAAATAAGGGACATTAAACACAGGTGGCCAGGGCACCCAGAGCTCCAACTAGAGATATTAGCGGCCAGGGACGAAGTAGTGACACATGTAGAAAGACTGAGATGCTTTGCCTATAGGACTGTATGGACAAAACTCATGCTGAAAGAGATAAATAGGGGTCACTGTTAGCATGGCTAGCTAACCCCAACAAACTAGGCTCCCCTATCCTAGAGCTGGAGACTGCAGGAGGAACAAGGGTCCACTCACCAGCAAAGATTAACAACATATTGTAGACTACTATTCCACTCTCTATACTAGGTCGGCCATGCATGGATTACCACAGACGAATACATTCATAGCTGACCTCCAGATCCCATAGATCATGTAAGATGAAGCAGACGACTTAAGGGGGAACATAACAACCCACGAGATTGTCGCTGCTATCAAACACATGGCACGTAATAAGACTCCTGGCATAGACGGACTCCCTGTGGAGTTCTACTTCACATACTCAGCTGAATTAACCCTCCATCTCCTAGCACTCTACAGAGCAGCTGAGGAGACGGACTCCCTACCAGACATTATGAGGGCAGCGGTAATAGTTGCCATCCTGAAACCAAATAAAGACCCGCGTGATAGGGTGGCTTACTGACCGTTATCGATGCTTAATATTGACCATAAGCTCCTAAGTCGGATCCTTGCCACGCGCCTCTTGCCCCTCATGACTACACTTGTACACAAGGACCAGGCTGGGTTCATCCCAACATGCAACACAGCAGGAAATATTAGGCGTTTGCTAACCATCCTAGAGGCACATAGGGAATCACAACGTGGGATGGGACGCAAGGGACTGGGAGAGGGATTTATCAAGATGACTAGGTTGTTGTACACTGGAGCTATTGCCAAAGTATGCATGGTAAGAACAGTGTTGCGGAGCTGGCCGATAGGGCGCAGTACCACACAGGTGTGCCCGCACCCCCCCTATTATTTGATCTTGCTATGGAGCCACTTGTCATAGCAGGCAGGGCAATCATATGAGGGCCTTAGAGTCAAACAGGATTGTCATCATATAGCATTATATACAGATGATCTGCTGCTGTTACTAAGAGGAGGGGATGAGAATTTAGCAGGAGTCTGAGATTTGATGGAGAGATTTGGCTCCATATCTGGCCGAAATCCCATCTCTTCCCAGTGGCGCAAACGGGCCTGCCCTCGTTGGACTTGGCGCGCTTGCTGTGGGAAACTAGTTGCCTACCATATCTGGGGGTCCATATCTACCACGACTGGTCCCACCTCTATGAGAGGAATATAGGAAGGGCATATTGCAGCTTGTGGGCGGTTAGGGACTTCTGACGTATTCTGCCGCTATCAGTGGCTGGCAGGATTGCACTCCTCAAAATGATAGCACTCCACCGCCTTCTATATTATTTTAACGCACTCTTGCTGAGGATCACAATGGCATTTTTCAGGGACCTTGAGTCCCAGACCTAAACAGTTATCTGGGGTAATGGCCACCACAGGGAGGCCCTCACACTATTACAGAGGCCCATGACAGAGGGCGGCCTGGCGACCCCGAACTTTGAAACATACTAAATAGCAGCCCAGTTACAGTGACTGGTGTACAGTTTAGCCTCAGAGCAATGGCAAAGAGATGATCCCGGACAATCAAGACTATTACTAACTGACCTGCTGAGAGTATGTCTCAAACTCCATAGGCCCTCAGGGGGGACACACAGGAGCTCAGGGTGCAAGCTAAGTGCTGGAGTCGGGGACTAAAGAAGATGGGGGTATGAACCCTATACTCACCAGACATTCCTTTGGACATGCTAAGGGCCCTCCCACATGGCGGTAGTTAGTGGGACATGGAGGTGTGGATGGAAATGCGAGAAACAAAAAGAGATGACCGCTACAGGGACTCGGAGATGCTGCCATTTAAGACGTTTTGGGCAGAGTTTGGACTTCCGCAGGGACACTTTTTATTGCATAGGGTACTAACAACAGCCGTTTGCAAACACTGGCAGACGGGGTCTGTGGAATCCTCGCCACAACAAACATGCTATTATATAGCCCTATCAGCGGGTACTATAAAAGCAGTGACATGCCTATATAGAGCGCTGCACGCAGACGGACTTACGGCCACTGGAGAAACTTCTTCTCCAGTGGGAGGCAGACTTGGGCATGCCCATACCGACCAAGGAATGGGATAACATACTGGCTGGGAAACCAAACGTATCCAAAAACGCACCCTTCAAATTTATAAAGCATTATGTCCTGTATAGGGCATACCTGACTCGCGAATGCATAAGTAGATATTTTCAGGTGGCAGATGCGTCCTGCCCGAGATGTGAAGTGCCCTGGCCTACATACTACATATGTTCTAGGAGTCTCCAAAATTGCAGGAATTCTGGACACAAGTAGTGCAAACAGTGAGCGAGGACATAGATAAAGAGCTAACAGACACTCCAGCCCGCTGCCTACTGGGCTGGTTCCCCACTCGACTAAAACTAAGTTCACCAGCAGATTTCAAGACCTAGCATACATTTCTTAGCCCTCATTTAACAAATTATGCTCTAGGTTCAAAGAGATAGGGCCTAATCATGCCAGGAAGAGGCAGTAGGGGGCCTGGTTACTCCACAAGGGAGGAGGAATGGATATTATCCCCCGGGCCAAAACAAATATTGTGCCTCCTCGAAGGACAGTGGCGCCGGCTCTTCTGTAGACAGGGGCTAAAAAAAGGAGTGGCCTGCCACTAAAGCAGCCAGTATAGCATATTGTTAATCATTGGACCATGGAACACAAAACCTTGTGTCCTACCTAAAGAGAAATTAGAAAATTGGCAAGCAAAGCGAAAAAAGAGAAAAAGAAAGAAATAAAAAGAGAGTCGAAAAAATAAAGGGGGGAAAGACATGTGGAGGAGAAAGGGGGAAATCTGCGGGGACTATGCTCAGTGAGATATGTTAGAGACATACATCTGGAACCAAACATCCCAAAGTTCTCAGAATTTTGTTTTTTTAACAATCTTGATTGAACGATCAAGATGAGAGACCCTCTGCATGGAGTGAATCCATTCATCTTCAGTGGGGGAACAGGGAAGGATCCACTTAACCCACAATTCCCTCCGTGCCAGACGGGTCAGAACATAAAATAGAGCTTTCTGGGTTTTAAAAGAACTCCAATTAACCACCCCACCTGGTATCACTCCAAAAATCACAGAGGGTACAGTCAACTTGGTCTCTTGACCTATAATACCTGAAATGGTCTTACCCACACTCTGCCAGAAAGGCGGGATTGAGGGACACTGCCAAAACATATGGACCCTGTTTACGTTGTTTTCTCCACATTTCAGACATTTCTTTATCGCACTGCTCCCCAATTTCGACAGTTTCTGTGGCCTCCAGTATGCCTTATAAACAGTGAAAAGATGGTTCCTCCTTAATGGGCCAGCTTTCACATATGACCACAAAAGAGACATAGATACTTGCCTTAAAACTTCGAGGTCTTCGACTGGCAGGTCCCTCCTCCAGAGCTCTGTAAATGGGTTTTGTGTATCTTCTCCAGTTTGGATTAACATCTAATACCATTCTGCGACTTCTTTCCGTACTGTGGAAAGTGAACAGATCTTGTACACCAAATCCAGATTCCCTTTGATCTCCGTCCCCAGTGATTTTAGTCAGCTTTAAAGTGGGTAAAATCACTAGCATACATTTTGGCTAAATGGGAGATAACCAAGAACTGGAAGGCGAGAGGAGGTCCTAGGATAACAGACTGGCATAAGGAACTCCTGAAGTGGGCGGGATGTGAAGGCAAAGTACTGATGCGGGAAGTCAAAAGAGGGCTAAGGCACATAGAGATAGCTAGAGCCTGGGAGACCCTGGTATATGACCTAGAATACCCAGAACCAAAGCCCCCAGACAGGAAGAAGCCAGATAAAAACGAACGCTATTGACATTTACGCGTCAACAACAAATAGCATGTGCATAGTTGCCCACTGACACAAGACTGCCAAATGTCATACCTCACTGACATCACCCCATTATGCGCACGCAGCTAGGGAACTGATACTACCCTTGACCCAGCACGATACGAGAGATTTACTAACAGGGTTACCCGGGAGAAAGGGGGAGGGGCTTACTTATTCTTGTCAATATATTGTTGCTTGAACATACCAATCGACAATCTCTGTGGCAAAGGAAAAAGAATATGAGACAACTACTGTTAATTTAATCAAACTGCCTTGTGTTTATGTACTAAGCTGATGTATAAGAGTAAAATCAATAAAAATGTGTTTACAAAAAAAAAGAGCTCCAAACAGTAGAGAATGTGGGCACAAGGCTCATCCTCGAGCCCCTCACCTCAGAACTCTACACTGGCTCTCCATCACCAAACACTGCCACTTCAAACTTCAAACTACTCACCGACACCTAGAAAGCCCTCCACAACAAGAGCCCATTTTACCTCAACAAGAGACTGAACTTCCACCAGCCCACTAGACAACTCCGCTCTTCCTCCCCTCTCCTTGCTCACTCCCCCATTATCTGCAGGAGCAGAAGCACAGGTGGCCCTTTCTCCCACCTAGCACCCAAGCTCTGGAAGGAGTATTCCCTGAGATCTGAACCAACACTACTAGATTTCATAAAGAGACTGAGGACCTGGCTCTTCAACAAATAGCTCAGAGCAGCGAACACTCCCCTCCAGTGTCTAGAAACTAGGCCTGGGTGTTGAACTTCGCTCCGTTTGCGGAGTTTTCTGCACTCCGCGGAGCTGGCGGAGTGCAGAAAACTCTCCTTCGCGATGTGCAGTGGAGCTTTTTCCCCGCTCGTGATCACGTATGGTAAGTTCACGATTGCGAACAGTAAGTTTGCGAGTGTGAGCTGCCGCTCGGGTAGAATTTCTACCCGAGCGGCAGAAATCCCAGCACAAACTGCAGTTCGCACTGCACTCCGCCACTCGCTGAACTTTGCTGAGTTTTTTGGAAAATTCGCGGTGTTCCGCGAAGCAAAACTTTGCGAACTACGCCCAGGCTTATACCTCATCGGTGATAAGTTGTGCTTTAGTATTCCTGATTGGTTGGCCATGCATGCATTTACCATACATAATAGGTCTAGTTAAGGTAAGTATATGCGTCTGTGTGTGTAGATATATATATTAACTGAAAAAAACATAGGCTGAAGCAAGGTTTTAGTTAGGTGAATATGTCAGTGTCAGCATTAATGTTTTTTTTTAAATTTGTTTATTAATTTTATTGAACAATCCACAGCAGTGTACATACTACAATGTCAGTAACATTATAACAAGGAGAAATATCAATCAGTCTGCCAGAAATAAATGAAGATAAACACTGATTGTGTGACCTTGCAGTAGTACTTTCATAGACTATCATCAATGGAAACTTGTAAGTCCGACTGCCACTGCGCTCTCGGCGGGAAGTAATTGGCACAGCAGTATTCCTGGGAAATGGTGTATATGTTAGAAATCAACTTATACTGGGTTTTGGCACGTAAAAGGTAAGTGAAAGATGGGAGAGCCGTAAGCTCTAAATATTCCTCTCCCAGCCACGCCCACAAGGCGTGTCGTGCTTTGAAATATTGAAATTGTACCTAGGGGCTAGCACCATGATCAACAGTGGCAACCACATCTCACTTACGGGCTCTGCCTTCAAAGAAGAAGTCATCCATATTCATAATCTGGACATTTCTAAGCGCTACCTTGACAGAGCAACTCTCTTGCAGTCAATGGCGCTAGGAAGGAATTTTTAGACTTCCTCTATGCGGCGGATCATAGCCCCAGCGTTGATAGACACCTTTGCCAAAATGTGCGTAGCGGGTCCCGAGGGAAGTGCAGATAATGCAGGATAGATGAGGATGGCTCTAGGATCCGATCTAGCGCGCTGCCATTTTGGAGCCTGGCAAGCTCCGCCTCAACATTAATGTTTTGAATTAAAAAACAGAAAGTCACCAGTTATGGTTAGCAGAGCAAATTATAACATGTTCCTCTGCCATGCACTGCTTATGACCGTACATATTACATCACTTCACATATTCTATGACATCATTGATGACATCTCAATTGACATCACTGTTTACATCATCCAATGAGTGCACTAGTTTGTTTTCTAGTTTACATAGTGGTGAGTGACTTCCTATTACTTTTCTACCTAATTTTGTACAGCTTGGGTCCATCTAACGAGTGTAAGTATTTTCTTTTTTACATGTATGCTTTATTGATTTTTACTGGTTAGATATAACAATATGGTTTATCAGCCTTTCTGCATATATTGGATTCAGAAAGAATACATTATTAACAGTTTCCCAATTTCCCCCTAATAATCCAGCTGCTCTCATCTTTCTATAATATTATGCTAAATGGTAACCATTGTTAATGAGATATAATAAATATTTCAAGCCCTATGATCTCCTCTTGAGGCCGTGAGTAGTGCACACAGCCCCTATAATAGGAGTGGCGATATCCTAAGCAAGTCTCTACGCACGTCCATTCTTCAGTCTTGGCTGTGTGCAACTCCTTCTGGTACTCTTTTTGGCCATCATTCTCTGCTCGTTCATAAGTCAACTCGCTCTAGATTAAGGCACCAGTTCTATGCTTGTCATCTCCTTCACATTCACATCAGGTTCTGGGATGTCACCCAGGTCAGCCAGCATTGCCACCCATGCAGTCAGATCATACTCCACTTTTTCATTCCGCCTTACATGTTTCATTCGCACCTCCTCAGCCACCGCCTACTCTGGCATAGCTCAGAGCCAGTCAGAGTATCTTGGGGGAGTAGTCCCCAACCATGTTATGGCAATACAGCATTTTTCAAGCAGGAAACCCAGTAACACAAGTGTCCTACTCAGTTTCTTGATGTTCAGGGTTGGTTTCAGGACCAACAGAACAGTATGAGGTGTGGATTACAGGTCCCAGCCAGTGGCCTTATTAAGATTTCCGACTATATCCGACCAGTATTGTATCAGAGATGGGCAGTGCCATTCTATGTTTATAAAGTCTGCCACAGGGTGTCTGCACCGGGCACATCTGTCCATCCGGGCGTTATAGATAGTATGTGAGAGTTTAGGGGAGAGGTATGCCTGGTGCATGTAAATATATTGGAATAAATTAAACAGTGCATTTGAGCTGACCGTCTGTCCTTCTGAATGGACCTTTTCCCACTTCTGGGTTTCCCTAAGGCTGCCTCCCACTTGGCGTGGGCTTTGGTGTTATTCTCAGCAAGTCTTCCCTTAGCACCTGGAAGAGCTATGAAATCAATATGCACCCTACTGCCAATACCAGGATAGGTAGCAACGTTTTTGGGGGCTCTGGTTCCTCTGCGAAGAAGAGCCATATCTCCTGTGCTGTTGCGGAAATATTTGCATATTCTAAGTATTGTCATGTTTCAAACACAAAGGAGTCAGTCGCGTCTTCTTAAGTTATAAATTGACCCCCAAGGTATAGATCCCCAAGCATGTCATAACCTCTATCTTTCCATTTCTGTGCAGACATTACATCCGCAATATCTGCAAATGGTTTCAGGTCCCATATCGGCATATCCCTCTCATATGGGGTGTGCCGTAACACTCTTTTGACCGCTTTTTCCCATATTCGGCATACCAGTCATACTATAAAGGGCATGTTTAGTGGCACCTGCACCCCACTCATAAGCTGAACAGGGAATGGCTGGCCACCGTAGGAGCCACTCAATAGTTTCTTTTCCCAGCTATTTTCTGGATCCAACCAGTGGATAGCATGTTGTAAATGTGCTGCCATGTAATAAAGTTTTATTAGGTATCTCCAATCCTCCCCTCTCCCAGGTCTGTTTATGCATGGGTAACCCAATTTGTTTCCTTTTCTGGGCCCACAGGAGGTCTACAATTAGTCGGTCCATTTTGGTGAAGCAGTGCCGGGGATGTCTTAGAGCATGCCCTGCAGCGTGCATAGGCACCTGGGGAGCCAAACCAAGATCACAATTGTGGCCCTGCCCATCAAGGATAGGGCAAGAATTGAATCAAAGCTCAGCAACCCTCAAATGCTCTGCCCAAGTTAAGTTCCAGAAAGGTTTGTTCTGTGTAGGCCATCCTGACCCCCAAATAGCGTATCCACTCCAGCCCATACTGGAGCCGCATCTACGGAAGAGAAACAGTTGAGGTGCCAACCAGACCTCCCAGTGGGAATAGCTGGGTAAGTGTTTACAAAACACATGTGCTCCTAATGCATCCTAGCTGTGTAGAGATATTGACCATATTATAATTGTTTCTATTTAAGAGTAACTCTGTGTGCAGATGACAGTTGATGACTTGTGTCCAGTATGTTCCACACACGTTTTTTGGTTCTGAATAAAACATTTCCAACAGGGCAAAGAATTTATGTCATAGATTCTAGGTATTGTACGATAGAAGTGTCTCAGCATGACAATTTCTACATAACAGACAAACCTATGTACATGTATTTGTTTTGCTTCAGAAGAAGGCCTATCTGTAATGGTTTCACCATAATATGAAGGCTACAGGTAGTATGATCTTTATCACCTTCAGACCTTGATTATTTTAAGCAAATTGTGTATTTTCTGACAAGTGTTGCTCTAAGTGTACACTGTTCTTAGTAGATTCTTTGTTTAATACACTGTGGTGTATTTATCATGAGAATTTCACTGTGTGCAAACTGTATGGCACAGAGTAAACTCTCTCCATTAAGTAAACACAGTGTACAGTACCCACTTGTCTACTCATATCAACTTCATTTCTCAATCTAGGTTTGCTGACTGTGAGGGGTTTAATACAGATAAAAGCCGTCCATAGTAGGGGATTAATTTTGGAGCAGACGTAGAGTATTTTCATGTGCACACATTGCTCTATAAACAGGTATGGCATTACAGCTTTGAAAGTAACTGCAAAATACCTCAGAATAATATGAAGCATCATTAGTGTCATCACAGATACAACTCCCTTTTGTCTAGCAAGCATTATGTGCAACATTGACCTTATATCATACACTTCACAGGTAGCACACTTCACATTAACAATCAACCACAGATATATGGGAAACTCGCATTGCACACGGTGTTCAATATGTATACGACTGTTAAGAGACAGCTATGTTCCTCAAAATACTCAACATCTGATAAAAACTTTACAGATAGCCCAGCTTCTGAAGTAAAAGAAGCACGCGTACATAGGTTAATACCTGGTGCACATAGTCTTCTATATTGAGTAGAAATTGTCATGTTTAGATGATTCTTTCTAATAACTCAAGGCTGCTTACAATACTTAGTATGTAGTAGGTAGAATCTTTGCCCTGTTGCAAACTTTTTCTGCAGAGCCAAAAAATGTGTGTGGAACATGCTGAGCACAACTCGTCAGCTGTCCCCTGCACACAGGCTTACTCTTCAATGCAAAGACGTATACCATGTTCAATACCTTTACACATCTATGATGTTTTAGGAGTTCATGCATTTTGTAAACACTTACACTCATTAGCTGGAAATAGGCTGTACAAATATATATATATATTACCTACTGGCGGTCGCCAGTAGGTAGTTATAGTTAGGACCTCGTTTCTATTCAAAAAGCATTGTTTTCCCCCAATAACGTTGGCGCCGGTTGATGAATCTTCGGGAAATTTTGAAAACTAGTGGCCCACTCAGGTTTGCTCCTGTCTTGAAAGTTTCTGGGTGATTCAAAAAGCGGTGGCCGAGAAAAAAGGGGGCTCCCAAAACACATTATCCCCATGTTAATTTCCATAGAAAACTTTAGACATAGCTACAGCCCGAACTGCTGAACGGAATTACACCTACTTTGGCAAAAAGGTAGTCCTTTGTTCAGAAAGAGACCTTTCTTCTAAATGGTGTAAATCCATTCATTAGTACCTGAGAAATTAGAAAAAGAAGAAGTTTCGATATCTGGGGCAGAGGCGGGTTCGCGAACCCTCCCGGGCATGAGCTTCACTCTGATTGGCTGCCAACACTCCAAACAAAGACGTGTTGGCAGCCATCTTGTGACTGGGTAGAACCGAGTCACAAGTAAACAGTAAAACAAAGTGTAAAATGAAGAAAAGGGGGTAGGGTAGGAACACTCTGACCCTCTAGGCCTGCTCAAGGGGTCACACAAGGACCCCCTGGGCCTAAAAAAGCATTTTTTTTTTAAATGGCAGAATTCGTGCTGGGTGCGCGAATCGTGCCGAGAAAATAAAAGAAACCGAAGTGTGGGCTTCGCGCTTCGTTGTATTTAAGTCCCCGGGTGGGCAAGGTGCCGGGGGCATGAGTAAATATGCTGCGGGGCCATGGGGCACCCTCTGCCCCGGGGACCGCCACCTCCCTGAGGCTTTATTTATGAGTTGCGGGGGGACACGCAGTCCCCCGCAACCCCAGGGACCACCACCTCCCCGGGGCTCTTAATTTACTTTTTTTTTAAAATGGGGGGGCTCGTTCCCCCCACATGCCTCGGGGACCACCACCTCCCTGGGGCTTTTCAAATTTAACATGGGGGTACGCGGCCCTCCTCACAGCCCCGGGGACCGTCACCTCCCCGGGGTTCAGTTTGAAAAAAATAAACAAATGTGTGGATAGGGCACGAGCCCCCCCACATGCCCCGGGGACCACCACCTCCCCGGGGCTTCAAACACATTGGGAGAGGGGCTGCCCAGCCACCCTCATGGAGCCCTCGATGGCCATGAGGACCACCACCCCCCAGGGCAGGCTCCTGCAGTGTCCTGGGGTGCCCACCCCCAGGACACTGCTGTTTGCTATGGCAGGGTGGGAGACGTCCTGCCCTAGCAAACTCTGCTTCTCTTCATTGAAGCAAGAACAGGGAAACCTGCTCTTGCTTCAATGAAGCAAAGCAGGATTCCTTTTCCGCAAGGGGAGCTACATGTTAGCAGCTCCCCTTGTGGAAAAGCAATTCCAGCTACCGCAGGAGGCGGGGACCGTGGGGGCATTGGGGTTCCCCTCACCGTCTCCAACGGAGCAGCTAGGACCCGGGGGATGGGGTCCCCGGGGCCATAAGTGGCCTGGGAGGGGTGCCACTCGGCCCCCCTCCCCAATAATAATTTTTTTAAAAGGGAAAGGTCCCCGAGTGATAATTGGCCTTAGAAGGGGGGCCTCGCGGCTTCTGGTGCACTGCTGGTGGGGCGATGAGGTCCTCTTGTGTCCTGAGGTCCTCAGGACAATCAATCAATCAATCATATCACTTGTATAGCGCGCTACTCAACCGGAAGGGTCTCAAGGCGCTTGGGGGAAGGGGGCCGCTAATGCTCGAACAGCCAGGTCTTGAGTTGTCTTCTGAAGGCGAGGTGGTCCTGGGTCAGCCGAAGGACACAAGTGGACTTCATCGTCCAAGCAGTAATGCGCCAGAAGCCGCGTTTGTGCCAATCTAAAATTGTTTCTCAAATTGCTAGCATTTGATTTTTTAACATCTGATGCTTTAAATAACAATGTATGATTATACAATAACCGTTACCAATTTTGCAGATAACTTAAACTGGGGTGGGTAAAAGCAAAATGCAACCATAGTTAGTTCTGAATTACTGCACTTTTGATGTCTATCATTCGACTATTATCATATGTTCCAGACATCCACTGTAGGTTTGTAACTGCAATATAGCCTATCTTCTGGCAGTCATTGCCCTTAATCACCCCTAGAATAGCTCGATCTAATTCATTGATATCCCACAATCATGCCAAGAATGGGACATCAATCTCCGCATCATTAACTCTATTATTGCCCAATGGGCCACCAATACTGCTAGCAAAATATAAGATAACTAGAAAGAGCAATTGCTCAAGATTCAATATAAGGACCAACAGGATAAATTTATCATGTACACCATGCTAATGACCCATTCCATAACGTACCTGACACAAAATTCATTAGCAAGGAAAGCAGATGAATTCAAAGGTGGAGGGAAGCCATTTATGGCTCCAGGACGGAGGTCTCCCATTACACATAAAATACCCCCTGGAAGGTGGTAGTCCCCAGGATATAGGGGTGTCAATGAGGCCCCCCAATTAAGTTAGCAATAGCCCCGGGAAGGTAGTGGTCCCCGCGGCATCGTGGTCCAGGAGGCCCCCCTTTTTCTTTTCAATAAGCCCCAGGGAGGTGGAAGTCCCCGGGGTGAATGGAGGGGCCCCGTGTTTCCCCCTCCTATATTATTTCATCTATGCCTGCATGCCCCCGGGCCTGGACCACTCAAGGGCTACAAAATAGAGAAGCGGGGGAGCCAGTGCTTCTATTTTTTTTTTTTATTTGGCCAAAATTGTTTTACAAAAAATGCTTTTTTGCCATGGCAGGGTCCCTCTGTGACCCCTAAGAGGCCTATGGGGTCAGGGTATTCCTACCTTGCCCCCGTTTCTTTTTCAAAAGTTTTTTGGGGGGGACTTGGCTGAAGTCGAGTCCCACGATGGCTGCCAACACTTCCTATTTTCAAGTGTTGGCAGCCAATCAGATTTAAGCACAGGGACTGTTGGATCCTCAGAGGATATGCGGCCCTATGCGAACAAATTTGGATTTTCCTTAATATTTCCAAAACTACTGAATGGATTTATACAAATTTACAAAAGTTCCCTTTCTATATATTTCACTTACCTTGTGCATACTTGCCCTCATGGTAAAGGCATATGTGGTAAATGCATGAGTTGTAAAAAAAGGCATGGTAAAGGCATGCATGGTAAAAGCATGTGCTGTAACATCATACGACTGGGGTAAAAGCTCCCATATTTGCAACCTCTAGCACAATTTATGGCATTGAAGCCTACCTCAAATGTACATCTAAATGTAATAACTGCATTACTTGAATGTTATTAAATGTTCTCTCTTCTCACTCAATGACAATTTCTCTTAGGGTATTGATTCAGGGTTGATTTGAATGCTTTTGTTCTATTCTCAGCATAAGAGAAGCACATACATAATCTTGTCTTGTCATCTATGGCTTCATGTCACAGGGTAGTGCGTTTGTGTTGTTAGACTTTTTTCTAGACATAATGCCGAGATGCGGTGTGCAAAAAGAAATCAGCCTTAGTGTTGGCCTGATGTGTAGCAAGAAGTTAGTTTTGCCAAATTTGTTCAGTTTGAGCCATCCTCACTGTATGCTGCGCTCTTTTTCAGTGCCTCAGAAAACCAGACATGTATTGACTTTGCCCATCACAGATGGTGCAGGCCTTGGGTGCTGGGACTTCACCACACCCGAAGGTCTTGTGATAGAGCCAAGGTGCTTGCCCGGTAATGAATGGCAAGTCTGTGGCATAGCATGAGCCCCATGGGTCGTAATGTAAGTATTCAAATTGGAACACACACACCCTGGTTTGAAAGTACATAACAGCTACTAATTGGAGTCAAGTGATCCACGGTAAACCCTGGGATCTGCTCTAGTGCCACTGCATCACCTACAATATTGACACCAACGCCCCTGGAGTTGGTTGTCAAACACAGGGGGCCCAATTCACAGAATGAACGTAAGACTAAATCCTAAACTTACTACTATTTGGTATTCACAGAATGCACTTACTACTTTTGGGATTCACAGAATGAACTTAGTACTTTCGGTATTCACAGAATAGATTTAAGACTACTAACTTTACATCTGCACTCGGGCCGGAAATTCCAGCCCGGAGGCGGAGCTTCCAGCTTAGGGACGGAGCTTGCGGCCCGGAGGCGGAGCTTGCAGCTTGGAGGCGGAGCTTCCGGCTCAGAGTTGGGGATTTAGCCATGGCTGAAATCTCCAACTCTGGGCCCCAAGCTCCGCCTCTGGACCGGTAGCTCCGCCTCCGGGCCACAAGCTCCGCCCCAAGCCAGAAGCTCCGCCTCTGGGCTGCAAACTCCGCCTCCGGGCCGGAAATTCCAGCCGAGTGCGGACGTAAAGTTAGTAGTCTTAAATCTATTCTGTGAATACCGAAAGTAGTGAGTTCACTCTCTGAATCCCGAAAGTAGTAAGTGCATTCTGTGAATACCAAATAGTAGTAAGTTTAGGATTTAGTCTTAAGTTCATTCTGTGAATCGGGCCCATTGTGCGCTGCTCTCTAAGCAACCACCATAGTCTTGAATTGATCCTTCCATAAAAAAATCCACATTCACTGAAGGAGAGAGAGATCTTGGCTCGCCCGTGGCAACTATGAGTCTACTACGACGCTGCCCTAGTTGAGTGGAAGTCTGACAGCGATGAGAAATACTAACCCATCTACAATCAAAAGTGCATGATCACTACACATTTCCTAAATCTTGCTCATCTCCCATCACCTCTCCATCCTTCCTCAAGCTTTCCCTCGACTGCCTCGGGACATGTCTTACACCTATAGTTTGCTCCTCCTCGTTGAATAAGAATTTGGTGCGAACATAATTGACATCTTGTCACCCTGCATGCATGTCCTTCAGCTTAGAAGCAAGAGTAAAATTCAGAGGCATTGTAATTAATAGCCGTTTCCTTTGTAATTAAATAAAATGAATACAAAATCTTAAAAGGCTACTCACAAGAGAGATTTGGGTGTATTTTGACATGAAATGACACAAAAGCTCAGAAATAAATCTAGGGAGTGTCAACATGTTGGCATACAGAACCTTTGATTTTCTTGAGGAGCATTTAATCATTTTTGTTCTACACTGAATAATATAGCAAAATAAAGAAGCTTAATGGACCTCATGTTATATAGGTGAGAGTGTGAACATATGTAAGATCAAACAACGAATTGTAAATATTTCCACAACAAAGATATTAAAAAGTGAGTGAGAACCCTGCGAGCCCCACTGACCACACCTGGGCTGCTCTGCCTGCTGGCCCTGCCCCCCCGCCCACGGAGTGAAAAGCGGGCTTGGAGTTCCTGTTTGTGGGACCCTCCCATTGCGGATTTGCTGTGTGCTCTGCTGCCCGCCCTGAATTACTGCTGCCACTGACCTTCTGTTTCTGCGGGGAGCCCAACGACTCGCCAACCCGCTTCGCGGGCCCCGCAGCTTACCGCACCCACCCGGAGCTGTTGCGAGTGAGGAGCTGCAACTGGGAAGACCTCGGGGCGCGTGGAGTCGCCGGCAGGGCTGCGAACCTTGAGGCAGGGACTCCAGCTACCAGGAGTCCCTGCGAGCCCCACTGACCACACCTGGGCTGCTCTCCCTGCTGGCCCCGCCCACCCGCCCATCAGCCAATCCCCTCTTGCTCAAAAGTACTCAGTGCACCCGCTGCGCGGGAGCGCGCGGGAGTGCGCCGGGAGAAGCCCGGGACAAGGGCGGGACCGTCTGTGGCCGTCCGTGGTCAGCTGAGGTTGGGTTGGGCCGGAACCCCTGGCAAATTGCGTTTAAGGTAGAAGGTATATCACTTCCATTGTGTGGGCTCCATAGAGTAATATAAACATTTGTTATTAACAGCGAGGGCGATACAATATAGGTATAGCTGGCCCAAGTTGATTGTAACATGCCTTTAAGATCAGGCAAAGATCGTACAGTCCAAATACAAACAACTAAGGGAGTTGTTTCGGGCCCACTTGATGCTTTTATCACCCGAGCAACAGGGATACTGGAAAAGGAAATAGCGATGGTGGAAAAAAGACTCTCCTTAGATCTAGTTAGTGGTAAGCGTTCCTCGTTGGGTGGGTTGGCAACAATCACTAGTCCTGCTGCCCATGCATCACTTAACTGTGTACACTCTATTACTACTGAGGCACTAGTTCACATAGAAGGAGAGGGGGTGGGCCCTTCAGCTTCAGCTTTTCTGGTTAATGTTGACCAGAACCTGGATGATACTCAGTCAAGCGGGAGGGATGAAACCCAGAATAGCGGGGAAAACGACATTAGTTTAGAAATTCTTCATTCATCTAACAATGTTGTCTCGAATTTTCCAGTACAGGTTGACCCCTCAGGATCAGGATCGGTATCCCGCAAGAGAAAGCAAGTTTTGAGCCCCCAGGGGGGGAGAGACCATAAGCTGCCCAAACTAAATAATCCATCTAGTATTGATGCTTCTGACCTTGAGCATCCCTCAGCTCCCCAAATACCTTCGGTATTCCCCAACGTGCTTTGCCCTTCCTTTATCCCCCTGGGGTCATCCAATCCATGTCCAACATGCCTCAATAGTGACGAAATCCTATTGGTAAAAATTGAGGCTATGATGAAAACCCTCCTGCTTTCTGTTTTGGAGCGAACAAGGTTGATGACCTCTAAATTAGATGCTCTGGAGACTGTAGTGAGCACAAATTTGGGCTTACTACAAAAGTTAACTATCCCCAGTCCAGTGGGAGGGGTTTCTACCCAGTCAGTAAGCAAAATAAAATGTATAAATAATGCTTCCACTAGTAAAGCCACCAATCCAGTACTAACAGGGGTAGCTATTAGCAAACCGATAGCAGGGGGGAGGCCCAGAAACAACCCCAGCATCCCAGCTGCAGGCACTTTGTCACAGGCTCTTAAGAAGAAGGTTATTGCTAAACCCGATCCTGAGAGGTCTCGAGCATCCCGGTCGGATGATCGTGTAAAACCTACCCCTAGTACTTTATTACAGCCACTCCCAGGGCAAATAGCTGATCACCATACCATCAAAACCCCAATTGTGGGGAAATTAAACAAGTATACTGTCCCCCGGACAGACCTACCCCCGGAGGCAACCCAATACACAATAGTGTTAACAGGTGTTGCCCCGTTAAAAGGGTATGTAACCTTTACAACGAAACTTTTACAACGACCTACCATTACAACGCAACTTTTACAACGCAAACTATTACAACGCATTGCACTGGGGGGCGCTCTAGGATAGGGAATAGGTTAATTTACTATCCAATAACCTTCCCTACTATCCACGGGGACTGGAGTTGGAATAGTAAATTAAACTATTCACTATCCAGCACCCCAAAGCGCTATGCGTTGTAATGGTATGCGTGGTAAAAACCGCGTTGTAAAGGTAGGCGTTGTAAAAGTATGCGTTGTAACGTCATACATCCGTTAAAAGATGGTACTAAGGAGTCACATCACATAGGGACCTACGTAATAAGGTGATATTTTGGTTGAATAAAAATCGCCCCTTGCCTCCATCATCTCCTACTGAAATTCTCTTTGTAAGGAGAGTTGATTGGGTGGGATATGGCACCAAAGACTTGGAGGGCGATTGCATATTAATATCGTTCAAGGATCCTTGGGTGGTGGATACCATTCGAAGGGAAGCCAGGTTTGCTAGACAGGGAGACGTACAAACTCTGGGGCTTGCTTATTTCTACCCTCAAAGACATAGTAATTTCCCATTAGGCCCCAATCACATGAGACCTCCAGTTAGGAGGTACCCTATAGCAAGAACACCTTACCCCCAGCAGTATCCTCTACTTTTTAACCGCTTTGGGCCCCTTTCCAACCTTGAGGCTATAGACTGACTACATACACCGACTAGGAAGATTATGTCTACTGAGGACTGTGGGAACGTGGTAGCTATGCCAAGTCGGGGGGTTCCACCTCTTGTAAATTATGAAGAGGCAGGCCTGGGGGCACATGTAACTGTGGAATATGCTGCAGCAGCTGTTGAGGACCCAACAGAGGTCATGTTGGTGGGGGAAAGTTTGGATAATGTTGACAACAAGGAGAGTAGGGCAGGAAAAGGGAGTGAACTGGTGATCCCGGCTGTATCAGTGTCAATGGTTCATCACTCACCATGTATCGCAGCTCCTCCATCTGAAACACTTAATATAGTGTCCTGGAATGTTGCAGGGGTTAAGGGACGCATGTACTCTGAGGATTGGTTGGAGTTTGTTGACAAATTTGATGTTGTTTTACTACAGGAAACTTGGGCACCAGATTCAATTCATAGGGCAGGTTTTGTAAACTTTTTTAAACCAGCTATTAGGGGTAGTAAAGGTCGAGCATCAGGGGGGTTGGTGATTTGGGTGAAGCAGGCATCGGGTTATCATCCAACTGAGATATTTGTAGAGAACCCGGACCTTCTGGCCATTAAATTGAGTAAGGATGGCCATCGGGACCTGATTATCATTAATATATATGCATGAGGCCTACCTGGCGGCCGCTGCCCTGGTATTCTGGATGTATTGGACAAATACCTTGCTGGATTCGGTAGAGATAATTTTATTCTTCCAACAGGAGACTTGAATTGTACTTTTGAGCCGCTCTATGTTGCCGGGGACAGTTGGGGGTCGGCAGAGGACGCAGTTTGGAACATTCCGGATTTGATGACCAAAAAAATTGTAAAAGCGACTGAGGCTGCCTTGAACTGGATGGCTCTATGTTTAACCTGGGGGCTAAGTGCTGTAAATGGTCGCTCTTCATCCGATCTAGGTGCCAATTATACCTTCGATAATGGACTAAGGAAAAGTCAGATAGATTACTTCCTGTTAAAGATGGAATTCTGGCCTCTGTTGGTAGATATGGAAGTGGTACCCCGCCCAGAAAGCGATCATAACCCCTTGACACTTAAGTTAAGGTTGCCGGGAATGGAAAGATTGAAGGAACCAGATACCTCCCGGACAGGGGATGTCGCTTTGACTAATGACCGAAGGAGGTTAAAATGGTCTAGGTTAGCGGGGGGATGAGACCTTACAGGAGAGTATTGAGACTGTGGTTTCCAACACGTTAAATGAATTACAGCCCGATGATCCAGGGGGGGGTAGTTCTGAGAGCACTATTATTGACCTCCATTAGTGTTGTTTTGATCAGCTTAAGCTTCTCCTTTCTCTACCAAGCCAGAAGGGAACCGCTAAATTATATGGCCCCAGCCAGAAATGGTATAATAAAAAGTGCAGGGAGGCCCATAGACATCTTGTCAAAGCAGTTAAGTCCCGGAACATGTGTGTTGTTAAGGCAGCAAGGGCGCATTATAAGAAAACTCAGTGGGAAGCCAAACGGGAGTGGGAGGATATGTACTGGTCCGATCTTCTGGATGCCTCCACTTTGAATAACCAGACTAAATTTTGGGAACTGGTAAAATGGGGCAATGACCCAGACTCCCGTACTCCTACAAACCATGTGCCCCCTGAAGCTTGGGTGAACCATTACACGGCCCAATTTAGTGTTGAGACTTTTGAACCCCCCTCTATATTGGGTGAGGTGCCCTTGACACCTATATGTGGGGAGAAACTGATATTCACAAAAACCGAGGTAGAGTTAGCTCTTGGCTTGACCCAGCGGGGGAAAGCACCAGGGATGGATTTAATCCCTGCTGACTTGTTTAAAGCTAACCCCGCCCTCTGGGTGCCGTACATAACCAAGATTACAAATGCAATAGCTAAAGGGGCTAGAATTCCCAAGTCATGGAAGGGGGCGGAGATTCTCCCGATTTACAAAAAAGGCGATAGGTCCTACCCGGGCAACTATCGCCCGATTAGTCTCATCGACTCCCTTCAAAAGGTCATTGCACGAATGGTTTTGGGCAGAGTTCAAGGTTGGATCGAACTAGAGGATATCTTGTCTCCTATGCAAGCAGGCTTCAGATCGGGTACGAGCACCATCGACCAGGTGTTTAGATTTTGTCTAATCTACTGGAAGGTGGTTTTGCTCGGCGGTGGAACCATCTTTGCCGCATTTATTGATCTGAAGTCTGCATTCGATCTAATGCCGAGGGATAAACTGTGGTGTGTTTTGAGGGATTTAGGATTACCATAGGAACTACTTGATCTAATTGTTAAAATGCATGAGGACAACTTTGCAAGGGTGAGGTGGGGAGGTCAGGGACAAGTGACGGAACCTTTTCCCGTGACTCGAGGAGTCCGTCAGGGGTGTGTCCTGGCGCCAACACTCTTCTTGTTATTTATCGATCAAGTAGTTAAATTCTTCGCAGACACTCCCACTGATGCCCCTTCGCTGGCAGGGACAAGGTTCCCAATGCTTATCTTTGCCGATGACACTCTACTCCTCTCCAAAACACGTAGTGGTTTACAGCGGGCTCTGAACCGCTTTGAGGAGTTCTGTGTCATCAATGACCTTAAGGTAAATGTGGGCAAAACTAAGTTTATGGTCCTCACTAGGAGTCATTTTGTCCGGAGCTCTGTAAGTATGAGTGGAGTCAACTTGGAACAAGTTGAGACCATGACTTACTTAGGGGTTACCCTGGACCATCGCTTGCGATGGAAAGAGCAAGTAGGTGCTCAACAGCTAAAACTTGCCCGACTAACTGGCTGCCTTTTGAATGAGCAAAAGAGATCGATTACAAAACGGGTCATGCCAGCGTTAAAGATTTATGACACTAAGATTAATGCTGCAATCCTGTATGGCGCAGATCTCTGGGGATTCATGGATCTCTCAAGCCTATTCAAAATCCAGTGTAAGTTCTTACGGAGCTTAGTAGGGTTACCCCAATCTTCGCCCTCTATACCCCTCTGCCAGGATTTGGGATGCAACCCAATTAACGAGATGGCAAGATTTAGATTGGTGGCCTTTTGGAGGCGTATAAGGACCTCCCCTGACCTCACCCTCTTTGCAAAGGAACTGGCTGAAGTGAGGTCAATTGGGGGTTCTGGGAGAATTCCTTGGCTACAAACGGTAAAAACCATTTTGGTCGAAATGGGACTGGAACAGCTGTGGGTATCTCCGGGTACTAATGCCTTTCCCTCAAAACAGGAATTCAAGGCATTGTACTGGGCCTCGGTCCGTCAATCGTTGGTGACCGCTTCCAGCTCTGTTAGTCTAACGGGAAGATTTCTGACAATTAAGTTGGATCCCTCCCGTGAGACCTACTGGGATATTATCACCAGACCGCTTGATAAGAAACTTTACCACCAGTTTCGGGTAGGAGCCCTGCCACTGATTTCTTTTACAAAAAATTGGGTTAATGGAACAACGGAATTTTGCAGTTGGTGCCCAGGTCATAAGGAAACTGAGGGTCATTTCTTGTTTGCCTGTCCGACCTACTTAGCGCCACGAACAAAATGGATACAACCTCTGTTTCAACGCCTCCCTTTCAGAAGGTCCGCCGAGGCTATTTGGGTTTTAAAAACTAACACTTCAGAGGTGTTCGTGGTGAGCATAGCAAAATTTCTAGGGTGGGCTTGGGCCATCAGGGCAAGAAGCAGACAAAACCAACAATAGGGTTTTTCAGTTTGTTAACTAAAGTATAACCGTTTTTCTTAAATGCAGGATAATGTACATTGTATTAGGAATGGCTTTTTTTTACTCTGTATTCTTAAAATCCTCTTTTTAGTATTTTCTGGTCAGGTTTGTCTTTGTATTTCTTGGATGTTTAATAACTACTTTTAACTTTAAAAGTGTTTTAAGCTAAATTCTACTGATTTAAGACATTGTTGCTGAAATTGTAAAATGCTATTATAAGGGAATATTGTTCGGCTGTCCAAATGTCTTAATATGTTTTAAATGTTGTCTTTTATGATTTTATTATCGAAATAAAGACTTTAAAAACCTGAAAACCTGAAACCTGAGTGAGAACTTAGAGGGCCCAGGCCATTGCCTAGCAAAGAGTAACCTCTCCTGGGACTAACTCATAATTGCCTGGAGAAGCAGCATTTGTTTACCCCCCCCCCCCCCCCCCCCCCAGAGCTGCCTGCTGTGCCTTGTCACTTTGTGAGGAGCTTCTACTGTGTGACATGATGTGCACACCAGCACTTAAATGGGTTAGTCTAACCGCTGATCTGTGGTATCTGACATGGCTGTGTTTCCTATGGATCACATACAAATTACAGTACAATCACTTTTGGACTGTTGGACCGGCCTACAGGGCAATATGGCAGTGCCAGAAGGGCAGGTCTGACAAGTCAGTGATTTGTGTGTTTTTTGGCTTTTTGTGGACCTGGTGGGCTGGTTTTTATTGTTGACTCCCTTAACATTACCCCAGAGTCCAAACATTGCCAGCAGCAAGCACAAATACATGCAATCTCCCATACCATGTAAAATACCACTACAGCACGTTGAAGGCTGCCCAATTTGCAAACGTGGCCCCACTTTTTTGTCTAGCTGATTTGCTCATTAGGGCCCCTTTTATTTTGATGTCCGGGCCCATCTTCTGTCTTGTCCAACCCTGTGCGTAACCACAGCCACATCCCTAATATATTTCCTCTTCTCTAGAGCAACAATAATGCATTAGCGAGCATCGAGCTGTATGAATTTTAGAGACAGGATGACTCCAATGAGATATAAAAGCTGACATGCAGCCTGTGGAAATATGAAACGAGCCATGCACTGTAAACAGGGGCCATTCTTGTTTATTTGAGCCCCGGCGGTAATGAAGTCACCTGGCTGGTATTCCTATTTCTCATTTAATTCTCATTTAAGCTGTATTTTAGGTCTGGGTAGAATGTTAGATACCTGCCAGTGGTCCTGTAATAAAAATAAAAAGAGGTACGTTTGACTGGGCAGCAGTAGTGTTAGCTGTCTTTTGCAGTAGTGATATTGTTCATGCCTAATAGAGACATTGTAAAACAGTCCCTGTGTTGAATTCAGTACCAAGGGGCTTTGCAAAGGGTCACCCCCAACAAATAAAGTGCGAAATGGGTTTATAACATGAAAGATCTGGCAAATACAGTAAGGAGTGTTTTTATGTTGTGAGCTCTCGGACACATGCAGTAAAAATGTTTTATACACTGTGAAGTCTGGCAAATGTAAGAGAAAATGGGTCTTACGTTGGGAACTTTATGTTGAATCCAATAGAAATGAACTTTACATTGTTTAACACTGAAAGAGCTCCTTACAAAGATCTTTGCTTTCAAGTGGCACTAGAGAGCCTTAGTTTTAATTTTGTACATTTGTGATTTTATGTTTAGCATTTAGAGCCCCAGTGAACAAAGGGCCACAAGTGGAACTACCCCCACAAGCTATGCCTTTTGTGGTTGTTCTGACGGGGGTTCCACCGTTACCAGACAACAAGAGGGAAGGGTTTGCCCAGCTGAAGTATAAAATCATGCACTGGCTGGGTACATATAGACCCATCACACATAACATTGAGGGTGAGATAGTGCACGTTAGGCGACTCACTTGGCTGGGTAGTAGATGCAAAGACATTGAGGGCGATCTGGTGGTAGTTAATTTCAGAGACCCGCGTGCAGTGGACTATATATTAAATTGGCCCATGGGAAGTGGCGACAACTGCATTATCCCTCGGGCCCTGACATACTTTTACCCTAGATCCCTGGTGTTTCCTCCAACCTTCACAAGTGGGTTGATCCCTACCCACACAAACCCTACGCAACTTTTACAACGACCTACCATTACCACGCATTTTTTACAACGCAGGATCCATTACAACGCATACCATTACAACGCATGTATTTACAACGCAGGTACCTTTACAACGCATACAATTACAACGTAAGTATTGGTAAGTATATCATTTTATTAAAAATATTATAAGTTTGGGTTTTTGGGTAAAGGGGTATTTTTAGGGTTCAGGGTCAGTTTTCAGTTTTTGGGTAAAGGGGTATTTTTAGGGTTTAGGGTCAGTTTTCAGTTTTTGGGTAAAGGGGTATTTTTAGGGTTCAGGGTCAGTTTTCAGTTTTTGGGTAAAGGGGTATTTTTAGGGTTCAGGGTCAGTTTTCAGTTTTTGGGTAAAGGGGTATTTTTAGGTTTCGGGGTCAGTTTTCAGTTTTTGGGTAAATGGGTATTTTTAGGGTTCAGGGTCAGTTTTCAGTTTTTGGGTAAAGGGGTATTTTTAGGGTTCAGGGTCAGTTTTCAGTTTTTGGGTAAAAGGGTATTTTTAGGGTTCAGGGTCAGTTTTCAGTTTTTGGGTAAAGGGGTATTTTTAGGGTTCAGGGTCAGTGTTCAGTTTTTGGGTAAAGGGGTATTTTTAGGGTTCAGGGTCAGTTTTCAGTTTTTGGGTAAAGGGGTATTTTTAGGGTTCAGGGTCAGTTTTGGGTTTTTGGGTAAAGGGGTATTTTTAGGGTTTAGGGTCAGTTTTGGGTTTTTGGGTAAAGGGGTATTTTTAGGGTTTAGGGTCAGTTTTGGGTTTTTGGGTAAAGGGGTATTTTTAGGGTTCAGGGTCAGTTTTGGGTTTTTGGGTCAAGGGGTACAGGGTAAAAATTAAATATAATTAAATTTAAATTACATTAAATTACATTGATTAAATTAAATTAAATTACATTAATTAAATTAAATTAAATTAATTCAATTCAATTAAATTAAATTACATTATATTAATTTTAATTAAATTACATTTAAAAAAATATTATATACTTACCAATACTTACGTTGTAATGGTATGCGTTGTAAAGGTACCTGCGTTGTAAATACATGCGTTGTAATGGTATGCGTTGTAATGGATCCTGCGTTGTAAAAAATGCGTGGTAATGGTAGGCGTGGTAAAAGTATGCGTTGTAACGTCATACATCCACCCTCTGCCATTATATAGTACTAGGCACGCACCTCATGGACAAAACCCTGCACATGTGGTAGATCCATATGGGTGGAACACGGTACCCCCGAGATATAATAGAAACTCCATTAGGAGAATGGACCACTTGAGACCTTTTACACCTCTGGAGTCAGGGAACAGGTTTTCTGTGTTATCAGGTATGGAAGACTGCGATTGAAGATCACAGTTGAGGCTGCGCAAAGGTGGCCGATCATGTGACGCCAGCCTAGAGGGCATAGTTCAAGTGGTTTCAACAGAGGCCAGTTGTTATGACAATGGGTTAGTGGGCCCCATACTAGCCAACTCCACGGATAGTAGTGTAATTACAGCTACTACAGAGGTATTGAGCCCGGGTTCCATCGCCAATAGTAATGTATCCCCAAACCTAATTAACTATGTGGAGACCAGTTCAAACCCCATTGCTCGGGGGAGGAGTGGGAACAAGGGGGCCCCTGATGCGACCTCCATAGGTTATAGGGTCGTCCACCTGTTATCTTGGAATGTGGCGGGGTTAAAAAGGAAGATGGCTTTACCAGAATGGCACACATTTATTGGGAAGTTCGATGTATGTCTGTTCCAAGAGACTTGGAGTCTGCTCCCATTACATAAATCTGGCTATACAACCTTCTTCTCACCCGCTGTAAGCTGTGGGAAGGGTAGACCAGCGGGAGGCTTACTGGCCTGGATTAAAATTGATTTGAATTGGGATGTTGTTAGCCATGATTCAGCATGTAGGGATATCCTACATCTCTCATTTAGGGGACAAACGGAGGGGAATAGGTTCGATTTATTTAATGTCTACCCCAGAGGGGCGCCGGGGGACACAGCCTCATCCACACTAACGAGTCTAGACCTGGCACTAGCCAACTGCCCCCCATCCTCTAAAATCATAGTGGGTGGGGATTTTAATTGTACATTCGAACCCCTTAGTGGGGATGATCCCTTGGGTATCGAGGAGGAAGATTCTAGATGGTCCATCCCAGCCTTGTCACTAGCCCCAATCAGAAAATGGTCAGCAAGGGCAATACAAATCAATGCCCTCACTAGGGAACACAACCTAAGAGCACTAAACGGTAGGACTATGTCTGACCGTGCTGGAGCGATGACTTTTAATAGGCTTACTGGTCCGTCAAGAATCGATTATATCTTATTGGACGTTAAATTGTGGAGGGACCTGGTAGATATGGAGTTGGTATCTACACAGGACAGTGACCACAACCCCCTTTGTACTAAACTAAGGTGGGGCAACCCAAATGGATGTGTGGGGAGCGCTTCCTTGAGGATAACCAACGAGGTAGTCCCTTATAATGGTAATCGAAGGTTGAAATGGGACAAGGCCCAATTGCAGGAAGATCAACTTGTGAGTATCAAGACTCATGTGGCAGATCTGACAGCGGAATTGGCGGCTCTGGAACTGGGAAGGGGAAGTGCCCAGGAGTCGCCTTTCACTTTTGCTACAGCATATAAAAACACAATAGAGGAAGTGAGCCAATATTTCCTATCCAAGGGGAAAAGTGGAAGAGTAAATAACACACCTCCCAAATCCAGCAACCCCTGGTATACGGTCCAGTGCAGGGTCAAAAGGAAAGAGCTAACAGCTGCCCTGCTTAAAAAAGATCCCTCACTAGTTAGAGCGGCTAGGAAGGACTATGCAAGGGTAATGGCACTGGCCAAACGAGAATGGGAAGAACAATATTGGCAGGACCTTAATTCTGCAGTGAGTAAGAGGAATGGGAGCTCAATAATAAAGCTAGGCAGCAGAGCGCACAACCATTAGCTACTCACATAACAAGTCAACAATGGTTCTCCCACTTTTCTGCACTGTACGGTGGAGCTGAAGATCGCTCTAGTCCCCCGCCAGTCCCAGCTAGAAGGGATCAACTCCCACTAGTGTTTGAGGATCCATTTTCATCCTCGGAGCTAGTATTGGCAATTAGACATCGGACCCCGAGGAAGGCGGCTGGCCCGGACGGGATTCCAGGGGATCTTCTGTTAGAAGACCCTACAGCTTGGGCCAAACTTATTGCCCTTATAATTAATCTGATTGCCAAGGGACAACCCATGCCAGACTCATGGAAGGGGGCAGAGGTGGTCACGGTGTTCAAAAAGGGGGCCAGAGATGACCCTGCCAATTACAGACCCATCAGTCTGATAGACGTGATTCAGAAGGTGGTTGGCAGGGTCATCATCTCGAGGGTAGGAATCTGGATGGAAGAGGAACATGTCCTCTCCCATTTCCAAGCAGGATTCCGTCAAAAGGTAGGCACGATGGACCAGGTCTTTCGCTTTTTTGCCATCTATTGGAAGTCTGTGACCATCAATAAGGGTAGTCTCTACCTGGCTTTCATAGATCTCAAGACGGCATTTGACCTGGTCCCCTGAGCAAGGCTGTGGGACACGCTAGAGAAGATGGGCTTTCCCGGACCTCTTTTGGGTTTTATTGTAAGGCTCCACGAGGGGAATTACGCGAGGATTAGATGGGGCACCCAGGGGCAACTGACAGACAGGGTGCCCGTGAGGAGTGGAGTCCGCCAGGGTTGCGTCATGGTGCCGACCCTCTTCTCTCTCTTTGTGAATGGAGTGGTGGACCATCTGAGAGAGGAGGAGGCAGACGCGCCAACCCTGGCGGGGGAAAAAACGCCCACTCTACTCTTCGCGGATGATACCATACTGATCTCTAAAACCCCCGTGGGCCTCCAAAAGCTCTTGCACCATTTTAGCACCTTTTGTACTGATAGAGGACTTACCATTAACACCTCCAAAACTAAGCTTATGGCCCTCTCACCCTCCAAAAGATTCAGGAATAATTTCACGCTCAACGGGGCACCTCTGGAGCTGGTAGATTCCTTCGACTATCTGGGGGTTCGGGTAAATAGTCGGATGAATCGGAAGGATCAACTGGCCAAAATGTTACTCAGCCACAAAAGAGTGTCAGGGGTGACCTTGAGAGAACATCGGGAGTCGGTGAGTAAACCTGTGGCACCGGCTCTGGCAATCTATGAGGGACAGATTCTACCGGGCGCCCAATATGGCTCCGAGCTGTGGGGGTTCGAGAATGTCTCGGAGTTAGTCTTAGCCGAAAATACGTTTTTGAGGGATCTGGTGGCTCTCACAGTCTCTACCCCGCTAATCCCCTTATGGCTAGATTTGGGCAGACGCTCCTTTAAAGACTTAGTGCGGCTGCGCCCATTACTATTTTGGGTCCGGCTGAGAAGGACTAGTGAGCTCACTAACTATGCTGCTGTTTTAGACAAACTTATTTTGCTCAATACCAGTAATAAGATCAGGTGGTTGAGCAACTTGAGGCAGTTGGTTGTGCAACTGGGCCTGAGTGATGCATGGGCGAGCCAAATGCCACCCCCTAAACTAGTGATCAAGAAACTGTACTGGGATTGGGTTCAGGCAGAGGCAATACGTAGTGGCGCAGGGGGCTTCCTCACGGAGCGGTTCTTAGAGTTTAAATGGTCAAGAAAATTGGAACCTTTCCTTGACCTTATATCAAAGCCTCTAGATAGAGCACTTTATTTAAAACTCAGGTTTGGGACCCTCCCGGTGCATGATTTCACCTCGGGGTGGACCAACGCTGGTGGTCCACCGAACCCCTGCCCCGGCTGTGCTGCCCTGAATGAGTCTGTGGCGCACTTCCTCTTTGCTTGCCCCGCATATAAAGTTGCCAGGAAGGTTTGGTTAAAACCATTATGTATGGGGCTGGGTCTCAGATGCCACAAAATGGCCCTACGAGTTCTTTGTACTGACACGTCCTCCACTGCTATGGTATGCGGGGTAGCTAAATATTTGGGTAGTGCATGGCTGACACATATGAGGAGGATGAAGCCCCGCCCCACCCCGCCTAACAGCCAGCCGGTTCTCGGGTAGGATGTTCTGATGGGCTTTGGTATTGGTTTTAAATTGTATTCTATCATATATAATAGTGCAGTTATGTGAGGATACATGCATATACGGTTGTTGGGCCTTAGCCTTTTTATGTGTACTGTATATAATGCACACTTTTATGATGAATTTTTATTGAACCATGGTATTTACTTAATGTATCTACAATTTTAAATGGTATTGTATAACTTGTATACTTTTATGGTGAAATTTTTACCGAATAAAGTTATTTCACACAATTTAAATACTTGTTTTCTTTTTTAAAACAAAACCCAGGCCAGACATTGATTTATTATGCGCGGGGCTTCGCGTTTTAAGGTATTTATTGCTTAAGATTTCTGTCTGTATTTATCCAAATGTATTTTCGACCATTCTTTTGGTATTTTTCCATTTTTTTTTGTCTCTTGCATAGAAATGTAGTCATAAAAAGGAATATGTCTATATTTGTTTAACTGAAAAACACACGCTAATACTTTCATGCCTTCTGTGTTTTAGCAAATTAAGCAGCCAAATATATCGAAACACTACAAACACAAGTAAATATTGGCATGAAACTACAAATATATGTTAACATATGCCTGTGTTTAAGGAAATCTCATCCAGTTTTTTACTCCGCATGCTGTCTAACTTCTCGGCTGTTGGCCTGGAATTCAAGAAAGTCAGCTTGGAGAGTCACCTACAAGAGGCCTAATGCCCTGTATTTCCCCACTTTTAAATATAAATACAGGCAGGAAACACATTGATGTCCTTCTGTATATATCTGTAAGAATCAGTAAAGACAGAAAACCCGGAGCACTAATTTTGAGATTTTCAGAATTCAGAGTTTCTCCTCCATACTACCCCCTTTGGTAAAAAATGGTCTGCTCTACCTAACTACTCTGAGGAATGGCTGCTAAAAGGGAGTACTTGGTGCTCAGTTTGAGTTCTATAGTAAGGTATGACAGAGGTAGAGGAGGAAGTTTGGTCCCTAAAGGAGAGGGATATTAGAGAGTGTCTAAAAGACAATGGAAAGAGAAAGATGAAGATGAAGAGAAAACTTCTCGAGCGATATGATGATGAGGATTTTTCATCTTTGAAGAGAGGTGGTCTAAGCACCACAGAACATTGCGACATATAAGAAAGTCTCCTTGGTAGCACAAAAGAGATTCAGGCTTGACCTGAAGGAAAAAAAAAGAAAAGATGGTCCATCATAATTTGATGAGTATGCATTTGATGTTTGTGAGGATAACAGTTGGAACTTATATAGTGACAAGAGAGTGCCCTTGGATATGGAGAAAGGAATTATTTTAGATCCTCAGGTTGTGGTTAAGTTTTTACCAGATATTAGGGGTCCTAGGAGTACGAATTGATGGCCTCTGACCCAGGTGGCGGAGTTTAGTAAGTTTTGAATTAAGAAGTGCTCGCTTCTGCAGCACATATACTAAAATGGTAACGATACAGAGAGGTTAAGCATGGCCCCTACGCAAGTATGACACGTAAATTCGTGAAAAGTCCCATATTTTTAAGAAAGAAAAAAGCGTTTTGTATTAAGAAACCCATAGAGAGGGAGACTGGGGAAGTGATGCACTCAGAATGTTCAAGGCCTGTTCTTAGTAAAAAAAGACCTGTTACTCCATATTTGGATCCTGTACTGATCAGTTTTTTTTATTCAAGTTGGGTCGTGATCCTAGGAAAGTAGAGTGTGCTTTCAAACATGCCAAGATAGACTTATGTCTGTGGACATAGATCTTTTACAAGAATGAAGTCAGAGAGCTGTATGTTTTCTTGAAGATGCCAATGCCAATGCGGCAATGACTACTGAAAAAAGAGAAGTCGTTTTAGTGAGAAAAAGTCCGAAGTTGGGTGATTTTGCTGAAAAGAAGTCTACTTAGGATTAAAAATGTCTTCTTTTTGGTGATGGTTTGGTATAGGACGTAGGCAAATGTGTGTCTACTTTTACTGACCTTGAAAAACCTCAAACTTCTCTTTGAGGAGTTTTTGACAGGGCTGAAGAAAGGGAACGTTTCTCAGGCTGAGAATTTAAAAAGTCCAATTACCAAGTTCAAGGAAGAGGAAATTTCAGTGGCTTCAATCTGTTACTCAATTTTTTCCAAAGAGGGGAAGATCAGAGAGAGGTTGTCAGGGAGAGGAAAATCGCAACATTTACAAGGAAATCTAAGTACAAGGATGATTTCTGGTTCTTTCTCCTTAAAGGTGTGGAGTAGATTAATACATTTTGTAAAGATTTGGGGGCAGATTTACAAGCCCCTTACATCACTTTTGCGTCATTTTTATTATTGGAAAAATGACGCAAAAGTGGCATAAGGGGCTTGTAAATAAACGTACTATGCCCTACATACACAGATCAGTAAGGGACATATTAGATTGCTACAGCAGGATTACTGAGTATTTTCTTATGCGCCTGACAGCTAATAAGTAGCAACCAAGGCTTAATGTCATCGACAAGCTGTAGTCAGATGTTAATATTCAATAAACTTCACTAGTGTCTTGTACCCAGAGTGACGCAAATCGGCCTGATCCAAAACCTCCTGGGTTTTGCATATGTTATGCGTAAGAACAATAACTGTTCTACATCCTCAGTACTGTTGGTCTGAAATGTTGAACCATTATGATCTCATTTGTGCATACATGTATTCACCAGCAAATTACCAAATCTAAATTTGATTAGGAAGGTACAGGTGAGCAGTGTGTACAAAAGCATCCATATATGGCTCTAATGTTGGTACAGCTTTGAAAGCCATAAACCCATCCGTCAGTATGCCTGTCTTTACATTACAGTGGTATGAATTGATCATATAGGCCCAGAATTTCTACTTAACAATTAGCTTGGTGTTAGAGTTGATTTGGGATGGATTGGATTAATACATATCCAGGCCCAGGAGATACACATCGGTTTTGATGTAGCTAAACCATTAGATAGTAATACTATTCCCCATGCCTACATCTTTAAGTGCTGATCTGAAAATGGCCAATTCTGGGGTAGACTGCAATCTCATCCAAAAAAGTAATGATCTCAACCTTGCTAAGTCCCCTATCTCTTTGAGCCCAGTATCAAAGAACAGAGGGACTGTCAGGGTGCTTCTTGGGAGATTGAACACAAATTTTGTGAGGCAATTTTCTTTTATGATCAGCCCGTTTAGATTATCGATTCTCCATTGTCTGCTCCATATAGAGCAGCAGACTGCACCTTGGCCCTCTAAATTTCTATAACTGGGGACCCTGATTTTGGTGTAGTGGCTTTATAGTGCTTGATGACTTTCGCACCATGAAGAAATAAAAGCTCAGATTTTAGGGTTTGGGCCTTTCATTTGGTGGATTTATTGAATCTCACCCCAAATAATCAAACTGGTCTACCTACCGGAGTTTAGTACCACACATATAGAACCCCCTATTGTATGGTTTGTGGAGACTTAAGGTCAAGATCTTAGTTTTAGAAGTATTCAATTCCGTACCTCTAGTGTCACAGTACCCTACGAAACTATTCAACAGGTTCTGCAGCCCCATGGGAGTGATGGAAAGCAGCACAGTGTGATCCACGAATACTAATGCTGGTGTCGGCAGCCTCCCTAACCTGGGGCAGTCATTTACACAGCTTGATAGATGATCCACCAAGGCATTAATATAGAGCAAGAACAGGGTTGGGCAGGGACACAACCCTGGTGCACTTCATGTGCTATAGATATGTGTTCTGTAAGCTCCTCCCTGGTTCCCCACCTCACTTGGACGTAGGTCCTTTCATGTAATCTGATAATCATGTCCAATAGGCATGAGATGTTGCCAGGAACGAGCCACAGTTGACATCTCAGGACCAGGTGAAAAGCGGCCCTCAAGTTGATGAAAGTGATGTAAAGGTGGTCTTTGAAGAGAGCAAAGTTTGTCCATTTTATGAGATTCAGATGAAACACCTGGCCGATGGTGCTCACTTTTATTCTAAACCCTGCTTGCAGGTGGGGCAGAATCCTCCTCTCATTCAACCAGTCATGGAGTCTAGATAAGATCTGATGACAGAAAAACATTTGTAGGTTATCAATCAGACTGATTGGTCTGTAATTAAATGGGTATAAAGATAAAGATTATTCATGCAGCTAGCCATAAGAAAGGTATGCTGTTACCTTCCTGTATCTAATTTGAGACAGCATTAATGTAGGGAACCCCAATCTTGGGTTCTGAGCAGTACGAATCTCCTGTGACTTTATCAGAGCCAGGCACCTTGCCAAGGTGTAGAGAGGTAGTGGCCAATATTGTAGCCTCCAAGGGAAATTTGGGGAATTTCTCTGGTCTAGTTCCACCTGGGTCTTCTAGATCTATTTCATGTTCAGCCCTTGTAAGGACGATCTGAGGAGGTGCTGCGTATAGTCCTGTAAAATGTTCGACCCATAGCTGAGGTTGAACTGAGTATTCGATGGAGCTGGAGTTTGCCACATCAATATGTGAGAAAATCTGCCAGAATAATCTTTTGTCATTGGTTTTTACAGCTTCAATCAGGGCCACCAAACCTGAATCTATCTATCTCTGTTTGGATGTCGTAACGATTAAATTTTGGGTTGCTTGGTGTTGCTTATTAATTCATTGTCACCTGATTTAATGGCTCTAATCAGTAACTCCTCAGTACGGCGGTACTCGCTGGTGTACCACAAAGGGGCCTGGGTTTCTCTTTGCTTATGTGTCTTCGTGATTTTGGTGCATAAAATGTGTTAAACAGGTCCGTATGTAAGCTGCCCTGAGGTATTTCTTGGACCCTTTAACGGTCTAAGTGACAGGGTTGATTCAGAGCGAGGTTCTCTGGTTGCCTTTGATTTATATTATTGATCATCCATTGTCAATGCAAGTGCAATATGATCTCTATCTTCCCGTGCAATGACTTCAAAATCTATCTCAATTTGCCAGAGGTCAATGTCCAATAGGATGTAATCAATTCTACTCTGGCTAGTCCCTCTGTTAAAGGTTAGGGCAGAGGTGTTATCTGACTCCAATCTGCCATTACAGGCCTGTAATCCGGTGGTCAGAGTGAGTGACAATATTTGGAATCCTGCAGAGGACCAGGATCTAAGTGATTTAGCCTCCAGTTTCTGAATTCCCCTAGCTTCATCTTCCACTTCCGTAATCACAGATAGGCCATCCAGCGGTTTGAAGGTGCCATTAAAATCACCTGCTAGTACTCCAGAGGCATTGTCTAATCACTCAATAAGATTATGGTCCAATAGCTTTAAAGTAGGCGATTATTTATTCCTGCTTGTGGGGCAATTACAGATGTTACATATCTTTAGCTTACGTCCATTCTGCCCACAAATATACAGGCCCAGAACATCATTGCTATTAATATCTCACCTTGTAACAGTAACCCCAGGAATATTTCTAATCCAGGCCATTACCCCACCAGATGGACATTCTACCCTAGAAGGAACGGTCTCAACACTGTATTTCGAGTACCCTTACCAAAAATGTGTCCGGAGTCCATGTTTCTAGGAAAGTAACTATATCGAACCCATTGACAAATTTTCTCCATTACAGATCTAACAATTTCCGTCTTACGCCGGCTATGTTCCAATACATCAATTTGAAATGGCTGGTTCCATTATCAATTCATTTTCCATGCATTCTAGAGCAGACTCGCTGCCACTTATACCGGCAGCTATATGGGGAGTCAGGGTACCATGGTCTGCAGGGGACGGTTGGACAATTATGGGCTCGATTGATGTGCTGTAGAGTAAAATAGAGATGTTGGTAGCCGCACAGTCCTTAATCAAAGCTAAAACAGAGACAATGGGGACGGAGGATTTTGGTAATAGGTCCATCAATAGCACACTAAGGCAAGTACCCTTCCCTTAGTCGATCTATTTTGTTCAAATAGGACTTCCCTGAATGTAGAGAGGTGGTTGTTTCTTCTGATGCTTGCACTTCTTCTCTCCCAGAAGGAATTTGTTCTTGTGTAGGGGGAAGCACAAGGGAGGCATAGGGGGCAGATGCATCATGTCCATCGAATGAAACCCTACATTACCCCTGAGTTGGATTGAGTAGCCCAGTAATGGATATGATCATATCTCCAAGGCTAATAGCTCATTGGGCAGCAAAGAATCCTTTCATTTAAACCGAATTGCGTCCCAATTCCCTGAAAGGTTAATTTCACGATGAGCAAAGATTATGTCTGAGTAAAAATTGAGAGGCACTTCATCTTATGTCTAATCCAATGTGACAAATTATTCACCAACAATTCAGTAGATTCTCTTTCACCAGGTTTAAGTTTGGGATCCTTTGACACGTATATCATACAGTGGCTACTCAGGCTGCTTAAAGATGGAGGCATAGTAGTTGCTATCTGTGGCAACGTATTCTGGTTCTTTTTCAATGGTTGAATTGGAGGACTGAGGACATTGGTAGACAAAACAATTTGCTTGAAGGTCTCACAAGCAGAGGACACTGTACAGAAACTCCTTGGGGACGATTTACAGAACTAATCTGAGACAAAATCCTAAATGCACTACTTTTGGTATTTACAGAAGGCACTTACGATTTTTGGTATTCACAGAATGCACTTACAACTCCAAACTTTCCGTCCACACTCAGGCTGGAATTTCCACACCTGGACCGTACTCTCCACACCCGGACCGTACTATCCACACCCGGACCGTACTCTCTGCACCCGGACTGCACTCTCTGGCAGGAGCCATACTCTCTGGCTTGAGCCGTAATCTTAGGTTAGGGCCAGATAAAGTGTAATCAATGGGCCAGATTGCAATTTTTACAAAAAGGAACATTAGGAATATGTGATAAATGATAGAGGAGGTCATGAAAAACAGTTTGGGCAGGGAAAAGGTACGGCCAGACACTACATCCTAAACCAGAAAAGTTTTCTTCTTTGCATCATGGTACCTGCAGTGCACCATTTGCACTCCCCTCAGTGTTAACTGTAGTGTCAACAAGTCAACACTGAGGGGAGTGCAAATTGTGTACTGCATGTACCATGATGCATAGGAGAAAATATTTCTGGGTTATGATGTAGTGTCTGACCATAACCTTTTCCCTGTCCAAACTGTGTTTCATGACTTCCTCTACCATTTTTCACATATTCCTAATGTTCCTTTTTGTAAAAATTGCAATCCGGCCCATTGATTATACTTTATCCGGCCCCAACCAGAGATTACGGCTCAAGCCGGAGAGTACGGCCCTAGCCGGAGAGTACGGTCAGGGTGCGGAGAGTACAGTCCGGGTGCGCAAATTCCGGGCTGAATGCAGATGTAAAGTTAGGAGTGGTAAGTGCATTTTGTGAATACCAAAAATCATAAGTGCCTTCTGTGAATACCAAAAGTAGTACGTTTAGGATTTTGTCTCAGATTAGTTCTGTGAATCGCCCCCCTTGTTTAGAAAAATATCCTTTGGGTGCTCTAGATTTATCAGGTGGTGTGGCGATGTCTGGCCATTCACCCTGTTCCATTTACCAGTTGGAGCAAGGCGAACCAATGCACTGGATGGATTGGGGGGAATTCATGCCCCAGCATTTTCTGACCCTGTTGGAATTAGATTTTGTCCACAGGTATTACAACATGTTGTACTGCACAAGGTTCCACTAGGTTTGTCTTGAGTGCTTTCATGAGGTTGATATTCATATCAAAGAGCTCCTGTACCCTTTGTTTCGCTGACTTCAAAGTATCTTTCATATTGGCTATATCTTACATTAAAGAGCCAACAAGCAAGATCATTTCTCCCAGAGTAGTAACTGATGGATCCAGCGGTCAATTTTTGGTTGAGAATAGTATGGGTTGGGTAGTTTGTGAAATTGGTTTGAAGGGCAAATTGGACAATGGAGCATAGCAGTTTGAGCAAATAATATTGGCAATAAAGATTAATTGTTTGTTCAAAGATTAGACCCCAGGGAGTGTACCAGTGAGAACAGTTGACTGGGTTGCAAGGCAGGGCGCTGGACTAGCATACTTAGGGGTGTTAGGAACTATCAGCCACTGGACTGTACTTGACAGAGCATTGCTGATCATTCGAGCATCATTTTTCAAGAAATATGTTATTTTAGACATGGCGCCCTTTCCCTCTTATGTACTTTTCTAAGGGTTAGCATATCCTCAACCTCTTGATTAGATGATCAATGTCAGCCAGGGTACAGTTCTATGCAGCATGTGTTTTAGCAGTTTAACTTTTTTCTCTGATCCCCTGCTGAATGCCGTAGCCTCCCTTTTCCACATTGTGTTTGAGTAAAATAAAATGAATTACTCACAAAGTCGGCAAGACTGTCACCTCTTAGTAGCTCACATGTGCTGTAGAGATTGTAAAACCAAGGGGGGTGGCCCAGTCCAGCCTCGTCTGGCAGCAGACGGGCGCAGACGGTCCCACCCTTGGTTCGGGCTTCACCCAAGTGCAACCCAGGCGCGGCCTGTGGGAGAGCCTGGTCGTGCTTTAAGTGCAGTGGTCTTGGGTGGCCCTGCCCACTTCTAATAGTAGCACAGCACATCCGGCGCTGTTACTGCTGGGCAATGTAGTCCTCTGCCGAGGGGATCAGACAGCACTTGATGAGGGTCAGGCCCCCCTCAATTTGGCACAATGAGTTCCGCGCTGTGGGAGAGCCTGGTCGCACCTTGAGTGTATTGGTCTTCGGTGGCCCTACCCCTTTCTACCTCTGGGTGCTGTTACTGCTGGGAGATGTAGTTCTCTGCATAGGAGATCACACAATGATTAACGAGGGTCTGTCCCCCTTGACTTTTCCACAATGAGTCCCATAAAGTGTGTACTGTTTTTGTACACCATTTACAACGGTAAAACAGTGAAAATACCACACAAAATGGTTCCACACCAGTTTAGAATAATAAAGCTTAATTTAATAAATGCAACTAAATCAAATCCACACACATCCAATAAATAGAAATTGAGTTATGCTTTTTTAAAGAAAAAACTGTAAAATAGTGCTTAGAAGCTGGAAGTACCAACCAAGTGATTTTGGTCACGCCGGTCCAGGACAAAGTCAGAAGTTCAGGACTTCGACGATGGAGTGCGGGTTGGTTACAGGGACCCAGTTTGGCCTACTGAAGCAAAGTACCTTAAATCCGGCTTACGGAGGGTTGCATGGATCCATGTCAAAAATGCGCCATACAGCTGAGGCGATAGATTGGTTCTGAAATGCGACAAAGCTGCGGTGCAAGGTCCTGTTGCATTGGCATTGAGAGTCCTGTTGGCGGGGCTTGCTATGAGAAGTCCGATATCGAAGATCCAAATAGCAGTAGATGTGATGAGTTGGTTCCAATGAGCACTTCAGCTGCGATCCAGAGTTTCAGCATCATTGTGGAGGCTGCCATTGGTGGAAAAAGCGAAGAGCTTGCGCCACGAAAAGCATCTCTCAATGGCGGTTCTAAGGCAATGCATTGGTCTGAAACTGCTGGAATGCAGCAGTGATGTGACTGTGCTGAGTGTATTAGATATATACAAACGTGCATTAGATATAGATTCTGCATTGTTGCAAAAGGAAGCGTACCTTACTTTAAAATTTAACTGTGCCATTACGGGTCTTAATGGAATGAGTGAGTTATTTGGAACGTAAGGTTCGTTCCAGAAAACTACCTATCCCAGAATTCAGCAGTGCTAAAGTTTGAAGAATTGCCGGCTTTTTTGATTGCCAGCCAGGCCAGAACACATGGTCTGCAGATGACATACACAGTCAGATAGTTAAATGGCCCTGTTTTGAAGTGCTTGTGGTGGATGCTACTTGCAGAATGGCGTTGCTGCAGTAAATAGAATTGGAGCATTTGAAACGTAAGTAAACTGTCAGGATCCACGTGCCTCATAAGAAGAAACTCGTAAAAAGAAGCCCATGCTGGAAATCGTCTTTGCGGTGTTTATTGAGGCGCTGCAGTGCTCAGCCATGTTGGGAAGGCAGTGTCCGATCCCCACCGAACAAAACACCATGTAGCAGTCTAGTTGTTTGTGCAGTGGCGAGATTTGAAGAGAATGCGCATGCGCGCGCCTCGCTCTGCGCACTTCAACCGGCTTCCTTCGTCCGACAGGAGCATTCAGCGCTCGCTGTCATTTCTGACTGAAAAGAAGTGTTGCTGAAGGAATTCGTTTCTGCCTTCTTCCTTATGTTAACAGGGAAGTAGGAAATGACATTTTGGCTCAAGCAATAAGAGCGTGTAGTAATTAATTTTTTCTCCTCAGAGAATTCGTGCCACAGTGTTGTTTGAAGACATCGTTTAGAGCATTCATCTGGAGCAGAGGAGCAGGTTTCTTAGGAGCGTCTTCAGTGAAGAGAAGACCTCGAATTTCAAGTAAGAGTGTTTATTCGATGTTATCTCGAGTCTAAGGCTATGACTGAGGTGATGTGAACTTCGGACCACAAGAGCTCTGAAGTAAAGAGGATCCTTGAGCCTTGTTGAGACTGGTTAATCTTAGAATGCAATGAGCCTTGACTCGACAGAGACTTCAGAGCATCCAGTATCCGTGTGCTATTAGAGACAATTAATCATCTGTTAATTGAAGCTGGCAATTCATGTATTTGGCCGTTTGACTTTCCTCTGGTCAGCTCCCCTTTTCAAGAACATTCAGAGACTGTTTGAACAGATTAGCAACCTTTGATTGAGACTTTGATGGTGATCCCAGCGCTTAGTATTCAACAAGGTGTCAGCCTGTTCTTTCAGTGAATGAGATCGTGCAACATTCCAGCCAAACATAATTAGGGAGGAGCTAGCTTCTAGTTAGACACTGGTAAGGATTTCCTCTTAGTTTAAAAGCAGAGAATGCAAGTAAACATTATCTAGTGTGTCAGGAATTAATAAGAATGTTGCCTTTCAGCGCAATTCCAGACCAGACCAGGTTGGAGCCAGTGTCCGAAGCAAGTCTCTCTTTGTTTGTCTTCCACTTCCCCTTTCCCCCGCGGGGTTGATTCTGTGGACAGCGAATTCTAGTTTGTCCTAGGAGTTACCCCTGAGGAGGATTTGGGGTAAGAGCTTCTGTTCCTGAGGGGGCCGCTCCAGTGTATCCTTTGAACTTGACAGATTGAAGTGCCTACCTCTTAATTGAGGATTCAGGCACCCTCCTGAGCAGAAAATGGTGGAGAGTTTTGACCTAAAAGCTTTAACTACAGTGTTGAGTAATATGCAGGAACAGCTTAACAACTCCTTAGAAGAAAACAAGGCCCTAAGAGAAGAAGTTAGGAGGTCAAGGCAGGAGTCCACTCAAACTCGTCAAAGGTTAGATGATTTAGAATCGTCTAGGTCATTATTTAACAGTAACATCCCTGCATCCCAACCTTCGTCCTCAGCGGGTATCTCCACCCAGGTGATCCATTCCATTTCCCCTGTAATTCCGTTAGCTTCCCCAGAGAGGTATGGTGGGGACCCTATGAAGGCGCAAATTTTTTTGACACAGTGTTCGTTACACTTCTTGTGTCGTCCGGTCATTTTTACAGACGACCAAGCTAAAGTGGCCTTCATTTTGTCGTACTTGACAGGAAATGCGGCTGCATGGTCCATGTCCTTGGTCACCAGGAACGATCCAATTCTAACCAACTACGCCGACTTTAAGGTAGAATTTGAGCGAATATTTGATCGTATGTCAGCGTCGCAGGCTACAGACAATGAGTTATTGGATCTCAAGCAAGGAAATAGAGATTTAGTTGGATACTTAGCAAATTTCAACAAGTTAGTAGTGGAAACCAATTGGCCAGAAACAAAAAGAGCTGCAATTTTTTACAGAGGCCTTCGAGATGACCTTAAAGATGCTCTAGCTCAAATTCCTCAAAGACCTACAGAAATCTCTGATCTTATAGATTTGGTGTTACAATTGGATCATCGGCTCAGTGAGCGCCGCAGTGAAAAGAAGAAAGATTTTCGCTTCATACCCCCACGATTTGACAGAGTAAAAAGTGAACCTTCGAAAAGTTCAGAAGCAGCTTCCTCAGAAGAACCCATGCAAATAGGCTCTGTGCGGGGACCTCTTACAAAGGAAGAAAAAGAGCGGAGAAGAAGTTCTCAATTATGTCTATATTGTGGGGGTGCAGGACATTTTGTTAAAGAGTGTTCCAAAAGACCAAAAACCCCCTTGCCAGTAAAAGATCGGCTTCGCCCGTAGATAGAGTCGCACGGGTGGAAGCGTTCTCAAAGACGACTCCAGGAAGACAACATATTATGAATACTTTGCAGTCTGCGGCTCCTCATTTGATAGCTGTTTTTGTAGTTAAATTCCGTGACCAGGAGTTACACGAGGTGTCTGTAATGATTGATTCAGGGGCCACAGGGAACTTTTGTGACCTCAAATATGCCAAGCAAAATGGAATTCGGCCAGTCCAAAAACTTGTGCCGGAGGCAGTTCGAGCAGTAGACGGCACCAACTTGTCGTCAGGTCCAATTACCCATGAAACGGAGATGGTGTTGTTAACGGGGTTGAAAGGACATTCGGAGTGGATAACGTTCAATTTAATAGATGCGCCCCAGTTTCAATTGATCCTTGGTCTGCCTTGGTTGACTGAACACAACCCACGCATAGATTGGAGTAAGAGAACCATAGAAATGGATTCTTCGTATTGCAGAGAAAATTGTTTTGATATTCAAGAAACTAAGGAAGAGTCAGCTCCAGTAAAGATTTTAGCCTCTAGCCACTCAGCTCAAATCTGTGCCTTGGAAACTAAGGAAATTCCCGAGCAATACCAAGATCTAGCGGTGGTTTTTGACAAAAAAGGTGCAGAGCAATTACCTCCTCATCGCCCTTATGACTGTAAAATTGAAATTGAGCCTGGAGCTATTTTACCCTGTAGCAGAATCTATGCCCTCACTGAAAAGGAAAATCGGTATCTAAAAGAATACTTGGACAAACACCTGGCAAATGGATTCATACGCCCATCCCAGTCTCCGGTGTCATCTCCTCTGTTTTTCATTCCAAAACGTGATGGGGATCTTCGGGCTTGCATAGACTATAGAGCGGTTAACCAAGTAACAGTTAAGAACCGTTATCCTCTCCCGTTGATTTCAGTGTTACTCGATCAAGTTAAAGATGCCAAGATCTATACGAAGTTGGATCTCAGAGGGGCGTATCATTTGATTCGGGTGGCCTCTGGAGATGAATGGAAAACGGCGTTCAGAACGCGATATGGATTATTTGAGTATTGCGTAATGCCCTATGGATTATGTAACGCTCCCGCTGCCTTTCAGCACTTCGTAAATGATGTGCTGGGAGAATTTTTGGACAGAGTTGCAGTTGTCTACATAGATGACATTCTAATTTTCTCGAATAGTGAGGAAGAGCACATCCCGCATGTGAGAGCGATTTTGGCAAAACTACTAGAAAATCACCTCTATGTGAAGCTGGAAAAATGCGCTTTTCATGTTACTCTAGTAGAATTTTTGGGGTTTGTGCTATCCCCTGATGGAGTGAGTATGGACACCACCAAGGTTAAGGCAGTGCAGGATTGGCCCTCCCCGAAATCAGTCAAGGAGGTTCAGAGTTTTTGGGGATTTTCAAATTTTTACCGAAGATTTATTTCAGACTTTTCGCAGAAAGTGATTCCCATAACTCGTTTACTGAAGAAGGGGGTCAAATTCATTTGGAACATTGAAGCAGAGAACGCCTTTCAGTTTCTTAAAGATTCGTTTACAAAAGCACCTATTCTGTTGCATCCTCGAATGGAGGACCCCTTTTTTGTGGAAGCAGATGCCTCTGATGGAGCAATAGGAGGAATTTTGTCACAACGGCATCCAACTTCTGGACAGCTGCATCCGGTGGCTTATTACTCTAGAAAATTGAGCCCCCCAGAGTGCAATTATTCTATTGCGGACAAAGAACTGCTAGCGGTCAAAAATGCGTTTGAGGAGTGGCGTCATTATTTAATGGGAGCCAGACACAAGATAACAGTTTTTACTGATCACAGAAATTTACAATTCTTAAGATCTGCTCGAACTCTCACAGCCCGGCAGTTACGATGGTCCTTATTTTTTGCTGATTTTGATTTTATAATTACCTTTCGACCAGGAAAAAGTAATGCAAAAGCAGATGCCTTGTCTCGGATTGATTCGGGTTCTCCAGACGTTGAAAAAGAGCCTCAGAACATCATCCCAGAAGAAAAAATTGTGTCGGCCGTGAATTCTTCGGAAATGGTAGACAAGTTACAGAAATCTATAACAGTCCAAGAGATGGAGAATTGGTCCAAACAGGCGGAGGGTCGAGAAGTTAAGAGTGGAGTTCCTTATCAGGATAACCGCATATTTCTCCCAACATCGGAGCTTCAAGAAAAGGCCATGGAATCCTGTCATGACAGTTTGTTAGCAGGCCATAAAGGAATTCGCAAGACTACAGAGTTGGTGGAAAGGAATTTTTGGTGGCCAGGCATGAGATCTCAGGTGCGACAATTTGTGACCACTTGTGAACGGTGTTTAAGGGGAAAGTCAGAGAGAAGGCCTCCTCAGGGTAAGTTGAGGCCATTACCAACTCCGCCTCATCCTTGGCATACAGTGTCCATGGATCTTATTGTGGAGCTACCCCCAAGTCATGGGTTCACCACAGTACTGGTATTTGTAGACGTTCTTTCGAAAATGGCACACTTTATCCCCCTGAAGAAAACTCCAGATGCCCCCCTTTTGGCTCAGCTTTTTGTCCAACACATTGTGCGCCTTCATGGGATTCCCAAGGTATTGGTTTCGGACAGAGGCACACAGTTTGTTTCACACTTTTGGAAGGCCTTCACTGCTAAATTAGGAATTGACACTCGTTTTTCCACCAGTTATCATCCAGAAACGGATGGCCAGACGGAAAGAGTGAACCAGGAGCTTGAGCAGTACCTACGTCTATACCTTTTGGATCAGAAAATGGACTGGTCTGAATTGGTGTGGGCGGCAGAGTTTGCTTATAATAATGCCGTTCACTCTTCCACTGGTTACACCCCCTTTTATGTAAACTATGGTAGACATCCCACTCTTATTGTGGAAAAAGAGGAGAGTCCAGTCCCGGCAGTGGAAAGAAAGGTTAGCGAAATGCAGAAATCCCTTTTTCAAGTCAAAAGAAATTTAGGAAAGGCAAAAGAATCTTACAAAAAACACGCAGATAAAAAGAGAAGAGAAGATCCAGACTTTCAGGCAGGAGATAGAGTGTGGTTATCTACGAAGAATTTAAAGCTAAAGATAAATCGAAAATTTCAACCTCGATTCTTAGGCCCATTCAAGGTAGAAAAGATGTTAAACCCAGTCACAGTTAAACTTCAATTGCCCTCTTATCTCAAGGTCCACCCAACTTTTCATGTTTCCCTGTTAAAAAGGAGTCCACCTAAGTTGAGAGTTCGTTTAGCACCAAAACCCATTCAGGTAGACACACACGAAGAGTTTGAGGTACATAAAGTCTTAGATTCCAAAGTGAAGAGAGGCACACTGTACTATCTGATTGACTGGAAGAACTTTGGCCCGGAGGAAAGATCGTGGGAGCCTTATGAAAACATTCATGCTCCAAAACTCCTTCGGGAGTTTCACGAGGCCAATCCTTCTAAACCCAAACGGGAGGGAACATTCTTGGTGGGAGGTACTGTCAGGATCCACGTGCCTCATAAGAAGAAACTCGTAAAAAGAAGCCCATGCTGGAAATCGTCTTTGCGGTGTTTATTGAGGCGCTGCAGTGCTCAGCCATGTTGGGAAGGCAGTGTCCGATCCCCACCGAACAAAACACCATGTAGCAGTCTAGTTGTTTGTGCAGTGGCGAGATTTGTAGAGAATGCGCATGCGCGCGCCTCGCTCTGCGCACTTCAACCGGCTTCCTTCGTCCGACAGGAGCATTCAGCGCTCGCTGTCATTTCTGACTGAAAAGAAGTGTTGCTGAAGGAATTCGTTTCTGCCTTCTTCCTTATGTTAACAGGGAAGTAGGAAATGACATTTTGGCTCAAGCAATAAGAGCGTGTAGTAATTAATTTTTTCTCCTCAGAGAATTCGCGCCACAGTGTTGTTTGAAGACATCGTTTAGAGCATTCATCTGGAGCAGAGGAGCAGGTTTCTTAGGAGCGTCTTCAGTGAAGAGAAGACCTCAAATTTCAAGTAAGAGTGTTTATTCGATGTTATCTCGAGTCTAAGGCTATGACTGAGGTGATGTGAACTTCGGACCACAAGAGCTCTGAAGTAAAGAGGATCCTTGAGCCTTGTTGAGACTGGTTAATCTTAGAATGCAATGAGCCTTGACTCGACAGAGACTTCAGAGCATCCAGTATCCGTGTGCTATTAGAGACAATTAATCATCTGTTAATTGAAGCTGGCAATTCATGTATTTGGCCGTTTGACTTTCCTCTGGTCAGCTCCCCTTTTCAAGAACATTCAGAGACTGTTTGAACAGATTAGCAACCTTTGATTGAGACTTTGATGGTGATCCCAGCGCTTAGTATTCAACAAGGTGTCAGCCTGTTCTTTCAGTGAATCAGATCGTGCAACATTCCAGCCAAACATAATTAGGGAAGAGCTAGCTTCTAGTTAGACACTGGTAAGGATTTCCTCTTAGTTTAAAAGCAGAGAATGCAAGTAAACATTATCTAGTGTGTCAGGAATTAATAAGAATTTTGCCTTTCAGCGCAATTCCAGACCAGACCAGGTTGGAGCCAGTGTCCGAAGCAAGTCTCTCTTTGTTTGTCTTCCACTTCCCCTTTCCCCCGCGGGGTTGATTTTGTGGACAGCGAATTCTAGTTTGTCCTAGGAGTTACCCCTCAGGAGGATTTGGGGTAAGAGCTTCTGTTCCTGAGGGGGCCGCTCCAGTGTATCCTTTGAACTTGACATAAACTGACCTTGTTGTGAATGTTTCTGAGCCCTTGTTGTTAACATGATATGAGATTGCTATCATTCGGGTTTCTACATTTTGAATCGTGCATCTCCGATATTGTCATTGTAGATACACCAAGCAGTTTTGGATAAAAGCGTTGCTGGAGCTGACTGAGAAAGGGACTCATTGACTATGGAAATATACGCAGTGCAGACGATAAGGTGAGTTGATGTAGCTAGTTTCCTCAAACGTATGAGGTGTCACTAGACTGTCGAACAGTCCTCCGCCATTAAGTGCATCCTTCACCTTTCACAGCGTGCAAGGCACTGACTGGACAAGAAGCGAGGAGAAGTTCATAATATGGATTTGAATTATTATTTCTTGGCAATAAAGGTGCGGCTGTGCTCCCGGTGCAGAGCGTGCTTGATGAGCAGCTTTCAAAAAAGCTTGCATGGAATTGAGTTCTTACTGTTTTTTCTAATAACCTCTTAGTCGGACCAAGAGGCCGGTTCCCAGGTCATTTATTTAATTTTTACACACCTAAGTTGGAGTGGCATACAGTAGATGCGGTTCTGATGTTGTGGTTCTGAATTATTTTCCCATAGAAAACGTTGATTTCCACTAAGAGGCATCCCTGAGGAGAGTCCCAGCAGCTTTTGCCCGGGTCTCAAAACGCGTTGGCAATTTTTCCACGGAGGATTTAAAATTACGAATTAATCTGTGTATTCTGAGAGGGATCGTGATGAGTTGTATCCCCCAGCTGCTCTAAAGAATATTTCCCCGTGTGTAAGAGAGTGATTGGTTGACGTTTGGTAGATTAGCTGTAGGGTGGAGGATGGTTTTGAGTGAAATGAGTGAGTGTGGGTTGTGAATTATTGTTTGTATTTATGTAATTTGTGTTCACAAACATGTATTTGGTGATTGATGGGATATGTTTTTAGAAATTGAAGCATTTTCCTTTCTGTACACTGAATTTTCGTAAAACAATTTTTCAAAAAAATAAATTGAACAGAAGTGGATAAATAAATAATCCATGCAAATAGATAGAGTGTTTGTCTGTTTGCAGCTCGTTAAATTGAAGAGCATAAAGCATAACGGGGCTAGGTGCTTTTTTGTGTTTGTACTTTAAAAATGGCCCTTCCTGACCCCTGTCCAATTTCGGCCTAACCTACCCTTTTGTGATTACAAACATTCTAAAAAGTGGCATTTTCACAATTGTAATGCAAAATCTGACTTCACCACAAGTTAGAATTGTAAACTATGATTTCAGAGACACCAAACTTGAAACAGGTATATCTTCCTATTTAGAAATTAAACTTATAAAATGTAATAAGGTAATCCCAATGTTATCCTATGGGGAGATAGGCCTTGCAGTAGTAAAAAACAAATGTAAGAGTTTTTTTTATACCAGGACATGTAAAATGTAAACATATATGTCCTGCCTTTTAAAACATTGGACCCTGCCCTCTGGGTTGTCCAGGACCTACCTTAAGGGTGACATGTGTATTAAAAGGGATGATTTGGCCCTTGCAAAAGGTTTATTTTGCCAGGTAGAAATGGCAGTGAAACTGCACACACAGGTAATGCAATGGCAGGCCTGAGACATAGGTATGGGTTTGCTTAAGTAGGTCACACAAGAAATGCTGCAGTCCCATTAGTAGCATTTAATTTGCAAGCTCTGGGCACATGTAGTGCATTTTACTAGGGACTTATCAGTAAATTAAATATGCCAATAGGGTATGAGCCAATATTACCATGTTTATGGGAGACAGCAAATACACTTTAACACTGGTTTGCAGTGGTAAAATTGTCAGAGTCCTAAGGCCAACAAAAACAAATTCAGCAAAAAGTAGGAGGAGAAAGGCAAAAAATGTTTCGGGATGACTCTGCAGGAAGTGCCATTTTCCAACAGAGGCCTGATCCTGAATTTCAGCGGATTTGGACAGGGTTATAAGGGTATGCCTTTCCCCTGTTTTTAATGATTTAGAGAGTTTTACTCTTATTGAGGAAATACAATTTTTTATAGTGTTAGCGATTGCTTTTTGGTCAGCACAACCTTGGCTTCCAGGAGTAATGCAGGAGCCCTTTTTGATTCCAGTATTATCAGGATTAATAATAGGTCCAGAAGGGGAGGAACATCCTTTGGTGTTGAACGGAATGATGAACCTTCTTGTTTTGCGTTTTGAAGGTCTTTTTGTTGAGGCTGATTAGTTACTCAAGAAGCCCTGGGCTCCAGCAAGTAGAAAGCAGTATGTTGGAACTTGGAAGGTCTGGGTTTATTGGTGCTTGGAAAAAGGTCTGGATCCCATGGAAGCTTCTGCAAATACACTAAGAGGTTTGTTGCTTATGTTACATGATACAAGTTTGAGTTACAAAACAATACATTTTTACAGATCTGGGGTGGCATCAGGTGATATTTTTGTAGAAGGGTTAATCAATAGGCAGAGATGCTGTAATTTGAAGGATCGTGAAGGGAATTAAATTACGTAGACCGCCTCTTCGTAGATGTACTTTATTGTGGGAGGTGATATTGTTAAAGGCTAATAAATATCTGACTTTGCGTCAGTTAACATGTAAGTTGGCAACTTTGCTATTTAATATCTTTTAGGAGAGTTAGTGATGATAGAGTGTTAGAGGTAATTAATGTTTTTTATAATCCAGATTGTGGTTTGTTTCAAATCACTAAGTGAACAAAAACATTGTCTACATCAGTGTTGTTTTCAAGGTTTGATGATCAACATCAGTTATGTGTTGTGAGATGTTTGAAGGTGTAAGAGTGTAGAATGAGTGAGTTAAGGAGAGAATGTTAAATTCTATTGTTTTTATCATATGTAAAACCGTATAAAGCTGTAGCTTCTGCAACTATTGGCATGTGGGCAAGGGTGCTCATGGAGGAACCTGGAATGGATGTTCAAAGATCTGGGGCTCATTCTGCACGGAAAGGGATAATAATAATAATCCACATTTGTATAGCGCTCAATCACCCGTTAGGGTCTCTGGGCGCTGGGGGCCGTCGGGAAGATTAAGCAAGCTATTGCCCAGAGTCGCATGGTGCTGGGCTAACCTGCCGCCGGAGCCGGGGATCAAACCCTGATCCCCAGATTCCAGCGCCAGTCGCCCTGGCCGCGGGCAAGTAAAGTGTTTTCACTATAAAGTGGTCTCAGGTAATCGTTGGGAGGAGATTTCGAAAGCAACTGATTGGTTGAATAATATTTTTTACATGGTTTTGCTTAAAGCCAGTGAGGCATGTTACTTCTGTAGCTATTTAACCCCTTCGCTGCTAGGCCTTTTCCCCTCCTGTGCTAAGCCTTTTTTTGGCGTTTTGGAGTAGTGCACGCTTAGGCCCTTGTAACTTTTTGACCACATAAGGTATCCGCGCCAAATTTTCGTCCTTTTCTTCCAACATCATGGGAATTCTAAAGGCGCCCAGGGTTTGTGGATTTCCTTGGAGGGGTCACAGAAATTAACCAAAATATAGTGATTTTTTTGTTTTTTTCAGAAAAATGGGAAAAACGGGCTGCAAATGAAAGCCTCTGGGTTTTTCCCTGAAAATGCTATCACAAAAGGGTTTGTGGGGCTGAAATCTCCATTTTCTCAGCTTTCAGGGAATGACAGTCTTTTGTCAGAGAACCGACATTTTTTACTCAGTTTTGGCATTTTTCTGGGACATAGCCTATTTTTGCTATTTTTAGAGCTTTCCACCTCCTTCCAGTTAATGGTAGAAATGAGTTTGAAAGCAATAATGGATCCTGGAAAGCTTTACATTTTCGAAAAGTAGACAAAAGTCTGAATTCAGAAAGGGGTCATTTGTCTAAATCCATGAAGGTTTCGTTACAGAAACTAACAGTTAGATATTGGAATATTTGAAATTTTGTTGAAAAAAACAGCCTTTTGTCTCAACGTTTTCACCTATAACTTTTTCTAATTTTGACAACTCTTGGAAAGCAATATACCGTTACATCCGTTAGACCTTCCTGGTTGTGGGGATATATAGGACTTGTAGTTTCACCAAGAACCCGACGAACCCAGATCCAAAAACTGAGCAGCAACTTGCAATGGTATTTTTTCATTTACTGGGTATAGTGCACTTTGTCTTGGAAAATGTATACATGGAATAATCTGTATGAAAGACACCTATGTATTTCTGAATTGGGTACAAAAATATAGAGTTCAGAAACAGTATATATTGCACATTTTCAAAGTTGGGAATTCTCATACTAGCATGAGAATTATTGGTCATTTTTCATAAAGATTTTTTTTTTACACAATGTCTTTCATTGAAAGGGAGAAATGCATGAAAGGTCAATTGGTAATAACAGTTGATTTACAAATCTGAATTACCCCAAGTGTCCCGATAAAAATGGTACCTCACTTGTGTGGGTCGGCCTTGTGCCTGCGACAGGAAACGGCGCAAAATGCAACGTGGTCACACCTAAATTTTGCAGTTACAAATTGACCCTTATTTGGCAAAGTGCCTACCTGTAGGTTTCGCACCCTAGCTCTGCCGGCACCTAGGGAAACCTAGCAAACCTATACATTTTTGAAAAGTAAACACCCAGGGGAATTTAGGATGGGGTGACTCGACTGCCTACCACCAGGTTTTGTTACCCAGAATCCCTTGCAAAGCTAAGATTTTGACAAAATAAACACATTTTCCTAACATTTCTGTGGTGGAAAGTTCTGGAATCTGCGTGGATCAACAAATTTCCACCGACCCAGCGTTCCCCCAGGTCTCCCGATAAAAACGGTACCTCACTTGTGTGGGTCGGCCTTGTGCCTACGACAGGAAACGGCACAAAATGCAACGTGGTTGCACCTCAATTTCCCAGTGAAATTTTACGTTCTTTGGACAAAGAGACTACCTTTTGTTTTTGAGCCGTAGCTCAGCCAGCACCTAGGGAAACCTAGCAAACCTATACATTTTTAAAAACTAGACACCCAGGGAAATTCATGATGGGGTGACTCGTCTGCCTACCCCAGGTTTTGTTACCCAGAATCCCTTGCAAACATAAAAATTTGACCAAAAAAACACACTTTCCTCACATTTCTGTGGTGGAAAGTTCTGGAATCTGCGTGGATCAACAAATTTCCACCCACCCAGCGTGCCCCCAGGTCTCCCGAAAAAAATGGTACCTCACTTGCGTGGATAGGCATAGTGGCTGCGACATGAAACAGCGCAAAACGCAGCATGGTCGCACCTCAATTTCCCAGTGAAATTTAGCACGATTCGGACAAAAAGACTACCTTTTGTTTTTGCGCCGTAGCTCTGCCAGCATCTAGGGAAATCTAGCAACCCTATACATTTTTGAAAAGTAGACACCCAGGGCAATTCAGGATGGGGTGACTCGTCTGCCTACCCCCAGGTTTTGTTACCCAGAATCCCTTGCAAACATAAAAATGTGACCAAAAAAACACATTTTCCTCACATTTCTGTGGTGGAAAGTTCTGGAATCTGCGTGGATCAACAAATTTCCACCCCCCCCAGCGTGCCCCCAGGTCTCCCAAAAAAAATGGTACCTCACTTGCGTGGGTAGGCATAGTGGCTGCGACATGAAACAGCGCAAAACGCAGCATGGTCGCACCTCAATTTCCCAGTGAAATTTAGCACGTTTCGGACAAAAAGACTACCTTTTGTTTTTGCGCCGTAGCTCTGCCAGCACCTAGGGAAATCTAGCAACCCTATACATTTTTGAAAACTAGACACCCAGGGCAATTCAGGATGGGGTGACTCGTCTGCCTACCCCCAGGTTTTGTTACCCAGAATCCCTTGCAAACATACAAATTTGACCAACAAAACACATTTTCCTCACATTTCTGTGGTGGAAAGTTCTGGAATCTGCGTGGATCAACAAATTTCCACCCACCCAGCGTGCCCCCAGGTCTCCCGAAAACAATGGTACCTCACTTGCGTGGGTAGGCATAGTGGCTGCGACATGAAACAGCGCAAAACGCAGCATGGTCGCACCTCAAATTCCCAGTGAAATTTAGCACGATTCGGACAAAAAGACTTCCTTTTGTTTTTGCGCCGTAGCTCTGCCAGCACCTAGGGAAATCTAGCAACCCTATACATGTTTGAAAACTAGACACCCAGGGCAATTCAGGATGGGGTGACTCATCTGCCTACCCCCAGGTTTTGTTACCCAGAATCCCTTGCAAACATAAAAATTTGACCAAAAAAACACATTTTCCTCACATTTCTGTGGTGGAAAGTTCTGGAATCTGCGTGGATCAACAAATTTCCACCCACCCAGCATGCCCCCAGGTCTCCCGAAAAAAATGGTACCTCACTTGCGTGGGTAGGCATAGTGGCTGCGACATGAAACAGCGCAAAACGCAGCATGGTCGCACCTCAAATTCCCAGTGAAATTTAGCACGATTCGGACAAAAAGACTACCTTTTGTTTTTGCGCCGTAGCTCTGCCAGCACCTAGGGAAATCTAGCAACCCTATACATTTCTGAAAACTAGACACCCAGGGCAATTCAGGATGGGGTGACTCGTCTGCCTACCCCCAGGTTTTGTTACCCAGAATCCCTTGCAAACATAAAAATTTGACCAAACACATTTTCCTCACATTTCTGTGGTGGAAAGTTCTGGAATCTGCGTGGATCAACAAATTTCCACCCACCCAGCGTGCCCCCAGGTCTCCCGAAAAAAATGGTACCTCACTTGCGTGGGTAGGCATAGTGGCTGCGACATGAAACAGCGCAAAACGCAGCATGGTCGCACCTCAAATTCCCAGTGACATTTAGCACGATTCGGACAAAAAGACTACCTTTTGTTTTTGCGCCGTAGCTCTGCCAGCACCTAGGGAAATCTAGCAACCCTATACATTTTTGAAAACTAGACACCCAGGGCAATTCAGGATGGGGTGACGCGTCTGCCTACCCCCAGGTTTTGTTACCCAGAATCCCTTGCAAACATAAAAATATGACCAAAAAAACACATTTTCCTCACATTTCTGTGGTGGAAAGTTCTGGAATCTGCGTGGATCAACAAATTTCCACCCACCCAGCGTGCCCCCATGTCTCCCGAAAAAAATGGTACCTCACTTGCGTGGGTAGGCATAGTGGCTGCGACATGAAACAGCACAAAACGCAGCATGGTCGCACCTCAAATTCCCAGTGAAATTTAGCACGATTCGGACAAAAAGACTACCTTTTGTTTTTGCGCCGTAGCTCTGCCAGCACCAAGGGAAATCTAGCAACCCTATACATTTTTGAAAACTAGACACCCAGGGCAATTCAGGATGGGGTGACTCGTCTGCCTACCCCCAGGTTTTGTTACCCAGAATCCCTTGCAAACATAAAAATTTGACCAAAAAAACACATTTTCCTCACATTTCTGTGGTGGAAAGTTCTGGAATCTGCGTGGATCAACAAATTTCCACCCACCCAGCGTGCAGCCAGGTCTCCCGAAAAAAATGGTACCTCACTTGCGTGGATAGACATAGTGGCTGCAACAGGAAACGGTTCAAATCGTACGGTGGTGAATTTACATTACCTTATTGCAAAACTACCTTGATTTGGGGGGGGGCATCTGAGTTTGTGGCCCGGGGCTCGGTGGTATTCTTTGCAAAGTAGCAAACCCAAACAGTTCTGAAAACTAGACACCCGGGGGAGTCCAGGGAGGTATGGCATGCATGGGTCCCCCAATGTTTTCCTACCCAGAACTCCTTGCAAACCTTAAAATTATGTAAAAATAGCACTTTTCCAAACTTTTTGGCGTGGGATCGCCGTGCCGGCAAAAATGTCCTACCACCCTGCGTTCCCCTTGTTCTCCCGAGTAAAAGGATACCTCACTTGTGTGGGTGCCCCAAAGCAGAACACGCCAAAAATGAATTTTGAAAAAAGTAGTTTTTAGTCATATTTAAGTTTTACAAATTAAGCACCCCAGCCTGAGTCACATGCCTTTGGCCCACCCACACAAGTGAGGTATCATTTTACTCGGGAGAACAAGGGAAACGCTGGGTGGTAGGACATTTGTTCCGGCAGTGAGATCCCACCCAAAAAAGTATGGAAAAGTGGGTTTTTTGACCAAAATGTCAGGTTTGCAGGGGTTTCTGGGTAGGAAAACATTGGGGGACCCACGCATGCCATACCTCCCTGGACTCCCCCGGGTGTCTAGTTCTCAGAACTGTTTGGGTTTGGTAGTTTCCAAAGATGCCTGCCAAGCCCCGGGCCAAAAGCTCAGGTGATCCCCTCAAAAAATAAGATTATTTGGCTAAAGGTAATGTTTTGGTCTCCACAGTATGATTTGGGCCTTTTCCTAAAGCAGCCGCTATGCCTACCCACGCAAGTGAGGTACCATTTTTATCGGGAGACCTTGGGGAACGCTGGATGGGAGGTAATTTGTGTGAGCCCAGTGATGCCACGCTTTCCCACACTAAAACGTGTGAAAAAACTGATTTTTTCCAAACTTAAAATGAGGTTTGCAAGGGATTCTGGGTAAAGGAACGTTGGAGGATCCACGCAAGCCATACCTCCTTGGAAGCCCCCGGGTGTCTACTTTTCAGAAATGTGTGGGATTGGTAGGTTTCCCTAGATGGCTGTCTCGCACGGGGCCAAAAACCCAGGTAACCCCTCTTGCAAAAGCTGGTGGACTTAACATTTTCACCATTGTTAAATTCACCAGCTTTTGCAAGAGGGGTTACCTGGGTTTCTGGCCCCGTGCGAGACAGCCATCTATGGAAACCTACCAAACCTACACATTTCTGAAAAGTAGACACCCGGGGGCTTCCAAGGAGGTATGGCTTGCGTGTATCCTCCAACGTTCCTTTACCCAGAATCCCTTGCAAACCTCAATTTTAGCAGAAAAAAATCAATTTTTTCACACGTTGTAGTCTGGGAAAGCGTGGCATCACTGGTCTCACACAAATTACCTCCCACCCAGCGTTCCCCCAGGTCTCCCGATAAAAATGGTACCCCACTTGCGTGGGTAGCCATAGTGGCTGCAACAGGAAAAGGTCCAAATCGTACGGTGGTGAATATAAAATAACCTGAAGCAATATAACTTTGATTTTGGGGGGGGGCACCTGAGTTTTTGGCCCGGGGCTGGGTGGTATTCTTTGGAAAGTAGCAAACCCAAACAGTTCTGAAAACTAGACACCCGGGAGAGTCCAGGGAGGTATGGCATGTGTGGGTCCCCCAATGTTTTCCTACCCAGAACTCCTTGCAAACCTTAAAATTAGGTAAAAATAGCACTGTTCCAAACTTTTTGGCATGGGATCGCCGTGCCGGCAAAAATGTCCTACCACCTTGCGTTCCCCTTGTTCTCCCGAGTAAAAGGATACCTCACTTGTGTGGGTGCCCCAAAGCAGAATACGCCAAAAATGAATTTTGAAAAAAGTAGTTTTTAGTCATATTTAAGTTTTACAAATTAAGCACCCCAGCCTGAGTCACATGCCTTTGGCCCACCCACACAAGTGAGGTATCATTTTACTCGGGAGAACAAGGGAAACGCTGGGTGGTAGGACATTTGTTCCGGCAGCGAGATCCCACCCAAAAAAGTATGGAAAAGTGGGTTTTATGACCAAAATTTCAGGTTTGCAGGGGTTTCTGGGTAGGAAAACATTGGGGGACCCACGCATGCCATACCTCCCTGGACTCCCCCGGGTGTCTAGTTCTCAGAACTGTTTGGGTTTGGTAGTTTCCAAAGATGCCTGCCAAGCCCCGGGCCAAAAGCTCAGGTGACCCCCTCAAAAAATAAGATTATTTGGCTAAAGGTAATGTTTTGGTCTCCACAGTATGATTTGGGCCTTTTCCTAAAGCAGCCACTATGTCTACCCACGCAAGTGAGGTACCATTTTTATCGGGAGACCTTGGGGAATGCTGGGTGGGAGGTAATTTGTGTGAGCCCATTGATGCCACGCTTTCCCACACTAAAACGTGTGAAAAAACTGATTTTTTCCAAACAAAAAATGAGGTTTGCAAGGGATTCTGGGTAAAGGAACGTTGGAGGATCCACGCAAGCCATACCTCCTTGGAAGCCCCCGGGTGTCTACTTTTCAGAAATGTGTGGGATTGGTAGGTTTCCCTAGATGGCTGTCTCGCACGGGGCCAAAAACCCAGGTAACCCCTCTTGCAAAAGCTGGTGGACTTAACATTTTCACCATTGTTAAATTCACCAGCTTTTGCAAGAGGGGTTACCTGGGTTTCTGGCCCCGTGCGAGACAGCCATCTATGGAAACCTACCAAACCTACACATTTCTGAAAAGTAGACATCCGGGGGCTTCCAAGGAGGTATGGCTTGCATGGATGCTCCAACGTTCCTTTACCCAGAATCCCTTGCAAACCTCAATTTTAGCAGAAAAAAATCAATTTATTCACACGTTGTAGTCTGGGAAAGCGTGGCATCACTAGGCTCACACAAATTACCTCCCACCCAGCGTTCCCCCAGGTCTCCCGATAAAAACGGTACCTCACTTGCATGGGTAGCCATAGTGGCTGCAATAGGAAAAGGTCCAAATCGTACGGTGGTGAATTTAAAATACCCTGAAGCAATATAACTTTGATTTTGGGGGGGGTACACCTGAGTTTTTGGCCCGGGGCTGGGTGGTATTCTTTGGAAAGTAGCAAACCCAAACAGTTCTGAAAACTAGACACCCGAAAGAGTCCAGGGAGGTATGGCATGTGTGGGTCCCCCAATGTTTTCCTACCCAGAACTCCTTGCAAACCTTAAAAATAGGTAAAAATAGCAATTTTCCAAACTTTTTGGCGTGGGATCGCCGTGCCGGCAAAAAAGTCCTACCACCCTGCGTTCCCCTTGTTCTCCCGAGTAAAAGGAAACCACACCTTAACAGAGTTACTCAAAAGTCAAACATTCAAGCACGGCTATCTATTCCTCAAAGACACACACATACAGGTTGGATTTGGCACGAGGGCGAGTGACGGTTCAGTACATAAAATTTTATTAACAAGATATTTCAAAAAAATGAAATGCTCTGTCAATAAATAAATGCATAAAAACTGAACCAGTGACTCGCAACTCGTGAGCTGTAAAGCCACGACAAGGCACCAACCGTTTTACAGGCCATTCACGCACCTTTCATACCTGATACAAACCAGACCATTGACACCATCCGAATGGAAAAGCAACACATAACAACAATCACAATAAGGGGCAAGGTACACCCTACTGCAGAAAGAGAAAAAAACAATTATTACTGCACACCCATCTAATCCGCAAGCACACACACATACTGGTTGGATTTGGCACGAGGGTGAGTGATGATTCAGTACATACAATTGTATACGCAAGTAATTTCACAAAAATGAAATACACTGTGTATAATTGAAAGTATGATAAACTGAACCACTGACTCACAGCTCGTGAGCTGTAAAGCCACGTCAAGGCACCAACCTCTTTACAGGCCATTCATACACCTTTCGTACGCGTGACACATACAAAACATTCACACCGCCAGCCGCGGACCCATCACATTCCAACACTCACACCAGCAAACAGCGCCATTCAAGGGCCCATCACTTTCACACGCCCACATTTCGGACACTGCAACTACACAAAATGATGGACTGTGTGGAGTGTCACTCAACTAGCAGTGTGTGTAGTGACCAACAGAAAGTAACTACTCACACACCGCCTGCCGAGCGCCAGTCCACCCACACCACCATCCAAGCACCAGACCATGCACACCGCCAGCCAAACACCACTCAGCGCACACCGACAGCCAAGTACCACTCCACACACACCACCAGCCAAGCATCACTCCATGCACACCACCAGCCAAGCGCCACTCCACACACACCGCCAGCCAAGCACCACTCCGTGCACAGACAGCCAAGTACCACTCCATGCACACCACCAGCCAAGCGCCCCTCCACACACACCACCAGCCAAGCGCCACTCCACACACACAGCCAGCCAAGCACCACTCCACACACACCGCCAGCCAAGCACCACTCCGTGCACAGACAGCCAAGTACCACTCCATGCACACCACCAGCCAAGCGCCCCTCCACACACACCACCAGTCAAGCACCACTCCACGAACACCACCAGCCAAAGACAAATCCAAACACAACACCAGGCAAGCGCAAGAGCACGCACACCGCCAACCAAACACCAGACCACGCACACCGCCAGTCAAGCACCAGTCCGCAGACACTGCCAGACAAGCACCAGTCCACAGACACCGGCAGTCAGCGCCAAACCATGCACACAGTCATACAATGGACACTACACGCAAACCAACATCATACTTTAGTTTTTTTTTAAAATAAAAGAGAAACAAAAACAAATTGCAAATTGATACAAATCTACTAACTCGACAACTAAATCTAAAAAGACTACACAAATACAAACTTTGAAACTGAACAATAACTATTACAGAATAAAGACCAACCAGTTCACTTTACCACTCATTGATACTCCCAAAAATTATTTTGCGTGTGGTACAATCTAAAACAAGCAGGTACACACAGCCCGGGGTTTGAAGGGCAGTCGGGGCAGTACATGCGAACCTCCTTCCGCAAACCTCTTCGCCAACAGACTCTACATCTCCGACTGGGAAAGTCTTTTGAGGTTGTAGGAGGAATTGTATCAGGAAAGTGGCGATCTTTCAATCTGGCAACATCCTCCACCACTCCAACTCTAGGAACACTTGCCTGTTCCACTAAAACAAGGCTGCCTATTACAGACTCCTGAAACTATACAAAAGTCAACTTTGACTGGGGGCAAGATTTCTGGAACACAATAAAAGCATTAAAGGTTGCCAAGTGGAAAAGATGGATAGCCAACTTCTTGTACCAAATGTAAGCCTTACGAAGAGCAGCATACGGTTCCAACCTCTGATCAACTCTGTCAACACCACCCATGTACTTATTGTAGTCCAGTATGCACACAGGTTTGCGCACTTCTGCAACCTGACCCCAAACATTCCGCGGTTCAGTGCTTTCATCATGTATTGTAGTCAACATGTAGACATCTCTCCTGTCTGTAAACTTCACAGCTAGAAGCTCCTCACAACGCAAAGCACTGCACTGTCCCCGAGCAAGCTTTCGACAAACAAGTTCTTTTGGGAAACCTTTACGGTTTGAGCGGATTGTGCCACAAGCAACAGTGTCCACTTTGGCCAATTCCCTGAACAACCGCACACCAGTGTAGAAGTTATCGACATACAAATGATGGCCTTTGTTAAAAAATCCACGACCAAGTTCCCACACAATTTTCTCAGTCACTCCAAAAGTCGACGGACAACCAGGGGGGTTAATCCTGGATTCCTTACCAGTGTACACCCTGAAATTAGAGACATATCCAGTCTCACTGTCACACAGCATATACAGTTTGATTCCATAGCGTGCCCTCTTACTAGGAATGTATTGCCGAAATACCAAGCGGCCCTTGAACAACAGCAAAGACTCATCCACTGCAATTTCTTTCCCAGGATAAAAGATCTCAGAAAATCGATCAACCAAATGATCAATGACAGGCCGAATCTTGAAAAGACGGTCACAATCAGGGTGATCTCGTGGCAAAGCAAGACTATTGTCAACAAAATGCATCATCCGCAGCAGAAGCAAATACCTATCACGAGTCATGACTGCCGGAAATATAGCTGTTGCCATCAAGGGACTAGTAGACCAATATGAAGCCATTGATGGTTTCCTAAGCAAGCCCATCAAAAGAGTTAAACCCAAAACCTTTTTCATCTCCTCAAAATTGGTGGGAGTCCACCGGGTAGCTCTAGCGTGGGGCTTAAGGCTGGCACTGTTCACCCTCAAAAAATTTTCAGCATACAAATTAGTCTGCTCTACAATCTCTGCCAAAAACACATCATCCATAAACAACTTGAAAAAATCAATAGGCAAAAAGTTTTCAGTGTTCACCCTACACCCTGGAACACCATAAATTCAGGCAATGCCGGCTGCACCATGCCTGGTGCAACCCAGAGGTCAGAACTTTCATCGTCAAGTCTTGCAGCCGCAGGCTGCCGCCCAGCTAACTCTTGTCTCACAACACCAACTGGAAGTCTAGCAACCCCAGGCTGCAGCCCAGATGTCTCTTGCCGCACAATTGGCACATCACTGTCCTCCGCAACCACAGGCACAACCATGTCCTCCAAAACCGTAAACACAGCAATGTCCTCCCCAACCACAGGCACATCATCCACACCAAAAGTAGCTTCATCAGCACTCAAAGTGTCTTCATCATCAGATGAAGCCATGTGTAGAGAAAACTCACTACCTGAATCTTCACCTCCCACCTCTGGCTCAGAATCAGAGTCAGACTCTGGACCATGGTCAGAGGAAGAATCAAAAAGCATTCCAACAACTTGCTGAGCAGTAATCCGGCGGCTAGCCATTATCCTTACAAATAAAGGAGTCTGCACAAACAACTCAACAACCCCAACACTGCGCAAAGTAAGATAAAAATTTAAGACTTTTTCACCCAAAAATATATTTAGAAAAAATATACAATTCACTTACAAGACACAACTACACTCACCAGCACCTACTCTGCAAAGACACAGCAAATAGGCAATGATATCCCACTAGAAAGAAGAAAAAAAAACTTACATCTACAGAAGGACACATCAAAAACAAATGCAAAACATGTTTTACAATCACAACAAACAGCAACAACACATACTCGTATTACTACACACTTTGCAAAATAAACAATTACATTACAATTGAACAAAAAAAAGGTCTCTTACCAAACACATGCAACTACAGAAACAGCAGAACAACAGAACCACCAGTAACAGAACCGCACACTGCAACAATCTAAAGAGAAAAAAAACCAATACACATTAGAAGAAACAAAAACAACACACATTACAACATGCTATGTCACAGGGTATGTCACAAATGGGGTGTCTGTCCCCAAGGGGGGAAGATTATAAATCATTATAAACGTGGGCCCCCTGGAGCAGAAAAGTCTAAAAAAATATTAGGGCCACTAGGAAGCAACCCTTCCCCAAGGGGTCGCTTCCTTTTCAAATAAAAAACAATCCCTGGTGTCTAGTGGGCTTTTCTGCTCCCCCTGGGTGCAGATCGGCCAAAAAAACGGCCGATCTGCCCCAGGGGGGGCAGAAAAGTATGAAAAATATTTTATCCCCCTAAGGAAGCGACCCTTGCCCAAGGGGTCGCTTCCTTTATAAATAAAAAACAATCCCTGGTGTCTAGTGGGCTTTTCTGCCCCCCCTGGGTGCAGATCGGCCAAACAAAACAGCCGATCTGCCCCAGGGGGGGCAGAAAAGTCTAAAACATTATTTGGCCCCCTAAGGAAGCGACCCTTGCCCAAGGGGTCGCTTCCTGCACAAAAAAAAAACAAACACAAGCAATCCCTGGTGTCTAGTGGGCTTTTCTGCCCCCCCCTGGGTGCAGATCGGCCAAAAAAAACGGCCGATCTGCCCCAGGGGGGGCAGAAAAGTCTGAAACATTATTTGGCCCCAAGAGGAAGTGACCCTTGCCCAAGGGGTCGCTTCCTCGACAAATAAATATGCCCAAAAACAATCCCTGGTGTCTAGTGGGCTTTTCTGCCCCCCCTGGGTGCAGATCGGCCAAAAAAACGGCCGATCTGCCCCAGGGGGGGCAGAAAAGTCTGAAAATATATATGCCAGCCAAAGGAAGTGACCCTTGCCCAAGGGGTCGCTTCCTACACACAATTTGCCCAAACAAAACAATCCCTGGTGTCTAGTGGGGCATTCCTGGTGCACGATCGCGACGCTGTGCGCGATCGTGCACCAGGAATGCCGTGCATTGGGACATCAGGGGAGAGGAAACACAGTTTCCTCCCCCCCCGATGCCTCAAGGCACCGAAAAACGGCCCCCCCACCCCACCGGAGCAGCAAACACCAACCTTGTTCCTGGACGCGCTGGAAACAAATGGCTTCCAGCGCGTCCAGCGCTTCCTGATGACGTCGGCGCGCGCTGTGCGCGCTGACGTCACCAGGAAGCGTGGGGGGGCCAGGGGGTGGCAGTCTTTCGCTGCCACCCATGCAAAAAAAAAAAAGATCGCCGCACAGGGGGGGGAGCGCCAGCGCTCTCCCCCAGGGATGTACTGATGACGGAGCGGTTCCGTCATCAGCACAGCCCAACCGATGCTGATGACGGAACCGCTCCGTCATCAGCATCGAAGGGGTTAAAGCTATTAAAGTGCATTATGTTCAGCATGGAATTGAACAATATGAATAATTATTATTTCCATCTTTGGTTAGTGGAGCGCATATTCGCTTGGCTCATTTTACGTTTCCCGTTAATGTGACTATGTGAATATTGTATGAATATACATCAGTTTTTTCACTGTACTTTCAGGTATATTCTTTGATACATGTGAACCTGTTAGCTATTGAAATACCCTTTTTGTTCAAATTTTTATTGAATACAATAATAATCCACATTTGTATAGCGCACAATCACCCGTTAGGGTCTCCAGGCGCTGGGGGCCGTCGGGAAGATTAAGCAAGCTATTGCCCAGAGTCGCATGGTGCTGGGCTAACCTGCCGCCGGAGCCGGGGATCGAAACCTGATCCCCAGATTCCAGCGTCAGTCGCCCTGGCCGCGGCGCCACACCTCTCCCTATAATTATTCTCCACTTATTTGTCCAAACCTATGTCCATTACGGCCAATATGCATTTCATTAGGCTCAGTTCCATGTGTTCCAGATATTCAATGTAGTCGAATGCTTACCAACTTCTTTATGGAATGCCCATTTCATTTTGAGAAGACAGTAACTGAATTTACAGAATTTGCTTTAGTGATGCCTTAACAGAGTATCACATGCATGATGTTTTCAGCTACTCAATGAATGTGACTGTGGGGCATATTATCAAGGGGGTTATCTCCGCTTTTTTGGCTTTAAAAGCCAAGAAAGCGGAGATAAAATTATCTCCCTATTACCTAGCTGTCGCTAACACCAGTTAGCGACAGCTAGTAGGAGATAGCGACCATCTTGGGCCCCACTTTGCATGTCAGTGATATTTATCACTAATGATATGCAAAGTGGGCGGGCCGAGATGTTAGCGACTGGAAACAGTCGCTAACACCGCTATCTCCTATTACCAACTTTTGGAGATATTCGCGCTAAGCGCAAATATCTCCAAAAGCTAACACCTGCCCTGAGCAGTTCTTACCCATGTTATCCAATGGGAGGTCGATAACATGGCTAAGAGCATTAGCTCGGTAATGCATGAATATCGCTGACATTTCAGCGATATTCATGCATTGCGGCCGTTTTTTATCGCATTTGCGATAAACCTTGGTAATACCAAGGTTTATCTGCGATAAAAATCGCCACAGCTTAGCGGTAAAATTTTGTCTCTAATCAAGCAATAGCGATAATTATCGCTATTGCTTGGTAATATGCCCCTGTATTCCTTCTGTGCATATTCACACTATACGGTAGTCTTGACGACATGCAAAGTGCTCATGTGGGAACAATAGAATATATGTGTAAGTGAAATCTGATGACACTTGATGCAAAAAGTTGTAAGAAATAAGCGCTTCAAAGTAATCTGTGAAGAAAAGGGTGTTAGAATAGTGCTCAAAAAAGTAACTTATTAAATCACCTTTTAAAGTGTTTTTCTTTTCCATGATCAACTAACTTCAATGAATGAAATAACTCTTCATCAGGACAAATAAGCACCAGTGTTAGCCTCCCAGGATCATTATGTGAGTCATTACACAGTGATGACATGCGTTCAGCCAAGGAACTGAGGGGCATATTACCAAGCAATAGCGATAATTATCGCTATTGCTTGGTTAGAGACAAAAATTTACCGCTGAGCTGCGGCGATTTTTATCGCAGATAAACCTTGGTATTACCAAGGTTTATCGCAAATGCGATAAAAAACGGCCGCAATGCATGAATATCGCTGAAATGTCAGCGATATTCATGCATTACCGAGCTAATGCTCTTAGCCATGTTATCCACCTCCCATTGGATAACATGGCTAAGAACTGCTCAGGGCAGGTGTTAGCTTTTGGAGATATTCGCGCTTAGCGCGAATATCTCCAAAAGATGGTAATAGGAGATAGCGATGTTAGCGACTGTTTCCAGTCGCTAACATCTTGGCACGCCCACTTTGCATGTCATTAGTGATAAATATCACTGACATGCAAAGTGGGGCCCAAGATGGTCGCTATCTCCTACTAGCTGTTGCTAACTGGTGTTAGCGACAGCTAGGTAATAGGGAGATAATTTTATCTCCGCTTTCTTGGCTTTTAAAGCAAAAAAGCGGAGATAAACCCCCTTGAAAATATGCCCCGCAATGAGGGTATTCACACGCTCCATATCATGTAGACATTTTTATGTATGTTTTCTTTCTTAACCACCAATGTCCTGTTGCAAAAACCTGCTTCTCACTTTCTGCAATTAGCTGCCCCAATCAGTCACTCCAAACCTCCATTCCATATCTACTTACTGATTATCCGTGAATGTCCAAATACCAGCCAATGAGAGCTCACGTGTTTATTTCGAATTCTCTGCAAAATAACTTGCTTTCTCTTCTAAGAGCTAAAATACAATCTGCTTCCGTGACTGGTCAGTCTCCTGGTTATAGAAACATTCAATACCAGCAAGATGCTGTTCCTTCCAACACTCTTCGAAGGACCGATTTTTGTTACAGTAGTGGTGGACACATGTAAACACATGCATGTGCCAGGAGGGTCTTCGAAATTCGATTATCTTTAGTTAAAGATTTCAATTGTTGGAGCCAAAAATTTATATTGAATTACATATGGGAAGCGTAACTTAACTTTGACTATAGTGGTGCTGCTGCACAACTTTAACGTTTGTGTCAATATAAAGAGATCAATATTGGGCAGATGTGCATTATGCTTCAATAATTCAAATTGTGCACTTCTACTACCTGGAGAATCAGACATACGACAGTGTGATATGTGAATATTATAAAAAATCCTTAACATATTATCAGTTATACTTTTACTATATGGCGTGTGTTTTGAGAAATGACATAGTGAATGTAAGCTGTACTATATAACACTGCTATTTGTTGTTGAGCAGTCTACCACTTTCTAACTTTCTCGCTGATTGAAACCTGAACTTTACAGGGCTTATGTGACATCATTTTACAAAAATGTGACATCATTCTAGTGAAATATAAGGCTTGAAACGACTGACTGCAGAAAGGACATAATTACTAAGAAAATCCGTCAAAAACAGATTCCCAACAGGTTACAGTTTCAACAGTTATGGGCCACTCATCTCTTCAGAGACTACAGGCCTGCATCTTTTCACTGTGTCCAAGACCCCTGCTCCCAGGTCTTTTTGGGCTCAAGGGATAGGACAGGGTGTACAGGCATACCCTGTGCCCCTTGCTCCTACTAATTGTATCAATTGGGCATGGGAGGTAGGGCAAGGCTAGTGACCCTGTCACTTGCCCATTACATCTCTATGATTCTGTGGGTCAAGGGTGAAAAAAGTTTGGATGTGCTAGAATAGCCTCATAAGAAAGATGGTACCTGCAAGAAATGGTGTTATTAGTTGAGGAGGGATAGTACCCAACTCAACTAATTACCATAGTCCTTGTCAGGGTAAACCACTAAAGTCAGTAAATTAAACAGCACTCAACCCCCTGGTAGCCATGGCCCAAAGCAGACAGCCGTAATTTAGAAGCACTGTCTATAGTATGTATGCAGTACTAAAACAGTACTACCAGGGCCGGACTGACTACCAGGCGTTTTGGAATGCTGCCGAGCTGGAGGCTGATTTCACTGCGGTGGGGGCTGATTTTGTTGATGGAGACCTGCGTGTGCTTTGAAATAAACAAAGCAAAACGAATTTCGTTCAACACATGCAGGTCCCCATCAACGAAATCAGCCCCCAGGTCAGCAGCATTCCAAAACGCCCAGTAGCCAGTCCGGCCCTGAGTAATACATTTGAAATGCAGAAAAATAGAAATCCCAAAATGAATTAGGAAAATAGATTAAAATGTAATAAACAACATGACACTAAAATGACAAAAAATCCACTATGGGGAAGCAGAGATATACATTTTTTAAATGTACAGCAGAAATTGTGCAAGAAGCACAAAATGCCAATTGTAGTCAATGGCAATAAGGACCTAGGCACAGTTTGATTCTGATCATGATGAAGGGTCAGATACACTAACTAGGTTCGCCATGGTGAAAGATTTTAACTTCTAACTGCAGTCTGTGAAGTCCCAATCCACCACAAGAATACACTTCTAAAGACTCAAGCACCTCAGTGGAAACTCTTAGAGACTCAGAGGGTGTGTGACAAAGGTCAAACAGAAGGGTCCAGTTCAGGTCAAATTGCCAATGGTCACCTGGGCAGTTGTAGGGAAAGACCTTCTGTAGCTTATTGCGTCTCTGTAGCTTTAACAGGAGGTTGTATCATGCCCCATAGAGTCCATTTCTTTGTCCTGGGTTCCAGTGGGAGAGCAGGGCCTAGTCATCTAGGCTCAGCAGGCTCAGCTCTCTTCTGATCTTCCACAGTTCAAGGATTGTTCTGATATGGATTAATTGAGATGCCACTGTTATGCCTGGAATGCACAGAGTTTATCATCTATTGTAACAAGATATTATACCGATTCAGTTAATCAATTATGTTGCCGTGTTTCAGTGGATTTCACAAATTATTGCCACCTTCTTCTGGACAAAAACATATAACCCCACACAGTTAAGGTAAATGAACAAACCCTGTGAAGAAAATATTATACAAATACTACAGTATTCATGTAACAATTGTTTTAATTATAAGGCATCAAGAAATACTTCTAGTAACAAAACACAAAAACCCCAGTACAACCCATATTGTAGTGGTACTGACTCCAAACAACTATTCTCCAACGCCATGTGACTTCATGCGATCATTACTTCCATATTGGTCAAACATAGCATCCATTGTTATGTTATGTTATGTTATGTTATGAGGATTCCTTTATCTGTTTTTTTGCATGTATTTCAATCTAATGATCTCGCATTTTATGTAAAGTGCTCTGATACCTTCGGGTCTAGCTAACGCTATAGAAAACATATAAATAAATACATTTATAGAGTGCTTGGCCACCCAAAGGCTTCCGAGTGCTAAACGTGTGAACTAATGAAGGCAAAAGCGAGGGAAAAGGAGATTAGTTGCACTCGTTAAACAGCCAAGTTTTCAGGTTTTTTTTCTGAAGGTTGCTTTTGAGGCAGTAAATCTGATCTCTTGTGGAAATGAATTCCATAGCTAGGGCGCCAGGTGGGAAAAGGCTCTTCCGCCCCATCTGTCCCTTTTTATTCTGGTGGTTTTTAGCAGGTGCTCAGAGCCTGACCTCAGACATCTGTTGGGAAGATGTGAACACACCAGATTCCTGATCTTACTGGGCCCAATGTTGTTTATGGCTCTGTGGGTTAGGCACAGTGCTTTGAACTTAATTCTCGCCTCGATCGGGAGCCATTGTAAGTTTCTGCGATGTTCCGTTACTGATTCCTTTATTGGAATATGACACAGAAGTCTAAGAGCTGCGTTCTGGACTACCTGTAACTAGTTGATAACATATTTAGGTGCGCCTAGAAGGAGTGAGTTACCATAGTCCAGCCGTGAGGTGACCAAGGAATGTATGATCATTTTCCTTAGCTGTATGGGGATGAGCTAGAGGATCTTGAGGAGCATTCTTAGCAAGACATAGTCGACTGTGTCGAATGCTGCACGTAGATCTAAAAGAAGTATCGCAGCTGATCCCCTCTGATCAAGAGTCATTTTCAGTTCTTCGGATGCTGCTAATAAGGGGGATTCCGTGCTGTGCTGCGGGCGGAACCCCATCTGTGTACGGTGCAACCGAAGGTGATCTTCCAGGAATTGTGACAGAATTTTGTTAACATACTTTTCCAAAATTTTGCTATTGAATGGGAGCAGTAATATTGGTCAAAATTTCTCTGGTAGAACTGCATATAATTTTTTTTTTTAGCAAAGGTTTTACTATTGCTTGTTTCCATGCAGCAGGGACTCTGCCTGTCTGAAGAGAGAGATTTAGAATATCAACTATTGACGGCAGAAGAGCCTCCATGGCCTTTGCTAGAATATGTGGGGGGGGTGGGATCTAAAGGGGAGCCTGATCTGATCTGATCTCCCCAATGAGCATTTGAGCTGTATCCTTATCCAGATCTGGGAAATGGGATAGGGCAGGAGTTACGGCCACCTATTGAGCTATTTCAAAACTTACAGAATTGTTCGACTTCACATGAAGGGAACTGTAGTTGTCTACGACCTTTTTATGAAAGTAGGTGGCTAGTGTATTACCTTTCCCCTTTGAGGCTTGGTGGTAGGAGTTGTCATGTGCGATTGTGGTTAGGGATTTTAGCACTCTAAAGAGCTCTTGAGCCTGCATGATATTTTACTCAAAGATCCCTGCTTGTCACACTAATTCAGCACTTCATTTTAATTAAATTTGCATGCTACCATGTTCTGTTCTGTCATACTGTTTCCAATGAGGTCTGCCTTCATCAATCACTCCACTCATCACAAAACTGTAACACACTCACCAATGGATATGAGTTGAAGTACCTTGATGGGACCTATATGTAAATATTAGTGTCCCAAAAGGGCTTCTTGACATAACAGTTCAAGGCAATCAAAGACTAGACGATAGTGTGAGAGAGCATTCTAGAAAAAGAGAGAGAGCACCAAAATCAGCATTTGTATCTCTCAGGTCTATATTAAGCTTCTATATTGCATAAAGCAAACCCAATTGCTCACTGTTGCTTACAAAATATCACTTCGATATGAGACCATTTGTTAAAGCAATATCCAGACTGGACAGTTTCGTAATGGGAAATTGATCCTCCTTGGGTTTTGCAAATTGCCACTCAATCTACATGAAAATGTTAAAAGAGGCTTATTTCCTTAAAGATAATAGTAATGTTTTTTTTTCATTTACATTATTATAAATCTTAGCTAATACCTCTATCTTTGTAAATATTAATGATGGTAGTAGAAGCAAAGCCACACTTTATGTTTTGCAGTAGGATAGCAAGACTCCTCTATTTGACAATTGCCGGACGTGCTTAGTGCTTTTTGAGTGGCCTCCTGAGTCACCCAACTCGTGGAGCGCCTGGGAAAGGGCTTCCTCTCAGTCTCTGATGACATTCCTCTGCTTAAAAGATAACTAACCTGTTTTCTTACTTTCTCGAATTGCCGCATTTGTTGAGCACCTGGGAAAGGGCTCTTATGCTAGTTTAACAATTTTACTTTGTTAACTTTCCACGCCGGATTTGCATGTCACTTCGTGCTTCACTTGCTCCCAGTGGTTAAACATATCCAATTTAAATCAATGATCTTAGTCTTCAGAGCACTACGGAATACAGGTCCGGCCTTTCTGAGAGCTCGACTAAGGCAGGCCCAATCTAATTGTGCTCTCAGATCCAACCACCTACGACTCCTCATACCCCCCGCTTTTGTCGCACCAGAATGGGCGTCAGAGCCTTTGCGGTAGTTGCTGCTAAAATCTGGAATAGCCTACCCTTTATTTTACGACTGACAAACTCAGAATCCATCTTCCGCCGAGACCTCAAGACGAGGCTCTTCTCCAGTAATTAATTGCACTGAGTCTACTCCCTCCTTTGCCGTCCAAGCACCGCGACAACCCTGTCAGGGGTAGCTGCGCGCTATATAAGCTCCGAAATAAAATCAAATAAACAAATAAATTGTGACATGAGTACTAAAATATTTGTATCATATTTTCTTCATAGGTTTTATACATTTTACTTTATGCATGTGGGAGAATATATGTTTGTGTCCTGAAGAAGGTGGCAATAATTTGTGAAACACACCAAAATGTGTCAACGTAATTGATAAACTGAATCTTTATAATATCTTGATACAATAGATGGTGATTTCTGTTACATCATGTATCACATGTAATGATTGAACAGAGCGATACTATTGTTTTTTTGTCTTCTTTGTCTCTCCCTTTTTCTAAAAATTTGGCAATTTTTTTGTGCGTAATTGTGGGTTTTTTAATGCAATATTTACACTTTTGTTGTAATAAGTGTTTTTAATTACATGTAGGTGGTCTGATCACTGTAGTATTGCTAATATACATGTTGTAATAACTTGCAATTGAAAACGGAGTCTGATAACACGCTATTAAAGCTTTGTGCTTCTTTATATTGTTGTGGTACCAGATTTGTTTGTAAAACTCTTGGTATGACATCAGCCTGAAGGCTGTCTGAAATAGTTTGTATAACGTCGGCATGTGGCTTGGTGATGACTTGGTGATTTTCCAAGGGGAGATTTGATTTTACTGTACCAAGTAATGGAGCCATGTACCAACTACAGATTAGTTAGTGAGCTATCACAAGCTATGAATGCAGGGGAGTGAACATGGCCACCGGTATACACAACTGGAAGTTGACAACCAAGTTTAGGAGACTGATGGAAGCAGCTGCTCTGCTTGGGAGAAAGATCTCCGTTTTGGAACTCTGCACTTTTGGGTTGGTCTTTGAGATGTACCTCTTTGCTTAGTTTTTCAATGTTCGCTGTTTCCTCCCATGTCCCTTCGCATGGCATTCAGTAATACAAAAAAAATCAACACATTAAGTCTTTAAATGTAGTACCCCCCTCCAAAATGTCTTCCCTGGGAGGATGCAGGTTCGTTTTGATTGATGCAGGAGTCCTCAGTTATCACACTCAGATGACCCTTGACCCTGCACAATGTGATCTGTCTGGCATAGTGTATGCTCAGTCTGTGGAAGTGAGAGACGAGCATTCAAAGTTACACAGCTGCTAGTGAGAGAAAAAAAACAGGGAGTCAAAACACAATACTGGTGGGAGGGGCTTACTTAGTAAGGGGAATAAGTCTAGTTTCAGGCCATGTCAATATTTTATATCATATTAGATGTCGTGTTAGCCAAGAGCTTTTGTTTTTACAACATTAGTCTGTTATTCATTTTTCTATTCCGGCCACCACAACATATGGCATAGGTAATGGGTTAACCCAGAATATAGCTCCCTTAATGCTAGAGACTACATTGGAAATGTGTGCTTTTTGAGACCCCAAAAATATTTATGCTTCAAGGCATTTTGTTTTATATTGGCGAGTGCCCAAGCACTCCCCTATTCACAAAGCAATTTCAAAACAACAACTGGCGAAGCGAAAATGCCTATTGACTTTGTCATTGCTGTTGTTGGATTAATTAGTAACAAGAAAAGAGGCATACACAATTAGCATGCTTTTAATGTTGTTCCCACAGTGGGCGCAATCGCCTTTGAAGCTACTGCTTTTGCATAAGAAACCACGAACAGGGACGTTTTAAGGCATAGGCAAGTGGGCTCTGGCCCAGGGCCCCAGCCTTTCAGGGGGGTCTCTTGATAAAGCCAGCTATGTTCTGCAGAGAGCCTTGTCCTGAGGACCTTGAATAATTTTTAAACAGATTGTGGTGAATAGCGTTTTTCTATCATATATTTTTAATGTGGAGAGTCTACTACAGACACAATGTGTTTATGTTTCATGCAACATCCATATAAACAGTTTCTTTTAGATCAATACAGGACCTCACATATGAGAAATGGGAGGGTGTCACAGCGATTGTTTGCAGTAATATTAGTGGACTGCTGCTATATTACAATACTGAAAACCCATACCACTGTCCCTGAATTTCAGATGTACACACATTTAGAATTTGACCAAAAAGGGCATGAAAGAGCTGAAACTGGATCATAAAATCAAAGCTGTACCGAACAGGGGCCCCCAAAATACATTTGGCCCAAGGCCCCCAAAATCCTTAAAACGTCCCTGATCACGAAAGGCAAGCCATTAATGGATCTGGAAGCTAAAGTCATTCTCATCATCAGTGCGAGTTTATTGAAGTGGTACTTATGCAGGTTGGGCATAAACCTCAGTGCTGGGTGATTCACATACTGGCCTATGTTGCCACCCTAATTTTCACACTTTCTAAAACCATTGATGGGAAAAATACACAATGAATATGAAAACAGACGATTGAAGCTGTTTAATGGGCAATTGTCGGCCATATTATTGCACATGAGATGGTTATTTCTGAAATGTTACTTATTACATTGAAATGACTGCTTTGTTTTTCTGTGATAAAGATTCACATAAAGTGTTGCATAAAAGGGATTAGGACGTCACCCTGTTGTAATCCAAATAAGAAGCTGCACGATGTAGAAACATGTTGCATGCTTCAGGTTATCCGTGGGCTCTATGTTAAATGCAAAGGGAACACTAGTAGTAGTAGGTTGATAAGTCGAATAGAAAGCTCCACCAGCAACAAGGACCCACAGCCTGCTCAGACCAGATCTCCACAAGCGCTCTTAACAGCCCAGGCCATTAACACCAGGTACTAACCCGGAAAGTGGGTAATGCGAAGGCACACTGGGGGTTTAAAAAGCCTCTAGTAACCACTGCATACAGGACTCCAACACCCTCGTGTAAAGCTGAATTCTCTGACATTTGTGGCGAGAAAATCAGGTATACTAAGTCGACTGCAAAAACATGAATTCTGCTCATATGGTCACCTCACTCACCCTGCAGTCACTTCTCTCACCCTATTCTCACACTGTCACACCGCTCACCGGGCACTCACATGGGCACTCCTGCCACCCACACCGCACAGAGGGTTAATGGGCCTGCCTCAAAGAAGGTGTACCATGCAGATCACAGCAGTGAGTAGGAGTAAACTATGAGTAGCGCTATTAAAAAATTAAATGTTTGTCAGAAAGGGGCTATGGCGACATAAGGTGCATTGTTGGCGAGTGGTAGTGAGGGAATTCAAGGAGAGAGAGGAAATGGTGGAGGGGAGGCCAACAAAGACTGTTGCATTGCGTGCGACCAGTGCTAGGGCCAGCCCTGGCTAGGAGTGTTAGGCCCCCTCCGAAGTTCGGGTCTAGTTGCGCCCCTGATGATGATGATGATGATGATGCTGATGATGAATAGCACTTTCCTCAGGCAATAGTGGACAGACCAGGCCCAAGCAGCACATGACACTAAGGAGGTGACCCAAAGCCCATCTCGGTATATATTGTTATGCATCATGTGACCTCTGGCAGGCAACTAAAGCTGTCGTTGGAAAGACCCAGAACAGGGAAAGGGAAGAAAATGGGTGGAAAGTAAAGAAGACATGGAAAGGTACTTCTTTACACCCCCTGTTCATGGGTAGTCTAGTATCCAGAGGCCTGACGCTTCCAAATGGTGAGCAAGGGAGAATGGGTAACATGGCTCCCTGTGGGGGAAAATGCACTACATTCCAACATTTGTTGTCATCGAAGGGAGGGGGGTTGGGGGGGGGGGGGGGGTTGCCGTATCTTGGGTGGCAAAAAAACCTGTGGAGAACAGGAAGCTCTTGGGTGCACTTGAATATTTTTATTGCAATTGAATAAAATATGTTTATAAAAAACACATACATTCCAAGTAAAGAAAAAGGTCAACCTGCAGCCCTCTAAAGCAGCAATGAATACTGGGACTTTTTCCTGGTTCTGCAGAAAGCAGCAGCAGTTCCTAAGTCTCGTCTTCTGCTGCTTCCATAGGCGTCCGAGCCAGCGGTAGAAGTGGGCTGGGACGGAAGGGCACGGCGTGCCCTCACTTCTAAAAATTCTTTCAGTCCGTTCCCCTACTTCTTTCTTTCAATAAAGCATCCCGGGACGGCAAGAATAGTCCTACTTAAAACAAGAACTTTTTTTCAGCTTCCAGGGGCTGCTCGCACTTCTCTGTTGAACTCCAGAGGCTGCAGCAGCCCCTCCCTGAGCTTGCACAGACTGTGGGCAGGCCCATTGTCATTCCGATTGAGGCTGAATATCCCCTTTGGAATGACAATGCGCCCGCCCGCTGCCTGCCGTTAGCATATGCCAGTGAGATCTGCAGGAGGTGTCTCTGGTATCTGGGTGCAGGCATGGCTCGTTTTGCAACAAATATACCGCCAGATAAGAGCTCTGCGACTCTGCCAATTGAGGTCAGAGTTCCCAATCTGTCAAACTCTAAGGCTCTTATTCTCTTTAAATAATTAATGATTATAAGCACATTATTTTTTCTGGCAAGAGCGTGTGGGCTGTTGCATATTTTCTCTAGTTTTTCATTTAAACTATTAGCAATTTTAACGTAAGATTAATTGCATCCCAGGAACCAAGTGGCAACCTTGGGTCACACATATTTTTCATGGTATCCGCAACAAATAAAAGCACCCCTTCTTTCTTCGATGTATTAACCAAATTTAAAAAAAACAATGGGTCTCCAGGTGCACTCTATTCCATTTGTATTTTTAACTAGACCTAAAAACAGTAGTGTCTCGTAAAACCTCCTTAGCCATTAACAGAGAATCAATGGATGTTTAATAGTCGATTTTCAGTGATTTCACTCGTTAACTCTTTATAGTGATAAAATATTAGAGTTGTTAAAATGTAAAACAATATAAACACACTGATGTTAGCAGGATTTACGCCATTTCCCATGGATGTGCCCATAAAATGATTACTACAAAAACTTCACATGACTAAGACATAAGAATACGGGAAGTATAAGGATTAATCACGAAATTTAAGTCCTGGCAAGAAACAATGAGTTGTATTTTACTGAGTGATTTATGCTAACTGTTTGCATGTTTTTAACTGCTTTAATGTATAGGGGCACGCTTATCACCTAATTTCATGACTTCTGCAGAATCACTACAAATTGATGCTGTACAAAGGATCCAGTACCTCTATCTTAATCCGCTGTCAGAAACAGAAGTTTTGTTTCTGGGTGATTCATGAATATCTTGAATTTCCCTGCACTCACTGCTTCTTAAACTACTGTTGGTCCTCCCATATGTGACAGAACACACATTGACACTAAGCATAAAGAAGATCTCTTGGATATTGTAAAAGAAGTATGAACTACTTTATGCATCCTCATGTCCTGCGATGTTATGCAATCTTTTCTTTTCCTTTGTCTATGGAAAGCGCTCTGATACCCACGGGTCTAGCTAGCGCTATATAAAACTTTATAAATAAATAAATAAAATGTACACTCAATTGTGATTGGAACCAAAACAAGGGCTGTTTTCCAGTGCCTCTGTAAGCAGGCAAGAGATTGAGAGCGAAAAGGGGAATAAATCAACTCTTAGCCAAGAACAAATATTGGGAATTTCTGCTGTGTGTATATGTGCTGTGGTGTGTATGCTGCTGCTGTGTGTGCTTGGTGTGTCTGTGTGTGTGTGCTGTGTGCCTTTGTATGTGTGTGTGTTTTTATTTTGTGTAACGTTATTGCGTGTGTTGTGTTTATATGTGTGCACATTCTTGTTTTTATTGTGGGTGTATTTGCGTTGTTTATGTTGTGCTTTGTGTGTGAGTGTGGATTGTGTGCATTTGTGTGTGTGCGTAGCACATTATACAGCAGTACAAAATGATGTGGGGCTCCTTCTGCCCCCACCTTCCTCTTCACCAGCAATAGTTTGGGCTGGACTGTTCCCATGAGGCATAGGGTCAGACTGATTTGCATATGGCCATGTCTGAACTGGGGTGGCAGAGTGGGCTAAAGAACGGTGATGGATTAAACCCAGATCTGTTGATTGGGTGTGAGTATTTGATTGGTTCAGATGCTCCGTCCATCACCACCCCCTTTTGTACCACTTTGTTCGCCATAAGTTGGCAGGGTATGCTCAGACGTGAGTATTGTATTGATGGGGAGAAAAAAGGCACGTTGTTTGGCAAGGAAGAACCGACAATTGGGACAAAATGAAGAGGTTTCTGTTTTTATTATGAGCATATCGCTCCTTTATTCTCAGTTGTTTATACATTCCCAGCACAATATGCTTTCCCTTTTACACTAGGAGCATTCTCATGCCCTCACATCATGCCCATGGCAATAAAATACTAAATGTGGGTATAATGTCGATTTGCATTCGGCGAACACGCTCAAGGTACACATATACAGGCAAAAAAAAGATTTGGCTAATACTCATTTATCATTCGCATGAGGAAAACCAGAGTATACCTGTGAAAGGGAAAAAAACGAGAAGCAGACAATAATAATGATGAAAGCAGGCGCAGCGCTAGCCCTAAACTATAAAGGGCAGCGCCAGTGCATTTTTTAGATATGTGCATGGCGGCCCATGAAGGGGGCACCATGTTGATAGATTAAAAAAAGAAAATAACATGAAACCGGGTGCAGCGCTTGGTGCTGTTGTGATAAAATCCTGCAAGCACAAAACAGAATAAATAGTCCCAAACGAAAGACCTAGACACTGTACTGCGCAACAAAACCGTAGTTGGTCGGTGCTGCTTCTGATACAACAGAAGTGATGTATCGGAACAGCCAACCTATTCAGAGCCAAGAAAGAAGAGCATCTGAGGATTTAGCAAACGGCAAGCAGTAGGCGGGATTCCACGCCAGTATACCGCTTACTCCAGGTCTTGGAACAGCACATGCCCTGTCTAGCCTCGACCTAAAAAAGTATCTGTATGTTGCCGAACATAAGTGGCAGCCCTCTCATATGTCTAACTCGAAGTCATCTGCATGGACCCAGTGCTGCTCCCAAGGCTGTTCCTGCTAGAAGTTTACCTTCGGAAAGTCAAAAATGTAAAGTCCAAATGCAAAAACAATCTACGAAGTAGGACTCAAACCTACCACACCACTGTTCAAAGAGAAGGTACATGGGCGCCACAATGTCAAGTCAGTCTACCTTAAGGGCCTTGGTCGTGAAGCTGATTCCCCAGCTGATTCCGATGCGCCCGCGTTTTCTGGGCTATCGATAATGCCTCAACAAATTGATGCCTTAAAGAAGGCTATGCTGCAGATTTTTGGCACCCTCTGTTTGGCATGCATTCAGACCCCAAGGAACCTCCAGTTGGGTTTCTGTCAGCAGATTTGTCTTCAGCAACAACTAACATTTTGGGAGCCACGTCAGGCCACATACTAACGTTATTAAAAACATTAAATCCTTCTCCAAGACCTGCACCGGGCTATCATGAACGACTCTGGTGCCTTTGTGGCCAGCGTCGGGAGAGAATCTGGTGCTATTTCTGATGTCAAACACTGTACTGATTCCAGTTCGATTCAGCCAATGTCACAATTTAAGATTTCAAAAGAGCTCTTCATACAGTTTGACTCTGAACCAGTGTATGTACCAAGGCGGACGCAACAGCAGAGGCTTCATTATCTTTTTTGGCTCTCATTCCGTGCCCCAAGAGGGAGATGATGATGGGGATGTTTTTGATAGGCACTTGGTCAAAGCCCTGTTTCTGTTCACAGATAGATAGGGAGGTGTCCAGGCATCACAGACCAGTTCCTGACAATCCTGATTTTTTTTCACTAAACATACTACTCCAGAGGAGAGGCTTCAGTCAGCAAGAAGAATCGTATTTCATTCCCTACAACTCCTCTGGACTGGGTGAATTGGGAGTCTGAGATGAAAGCAGCTTTTCGAAAACATATGTTATCTTCTGATAGCCAGTCATTGATATCAGTCAATGTTGTTTGTTTATAAGGTCGCTACACGCATATTCTCTGGGACATGGCCATTGGAATCTTACTGGGGGTCCTGGAAAACCTTAGGACCTCTCTTGCTCAGACGAATCATTGCTGACGAGACGCAGGCAAGTATGTGATTCATGCCGCCCTAGATACTTCTGATAACTGACGCTCTTGAAATGTTTTCTTGTAACTGATGTAATTTGTAACTGATGTAATTTTGTGGAACCTTATGTAAAGCGCTCTGATACCTCTGGGTCTAGCCAGCGCTATATAAAACTCAAAATAATAAAAATAATAAAAATCCTAGTTAGTGATTACAGAGCTTTCCCCAAGCACAGTACTGTGGGGACCTTGCCCCCTTGTGTAATTTGTCAATGTTGTACACAGAGTGAACTGGGCAGGAGCAGTGATGGGAAAGAAGAGGTGACTGGGCAGGAGAGTGACTAGGCAGGAGAGGTGACTGGGCAGTAGAGGCAACTGGGCAGGAGAGGCGACTGGGCAGGAGAGGCGATCGGGCAGGAGAGGCGACCGGGCAGGAAAGGTGACCGGGCAGGAGAGGTGACCGGGCAGGAGAGGTGACTGGGCAGGAGAGGTGACAGGGCAGGAGAGGTGACCGGGCAGGAGAAGTGACGGGTCAGGAGCAGTGATGGGACAGGAGAGGCGACAGAAAAGGAGCAGTGAACGGGCAGGAGCAGTGAACGGGCAGGAGCAGTGAACGGCAGGAGCAGTGAACGGGCAGGAGCAGTGACGGGGCAGGGGAAGTGACGGGGCAGGAGAAGTGACGGGGCAGGGGAAGTGACGGGGCAGGGGAAGTGACGGGGCAGGAGAAATGACAGGGAAGGAGCGGTGACAGGGTAGGAGAAGTGACCGGGCAGGAGAAAGTGACAGGGCAGGAGAAGTGACTTATACTTCTGTTCCTTGCCTATTTATTTATATACTATTGCATGACATCCACTGATGTGCCTGCAAAGCATACCTGTTACCCCAAATTTTTGTCCTGAATTTTGACCCCTTGTCCTGAACTCTTACACGCACCATCCTGAATTTGCACCCATGCCAGTTGGCCACCCTAGTCTGGAGTGCCCACAACCTCCTCCCCCTTCCCTTCTATCTACGGGCACACAAACTAGTTTATTTTAACAAACTGACTACACTGAACTGAGTACCTGTGCGCCCTAAACTGGAAACACATTGAATAACACAAGAGACTTGGGATTAGACAGCGCCGCCAAATCTGGGACTAGTAGAAAGGCCATGAAGAGGCAGAACACACAGCTCCTACTCTAAAGAGCTGGGTGATCCTCTGCCTGGACAAAGCACCGTCTGGGTCACGCTTCTTCCAACCCACTTATGGCAAGCGTGTCTCTGAACCAGCAAGAGGAGAGCTTAGCCTCTGGCACAACACAGGAACCTCTGCCTCAGCAATGGTTCGGCTGGGAGTTTCCCCGGCCTGGACCCAAACCCATCTCTGCACAATACAACTTCTCTTCAACTCAAAGTCACAGGACTGCAGATGCCATGAATGCCTTCTGCCTTTAATTCTGTTCTGTTCAGCATGGCCCTAAAAAAAATTCAAAATTGGCTAGAAGTAAAAAAAACATTATATTGCTTGTTAGAAAGATTATGTTAAAGGTGCAAACTTTAAAACATCTGCCAAAAGATTATGCATAGTTAAGCACAGGCAGGAATTGTACAGGAAGTTCAAAAGGGTAAGTGGTCCTGTGTGAGGGTCCTTATGAATAACATTAATGTGCTTACCTCAGAGGTCTACTCAGATACCTTCTTTTGTGTACCAAACATGCTCATGTGTGTCATTCAGGCAGGAACCCAATTCAAAGCATATTCAGGAAGAATCTGTATCTTACACTAACAGTGATCCATGACATTTATATCTAATAAGTATACATATCTGCAGTATTGCATTGAAAAAGCTAACTATGCCGGACTGGCCGTTCTAGGCATCAGGCGTTTCCCAGGGCTACTGGAAGGGTAGGGGCCAGTTTAGTTTGGGGGGACCGGTTTTGTACAAGTGCAGGAGTTTTAAAAACACAGCAAAGTTATTTGTATATTCAGCAGGTTTTGGTCAACAAAACAAGTGCCAAGATAACTTTGGTGATCAATGTACCTGCTGGAGAGAGATGGGAGCGTGTTTTGTCTAGTGGCTGTTTTACTCATCTAAGGTACCGCAGGGGTAATATGCCTGCTGCAAAGAACGTGTACCATGGATATCAAAGAGCAATATGTTATGTGCATAGTTCAGTGGGTACTGCTTTGTGTTCACTTCTCGAATGAAAGAACACTTGAATACATATGACCTGGCAGTTTGGGCTGGACTGGTCCCATTGGGTGCAGGATCAAGACTGATTTGCATATTGCTGGGTCCAAATTGGAATGGCATGGTGAGCAAAAAACAATGGATTGAGGTCCAGATCTCTGTACTGGGGTGAATGTATGATATTGTTCTGCATTCTGTCCATCTTGTTCTTTTTGCTTTTGTCATCCCGAGTGGGACGGGTATGTCCAGACGTGGGTCCTGTGCTCTCCATGCCACTGGAATCAAGCTATCCTGGCTGAGGAGGCCTGAAAGCCCGAAACCGGTCCTAGGATGCTTGATTCCAGTCCAGGGAGGACCTGGCCTGGCAGTTCGGGCTGGACTGTTCCCATTAGGCGTAGGATCAAGACTGATTTGCATATGGCTGGGTCCAAACTGGAATGGCATGGTGAGCAAAGAAACAATGCGTTTAGGCCCAGATCTCTGTACTGGGGTGAATGTATGACATTGTTCTGCATTATGTCCATCAGTTGTTCTTTTTTGCTTTTGTCACCCCAAGTGGGACGGGTATGCCCAGATGTGGGTCTCGTGCTCTCCATGCCACTGGAATCAAGCTATCCTGGCTGATGAGGGCTGAAAGCCCGAAACCAGTCCTAAGATGCTTGTTTCCAGTCCAGGGAGGACCTGGCCTGGCAGTTTGGGCTGGACTGTTCCCATTGGGCGCAGGATCAAGACTGATTTGCATATGTTGCACGCTTTACATAAACCTGCATTCTCTATGAGTGTTTGCTTTTTCCTGAATTAAACCTAAAATAAACATGTTTATCCATTGTTTGAATTGAATAACGTTATAAGCTGTAACTGGTCAGTGAAATGCTAAACGTACAAAAAATTGGAATGTTTTGCTATTTCTAGCCACACCCCTGACTCCGCCCACTGATCCAATCTTCGGTTATTCCCGCCCCCTGATTCTCCACCCACAGTTCCCCTACTTTTTTTTCCTCACTTCGACCACTGGTCCGAGCCCACCTAGGCACTTCTGAGGTCATCACTCTGTAGATTGGTGATTGGTCCCTCCAGTGGCCGGGTGCATTGAGGGGACATGGCTATGAATCTTATGACATTATCCACGCCCTGTCACTATGCTAAGCCTCACATTCATTGAAAGTGTTGTGCTGACTCAGATAGAGGCGGTGCTGCTTTGCCATGCATAGTGACACCCCTTATGAGCAATATCTCTGTGCCTAATGCCTGAAGTCATATTTTAACTTTTTCTGTTTTTTCAGTGCAAAATAAGAGAAAATTCTGTTAGAAATCAATGTCATATCTCTTTGCGTTTAACCTTAAAATGATTATTGTTTCCAATGAGCTGCGGATCCAAACTAAAATTGTTAATATATGGTATGAATGTATGGCCTGAAGTGAGGGCTGTAGAAGTATAATTAAATATTTACTGAGATAAAAAAAATAGCTCGTTCAACTATTTATTATGAATGTCCACGGTAAAAACGCACCGGAAAGTGCAGTATAAATCAATCAGTCAAATTTATTATGCATGACTTGGCAACATATAGAAGTTGATTCATGCTTAAATTGACATTTATTAAAGGTCCTAAGCGGAACATGTTGCGTAAATTAAATGAGAATCTTTTGATGGGCAAGAGACAAGGAAGCAAGGGCAAGGTAAGGGCGTGGAAAGAAAGGTGGTGATGTAAGGTCTATAGTATACAGTAGTATATGTAGTGCATACACTGTCGTAAAAATATGCATGATATTAACTGTATGGATGCGATATATTGCACGGCTGTAAGATTTAACTCTGAAAAGCGGGCATCCAGGTTTTGTCTGTTTCATCTGCATTCAGAAGCAATTCAGTTGTATGGGGTCAAAGGGGATTGTGATTGATTCATCGATCCGCCACCCTTCTCCCGCAACCTTAGGTGACCGACGTAATGAGCACAGAATCTCTGAAGCGCTCGATTACTCCTTAGTTTGATGAATAGGCTTCCAGTCTGTCAACCATTTCCAATTCGAGAGAACTCGAATTAAAATGGCCTCTAATCACTGATCAGGTGTGGAATAGATGTCAAGTACCTATTTTTTCCGAACAGAAGTGCAGCATATTTAGCTCTCAAAAACGATACACTGCATAAGTGGCAGTCGAAAAATCCATAGAGCGTTATGCTCTGTTTGTGTGCTACTGCTACTGTTCCGCTCTCAGAAGAGAGAGCCCTCGGTAATGCGGCAGAAACGTCATTTGTCACCAGCATGCACCTTTCTCTCCTGCTCTTTTCTTATGATGCTCCTACCTGGCCCAACAAAACATGTCATCCAACGCAAAACACTGCATAACTGCGATCATTCGGTGCTGCTTGAGCAATGATTTAATTATTTTTTTCTTGAGGTAGTTAAATGTGCTAAACGGGGGCATTTTGTCTCTGCAGCTCGGATTATATCTTGTTGCGTTCCTTAGATCTCTTTCACATTTGATTATTAGTGTTTCTGTCCTGCCTCTGCGTTACCTGATACACATTGAGAGCATAGTGTTTAATTCCTAGAAAGATGGCACCCAGATCTCCTGAGGCCCAATGGCCCTAGGGACATCTTAAATACAGTTAATGCCAGTCTCTGCATAATTGCATTTTGGCTGAGCGTTAGGGGCTTAACACTTAATGCATCTAAGATGAAACTCGTGACTGGGGCCAAAACTCATCTGCACGTCTCCCATCCCCTGTCTTTCTCCTCCCTCACTGCTGGATGTTCACGGGAAGCATGAAAAGGCAGTGGAAGCGTTGAGATGTTTTTTGGGATGCTTGAATTAATCTCTCTCCCCAAATCCACAAAATCATCAAAATGGCAGATATACGGTTTGACATTCGCTCAAAGTCGCGGTGAGAGCACTAATCAATTCAGAACTTGTCACAAGTGATCTAATGTGGGATATCACGAGGAGCGCATGATGATGAATGAGCTCAGTAAACCATACATTTCAGAGTTTTGTGGCTTTTTAAACATTTGTTTTTGCCTTACTTCAACACTGACTTATACCGTCACCTTAACCTAAGGATTTGTAACAAGCTAAAATCATATTAGCATACCTAACTATAGCGTCACTTCAAGCTTTGATATATATAATTGTCGACCAAATGTGACCAGTATTGTAGCAGGGTGCAAGCAACCTTGAGTAGGTGGCGCGTAGAAGGTTACACTCATTGCAGGGGCCATAGTTGGCCAGAGAGCTGTGATGTCATATGGGATAACATGAGGAGTGCATGATGAAGGCACAGGTTAGCTCAGTAAACCATACATTTTAGAGTTTTTGGGCTTTTTAACCATTAGTTTTTACCTTATTTCAACACTGACCTATACCGTCACCTTTACCATACATTTGGAGAAGTGTTGTTCGACGTGATCCCAGGAGAATTTGCTTACGCTGCAGCTCCAATCCACAGCTGAGTAAAGCTGTTCCACCATAGCATAGGATCCAGTGTTTAGTAACCCCCAACCCTCCAACAGCCGTGGATTGATAGAGTGTGGCCTTCGATAACCTTGGGTTTGTTCCCTACAGACGTAAGCCAGTAGCTTCTTTTGGGTTGGTTCTAAAATCATTGTGGGGAATTTGAGTGGTAGTGGCTGCGCCAGATAGAAAAGCTGGTAAGAAATTCATTTTCACAGCAGTCATCCTGCCTAGCCACAAGACTTTCAGTGTACCCCAGCAGATGTGGGTCCTTCTATAAAGTGTCAAGGAAGGGTGGTATATTATGCTGATATGTTATGTTATGTTATGTCATGTTACTGAAGCTTTTAAATCGCACTGTTACCCAAGGGTGTCCTGGCGCTGAGCACTGTCTAATTGGTTGCCAAGGAGAAGAAGGTTATTCAGAAAACAGCCAAGTTTTCAGCCCCTTCCTAAAGAAAAGGAACTCAGTGGATTCCTAAGATGCAGTGGCAGGTTGTTCCAAGCCTTTGTAGCACAAACGATGAAACTCTCGCCACACCATTTGGCTTTTTTCACTCTAGGGACGGTCACTTGCTTTGCTTCCAAGGAACGCAATGTTCTTCCGGGGACATATCATTGTATACGTTGTCTCAGGTAGTAAGCGCCACTGCCCTTCAAGGACTTAACCCTTGGCCACGGGGGTAATTCCCCCAAGGCGCAGGGAGGACAGATGGGGTGCGGCACTGCGGTGCTCGTGACGAGCCCAGCTCGTCATGAGTCACAGTAGAGCTGTGCTCATGACGAGCTGGACTCATCACAGCCCCGCCCACTGATTAATTCTCCCGCACAGGCGGGAAATCAATCGCGAGTGGGCGCGCCACAGCAGTTATGATGAGCCCAGCTCATCATGAGTACAGCTCCACTGTGCTGCATGGCGAGCTGGGCTAGTCATGAGCATGGAAGGAGTTAAAGACCGTGCGAAACGCTTTGAATTGTGAACGCTGTTTTACTGGAAGTCAGTGGAGATCTTGAAGTCCCTTTCTCACAGAGACAAACCTAGGTGTGCCCAAGAGCAGCCTAGCAGCAGCATTCTGCACAAGCTGGAGTCTGTTCAAATGTTTCTTTTGAATTTTCAAGTACAGACTGTTGCAACAACCCAACTGAGACAGAATGAGCGCTGCGACTGCTGTCCTGAAGCTATCCTCTGGCAGAAATAATTTTATTTTCCTCAGATTTCTGAGGAGGAAGAAGCTCGTGGAAACAACCCCCCTAACCTGAACGCCAACGGTGAGTTTATTATCCATAATTACCCCCAGATTCTTGGCTTTCGTAGAAGGGGCTGGAGGCATTGCCATTTCTTCAGGCCACTAGTCCAGCGTCCAGATGTTAGGGTTATTGCCACATATGATGACCTCCGTCTTCCCTGCATTGAGTTTCAAGCAGTTCGAAGACATCCAGCCAGCAATGGCTTTCATACAATCGTGGCATCTTGAACCCGTTTCCACTACTTTGCCTCGCTGTAAGGACTGCACAATTTGTGAGTCATACACTTAAGATGGTAATTGGAGCCCAAAAGGTCTTATCAGGACGGCCATCGGGCACACGTAGATATTAAGGAGAGTGGGACTAAGGGACGACCCCTGGGGCACCCCGCAAGGAAGGAAAAAAGGCTTAGACCTATCTCTACCCAAATCCACCGTTTGAGATCTGTCGGCCAGAAAAGATTTCAGGAGATTCCCCGCCTTACCCTGAACCCCTGCAGTTGATAAACGGTCTATCAAAACTTCGTGATGGACAGCATCGAAGGCTGCTGACAGATCCAACATGATCAGGATCACAGCGCCTCCCAGGTCCACGGCCTCTCGTACCTCCTCCGTGGCTTTGACCAGGGCAAGCTCCATGCTGTGTTCATCATGAAAGCCGTATTGCTTAGGATCTAGCAAACGGTTTACCTGAAAGAAAGTGTTGAATTGCACATTCATAGCCCTCTCTATCATTTTTGCTGGCAAAGGGAGGCGTGAGATAGGTCTGTAGTTGTTAGTATCCCCTGGATCCAGGTTAGGCTTTTTTAACAACGGGAGATTTGAGGCCAATTTCCAGGTCTTAGGAAAATGGTCTGACTTGAAGATGATGTTAAACAAAGGAGTAAGAATAGAGCCAATGACCTTAGGGATGCCTTTAAGCACCAACACTGGACAAAGGATACACGTTTGTGAGTTGTAAATTTGCACTCCCAAAAATGTGATGGTAGGTTGGGCACACATAAAGCCATTATTCGAGAGTAAAGTGTCCATTTAGATGCCAGAAATGGACATCCCCAGCCGTCTGGATTTCATATAATCCACAGAGAATCTCGAAGCCTCCCTAAAGCGTGCTATCGCTCCTTGAGAGCGGGAATGGATGTGGATGGCGTCATTAAAAAACAGAGCACATCTTTGGCATATAGGGCCAGTTTAATTTCTTTGTCCCCTACCTACATACCCTTAATATGTGGGTTAACTTGCACTCTCTGGACAGAGGGCTCCATTGTTAGGGCAAAAATTAGTGAGGAGCGCGTGCAGCCCTGTCTGGTGCCTTGCTTGATTGGGAGAAGCGGGGACAGTTCCCCATTTACTTTCAGCTTAGTCACACGGCAATGTCTATTTTCGGGTTGGCAGGTCTGAGATCGAGTGCAGTCTTGTTAGATTAGGCCTGTTAATGCTTACGCAACGCCCTGTACAAGTTAGCATTCGCAACATCATTTGCTTTTCTGTCCTACGTTTTGTATGATGATCGAAACTAATTCCTACTTATTCCAAGAAATGCTTCTTGCTAAGTTTTATTTCTGCAAGAATGAGCAGTGAGTGTCAGTGCATAGCTTTCACGCTAGATAGAGTCCCTCTCCCACTTGTCTGGTAGCCTTACTGTTTTTTCTTGAATGTTACCATCTTTTATGGAAAATTCCAGTGTGGGAGTGTTTTTAATCAACCACAAAAATGTACATCATGTTTCTCTATCCTTGTGGACCTTTAGTTCCCTCTGTACCACTCCTAGAGACTGTGCAGACAGGGCTCTGCCTAAGTGTATACAAATAAACTGTTATTGCTCTATATTCTTCACTGACTCTCCGACTCTTCATTTTGTATGGAAGGCTGAGACGTGGTCTATAGTCACCATAGTGGCCCCAAACGGGTCACTTCCTTCAGTCTGAAGATTTAATAGTTGAAAATATTTTTACATCAGCGTTCAGTAATACTATGGTTCAGTAAGAGGAGTTTAGAGTGATCTGCGTTTTCAGAAGTAGGGAAATCTGGAACTCTAACATTGTGTCAGTAACTATGGCACATTTGATAAAATCACAATATACAGCTGCCAAAGGGGTAGCTATGATCAGTGGTGGCTGGTGACATTTGAAAGTGGTGAGGCGTAAACTGCCTGTCGGACGAGCGCAGCGAGCGAGCCCGAACATCTTAAGGGGGGGAAATTTTTTAAAAAAGAGTGGGTAAATGGTGCATTTTCAAGCAAATTTGAGAAGCAAGGTTAATAAAGCAATTGTTAAAGTGCAGTTATTACATTAATAAAGGGATGTCATATAACAAAAACATGTAGATAGAAATTTTTCTGAAGCTAGGCCCTGCCAGTGCCACGCACCTCTGAGCAATATACACTAATGGTGGGTGTGCTTGTGAAGTTCACTCACTAAGGCCTCACATACACTCTGTGACCCATACACTGTCAGCCAGGGGACACACCACAAAGACATGTTGTGAGCTTTCACAGTGAGCTCAGGACACGGCCTACTAACCTGCACTAATGGAATTTTGTCCTTGAAGATCATATGGCAGGTTTGTTGAGGAAAGTTTTCAGGTCACATATCCACAGAAAGGCAAGCCTCACCCCCTAATCTGAGGAAAGATTTGGCCTTGAATGTCAAAACACCTACCAAACTCACCTATCACACCTACAGCAACAAGATGACAGTCCAGCAAAGCCATCTAATGCACCGCTACACACCGCCAAATGTGCTTTGCTGTGTGTTTTTCCAAGGTCACTGATAGACTTGGTACATATACGGTAAACGTCTTTTGATAGAAAACATGACTTTTCGCTAGAAAGCGCAGATATTATAATGAAAAAGAGCCAGTGCTACTAACTTCTAGAGAGGGAGCTGTGCAGCGCACCAGCCTCTTGGGTACCACTGGTAGGAGAGCAGTATGAGATCTTCTCAATGTCAACATCAGCTTCAGACACCCTTTCATTCCCCGAGGGTAACACCTGCGACTGACTACAAACACTGCTATTTGAGGTGGCAAGTGGGTCCCGCTTAAAATAAACAAACACTGCCAATATTTGACCCTTTTATATTATACGCTCTGAGATTGAATGTTCTCATTTTTATCCCACATCACCCAAATGATAGATGATTAACGTTTTAGTAATGCGCTAACGATCACAGCACAGTGGAAGCAGACATTCATAAAAATACGAGATGCATACTGGCGATTGCAATTGAATTCTACTTGAGCCTTCAACTGAAGCACACATCAAGTTTAAACATCCAAGTTAATAAAAATGTGTTTTACCTTGTTCTTCTAAAATCCCATTTGACATATTTTTGTCACCAAAAGTCTTCTGTTATTTTAGAACCTGAACGAAAGCCAGGTATGGGGCCTCTCCTTGTCTCTGCTGCGGGGGAGGCCTCCCCTCTCTCTACACTTAGTGTGGTCCTCGTGACATCACACTTGTCGGCCTGGCCTGTCATAGGTGTTCTATCCACAGGACTCTGCTGCTGGTGCTGCTGGGAAGGCGCGGGCCTCAGGCTGGTTGTCACAACTTGCTTGGCACACACATATAAATATAAACACGTACGAAGACACTCATGCAGAGGAGTCATTCTCAAGTTTCCCAGGTTTATTCGTGATGTGCTGCTCCAGTCCACGTTTTTTCCTTTCAATTCTGGGACATGTAGTCCTGTTTATTTCAGTATAAAACAGGTCTACACGTCCTGTAAGTCAGAGCAAAAAATCTGGAGAACCACATCACACATGGAAACTTGATAGCTATGTGGAATTCTTACAACCTGCTAAACTAGCACACACAGCAGGAGAGATCTGGACTGTATTTGGGCTTCCTCAGGGAAGGAATCGATCCTGGAGGGCAGGAAGGGAAGTGCGCTAGTGTCACATTTGTATAAAGCGCTATAAGAGGACAGGCCTGCAGTGATGAAGGCACAACAGCATGGGACAGAGACTGCAGAGCCCCCTGAGAGATGAGGGGGCTGTGCTCAAGTCCAAGAAGCGGGCAGCAATGCCATATTTAAACTGGCCACACTTCAGTTCCATATACTGCACGTGCCTGCTGTTGTAATCTTCCTTTCTTCCACCCACTACTCTCCTCTCTGTGGTTTTCTTCTTCTCTTTCCCTTTGGTACCTTCCTCTCTCCCCCGCCCCCTTTGGAACGTTCCTCTAGAGAGTTCACCATGGAATGTTGGTCAGCCTGTCAAGTACGGAGACTGGATGACAGAATAAAGACGTTTGAACTTACCTTGCCTCAGGCTTAATCTTTATTACAACAATGGCGACTTATTGGCGAAGGGGGCCATCTCTGTCATCTCCCCTTTCTTTACTCTCTCCTTCCTGCTGTTCAACTTGATGATTATTCAGTTCTGATGTATTGATTCCATATAAGCGTTCTCTTAAGCTGTGAAGAAGTTTTCACCCTTTCTGATGGAGCGGAGGTCTCACTGAAGGTTACCAGAGACTTGTGTGGTGTTTTCCACTTTCCTGTACTCTCCTATGCGCAAGTGGGAGCAAGAAAACAAAGACATCAGCTGCTTCCAAGTCCCGTCATCTGTCTGAGGATTTCCCCATGTTTGATAACTCTGTGATGCACGCCCACTTGCCTGCTACCTCATAGTGCCTTTGAGGAGTGCCTCTAGTGTCTGCCTCACTTCCTCACTCAGCACACAGAAAGGAGAAAGGTCCTTAGCGGGGCTGAGGGAGGGCTGGACCCTATATACTGCAAACCAACAAATTGTGCCCCCTCGCTCAATCACTTAAGTATTTTAAGGATCAGATAAACATAGACGTTAAATTTGGTCCGGTATCTTTATTTATACCTTTTTTTTCTTGAATGATTATTTCAAAAACAATTTTATATGGCAGATGAAAAATACAATATGTACAATTATTTACAATTCACACTAGACTACCTTGACACAATACCACTAACCCACTCTGTGAAAAGAAAAATTTCAAATATAACATCCCACAAATAATATGATGCTAAACTATAAACATCACAACTAGACACTTTTGTACAGACAAATCAAGAATACAGACAAATCAAAAATACATGGAAAGAGCCAATTCAATACAAGAGAAAAAGCGTGAGGCAGATATCTTTTTTGATACACATTCAATGTATATAATTAGCTCTTGCTGGATTGCCGACGCGTTTCAAGTTTGGGCATGGAGTTTCCAAACTATCATCAGGGCTCTTGTAATTTTTCTGTTGGAATGTAAAAAACAAACTGTTTTAATACAACCAAATGGCCTCTTCAAAGAACGAAGAACCGTTTGAATAGAATTAAAAGTACCTGAATATTAGTGTTTGGTTGGCCTGTATGTGTTTCTATTATTGGACCAAATCCTTTATTCAGGACACAACCAGGGTAACTTCAATGACAGCACCAACCTAGGAATAGAGGTGATGTCTTATTTAACATGTGGTCTCTTGGGTGTAGAATATCATCCTGCATTATCTTTACGACACGGGGATAATATTAAAGAAATTTTTACCTTTAATGGATCAGATGTGTAGCCAAAAAAGGGGGGTCTGGGGGGCGGAGGATTATCTTTTCTTGGAATCCTGTATGGGAAATGTGTACCCATTTGTCATAAATGGAATACTTCCATGGTTTCATGAAACGAGATATTTTAGCAAATTGTCATACCTTTCGTGCTCTTCTGCTGGTAAGCGGCAGACACTTCTACCCTGTGCCTGTAAGAGCAATGAACTGAATAAATATATGCTTACAATTGTTTTACACGAAGCTAAACTTATCATTCTGACACACTTCAAGAATTATGGTGCGCCGGGATTGAATGTACCTTTCAATTGTTGCTTTCGGCGGCACCCCGCGCTCCCAGTCCGCGGCCCCAGCCGGGGCTGTCGGAAAACACAGTGACTCCGCTCGGCGCTTTGCAGTCACGTACCGTCGTGATCTGGAAAGACGCACAGACGATTAGTCGGCGGGAAGCACTACTAGTGTGGGTCTCTTAGCAGATCGTCAAGGCTGTAAATTGCGCTCACCTCTACAATCTTTTCTTTACGCGGCTTGAAAAACGATGCTTCTCTCTCGCTCACTGTACGCTAGAAGTGGCGGCGGCCATTTCTACAAACTTAAAGAGACACTGCTTGAAAACAGAGGGCGGACGCTCCTCAGACCATAGTGCATTCTGGGATTTGGAGTACCAAAACCATTTTGATGTGCTGTAGCCAATCTGAGATTGATTGTGTGGCAAACAATAATAGGCAAATTTAGTTTTAGACAAGCTGCAGGGTACAAACATTCCCTCATATATTTATTCGTGAATGGAGCAAATTAGTGACAAAACTGCAGTATGGCACAAAGTCTCAGATTCTTGACAGTTCGGACATGTTATTAAGGCCAGTCATGATACAATTGAATTTCAAAATTAAATATGCTTCTTTTGCAAGTAGCATTTTGTCAATGTCCGCAGGGCGCTGCACGTGGCTCATGGTATGTAGAACAGTCCACTTGAAATCATTTTCATTGTGGGACATTTCAATGAAATGCTCTACCACCGGGGCTGTTAGTATTCTCTTTTTAATTCTTGATCTGTGCTGTCCTATTCGGTGATTCACCTGCTGATTTGTCTTCCCTATATATAACCTGGGACAGGGGCAGATCAGAGCATAAATAACATTTTTGGTTTTACAATTTGAAAACCCCAGATGTTTCCATTTAGTTCCTTGATGCTCGAACTCGCTCCCCTCAATGGTGCTACTGCACGAGACACAGGTCCCGCACCTGTGGTGTCCCTCTATTGGTTTCATGTCCCATAGGGCTCGGAGATCCTGTTTGGGCAGGGGCTTAGGAAGATCTGCTCGCACAATGTGTTGGCCCACACTGCGGTTCTTTCTGTATGCGAAAATTGGGCGTTGGAAGGGGCATTCTAAGTCCTCCAGCAGGTGCCAGTTCTTATGGACTGCCTGCCTCAACTTATGAGTATCCGGCCCGAAGGTGGTCACGCATACCAACCTGTCCAATTCCTTTTTCTCATTGGTTTGTAATAGGGTTTCACGTGGAGTGCAGCGTGCCCTCTTAAATGAATTCCTAAGGAGCTTCCTAGGGTAGCCTCTATGGATCATTTCATTACAAAATGTTTGTGCGTGTTGGTCATAATCGCCAAGCTCCGAGCAGTTCCTTCGGATGCGTAACATTTGCCCATAGGGCAAATTGGCCTTCAGACTTCTTGGGTGGTAGCTTTTATGGTGGAGGATGGTATTCTTATCCGTCGCTTTTTTGAACAAAGATGTTTTGAGTTTACCTTCCTCACAGGTTACCTCGACGTCCAAAAACGTCATTTTTTTGGTGCTTGTTTCAATGGAGAATTTAATATCCGGGTGTCTGTTATTGATCCATTCGTGGAACTCTAGAAGTTCAATCTGGCTCCCCTGCCACAGGAGCCAGATACTCTCAGAGACTCTGTTTGTAGACAACAACAACCCTTACAAGGAGAATATCCTTCAATGGTGGCGATACATTGATGATATCTGGCTCCTGTGGCAGGGGAGCCAGATTGAACTTCTAGATTGCCACAGGAGCCAGATACTCTCAGAGACTCTGTTTGTAGACAACAACAACCCTTACAAGGAGAATATCCTTCAATGGTGGCGATACATTGATGATATCTGGCTCCTGTGGCAGGGGAGCCAGATTGAACTTCTAGAGTTCCACGAATGGATCAATAACAGACACCCGGATATTAAATTCTCCATTGAAACAAGCACCAAAAAAATGACGTTTTTGGACGTCGAGGTAACCTGTGAGGAAGGTAAACTCAAAACATCTTTGTTCAAAAAAGCGACGGATAAGAATACCATCCTCCACCATAAAAGCTACCACCCAAGAAGTCTGAAGGCGAATTTGCCCTACGGGCAAATGTTACGCATCCGAAGGAACTGCTCGGAGCTTGGCGATTATGACCAACATGCACAAACATTTTGTAATGAAATGATCCATAGAGGCTACCCTAGGAAGCTCCTTAGGAATTCATTTAAGAGGGCACGCTGCACTCCACGTGAAACCCTATTACAAACCAAGGAGAAAAAGGAATTGGACAGGTTGGTATGCGTGACCACCTTCGGGCCGGATACTCATAAGTTGAGGCAGGCAGTCCTTAAGAACTGGCACCTGCTGGAGGACTTAGAATGCCCCTTCCAACGCCCAATTTTCGCATACAGAAAGAACCGCAGTGTGGCCAACACATTGTGCGAGCAGATCTTCCTAAGCCCCTGCCCAAACAGGATCTCCGAGCCCTATGGGACATGAAACCAATAGAGGGACACCACAGGTGCGGGACCTGTGTCTCGTGCAGTAGCACCATTGAGGGGAGCGAGTTCGAGCATCAAGGAACTAAATGGAAACATCTGGGGTTTTCAAATTGTAAAACCAAAAATGTTATTTATGCTCTGATCTGCCCCTGTCCCAGGTTATATATAGGGAAGACAAATCAGCAGGTGAATCTCCGAATAGGACAGCACAGATCAAGAATTAAAAAGAGAATACTAACAGCCCCGGTGGTAGAGCATTTCATTGAAATGTCCCACAATGAAAATGATTTCAAGTGGACTGTTCTACATACCATGAGCCACGTGCAGCGCCCTGCGGACATTGACAAAATGCTACTTGCAAAAGAAGCATATTTAATTTTGAAATTCAATTGTATCATGACTGGCCTTAATAACATGTCCGAACTGTCAAGAATCTGAGACTTTGTGCCATACTGCAGTTTTGTCACTAATTTGCTCCATTCACGAATAAATATATGAGGGAATGTTTGTACCCTGCAGCTTGTCTAAAACTAAATTTGCCTATTATTGTTTGCCACACAATCAATCTCAGATTGGCTACAGCACATCAAAATGGTTTTGGTACTCCAAATCCCAGAATGCACTATGGTCTGAGGAGCGTCCGCCCTCTGTTTTCAAGCAGTGTCTCTTTAAGTTTGTAGAAATGGCCGCCGCCACTTCTAGCGTACAGTGAGCGAGAGAGAAGCATCGTTTTTCAAGCCGCGTAAAGAAAAGATTGTAGAGGTGAGCGCAATTTACAGCCTTGACGATCTGCTAAGAGACCCACACTAGTAGTGCTTCCCGCCGACTAATCGTCTGTGCGTCTTTCCAGATCACGACGGTACGTGACTGCAAAGCGCCGAGCGGAGTCACTGTGTTTTCCGACAGCCCCGGCTGGGGCCGCGGACTGGGAGCGCGGGGTGCCGCCGAAAGCAACAATTGAAAGGTACATTCAATCCCGGCGCACCATAATTCTTGAAGTGTGTCAGAATGATAAGTTTAGCTTCGTGTAAAACAATTGTAAGCATATATTTATTCAGTTCATTGCTCTTACAGGCACAGGGTAGAAGTGTCTGCCGCTTACCAGCAGAAGAGCACGAAAGGTATGACAATTTGCTAAAATATCTCGTTTCATGAAACCATGGAAGTATTCCATTTATGACAAATGGGTACATATTTCCCATACAGGATTCCAAGAAAAGATAATCCTCCGCCCCCCAGACCCCCCTTTTTTGGCTACACATCTGATCCATTAAAGGTAAAAATTTCTTTAATATTATCCCCGTGTCGTAAAGATAATGCAGGATGATATTCTACACCCAAGAGACCACATGTTAAATAAGACATCACCTCTATTCCTAGGTTGGTGCTGTCATTGAAGTTACCCTGGTTGTGTCCTGAATAAAGGATTTGGTCCAATAATAGAAACACATACAGGCCAACCAAACACTAATATTCAGGTACTTTTAATTCTATTCAAACGGTTCTTCGTTCTTTGAAGAGGCCATTTGGTTGTATTAAAACAGTTTGTTTTTTACATTCCAACAGAAAAATTACAAGAGCCCTGATGATAGTTTGGAAACTCCATGCCCAAACTTGAAACGCGTCGGCAATCCAGCAAGAGCTAATTATATACATTGAATGTGTATCAAAAAAGATATCTGCCTCACGCTTTTTCTCTTGTATTGAATTGGCTCTTTCCATGTATTTTTGATTTGTCTGTATTCTTGATTTGTCTGTACAAAAGTGTCTAGTTGTGATGTTTATAGTTTAGCATCATATTATTTGTGGGATGTTATATTTGAAATTTTTCTTTTCACAGAGTGGGTTAGTGGTATTGTGTCAAGGTAGTCTAGTGTGAATTGTAAATAATTGTACATATTGTATTTTTCATCTGCCATATAAAATTGTTTTTGAAATAATCATTCAAGAAAAAAAAGGTATAAATAAAGATACCGGACCAAATTTAACGTCTATGTTTATCTGGTCCTTAAAATACTTAAGTGATTGAGCGAGGGGGCACAATTTGTTGGTTCACTTCCTCACTCAGCGCAGCAAAGCACACCACTGGGTGTCTCGTCGAGTCCCTGAGGAACCCTGCTCCGTTTGGTCTCACCTTGAGTGCCTTTGCCTACGAGGTGTTCATCATGCTGTACCGCTCTGCTTGTCATTCCTTCAGCAGGTACGTTACGCGCCCCCCCCCCATCCTGGAATTCTGCAGCCATTTCAACGTCTGTGCGGACCTTTTGAACCGCAATTACTTGCCTCAGGGACTGCCTGTATAACCTCAGTGCCCACTGCTGTTCTGTGCCCCTCAGGGTGAGTCTCTGCTCTGGGGTTGGTTGCGGCCTATGGCCAGTGAGTTTTGGCGTTCCTTGGGTCCCGCTGCCTTTCCTGTGCGAGGAGTACCTGGGCTTGAGGGTTCCTATTGCTGAGGTGGCTGGCTTCCCGGCTTAAGGGTTTCCATGGCTGAGGTGATTCCCGGCACCTAGCAGCCCCCGCTGTCCTACTCCCGACTCTGCTGCTTCCCTGCTAGGGCCCGAGAAGGGGGGTCCTAACTTGTGCTGGACATATAAACCCATGTACCGCTGGCTAAAAGACTAGCAGTAAGAACCATGCACGTACCTGGGGGGCACTGGGGGGGTGGGGACGCCTGCTTGCATTGAATGGATATGCATCGCTGCCAAAGATTGTCACCTTCCCTAGTGCATGGGCCAGTTGGTTCACTAATGTTCTATGTTGTTCATATGTCTGCTGACATTTTTCTAATTAAAGATGTTAAAAAAGATGTAGCATTTATCTCGTGGGTGCACTTGAGATGTCATCTTTCATCTGTTCCCTGAAGCTGCTAAGCACCGTGATGTTCCATGTTCCAGGAGCTGGGCCGTTGGTTCGACTGTACCACTCCACCATACTCGCGGCTCTCGGAGGGGGGGGGTGGCTTAGGGAACGGTTACTACTCGTCCGCCGCCTGTCCATTAGGAGACCGAGGGGCTCCTAATGGGCATGAGCAAGCCAGTGCAAACACAAGTGTGCATGACTGGGCACGGCGAAAAATGTGCTCACCTTCCCCACTCATGCGCACTTGTGCTGCTGCCTGTTGCCCCTGGTCTGATATTCATGTCAGTCAACATGACGCCGGACCGCCCATCCCCTTCAGACACTGAAGGGGGTGGGTGGTCCGACGTCATGTTGACTGACAAGAATGTCAGTTCTCCCTCGGCGTCTTTGAACTTAAGTAAACTGATTCAGTTTACTTAAGTTCAGAAACGCTGAGGGAGCTGCGGGCGGGGGTGCTATGCCCCAAGGGACGCCCCGCACCTGGCTATGATAGTAGCAAAGACCTTGTAGAAAGAGGCTGGGAAGCTATCTGGACACAGAGCTTTTAGCATTGTAGCCCACAAATCGCCTCCCTGACTTCTTCGGCCTTCATTGTGATTTCAAGTGGCAAGAAGGCCTCTGGTCTCAATGGGTGAGTGCCAGTGTCTAAATATGTGTCTTACACATTACCTGAGAGATTGTCACTTTGAATAATCATTGTACAGTATGCTGAGAAGCTAAAGATGTCTGTGTCAACCCACTCAAAGTCAGTGAAGAAACATAAATAAGTGTCCTGTGATCTCTAGCAGGATACCCATCAGTCAATAAATTCTTCATTCATGCTCCCTCACCCAATTTTATTTTCACTAAGCACATTTTTTCTTCACAAGCACTGCAAACCCGTCACCCCCATACCCACCAACTGGTACATTGTGACACTCTAACCATATTGGTCACTACCAGGTTCACAGGAGGCTATAAGATCTGACCTTCCATCTTTACCGGTAGTGAACCTATTATATGGTCAACAGGAATCCCAAATGATGAAGGGCGGTTCCGAGTGGTGACTGATGGGTATCCTGCTAGAGATCACAGGACACTTATTTATGTTTCTTCACTGACTTTGAGTGGGTTGTCACAGACATCGTTAGTTTAATGTACCACACAAAGATTTTGTATATAGACCCTTTGACACCTTTGTGTTTCATATGTTCAGTTAGGGAATGTGTCTCTGCATGGTCTTTAAACTCCCTTAGGCTCTCCTTTACTTTATTGTTTTTTATGCTGAGAAGCTAGCCATAATATCTGTAGTGGTTGTGTGGGTGGAGCTGTTTTCATCACAAATACTGTGAATGTGGTTTCTGGTGTGCACCTGTTTAAGTTTGTATGCCCAAAATCCTTCAGCTTCGCCCCCCTTTTCAAAGTAGGGGCACTCGAGTATAATATTTTTTTGTGGCGTCTTGCATTAACGGATGTTTCAATTCGCCCTGCACATTTTGCGAAGCTGCCTATAAATGGGAAGGGAATTATCTAGATTGTGAAGAGTATCTAAGTGACCCGATTCCCACCCTAAGTCGGCCTTCTTTAGTCTGTTGCGCCTTTCAGAAGAAGATGTATGGCATATGAGTTCTCCCCAGATGACCACTTTAGAATTATCACGCAGTATGCTCTGTTCCTCCTCGCCATTGTCATTTTATTGGAAGTAGTGTTCAATTACACCTTTTATGCGTTCTCTGAAGGTAGAGTCTCGAAATACCACCTCCTTAAGAAGCCAAGGCCCATGACAACGAGGGTAGGGCAAGCCTGTATCAAGGCTCAACCAGACTGCCAAGTGATCAGAAAGGAATTTAGTGCCAATGTCAGTGGTGATTTTCTGAGGGTGAAGGGCGACAGAAGTCAATAAGAAATCAATATGTGTGAATGACTGTGGACATAGGGGCAAAAGGGGAAGTCTCTGTCCATGTGATGTTGCTGGCCCCATGGTTCTTCTAGATCAAGGTCTGTTATGCTGGTGGTGAGAGAGGGTGGTGGGCATGTCTGGCCAGCACGTCAGGGGACCTGTCTAATTCTTAGTAAAGGAAGGAATTAAAGTCACCCCCTACGATAATGTGACCTTTGGACAAGTGGGCAATTTTGAGCATTGTGGTTGCGTAAAAACAGTCTTTCTCTTCATTGTGGCCATAGATAGAATGCACTGCGAGTGAGAGTCCCCTGATACTACTTTGTGTGCTCTTCATATCCTTGGCTAGGTGATTATGTGGTATTCATTGGCCCAAGGTTGTCTATAATTTTGGTACATTAGGTTTAAATGCTCTGCCAATTCTTTACATGTATTCTAGGTATATAGACATTGCCATTGCCAGGATGGAGGAGTGTTTGGTGTTTCTTGACCCATTTATGGCATACCTGGGCCACGCCTTAGTGATACTAGAATCGCTCCAAATTTGCTAGTGTGTGAGGGTGTGTGGCCGGACAGCGGATCGAGATTGCCGCGTAGTCTCAGAGCCCTGTCGAACTTCCCGGAGACGGCAGCCATCCCTGAGTCCACACGCCACAGAACGGCATGATATTGCTGCAATTCCTTTCCCTGGGCCACCCCAATCTCGGCGGTACCTCGCTTCCCAAGATTCAAGGTCCGGGGCTCCTGCGCCCGTGATGTGTGTGCCTGGGCCTGCGGCATGGGATTGAGCCGCTGCCTCCCATCCCGGACTGCTGGCGCCACCCCCGTGAACTCGGCGGGCACCCGAGCTGGTTGCAGTGGGTGGCAGCGGGGCTCGCACGGGAGTCGCGTTGGCCCCCTGCTGCTTTGGACTCCACATAGTGCTCCTGTTAAGTGCGGGCTCCTTGGATACCAATGGGTGAGCCTGTGTTTGTTTTCACACAGCCTGCAGTGCACCAGGCTTTATATTAGGGCTGCCTCTGATGCAGGTGGCCCTGCTGATGGATGCTCTCTCTCCCCTGTGACCCGGCTCCTTTTTATATGTCTGGCTCGCCACGTTGCCCCCCGCGACTGTATTACACTAAGACACAACTCTGGGGCACTTGATAAGGCAGTAATTACTGTGGGCCGATTTGCACTCCTGAGGTGAATGGTCATGGCCTGGCCTCTCTCACAGTAACTCCCGGCTGCAGTCAGATCTTGGCAGACCGGCTGAAGAGGCCTGGTAGACTTGCTACATACCAGCCTGAAGAGCCCTGCTGCAGGACTGTGTGGGGGTGCTTTGGGGAGCCTGCTTCCGTCTGCGACTCAATATGATTGCGTGGCACTGTGGCTGCAACAACACGTTCTATTGCGACTCTACTCCAAGGCTATGGGCAAGGGGTATCCAAAGCAGCGGAAACTCACCTTTGAAAAGCCTGGTGGTGGGGCGGATTCAATACATGCTATGATGGCGGAGGGTGGTCATCAGGCTACTGCCCCACCTCAGACCAACGTGCAGGGAAATAAGGCGCTCATGGCGGGCTTCCGTGCACTGGACATTTGCTTCGACACCCTCGTCAAACGCCTTGACAGAATGGGGGCACAATTGGATCAGCATGATAAAAGACTGGACACAGCGGAGGGCAGGGTCTCTGACTTTGAAGATGGCGCATCCCAAGCAACGAAGCAGTTAGAGAGGATGGAAGGTCTACTAAAGAATGTCGCCATGAAGAACGAAGACCTTGAAGCCAGGTGACAACATAACAACGTTCACATCATGGGCGTACCAGAGTCAACAAACACGGGTCTGTTGGATGAGTTTGTTGAAGGCCTTCTGGTTGGCATTTTTGGGTAGGAGTCCTTCATTGCCACTTTTGTTGTGGAAATGGAGCTTAGAACCCTCGGTCCCCGACCTAACCCTCGATATCCACCTCGCCCCATCTTAGCAGGACTTCTGAACTTTAAAGACAGGGACCCTGCATTGCGAATGTCATGAGAATGCGGATTGCTGGACTGGCAGGGTTCTTCCATTTCTTTGTATCCGGACTTCACAGCAGTGGTGCAGGAGGCCCGCAGTAAATTTTCAACTGTTAAATCCACATTACGCAAGGCCGGTCTCAAATATGGCATGCTGTACCCAGCACAACTGAAAGTTGACATCGATGGCAGGTCCAAGATTTTTGAAACTCTAGCTGAGGCCCAAGAATTTCTTGGACTCCGCTCCAACGGTGGCCCGCCGAGAAAATCGCCCATGCCAGATCGATCTCCCCCGATGTCGTACTCTGGCTCCAGTATGGAATTGTTTTCAGCTAGTTGAAGGACATTTCCGTGGCGCAACATTGATAAGTATCAAAGTGCATTTGTGTTTATATTTTCTTTTTCAGATTTTCCTACTCACGATGGTTCAAATTGTGGACTCTGGGCTCTGGTCCTATTGTACTCTATTTACAACACATGCTTTAATGTTTCTGGGGACAAGACGAGGCTTTGCCTCCCCCCCAGTGCAACTGCACATTTTGTGTTATTTTTCCATTTGGTAAATATGAGGTTTACTTGACACTCTCATGGGTTTGTGTTTTTTTCCCTTATTTACGATTGAGGGATGGGTGGATAGGTGGGGGGTGGGGTGCTCTTTGGTCATATGATATCATTTGTTCCTGACAAGTTTGCCTTTTTATGATTTCCCGCTTGCTCATGCAGACACATTCATGTCCCTTACAGTTATACCCACTTGTGATGATGGGGGGTAGGCTCTCCACAATATCTCACAATATCTGAAATCAATTTAATTGCATGGAATGTGTGGGGGCTGAATAGTGCCAGGAAAGGGATACATATGTTGAACTATTTGCAGCGCCATAAAGCGGATGTGGTTTTTCTGCAGGAGACGCATTTGTCCCCCTCCTCCCCTACATTGTTTGCCTCTAGCTTGGGTGTGCACCGCTAATTTGCGAATCTATAGCATGTACTCCAGGGGAACTGCCATACTTATACATAAACGACTGCCCTTTCAACTGCAGAAAGTGAACACTGATAGGGTGGAACGTTTCATGTTGGTGGCTGGGAGGCTAATGGGTTACAATATTGCTTTGCTGTGTATTTATGCGCTGAATGTAGATGACCCTGATTTCTTTGACTCTCTGCACGCCCTGTTGCTCCCCTTGGGCGCTGACTACGTTTCCTTAGGGGGAGATTGTAACCAACTTCTGTAACCCTCCCTGGACAGTACGGCTGATTTCCCTGCCATGAAGCCCCGAGCCAGTAGAGTACTTAGGGACATCAGTGACTCTATGGGCTTAGTGGACATATGACGCATGCGCAGCCCCAACAACATTGCTTACACCCACTATTGAACCCCCTATGACACTTGGACACAACTGAACTTTTGGCTTATATTCCATACCATGGCACCTTGGCTTCACACTATGACCCATCTGTCCAGAACGTACTCCAACCACTCATCACTCAGTATGCATGTCCGGTTTCGCAGGCCAGAGGGTGTTGAGCGGCAGTGGAGGTTCCTTGGTCAAGCCCGGTATTCTCGGCTGAAATCCGAGAGTCCATTGTGACTTATTTTGATCTCAATGTGGGCTCCGTCACCACGTGGGCAACTGTTTGGGCGGTGTTTAAGGCATATATAAGGGGGGAATGTATTGCGAAACACTCCGGGATACTGAAATCATTGTGGGCACACTTGCTTGCTTGGGGGACCGTTTGAAAGCATTAGACACAGACCAACGCAACCACTCAGACCTGGCCGTGCAGGTCAATCGCCTGTTGCTGCTGGCAGAATTCAGGGTGGCGGCAGATAGCGAAACAAACTTCCTGGGGAAGTATGCCACTGCCAGGCAGAGACAGAGAGGGGGACAGGGTGGGACGCACGCTAGCGTAGTTGTTGCGACCTTGTGTGGAGAAGACTTACATTGCATCTCTTCGTTCTGCTGACAGACAGAGTCACACGGACACAGTTGAGATTAGGGATGAGTTTTGTCGATATTACACAACCTTATACACTACGCGCGCAGAGCAAGATGAGGACGATTGCAAGGCCTATTTAGATGAGATCACTATGGTATGGCTTGAGGATTATATGCAGAAATTTTGGGCGTAGCCATTCTCAAAGGAGGAAATTGTCAGCGCCATAGATGCCTTAAATGGCACTACAGCACCTGGTCTGGATGGCTTCACCAGCATTTTTTATAAACATTACAAAGATATACTCACGCCTTCCCTTCTTGAAGTTTACAACAAAGCCCTGGAAAACAAATCCCTCTCCCCAACAATTGTCTTACTACCCAAGCCTGGCAAGGATTCATTGAATTGCGGATCCAAAAGGCCGCTATCACTTTTGAATTTGGACTACAAAATCCTAGCCAGAATGAATGAGTTGCAGCTTGCGTTACTCAAGGATCGTATCATCTCCCCAGTGCAATCTGATTTCGTTCCCCATAGGCCCACTGCGCTGAATTTCCGTACTTTGTATGCAGTGTTGCATAGAATTTCTGCAGAGATCCCAGCGCCAGTGGTCCTCTTAGACTCTGAAAAGGCATTCGATTCACTGGAATGGCCTTTTATCTGGACTGTAATGAAGAAATTAGCCATTCCCAAGTGTTTCATAGACCTCATGGCGTTGCTTTATGCCTCTCCCGTAGCCAGACTCCGCCTGAATGGCACATTATCTGTTCCATTCACTCTCTCGCGTAGTACCAGGCAGGGCTGTACGCTCTCCCCTTTACTTTTTATATTGGCTTTGGACCCTTTGGTCCGCCACTTTCAGGAGAAACATCATCACAGTGGCATACAGTTCAATACAGGCCCTGTCCTTGTCTCATTCTATGCTGATGTCATTGTTTTGTATGTCTGCTGCCCTCAAACTAATCTAGACCCACTGATAAGAGAGATTCTTCGCTTTGGTGGGTACTCAGGTTTGGGCATTAACTGGAGCAAGTCTGTGCTGTTACCTTTGACCACTGGCACCATTGAATAGGAATGCAAATTCCCGCTGACGTGGTGTCATGACTCGGTCAGATATTTAGGTATACAGATACATAGAGAGGTGGAACAGATGCTGCGGCTAAATTACGGTTCGGCCATACACAACCTTGAAGCGCAGATAGAGCGCTGGCTTCGGCTCCCACTTTCTATGTCTGGCAGAATTGCACTAATGAAGATGGTTGTTGTCCCAAAGTTCCTATACATGTTCCACAACATCCCAATTCTGCTCACAGACAGTTTTTTTAAGACCCTCCCATCACACGTTGTCCGGCTCACGTGGGGGGGCAGACGACCTAACATACAATGGGACACCATGACTTTGCCGTGTGAAAGGGGGGATTGGGGACCCAACACTTCAGATTGCATTATTGTGTTGTGCAAGCCAGCTTAGCCATTCATGGTACCATCCAGATGCGTGCATCCCCTATGGGAATCAGGAGCCTGACTTGGCACTTCCGCTTCTGCTCTCCGCCATTCTACCCCAGGGCTATTCAGACTGTGTCTACCACGAGTTGGATGTGGCGCAAACTCTCACGGATCACAGGGCATGCCTCCCTGTACTCCTCCGATATCCCCATAGCGCACAACCCATGGCTCCCTATTACAGAAGAGAACTTGGTGTTGCGGGTACTTAAATCCCACTCCATGGTGAAGTTTTGTGACCTGTTCCCGGGTGGGCATATATTTGGCAATGCTGGTAGAGATAGGGTGACTAGATTGACCTTTATAGACCAGTTTATTTTTACCAGGGTGCGCAGGGCACTGCATGCTAAAATATTGGAATACCCACTGGAGCCGCAATCCTTCGGACGTCTGTCCCTTGTTATAGAAAATTCTGATGGGGCTAGATTGATCTCAAAATTATACAGGGCCACCATGACCCTGATCCCGTGCCACGATACTAAGATTCGGGCTGCCTGGGAATTGGTCTTAGGGCATCCCATCCTCGACGACTGTTGGGCCTTCTGCTGTGCACAAATGAGGGGAATCTCCTTCAATAGCAGGCATAAATTGATACACTTTAAATACCTATGGAGGGCATACATGACAACTGCTAAACTCCACGCTATTGGTCCTTCCCGTCTCACAACTGTAGGAAATGTAACAGCCCTTATGCCTACTTACCACATTTGGCATGGACTTACCCCAAGATTGTGAAATTCCGGGTATCCATATTTGAAACACTATCGAGAATGACACACCTGGAAATAGCCCCCTCCCCGGAGTTTGCGCTCTTGGGATATGTCTATAACATGCCAAAGAAATTACGGAAATGTATTGCTCTCGCGCTGCTTTTAGCTAAACGCGAGATAGCGCTTCGATGGGGCAGTAAATGAATTCCTACTAAGAATGCGTGGCTGGCCAGTCTCACTTTTTGCAACACAAATTGCGAACTATATGCCACACTACTTCTACCCAAGTCCCGACCAAAAGATATCTGGGGCCACCTCAAGACATATTTACAGAACTTAGACCCTGGGGTCCCATCCCAAACTCCTGATGACATAGTTCCGACTGGCGTGGGTTGAATGGACTCCATGGATGTTTGCACGGTTTTCATTGCATAATGTTAATTAGGTGGTGGGAGACTTGCTTGCTACTGGATAATGTGGCTAGAACAAAGATTTTACAGGTGATGGTCATATATTGAAACTTTGTGTTTTTCTTATTTTATTTCTGTGTACAGATATATATGATAATGTCTTCTGAGTGGAACTGTTAACGTATTTCAGAAGGAACAACTGTTAAAACAACATTGACTGTATATGTCTGAATATTGCTAAATAAAGTTTTTTTTTTAAAAGTTGCTAGTGTGTGACAGATCATTGTGGGACCTGCTGCTGCAAGCATGCTAATTGTGAATTATCACATGGTGACATGAACAGAACCTATGGCTCCATAAAGTTGATGATAATCCAGTCGGATTAGTCCAAGTAACTTGAAGAGTAAGACTACAGAATTTAATTCCTTTGTTTATTAATTATGTAATCAGTCTTTCCCCTGAGGTACGTCTCTGTCATTAACTCTGCAAAGGGTAGTTCTGTCAGCTCGCAGTAAGGCCAGGACAGTTTTGAAGGTTATTTGTGAAGTGAAACACCTCATTAACCACTTGGCTGCTAAGGGGTGTGCATGTAGGTCCATTGACTTTCCATTGAAATCAATGGGCCCTACATGACGAGTTACCCTTGTCATTAGCACTGAAGGGGTTAAACATTAGGGCTGCGGATTATGGGGTGAAACATGTAATCTTTACAATGTACATTTCAGCAACATGGCAACCAGTAAAATGGCACTATAGGCTCCCATTAGGCCTGCATAAAACTTGCCATAAGACTCTCTGGAATCAAGGGAGCTATCCTGTAACATGGTCCCTGATCAAAGGTCTGCAAGCCCCAGAAGGGTTCCTGCAATGTTTTTAGGCACTTAATACAAAATTATATCTGCCCACTCCCTTCCAGTTGCAGTGGGGCCATGTTTTATTGCTTTTAAATGCTATCTGGTGCGCACTTACTGGTGGCGCGTAGGTAGATATATGTATTATTGCTTTAATGGAGAGCCGGCCCTAAGTCACGGTTTCCAGAATTATGGAGGGCTATGATCACACATAAAAGCAAAGGAATGGAATGAAATAAGATTTACTGATGAAGAGCCGGCGTAGAGGTTATGCCCAGGCAAACTGAATTCTGTCACTTGCCCTTTAGAAGCCTGGGACACCACCAGATGCCTTAATGTAATGTAAAGAAACATTTCTATAGCGCACCTATCACTCCAAGGAGCATCTTGGCGCTAAAGACCAGAACAGATGAAAAAGCTGATCAAAAACGGCACTTTTCCGTGGGGTCCAACACTCACACTAACGCTTTGCACGCTGTGTCCGTAAGACTATATATCCAGGTCTTAAGTAATTTTCTGAAACGTGTTTCAGAAGGGATTTGATGTAGTTGGGAGGGGAGTTTGTTCCAGGCCCTGGACCCAATCACTGCCAAGGATTTCCCTCCCTTGGTAGCAAGCCTAAACTTGGGGATGATAAGCAGATTCGCATTTGAGGATCTGAGGTTTCGTGATGGACAGTAGCGCCTGAAACCTTTCTGGAGATATTTAGGGCCTTGAGAATGAAAGGCCCTAAAAGTGATGACTAGTATTTTAAACAAAATGCGCTTGTGAATAGGTAGCCAATGGAGAGCAACCAGCGCTGCCGAGGCAGAGGACTTCCTGGGCCATCTAAGCACTAAGCGGGCGGCTGCATGCTGGACCATTAAGAATTCAGCACATAGGCCTCAGCCATGTTGTTTCGAGTGTGCTGGGAAACAATATGGCTGAAACAGTCACAGTTTATTAACATCAATATTAACACGGATCATCACAATTATCACGAGTTAGTGGTCATTCGTATGTTCCATGCATCATGCAATCCTAACATATGAATGTCCTAATTCTTAGCATTCGTTCCTCTGATCCCATAATTCACTCTTAAATCCTGACAGCACTTTTGTGCACTGCCCTGGCTGGAGCACTTTTTAGGTGTCGAGAATTTGCGGTTTCTAGGCTTCCCTTGCTACTGAAGTTCTGAGTGGCTGCCCTCAGGTCTTTTCTGGGTTGCAAGTGCTGTGTGTGTTTGTTGCTGACCATTTGCTGGTGATGTAGCTTAAATCGCATTTTATTTGTAGGGGTGCATTCTAATGACATGTATAGAGCGGGCCCACATATAAATCTTTGTTGTGTTAGCAAGACGTGTTAGAAATGTGAAATGTATTAACTTGAAACGTGATGTGTTTAGGCCATTTAAAAGTAACATGGAGAAAATTAACGTGGGAAGTAAATGTAACTAGCAGAAAACATTAACGTGAAGAATTTGTGTTGCAAACTGACAATTATTCATGCACTAAATGTGTTTATTAACCATATCATTTTGAAAGTAGGTAAATCCATTAATTGAAAGTACCTAATTTCCATGTAAATTCATGAAGCTTATGTGATGCTTCCTTATGTTAGCTAAACGTTGTAGGCCTAAAATACAGTTCCCTGAAACTCATGCTTTAGGATTAACACGCTGAATTTCATGTGTGCTGTGCAATTTGTTTTTCTTACGTTTTGTGTTGCAGGTGAAAGAAGCGTTCTTGTTAGCTAGAATAATGTCTTTGTTTTACTAGTCAGGCAAGGGGAGAAGAACTTACAATCATGTCACTTGAGTCAATAAAGGTAGGTCCTTGTGCTTCACACAGGAGAAGGCCTGGGAATCAAGGACAAACTGTTGTGAGAGAAGAATGCTGTTGTCCCATGGAAAACTAGGGAGACATCATTTACATCGAATGCGCTACAACACATTCCATTACAATGCGGTTGTTACTACGACCATGTTGTTACAACACTAAACATTTTCAATTGCAAGTCGTTACAACAACTTGCTGCAGGGGGAAGAAGGTGTTGGATTTACAATGCAACACCTTTCCTGCTGCTGCACAAACTGGAGTAGGAATAGTAATTTATACTATTCCTAAGTCAAGTACGCCCCCTACAGCAAGTCATTGTAATGACTTGCGATGCAATGGTTCACATTCTAACAACGCGGTCATGGTAACGACCGCGTTGTAATGTAAAGACAGATATTCGGAAAACTACCTTTAGGATTGTATCCAGAGCAGATGGTGTGACCTGCAATGAATCTTGGGAAAGTTACCTGCAATAATGTGATACTTGGTGTAGGGAAAAGGCCCACTTCTTCTGCCTTTGGAGAGAAAGCCTCTGAGAGCAAGCTCTGTCTCTGTAGCATTATACTACATGACCTATCAATGGTGGAGAGACATCTTAGAAAGGCTCCACATGCTGACACCATTTATCTTTTCTTTCTGAAGATGCTTAAGTAGGGCTGTCCCTTGAGTGTTAGTGTAGGGATAGATTAATGCTCTTTAGTCATCAACCCTAAATGCAGGAAACCTTGGTCTCCTGCTTTCTGATCCTCTGCGTCCTGCTTCTTGAATTAATTATTTTGTTTATGCTACATCACCTTAATTGGATACACAGATTTGGCTTTATGCTAATTCTAATGTACTTTTACACTCTCGTCTTGAGGTATTTTTATGTTCAGTCATTTTTGGCTTTGTAATAAATCAAACTATACGTAGAAGTCTGTGGTTAGTATGTGTCTAAGAGGATTCTTGGTTAATTGATTGGCTTAATAACACATTTTCTCCCCTCTACGCTTTCATGCTGCTAAAAAGAACCATTGGATTGTGTCTCTAGAATAGATCGAGAACTTACGAGCCCCGCCCTTTCACTGGTCAATCACCTACTCCTGTGTCCCTGCCTTGAGGCATCCCAAGCAGGCTACTGTGCTTTCTTAGCTGTTTTGTGTGTGCAGGTTCAACCCTCCCGTTCTGTTTGACTCTCGCAGCTGCGATGCCTGCGATGTCAGTGTGGGTGGGTGGGCCAAAGTTGTGGCGACCTACGGAGACGCACATGAGGACGCGATGCATGGCGGCATGTTACTCTAACTGAGACAAAAAGACACGTTTGTAATAACATCAGGACGATAAGGACATACATCATTGGTACTGAGAATATATATGAATTAAACTACACGTAACAAGTAGATATACCTACTTCCTGACGCTCCTCATGTCTGCAGTTATTTGAAGTTATGAACAACATGTTTTAACTTGAAGATATTTATTGAACCAACAGATGGCATACAAATCGCTACAAGTCAAACCAAAATAGAATAGTTGGACTACATTTGTAGTTCTTTAGATGTCGATACGGAACGTTTATTGTTTTTTGGAGTGAACGACTATTCTGTCAAGAGGTCCTGAGGAAGGTGGTCACAACCCACCGAAACGCGTCGACCTTGCGTATTAGATCACACAACTACACGTGATCCCTCCGACACAGATTGTAGAGTGAATGTAGTATGTATGATAATGGTTGGATGAGTGTATAACAAATTAATATTTAGTGTTTTTTTGTCTGTACGATGTCTAGTGATGAATTGCTTTATAAATTTTAAATGTTTTCCTGTATAACAAATCTTTTTCTATGGAAAGAAAGAATAATATAAAGAAATGACAAAAAATGAATAAATAAATAAAAAAGTTTGAAAATAATTATATATGGAGTCACCTTGTGTTTAAAATAAGTAGATACTAAGTGGTTTGGTAAAAACCCAAAGAGGTCGGGAGGGAAATTGTATTTTTTGTTGTTGTTTTCCCCTCTTTCCCTGACCTAGAAAGTATATTTAGAGGGGGTCCCATACTCATGTTAATAAATCCTGTCCCTTTGACTTCATGGTAGACTTGCCCTCCTGTTCCTATTAGTGCATCTGAAACCCGCTGGCCAATGCCAGGGAGGTGTTTTCGTGGGCTCTCCACTGTCCCGCCTCTGGCTGGTTCTGCTCTCAGTTGGTATTCTTCACAAGCCCCTCACTGGTCCAGCTTCACTATCCTGTCCAATGACTCAACCCCTCCCAGGCTGGTGAGTGCCCATCCCAAGCTCTCCTGTCCATTTTTAGCACCTCCCCTTTGACCATTCTTTGTACAATAAGGAGGACGCAGCTTGCTGATGGGTAAACAGCCACAGTTTATTAACATCAATAATACACGAATCATCACAATTATCATAACTTAACGGTCATTTGCATGTTCCATGCATCATGTCAACCCAACATGTGAATGTCCTAATTCTTAGCATTCATTCTTCTGAGTCCTTGATTCACCCTTAAGTCCTGACAGCACTTTTGTGAACCACCCTGGCTGGAGCCCCTTTCTATGTGTCGAGCGTTTGCAGCTTCTAGGCTTCCCTTGCTACCAAGTTCTGTGTGGCGGCCCTCAGGCCTGGCTGGTCTGCAAGTGCTGTGTCCGACTCTTTACTGGCCCTTTGCTGGCCATTTGCCTACTCCCCGTGTCATCCCCGTGAGGCATTGTAGGAAGGTGGAATCTGACTATATGGTTACCCCCACTTTTCGCCTGGTGTTTTGACGGTTTTTGACTTAGTTTGGCTGGGCTCCTGCTATCCAGGGTCTCTCTAAATTGATTACCTGTACATTAGGTACACACCAGATTGGTTACTGGGTTACCCTTGTGAGTCCCTAGTATATGGTACCTTAAGTACCAAGGGCATAGGTACCCCAGAGGCCTACCGGGGGATGAAGCATGGATTATGCCACCCCTGGGAAGTCTTCCAAAATGGCACCACAGGCCTGCACTTGCAGGCTGGGTAAGGTGGTGTAAGCACCCCTTACTTAGATATAGTATACCTATATCTACCTTTTAAAACAGACACATATAAACCTATAAGTCACTCCTATGGCAGGCCTTGACAATCCTGAAGACAGAGTGCTTGGTTTTGTGTGAGAGGGTGCCCTAGCATGAGCTGAGCCACTCTGCAGCTTTCGGAATCCCTTCCTTATACTTGTTCTGTGATATAGCCATACCACATACTCTTAAGTGCATTATAATCCTCGCGGTTAATGCTAACTTTGGTTTGGCTTTATCAAAACATGTCGTGCTTGGTGTCAAACACTTTAGAATACTACCCCCGCCAGTTCTGGCGGCGGGGGTAGCATTCCACCCTTCTAGAGGGAGAAGACATGTACACACTTACTTTCCCGGTAATAGTTAAACAGAGCCCCAGCATCACAAAATGGATGCTGCTGCCACAGACACAAGTCTGACCTCCTGCTGCTGGACGAAACTCCGTCAGGGAGCCTGGACAATAGGTTTCCTTCCAGGGAGGTGCCAGCAACTCCCCAGACAGGCTTTAGCGTATTGGGGCAGGGTGGGTTGCATTCAGTGAATGCTTTTCAGACTGCCTGGGGCACACAAAGTGTCCCATGCATTTTCCATTTCAAACTGGTTGCTGGGGCACTCAGCCCCAGCTCTGGCGTGAAACTGGACAAAGGGGAGGGGGTGCAACCACCCCCTCCCCAGGTCCTCCCATAGGTGTGACCCTAGAGTTAGTCCAACCCCTAAACCTGGTATAAGTATAGGAACCCAGTCACTAGGATTTTAGATTGCCATGGACGAAACTCTGATACCGAAATCATGGATCTTTGACATTCCATGTCGACTGGAAGATGGAAGAAATCTCCCTTGGGGTCAAGGAGTGACTCCGATGTTCAAACAGGCACAAAAGAAGCATCTTGCTGGTCTGCATTTTCAAGGCTCCCGCCGGATCCCGAAGAATCTGTGTCACAGGACACAGACTTCCAGACATCTCTGAGGCTGACACGAGTCCCCAGCGAAGCTGAGACCTGCGGCTATCACGAGAGACGTGGGACCGGAACTCCTGGACATCCTGCACATTTGCTAGTGCATCAACTTCCCGAGCTTTCCTGAAATTGTGCATTGGGCTACTTGTAGTCCAAGCCTTGAGCACTTTATGCATTAAAGACTGTGAGCCTACGAGTGTTCCGTGGGCCCGCTTTCAGCATTTCCGCTTGAGGCTCCTTCGCGATCTCTAGTCCGTTGGCTAGTGGGTCCCCACAAAGGACAATCCTTTGTTTCTTGGACTTCCCTGGTTGCTCTAGACGTGCCCTGACTCCCCTCCAAAGAGTGAGTCCCTCAGACCTTGCTGGTCTGCTCCGAAGCCAATCTTGTCATCTTGTGTGGGTTGCTGTTGCCAAGGCTTGTTGGGTCCAATTCAGATTCTGACACTGCAGCACTCAACATCCTATGTGGGGCAGCTCGAATCCAGCTCCTGGTTGTCATCGACGCCTCCTGGTCCTCGTGGCTGAAGAGTCAAGCTTCACCTGCATCACTTGAAAGCACCCGACATCGGCTGGCATCTTCTCGCCATCCTGGCTAGTGACCCAGACTCTGTCCCCTCTGCTTTCAGGTTCTTCAGATCTCTGATCCACCCTTGGATCCACCCGGGCACTTCTACCCTGGTCGCCTGCAGCACTTCTTTGCTGCTCTCCATAGGAAACGACGACGAAACCCGATACGAAAAGACATCTATGCACCCGGCTTCCCTGGGTGAGGTAACACAAGTACTTCGGTGCTCCTGTGGGTCTCGACTCTCAAAGTGTCCAGTACTGAAGGGGTTCCCTCGCAGTCCACTCCTAAGTGTCCCTAATCTTTAACTTTGTAACGTTAACTTTCGCCATAGAAGTCAATGGTGATTAGCGGCTGTGTTTAGACACTGCACGCATCCCCCGTGGGTCTCCTGCGTCCCTACCATGGGTGGTTCCTGGTTGCCTCAGAGGTTCTACGGGCCCTAGGCCTTGTCTCTATGCTCTGAGCGCTACTTATATCACTTTCTTCGTATATGGTTTGTGAGGCCCCTAGGGCAAAACGTATACTGTGCTATTTACTGTGTGCTGTTTAAGTTCTTGTATTGTACTTTTACCTCTAGCCTCATAAAGAGACTAGAATAAATAGACTAGAGGGGTTCTGTTTAGAATAAATACATATATATTTGATATATACCTCGTGTGGTTCTCCTTTCATTTGATTATTCAAGGGATTATAGACTGGTAAACCAAGCTGCTTTACATTCCTTCAAGACTTAGCCTGAAGGCTGCTCTCCACAGCTACCACTAGGATACCTTTCTATGAAGGTTGTCTTAAACCTACCATCAATAAGGGTCGTTTGGACTGGTGCAAGGTGCCCACTAGAATAGTGGACATCATATGCCAGGCCAACTTCTCACAGGCATCTCAAGGACACTGTTCGATCGGCTACTCGTCATGGGCTTTGGTGCTTTCTTAGCTGTGTTTTATGAGTGCTGGCTCTGTCACGCTGCTGGTAGTTTCACAGCCTTCAGCAGCTTCCCCTTTCATTTGCCCCCTCGTTGCCTAACTTAGAAAATCCCAGGTACTCCAAAGCTCCCACTAAGTTGAGTAAGAATATGTCTATACCTACCCTGGTGAAAAGTCCGTTTATAGTTGCCTAGGGTTTTCCAATTGATAAGCCAATCCCTATTGAATCCCCACCCATTGGCTTTACATGCTTTGACATTCAGATGTTTAGTTTACTCCTAGATATTTCTACTGCCTTGTCGTCGATTGTCCCCTTCACTCGAATGTGACTATTACTTCCAACCACAAGTTCGGCTGTGACGTCCACTGCCATTGTCTCCAGCAAGTACTTTCTCCTAAGGCAGGCCAAATTGTTGCCCCCTAGGTGGACCAGCACGGCATCAGGTCGCCCCCTCTACTGCTATTTGTTCTGGTTAGTGGGTAGCAGATGGTTGTACCTCATACCGTAGCTAAAATCTGCTTGTAGTCTCTCTACACTGACGCCCATTTCTGCACTCTTGCAATGTAGGAGTGACCCAGGATATAGACACAACGCATGCCTCTGGGGTGCCCTGTTGTGAAAACAACATTGCTCATGGGACCAAGGGTCTGGTGTAGCCTTTAAATGCTTATGAAGCTGTCCCGAGGGGGTCGGGACGTGTGGGAGTTCGACTACTGGACCTGGTCTGACGGGAGGAGGCGGGGAAAAGAGGAACACTGGCGCCTTCAGTAAAGGTTTCAAAGAGGGCTTTATTGGAATGTACGTCTTTTTCATCAATGGGATGGTCCGTTCTCTAGCATATACTGCAGGGTCCAAAGTAAAGATAGCTTTCTCCAGCTTGCGTAGTCCCGTTTCTGGACAGGGGTGGTCGTGGTCCGGCCGGGGTCCTTTCTCCCCTCGTGGTTCCACTCCGGTACCGAAAAGAAAAGGAAACTGGGGTCAGGTATATGTGAGGCTCCGGGAACAATCAGGGTTGGGAGTGAGGGAACCAACAGTGAATTGGTGCACACTTCTCACGTATCAAGGTGTGTGGGGAAGTGCACGTGAAGAGGTATGGGGAGTCTTAGGGCTGTACACGTTACACACGGGGCTGCCTCCTCCGCCCGACCCAACCCGCTACCCGGCCCCGTACCTCTTGTAGCCACGCTCCTCCTGTGGGAACGTGGCGGGGCGAAACGTTGAAACATTGGCCTCCTGGCTTGTCGCTCTCGATTTCTCCCGACTCCGAATACCTCCGTCCGTCTTCTACGATAACCGCTGCCTCCGGGGATACGCCGTCCGACGAGTCCCCATTACTTCCTGCTTTTGACGCGGTTACGCAGTCGAGGGGTGGAGCTTCGTCCTCAGGGATCGTGTTCTTAAAGGGGCCCCACGAGTTGTTGTCTTCTGTCCAGCCGGACTCCGGTTCCTCGATCCAAGAACAAGGTGGTAGCTGTGGGGACAAGGGGCATGGTGAAAGGGGGGTGGCGGACCACCAGTCCATAGCGATAGACATGTCCGGTCCACAAGCCCCGTCACATTCCTCCCCCCCTGGCTTCTCCCGTTCGGGGAGAGGGAACACGCGGGATAGAAAGTCCGCGTTACCATTGTCTTTCCCTTTCCTATGTTGCACGGTAAAGGAATACGGCTGTAAAGACAGAAACCATCGCAATACTCGGGGGTTATGGCTGCTGTTCTGGTGTAGCCACTTCAAGGGTGCATGGTCAGTATGAAGGATGAATGGTTTACCCTCCAAATAGTATCTAAGTTTTTCAATCGCTCATTTTATGGCCAGGGCCTCCCTCTCAATAATGGAATATTTACACTCCCTGGGGAATAGCTTCCTGCTTACATATAATACAGGGTGTTCAACTCCTTCCTTGCTGACTTGGGACAATAGCGCCCCTATACCCACATTGGAGGCATCGGTGGCTAACACGTAGGGTTTAGTGTGATCTGGGGATACCAGGACTGGGGCCGTGATCATGGTGGTCTTCAGGAACTGAAAGGCCTTCAAGGATTCAGGTGATGGATGCCGGTATTCATGGGCCTTGGTGTCCTTTCTGAGGAGGTCGGTTAAGGGCGCAGCCACCTCGGCAAAGCATGGTATGAACCTGCGGTAGTACCCTACCAGTTTTAGGAAGGCTCGGAGATCTCTTTTGGTAGCGGGAAATGGAACTGCAGCTATTGCTCGTACTTTTTCGCTTTGAGGAGCAATAGTACCCTCCCCCAGTACATACCCCAGGTAGTTCACGCTATGGAATGCTGCCTTAGATTTCTTTGCATTAATGTGGAGTCCCGCTCTACGTAGCGCTGTAAGGATGGCTTTCAGATGTAGCAGATGTTCCTTCCATCCCTTGCTATAAATGACGATATCGTCCAGGTAGGCTGAGCTGAATGAGATGTAAGGTTGCAAGACCCGGTTCATTAGGCGTTGAAAGGTCGCCGGGGCCCCATGGAGTCCAAAGGGAAGATCCGTGAATTCATAGGCTCCTTCGTCCGTCACAAAGGCGGTTTTCTTCCTATCCTCCTCACAAAGAGGCACCTGCCAATACCCCTTCGTGAGGTCAATAGTGGTGATATATCGGGCGTCGCCTATTTTCTCTATTAAATCTTCCACCCGAGGGATAGGGTAGGTATCGAAATGGGACACCGCGTTCAAGGCCCTAAAGTCCATACAGAAGCGTTTGGACCCGTCGGGCTTGGGTATCATCACGATCGGGGATGACCAATGGCTCTGGGATGGCCGGATGACGCCTAATCTCAACATGTCTTGGACTTCCCGTCGTACGGCTTCTTTTCTTGCTGCGGGAATCCTGTAAGGTCTTTGTTTTACGATTTCTCCGGGAAGGGTTTCGATGCGGTGTTCGGCTAAGTTGGTCCTCCCGGGTAGGTCAGAGAAGATGTCGGTGAAGGGTTTCAGAGTTTCTGATAACTCGGTCTTTTCCTGGGAGGACAACCCCGGGTTTACCACCAGTTGATCCAAGGTGGAGGCATTGGGGCTGCTCATTTGACCAACGAAATGTCCCGCTCGGGGTACTGGGCCCAGCCACTCTTTAAGTAGGTTGATGTGGTAGGTTTGGGTTTTATTAGGTGATAGGCGTAGTCTGTAGGTAGTTTGCCCGATGGTTTCAACGACCTGGAACGGGCCTTGCCACTCATTCTTGTTTTTTTTACTCATAGCAGGTAACAACACGAGAGCCCACTTTCCGACATCAAGTTTTCTGAGTTTTTTTCCTTTATCGTACGTCCTTTTGTACCTCTCTTGTTGGTGTTCCAGGTTGGAGTATGCTAGTTCTTGTAGCTTCCCCAGTTTGGTCCTCAGTTGCGTTGTGTATTCCAACATGCTCTTCTGTTCTTGGGGTGCCTCGTTTTCCCACATTTCCCTCGTGATGTCTAGGAGGGATCGAGGCTGTCTTCCGTATAAGAGCTCGAAGGACGAACATCCCAGGCTGCTTTGTTTCTGGGCCCATATAACATACAGGGCGATAGGTAGAAGTCGGTCCCAGGTCGGTCCTTCGGCTGTCAGCATTTTCTTTAGGGTCAGCTTGAGGTTCTGATTGTACCTTTCCACAAGGCCATCGGTCTGGGGGTGGTACACCGAGGTCTTCAGATGTTTGATATCCAGCGAGGCGCATACTTCTTTCATCAATTTTGAGGTGAAGGGGGTCCCCTGATCCGTCAGCACTTCCTTGGGGAACCCGACGCGAGAAAACAGCTCTATAAACTTCTCCGCGATGGCGGACGTTGTGGCGGTTCTCAAAGGAAAGGCTTCCACAAACCTGGTTGCGTAGTCGACTAACACGAGGGCATACAGATGTCCTCGGCCTGACTTCAGCAAAGGACCAATTATGTCCATGCCGACCCGTTTGAACGGGACTCCTATGATGGGCATCTTCTGTAGGGGTGCCGCGATTGGTCGGTGGGTGTTTCGCCTTTGGCAGACCTCACATTTGGCACAGTACTCCTGTACGTCCCGATAGATCCCAGGCCAAAAGAAATGTCTGATTATACTGTCGGTGGTCTTTTCCTTGCCTGCGTGGCCGGCCGTCAAGTGAGCATGAGCGAAAAAGAATACTTGTTCTCGAAAGGATCTGGGTACCAATAGTTGTAGCTCTCCGTCTAGTTTGGCTTGCCGGTATAGCAGTTCGTTCCTAATCAGGAAACGGGGGTAGGACTGGGGTTGGAGTCCATTCGGTGCATGGGCATTTTCCCAGGCATGGAACAGAGTCCTGTCTTCTCCCTGGGCAAAGCGAAAGCTCCGGTCAATAACCCAAGGTTCGGGGGAGAGGTATGAGGGAAGGCTCTCGCTCTGTCCGGGTCGGGAAAGGGTCTCCCTAAAAAGGGAGAGGAATTCAGGAATGTCTGTACCCAGGATCATGCCCTCTGGCAGGGAATCCACCACCCCTACCCGGACCCTACAGGGTTCCCTATCCGGTAGCGTGATGGTAAGGGAGGCCACAGGGTATGGCTTTACGTCCCCGTGTACACACCGTATGTACACCGGACTCTGGGGGTTCATCTGTTCTTGTTTGTCAAAGCATGTTTGGATGACTGACTGTCTGCACCCCGACAAGGCCCTTACCCTATATCCATTCATCCTCATACTCACGTAGAATGTGCTGTCCATTTCCGCGGAGTACATCACTGTTCTGGGGAGGTAACCGACCTCCATAGGCTCCTCTGGTGTCTTTCTTTTGGAGCACATCCTCGCTATGTGGCCCCACTCCCCACACTCGAAGCACTGAGGACCTGTGTTTAGGGTAGACATCATTCCCGCAGTTCGAAACATTCTGGGGGCCTCGGTCCCGGGTTTGGGTCTTTTGTCCACCTTAGGGGGAGGTAGGGGTTTGAGGGCTTTCTCATGCTCCCAAGAAGGGGTCTTGGGCTGGGCCCGAGCATATTGGGACGCCATTTCGATGGCTTGTTCGACCGTAATCCCCACGTGTTGACGCAGCCAGCGTTGGGTGGCATAGGGCAACGCCTCCATGAATTGTTCTAGGTACACTTTGTTCAGAATGTCCTCTTTGCTGCATAGATCTGGACGCGGCCACTTATCTGCTGCCATCTTTAACCTGAAGTAAAGGGTCTTCGGGTTCTCCCCTTGAACCCCTCGTTCTTTTCTAAAGCGAACTCGATAGGCCTCCTGGTCCAGACCCAAATGATCCAGGATAACCATCTTAATGGTCGCATAGGGGGTAGTGCCTAGGGGGTTAGCGGCCTGATAAGCCGATTGGGCTTCCGCTGTGAGGAGAGGAGCCAAAAAGAACGGCCATTTCTCTTCCGGCCAACTCATCGCACGGGCGGCCCTTTAAAAATTTAATAGGAAGGCGTCCGGATCTTCTCCGTGCACATATTTCTGGAGGGCCATACCTGTGGGGTGGGGGCTGTGCAGGCGCACCTCACCGGGGAGGACCTGAGTGGGAGGCAGCACGTTTCTCATACTGTCCAACTGGGCCGCTATAGTTGTGGTGAACATATCACGGTCTGCCTGAGCTGATGTAAGCTGGCTTTCCACGGCCCTCTCCAATTTTTCTTGACCTTTAATGATGTGCTCGATCAGGGCCTCCATCTTTTTGCTACAGACGGATGGTGGTGACAATCCCACTTCTGACACCAGTTGTCCCGAGGGGGTCGGGACGTGTGGGAGTTCGACTACTGGACCTGGTCTGACGGGAGGAGTTGGGGAAAAGAGGAACACTGGCGCCTTCAGTAAAGGTTTCAAAGAGGGCTTTATTGGAATGTATGTCTTTTTCATCAATGGGATGGTCCGTTCTCTAGCATATACTGCAGGGTCCAAAGTAAAGATAGCTTTCTCCAGCTTGCGTAGTCCCGGTTTCTGGACAGGGGTGGTCGTGGTCCGGCCGGGGTCCTTTCTCCCCTCGTGGTTCCACTCCGGTACCGAAAAGAAAAGGAAACTGGGGTCAGGTATATGTGAGGCTCCGGGAACAATCAGGGTCAGGAGTGAGGGAAACAACAGTGAATTGGTGCACACTTCTCACGTATCAAGGTGTGTGGGGAAGTGCACGTGAAGAGGTATGGGGAGTCTTAGGGCTGTACACGTTACACACGGGGCAGCCTCCTCCGCCCGACCCAACCCGCTACCCAGCCCCGTACCTCTTGTAGCCACGCTCCTCCCGTGGGAACATGGCGGGGCGGAACGTTGAAACGTTGGCCTCCTGGCTTGTCGCTCTCGATTTCTCCCGACTCCGAATACCTCCGTCCGTCTTCTACAATAACCGCTGCCTCCGGGGAAACGCCGTCCGACGAGTCTCCATTACTTCCTGCTTTTGACGCGGTTACGCAGTCGAGGGGTGGAGCTTCGTCCTCAGGGATCGTGTTCTTAAAGGGGCCCCACGAGTTGTTGTCTTCTGTCCAGCCGGACTCCGGTTCCTCGAACCAAGAACAAGGTGGTAGCTGTGGGGACAAGAGGCATGGTGAAAGGGGGGTGGCGGACCACCAGTCCATAGGGATAGACATGTCCGGTCCGCAAGCCCCGTCACAGAAGCCCACCTGCCAACACTCCTCGCCAAGCCTGCATGCTGCTGCTGTCTTCACGGCACATATGCCAAAAGAATGTTACACTAATTCCTTGGGAGGCAGGCCCGCCCCCTCTGACACCACCTTGAGAACCACTGTAAATTGAAAGCAGCGGAGGCATGAACTGTCCTCATGTACAAACAGCGGCAGCCCCTTGTGGGGTCTTAGTCGCATGAATTCTTGTGTCAGACACACCAGCGGCATTCGCTCTCATCCAGACAGTCTAGTCGTGTGTATGAACCTTTCCCTTCCTGGTCTGTCTTCGATTGATGAAGCTTTACCACCACTTGGCCTTTACCCAGTTATATGTCCGAACGCGAGTCCTCCCTGGGTTGCTCTTGGATGGACGGCCAACTCACTGCCCCTGCAGGCCCCAAAGAAATGCAGCCCTGAACAATGCCACCTCATGCTCGCTGCAGCATATGCTGGGTAGCCCAATAAGCAGCAGTTGGAGTTTGTCAAAATTGACCGCTGGCTCCTATCTTTACCCTTGAGTTGCTTTCATCACCTCACTTTCATAGCTGACTGGCAGAAATAGGTGACCTCCAGGTTCCTTTCAATAGCTAGTTTTGTGAAGTAGGTTACTGGCATGAGGTGGGCGTGTGTCCACACCTTGCTCTTCTTGGTCATGAAGGCCCAGTGCATGAACTGTTCAACCTCCACCTCAGACAAGCCGTCATGTTTCCATGCACTTGTCACCCTTGGGAATAGTTCCAGGCACTTGCAGTATCTCAGTGCGGTCTTAGGGGCCAAGACATTGCCCACCAGTCCTGTTAAGCCAGGTCTACCAGGTACCACAGCCAAGCGTGGAAGGGTGTCATGTTCTGCTCTGTATCTCTCCCACTGAAAATGAGAAAGAGCATAAGCAGCCGAATTCTCGCTGCCATACATATGTCTGTCTCAAATGACTATGTTTGCTCTCAAATGACAGCTGACCAAGGACGCAATAGATGTACTATGGCTGGGCAGTGTAAGGTCCCCAATTCAGTCACTTATACTTAAGCATGGTTGTCGGATCATAATGGGATCTCCCTGTTGACGAGTCTGTCCTCCCAGAAAGGGAATGCCACAATGATGGGGAAGAGCTCTAACAGCATAATATTTTTTGTGATCCATTTTTTCTGCCAGGTGGTGCCAGGTGCCTGCGGGCAGTGTGCTGCGAGCTGCAGACCGTGGATAACGCTGTGCCTAACATGGACCTGAAGCTCCCTCCCCAGCAGTGTCTGTAAATAGTTCCAGTAGGGTGACTTCAACCAAAGGTTTGCGCCATATAAGTGCACCATTGAGGACATCTAGGAAGGTGGTCCATTGTTCAAAATCCTGCCTCACTCCTTGTGTTTGCCTGACCCTGGGGATTTTTTTTCATGAGACCTTCTTGACCAGGCCAGGTGCCAGGCAAAGTTCACCCCACAGGGTTCACCCTGCTGACTAAGTTTAGCTTGCCTAGCAGCTGCTGGATCTCGGCCAGGGTTGCCTTGCCCCTCTGCCCAGGCTGCTCTAGTCTACCTGCTACTTCTTGGCATTCTCCCTTCTATCACTTCCCCCCTTTGGTTTTTTGCAATCAACTGCTGGGTGCACACCCCTGCAATTGCTACATGCATGCCTTAAGTTGCATGGCTGCCAATTTGCAGTCATCCTTGTCATATTTCCAGCATGTTGTTCTGTGGTTCCTTCCACTTTTACCACTAGCGTATGCCTTGCTCCTGTTGCTCTGTGTGTTTCTCTCATATTTCTCCTTGCTCCCTGAGAGACGAAAAAAGTGATCCTGTGTAGTAACCCCTTCTCTGGCCACTACCATGTGTTTGGTGGAACCCGCCTCATCCTCATGGTCCCACTCTATCACAAGCCACATCTGCATCTCTCCCCTAAATGTCTCCTCAGAACACAGCCATACTTCCACTTGGTACTTCCGCTGTCCATGATGTGCTTTTTGTTCATAGAGGAATAATGCAGCTGCACTCAGTGGAAATTTTTCCTCAACAATGCTTGCCAAAGTCCTGAAGGCTCGTAATCAGTTTTCAAGAGAACCTTTCCACCCCAGACTCGCACCAATCCTCCCTATCCTCATCTTTCTTGTCATTAGCTGTTTGGTCTAGCCCTGCCTGGTGAACTTCTGAAAGGGAAAATAAATCAATGAACTCCTTTCCCCAAATCCTTTCTTTAACCGCAAGAAGAATGATACTGGCCAAACCTGTTTCCCGAGCTATGAGGGGGGCCCTCCCGGTGAAGGCCCAATGTATTCGCTAGCGGGTTTCCCGCTGGATGCCACCAGGGGGTGTCCCCCTGACCCAGGCTTTGGAAGGGTCTACATCCCCTGTTATGGCCCCTTGCTCGCAGCTAGGCATGCCTGTCTTGCTGTTGTCTCAGCTGTCTCCTTGTTGTTCCCCTTGTTACTTTTCCTCTTGTGTACCCCAAGTTTGGCTGGTTGTAGCCGGAAAAGCTCCTTTCCTGCTCCTAGCCCCTGTGACCCTGCCCGTGCACTGAGGTACGCCCCCAGAGTTAACTATCTACCTGGCTCACCCCCATCTCCCAGGCCATCCAAACTTGGTGCAAATCAGGGGTGGGGTGTTCCCGAACCCTTGCCAGGGCCATCAGGGTGTGCCCATGTACAGAGGTTGAAACGCTGTCTGTGGCCCCATAGACATTGTTCCCTACGCGCATGTGCTTTCTTGCTGTCGCCCGTTACCCTGTAAGCCAATTTGCCAGGCTTGGGGATGATTGGTCACGCCCCGTGGCCCTGCCTTGCCTTGCAGCATTAAGTTCCCGTACTTGCCTGCCATAGTTTGTGATGCCCCCAGTAGCCAGGAAGGGGGTATCATAGTTTGTGATGCTCCTTTCATAGCGCCCTGCTTCCCCTGCAGGGCAGGGTGATTGTGGCTTACGGTTCATGGCTGGTAGGTCTTCTCATCTTCCAGCTCCAGACATGTTGGCTGAAGCTGTGCAGGTTACAGGCATTGTGTGTTGGTCGTCCTCATCCATGCTCTCCTCAAGATTGCTCTCCTCCTGAGGGGTTCCTGCGGGGCAGCTGTCAAGGCTACATGCCCCTTGGCCCTGGACTTGGAGCTACAGGTGTCCTTCACACCAAGCGTTGTACCATGCTGCTATGTTTTCCCCCATTCTCTAGGGGTTGCCATTATGACACCGGCCACCTGGATGCATTGCTTTGAGCCTTGGCTGCGTAACGTTTGTAGGTGCATCTCCTGCTGCCCGAAGCTCAGGTACAATGGCACTCCTGTGCCTCTGTGTGGAACGCTTGTCCTCTTTGATCTTCGATGTGCCCAGCACCTGCTGGCTTACCCAGGTGTGTCTACAACTGACCAGCAACTCTTTAACTCTAGCCAGCAGCTCCAACAGGTCATAATCCAGCTTTACTGCTGCTCCGTTTTGGTCGTTGGCTGCTATGGGCCACTTAGCTGCTTTAGACCTCTTTGCAACCTCTTTGGGAAATGTGTGCTCCTCCTCAAACCTGCCCGCTTTGCTATTTCTATAGGGTGACAAGTTTCCGAGGTGCTATCAGCCCCTCTGTACACCCACTGCAGATGCCAGCAATGGTTCCCTGGCCTGCCTCACACTTCAACTGCCTTGCTTGCAGCGGCTTTGCACTGCCGCCAGTTTCAGGAGGTTTAAAGCGATATCTACCAGCGCTTGCAGCCTTGAAAATTGCCGCCTCGTGCATTGCTGGCCTCTTGAACATCTGTCCACTCCCACGCTGTGGTTACCAGCAACAAACACAGGAAGAAGAAGCACTCCTGTAAATACTTTAGAAAAAGGAGGGAGTCCAATAGCGACTTAACTCAGAACATGAAATCCCTAAAGGGAGTCAACAGTTTCAGAGTTAAAACTCTTTTAAAGTCAAAAAGTATAAACATCACAAATTCTTTTTGATTTATTTCTTTGCTTCAGCTTTAAGATTACTGATAAGGACACAGTCAGTGCGTTTCGTCCCGAAACATTGGGACTTCTTCAGGGCGGAGTATTTAATGCATGCATATATGCCATATGTAATAAGTTGCGTGTGCCTAGGTAGTCCTAAAAGTTCATTTAATCTCTTTCAAAATAGTGCTAAATGGCATTTTGATGCAAATCGTGGTCATTGTGTACCTATAGCTGAAAATATCTCAAGAGTGAACTCTAAGGTTCGACTCATAGAATTTCTCTCATAGTCAACAAAGGAACCACAGCCCAGATTTATATACAGTTCACACAATGCAAAACAAGTTGCTGTCCTGTGTTACATGAAAAGCAGATAGCAGAACACAATAGGAAGAATCACTCCTGTAATCACTTTAGAAAAATGAGGAAGTCCAATAGAAACTTAACTCAGAACATGAAATCCCTAAAGGGAGGCAACAGTTTCTGAGTTGAAACTCTTTTAAAGTCAAAAGATATAAACATCACAAATTCTTTTTGATTTATTTCTTTGCTTCAGCTTTAAGATTACTGAAAAGGACACAGCCAATGTGTTTCATTCCGAAACATTGGGACTTCTTCAGGGCGGAGTATTTAATGCATGCATATATGCCATATGTAATACGTTGCGTGTGCTTAGGTATTCCTAAAAGTTCACTTAGGGGCCATATGTATCAAGGAACCAATTTGCAATTCTGTAATAGCGATTTTTAAGAAATCGCTATTTCTGAATCGCAAAATGGTATGTATCAAGAAAAACGCAATTTTTTAGCGATTTCTTGATATTCCTTAATTGCGAATTCGCAAATTGCGAATTCGCAATTAAGGAATACTTTCCCATTCATTTCTATGGGCCAGGAGGCCAATAGGAAGGAATGGGAATTTGTTCTCAATTTGCGGTTCGCAATTTGCTAATCGCAAAATGAGAATATTTTCAAGGGTGCAGGGGTGTCCAAAGGACACCCTGTTGCACCCCTGAAACAAGTATGGGTGCACATGTGGTGCACATACATGCCCTAAGGGCATGTATGTGCGTCACATGGCACTTTGAAAAATGCTGAAATGTGGATTTTTCAAGGAAATCGCAACTTACCACCAACTTGAAGTTGGTGGTAATTTGCGATTCCTTAAGGGCATTTTGGAATTTTTTTTTGCTTAATACATTGCATTTAAGGAATCGCAAAATTTGCGATTCCTTAAATGCAATCGCAAAATAAGGAATGGCAAATTTTGCGATTCCTTATTTTGCACCCAAATTCTTTCATACATACCATTTTGCGAATGCGAATTTCGGCGTTTGCGAACCCATTTGGCCTTGATACATATGGCCCTTAATCTCTTACAAACTAGTATTAAATGGCATTTTGATGCAAATCGTGGTCAATGTGTACCTATAGCTGAAAACATCTCAAGAGTGAACCCTAAGGTTTGACTCATAGAATTTCTCTCATAGTCAACAAAGGAACCATAACCCAGATCTATATACAGTTCACACATGGGCAAAGGAAGTTGCTGTCCTGTGTTACATGAAAGGCAGAGAGTAGAACAGCACCATATATACTACAAAGTGATGCTGTTCTGCTCTCACCATGCGTTGGCACACTTTTGGCTGCCAAGTTCCAACACATACAGCATTGTAACAGTGTAAGGGTGTCTAGGTTATGGTAAGCATAGTTTTAGAACTGCAGGGGGCCCATCTAGAAAGAATTCTGCTTTAAGGTGTTTCCCACTGTGTATGTAAAAAAAAGTAGGCGAAATGAAAGAGGAGGCACAGTACTTTGGTATAAATCACTGTCTATAATTCTTTGTAGAAAAGGATTTGCATCAAAACAAATGGGGGTTGCATGAGAACTTCCTATGGAACCCCCCTTGATGCAAAGTAACACAAGGCAGCACATTTCACAGCTTTGCATTACTTTAAATTACAATCGGATTGTAAATCTCACCACCACACTTCGCATCATGTTTGAGCTAAAATAGTAAAACAAACCCAATGCTAAGTGTTTGTAAATCTGGTGCTACATGACTACTGTAGCGAGAGAGCCGATGGGCATCTACCAGACTAAATACTGACTGGCTTAGACACTGATGTTTTGGAAAGGAGAAATGAAGTTGATTATATCCAATTCAAAGCCTTGTCTTGCATACATCTTTTAGAAAGACAGAGGATGAGGGTGGAGTAATGAACTAAGTCAAAGGCTGAGACAGGTCTAATAGGAAAAAGGCATCTGACGCATTCCCATTTAGTTTGGTCCAAGACTCTCCAACGCAGCAATATCACATTTCTTGATCCCATACCGATGTGGAAAGAAACTTAGGCAATATGCCGGTATTTGTTCAGATTCATAGCATTAAGAGACAGATTATTAAGGGTTTTCATAAGTTAGAAGCTCCTTGATAACCACAGGAGTGCAGGAGTTAGCTAGGGTCAAGATTCACCACAGGATGCAAGGAGCTGCCCCCTACTGTCTGGAGTTATTGACCACTTGAATATCTCATGAGAAAAAAGGAAACATGGAGAGAGAAGACACAGGAGCACTTGCTGTAGATGGTGGGTGTTGGCAAGACCCTTGATGTAGTAGCATCTGCTTGCAGATAAGCCCAGTTGCTCATTCTTGCATGGTGTAGGGTGTAAAAGCTAAGTGAGTGTGCCAAAAAAGTAGATGGTCAGTAAACAGGTAGTATTTAAGTATATCCAAAAGATTAATACCCCAAACCCAACAAAGGCTGCAAGTTTACTCAAATCTCGGGAGCAGATATTGACCGTGATAATTCTACCCAGACCAATGGAGATCAATGATTATTAGTAGATTGTCGAGCTCAAAATACAAGTATACTGACAAACAAGGAAAGTCGAAGAAGGTATTTTTATAACTACACAAGGTAAGTAGAGAAGGGTAAGAGTAACAAATGTGAGGGGGACAAGATCGGGGGGTGAACATTGCAAAGTGGAATCAATACAATTATAAGTCAATGGCAGAGAGATACTTTGTGTTAACTATGTTCTGTCACTATTGACCTGGTACTGTACTGCACCCTGGAAGTCCCCATCCCTCTGTGGTTAATGGTCTAGCTTCCTCACCTTTCATTGTCCAGTCTTCCAAAGCTTCTATTCTCTTTCCTTCCGGAGCCTGGTGCTCAGGGCCGGACTGGCCAAAGCGGGCACCGGGTGTTTCCCCGGTAGGCCGCTGGGGTGGGGGCCGGTTTAGGGCCCCTGCGGGGCCGTTTTTGTTACCGGGAGTCGGCAATATCGGCCCCCGGTAACAAAATCGTCCGAAACCAGCCCTCGCAAACTGCTCGTCTGCACTCCCCCTCACGCCAGGGGGGCGGGGGGAGCTGAGCAGGTTGCCAGGACCGGTTTCTGTTCCCAGTCCGGCCCTGCTGGTGCTTCATATATTCACATGAAGGACCACTCACTTAGCACTTAATTTCTTCACTTGGCGCGCTAAGACTGAAATTTTGACAAGCTCAAATTCTTTTTTTTCTCTAAGTGGTTCGCCAGAGAACTGCTGTGAAGGGCCCAGTGGAGTAAAGCAAGTGCATGGTTATGCAATTGAGAAAGGATTATAGAGGAGTAGGGAGTATGTTTCACTTGGTCACCATGATAACTCAGATTTGCTTTCCTGATTGAGGGGTTAGTAAATGTTTAGGTGCGGACTGTAGTGTGGCCTTCCACCTAAATATGAGCTGTTTCTCCATTATTTCTCTAGGATATCGGTTTAGTATTTGAAGAAAATGTGCTATCTGGTGTATAATTTGCAGTTATATAGACATTTTAATACACAGTGACATAAATAATAGAGGGAGAGTTAGGCTGAAGCTGGTACATCCTCTGTTTATGCAGGTGATTATATATCTGCATGCAAAATGATAACGTTTTGAAATGCAGTCTTTTTATCAATAAACAATGAATTATGATTGTTTCTTGGCAGAGGAAAAAGCTTTAGGGATTCAGGGATGGACCAGAGGATCCACCCAGGAGTAGAAAAGAGCATGTGGCCCAAGAGCGGGGTATGCCATTCAAGTTGAGAAGCTGGATATGTTGGTGAACAGGAGGTGACAGGAGATTTAATTAAAATCCTAGAGTCAAGGACACCTCTTCAGTCCAGAAACCTCAAATGCCTGTTTGGGTGTAGTCCCAAGCAATGATAACATTTTGGTAAATTAAGAACCTCTGGTTGGAGTAGAGTAGTACTGAATGAAGTGCAGTGCAGAATACAGGTGCTCATTTGGAAAGGAGATAAGTCCCTGTTTAACTATTTGTATAGCATCTCATACCTCTGATGAGGCCCTAGGTGCTTTAAGGTAGTTCAGTAGGGGAGGCATGGCTTCAGGCCTCAAGGTGAGGGTCGCACTCTATGAGTGCTCCGGACCCCTCCATCATATGCCTCCATCACCAGCAAACCACGACAATAGACTGCAACAACACTGTCTAGCTGCCTCCATCGACTCGGAGCCATTGTTGACACGATCAGCACCATGACATCAGATTACAGATCGGCAGGAGGCAGCTGTCCGCACGATGGCAGCCCAGGCCGGGCCCTGAGCGCTCTGACCACCATGGATTAGTGGGCTGCGAGGGAGACGACCGAGGCAACGAGGCAAGGGACGAACCCCCCAGCCCCTAGAGTCAAATACAACACAGCGAGCCATGCAACCTTCACAGGTGAGTGTTGAGACCCTGGTGGAGGTGCGTGCGCAGGTCCGATGCAGCAGTGAGGCCTGCGCCTCCCAGGGTTGCACCTCTCAGACTACCGTTACCGACAGAGCAACAGGCTTCGCACATCAAGCCCTATTCTCACCCTTCATTGCAATTAGAGGGTCCGGGAGTGCCGAATCCGCTGCCAGCGGATCAATGCACCTTCGGTAGCTGGGGTGGGCAACTTCGCCACCCAAATGGGGCGGCCGATCCGGCCAGGTCTGGCCCTGTGATGGCTTACACACCAGCCTGAATTTGAAACTGATCGTAGCATTGCTACGGCCTGTGAGAAATGTCCTGTTTTTTGCGCAAATATAATTGCTCCTCTCCCCACCAGCTCACTCAGAAAACACAGTGCTTGAACTGACACCAAGTATTATAGCAAACAAATGATGGACGGAATGCTGACAATACAAACGTTCTCCCCCAGTCAAAAGATCTGGGTTAAATCCATTGTTCTTTAGCCCACTACGCCACCCCAGTTTGGACCCAGCCATATGCAAATCAGTCTTGACCCTGCACCCCATGATGAGGGCTGAAAACCCGAAACCGTCCTAGGATGCGTGTTTCCAGTCCAGTGAGGACCTGGCTTTGCAGTTCGGGTTGGACTGTGGGGAATGTATGACATTGTTCTGCTTTCTGTCCATCAACTGTTGTTTTTGCATTTGTCCCCCGAGTGGGACGGGTATGCTCAGACGTGAGTCCTGTGCTGTCCATGCCACTGGAATCAAGCTATCCTGGCTGATGAGGGCTGAAAGCCCGCAACCGGTCCTAGGATGCTTGTTTCCAGTCCAGGGAGGACCTGGCTTGGCAGTTCGGGCTGGACTGTTCCCATGGGGCACAGGGTCAAGACTGATTTGCATATGGCTGGGTTCAAACTGGAATGGCATGGTGAGCAAAAAAATGATGGATTTAGGCCCAGATCTCTGTACTGGGGTGAATGTATGACATTGTTCTGCATTCTGTCCATCAACTGTTGTTTTTGCATTTGTCACCCCGAGTGGGACGGGTGTGCTCAGACATGAGTCCCATGCTCTCCATGCCACTGGAATCAAGCTATCCTAGCTGATGAGGGACAAAAGTCCGAAACTGGTCCTAGGATGCTTGTTTCCAGTCCAGGGAGGACCTGGCTTGGCAGTTCGGGCTGGACTGTTCCCATGGGGCACAGGGTCAAGACTGATTTGCGAATAGCTGGATTCAAACTGGAATGGCATGGTGAGCAAAAAAACGATGGATTTAGGCCCAGGTCTCTGTACTGGGGTGAATGTATGACATTGTTCTGCACTCTGTCCATAAACTGTTGTTGTAGCATTTGTCACCTCAAGTGGGATGAGTATGCTCAGACGTGAGTCCCGTGCTTTCCATGCCACTGGAATCAAGCTATCCTGGCAGAAGAGGGCTGAAAGCATGAAACCGGTCTTAGGATGCTTGTTTCCAGTCCAGGGAGGACCTGGCTTGGCAGTTCAGGCTGGACTGTTCCCATGGGGCACAGGGTCAAAAGTGAATTGCATATGGCTGGATTCAAACTGGAATGGCATGGTGAGCAAAAAAACGATGGATTTAGGCCCAGGTCTCTGTACTGGGGTGAATGTATGACTTTGTTCTGCACTCTGTCCATAAACTGTTGTTGTAGCATTTGTCACCTCATGTGGGATGAGTATACTCAGACGTGAGTCCCATGCTCTCCATGCCACTGGAATCAAGCTATCCTAGCTGATGAGGGACGAAAGCCCGAAACTGGTCCTAGAATGCTTGTTTCCAGTCCAGGGAGGACCTGGCTTGGCAGTTCCGGCTGGACTGTTCCCATGGGGCACAGGGTCAAGACTGATTTGCGAATAGCTGGATTCAAACTGGAATGGCATGGTGAGCAAAAAAACGATGGATTTAGGCCCAGATCTCTGTACTGGGGTGAATGTATGACATTGTTCTGCATTCTGTCCATCAACTGTTGTTTTTGCATTTGAACTGACACCAAAGCACTACCGAGGTCTGGAGTGGATCTCTCCTGCAGTGCCTCCTGCCTGGTCGGCCCTAAAGTTACTGCTGTGCGACGGATCTCGGGGGTACATAAGTGGATTCCCCTCCTTCCCCCACTCTCAAACACCAGAGCACTGAGCTGAATGCACGGACCTAAGGCTGCCCAAGGCCGCACCTGAATCCCCCCTGGAGACCTGGGACCTCTTTCCTCTCTATTATTCGGGTAGGCCTAGAATCAGGGCAAACGGTGCTACCAGGGTGACACCGTATCCCAGCACAGGGGCTTCCTGGAGCAACAGGTCGGGCCCCAATTATTTCACCCGCTCACACACCTGCTGGACGGTGGTTTGGTGGTCGCAAGCTCCTACTGCTCCAGAGGAGCAGGCTCGCTGTTGCTCCCCAAATCAGACTGGCTTATACAAATAGGTAGCTGCCGAGGCAGCCATGTCATTGTGAAACTTTCACTAGTGGGCTGAGTTCTAGGCGAGGCCATAGCTCCGCTCCCTGTGAGAAATGGAGAAAGATAAGTAAACAAATCCAGCCCCCTCTCAGCCATGCATCAATCAATATACAACTCCAGCACCTCCAGCTGGGGGAGAAAAAACAGAAAAGGGCACTACCATTGAACACGGGCTGGACCGGATTCTTCAGGCCATCCATACCTCACAGACTGTAGTTGCAAACAATTTTGGGGAAGTACGAGTGGATGTGGTGCTTCTCCGCCAAGACCTCCGTAATGCCAAGAGGCACATCACTGAAGTGGAGGGGCACCTCTCGCTGTAGAAGATGAAGTCGCGGAACGCAAAAGCTAAAATGTGGGCCACCTTCTTATCTGCACAAGAGAACTCCATCATCACGCTGACGCAGAGAATCAGTCCAGACGCAACATCTGGTGTTTTGTGGGGTTCCCCGAAAATGTTGAGGGCTCCGACCCTGCTAAGTTTCTGGAGGACTGGCTTCAATCCTGGATGCCAAAGGAAAAATTCTCACCATGGTTTGTTGCTGAGCAGGCACACAGATCGCTTGCCCCTAAACCCCCCTTTGTGTGCACAGCAACGGCCTATGATAGCAAAATTCCTCAATCTTAAAGACAGAGACTGCATCCTGAGGGAGGCCAGGGCCCACAAAGACCTCCACTATCAGAACTCCAAAATATTACTCTTCCCAGACTACACCTGAGAGGTTCGTGCAAAGCACAGATCTTAAGAGTCTGTTAAGCACAAATTAGAGAACTTCAATTGTCCTATATGCTTCTATTCCCTGCCCGGCTCAAAATTCTCGATGAAGGGAGATATCACTTCTTCGAAATCCCTTGATTCTGCATGAGACTGGCTTGTGGAGGAAAGACTACTGAACGACCCATTGTGGTCCTCACCCTCATCCCCCCACTACTCATTGCCCAATGGGCAACAGACGGTCCGCTGCCAGAAAAGAACCCGCACCACCTGTTACAATGCACGGCTGGGACTAAGTCGCTCGCTTCGCAGTCAGAATCTTCTGTAACTCAACAACCAGATAGACCGAAATCTTCCATCAAGGATGGGAAGACCCAGTGGGAGTGGAACTAACCTGAGGAACGCCTCAGCCAGACTCCCTCACCAATCACTTGATTTTGTTTGGGACCAGGGATTTGGTGGCGATAGACTGAGGACTTCATGCATTATTGATGTGAATTTCAAATTGACCTTACGTAGCTATGGGTGCTTTGTTTTGCTTCATTGACCCTATTATCTGAAGGGGTCGACCTGATCAGAGGGGTTTTCTTTTATTTTCCTTCTTCTTTGTTGATTGCCATTTTGGGTACCTGTTACTGGGCGACAGATGCTTCTCTGCACTGGATTCTTTCCTGTCCACTCTTCCCGACCTGGTGGCTGGGCTCACACCTGGTCTTACTCTCATAGGTGCGGATTTCAGCGCAGTTCTTGAAAATTCACTGGAATATATGGGCACCATTTCTGAATACTGAAACACCCGGGCCCGATCACTGCAAAAATGGGTAACTACTTTGGGTATATGTGTAATGTATGGAGGATCTGGAACCCCCAGCAGCGATACTATACACACACATCACCGGCACACCATACACATGCGTGTATCAACATGATTTGTATGCCAGCTCCAGACACTCTCTAGTTTCACACATTCAGATACTCCCTCATAGACTCTCCGACCATGCTCACATCTGTGGCCCTGCTGCACACCTCTGGCCAATGTGGCTGCTTAAAGCCTGGTATCTTCAGGATACGACATATGCTCAGGCAGTGGGAAGGGAAGTCTGGCAGTATTTTCAGCTGGGTAAGTGCAGTTGCCAGGTATCCTCCAGGAGGCATGCCAAAAATATCCTTAGACAAGATGAGCAAAAGCACAACCTTCGTGTGACATGACTGGAGACTGAGATGCTTCACCTTGTGGGACGGCTTGCCAGCGGCTCAGTTTTCAACACCAGTAAAAAGCTAGCACTGATTCGGGAGGAGATTAATCTCTTATCCTTAGAAGCGACAAAACAAATTTGGTGGGCGTCCACCACACGGATCTACGGCTGGGAGGACAAAAATGGGAACCTGCTCTAATGGCTGGCTTCCCGGCCCTTAGCAAACAGGGTATTTCAGAAATCATCGATGGTGTGGGCTGCACTCATCGGGCCTCCCCTAACATTGCACAAGCGTTTGCGGATTATTACTTGTCCCTTTATGTGGCTACTCCACGATCGGCGGGTGCGGTGAGGGAGCCTCATCTTGATGAGGTGCCACTGCCTTGCCTTTCAAATGCTGAACGCAGTTCACTAGAAAAGCCCATTACTTTGGAGGTGGGTGATGCTATATCTGTGATGGCAGCGGGTAAAACAACACGGACCGGACAGGTACCCTGCCAAATATTATGCTAAATATTGAGACATCCTTGCCTACAGAAGCAGCGAAGACTGCCTCCTTTCCCAAGGGCCTTCAATATCACCCTGCTTCCTCATAAAAGTTGGAAGATCTTAAGAGATGGCAGATGCTCTGTTATATGGCGCCTGGGGACATTGTCGACATTGCTAAGTTAGCATGAGCTTTGCGGCCATGATGCTGCTTTTGCGCACGTTACTACATGACTTTGTTTTTGCAATACTCTGTTTTTGCCTTTCACATGAGAACGGGCTGCTTTCGCGTTCTCTGCTTTTCCTGGTGATTAGTCTGAACACAATGTGCAAGGTTGATCAACAATGCCCCTTGTTATTTTGTTCTGGTTAGTCCCTAGCACCTAGACATAACATGCTACACACAGCTACAGTACTGAAGACTCGTGCTTTGATATTACATTGTTGCATGTTGTTTTAACGCACTTGGAGAAAGCTGTTCCACGGAGAAGAGCTCTGCTGTTCCTATGATGTAAACCTTACATCCAGGCTTTTAGGTATGGGGTCTGCTGTCAAAGCCCAGAGATCATTCTTTATATAAAATAAACTTCTTCTAGCTAGCCAAGGGGAGGGTGGTTAGGCCTAAAGCTTTTATTTCCACAGTCTTTATAAAATGACTTCGCCCTCTGTATTCTATGGAATTGTAACAATGCTAACTCTGCTGAGTTTATGCATTTTGCTGCTGGTAGTGGCTCGTATACTGTATTGTAGAGCACGATAGTGAAAATAAACATTTTGAACTACTTCAGTGACTCTGCCTATTCTCATTGTGGAAAAGTATGAGTGAGTGAGCGAAAGAGTACGTCTTGCTCCCGCGATTGATGAGAGAGTCGGGAGTGTTGTGTTTTGGGTTGTCGAATCATTTGTAGCTTTGTGATCTTTGTAGGAGAATAAATGAGAGACTAGAGCTAGTCGGTTTGGGATTTTGGGAACTGATGTGGTAGGTTGGTACACCTCTATTCACTTTGGTCCTGTTTTCCTGCGCATAGTTCTGTGTATGTGCAGAATCCCTGCAACAGCTCCCACTGAATGTTATTGGGAGGATAGCGTTGTATAAAATGATGATACTGCCACACTTCCTTTGTCTCCTATCAAATTTTCCCCACCTGGTTCTTCGACACTGGTTTTGCAAGATGGACTCAGTGACAATAACATTTTTATGGCACAACTCTTGGCTATGAATGGAGTTCAGGACCTGTCAGCATGCCCCCTATGATGGTGGTTTAGGGGCATTCAATCTTTACCTCCAGTACCTGATGTCACACTTGCTAGTTGCCAATGAGTGGCTGTTTGGAGGTTGGTCCGATCCTGCCTACAAACTAGAACTAAGTGGGGTGGATTTCCCCTCTACACTCCCTGAGGTAACCCGGCTAGTATTTGGAGGGTGGAGAGCAGCCCACAAACACACTGGATGGTGGTCCAAGCTCATGCAACAAACCCCCCTATGGCAAGTCACGTGGCTGAACCACCTTTCTGGAAGGATTTTCCCGCCAACATGCCATTGGCATCACACTTCTGGGGGATGTCTTGAAGGGCTCCCATATGATTTCGTTTCAGGACCTTCAGCAAACCTATTCCCTATCTGGAAAACATTTCCACAAATACTTACAATTACAGCATGCGTTGCGGGTGCATATTCCCCTGGACACACCAATCCCAGAATGTAGCCCTTTTGAAGCAAAGATCATGATGTGCGCGCTGGGTAAAGGGGGGGTGTCCAAGATATATCACACACTTGTCATTAACGCCCCAAACACCTTTGTGACACTGAAAGCATGCTGGGAGGGTTAGCTTGGTGCTATAGAAGATGCAGACTGGAGAGATGCCTTGATGGCACGCAGATTACAGACCATGTCATCACTGCTGCGCTTGGTGCAGACCTATTATCTACACTGTGCTTACTTGTACCCCTACAGGCTCCACTGGGCAAACTTGCTACCCAGCCCCTCATGCTTTAATTGTTCACAAGCCCTGCTGATTTTTACCATTTGTATGGTCCTGTGATCTCATACAGAGGTAGTGGAGGAGAGTGACTGCTGAATTCTTCATGGTTTTGAGTCTAGAGCTCGAGCTCTCCCCATTAGTGATGTTGCTCGGGGTGCTGGAATGAGTGGGGGGGACCGAGCAGACCAGTCGCTATTGGGATCAGCCTTGCTGGTGGCCAAGTGGGACATCACAACTAAATCGTAGTCTCCCAGGCCCTCTACGCTGGCAGTGTGGAGAAGGGGGGTGGACTGGTGTGCCCAACAAGAGAACCAAGTCTATGCATCACAAGCTGTCTGGCTAAGCATGCCAGAGTATGGAGCAAGTGGTTTGAAGGGGGGATATGGACTAAATTTAGCAATACTCCCAAGACGAATGCTTTGGGTATTGTATAGGGCTCTTCGCATAGTCATTGTCATGCCTGTAATGCGGTTTACCCCCACCGAGGGCCCTGTATTGGTAACAATGCAACTTGTTTTACAAGTACTGAACAAGATAAAAATATGATTATCAAAAAACAGGTCGTTCAGTAAAAAGGTTAGCCCAAGAAAAATGTCCATTATGCCAGCACAATTTCACATATTTTAGCAAATTTTGTGTTACGCTTCTTACACCAAATTCCTGCAAATTATGCCACATTGTGGCAAAACGTTAGCACAGGAGCCTCACAAACAACCAGAACACAAGCGGCTATAGTTTGTGGCACTTATGTTTTTTGCTCTATCTTTTTTAGTAATAAATGTGTCCTTACATCCAGAATGGATGTAAGGATACGTTAGGTGATAAAATATGAGCCTAAAGGCTGATTTTGCATATCACATACTTCTGTGTAATGTCTACAGAATTTCAACTATATTATGCTAAAGCAAATTACACAATGTTGTCCACCACTAGTGAGAGACTACTCCATTTGATCTGCATGATTGGTAGAGTGTGGCTTTATTGAGTGGGCTATGTTACGTGGCAGGAGCTTCGAAGTTGTACGTGAAGTTTGGATATGTGCTCCAAATGTGTCACAGAAAATTGATATCTGTGCTTAAGCTTTTAGTCAAGCAGGGATGAAAGAGAGATAGTCATGTTTGCATACACTTAGCATCTTCACTAAAGTGTGCTACTGTAATTTGCTCATGATTTGTAGAGTGTAGAATCTCAAAGTGGACTATATAGGAAGATATTTAGTGTTGGTATGAGGTTCAGGGCAGTGTTAAAACATTTAGACAAACTGGTTTCTGCGCTTAAGCATGAAGAGAATGAGAGAGGTATAGGAAAGATAGATTTACTTTTGTGTACATGTACTGTACTTGACATTGTCAAGCAACTAGGTAAGACATTGTCCAGATGTTGTGCATATTTTATAGGGTGAGGGTCTGTGACTGGTCTATGTAGAAAGCGTTGAATGACCTGCATGCCACGGCTCAGGTCTATATGAGGTCTATTCAGAAGCGGGAGAGGAGGGACCTATTGTAAGATGCACTAACCCTCCTTGATCAAAAGTAATATGAATCTGTGGGGACCAACCAGAAGAGGTGGGGGTGTAACGCAGTGGAGGACGCTGCTTCCCAAAACCACCAAGTAATTTGTAGCATCAATAGACAAGTGCATATTTTGCTATTCACAAATGTGAATGCCAATGTCTCAGTAGGTGACAGTACCTTCCTGCAGGTGGATACCTGGTGGTACATGGGACCCCTTTCCAGAGGAACACCGTCCGAGGTGCACAAACTGTGTGCCACTTCTATAAGGTGCACAGTCAGGGATGCTCCTGACAGACTCTCTGCGCTTATGTTTGTAAAATGAAATGAGGGTGCCTTCCCTTAGGTTTGCGCTGACAGTGAATGTGTAAACACAAGGAGATGATGGACGGAGCACTGAAACTTTTCAGACACTCACCACCAGTCACAGATCTGGGTTGGATCCATCATCATTTGTTAGCTCACTTTGCCACCTCAGTTTAGACCCAGCTATATGCAAATCAGTCTTGACCCTGTGCCTCATGGGAAAAGTCCAGCCCGAACTGCCAAGTCAGGTCTTCCCTGAACCGGAAACAAGCATCCTGGGACCTTGTGGAAAAAGACAATGTATATGTACATAAGCGGCGTTCATTTGTGTTCACCATACTCCTCGCTGTAAGCAGAACGAATACCGCGAAGCATTGACCGCATCATCCCGCCAGCATAGGCCCATGCACGCACGTACACGACAGCCATTTTAGGCACCAAGACCTCTCTGCCTGTTTGTTAAATCCCCAGCACGCCCCCCTCCCCCCGTTGAACACCCCCGCTCTCTCATGCATAGGCCATAAAACCCTCTCCCTCTGCGCGACCCTGCTCTAAAAGTGACACCCCTGCCTGACCGACACCCCCTGCATTCCTCCCAGGAACACCCTTCCCCTCTTCTGATGACCCCCCCGGCTACACCTGGCCTCTCGACCCGGTCCCAAGTCATAAAACAAAGCCTCATGGATGTACCCCCCCGGCCCCGCATAGCAAAACGCGATACACCAACCGAAGTGCCCGATCTTATCGCCTGCCCAACCTTAGATCTGACCACCCCCTCTTGCCCTCGTGTCCTGTTGGAATGTCCGGCTGCAAGATTACAATCACATGTTACATTTGGGAGGGGAAACGACATCCGAGCGGCAGGTATGGGAATAGGCCTGAAGCTGGGATTCCAAACGTGCCTTTTCGTACTTCAAAGTTTCTTTATTGCAATAAGGAATGTTTGTGCATCATAAACCTGTGTATAAAAGACGGAGCCTCAGAGAAACTTGTTAGAGCACCTCTTGAAGACATTGTGCGCGTGTCCGAAATGACAGGCTCTCCTCATGAGAAATAAAAATCTGTTCCTGCACTCCCGCTTCCAGCGCCCGTCTCTTTATTTGGTAACTGATCAAAATGGGAACTAAGAGGCGTCTTGTACCAGCAGCCTGGGCATCGGTTGTAATTTGGGCTGTTTTTCCACAATTGGCGTCCCAACGCGGGCCCATCAGCGACATAAGGTCCGGTAAGAGAGGTCCAGACGATGGGGTGAACATCTGAACGATTGGAGTATTCCTGCCTTGAGAGGGCCCTCGTCCGGCTGCCGATTGAATGAACTTCACCGATTCCGAACGGACCTCTCTCAAGCGACCTACTGTCCTGACTGGGATCCCACAGGAATGCTGCGGTAAAAACATGGAGTAAGAGAACGATCGGGCGCTGGAAAGGGAAGGCGAAGAACTGTCCACACGGTCCGGTCCGGTCCGGGTAAGGTTAAGTAGGACGTCTTTACGTCTGATTGATAGGATGACTTTATCCATCTGATTGATTGAGTAATTGATTGTTTATATTGGAATCGGTATTTAAATACTGGTATTGTTCATTGATTGGTTCATTTAGCCTTGGTTGCTACTTGAAGTATTGGTTCTCTTTGAGACATTCTCTGTTTGCAAACAGCGACGAATAGGAACGTTCCTCTCTCTTTGCAAATAGCGAAGGATAGGTAAGGCGGACTTTTGTCCCCCGTTGTAATCCGTCATGCCTGTTTTTCTCCCCACTGATTGATTGGTTGCTCTGTTGCTCTTTGAGACATTCGCTGTCTACAAACGGGGAAGAATAGGAATATTCTGTCTTCCTTTGCAGATAGTGAAGGGTAGGTAATGCAGACTTTTGTCCCCCATTGTAATCCGTCATGCCTATCTTTCTCCCCACTGATTGTTTGTTATCGATTTTTTATCGATTATCGCTCTTTTGAGATATTCCCTGTCTACAAACGGAGAAGAATAGGAATATTCTGTCTCCCTTTGCAGATAGCGAAGGATAGGTAATGCGGACTTTTGTCCCCCGTTGTAATCCGTCATGCCTGTTTTTCTCCCCACTGATTGATTGTCTGGACATTTATTGTTCAAGGAATAGTTCTTTTGAGGTATTCTCTGTTTGCAAATAACGTGGAATAGAAATATTCTGTCTAGTCTTTGCAAGTAGTGAAGGGTAGGTAATGCGGACCTTTGTCCCCCGTTGTAATCTGTCATGCCTATCTACTCCCCACTGATTGGTAAACTAGTTCCACCCGGACCATTTATTAGAGGTAGATCATCTGGTTCAACCGGAGGGCGCCCCTAATAAAAAGGACATATGTAAAATACGAAATGATCACCGTATCCTGTTAACAGAAACTTTAGCACGAAACACACTAGAAAAGGAAGGAAAAAGAAATCGAGCAAAATCAGTAGGCCACTGATGAGTTTTTTTTTACTTCGCTAGAAATAAGAAACGTTAGAAATAGCCCGCAATAAGAAACATGAAAGTGGTGAGAGAAGCCAAGCTTGACATCACGGCAGCCACGAGGTAGCTAGGCTCCGCCGCCCCTCACTGCTCCAAACATGTCTTTCCCACCGCCCGCCACGCCCAATAACGGTAACATAAGATAGATACAAGTCAGCAGATACCTACCCCCATTCCGGAAGCTCCCGAAGTGCAACAGGTCCACGGTTACGCCCATCCGGAAGACGAGGCCTCGACACGTGCAGGGCGGGGCCCGGCTGGCCGCCATCGGCCGGAGAGGTCGTGGGGTGGATGGCCCGGAATGTACTGGTCTTCCCATCCTCCTCTTCTGGCGCCTTGCAGGCCATGGGGGGGATGTCTTGCTTATGCCTCCGACCCCCCCTCTCTCATCGCCTGGTCCGGCCATCACAAATGTCAGCGCCAGGAGACGGCGTGGGGTGCACTGGGAGGGAGAGGCGGCGCGGACGAGCCTCTCCCACCTCCCTAGGTGGAGGCCCCTCAGCTGCACCCCCAACGCTCCACTCACCCGACAAGGGTTCGTCCACTCTTGCGGTGCAGCAACGCTCCACTCACCCGACAAGGGTTCGTCCACTCTTGCGGTGCAGCAACGCTCCACTCACCCGACGGGGTCTCGTCCACTGTTGCGATACAACGGCGCTTCGCCCAAACCAGCTGAGTTCCTCCCACTCTTGGGACACAGCGCTGCACCCCTGCGCCTCACTCACCAAGCTGAGTTGCGCCCACCCCTCTTGCGGTGCAACGCCACGCCTGACAGGCTGGAGTCCGTCTGCTCTTGCGATCCAGCGACTGCCGGTTGCCGCGGAACTCATAAAATAACGGTCGACTCTGCAGGATTGGGTCTGGCGTGCAAAGATGGCCTGGTCGCTTGTCAGCTAGAAAATGAGTCCCCCGTCCAGAAGCGTTCTCCTCAGCTTTGAAGATTCTACGAGAACTGCAGGGGCCCCCCGACCCCCGCGGGCCCCCCGATGGGGAATGACTGCCATGATTGCCCGCAGAACGACCAAGACGTAGCCACGAGACGTTGGCGCTCTCATGCTGGCGCCAGCCTCAGTTTGAATGACCAAAATCCTGCAGACTACCAATTTGATCAGTTCCGGTGGAACACCAGTATTGTTGCCTCCCTCCCCCCTTTGACTGATGGTTCATATCGACGGCCCCTTCTGTTGCCCTTTAACGAAACTTTTGGACTGCCGAAAGAGGCTCTGGTCCAACCACGAGTTGGTGGAGACATTTTGACTATACTTGGACCTGCCTGACCTCACCCAAAATGGCGCCGGTACAAATGAAACTCGCAACTCCCTGTTGTGTTCCGGTTGCTCAGCCTTGATATCATGAGATATGTATGCAGTTTTCGAGGCGCATTGCGGGAGGGGATGGGTACTGATTGAACATTCGGACAATGAATTGATATTAAGTTCTGACGCGTCATTGATTACCGTATTATTGAAAGTTCAAATTTTCGACACTTATGGTACTTGCCCACAATGAATTTTCGATATGATTTTATTGCACTTGTCGCACCTTTATGAAATCAACGACCACCGACTCCGTTACGTTTTCCTCAAATAAATATCCCCTCATGTACAGTTCCAGTCTGCTCCGTGGCCGGCCCACGTGGTTGTAGGCCCGTAAATGTGCGCCAACATTTTTAAATAAAGGTTTTTTTTTTAAAAGCAAACATAGTTGTAGCGCTTAGATTGGTAAGTTTCGAATAAATGCCCACTGTTTCCGATATAAGTAAAATACAGGTAAAATGAAGCAACTCGATTACTTAAAGGTTAAAAAGCAAAGTACACAGAAATATTGCAAATATGAATGGTCCAGGTTTGTTGTGTGTGTGTTTTTTTTAAAAATATTTTTTATTTTTGTGCAACGTAAAAGCAATCGATAAAGGTCCCGGTATTTAGCCTTTACTTTATGTGCCACATGTATAAGGGAAGTTGTTTCAGATGCCCCTAAGCCACTCCGAAGGAATGCCACCTAGCCCCTCTAGTTTCCGTGCCTGATGAACAAAAACGACCCTGTACCACTGTAGACCATCCCTCCTCCTCGAAGGAGAGCACGAGTTCACCCCCCACTTTACACTGACTGCCCTTTGTTTTGACCCTTCCCTACACACGATCCGTAATACCACACTTGGGCGATCTATGCAATACACAGTCCATCAATGATTATCTCTCCCGCACTACCGGTCCCTCTGGGCTTAAACACCGAGATGAAAGGGACTGCATCCCGCGGAGATAGGTCGAGTATGTGGTAAGTAAAAGCATTTTCGGGTTTATGCGCGCTGATGTGTTTTAAAACGCTGCCCCCACCCCTTCTTTTTCCCTTCTTTTCTGCAGGTCACATCGGAACGTCGACTAAAGTATGGAGAAGACCTAGGCAACACGCCATGGTTCCGCACGGAAAAATTGTATATTGTCTATGGGGACTGCCCCTGAGAACGTGACGAATTTGTGTGATATGAATGCACGCGTGTATGCCCTGATGTGTATAGCTCGACTGAATACACGTTGCACACGTTTGGATTGATAAGAGAAATGTTTTATGTACGACTTAAGTGATGATCGAACGGCCGATGGAATGGGGAAAAGGGGTCTGAACATGGTGCCTATACACGACGAACAAACAAAGATATAGCACTCCCTTACTTAGAAACGACTGTCTCTCTCTCTCTGAACCCAGCGACTGGGAGGGTGGCCTGAAGCAGAAACTTGGCGGGTTATTGCAGTATGACAAAATATGACTCCAACCGGCACCCCAAATAATGCAACCAAGAATGACGTGCACCCATGAGTAAATTCATACGGTAACTAAATAGGGAAAGGTTCAGGAATATTCCGGGGTGAGGTTTACCCAAGTACCCTCCTCCTGGAAGACTAGGAATATTGTCAATGTTTAAGATTTACCACCTCCTTCTTGCACCCTCATAGACATGAAACTCAAAGCTGCCCCATTGTTCTCCCGACTGACACCCTCCGTTGCCTCAGCCTGGATACCCATTCGCTAAAAATGATTCGAAGATCCCGCCGTGAGTATTAGCCCAACCAGGTTAGTTCCCGAACAATTGACAAAGGTGTAAGCATTTGCAACCGAGGCCACCAGCAAAGGCAGCCAGATGAATTAAGTAGGATACTAAGGATGCGCAGCATGCAGGAAGAAATCTTTTTGGCCAAGTACTGTTCTATGTTTTGTCTTGGATTTTTGTATATAATACATGTACTATCCCCCCCCCGCCTGAATTCATGTGTACGTAATGTATGGATCTACGTCATCCCTCAGCCTGTGTTTCTATATAACTTGACCCCTGCTGTTCTGTGTTGTGTGCGCACTAAATGGCCTATTATTGTACACGTTTCTCTCTCTCTCTCTTTCTCTCCCTCTCCATGTCGTACGTGTACCAAATAGTTCGTTTAAAATGCGGACAACTCTCTCTCTCTGAGGGTCCCCCTGTTCCCTCTTCCTTTGTGTGGTAACGTTGTGCCCCGCCGGCACAAGCCTAATTGGTTTTTTAACACAAAGGTGTTCGGCAAAATTGACAGAAACTAAAACAATTGTAATTTGCCATATTACTACCTCTCCTTTCTGTAAAATGATGGAACTTGAATTGGTTAAGAAGGAAAGGACAGGTAAGACGACTGATGTCCCCTAATCTGGCCTTTTTATAGGGGGACTATATGTCAGTGGCCTTCTGTTCTCAGTTCGTTAGAAACACAATCCCCAATGCCCAGATTGCCCCACCTCTCTGCACCCAAGTACGGATGTCCAAAGCGTCCTCGTTTCTCCCGATTGACCCCAGCTCCATATCCCGAAGTATAACTGATGACCCTGATTAACCGTTGCTCCCCGAGAAAAGAATGTTTAGCCTCTGTCCCTCTCTCATGATGATAGAAGACTGCCAGGGCTTGGGTTAGAAAGACGAGTCTCTACCGAAGGATCCGATTTCGAGTTTGATGGAATACGCAGTTGATAGGAGTCTGACTTCTCTCCATATACGTCATGAATGAACGCCAAATAGACTTAGTACAAACTCAGTAGAAATGCCCGCATACATACTCCATAGTGATAACTTCTGACCGTGACCGATGAACGTATCCCCAACTACTTAAGATTGGGTGCGGAATTGAAATGTATAAATGTCTTCTCCTGCCAGTTCTCTAAAGCTTGTTTTGTACCCATTCAAAGATACACAATCACCGGAGGAGAGGGGCCGGACGTGACGCACAGCCTAGCCGCAGATCATGAAGCACATGTGACCTCGACCAAAGGTGGAGCCGCAGAGCAACGAGACGCGGGACGAGGCACCACTCTCAAACACGGAAAATGAAAGGATGGAGGGCTGCCTTGAAGCCCTCTGCTTGCTGACCCACGCGTGCCAGAAGTCCCCGCCCCTTTGAGCCCGATTGATGGGCCTGCCTGCTCGTTATCCTTTGCTCCCTTGGTTTGTCTCAAAGATCTGATCCCACTCCGCCCTCTCTTCCCTCGATTATCCGACAACCCCCCCTTTTTTTCACATGGATTTTGACTCAGAGAAGAAGAACAGCATTTAGGTAGAATAGGGTTTGCCACGGAAGGAGAAAGAAATGCAGGTGCCCAGCATGAGGCACCCTTAAAAAGATTAGTTAGGAAACAGGACTGTGGTCTAACAGCAGAGGTCAGATCGCACCCTGCGACGTGTAAGGATGGATCCCAGCTGGACCTATAGCTCCACCGCCGGTGCTCAACAGCGCCAACGGAAGAAAACGAACTACTAGAGCCTACCAGTGATGGCTCGCTGCTAAAAAGACACTGTGGCGAAGACCCCCCCCCTCCCCTTTCTGAACTTTCTACCCCTCCCTGACTACTTGCTTGTATTGAACTGAATTCCTTCCTCAACCACTTTGTATTGCTTTCAAAATGTTTCATCGGTCACTTTTGACTGTACACTGATACCGCCGGAGAGAGAGTCAGAACATGGTTCCATAATGTGTCGGAACATTTCCTTGATTGACTCCGACTGAGTAGTAAACCGATCTCTAGACTCGTATATATAACACGACTAATGTAAATTCATCTGTATTGCACCTCGTCTATCGCATCGACTGCACATGGTTATATGCAATCCGCCAGTATTGACAAACGCTATTTCATTGACCACACATGGCTATATGTACACCCCGTCAGTTATGATAAACACGGAAATGAACTAACTTATGTTAAAAAGCAGCGACTGTGGAAAATGACAATGTATATGTACATAAGCGGCGTTCATTTGTGTTCACCATACTCCTCGCTGTAAGCAGAACGAATACCGCAAAGCATTGACCGCATCATCCCGCCAGCATAGGCCCATGCACGCACGTACACGACAGCCATTTTAGGCACCAAGACCTCTCTGCCCGTTTGTTAAATCCCCAGCACGCCCCCCCCCGCTGAACACCCCCGCTCTCTCATGCATAGGCCATAAAACCCTCTCCCTCTGCGCGACCCTGCTCTAAAAGTGACACCCCTGCCTGACCGACACCCCCTGCATTCCTCCCAGGAACACCCTTCCCCACTTCTGATGACCCCCCCCCCCCGGCTACACCTGGCCTCTCGACCCGGTCCCAAGTCATAAAACAAAGCCTCATGGATGTACCCCCCCCCGGCCCCGCATAGCAAAACGCGATACATCAACCGAAGTGCCCGATCTTATCGCCTGCCCAACCTTAGATCTGACCACCCCCTCTTGCCCTCGTGTCCTGTTGGAATGTCCGGCTGCAAGATTACAATCACATGTTACATTTGGGAAGGGAAACGACATCCGAGCGGCAGGTATGGGAATAGGCCTGAAGCTGGGATTCCAAACGTGCCTTTTCGTACTTCAAAGTTTCTTTATTGCAATAAGGAATGTTTGTGCATCATAAACCTGTGTATAAAAGACGGAGCCTCAGAGAAACTTGTTAGAGCACCTCTTGAAGACATTGTGCGCGTGTCCGAAATGACAGGCTCTCCTCATGAGAAATAAAAATCTGTTCCTGCACTCCCGCTTCCAGCGCCCGTCTCTTTATTTGGTAACTGATCAAAATGGGAACTAAGAGGCGTCTTGTGCCAGCAGCCTGGGCATCGGTTGTAATTTGGGCTGTTTTTCCACAACCTGTTTCGGGTTAACACCCCTCTTCAGCCAGGCTAGCTTGAATCCAGTGGAAAAGTGAGCAAGGGACCCATGTCTGGGCATACCCTGCCAACTTAGGGTGAACAAAGCAAACACAAGGAGATGATGGACGGAGCGCTGAAACTTTTCAGACACTCACCCCAAGTCACAGATCTGGGTTGAATCCATCATCGTTCTTTAGCTCACTTCGCCACCTCAGTTCACACCCAGGCCCGGACTGGCCATTGCGGGCACCGGGCAATCCCCCTGTCGGCCGCATGGGTGGAGGCCGGTTTTGGGCCCCAGGGTGCCGTTTTTGTTACAGGGCCGTTTTTTGCAGCATACGGCCCTGTAACAAAATCGCCCGAAAACCAGCCCTGGCAAAGAGCGCGGTCCCACCTCCAAACCCCCCCCCCCCTGGGGTGAGGGGGGGGGCGGCTGAGAACTTTGCCAGGGCCGGTTTTGGTTCCCAGTCCGGCCCTGTTCACACCCAGCTATATGCAAATCAGTCTTGACCCTGTGCCTCATGGGAACAGTCCAGCCGGAACTTCCGAGCCAGGTCTTCCCTAAACCAGAAATAAGCTTCATGTGTGCCTGTGATATCCCAATTACAGGAGCTGCACAAGCATTTGTGCATCTTTCAGGAGAGGTGTGGCGCACCAACCAGGGGCAGCTGACTCCAAAGTGCTGGGCTCACAGTTCGATACCCGGCACTAGTGGCAGCTCAGCTCAGCACCCTGTGATTCTGGACAATAGCTTACTTAATCTCCCCCATGACCCCCAGCGCCTTGAGACCCTTAGGGATGAGTAGTTCGGGCTTTTCAAAAACCGGATTTAGATTTATGTAATACGAAAGTGTCCTGGGAGAAGGAAAAGTGGCAACTCACATCTTTGGGAACCCATTAGTATGTATATTGTATTGTGCAAACATACTTTCTGCATTATAGTGCATACATACTTCTGCATTGGAGAGCAAAAAAGGGCATTTTACCGTGGCATTTTGAGGAAAGTGGTTGAGAAGTGTTTGAGGACTGTCAAAGGACACAGACAGGTTTTCACAACGATTTGAACCTGCGTCCACCTTACACCCAAATGGTAACTGTGGGAAAGTGCAGTAGCCTGTTCTATCATAAGTTGATGTGTATAAGATGTAGTGTGAATGTTCCTAAAGCAATAACTTTTCAGAAGAAAGAAATGATACTGTCTAATAAAAAAAAAATAAGGTCTAAATTTTTCCTCACCAAGAACTCTCCTCATCAATGTTTGGGAAAAATCTGTCATTTACTGGAGGGAGGTAAACGTTTTTTGGCTTTTGTCTGGGGCTAAATTTGTACCGGTACCTAGTGCCTACACTTTAGCTGGAATGTGTTAACTGCCAACACATCTCAAGGGAAACTGATGGCGTTAAGAGAATTAATGTACTACGAAGATATTTACCGTCTGCAGAATGTGAAGGAATCACTTAGACATAAAAATGTTAGGCTGCAAATGAAAATAAGGCTCCTGTCTCTTTTAGGGTTTCTATGTATCTAAAAGCAGCTTGTGCGGTCTGCTCGATACCCGTCAGTGTCTTCACTGTATTCCCGCTATGTTTATTAGACTGCCGCATTACACACCTCTGTGCTTAATTTAACATGTGGTTGCAGATGGGGCCCACCAGCACACATTTTTGGGGACCCATACTTATTTTTCCTCGTCACACTTTGACCTAAAGCAAGAGAGGGAGAAAAACAAAGAGCAAGAGAGGGAGAAAAACAAAGGAGGCAAAATGTGTGTGTGGGGGGGGGGGCATAAAAACGGTGAGAAAGCGAGAACATAGGGATGAAAAAGAGGCTGCAAGAGTGAGAAAAAAGGGAGCAGGGAGAGTCTGGTGGCCGAATAATGTTGTTTAAGGTGTAATCAGAGTGGGCTGAAATAGCTGGGGGCCTCAAAGGGGCGTTACTGATCTAATTAAAGGCATGGTTTAAAACACGTAAGCACATCTGTGCTTTAGTATAATGTGCCGCATAACCAGTATTTTGCTGCTTTTGTCATAACCCCCGCACTGTGTCCACTCCATCATAGCATGCAATCTTCTATCACCTGCATCTCTCATAAAACAGCCAACATGGATTGTAGTTTTTGTGGTCATTGTTGGCCGCAGTTTTAGTACAATTACATGCATAATCATCTCTTCATTTTTACAACACCCTGGTCATAATTTTATGACCCTAACCATATATCACCGTTGTGAACTGTCATATACTGTTTGCCGTAATTCATATGCTTTGCTTGTCATAACACATTGCTTGTCGTAAATCATTTGTACATCATACATTCATAAATCACCCGACAGTTCCTTGGTCTGCTCTTTTGCAGGCTCATCCCATTTCTTGCCACTTCTGGGTCATAAAATTGTTCTGTTGGTTTCTACGCTCCTTGGGTGGGGGGGGGGGGTAGCTTCTCCCCTCAGTTAGGCCCCAACTCTCTACCTTGTTAGTATAATTTGTGCCCTGCCGTCGGGTGGGGTCTGGGCTTCGATGCCGTCTCCATATGCTACCCCTTTTTGTCAGGCCTACTCACCCTGCCATAAGGCATCCCAAAGTGAGTGGCCCTATTGTGAGAGAGTGGCTCTATATATACTGGACCAAAGTAAGGTACAGTGGTATAGAGTCTACCACCCCCAGAGGTATAACAGAGGTTAAAGTCAGGTGTGACCTTACTCTCTAAAGTGGTAGCTTGGTTGAGCAGTAAGGCAGTACCAGAGGACAGTGTAAAGCATTTGTTGTACACACTCAGTCAGCAACAGGTTTCGCAAACAAGGACTGAACTCCAGGCCAATTGTTTTTATATCAAAAGATATAGTGGTTTTATTTTTAGAACCAACAGGTATCAAAATATAATTTTCTCAATATGAGTGACCTCAGATGAGTACTTTGCAGAAAGGCAATAAACTTTGTAAACACAATAGGTACAGGGGTTGCAGTAGGCAACACAATTTAACATTGAGCTCAATGGGTTTTTCTACATAAATGCAGTTGATTACTTTATAGATTACTTTTGTAATCCCAGGACTGGATCCTACATTCAATCTTGGGGTCCAAGCTAAAACAGTTTAGTAAAATCGTTTTGGTTATTGCAATGATTTTTAAGGAATAAAAAGGTATTTTAAAAGTTGACACTTCCAAACTTTTCAGTGAAAAACTAGCAATGTTATCCAATCGAAGGAAATTCAAGTCACAGGTAAAGTATGTTCTCGTTATTTCTGTAATCCAGGACTGGACTCAGTGCTGGGGTCTCTACCTAAGACAAGTAAGTATTTCTGTTTTAGCAGTTGGTACGACTTTTAAGCAATATTTGCAATTTTCAAAAGTAGACGGAAGAAATTTTAGAGAAAAACAGTCAATGGTTTCCTATGGAAGAAAATTCAAGTTATGGGTAAGTACGGTTAAAATTACTTTTGCCGGTCAGCACCGGGTTGGAAGGTACAGTACTGACTCCTCTCCTGATCCCAGGTGAGTATTTCAAAATGTGTTACTCGTGGATTTTATAGGAATATTTTAGAGTTTCAAAACTTCACACCTAGAAGATTTTTCGAGTCAAACCAGTCAATGTTATCCTATGGCAGGAAAGTGAGTTATCGGTTTCCAGGGGAGTACTTGACTGTGAAGTTAAGGTTCTGGGCATAGACTCAGGGGTCCCCCAGGGTCAGGTAGGTACAGTTGGTACACCATCAGCGGCACAGGGGCAGCCGGGTGCAGAGGTAGTTAGGCCCAATGTTATCCAATGAGGGGCAGGGGGCCTTCAGTTGATTGCTGCTGTCTAGCAGGCCACGCGGCTGTAGGAGCTGGGCTCCTGGTCACTTGCTCAGGGCAAATGGGGAAGTAGGATAGGACACAGGGTGCACGGCCAGGGGCCCTCGGGCGGCTGGATGTAGGGTGCTTTTGAGCCTTCGGGTGCTCAATGTTATTCAATGGAGAAGGTAAAAAGGGAACAAAGGCTGCAGACTCGGGGACGCAGATTCTTCAGGTGCGACCACCACTTCGAGAGGTAAGTTGGGATCTTGGAGAATAGGTGAGTACCCCAAAGGAGGGCACAGGGGGCCGTGGGGCGCCGAGTGCAGGGGTGTCTTTCGGTGTCGGGAATCTTACCCTCGGCTGGTCGCGGTTGGAGGGGTACCTGATTCTGAGGCTGCAGGCGTTGTCTGGTTCATCGAGGAGGGTCTTTGGGCACTGGACTTCGGGTCCCAGTCGCCGGGGGGACGTCCTCGTGGTCTTGGATCACACGGGCCGAGCTCGGCGGGTGCAGAGTGGGTTGGTCTTGTGCTTCCTGGCTGGCACCAGGGGAATGGCTTTTGAAGCAGAGCCTCTGCTTATGGGAGTCCCAGTCTTTAAGAGGGTCAAGGCAGGCAGGTCCTTTGGGTGTCCCAAGGTTGCTGTCTCCAGGAGTCACCAGGATTAAGCAGGAGCAGGTTCCAGGGTCGACAAGCCGGTAGGGCTGGGGTCAAGTCAGTGGGTGTCGTCCTGCTGTTAGCAGCTGCAAGGTGAATTTTCTTCTTCTTGATCTTTTTTCTTCTTTTCTTATTGGGATCTGAGGAAGGAAGGTTCAGGGTGCCCCTAATACAAAATTTAGGGGTGTTACAGGTAGGGCAGGGGCAGGGACCAATAGGTCCCTGTCCTGTGGTGGGTACACCCCCTAGCCTGCTCCTCTCCTTTGAGAGATGGCAGGAGCCTAGCTGTGATTGGGCAGGGCTCCCCATCTTCAAGATGGCCGTAGCCCGGGGTTGTGCTTTACCTCACCTCTCCCACCTGAGGGGTGGGGTTGGCACAGGCTGGCACACCCCCTTCCTGACGTAGGGTTTCCCGCCAGTCTTCCAGCCAGAGTGGGGGTTAGAACTGGTGGGGTACCAGTTGCTGAGTACAGCACAAGGTCTGGAGAAGCTCACAGAGGCGGCATGCCTTTAAAGCTTCCCCCTGCCCATCCTGGGGGAGGAGACCTAGCACCTCGCCCAGGATGTGCATTGTTGCAGGCCCAGGAGAGCAGGGGGCTCTCCACCCAGGGGTCCAGAAACATGTCTGCTGTGTGGCAGCCTCTGCAGCCACTCAGACCAGATGTGGATTGTAGGTTAGGTTTTCAGGGGCCATCTCTAAGATGCCCTCTGGTGCATTTTACATTAAATTCTACACTGGCATCAGTGCGGGTTTAATGTGCTGAGAAGTTTGGTACCAAACTTGTCAGTCTTCAGTGTAGCCATTATGGTGCTGTGGAGTTCGTAATGACAACCTGCCAGCACCATATACTCTTAATGGCATCACTGCACTTACAGTGGCCAGGAATGTCCCTATGTACTGTAAGGGCACAGGGCTCATGCACCTGTGCCCACACCACTGGCATAGGGCACCCAGCTAGAGGGGTGACTGAGGTATGCCAGGGCAGTGGGTTTTGTGGGCCTGGCACACAGGGAGGTGTGCCATGTCGACTCTTTGTTTAGTTCTGTACTTAGACACTCAGCCTGCAAAGGCAGTGTGTGGGTGTCATGGTACAGGGCCCCTAAGGGTGGCACAATACGTGCTGCAGCCCTTAGGGGTCTTGTCTGGTCACCAGGCCCTGGGTACCTAGGGTACCATTTACTAGGGGCTGATAGGTGGCCAGAGATGCCAATTGGGTTTGAGGTTCAATACAGTTTTAGGGAAGGAACACAGGCCCTGGGTACCTGGTTGGCAGGAACCCAGGGCACACTCAGTCAAAGCACATCAGCAGTTCAGAAAAAAGTGGGGGCATACCAATGCAAGAAAGATGGCACTTTCTCACACCTATTCCTACACACCGCCCTGCTGGTGTGTTTCCATAACCAACCATTGTACCCTTACTTATCCACCCCGCTGTCAGGGAGGCTAACGTCTTCCTGCGGCTCCCCCCTGCGTCATCTTTTTTTGTGTTTTTTTTTGTTACTTGCAGCTTGCCAGAACCGTTGCGCCCCACAGGTTATCCCAAAAGACCTTCATCCCTTGCTCCGATAGGTGAACCTCATCCCGCCCACAGAGCTACGGGAAGTCTGGGTGGATGAAGCCTTGCCTGTAGCTTTCCATGCCATTGATTTTGCATAACTTGTTTACCACAATGTTCAGTTTTCGCCTCGAGTTTTCAACCGCCTTGTGCAACTCTGCCCTCCGCCAGGCCATTCTACTGATCAGCTCTGACCATATGATAATCGTATTATCAAAGCACCTCGCTGCCTCTTTTAAGTCCGTCTGGATGGCCTGGAGGAGCACCTTCCTCCCCAGCTGGGCCAGGTCGTTCCCCTGAGGTATATTATCAAGATGTCCGGATGCCATGCCACGTCAGCCTGTAACTCCTTTAGTGCCTCCAGCAACTGGTTCCATCCCATTCCCGGACAACTCAGCCATAAGACGCATGTGTTTACTGTCCTACCTGTCTGCTTGTGGCCCCCCCGCAGCCACCAAGACTGAATCCGGGATACAAAAGAGTGCCTGAACACCCATACCAGTCGAGGTCGCATTCCTGGTGAAGCAATAATCACAAATGTCAGATAGCCTCATGGACTTTAGGCTGCGCCTGCCCCCCGCTGCCCCCTTTCTTTTGCCAAGTGTTTCTACAATAATTGGGGTTTCACATAAGTCCTGTATGCCCTGGACTGCCATCTGCGGATCGCCTTGATCCCTGCCTCGGTCATCCCGTGTTGGGCTGCCAATGTTGCCGTACCAGTCCTAAATGAATGAGAGCTGAATGCTGCTGAGGGGAGCCCTTCGCTGGTGAGGGCTAGGCGCATCACTGCTGTGAATTGAAATTTACATAAGAGGCTCCCATCCCCATGTTAGAAAAATGGGCCTTCCCCTGCTGGTGGCACTGTCATGCAAGGTAGGAGGCAGCAGACTGCGCAGTATCTGTGGTCCTTGATGCATCTCAACTGCACCACTGCCTCTTTGCCAGCCTGGTCCATTTTCGACCGACTCAGCAGTAGCTCAACCTCCGCTTGCAAGAAGTGTCCTGCTGAGCCAGATTTTCTTGGGGCCACCAGCTCGCTGAGCCAAATTGCCCCAAAGAACACGGTCGCAAAAGCAGCCTTGAAAAGGTTTCGCTCGACTTTGTCCCTTGCTATTAACCCCAGTGTGTCCATGAGCCGGGTCAATCTTGTGAAGTCTATGGGTCACCTGTTGTGTGTTTTTCCACCTCTGACCGCTTCCACCCTTTCATAGCTGCTTTAATGTAGTGAGAGGCTGTGGGGTCCTGACCAGTGATTATCTTAGCGAAGTGTGCTATTGCTGACAGATGGGCCTGTGCCCAGGATCTTGACCTGTTAATGGTGAATGCCCACGGGATGAACTGCTCGGCAGCCCTCCTCGTCTCGTCCGTATCTCCCAGTGTCTGAATTCCTCCTATTTGCATCACTGTCCCTATGTATTTCTTGTAGCCCTTAGCCGCTTCCAGAGTGAGAGCCTGGTTCACTAGTACCGACAAGTCAGTCCCGCCATGTCCTATAACTGCTCTGGGAAGGGGGTCATAACCTGTTCCACCCTCGGTGCCAATTCCCTGAATCTGCTCATCTGTGCTCATGAAAGGGTGTCCGCCACTACGTTCTCCACTCCTGGTAAATGAAGTGCCATCAGATCTATGTTCCCCTCAAACTGCAATTTGACCAAGTGGCGCATTAGTCTCAGCGTTTCTGGGCACATGGCTGAGTCTCTGTTGATTGCCTGCACTACCACTTTGTTGTCCGACTAAAGCGCCAGCTTCATGTTCCTCAATTTCCGCTTTCAGACTGTTAGGGCCACTACTATGGGGAAACGGGATGCATTAAAAGAAAAAACTTTTTTGTTTCACTTTTTAAGGGTAGGTAGTGGTCCCCGGGACCACTGCCGGCTCTGACAAAATGATTGCGCACCCATTCACAAGGGGGAAGGGGTCCCCTGGGGACCCCTTCCCGTTTGCGAATGGTTTACCACCCTCTTGAAGAGGGTGGTGAACAGCGAGTGTTTTGCAACCGCAATTGTGGTCGCAAAACATTCTTACATAGAGTTTAGACTGGCTATTAAGAAGAGACGCCCTCGGTGCGCCCCTTCCTGATAGCGAGTCACGAACCCTATTTTGCGAGTCGCTATTTAATTAGCAACTTGCAAAATAGGGTTAGCACATGGCCCGCAGGTTTTTTGCATGCGCATACGGGTCTAAAACCCATTTGCGCATGCAAAAATCCAACTAAGTCCCTTATAGTATTCTAACCATGCATTCCCCTGGGAATTGCCTATGTGCCCCATGGATGTTGGCCTCATGCAGCCATAGGTCTGCCGCTCAGCGTGGGAACTTCTTAACAATAATGCAGGCCATAAATTCTAAATGCATCTAACCAGTTATCAAAATTCCTTTCTTTCAGCTCCCTTCTCCTTTCCCCCCGGTCCTCATCTTTTTTTATCGCTCACCGTCAGGTCCAGCCCATCTACTTGAATCTCTAACAAGGAGAAAATGTCAATAAATTCCTTCTTTCATATCCTCTCTTTTACTGCTAAGTGGATAAGGCTCGCCAGCCCAGTGGCCCTCGTGGTCATTGATGCTGGACCTGGCGATGGCCTAGTGTAAGCATCCAGGGGTACGGGATGTGATACAGTCTTCCTATGCAGACCCAGACCACGAGCAATTAGGTGCCTTGTGACGAGGTTAGGCTGCGTCGGCGGCTTGCTGGGCAGTGAGCAAGGCGTGGGGACAGGTCCATAGCAACCACCGCTAATCCGGGGAGTTGTCATGTAACCTCCTGCAGCGAAAATAACCCCAGTTCCTTCCCAATAATACCAAGAGGAGCAGCACACGTCGGACTGCTATCCTAGCTCCAACCCCTCAGGCTTGATTCAGCAGCCGGACTTCTCTGTGTAGGGAATGCAGCCCCCGGGGGAAGTGAGGTCGACAGACCAGTCTTCCCCTGGGGTGTTCGCGCGAGATAGGGACAGGCATGAGTTAGGCTAGGGGGTGGGTTTAGGGGTGGGGGTTAGGAAAGGTTATTTAAGGGGACAGGAGACGAAGTCCTTCCTCTTCCTGTCCCCAGTGCCGCAGGGATTAGGCTAAGTTTTGTCCGCCCTCCCACCCTACAAGTTTTTGGAGTGGGGTACGGGTGTTTTTTGGTTTGCTAAGGTGTTCAGCGTGCCAGTGTAGGACGGGTTGACACAGGGGGGGGGGGTGCAGGACTTGGGACAGATGGGGAGTCCATGACAGGCAGAATCACCCTTCCAGGGAGGGGGTTACAGGTGCAGGATGGGGGGTGTAGTAGACGGGAGTGCGATGGCTGGAGATGCTGGAGGAATGTGAAAGTAAAGGGGGAAGTGAATGGTATACGTGAAGAGGTCGTTGTGTGAATTGGGAGTGAGTATTGGAGTATGTGAATGGATGATGATTGGAAGTCATGATGTTGGGGGGATTGTTAACTGTTATGGAGGTTATGTTGAATTTGGTTGTCATACCTGTCCTAATAAATGGCCTTTTACGCTAATCTAATGGCGTGGAGTGGATATTGCGCGATGCGGTGAGGGTGATCCAGCACTGGAGATGAAGGTGTGTAGGGGGCGACCGGCACGCCCGTACCCTGATGCACTGCGCATCGGTCGTTATTTTAGCGACCACGGGACCTCGCCGGCCCTCCCACTGTCGTGCTTCTTCCTTCTGCACACAAATCAGCTGCCGCTCCTGAAAAACAGCGGCTCGCTCGCTACTGGATCGTTTTCAGTGTAGCACCATGCCGAGCAGCAGTCGGGCACCTCAGATGCTGGAAGGTTCTTTGGCGCACCCCGAGGGAGAGGCAGAGCGGGGTATCTTGAAGCTGGCTGTGTGCGAGATGGTCGCCGCAGTGGCTCCACACACCAGGTCCACAGCTACTTGGTTGGTCTCTTACTCCTCGACATCCGGAGGCTTCAACACCCTTGAGCTCCATCCTTGCCAAGGTAAGGGTAATTCAAGAACTTCTTACTGCACCGCTCCCCCCGCTCCACGATGATAACGAGCTGTACTGGGGGAGCGGCGCGTTATAACCCCCCGCAGATTTACCACCTTAGAGAGTGGTTTCCCCCCATTGGGGAGATTCGTAAATCACATGCCCCGCCCTCTTTGTTCTGGAGTTTTTTCACCTCCCTGGCGCACCTTTGGTACAAAAGGTTGCCCCATCGGAAAGCGCCCAGACATGGATCCTTCTGGTGGCTTGGCGGCTGTTATGGCGCCGGCCCTCGGGGCCTCCTTTGGGGGCAGCCTCTGCAATTGCATCCAGATATATAATATAACAAGTAACATTACACCTACAACAAGCCAGGACTACTGGATTTGTCGATGGTTGTTAGTTGTATAAGACAAATAAGCAATAACTATGGCTTCTCTGTATAGACTATTGAAAATGCTAAGGTTTTGAAATGAGATTGTGAAAGAACTATAAGTGTCTTTGAAGTTACATCAAAGGCAGCAACGGGTGCTACAGCTGCAGAGTTAAGATTTTTTGTCACCCTGAGGGTGAGGGCAAAGAATAAAGAGTTTAATAGGGACCCGTCTCAGCACCAGCTTTTTAGAATTGCCGGTGCTGAGCACCGGTAGGACCCGGCCCACTTAAAACCCTGGGTGGAATCAATGACGCTGCTTTGGAATCCGGCACGCGAACGTTCGATAGCACCTGGCGCGTGTTTCAGAAGAAAACTTTGGGCTCGGAACTTTATCTTTTGCAAATTAAGCACTGGTTAGTCTGCAATGCCCGCTGTCTGTGTCAGAGTCGAGCAAGCGAAAGCAAGGGCATAGTTTACACCAGCATTGTCTAAATATTGATGGAAATAAGCAGCAGGGACGCAAGCAGCGCCACTAATTTGGCATGGTGCATGCAAGCTGCTTCCCTTGGCTCCTCAGAATCCACCGCACATGCAGACAGCGAAAAGCAGGCCTCGAGCATTAGGTTATTATCACCATTTGTCTGACACGAGTCTGCGAGCATTGGAATTTGGAAGGCGGTGCGGCTGCTGTTCCCTTGGCGTCTGCCACTATTCCCCAACAGTGTGTTTTGTGTCAATAAGGCGTGCGTCGGAATAATTAGTCCTCTTACAATTCTTTTGGAGGAGGTTCATGCATTATGCAAACGACGGTGCCACAACGTGGAGTCTGCATTGAAAAACTAAAGAAATTTGAAGCTAGCAATTCCCTTCGGCACCAGATGAATTACAAAAAAAGTGCCAACATATTCAGGAAAGTGATGAATTGGTTTCTTCATCGACACCACATTCATGACAATAACAGATAACACGAAGAAGATTTGAACGACGCACTTAAGATCATGGAAAAAGATACTTTTTCTTGTTTTTCATTCCCACGGCTTAGTTTTGCTGCTGTCCCAGTGCTGACAAGTACCTTGTCCTCAGATAAACCAGGATGACCAGCAGCTGGAGTTACCAGATTACCAGCCAAAGCAAAACTGCTTTTAGTCAAACTGCATGACCCTTATCTATACTTGACGGTGGTCCTCCAAACAAACAGTAAGGCGCCATTTTAAATGCAAGGATCTTGTCCTTCCACCAGAACGTTTCTCTGACTGTTTCTACCTTCTGCTGTCTCTGAGCAGGAAACATAAACTGTTAGGATTACAAAAGTGCCCAACCCTATGCTTCTTTGATTCCACCACACAGAGACAGAACAGATGTCAGTGCACCAAAAGGAGGCTTGCAACAGGCAGGATAGCCCTGTTCACAAGACCCCCAGGGCCTGGGCCACTATACCACAGCAGTGCATGGATTTATTGTGCGTGCTAGAGAGTTTTAATCATAAAATCCATATATTCTCTGCCAGCCCTTCTAAAACATGTTAGGTGTCACGTGGATGGAAATACTCTTGCCTTTATAATGACATCTAACCTCTCATACTGCTTCTTGGGGCTACGCCAAGGCCAGGACATATGGACGGGTGCTCTTAGACCCTAAGGACCAGCGTCTGATGAAATGTGGAAGCCCCTATCTTAATACAAGTACTATGTTTCCTTCCTTCTATAAAAGAATCCCAGCTTGTGCATGGACCCGGGATCAGATCTCACAGTCCCAGTCATGAGACAGAACAAGAACTGAGACCCACTATCCCAGAAGTAATGTTTTATGTTTTGTGTTGACTCCAAACATCAAACTATAGATTGGCTCTACAATCAAAATAAGTAATTAGGGTATCACTAGGAAGCTGAAAAAATCTCCTTTATTTCCCCTATCTTGTGATGCTTATGTCACTAGACACAAGGTTTTCTAAAAAGAGCGTAGACAGAGGCGTTGACCCCCTAAGCAAACAACATCCTGCCCTTTCCTGGCCCAAAGTAAATCCTTTCTCAACGCACCTTTCTTTGTGATGCAGAATCAGGGTTCCCAGTCATGAGCCTGTTTACATTGGGCTTAAAACCACTCTAGACTCAATGGGGTTATTGCCTCGATTTGAGACTATATGTAGGGGTGGGTGGAATTTGCATAGTTGCGATACGCAAATCTCTGCGAAATTGTAAAAAATCTCCACAAGCACGCAGAAACTCCGCGAAGACGCGGCGTTGCTTGTCCCGCCCGTTCGCAATGTGTTTTTGCGTGCTCGCGGGAAAATATATCGCTAACTTGCCCATGCAGTAGCTACTGGCCGCGGCCATCTTGTTCTTCACTTGTCCCGCCCGCTCGCGAAGGTTATTTCCTGTTCCGGGTCGCGTATTGCATGCTCCCGCCCGCTATCGATGCTTATTTCCTGTTCCGGGTCACGTATTGCATGCTCCCGCCCGTTTGCGATAACTATTTCCTGTTTGGGAACACGTTTTACGTGTTTGCAATGCTTTTTGCGTGCTCGGGGGGAAATATCGCGCAAACTTGCCCATGCGGTCGCAATGGGCGCGGCCATCTTGTTTTTCACTCTATTGCTATGGTTCTGGGCCTGCTTTTAAATCCTCCTCTATCTTTTCGATCCTTTGTTTCTGGAAACTTTTTAAAAATCTTTTTTATTTATTATCTATCTCTCTATTTTCCTGATTCTATATTTTGAGGGTTTTTCACTACTTTTTCACTCTTTTTCTATTACCTGCTTTTTTCATTTCTTTTACTTACTTTTTTCATTCTTACCTTTTCTTTCCTGCCCCCCCGCCTACCCAGAACCATGGCAAAGGGCAACAGGCCTTGTAGCCGTAGCCAGAGCTGCAACCGCCTTCTTTGCGGAAGGCGGTGGCAACACGGGGTGCAGGCATTGTCCTTATTTTGTAAGGCGGAGGTGGCCGCACTGATTTTTTTTGTGCAGCGCCACCACCTCTGGGTCCGGGTATGGGCTCCGGGAACGTCAGCAGTCGTGGGGAAAGGTGCACGGGGCAGTGTTTCACTGCTCTGGTGTCTGGCGCACCAATAACCAGCTGACTCACCGGTGGTCCGATATTCTGGACCGGGATAAGGACCTTCTGGACCGGGATCAGGACCTGCTGGACCTGCTAGGAGTGGAGGTCCCGGGGCTTGGCGAGTAGCTATTTAATATTACAACTTTGTATTCTTCTGCTCTGTGTTATATATTGCCAATATATATTTTTTGCGACCAGCAAGAATGCTGCTGCTTACATTGCAGGTAAATTACGTTTAAACATTTTCTGTGATTGTTATGACACAGGTGCCCAGGTCTATTAATCTTACTTGTTTGAAACTTTTGCTCTTGCTTGGCCTGATTATGTAAGAGGTTACTTTAGAGAACTTAAGTTAGGTAATGCTAGAGAGACTCTAGTCCTTCCTTTGTGCTCCTGCCACTAAGAAGAGATAGTGGTGGATCGATAGGTTTAATTGCTTATTAGTATTAGTTGGTAATTTTTAAGTGGTCTGCGTGACGCATCCCCTGTCCCGTCACATGCTGCTGAGTGCTGCTTACCCCAGTCCTTAGTAGAACCTTTTTTTGTTTGATTAGTGAGTGTTAATAGGGTTATCATCACTAGCAGAACATCAGCAGCAACCAACCAACAATTTGGTGTATGTAAAAATGTATGCATGTGTCCTCCATCTTTGCCTATTGAGGACTAAAATAAATGGAAATGCAGACTTAGTGAACAATTGGCCTGTCTGGAATAGGTGGGCTAGGTCAGGTGGTACTTAGGCTTACAGTTCGTGTATCTCGCAATACTACTAGTCGATCAGATTAGATAGGTCAATTTTATTGCAATTGTTGTTCATAAAAATGTTTTTGGAGCGTATTTTAAAATATTTTATTTGTTTCACACCAAACATTATTGTTTGTCTCTTTCTTCATTAAATCTTACATGATCAGCACCCAGGGGCAAGAAGATGGGGTCCGAGTCGGCAAAACCAGAACAACATGCCTCCCAGGGCAAGGACCACTCCTCTACCGAGGGCTCTGCTGCTGGCCTCAGTAAGTTCTCCAGTGGTTAATATTAATAATTATATTTCCCTAACTTTTCCTTCCTTATTTTTTTGAACTATTATTTCAGTTTCCTAATTTTATTTTTTACAAATTCTTCTTCGATTTAGACTATCTGTTTCTAAATTCTTGATATCCCTGACTCTAACTGCCTCTGCTATGACTCTCTGTACTAGCTAAGCTTGCCTAGTTGGCCACTCTTTATTTAAAAGGTTTTAATTAAAACTCAGATTCACCAATAGCTCTAGCCATTGAGTCCAGTCCTTTGGGTTGTCCTCTTACACTACTTCTAGTCTTCTTAATCTTGAGGCTTTTCGACAATTCCCACCAACAAAATGCCCAACCAGATTTGACTATTTTTGATAGGATAGAACATACTACTACTGTTGCAGGGATTCTGAACATACAGAACTTTGCACAAGAAAATAAAACGTTGGTGATGGGAGGTTGGACCTTCCTCATACCTCATTCAGAACCCACCACAATCCCCTGACCAACTAGTTATAGTGTCTCATTAGCTCTACGAACCCCCCAAGATACCCAATGAGTAGACAACCCAGAAAATAACACTCCCAACCTCTCAATCGTGGAAGCAACCCACACTCTTTCGCTCACTCACTTGTATAAGTCCACACCAAATACCACCAAGCCTATGTTCAAAAGGTTTATTTTCAACTGACAAGCTCTGTATGTTATTCTATAATGCAGCACCAATAGCAAAATGAATAAGATTAAAACAATAAACATTGTTACACTTAGTTACACTTACAACTACAAGTCCATAGAAGCCAAAAGGCGAAATCATGATAACTGAACAGTGGTGGAAGAACAACCTACCCCTTGGTAGGAATATAGTTTATATAAAATTATAAATGAAGATCTCTGAGCAAATTCTTGGGACCCCTCACCTTAGAAGAACCTAGTACTGGTTACATCATAAACTCTGCAAGGCTCTGGTTCGTAGAAGGGAATCTTCCGTCCGTTATGTAGTGCGCGTTAGTATATTGCAAGCATTTCTCAGTCGTGCCAAAAAGTGTAGCATTTTTATGGATAAGAAATATGTACTAACACCAGAACTCCATAACAAAGTGGCTTGTTTTTCTAACTTGTACACAGCGCTCAGACAGTAGCAGTCTGAGCTCATGAGGGCTCAAAGGTGTCTTACACAACAAGCTGCGAGGTAACGTGCGCAAAAATAAAAGACACAAAGCTAAAATGGTTGCATGGCTCGGGCTAACTTAGCAAAGACTAGAATGACCTTAGGGACCATATAACACTAGTAGTGTCTAATCTACTACCTGATTTGTACTAGTGATGTATGTTGTATATGTATGTATTAATTTTTTATTCAATATTGGTAGTGAAAAATAGGGGAGGTGCATATGGCATCTAAAAAATGTGTAATTGTTTTCTAGACGCACTACCGACCACCAGTGCCGGGGCCAGCGGCGAAGGCGACGCGGCTGCTGAGGGAGGAGATGCGGCAGTTGCAGGAGGAGCTGCATGGGGTGAGCCAGCAGCAGTGGTGGGCGGTGATAAGTTATATTCCTAATCCTTACTTATTGACATTACACTCACTGTAAGGGTGTACTATATACGTACTGTTGAGACTTATTAAGTAAGAAGTTGTTGTGAACGGTTGAAGAAGATGTGAGAAATTGGCCTGGCATATGCTGTCCACTAGTTATAGTGGGCACCTTGCACCAGTCCAAACAACCCTTATTGATGATAGGTTTAAAGACAACCTTTATTGAAATCTATCCTAGTGGTAGCTATGGAGAGCAGCCTTCAGGCTAAGACATTAAGGAGTGTAAAGCAGCTTGGTTTACTAGATTATAACCTCTTGAATGACCAAATGAAAGGAGAACCACACAATGTATATATATATCCTAATGGTCTTAATGACAGGGAAGATCTCTATACTTGTCTCTAGGATTAATCAGTATGCCCATAAGACCTGTCTGGATTTATTGAGTAATTTCTGTTCCCCGTATGTTGTTTCCATTCTGTATATAGTATTGAATAATTTTTAAACAACAATAGTATGAATTTTTATGAGAAAAATCTTTTGTAAGATTTTATTTTGGAATCATCTGTCTCAACACTTGCACTTTATTGCTAATTTTGCACCATCACTATATGCACTTTTTATATTTTTGGCAGACATTGTGACTGGCCCACTTGGGCTCTATTCAGACTCTCTGTACATGCTGTCTCATGAATTTGGACTGACGCTGCTGTTTTGAATATGAGCATATTATTTTGATTATCTACACAAACTGGATATCTAGATTATGGGCCAACGCTCTTGTACATAGATGAAAATATTTGTTGTGTATATACATTGTTTTTTCAACCGGTTTGTGTCTTGTCAATATGCTCTTTTATTCATCAATTATATATCTGATTTTATTAATTGTGAAACATTATTGAACAAAAACTTGATGTTTTCATTATAGGCATTCTTTGTTGATTGCATAAACGCAGCGTTTCAATGCAAAGTATTTTTTCCATTTTCATGATACGTTTCCATGCACTGTCACTTTAAATGCTCTGCTCACTGTCATGCAGTTTGTCATGTGATCAAGCCTTCTCGAAGGCGAAACGCGTCATGGCGGCAGTGCTGGCTTTATTGAATTAAACCACCCTTGCACCAGCACTTTTGGGTCGACTCTTTGTTGCTTTTTATTCGACATTCTTTGTCTTATAAGTGACAAGCTTCGCCATATATATATATATATATATATATATTTTCATAATACCAAACTTTCCATCAAAAGAAGGCGCTGACTCCGTGTATCATAATTCAAGCGTTTATTTTTCAGTTACAGCTTCTGCTCAGACGCGTTTCGGCGGCTCACTCCCGCCTTGCTCACAAACATCTGACCATCTCTTAGTGCATTTATATACATACAGTGTCAGGGGCCCACAAATCACACACTTGATTAGCATACATGGTTGCTATGGTGACTTAATTGCATCCTGGTGAGTGACGTCACAGTTTACGAAAATCGGCACATTCATTGCATGTCCGTATTGTATTAATACTGTTTAAACACTCATGCGAAATTAAACATTACGTCATGTCTAAAGATGAAAACATATTGCATTGTGAGTTTTGACCAAGGATGACTACACCTACTACAAATACATAGAGGCTACTTATACACATTGCGCTAACATATCTCCGTAATTTTTGGGTCATCCGCATTAAGCCCTCCCATGTCAGCCCACGAGAATGTGTAGTGAGTTCCGATACGTTGGCTGGATAAGCTGGGAAACGTGTGAATCCCTGATTGGCTTAGGGCTATTGTTGTCCGTATAACCCTGGCAACCACGCAGTCAAACCTGGTTTGCTTCCTGATGCGCGGAGACCTAATACACGGTAGTCGTGTTGGTCGGAGATCAATGCTGCTAATCGTGGCATACTGCCGGTGAGTTTCTAGTGTTATGGATGTTTGGTCGCCCTGGTGGTGCGTTACTTGGTTAAGGGTGGGATGACGGACTCCGCCTCGGAGATTAGCTATGTGTAGGTGTGCCTCAATGTCAAAAGTGTGTGCGATGCCTGTGCCCGACAAGAAAATAAGTGAGTGTGGTAAAAATACTGGATGGTAAGAATGTGTTTCATGGGTACTAGGGGAAGAGAGAAATGAGGCAACTAAATATGGACTGTGAGGGCTTCATCAGCGTTCAGCCCTGACGGGATCTTGGAATTCAAGAGAATAATATATCTTGATTCCAATCGGCGTAAAGCCAATTTGCGATTCCCGCCTCTCACTTTTTTGGGAATATTGTCGATTACAAAGTATGTCAGACCTGAAGAGTCCCTACCATGTGCTTCGTGAATATGACGCGCAGGTTTGGTCTTTGTTGTTTATGGCCCGCAAGTGCTGTAAGATTCTGACGTGTGCTTGGTGAATGGTTGATCCTACATAGGGTTTTCCACATTCGCAGGTGAGAACGTACACCGCAAATTCGGTCTTGCAGGAAAACTGATCTCTGATGATAAGGGGGTTTTTTCTGAATGGTGTCACAACGCTGGTTGTATTGACGCCGTGGGTGCATGCCTTGCATTTACTGCATTTTTTAAAACCGGTTTGGGACTGTAGCCAGTTTTTTTTCTTTTTGACCGCCGGGGCACTGCACACTAATTCAGATCGCATGGATCTCGCCTTTCTAAATGAAACCAATGGGTGATTGCCCATTAGGTTTCCTATGGTTGTGTCATTTCTGACTAGAGGCCAGTGCCTTCTCAAGATCTTACGAAGGTTGGCATGGTGGCGATTGTACCCCGTGATTAATCTGGGAGGTTGTCTTTGTTGTATGGCTGTCTCACCTTCAGTTGTCTGAGGAAACAGTAAGTCGTGTCTGTTTTTGGTGCTACACTTGGCTTCAGCATTCTTACATGTTTTTTCAGAATATCCCCTTCTTTTAAGTCTCGTAAAGAGATTTAGTTTGGCATCAGTAAGTCCCTCTGTGGTGCTACAATTACGTGTCATCCTTAGACATTCAGCGTAGGGAATCGACTGTTTGAGTGGTGTGGGATGAAAGCTATTGGCATGAAGGATAGAATTGCCAGCAGTTGGTTTGCGATAAGTGCGTGTTTGTATTTTGCCGTTTTGAATGAAAAGTTCTACATCCAAGAATTGGATGTTGTCCCTACTTGTGTTGCAGGTAAACTTCAAATTTATAGCATTTTCATTTAACTTTTCAGTAAACGACAAAGCACTTTCCACACTGCCCTCCCACAAAATGAAAATATCATCTATAAAACGTTTATAGATAATAACATTTTTGGTCATAATATCTTCATACACTTTCATGAGTACTTGCTCCTCCCACCAGCCCATGTGTAGATTCGCATAGCTGGGAGAGAAGCAAGTACCCATGGCCGATCCTTGGACCTGTTGGTAGAACAGGTAGTCAAAGATGAACGTGTTATTAGTCAAGCACCATTCCGTCATTTCTAGAAGCATTTTGGTGTGCTCAAATAATGTTATTGGTCTTTTTCCCAAAAAGTGTTTCATAGCATTTAGGCCATCCGTATGTCTGATGCTTGTGTACAACGATTGGACATCCAGTGTTAGGAATAGATAGTCTTTTTTCCACTTGACATCATATACTTTGGTTAAGAAATCTCCCGTGTCTTTTATATATGCTGGTAATTTCCGGACTTCAGGTTGCAGAAAATGATCAATGAAAATGCTAGTATTTTCAAATAGGCTCCCCATTGCCGATATAATCGGCCTTCCTGGTGGTATTTTGTCATCTTTGTGAATTTTGGGAATCAGGTACATTTGAGCCGTCACTGGGTAATCGGTTTTCAGGAACTCGAACTCTTTTTTGTTTAGTAGTCCTTTCCCTTTCCATTTGTATAACTCCATGTGATATTTCTCTTGGATTCCGATTAGGTGTGTTGGACTGATTCGTGAGTAACATTCTCTGTCTTTCAGTTGACTTAAAGCCTCATTGTTATACATTTCCAAAGGCCAAAGGACGATGTTTCCCCCCTTGTCCGACCACCTCACAACTATATCTGACCTTGATTTGATTTTTTCCATCAAGGCGCTGTATTTTCTGTTGTGATCTACATTGTCTTGATGATTTTGCTTAGTACTCTTTGCAGAAAGTTCCTTAAGATCCCTTATTACATACTCAGCAAAGAGGTCAAGTCCATCTTTTGGCATTGTTGGTAGAAAAATTGATTTGGGTTTGAATCCTGTTTTGACTGACTGCCAAATGTCGATATCTGCACTCCTAGCTGCCCCACTGGGTGTGATTTCTTCGTTGGCCATTTCACTGGATTGTTCTAATTCTATCAGGTTTTGTAACAATTCCATGTGTTCTACATTGAGCATTGGTTCAGAGTCATTGTAAGATTGTATTCCGGACGTACTTTGGCTTGTATTGGAGAAATACTTTTGCAATTTCAACTTCCGCACATATAAAAAATATATATATAAAATATATGTATTTATTACTAAATACTCTCTACTAACCTCTTTATGAGATTAGAGAACAAGATACACAATACCAACACACTAGATCGTCAGTAAATGCCACAATATACATTGGTCCCCATGGTGAGACCAAACCATATATTAAGAAAGTAGTATAAGAACCAAAACTTGACTAGACACAGTGCCGAGAGCACGTAGAATCGCTGGGACCCCAAGGAACCACCCAAGGTAGTGACACAGGGGACCCACGGGGGATGCGTGAAGCGTGAGAACACAGGTACAAGCTCCGTACAATCCTATGGGAAAGTCACGGTTGGAAAATTAAAGATTAAGGATACTTTAGAGAGGACTTGGAGCAAACCCTTTTAAACTTAGAAGGTTCTAAGGCCAGCACCCATGTGAGCACTGGAGTACTCATGTTACCTCACCCAGGGAAGCCGGGTGCATAGGTGCCAAATGGTGTCGGAAATCGTCGCTGGTTTCAATGGCGAGTTGCTACAAAGTGCTGCTGCCGTGGAAAGGAAAAGTGTCCGGTGTGATCCAAGCCTGGATCGAGGATGTGAAGGACCTGAAAGCAGAGGGAACAAAGTATGGGTCACTTAAGGGTGACCAGAGGCACGGTAGGCCAATGCCCACTAATGTCGGATGTTTCAGGTGTGATGAAGTGATGCTTGACTCCGCAGCCACGGGGACCAGGGGATGTCCACAATGACCAGAGTCTGCAGGTGGGCTGTCCCAAGAAGGCTGTCAAGTGCTGGGGGGTCGGTGTCCGGATCGGAGACCAACAAGCCTTGGCAACAGCAACCCATGTGGTGAGAGTAAAAAGGCTTCTGTATAGACCAGCAATGTCCAGGTGACTCCCCAAGCAATGGAAAGTCAGGGAACATCTGGAGCAACCAGGTAAACCCATTCAAAGTTACAGTACCCTTTTCAGGGACCCACAAGCTTACAGACAAGGGATCGCGAAGGGACCTAAAGAGGAATCCCTAAATACCAGCCCACGGGTCGCTCGTGGATTATAGGCCAGTAATCGTTGGTGGAATCACTGCTTGGGATCTGGACTACAAGTAGCCCAATGCACAGCCTCAGGGATTGCAAAGAAGCATATGCAGCTGCAAATAGTCACAGTGTCCAGGGGTTCGGGTTGCACAGTCCCCATGAGGGCTTTGGATCTCAGGTTTGCTGAGAACATGGATCGGCCTCAGGGATGCTTGGAAACCCACCTCCTGTGTTGCAAAGTCTTTGGAGTTCTTCAGGAGCTGCATAGTTGCAAACCAGATAGATGCGTCTTCGGTGCCAGCCCTGCAGGGGGGTAACTCCTTTACTCCAAGGGAGATTCTTCGGTCATCCAACAAAGTGTAGATAGTTGAAGTTCTGGGATTCTGTAGCAGAGTTTCATCCAGGTAAATCTAAAGTCCTGTAGTTAGGGGTTCCACTTTATACAAAAGGAAGGGGTGGGACAAACTTTGGGGACCCACCAATGGGAGGGTCAGGATAGAGGGGTGGTTACACCCATATCCTTTGTCCAATTTCACACCAGAGCAGGGGCTGGTAGCCCCTGCAACCCGTTTGAGCTGGACTATGCACAGGTACACTAAATGTGCCCCCAGTGCAGACATCAAAGTACTCGTGGAGTGCACCCACCCTGCCCCAATACACTAAAGCCTGTCTGGGAGGTGGTTACACTTCCCTGTGACAGGAAACGTATTGTCCAGACTCCCCTGCTGGAGTTTCATCTAGCAGCAGGAGGCCAGACGTGTCTGTGGCTGCAACATCCATTTTCTGATGCCAGGGTTCTGTTAAGTTGGTACCGGGTGTACCGGAGTAGTCATATTTCTCCCTCTAGGAGGGTTGAATCATACCACCACCACCAGTTTGACCACTACCTGCCCTTAAAAAATGTAACTAAAACGTTTTTATTTTTTTAATTTTTAAATGCATCCTGTTTTCGTTTAAGGAAAATGGGCTGCATGTTAAAAAAAAGTGCTTTATTTGAAAGCAGTCCTAGATATGGAGGTCTGCTGAGCCAGCAGGCCACCATCCCTGGGAGGGCAATCCATTCCCAATGGGGTCGCAAATTGTGAGTGACTCATTAATATTCATGAGCCTCGTATTTTGCGACCCCATTGGGAATCACTAACAGTGTCTCTGACACTGTTGTACATTTGCTTTTGCAACTCACAATTTTCCGTAATTTGCGAGTCGCAAAAGCAAATTATCATACACCTGGCCCTTAGTGATGGTTAGTTGCCTTTATTTGCTCTATTTTGAACGGGTCAGTCCCCTCCAATGTTGTTTAAGGTTGATGCAATCCAGTGCCATTCACGCTCATTCTGTTCCTCCCACTGCATCTTTACTTCTTGTTCTGCATCTCCCATCTTGCCTCTGCCATTTTGTAGCACCAAGTATACAGGAGCTGTTCGAGGGTCAGAGCTATACTTTGTATGGGGAAGTAGCAAGGGTACAGGATAGCATAGCCTGGTTGGCTTTGAAAGTGTTATGCCCCAGGCTTCAAACTGTTGGGAAGCGTTTAGAATTAATGATACAATCTCCTTAGTTTTCCAAGAAGACAAAATGTGTTCCGTCTGCATATTCTCCCGCTGAGAGATACATTTAATTGGTAGCAAGTCAGTAGAGTAGAGATGTTTCAGTGTCGATATTTCCGCCAACAGTCTCAAGATGTTACCTCCATTGAGGCGTTCCTGGTGACCTTGCGATGTGTACTGAGGTGTTAGTATAATCTGATTGTTGCGATTTTCTGGACGCTCTTAGACCATTGTCAAGAATGAGGAGTGGGAGCGAGACTCTGTGTTTCCCTGTTTACGATTTGGCCTTTGGGGCGTCTCATTATCCTTTTGTAGATTAACATTTATTACTATCTGTCCATTATGCCCATTGTTTGTTTGAGGGGCCCCTGGCAGGCTACTTCCCATTGGTTTTTTCTGATTGTTGCTTTTCAATTGGATTGTTTGTCCTGGGATTGGTTTAATGCGTTTGTCTCTCTCCTTGTTTGTCATCCTCTCAGTTTTAATATGGGTTGTGACAGCATTGACAGGTATATTGTTTTCTTTTTGTCCAGGATAGTGTTCCTATCACTCACCAAGCCCTGTACCCACTGGCGGACAAGTGACTCTTTTCCATTTGCGATCTCTGAGCAGGGCTCCTTAACTTCTGATCCTTATCCCATGTATTCTGTAAGTTGTTCTTCCCATCTACATTTATTGACATGGAGTCTAATGAGTCCAACGATGTAGAGATTTCCTGGCTTTCCTTGGTGTCTTCTTTTGCTCCTTGATTTGTTGTGGTGCAGGCCATTGTTAGGTCTTGTTTCTTATATATGGGTCTAAAAAATAAGATACAGTCTATTCCTGTGTTGGTAGTCCTTTCCTCTACGCTGAAGGTTCTTTCTAGCTTTCCTGGTTCGTTTCTTCTGTCTCTTTGTTTGAACTGTGGTCATGGGGATATCTTGTTTACTTGGCCAATCTTTTGGTTGCTGTGCCACCACTGGGTCACTATTTGGTTTGCTTTTAGTCAATGTTTGAGGTTCCTTAGTATCAGTTTTTGTAAGCTGTTACAATGCTCGTGTACTGGACCACTAGACATAATTTTCTGTTTGCTATTTTTTCCTTTGTTCAGAAGACTCATTAAGATGCCTGGTACAGTGCTCGATTTTTTAACAATTGGGCCACATGCACATTCTATTGGGGAGATGGTAGCGTCGGTTCTTGGTCTCTATTATGAAGTCTGTCAGCTTTTCAAGTTTTAAGTTTATACCAGTGATATACACAGCTATTATATCTAATAGATTTATCTGGATGTCCAGTTTGTTTGATTGCACATTAAGTGCAATAATTGATGTTTGCAGGATGTTTATTAACAAAGTGTGCAGGATTAAAATGTCTTCCTTTTTTATTCATGGCCTGTCCTCATTCTCCTTATTCATTGCACGTGTGGTTGGCCTCTTCGTTTTCCTTATTGCCTTTCTTGATGGTACTTTAATATCATAACCTTCAATAGCATGTGATTGAACATGTTTTTTGTAAATTACTTAACTTCCTTGCTTCTTGTAAGATTGACATCCTCACCATTTATTGTTCCGATGCACTTGATATCTCAATCACTGATTGCCACTGGCCTTCCAGTTGGTCATTGAATAAATTACTAGTCAGGTTGTCAGCCGGATTCATAGTTTTGGCCTCTAGAGCCTGCATTAAGTCCATATTACTTGATAGTGGAATTGAGTGGATGCAAGAATTGTTCATGCCTTCCAGGTTGTGATTATAACACGGTGAAGCGCCATCCTGTGTCGCCAATCTTGGAGTAGAATGTATTAGGTTTATAGCATGCACTTGGGTCACAGTTCTATTGCCCCCGGGCTGATCCTTTGTGTCCTTATCGCCCTGTATTAGAATTGTTTATTTATTCTGATTTATGTTGAGTTTTAAGTCTCCCTCTGATGCAGGATCAAGCCTTTGCGGCGTTAACAGGTTCCAGAAGGCCTGTTATTTTATCCATAGTTGCATAGATGATAGTTGCTGGATACTTTAGGAAAGTGAATTTTCTAGTGGGATTCATTTTCCCAAATAGTGATAGAATGGGTGATATTAATGTACCCCCTTGACTCTGGATTAATTTTGTTGAGTTATCCAGAGAAGTCTTAGATTTTCTTGACTCTTTTTTTGGTTTGACGTTCTTTGTGTTGTTTGCGTCCTAACCTTTCCTGTTCTAATTTTTTAGATGATGTTATAACTTTAGCACTGGGATCACGGCAAGCCTGCAAATCGCAACCCTACCTGGAGGGGTAGTCTCCACGAGTACTGGTTCTACCCTTCTGGCTATCATAAATACCGGTCTGTCAGGATGAGCACAATTGCGTGTTTAACCCGTTCCGTGCTCGCGTCGGCCATTGGCCGACGGGAGCACTACCTCGGGGGTGCTGCCATCGGCCAATGGCCGACGGAGCCCTGCCCACTCAATGGAACGCCCGCACCGTGGCGGAAAAACCGCAGCGGTTAAGGTGTTAAGCTTCTCTCCATGGGCTACCAGTGAGTGCTCAACTAGTTGTTTATTGTTCAGTCGAGTCTGGCTGCTGATACGCTGTATAGTTACTTGGACTATCCCTTCCTTTGATCCAGGGTTATATAATAATTAGCAATGTTTATAATAGTATTTGATTTGGCACTACACCAATCCTGATTCAGCCAATTCTCCAGTTCATCTGTTTGTTTAGGTTCCCTCATAGGTGGTTCCCTTGTGAGCTCTCTGGTTTACACCCCCTTCACTGTGCTGGTTCTATTTGCACTTTTACCTGTATGAGGGGGGTTGAAGTTTAATAGGTACTATAATCCGGCTGTAGATAGCGTGAGAAAGGTCCCTCTTTCTGCATGGTTGCTCCCACTTTTTGTTGAATTGCTGATGTGCTTTGACTGAGTGTGCCCTGGGCTCCTGCTAATCAGGTACCCAGGGTCTATGTTCTTTCCCTAAAACTGCATTGAAGTCCAAACCCAATTGGCATCTATGGCCACAGGTCAGCCCCTGGTAAATGGTACCCCAGGCACCCAGGGCACTGTGACCAGAGAAAGCCTCTAAGGGCTGCAGCACTTATTGTGCCACCCTTAGAGATCCCGTACCATTACACTCACACACTGCCTTTGCAGGATGCGTGTTTTGGTGCCGAACAAAGTGAAGAGTCGACATTACACACATCTCTGTGTACCATGCCTACAACCCACTGCCCTGGCATAGATCAGTCCCCCCTATAGCTGGGTGCACTATACCAGTGGTGAGGGTACAGGTGATTACGTCCATTCTTAGACATTGTAAGTGCAGTGCTGCCATTAAGAGTATATGGTGCAGGGAGTTTGTCACTATGAACTCCACAGCAACATAATGGCTACACTGAAAACTGAGAAGTTTGGTATCAAACTTCTCAGCACATTAAACCCACACTGATGCCAGTGTGGGAAATCATGAAAATTGCACTCAAAGGCCATCTTAGAGATGCCCCCTGAAAACGAACCTACCACTAGTGTCCAGGCTGAGTGGCTGCTTTCAGCTGTCACCACCAGACATGTTTCTGGACCGCTGGGCCAAGAGCCTGCTGCTCTCTAGGTCGTGGAAAAATGCACATCCTGGAATGAGGTGCCAAGTCTCCCCCTCAAGATGGGCAGGGCTCACGAAGGGGAAGCTTCAAAGGCTTGGCGCCTTTGTGAGCTTCTCCAGGCCACTTGCTGCTTTCAGCAACAGGTCCCCACTGGTTCTGACCCCCACTTTGGGTGGGAGAACCAGTGAGAAAAACAAGTGAGCAAGAGAGGTGTGCCCACCACTGCCAACTCCACCCCTCAGGTGGGGGAGGTGAGGTGAAGCGCAACTCTCAGACCACGCCATCTTGCAGATGGGGGAAGTCAGCCACCCAGGGAAAGGCTTGTGCCCCCTCCCACTGAAGGGTGGCATAATAGTGGGTGTAGCCACCCCAGGGAAGGGACCCATCTTTTATCTACCTGTAACGCCCCTAAATCTAGTATTTAGGGGCACCCCTGAACCTTGCTTTTTCAAACTAGAAGAAGCTACTAGAGAAGAAGAAGAAGGACTGAACAGCCGTGCAGAAGCTAACAAGTGGAAGACGCCCACCGACTTGGCCCAGCCCTACCGGCCTGGCTCCACCTTGAACCTGCTTCTGCGAAAGCCCGGTGTGTCCTGCAGCCAGCAACCTCGAAAACCACGGAAGACATGTCTGCCTTTAACCTCAAAGACTGTGTCTTCCTTGAACACCAGATTTGTTCATCTGCAACCTCTGGTTCCGGCCGGACACCGTGGATCCATTCCACTCTGCACCCACCGTCCACAGCCCGAGCTGTGCATCACACCACGAGGATGTCCACCCGGTGATCCTAACCCAATATCCGGTGACCCCTGACCTGCCTCAAGCCTCCAGCCATCGCCTGCAGCCTAAATCCGGAAGGTCCCCCCAACCGAAACCAGGAGCTGGTAAGAAGATCCAACCCCAAAAGGCACCCCTGCACCCGACACCCCACAGCCTTGAGTGGCCAAACCGATGGTGTCTAACCAACCCCCAACTTCTCAACTTACCTCTTGAAGTGGTGGTCGCACCCAGAAGACCTTCGTCCCCAAGCCTGCAGTGACTTTGCAAACCGGAGGTTCCCCATTGTAAACAACAGGGTGCCTGACGTCAAAACAGCACCGTGCACCCATCCGCCTTAGTGCCGCTGAGGGTGCACCTTTATTTTTATTTATTTATTTAGTAGTTTGTAGAGCGCTCAGCTACCTCCAACGGAGGTGTCCCGGCGCTGAAGATACTCCCTCACCGAGGGTCAGTGGGATGAAGTAGGGAGATGATAAATTAGATGAGGGAAAAGAGCCAGGTCTTGAGTTTAATGTAGCACCTTTGGTGCTACATTGTTTCCCCATTTGCCTTGAGCTAAACGCCAGGAGCTTTTTCTCCCACAACCAAGTGCCTGCTCGTCAGCAGCCACCAACCGGAGGCCCCCTATCCCTCATTGGATACCATTGGGCTGCAGCACTCTGCACTCGGCCGCCCTAGTGGTGCTGAGGGTGTAACTAGAGTGCGTCTTTGACCCTCGGGGACCCCTGAGTCTACCCACAGAACCTCAACTCCCACTACCAAATACTTACCTCAAAACCGATAACACTATTTCCCTCCATAGGATAACAGTGACTGTTTTTCTTGGAAAAGCTTGGAGTTAGAAAATCTAAAGAAATTCTTTAAAATTGTACTATTTAATCAAAACAATTTTACTTACCTGTTTACAGGAAATGTCCCAGAGTGGTATACGGGTATACTACCCTGAGTAAGAAAAGTAATCCAAAAGTAACTTACCTGTAATCTTACTGAAAATCCCATTCAACGTTTATGTACTGTATTCTGAAAAGCAATGCATTATCAGTAACACTACCATAATCAAATCAAAGTACATTTACAATTGCAATCCAAACTGTGTTACAATCTGCAAATTTGCTGCAAAGTGCTTATCACTTACCTGAGCCAGGCTTGCTTGGTTCTAGGAAATAAAACACCTAAAAGAATATTTTTGATACAAAAGCAATTGGTCTGAAGTTCAGTCTTTGAGTGTGTGAATTAGTTTGCTGACTGAGTGTGTACAACAGATGCTTACCACTGTCCTCTGATACTGCCTTACTGCTCAACCACACTACCACAGATAGAGAGTGAGGTGCTATCTAACTTTACCTCTGCCTACCTTTGGGGTTCTACTAGACTCTGTGCACACTATACCTCACTTTGGTATAGTATATACAGAGCCAGCTTCCTACAGATACGGCTGTAGTTACGCCACTCATGGCTTTAAACCAGCTACAGTGGTGTACGCGGCAGGCTTCAATCTAACTCTTTCTCTCTACTTGACTCAGACACACAGGGGTCTATTACAATGTCGGGCGGATCGCCACCGCCCGCATGGCAGTGGCGATCCGACCAACAGAATCTCACGCCCGCCTCCCATTTACCCCTGCCATATTATGATGGCGGGAGGTACCGCGGCGGACGGGAAGACCGTCTGCTGTTTTTCTGCCCGGGCGACCAGTCGACCGGGTGGGCCCCAGGGTGTTGGGGGGTGCACAGGGGGGGTACCTATGGTACCACTTGCATTTGCATGCACGACGTGGCAAGCACCACGCAGTGCCTGCCATGTTGTGCATGCAAATGCACTGATGCCTTTTTTGCATTGCGACGGGTGCAGCTGACAGCACCGCCTGCCGCAATGCAAAACATGCGGAACCGCCGCACACATAGTGGGCAGTCCCATCTCCCAGGGCGATGATGGGCGGACTTTGTCCACCCGCCATCGTAATAGACCCCCTAGTACTTTAACGCCTTTTGCAGTGTATATGCAACAATGAACCAAACCTTTCATTTGGTGGCCAGGTTTCCTGGCTAGTCCTTGGCACGCCTGGGAGATCATCCCAGTAAAACCAGAAGTGGGACCAGCCTTTAAATAATTATGAATATCAATATATAACAATTAATAATTACTTTAATAACATTAAATTACTTCCCACCCTATTCCCCTACAACCCACAACCCACTCCTAAAATAAATTAACACAATTAATATATTAAACAATTAATCAATTAATACAAATTAATTACCAATTATTAATTAATTAACGATCAATGAATTATCAATACCAATACATAAAAATTAACAATTACTTTATTATAATACATTTACTTCCCACCCTATTCCCCTGTACACCCACAATCCAGTCCAAAAACAATTTAACACAATTAATATAATTTTCAATTAATCAATTAATAGAAATTAATTACCAATTCATAAATATTTAACAATAAATTAATTTTCAATACCAATAAATACAAATCAATAATTATTTAATAAATGACTTCCCACCCTATTCAACTATAAACCCACAAACCATTTCGGGGAAAAAATTAACATGATTAATATAATTATCAATTAATCAATTAATAAAAATTAATTACCTATTAATAAATAATTATCAATAAATGAATTATCAATACAATCAATACAAATGAATAATTACTTAATTATAATAAATTACTTCCCACCCTATTCAATTAATATAATTATCAAGCAATCAGTTAATAAACATTAAATACCAATTAACAATTAGTTACCAATACATTAATTATCAATACCAATAAATAAAAATTAATAATTACTTAATTATAATAAATTACTTCCCACCCTATTTCCCTATAAATCCACAACCCGCTACGGTACAAAAACGCAAAATGTACTTTAAAAAATATTACTAACTTTAAAAAATGAAATACATATAGTTTAAAAAAAATACAATACATAACAAAGAATATAGAACACATACATATAAAACACATACTAAAATACATACCACTAATATAAACAATGATATTATTAGCAACGATATTTTTGCAAACGATATTCCTGACTTTGATATTAACAAAAACAATATTTCTTACCTTCAGGTCGATATTCTGGTCACCGATATTCTTGAAGTCGATATTCTGTCCCTTCAATATTTAAAACTCTATATTTCTGTTTGTTTGAAATTAAAAACTCAATATTATGTCTGTGCACCCACACAGTTACCGCACCTGAGCTGTGATATAAGAGTGGGAGCAAAGGAACCCACTTGCTCGGCCTTAGTTCTCGGCTCCCAGCTCACTCAGTCCCGGCTACCTCAATCGCCTCGCTCAGTCCACGCCAACACCTCCGCCTCACTCTTTCTGCACACCAGTGTCTGGCTGCGTATCGCTGCATTTCACTCTAGTACTCTCGCTGTACCACTGCTAACCAGTCCTAAAGTACTTGAGCTCACTTCCAAAACATGGTAAAATAGGCTTACACCCAGTGAGACGTTTGTTTACTTGTAAGGACCCAGTAAAGTACATGTACCCAGGACCTGGAAATGAAATGCTACCAGGGAGCCTGCAGCACTTATTGTGCCACCCCCTTAAGTAGCCTTCTTAAACAAGTTACAGGTCTGCCTTTGCAGCCTGTGCGCATTTTTATATTGCCAATTCAACTTGGTAATTAAACCATTTGCTCAGCCTAAAACTCCCTTTTTAACACATGTATATGTCACCCCGCTCGGGTAGACCCTAAATACGCCATAGGTCAGGGTGCATTGTATTTATATACATTTGGCCATGTATTTTTAATTTATGCATGTCCTGGTGGTGAAAAACTCATCAACTTTCAAATTAATAGAGAGTCACCCTTCAAAAGAATAAAGGGAACTGGGTTCAAATAACCGGAAAAAAATATCGTCCCCCTTGTACTGATTCAATCAAACTTGTGGAACACCCCTATTGTTCTTCTATTATCACATTCATGCATACATACTCATAATGATAAAACCAGTTTTTTGCCATAGATGTCTCCTCCTTTGTTAAAAAAATTTCCTTTTATATTCATGTAACGCTGAATCACAATAATTAATATGTATATACAGAACCACAGACTCAATGTCAATATTCCAAATAAATATTTCATAAAAAATTGTGAGCTGTTGTAGTTCTATCTAGGACCCTAAATTCGATAGACCTGATTTGTGCCCTTATGTGGTTATAATAAATAATATCCCTATAAAGGCATAAGAATCATATCCATATTTAGTCGTAGCCCATGCAGTCCACATTAAGCAAAGGCTACTTCCCCAGGCTCCTAGAAAGTACAACGAGTTCTGTAACAAACCAAACCTCCAGCAACCTGGGAATTCCCCATTGCTTTTGTTTTGATTTCGTCCTAGAACTCCTGTGAGCACTTTAAGAATGGCCAGTTCTTAGTGACATCTTTATTGACGTCTTATGTCCAACCTTACGTCAAAATCCGACACCTTTCAGGTATAAATATACAAACGTTGGCCTAAGCAAACACACGGTGGTGGTTTTGGAGAAGAGCGGCTATCTACGTGCCCGAGAGCCCAGCTGATGCGGAGAGCCCACGGACGCCGCCCCTCTTCTTTGACGCACTGAGAGAGATGCTGTCTTTTCTCCTGCCGAGAAATCCAGCTCCGGTGTTTCCAGATACCCTCGTGGGTTACTGGGATATCGAGTCCTGAGAGAGAGATACCAGACCTCCTGCTTTCTAATACCCAGGTACGGAGCTGACTAAACCCTTAAAGAGAATTCTTGATTCAGATCCTTGGCAAAACCAACTTAACTTAAACTGCTACTTATTTACTCCTTCCCACGTATTAGGCTTAGGTCAGGTACACCGGGGTAGGCGTATTTAGAAGCACAAGTTGAGTACGTTAGTCAATGTATATTTGTATGTATATATTTTATCTATTTTAAAGAAACATATGGCTAAGAAACCATATCAATGCTTTTACAGTATTATTTTATAATACTCCTTTTACTGTACGCACTTTACTTTATGCTAAGTATTGCAATTGTGGCAATTCATTTCTCTTGTATGAGAAAGAAGACTGCTCAATAAAATAACACCTTTTATTGAAAACACCCGTCTCTCTTTTCTCTACACTCTGGTGAAACTAAGTATGCACACTTGACTGAGTTAAATAGCTGTCTATTGTTTTCACACAACTCTAGAGATACACTCTTATTGTGAGGGAGCAAAGTTGTCATGTTATATGGTTGTCAGAAGCTAATGCCTTCTTGTCTATCCAGGGAGGTTAAACTCCTCCTCGTTTATTCGAGAAAGTTTCTAGTGACCTCTGAGGTAGCTGGCAAAACTTAAGTCTAATATAGTCAGTAGAGACCTAGTCGACTTCAGTCCTACGTCTACACTGCTGAATATATTATTTCAATGCGCAGAGCCTATTGGGAATATAGGAACTACACTACATGGCGCCCAACGTTTGGTAAGGCGATAAATCTAACGCAAGACGTTAGAGTAACTCAGTCGTGCTTTTTCACACAGACCCCTTTTCCCGTAAATACTCCAAAAGACGTCTGGAGTAGGTAAAAGGTTAAAATCCGCCGGAACTTAGTAGGAAGAGATTCCTATGTAAAGTTTTTGGTTTAGTCAACGTTGAAGGATACAGTGTTCCAAAATATTGTGCACCTAATCTTTGTTTCCTTGAAACCTGATCTGCAACCAAAAAACGCTTTCTGTCAGTAAAAATGGTAGAAAGTGAAGACGAAAGGGAGACAGCTAGAATAGCAGCTCAACTCCTAGCGGATGACACGAGTCTCCAAGACAATGACCCGAATATTATACTCATTCCGGTCAACAAAAGAAAAACTATATCTCTTAAACTTATAGAAAATGGACTGACATCACGAGGTTGTATAGTCATATTCGTGATAGAGACCCATGAATATCGGCAGACAGAGGTATTCTATTCATGGATAAACTTTCCAGCAGCAAACGCTGTCACACACGACTTCCACTATTACAAAATAGAGGAACCTCCGGAAGAGAACAACCCTTTCGAGGAGGTGGAAATCCCATTAAATTACCAAGAGCACCTGCTCTGGTTTAAAGGCGCCCTAAAACATCAAAATCACATCACCAGGCTCGGTCCACTAGGTAGACCAGGAGCAACGTGGCCGGTTCAAGCCAGCTACAGACCACTTCCCGACATTGGAAAAATGTCAAGTGAAGAACTTTTAGTTAAATTAAAAGAATTAACACAGGCATATAGAGAATTGGTTCAATTGGCAATGGAGGATATAACATACCTCCAGAAATTGAAAGAAACAGATATAGCAGAACAACCATTTGAACTTGCCAGAATCATAGAGAAATCCTATGAAGAACTAGAAGAGATAGCTTGGGTGGGAAACCAGTAAAACCCCAACTAACTGAAAATCCTGAAAAGATATTTATTAAAAATAATCTAAATACTCCAAAAAAGAGCTGGGATGGAAATAAACAATCCCCTCCCAAAGAAAAAAGATTCCAGTCCAGAGGAAGGTCTCCTCGGTGGAGAGAAAGATCTCCGGACCAAGGGAACAAGTCTCCCCAGAAGGAGCCCTCTGAGAAAAGATACAACCTTAGAAATAGGGATAATTTGAAAAAACCTGATAGATATCAAGATATTGATACACGTCGCTCTCGATCTTTTCAGACTTCCTCACAGAAATCGGAAAGAAGAGGACGGTCAGAACACAGGGAAGAGCACGTCAAGTCCAAAGACAAGGAACCTGCTCAACAAAGTAAAAAGTTACAATTTCCATGAAAGAAGGTAGCCAGTATTAAAATAATAAAACATGCCGAGGATACTGAGGACACAACTGAAAACCGGAGAATGGGCCCAGACAATGCTAGACAGCGCAGCAGAAGTGACCATAGCTCGCAAGATCCTAATGAATCTTCTGGAGACAGTGGACACGAATGAATACATTCAGGTGGAAACTGCAGATACCAGAGTTAGCAAACCTCATAAAATATACGAAATAACACTGCGTATAGAGGGAGTTAAGACTAGGAAAGTAAAGGGTCTCTTTTGGGATAATCTTTCAAAAGGCTATGACATCCTTTTAGCTGAGAACGACTGGCCACCAGAGTTTGTCAGGGAGTGCCCTCATGGCGAAGAAATGAGTATGCCTGCCTTCTCAAATCATATTCCAATTCATAGAAAATATACATATGCAAGAAAATGGGCAGTAGCCCAAGCTCCTGCATTATACAAAAATCATGTAGGATGCGATGAGGACTATCCTCCTCACAAAATCCAGTTAAAATGTCAACCCACTGCACAAAGGCAGTACCCAATCAAACAAGAAGCTAAAAAGCAAGTCAGGGAGATCTTAGATCAACTTGAATACCAGGGGGTGATTGAAACATGCACCTCTCAAATGAACAATCCTTTGTTTCCTGTCTCCAAGCCAGACGATTCATATCGTCTAGTTTTGGACTACAGACACCTTAACTCATGTTGCAAAACATTTGCAGTACAAAACTCACACAGTGCAGCACTAATGAATAACATCGTGCGCAAAAAATACAAAACGACATTAGACATCTCTAATGGATTCTTTTGTCAAAACATTGCACCTGAAACCAGGTATTTGACCGCTTTCTCAATAATGGGGTCACAGAAACGACTCCCACAGGGATTCAAGAATAGCCCAGGATTATTCTCAGCAAGAGTAACAGAGTTACTACAAATATATGATGATGAGGCATTATCTTATGTCGATGACATCTATCTCACAGATGATGACCTGGATACTCACTTGAAAAGAGCAAACACCATAATACTTGGGTTTGCAGCTGAGGGTTACAAATTAAACTTTAAAAAGTCACGAATTGCCCCTCCAACTGTCCTGTTTTTAGGATATGAATTATCAAGTGAAGGCAAAAGCCTAGCAGACAACTTCTTAGAGAAGTGCGCTGTACTCCAAGCACCAAAAACGCTGAAGAACTTACAATCAATACTAGGTTTCCTGAATTTCAGAAGAACATACATTCTAAATTATGCAGAGAGGGTTAAACCTCTCTATGAATTAATAAACCCTGATTTTAAACCAATCAATTGGACTCAAAAACACACAGAAATTTTGAGGTCACTGCAAACAGACATGTTAGCTAAAACAAAATTGCAAACACGCGAAAACATACGCAACCTTGTAATCCGAGTCATCCCAGGAAGATGCGGTTTCACGTACCTGACCTCTAATGAGGGAGAAAAGGTACCAATAGCTTACAAATCACACTTGTACACACAAGCTGAAAAAACATTCAGTATTACAGAAAACATTGTAAATGCGGTTCAAACTGCTGTAGCAAAAGAAAGAGCCCAAGCACAAGGCAAAAGGATAACTGTTTTAACAGCAGAATCAGCCTTTGAGGCATTAACAAGCCCACGTAATTTGACTAAAGTGGCATTAGATCCAAAATGGATCGAATGGGGAAATTCTCTTGCTGCAGAAGACGTGAAATACTACTTTGACCCGGAAATGAAAAAGTTTAAAAATCTAAAATATGAACTAGAATATCCTCTGCCAATCGAGATTCTGCCTCTACAACTTTACGCCTGTGTAATATATACAGACGGATCAGCACAACCCGCAGTTGGGGGTAAGCAAGCTTACAGTGCTGCGTGCGCGGTTGTTAAATGCCGGTGGCACAAGGGAAAATTGAGACCATTGGTAACTATGACTCAATCAGTAAAAGATAGTTCGGATCAACGAACTGAACTACTAGCTTTAAAAATGGCGCTCGATATTGCCGATCGCGAATTCCCCACACTAATAGTGTGCGATTCGCATTACTGCATGAAATCTTACAACAATGACTTGTAGAACTGGGTTCAAAACGGTTTCAAAGATGACACAGGTGCCACAATAAAGCATAAAAAGCTTTGGGAACAGGTAGTTCTTTTGCAGAAAGAACTACAAAAGACTCACTTGATCCATACACTGAGTCATCAGCGTGATGGCGTTCACGTTGCAGGGAATTAATTGGCTAACACAGCCACAGCGGAAGCAACTAATCCGGCTTCCGTAGCCACAAAAAAGCGTTCAGAAAAATACATAGACGGGGAAACCATGCTGGCGGTAAAAACGTCTTTACAAGGCAACTGTGCAGCATTACCTCTGAACTATCCACTCAATTATACATACACAATTGATGCATACTCCGTTCCTTTTGCTCGAATCCCTGGATTGGGGGATAGAGTGATTCCAAACACGAACAGGAGAATCTTCTTGATTCAAGAAGCACATATGGGATTAGCTCTAAGGCACCAGGAGATCATGACATCTCTGAAAGAATTACAATCAGAATACTGGTGGCCGGGGATGAGCCTGCATAACTACAAATTAGCAAAGGGCTGTCAAAACTGCAACAGAGATCGCAGTGGCGAACCAGCCAGAGTATTGCCAGGACCCTTCTTTTAGAAAGCATAAGGCTATCTTTACGCAGAAATCCAATAGGAGAAATGCGTCCCATTTATGTTTAAGACTAGATTCACTTAAAATGCAGACACCAGCGCTCGGCTGATACCAGAACTGTTATAAAAGATTTGCGAGTCCATATCGGCACATACGCAATTGGCATGCTACATTCTGACCAGGGTCCTGCTTTTAGCTCTCGAGCTTATAAGGAGGCAATGACCAGCATGGGCATTGCATTGCGGTACTCTTGTCCCTTCCATCCTGAGGGAAATGGGATTGTGGAAAGAAAAAACCGGGACATAAAGCAATCTATAACGGCGAGGGTATTAGGTTCGGGTGATGGGTGGGTCCAACATTTAACAAGTGTCCAACGCAGTCTTAAAAAATATGCCAAGAAATTCTCTAAAAGGTTTCAGTCCGTACGAACTATTGTTCGGGACTAGAATGTATATTCAGGACCTCGATAGTCAGACTTCAGTGGTAGAAGAAAAATGCTTTGATATCAAAGATCGTTTGGCTATTTTACAGGACTTAAATGAAACAAGAAAAGACCTGAGCAACATAAAGTTAAAACAACAGCCAATAGCCACTGAAGAAAAACCACCTGTCCCAGCAAGGCCTGTCTGGATTCCAAAGATTGGGGATCTAGTCAGAGAGAAGATCGCAGTGAAGAAGGAATTTGGGCCTTCTTATAGAAAAGCAGTACCTGTCTTAGCTATTAGCGGAACAAGATCAGTTGTACTACCGCCCCTTGCTGGTAAAAAGGAGAACCGAGTTGTATCCATCGACCTGGTAAAACCACAATTATGTGGCCAATAATAAGTAGTAGGCCCAGTGGACTCCCAAGAAGTAGCAGAGTACCAAAACTTGCTACAATACAAGAGGTTCAAACTGAGAGACTAATCATATTTGATAAACATGCAGTGAATAAAAAAGGACTATGCAACAATGCAATGGAACTTGTGCCTCTTGAAACCCAAATTGCGACAGTTCATCAAGAAACACCAGTCTACAACGATGTAGCCTCAGACTATGCTAAGGAAACAAAGAAAAATCCAAAAGCAACTGAAAATCCAAAAGCAATTCCAACAATTGACAGAACTGCATCTGGCTACTTCATCAATTTCGATAACTTTTCTGAAGATCCGAGCGAACCTGAAGAAACGCCAGCAATACAAACTTTTAAAGACAAAGTAACTGAACTTCTACATGAACTCAAAGAAACCTATCTGATTTCTCCATGGATTGAATTTTGGATTGTGTTAGGTGTACTTTTCCTCCTGCTTTGGCTCATCATGGTTCTTTGTTTGGGAAAATTCATTGAAGGAAAATACAGTACAATGGACACAGCAAGTCAGAACATCAACTTGGTCCTAAAGCCTCACAAGTCATCTCACATTGAGAAAAGAGAACTATCATCAGTGAATGTCACAGCCAATCCAATACCCGGTGGGGTAGCATGGGACAAAACGGATTATGAAATCTATTGCCCGGTTGAGCTCTTGAATATATCCACATCAGTTAAAGATTTCATTACGTGACTTTGTAAAACCAAGTACATTCTCTGATGATTGGGACTTTGAAAGTATTAATGATATGATGTCAGATTTAGTAATGTCAGCAAAATTTACAGAACATGATTACTTACAGGGTTCATCAAATTATGAAGAAATGTATTGCTACAATCACTTTGCACATCACTATTTGCATAAATCTGCTCAACCTAGAAATGTTTTTAATTATAATCAATGGGAACATTGTGCAACTCCACCTAAAAGCAGTTCGAAAACATTTTACGAGAAATTCCCATACTTCTCAGGGTTTACCACGAGTGATGCAGAAACGTTTTATTTCAAAATGTTGAATAAGACAGGAATGAAAACAATGCTGACAAATACTACATTGATTTATTCAGAAACATTTTATGAAAAAATGATTACATTTTTTTTTGATTTCTGGAAAAATAACATTGAAACAAAAACCATCTGGGGTACAAAAGAATGGCAGGTCCAAGACCTAGAAGCATTATTTAGAGCCTGCATGATCCCAGAACAAATTATATTCTTGAATGACACAATTCAACAGACAACCTGTCTTGGCCTAGCCAAAATTAAAGACTTAAACAAACCGTCTATTCCAATGCCCATGACAGATAGTAATAGCACTACCGATGTGGAGATAGGCGTATCCCATATTTTAAACCAAAACAGAACACATCCGGATTGGAAAAAATGGTTGATCTGGCCCACAGACACAAATAACTGTCAAGATAGATTCCTGAACAAAAAACAGGGGTTCAAAATGACCAGGCCAGACCCTAGATACTCCCAGAGACAACATCCAGGGATAGTCACAACATACAGTGTAGGGACACTCTGCCTCGAATGGCTACAGAAATCCACACTGGCTGAAATTAAGCAACACTTGACTTTACTTAAAGAAGTTGCTGACTTGCGTGATTTCATAATAGGACCACGCAAACAGCGTCAAAAACATTTCATAGCGGCCGGTATATACGCTGCGTACAACGAAGCTTGGAAAGTAATGTAAATTGAAACAGCAGAAAAAATACGAGAAATTGATCGTATTAATTTGGAAAAATCATTTTCTGTGGTGGACAATGGGTTAACGACTCTGTCTTCCAGAATATATTCACTGGACAGTATTGTATCATCTGCTATTGATATAATAGAACAAGACTTACTAATGTTACAACACGGTCAGTCCCAATTACGTTCTATTGTACAGCTTGGCTGGACATTACAAAATCTGCGTTCAGGCTACGTGCCCTGGCGTTTAATCAACACAATGTCATTATTCTCTATCTTTAACCTTACTGATATACAAACCAGTTTGGCACAAAAAGGAGCAGACTATACGATTCTGAGCATTGAAAAACTTGAGAGATTACCATTGACAATGTCAGAAAGACCTGTCATTGAATGGATAATACATGGAATAATAACAATTCCGATAACAACTTTCCAATTTAAATACTGCCAAGAGTATATACCAGCAGGCCAGTATGAACGGTTGGGTAAAGGGTACATCAAGTCATCATGGAAATTACCTTACACACACACATGTTACAGTGAAAAGAAACAGAATGTATTTCTTAGTGGTAAAAATTGTAAACGATCACTAAGCGGTATACTTCTGTGCCAAACCTCCAGCAACCTGGGAATTCCCCATTGCTTTTGTTTTGATTTCGTCCTAGAACTCCTGTGAGCACTCTAGGAACGGCCAGTTCTTAGTGACATCTTTATTGACGTCTTATGTCCAACCTTATGTCAAAACCCGGCACCTTTCAGGTATAAATATACCAACGTTGCCTTAAGCAAACACACGGTGGTGGTTTTGGAGCAGAGCGGCTATCTACTTGCCCGAGAGCCCAGCTGATGCGAGAGCCCACGGACGCTGCCCCTCCCCTTTGACGCACTGAGAGAGACGCTGTCTTTTCTCCTGCCGAGAAATCCAGCTCCGGTGTTTCCAGATACCCTCGCGGGTTACTGGGATATCGAGTCCTGAGAGAGAGATACCAGACCTCCTGCTTTCTAATATCCAGGTACGGAGCTGACTAAACCCTTAAAGAGAATTCTTGATTCAGATCCTTGGCAAAACCAACTTAACTTAAACTGCTACTTATTTACTCCTTCCCACGTATTAGGCTTAGGTCAGGTACACCGAGGTAGGCGTATTTAGAAGCACCAGTTGAGTACGTTAGTCAATGTATATTTGTATGTATATATTTTATCTATTTTAAAGAAACATATGACTAAGAAACCATATCAATGCTTTTACAGTATTATTTTATAATACTCCTTTTACTGTACGCACATTACTTTATGCTAAGTATTGCAATTGTGGCAATTCATTTCTCTTGTATGAGAAAGAAGACTGCTCAATAAAATAACACCTTTTATTGAAAACGCCCGTCTCTCTTTTCTCTACACTCTGGTGAAACTAAGTATGCACACTCGACTGAGTGAAATAGTTGTCTATTGTTTTCACACGACTCTAGAGATACACTCTTATTCTGAGGGAGCAAAGTTGTCATGTTATATGGTTGTCAGACGCTAATGCCTTCTTGTCTATCCAGGGAGGTTAAACTCCTCCTCGTTTATTCGAGAAAGTTTCTAGTGACCTCTGAGCTAGCTGGCAAAACTTAAGTCTAATATAGTCAGTAGAGACCTAGTCGACTTCAGTCCTACGTCTACACTGCTGAATATATTATTCCAATGCGCAGAGCCTATTGGGAGTATAGGAACTACACTACAAAGCGACCAATCTTAAACTAAAATGTAAAACAAAAACAGAGGCCTCCTTTGTCATTCCTCCTATTAACACTTGTTGTTTAAAAATCACTACATTCATACACTGATTTTTATCTGCGAATCTCTGCACATGAATAACTCCTAATAAACATTTCACATATTTTCAAAATCCCACACAAGCAATTAAAAAAAAACAGAAAATCGAACCAATGTTCATGCAAAGTGTTGACTCGGCGTTTCGGTGGACTTGTTTTATTCTGCACCACCTTCTTCAGGACAAGCTTTTATTTTTTAAATACAGTTGGAATCTCCTTGAAGTATGTTGCCTTAGCCACAAGTAATAAATCTCATTGTGGTAGGAAAACTCCAGGAGATAGATGTACTGGTAGTTACTTCCTATTATAATTAACCCTGGGCGTAGTGGGCGTAGCGAGGCTACGTGGAGCTTCACGGAGTTGCTAACAAACTCCATGGAACTCCGCTACGCTAGGCCACCCGCCTCCACCTCCTCTATATTAACAAGACATTCTACATCACTTAAAAGTAAATTAAAACCTCTTACCTGTACTGCGATGTCCCTGGGCTGTTCTCCTCCTCTTCCTCGCTGTCTGGGTAATTCTTGAAAAAAATGTGCAAGCACATTTTTTGCGAGACATGCGCGGGTGTGGCGCCTGCGCAGTTTTCTCAAGGATTACCCAGACGGTGAGTAAGAGGAGGAGGGCAGCCTGGGGACGCCACAGTACAGGTAAGTGGTTTTAATTTATTCTAAGCAATGTAGAATTACTTGTTAATATAGGGGGGGTGGAGGCGGCCGCTGGCCAACTTAGCTCCACTGCGGAGTGTGCAGAGATTTGCCTTCTCCCAGTACTCCACGGAACGCGTAGGAGTCAGATCTCCGCATACTCCACTGCCCGGGCTTAATTATAATCCTTATTAGTTCCAATTTTCAATGGTTTACACACTTTCCTATCATCAATGAGGAAGCGTGATTTTATTCTAAAATTTCTGGTCACCATATTTCAGTTATTTCCCAGAGTATTCAGTGACATATCATAGTTTTCGGCAGCAGTCTCGCTTCTATTCTGTAAGTGTCCTCGAATGCGAGTTGTTCTGGCAAAACAGAACAGCCATAACAACACGCAATCGAGGACACTTGAAGAATAGAAGCAAGACTGCTGCCGAAAACTATGATATTTCACTGAATACTCTGGCAGATTACTGAAATAGGGTGATAAGTGATCGCTTTTCTTTGGGAGGAGGTGGTTGTTCATGTTTGGTGTCTAAGGAATAGTCATTTAAAATTCTCTTTCATGGTAAAGTTGGATTTTAAATCACAATCCCAGAAATGCCACATTAGAAAGTTTGCATTTTCTTGTCCTAACCATTTGGTGCCTGTAGCCTGTTTTCTGGGTCACTTGACTAGGTGTATTTGGCAGTTGGCCTCTGTGTATTCCTCATAGACAGTCACACAATAGAGTGTTGGCAGAATGGCCATCCATGAAAGATGAAACAGCAGATCTGTGCCCGGCCTCATCTGTACTTCAAAGACACAGCCTCAGCACACACAAAAAACTTCTCCCTAGCCTATTTTGCCTCCAGGCGTCCTGTGTTCAGGACAGGGAGGCAGGAAATTCCAGACGCTTCTGTGGGGTGGAAATTCCACTTTAAAGATGGTACAAGGCATGAGTCTAGGACCCTTTAAGTGCTGCATAAATACTTTACATATTACCTTTAAGTTAAGCCCGACTGCTTCTGTTCCAAGCTACCAGAGGATTTAGCACAGGTTAATTTAGCAACATGTATTGTCCACCCTGACAAGGATGGTGGCTGTTACTTGAGAAGGGTTTCACCTCCCTGAACCAACAACCCAATTTCTCACACAGTAATGCCTGAAAACTAAACATACAGACAATATGTGTCTAATATATGCATGTACATTAGTAATTCTTCCTATGCTTGGGATAATTAACTCAAGCACCAACGCTGTGAACTTCTTGTGGAAGATGAGTTATAGTTTCTACCTGACCTCTATAAGAAAGATTACCAATACAGTTAATTGTATTGTACTTCTTAATCTAACAATAGAATATGCTTCCTAGAACTCTAATTCTTCTCTTTTTCAGTTTGTACTCAAGGTGGACAGCAAAGATGGGAGCCCTCTCTCAGATGGCAAGATTATAACTTTCATACAGGCTTGCACTACCATTATATTCTGGGCAAGGAAGTATAAACTCTAGGTTATCAGTACCAGGTTAGCTATACTCTTGCTATTGATCCAGCGGCCTATAAGAAATATGCCATAATCAACGCTACCCAACTTCATAACCTATAAACAAATTCTATACTAACTTATGGACCCATTTATAAACATGACATATTTGGGCCTACTGAATCAGGTGGTCAGATCTAATCTATATACACCCTATTTACAAACTATATACAATTTTATACATTTGCGTAAAGAATGTTGTCATTATAACAAATCCTAACTTATTTAAACGACCACCATTGGCGATGTGATCTAGCTAATAGTAACCTGCACTTCTGAATAATCAAGACCAGCTTGTTTGTCAAAAGTAAGAATTTATTTACTAAATTATGATATTTCAAATTGTAGTTTTATAAACATAATTTTATTAGCATTAAAGTAAGCATGTTTGTAAAGAATCATGAGAAAAATACAATTTAAGCAAGTGAATCAAAGTTTAAGTAAGTATTTAAAAGATTAGCATTTCTAAAACCTAAGTCCCTAGCTAAGCTAAATAAATGAAAAGTAAAGTAAAGTTCTTTGAGGATTCTTACGTGCTCCACGCAAAGTCCGACAGCACTTCACCCTCATCGGAAAATCAGAAAGCAGCAGCCAGCCCATCCCTAAGGGCATGACTTTTTATACCATTCTATGCTAGCTAATCTAAGCGAAGGAAAGTTTTCATAAATCCACGATGTCCCATTGGTTGAGAGTGACAAGTGACATGTCACCCACATTTCAAAACTTCCATTAGGTCACATTTCTTAAGGACCATTGTCTTTTCCGAATGCAACCAGGAGCTTCCTTGGTTTGCAACATTTGTAAATTAATGTTCTCGCAGCGTTCATTTCACTTCCGCGGGTGCCAAGTTAGAGCTGACAAAATTGTCCTTTATCGCCGGTTTCCGACCTTGGCCACGTCCGACAGAATAATGACAGCATGTCAGATTTGCTTAGTGAATGCAGCTTTGACGAACACTTTTTCAGAATGGGCATCTCGTGACTTTTGCAGAAGTAAAATTCAGCTTTAGCAAACTCGAGCAAACTAGGCCCAAAAGCAGACAACTTATGCTTTCTAGTAATAAACAAACACAAGAAAAGTATTAATGTAAGAAAAAATGTTGATTATGTATCCACCCTAGGTTTACTAATTAATTAACCCTCCCGATTAGTCTAATGTTACCTAGCAAATGCAAACAAATAAAGCAGCGTTTATATCTACCAGTCTTCATGAATCCATGAAACTTATGTGCACCTAGAATAGTAGAAATGACACCACATAGACAAGGAAAAGCAAAATAAGCACATGCTTCTTTTAGGTTTGCTGCAGTTAGTAATGACAAAAACGAAAACAACAAATTATTTTATTATTTTGCAAGAACAAAAAGATGCAACACTTATGCACGTTTATGAGCACACATGTTAGTCCCCCCATGTGTAAAGTTTAATCTAGATTGAATTAGCACAATACATCACAAATCATTAATATTATTATTCATGTTATGGAAATGTGACTTTGCGAGTTTAAACAAAATTTTGTTTTCTATCTCGCTCCATCAACTCCCTCATCTGGTGATTAACAAATCACCACACCACCACCCAAAATTTTGTAATTTAAACTTCCGAGAAAATGATTCAAATTCATTCATGTCAGTAATCCTAAAAACCTGTGTCTGCATAATCCTCGGAATTTGCATAACGTTCTCTGTGTAACTCTTGTAACTCAATCTCCCTTTCTTCTTCTTTTCTAAGTTTATAGATCCTTTTCTTTTCTTTCAACTGTTTCTTTCTCTTATGCAACAAACAACCTATTTTTGTCAAAATGAAAATGAATATTATTATAATCAAAGGTGCCAAAATCTTGCCAAGAATTGAACTTCCAATGTCATGAAACCAATTTCTAATTGCTTGGAATCTTTTTGAAAGTTTTTCTGTAAAATCATCTTCTTCTAAAGGAATTATTTCTGAATGCATCTGTGTAATGTTTTTAATGTACATCTCAATATTCTTACTTTCATCCGGTATATATGTGCAACAATGTTGTACATGCAAAATGCCACAGACTCCTCCCTCTTTTGCTAGGAGTATGTCTAAAGCAAGGCGATCTTGAATTACCATGGATCTGATTGCAATTACTTCAACATTCACTAATTGAAATCCATCAGCTGTGTCTGTTGACAATCTATCAACAATTGTGGACAATTTTCTGATTCTCCCTGCATATAGGGTTATACCAACAAAAGGTATCACTGCTTGAAAAATATCTCCCATTACTTCTGTGAAAGTTTCTCTTTTGACTCTATTTGCAAAATTATGAATTTTAAACAATCCTTCTGAATCTCTGTCAACATGAAACACTTTAGGAAAAACAATTCCCACATAACAAGTTCCATACCAGTGGTCTGGAAGGTTGTAGTAGGCCTTGTCACCACAAACAAAATAAATCCCAGGAAAGATTGGATCCTTTCCACCTTTAAATCCCCAACCTTCCAGAATCTGATAAGTATCTTCACAGTTACTTGCACCTACGAAATAATTATCAAAAAGAGTATTATCTCTTCTAATGCAAAGCTTTCCACTAACTGGTTTGTCTATGTGAATTGCAACATTTTCAAGCATTTTGCCATTTAACTTCTCTTCCTCTTTCTGCCAAAATTTTGACTTAGTCTGCTTGACTAATTCATTTCTTTTGTAAATTGCTCTTCTCTCCTCAACCATATTCAAAAATTTCTTTCCCTCAGCACTTAATTTGCAGGTTAGATTATTCTTGTAAGCATACTCATAAGTGAGTTCATTAGTAACAAGGAAAAATTCCCTCATTTGTTTAGCTTTCTTATGCTTATTTAAAGCATTCTCAATCTTTACATTTGCAAAAATCTCGTCAAAATCTGAATAGTAATATTCTAAGCGTCCAGTTTGATAAAATAAGCTACTTAACACACTACATGTTACACCATATGTAAGAGGAAGCATATTGTATGTTACTCCCTCAGAAACAGAAGCAGGTAACTTGACGCAGACGTAACAGTCTTTTGCATCCATTACCTTAACATATTCGCTTAAAAGCTTTGTGAATGTATTGCTTGAAAAATCACTAATAGATTTATCTTGATGAATGTTAGGCTGATGATCAATAACTTTTGCAGATGCACTATGTTTAGTTTGACTAACCAAAGCTTTGCTTGTCATGTTAACTTTGTGTAATTCTCTGTTCATCTCCAAAGGGATAATCACAGCTAAAACTAACCAGAGCAGAATTAAAATGAGCAGACACACCAGAGTCATCTTACAGCATCTCTTAAAAACAGAACACCTTGAAGTGCTTTCCTTAACATAAGGCATTTTTGGTTAGTTTTGCCTCAAAAATAAAACAAAAATTATTTTAAAATCTAAATTTATATTTACAATTTACACCCCCCTTTTAAAAAAATTTTTTTTTTTTTTTTTTTTAAAACCCTAAACAAGATTTCTTCGACCTTATGTCATACATAAGTTTTCTTCAACTAAACAGTTTTTCTTCGACCTTGTGTCAACTAACAAAGTTTCTTCAGCCTTTTGCCAAATTAAAATTTCTGTATTTCAATCATTGTCACTAATTTCCTCGATTTCGTCTTCTTCTTCACTACTACCATAAATATCAATAACAGGTGGAATTGCTAAATAAGTCCACTCAGGAGACTTGTATTTCTGGTTTGGTCTTACTATTCTTTTTCCTTTTCTCGACACCACTTCAATTTTCCTTCCAACTCCCACTTCTTTTCCAGGACTCTTTTGACTACTGATTTCTTCAACTTGTTCTTTAGGTTTCTTGATCAACCTGACTCTCAATCTTCCACCAGGCCAGTAGTCTGCTTTTCTTACGTATTTCTTCTTTGGTTCAGAAGCATTTGATTCTGACTTCCAAGTCCTTTTCTTTCTGTTTTCACTTTCACCATCCACGTCACTTTCTTCAGTTTCGTAGTCTGAAATTTCAATTGACTCAGGAACTTCTCTATTCGGCAGTTTTACTCCTTCAGGAACACCACTTTGTTTTCCAACACTGGTACTTGGTAATTCGTCTTCTTCCTCTTCTTCAATTACCTCCAACTTCCCAGATTTTGGATTTCTGTTACTTACTCCAGAGCTTGTTTTCTGCTTTTCGATACTCTCCTGGTCTGAAACTTCTTTTTGTTCTGCTTCTCTGTCTTCAACGGAAACAACCGAATCCTCAGTTATCTTTCCTTTTAACAGATTCTCTTCACCTTCAGAATCTATTTCAATAATTTCCAAGTCTTTTCTTGTCAAATTTCCATTCACAAGCACAGGTTCCAGATGTCGACTTCCCTGTCGATCTTCAGAATCTGGATTTATTTCGCTTTCTACTTCAGAATCAGAATCATCTGTAGTATCACTTTCAACATCAGAACTCTCAGGAGTTGGTACTGGAATAGTATGACTAGGATGAATCCAACGTTTCAATCCTTTGCATTTTACAGCATTAGTAGTGATCAAAATTATTTGCCTAGGTTTCTGCCATCTAGGAGCCAGACAATTTCTTCTCCGATGTACTTTTGTTCTGACCCAATCACCAGGCCTCAGATCATGTGTCAAAACCTTTTCATTTGATTGTGCTTCAGTTCCCACCTGATTAGACACAGAAGTCACTATATCAGATAACCTTTTACAGTAATCCAAAATAGCACTGTCATTTATGCTCAACAGTTTACCTACAGGTACAAAAGCTTGCCTCATAACTCTTCCCATTAAAATTTCATGAGGACTCAAACCTGTCTTTTTATCTGGTGTACTTCTTAATGACATCAAAACAAGTGGAAGAGCATCTGTCCACTTTACACCTGTTTCAAGACACATCTTTCCAATTCTGTTTTTAATTGTTCCATTAATCTGTTCAACTACCCCAGATGCCTCTGGTCTGTATGCACAGTGTATCTTCTGCTCAATGCTCAAAGCTTCACAAATTAACTTCATCAATTTGTTATCAAAATGGCTTCCTCCATCACTCTCAATAGTGACTGGAAAACCGTACCTTGGGATAATTTCTCTGAGCAGCAGTTTTGCTACTGTAATTGAATCACAATGTCGTGTAGGAAATGCTTCTACCCATCTTGAAAATAAACAAACAATCACAAGAACATATTTTAAACAATTGTGTAAGGGCATTTCAATGAAGTCCATCTGTAACCTGGTAAAGGGACCACCTTCTCGACCAATTATTCCTGTCCCCACCACTGATTTTCTGTTTGGATTCATTTGTTGGCATGATAAACACCTTTGACAAAAAGATTCTGCAATTGTTCTGAATTTAGTATTGAACCAAGTTTCTCGGAAAAGTCTAATCATAGAATCTCTTCCAAGATGTGCTGGACCATGATATAATCTGGCCATATCAGCAATCAAGCAATTTGGTAAGACCACTCTGCCATCTTTGTAAACCCACACTCCATCTTCATCACGTGGTCTACAATCTGATCTTAACCACAGATCTTTTTCCTCATCATCTGCTTCATTTTGTAAATCCCTAATCTCATGCCATGTTTCTACAACTGTTGTTAGCATTAATGAATTTGAATCAGTTTCTTTACTCCTTTCCCGATTGTATGCATAACCTTTTCTTGCACAATATTTTTCCGTTTCATCTGCAAAGGCATTGCCTTTTGAGATATAATCAACTCCTTTAGTGTGCGCTGCACACTTGACAATTGCGATTTCTTTCGGCAATTGTATTGCTTCAATTAATCTCCTAATGAAAACTGCATTTTTAATCGGAGACCCTGCTGATGTCATATAGCCTCTCTGAGACCAGAGTTGTCCATAATCATGCACAACTCCATACCCATATTGACTATCAGTAATGATGGTGACTCTTATGTCCTTTGATATTTCACATGCACGAATTAAAGCAATCAATTCAGCCACTTGTGCTGAACGAACTCCTTCAAGACATGATGCTTCTTCAACATCTGCAACTGTACAGACTGAATATGAGGCTTTCAAGACACCTCCTTCAGATCTTAAACATGAGCCATCTACAAAGTAGACAAAATCCGATTCAGACAAAGGTCTATCTTTGATATCTTTTCTTGGTTTAGTGCAGAATTCCATAACATTTAAACACTCATGTTCTATTTCAATGTCATCAATGATTTCAGAATCAGGCAGTAATGTAGAAGGATTCAAATTCAAACATCTTGAAATCGAAACATTATCTGCTCCTAGTATGATTTTCTCATACTTTGTCAATCTGCTACTTGTCAAATGCTGAGTTTTACCTCTTGTCAGCAATATTTCAACTGAATGAGGCACAAAAACTTTCACAGGAAATCCCATAATGATTCCCTCACTTTGTTCAAGACTGACACTTGTAGCTGCAACTGCTTTCAAACAACCTGGTAATGCTTTTGCAATGGGATCGAGAACTGCAGAGAAGTATGCAATAGGTTTCTTTAGATTTCCATGTCTCTGAATCAACACAGATAATGCACATCCTTCTCTCTCACTGCAATACAGCTCAAAATCTTTCTCATAATTCGGCATACCTAAAGCAGGAGCTTGGCATAAGCTCTTTTTCAGGTTCTCAAAAGATTCCATCTCAGCTTCATTGAGAATAATCGGATCTTTTATATCAGACTTTGTCAATCTCTGTAGTGGTTTTGCAATTACTGAAAATCCACTTATCCATTGTCGACAGTAACCAACCATTCCCAAGAACATTCTGACCTGCCTCTGTGTCTTTGGAGGTAGCATCGCTTGAATCATTTTTATTCTCTCAACTGTCACCTGCCTTTTTCCCTTTGCAATTCTGTGACCAAGATATTTTACTTCTTGTTTGCAAAACTGTAATTTTGCTGGAGACACTTTATGTCCCTCATCTGCAAGATGATTCAACAGTATTATTGTGTCTGTCACACAATTTTCCCTTGTCTTTGCAGCTATCAACAAGTCGTCAATATACTGCACCAACGTAGACCTACCAGGTAAGTCTAGGTTTTCCAAAGATCTTTTTAACAACTCATTAAAGATTGAAGGACTCTCTGTATAGCCCTGACGTATTCTACTCCATCCGAGGGTCCTACCTTGGAATCTGAAAGCGAAGATTTCATAACTATCTGGATGTAAAGGAACCGTAAAGAATGCATTGCAAAGATCAATGACAGTGTACCATTCAGCATCATGTGGAATCTGGTACAAAATTACTGCTGGATTTGGAACCACAGGACAACATGGAACGACAATTTGATTAACCTTTCTCAAATCTTGTACGATCCTAAATGTTCCATTTGACTTTTTAACTCCCATAATTGGTGAATTACAAGGACTACTCTCCATTTCTTTTAATACACCTTGTTTGATGAATTTTTCAATTATAGGCGTAACACCTTCAATTGTTTCTGCTTTCATTTTATACTGTGGAATGTTAGGGAATTCTATTCCCTGTTTCAATGTAATTTTTACTGGATCTACGTTTTTCATCAGACCCATCTCATTCCCAGTAAAATCCCATATTTCAGATTTCACTGTTTCTTTGAGCTCTTCAGGCAAATCTTTCTTTTCCAATGCAGGAAACAATTTTGTTTCTTCTGCTTCCATCATCATCATTGTCATCCTGTACAAACCATCTTCCTCCATTGTTTGTAACTCAACCCCATCAGGAGAACAATATATTCTGCAATTCATTTTACACAGAATGTCTCTGCCTAATAGATTCACTGGACTACTATTACAAACCACAAATCTGTGTTTGTCTCTGTAATTTCCAATTTCAACTGGAACTGGATCAGTTAAGTCAGTTTTAATTTGCTGATTACTTACTCCAACAACTTGGATGGTATCCCCAGAGAGAGGTAGGTTTTCAATTTCCACTGATCTAACAGTAGAACGGGTAGCACCAGTGTCCACTAGAAAAGTGATGTCTACATCATTAACTTTCCCATTTACAAATGGACCAGACTGGTCAACCTCAAGAGTGGCTCCAACGACACACTCTTCCTCCTCTCTCGGGCACCGTCAGCAATAATCATCAGAATCACTGTCTTGACTTTCTGTTAACAAAAATTGTTGTGAAGCATTTTGCATTTGCACTCTTTGCTGCTTTTGCTGTTTTTGCGGTTTTATTACCTGTTCATTTCCCTGAAATCCCACGTTTGGATTATATTTTTGAACTCCCCCACAATTCGGAAAAGGTGGTTGTGGCAATTGATCCTGACGGTTATTCACCTGTTGCTGTTGCTGTCGCTGAATGTTTAACTCGTTTAACCCCTGTTGCATCTGTAGCTGTTGCTGCAGGTCAACACCATTCTGCATCTGTGGATTCAATAAGGGATTCTTTAAATTTTTAGGAGGTTTAGGACACTCGTCTCTCCAATGTCCAAATTCGCCACAATTAAAACAAGGTAATCTTTGTTTCATCTCCTCGATTTTTGGACTAAATTTTCTCGGAAAAATATTACCTTTAAGTTTTCCTTGTAACTGGTTTGTATTTCCAGTTTGAACAAAATTTGTGTTCTTATTACCCATGCTGGCAATTTGTTGCTCAGCCACTTTTACCTGAGCCCACATAGCTTTCTCTTTGAGCTTCTTTTGTCTCACTTCCAACTCATCACTACAATACTTAGCTTTCCTCAGAATATCATCTACAGAAAGTGATTGCCATCCTACAATGCTATTCCTGATCATGTCTGCAATTTCAGGTTTTAGTCCATAAACAAATCAATAGACAAAATGACTCATATCTTTTTCATCCAGCTTTTCATAGCCACTGTATTGTTTAAAAATTAACAGTAGCCTCTCATAAAAAGAATGAACTGATTCTTTTGTTTCCTGATTTGTTCTTCCTATTTTAACCCAATCAACTTCTTTGGGTGGAATTTTGTTTTTCATCCAAACAATCACTTTTTCGTAAAAATCCATTACAAGAGGATTTGGAGCACCTGTTTCTTTGATTCGCTCAGGTTCTGTTTTTGGCCAACTTATTGATATTTTACATTCTGTCCAAAGATCTGATGGAACGACAATGTCGAAAAATCCATCTAAATCAATCCACAGAACTTTTGAGACTTTGATAAACCTATCCACTTGTCTATACCACTCTACTGGTTTTTCCCTCAATTTCGGAAAGTCATTTGTAAACAACAGTATGTCCTGTCTCGACCAAGGGACATGAACATATCCTCCACCTGCAATCTCTCTCATTGGAAATTGTTTTGACAATTTTTCCAATCTTTCATCTTCCTTCTTTTTCGTCCATTTCACTCTCCACTTATTGAGTTCTCCCAGCTTTTTGATGTAAACAATCAAATCTTTTATATGTAGTATTCTTCCCATTGAGTTCAAACTCTCAATGTCACTTTCTGAAAAGTCTAGTCTATAATGCTTTGCAAAATTCTTTTGTTTACTCACATCGATTTCTAGTTCTGCTGCTAGATCCTCTAATTGATCATATTTATTCTTTGTTTTCCACTGAATACTTTTGCAAATGAACAGTAGTTCATCATCTCGATAGTAATTTAAACTATCTGGACCAATTGTTCCAATTATTAATTCTTCAATATTTGCTTTTAATTTGGCCACATCGAGTTTTGGTGTAGTCACCCTGACTTCAGGACTCCCTACATCTGATATAGCACCTATTGGTGTTTTTGGAGATAAATCCTCATTAAAGGTTAAATCTGGCATTCTTGATTTCGAAGAGTTTATTTCAGATATGTCTGAATAAAATTTTTCAGCAACCTTATGAATTTCTGCATTTAAAGGAATAGTTAACCCTGTCTTGTTTGATTCTCTTTGGTCAAATACAGGCTGAACAGGACCAATCGTTACTGGAACTGTCACAGCTTCCATGCCTTTTGTCATTCGTCTAATTAATTCTTCCTTAGATCTTAAATATTCAGCAGAATCAACTGCTTCAATATTTCTTGTTTCTCTTGCATAATCTTTTGGAGCTTCCCTTGTTCTTGGAGTCATTGCAAAATGTCTACCTTCATTTCGAGCATTATCAAATTCTGGCCTTCTAGGAGTTTCAATAATTTCGCAATTATTTGGATAAAGTTTAGGAGATTCATTAATTGGAGGTGCACTCGGTGAAGTTTCTGTAGAAACCACCGGAGTAGACCATGATCTAGGTGGTCTCAAAGGCTGATTCTTTCTAGCTGTAGTGTATATTTCTTCCATAACTGCATCTTCAGATTCACTTTCTATAGATTTCCCAGCAGGAGTACCCATAACCATTTCCTGAATTAAATATAATCCTTCACTCATGTTTCCCTGCCTCCACATTCGCAACCTGTCTTCATGAGTATCTCTTCTCCAAGCTGGAGATTTAGAAGGTCTTTTAATTCCACTGGCTTCTCTTTGTAACTGATACATCTCATCTTCCCACTCCACTAAAGCTTCAAATTGAGTTGGTCTCGGTTTTGGAATAAGAGCATTCATTTTCTCTCGTAAATTTCTCAAGACTTTTACATTAAATGAACCATCATCAGGCCAAGTTAAAACACCATCGTTCTTTGTATATCGTTTCCAGCTATCAAACCATAAAACAGTATGATATCCATATTCACCTTCCATGTACGCTGCAGGTGTTTTATACTTATGAAGTAATTTACCACCTCGCGTTTCGATTTTCTTGTCAGGCGAAAATAAATTTTTTAATTTCTGAAATAATGTTGGCTTTTTCTCAACATGCTTAAAATGATAACTCATTTTTAAGAGTTAAATCTAATTCACAAAATCGTTCGTAAAATATTTCCGGGATGTTCCGCAAAACAACCAATCCGTGCGCGAAACACACCAACAAGCCAATGATAGTTGAGCTACGTCACTTTTCTGCTCAACCAATAAAAATGGAGTTTTTCTGAAGAACCAATTAGCTTACAGGTCGTCAGATACTCAAGAGCCAATCAGAGTACAGTCTGTGACGTAGGTCACCCAATCCCAGCGCGGTTCTTTGACGTACACAGCAGCTGCGGTTTCTCGTTTCTCACTCCTGGCGCTTACCCCTCCTTCACAAAATCTTTTCACAGCGCCATTTTAAGAACAATTTTCAGTGTAAATTAATTCTTAACAATGACAATAAGGACTCATCTGTTTGTTTCACTATTTAGGATAGTTTACATACATTCAAGTATCCACACTTCGGAATAGTCGGCGCTATTCACACTAAGGATAATTTTCAATTGTCAGTAGAGTAACTCTTACCCCACCCTTCTAACACGTAAAATTATGAACTCGTTTTCCTCTGAACGCACCGCGAAGTGACAGTTCTAAGAGTTCCACTTGAACATAAATTACAAATCAAACTCGCACTTTCACACGGAAAATTCCCTAATTTCAAACACACATGAAATCCGTACAGGACTCTCACCTGTTTATAGAAATCATGCACCGTTAGCAAAATAACGACGTTATCCGTACAGGGCTCTCACCTGTTTTTAGATATAAAACATGTACCCCTACAGGACTCTAACCTGTTTATAGATAATCATGCACCGACGCTACTCTACCCTTCACTCAAGCTCGGATATAACTAATACTCTTATCGCAGTGAGTTTTATGGAAGGCGCTTTGTCCCTATTCTCATGCTGCTCTAATTTTTTTTTAGAAAACCCTCACTATACAAGATTCACACCTAGCCCTAACACTGTGCTGCACGGCGACAACACCTCTGGTACACGGCGATACCACTTGTGATACTCGGCGATATCACTGCAAACAGAACAGATGACTTGCGTGACTAATTTCTCGCCACACAATCTATACCGGTATAGCTTACAGATAGCACGGAAAACAAACTCAACATGTGTTAAAACATCGATCCTATTTCCATACCATAACACCTTAGTAACCCTTAGCAACCAACATATTACCTTGGTTACCCTTAGCAACCATCAATTTCTGCTACCAGAGAATTGATCCAGCGGCCTATAAGAAATATGCCATAATCAACGCTACCCAACTTCATAACCTATAAACAAATTCTATACTAACTTATGGACCCATTTATAAACATGACATATTTGGGCCTACTGAATCAGGTGGTCAGATCTAATCTATATACACCCTATTTACAAACTATATACAATTTTATACATTTGCGTAAAGAATGTTGTCATTATAACAAATCCTAACTTATTTAAACGACCACCATTGGCGATGTGATCTAGCTAATAGTAACCTGCACTTCTGAATAATCAAGACCAGCTTGTTTGTCAAAAGTAAGAATTTATTTACTAAATTATGATATTTCAAATTGTAGTTTTATAAACATAATTTTATTAGCATTAAAGTAAGCATGTTTGTAAAGAATCATGAGAAAAATACAATTTAAGCAAGTGAATCAAAGTTTAAGTAAGTATTTAAAAGATTAGCATTTCTAAAACCTAAGTCCCTAGCTAAGCTAAATAAATGAAAAGTAAAGTAAAGTTCTTTGAGGATTCTTATGTGCTCCACGCAAAGTCCGACAGCACTTCACCCTCATCGGAAAATCAGAAAGCAGCAGCCAGCCCATCCCTAAGGGCATGACTTTTTATACCATTCTATGCTAGCTAATCTAAGCGAAGGAAAGTTTTCATAAATCCACGATGTCCCATTGGTTGAGAGTGACAAGTGACATGTCACCCACATTTCAAAACTTCCATTAGGTCACATTTCTTAAGGACCATTGTCTTTTCCGAATGCAACCAGGAGCTTCCTTGGTTTGCAACATTTGTAAATTAATGTTCTCGCAGCGTTCATTTCACTTCCGCGGGTGCCAAGTTAGAGCTGACAAAATTGTCCTTTATCGCCGGTTTCCGACCTTGGCCACGTCCGACAGAATAATGACAGCATGTCAGATTTGCTTAGTGAATGCAGCTTTGACGAACACTTTTTCAGAATGGGCATCTCGTGACTTTTGCAGAAGTAAAATTCAGCTTTAGCAAACTCGAGCAAACTAGGCCCAAAAGCAGACAACTTATGCTTTCTAGTAATAAACAAACACAAGAAAAGTATTAATGTAAGAAAAAATTTTGATTATGTATCCACCCTAGGTTTACTAATTAATTAACCCTCCCGATTAGTCTAATGTTACCTAGCAAATGCAAACAAATAAAGCAGCGTTTATATCTACCAGTCTTCATGAATCCATGAAACTTATGTGCACCTAGAATAGTAGAAATGACACCACATAGACAAGGAAAAGCAAAATAAGCACATGCTTCTTTTAGGTTTGCTGCAGTTAGTAATGACAAAAACGAAAACAACAAATTATTTTATTATTTTGCACGAACAAAAAGATGCAACACTTATGCACGTTTATGAGCACACATGTTAGTCCCCCCATGTGTAAAGTTTAATCTAGATTGAATTAGCACAATACATCACAAATCATTAATATTATTATTCATGTTATGGAAATGTGACTTTGCGAGTTTAAACAAAATTTTGTTTTCTATCTCGCTCCATCACTATCACTACTAGGTAGTTCGGCCTGCCAAAAACACAGCAGGAGGGATGGCGTTTCCCAGTGGCGTCTCCTCCGCTATGGCGGAGGAGCATCGCCCCACTGCTTTCAAGCAGTGCGCGAAGTAGAAACATAAAATTACAATAACTTTCAATTTATAGTTGTGTTGCTTTGCGGGTGGGCAGGTGGGCGGGGCTGCTCTGCTCTCAGAGCAGGGCAGGAGAGGAGTGGTCTCTGAAGTGCTCTTGTGCCGCCCAAACCAGTCATGCGCACTTTCCCCTGCATTACAGCCTGTGTGGGGAACATGCCCAGGCCTCCATTCCCTGGTTGAGCGTCGAACCAGGACTCTGAAAACCAATCACAACGCTGCATTGCAGCATTGCGATTGGTCAGTGGAACCTGGGTGCCTACCAATCACAATGCTGCATAGCAGCGTTGTGATTGGTCAGTGGGGCTTGGCTGTGCTTCCTGGTCCTCTAGGAGAGCAGGAGCAGAGATGCAGGACCCAGCGACAAGGTAAGTTAATTTAATTTTTTATTCTGCCCACCCTCCCGCAATCGCGAGTTGCGACCCCCCTACCCCGCATGAGCCCCCGACTCGCCACCCACAAGCCATGCCGGCCGCCACTGATGTTTACATTCCACCAGTTCTACATTTCTCATGACACCCCTCGGAGATGACTGATCCTGGACAGTGCTGTAGGACGCACCAGGGAGACAGAAACACAGAATTTAGTGGAACGAATACTGATCCTATGGCATGATGTAAGTCAGCATAGAGGTAGAAAAATTAGGGTGACAGGTGGTGCTTATCACAGGCTTCTATGGTGTTTGTTCACAGGGTGATGGTGATGGTATTAGAACCAGTGGGGTCGTTGGACTCTGAATTTTTAGTAACAGGTATTTACTTTTTAATATTTCTCTTCTTTGTTGACTAAATATTGTACATGGTCAACTCTGACTGTTATACTGTACAGGATCACGTATTTGAAATGGAATCTATGAATTGTTCTCTGAGAATGAATGTGGTTAGATTGAGTGATATATGTTCAGGAGCGACATGTGGGTGACCATGTTAGGTCTGACAATGATATATTGTTTGGAATTTACTTGGTTTAGTTCTTCAGTGCTGACATCTCTATGTATTTATAGGTCTCCTGGGAAATGAAAGTTTTATATCTGGAAAGGTCCTAAGGAAGGTGGCCCCAACATCTTTAACCCACCGAAATGCGCGTCGTCCCAGTGCTGAGTCTCATGCTTTGCATTGAGACTATGTTGTTGGCAGAGATTCTCTCTTGTCATAGACAAACTCTACTGTGTACAGAAATTGTATGAGTGCAGTTGTTGTGAGATTGGATGCAGTGGTATGATTGAAGTATGATTGCTTATGTCTAATTCATTCCAGGGGTGTATTGCTATATATGTTTGCCTTATGATTTGATTTCATATTTGATTCACTATGATCATGGTTTAAAAAGAGATATACTTATGATTGTACAAATCAAGGATTATTTATAATCATGTAATACGATAAAAAAAGAAGAATAAATAGTTTTGATAAAAAGAAAAGAAATGTTTTGATAAAATAAAAAAACTATGAGATGATCTTTTTTGTCACAGTTGTATTTTAGAAGTGAATTAAAAAACACATGAACAATGTCGGATGAAAAAGTATGATGTTCTATGCGGGAAACATATATATTATTGTATGTATTCTATTCCCCGTCTTTTCCCTGACCTAGAATTAGTGCAGAGGGGGTCCCTTAATTCTTGCCTTCGTACCAGGGAAAGTGACACTAGCTAGACGGTTTTTTCAAGATATGCTGAAGCAGGCTATTGTGTTCAAGTTGTTTAAAAAACTAAAAACTTGCAGCTCGCTGATCCTGCTAATGCTCAGTTCACATATACTATCCTAAAAATAACTTTTGAATTTGATTTTGTGTGACAAAAAAAATGACCGTCATTTTGCAGAACTAACTTGAAGAATGAGGCCGTGTAATATAAAGGGGGGCTCTCTGGACGCTGTAGCATCATATTTCCTTAAAGGTCAGAGTGGGAATTCTCATGTAATAAATAGGAAAATGGATCCTGTAAATGTGCAGTCGTTTTCTGAATAAAATATAATTGCCCTTAAATTCTACCACAGTGCTTTGCCAGCTTATTGTGGGGTAATTGTCTTCAAGTGGCTTGCATCTAATTTTCCATTTTCTAATAAACATTTTATTTCCAAACAATTGCCTTATCCATCGATTCCTGAATACTGAATGAAGCTGTCTGCGGGGAGCACTGTTCCGTGCACAATGCCATCAGACAGCTCGCGCTCCCTGTTGTTTGTCCCTGCTACATCAGAGCTGAAGAACCAATTCAGCGTTAAATATCGAGCCACGCGCACTGCCGGCGCAGCAATAAACCCTGATTGGTCCCGTGACGCATACTGTTCCCAGCCTCGCGGGGCTTGATTGATGTCTATATTGTGGCTATATATTTACTGCTGAATTAGGATTGGAAATTAGGTTCCTAACATTGATCAATCCTAGAATACGTTGGCCCATTAATAAGCAATAAAAACTGCTGGGCCTGGGATCCGAGATTGAACACCGCGGGCTCCATTCACAAAGGGTTTCCATCAGTAGGCGTCTCCTGCTGCCATCTGTAATGCAGTGATTCGTTTGTAAAATATGAAGTCCAGGTGCTCAAATTTTTGTAGGAGGCCACACCCACTTATTCAATTGGCTCAGCCTACATCCCCAACTGGCACTGAAAGTGAGATGTGATAGCAACTGAATTCTTACCTTGGTAATAAGATGGTTGACTTGAAACACGTGTTGGTTTTCCAGCTCCTTGGGAAAGATATCTTAATAAAATCTAGGCAACACCGCAAAAGAGACTGGATGTCATGACTTTTGGAACCGAGCATAATGAACCTTTCTGACCATGAAAGCCCGGACTCTAAGGTTGTGCTGAAATGACTATCTACTTCTGTTGGATTTTGTGTCTCCCCAGGCTGGATTTTCAGATAACACTCTAAACTGCCCGGACCAGTCTAGTAGTAAAAGACAGTTCCACACCTTACCCACTTCTCAATTCTTTTGCCCTGAGGATTTGAAGAATTCACCACTAATATGTGTACATTTTGTTGCCAAAGGATAAAAGACATGATGGAGGTCAAAGGATCAAGCCCAATATGAAGGCATCTATCACATGAAGAATATATGGGACCCTGCTAGATGCTCATTATGCACCTCTCTGGCATATGCACGACCTGTAACTGATTTATGTACATCATTCAATCCTGTCATATGCCCAATATAGACATCTAAAACCTCTGATTATATGCATATATCAGGTCTCCAAAATGTGCATATGACATAGGCTCATGTAAAATGCATAGTCAAAAATATCTCTAGAGTATACAATGCAGACCCTTAATATGCACATTATGTAATGCTGTGGTATCTGAAAATGGCACTTTTCAGAGGTGCAAATAACTCAGGCATTACAGCAAAAATAAAGTTCTGTAAACTGCACATGCCCGAGTCAGAAATGTCCATCTTTGCAGGCTTCTTTTTGGACCACTCACCCTGTATTCCCATAGCCCCTGTGCTCACTCTGCCCTCATACAGGCACAGTGCTCACCCTGCAGTCTTGTAGGTGCATCGCTCAGCCTGTAGTCATACAGGCACATCGCTCACCCTGCACTCATACAAGGACATGGCTCACACTTCACTCATAAAGGCACAGTGCTCACCCTGCTGCACACATACAGGCAAACCGCTCACCCTGCACTAATACAGGCACAGTGCTCATCCTGCACTCATACAGGCACAGTGCTCACCCTGCACACATACAGGCACACCGTCACCCTGCATTTATACATGCACACCACTTGCCCTGCACACATACAGGATAACTGCTCACCCTGCACTAATACAGGCACACTGCTTACACTGCACACATACAGGCATCCGCTCACCCTGCACTCATACAGGCATACTGTTTACCCTGCACTCATACAGGCACAGGTCTTACCCTGTATAGATACACATATACCCACCACTCACTCTGCACACATACATGTAAACTGTTCACCCTGCACTCATACAGGCACAGTGCTCAGTTCACCCTGCACTTATACTGGCACAGTGCTCACCTGGCATTCTAAGAGGCACACCGCTCATCCTACACTCATGCAGGCACACCAGTCAGCATGCATAAAGGCACACCACTCAGCCTGCATTCATACAGGCACATCACATACCCTGCACTCACACAGGCACACAAATCATACTGTACTCATACAGGCACACCACTCACCCTGCACTCATACATGCACACCACTCACCCTGCACTCATACATATACACCACTCACCCAGAACTCATACAAGCACACCACTCACCCTGCACTTATACAGGCACACAAGTCAACCTGCACTCATACAGGCACACTGCTCACATACTATACTATACAATGACAGGCCATACCATACAACACTATGGAATGGCAGGCCATTGCATACCACACCACAATACAACACACCACTAAAAAAACATTGACAAAGCCAATAGATCCCACGTGCGCAAGACCTATGGGCGTCAGTTCCTCTCAGTTAGCATGCTTTGACTCATAGAAGCAGAAAGGCCTGTGACCATCTATGCAAGGAGGCTGCTGTGATAGAATTAATGGTGCTCAAATTCACTGTCACATTTCATTTTCTTGCCAATTCCCTTGTGGTAAAAGATTAAGAATAAAATGAATGTATAAACTGACCGGGCAGGATGATTTTTGAACCTACCCCATTTTCGTTGCCACACCTTAACCACCCCAATTTATGGCTTCAAGGAGTGAAGTTTTTTCAATTTGAACACTGGTTAAACTGTTGTTACACTGTCCAGAGCGAGCATCTTTTTGGGCTCTGCCTTTATTTATGTTTGACAATTTTGACAAACAATGTGACCGCTGCCGGAATATCTGACAACTTTTGCACTTTACAAAATTGTTCTCTTCGGCAGACAATAACGGTTTTGGTCGGAATAGTCTTCCTCTAAAATGTTGTTTGCTACAGATTTATTTGATTTATTTATTTGAAAAGTTTTATATAGCGCTGGCTAGACCCGGAGGTCAAGAGCTTTTTACACGAGTATTGATATTTACAGATATACAGATATATACATATATATATATATATTACCTACTGGCGATAGCCAGTAGGTATATATAGTTAGGATTTTTTCTCTATGGGATTTCTGAAAATTCTATGTCTAATAACTTTGGCGTTTGTGGACGGAATTGGCTGAAATTGTCAGGAAAATGGCACATTTTGTTTCTGAGCAGCCCCTGAAAATTTGGGGGGGTTTCGTCAAGCGGGATCCGAGAAAAAAGGGGGGGTCCCAAAACGTGTTTTTAACATTGAGTTTTCCATAGGGCGGTTGGACTCACTTTTAGCTCGAACGGCTGAATGGATTTCCACAAAACTTGGCAAAATTGTAGGGACTGGTAGCCCGATGTGCCTTTGCTATGTCTCAAGATATATGCTCCAGTGGTTTTTACGAAAATTAACTTTGAAAAATATATATTGGGCTACATTGGGCTATATATATGTTGGAGCCCAATGTAGCCCAATGTAGCCCAATGTAGCCCAAAAATGGCCACCAGAGACAAAAGAGCCCAAATGTAGCCCAAATATCAGCCAGATGTAGCCCAACTATAGCCCAGTGACAGAATGTCCCAGAGTGTTCTAAAGAACAACTAGAGCGCTAACAGTCTTACTTATGACAAAAGTATGGCACACCTGAAGTCATCTTGATTGGAATAAAGTGTTAACACCTAAAACATTTAATTTGCAAAGGAACAAAATGAGGGTTTTCATTTTGCCATAGAGATGTTATATATATATATATATATTCACTGAAAAAACCGTAGGTTAGAGACCATATATAGTTAGGAATTAGCATTTTTAGAAACCTCGAAAATTCACTGAAAAAACCATAGGTTATAGACCATATATAGTTAGGAATTAGCATTTAAAAAACCTTATTTTACTCACACAAAACCATTGAAATTCCATATATAGTTAGTTGCACTAACTATATATCGCGCACCCGCAATCCACTGCTGATGATGTCACATATTACATAATTCATGACATGGTCAGTGACATCACTGATGACATCACTGATGACATCTCAAATGACATCACTGATGACATCACTGATGACATCTCAAATGACATCACTGATAACATCTCAAATGACATCACTGATGACATCACTGATGACATCTCAAATGACATCACTGATGACATCATCCAGTGACTGTGTGTTTCTGTAAAGTTTAAATATGTTTGATATATTGAAGAAAGAGTGGATGTATAAGTGTCTGGATGAAGGATTTAGTAGGTGCGTGACTGACTGTATTGTGGTAAATAAATAAATAATACCCTATTTTTGAATGTATAAATGAATAACAGATAGCTCAATAAATAAGAGTCAAAATTCGAGGTAGTAGGAGTTTCGCAGGTTTATTACAGCATAAAGGACAGGAACAGGACAACCTGCATAGGAATAGGATGGCAGGGCCCAGCAGCGCTGCTGGTGTCAGGATCGGGACAAGGAAAAGGAATGAATTTTTTAATAACAGTGCGTGAGCATATATACATAACGCAAACACATAGCATTACATTGCAATAGGCGTAGCAGTGGGTGGAGCAGAAGGTGTGACGCGTAGCAGTCGCGAAAGATAAGGGTGAAAAGAGGTGTAACAGGGCGTATACATAGACATGTGATGCAAACGTAACAGAATATGTCATGAATGGGGCGGAAACCATGGAGGGGGCTACCTAAGGAGCCGGGACCTCTAACCTGATGGTGCGCGCAAACTAGCAATGACGTATCACTAGGAGAAGCTGGGGGCTATGAACTCTGTGCTAGGAGCAGAGACTGAAGTCTGGAGAGTCAGGGCGACATGTACCTAAGCAGTATCTAGTATCTGATGTTTAGAGAACATGTTGATATAAACTAGAAGTCAGGAGGGGAAAAGCTAACTTGATTCTAAGACTGGACCATGCATTATTCTACATGTAGTGCATGATGAAGAATATTAAATTACCATTAAATGCAGTCTTTCTCTTACATGGAGCCGGAAAGGCTAGACAATGACGGAAACTATTGATGCAGTTCAGTAACTTAGGAATGCAGAGAAGGAGGACTGAACTGATAACTGGAACTATAACATACTTTTGGCAGACTCAGAGGCAGAGCCAGGCTGAACCGGGCACTGTGAGGCAGGAAGTAAGTGAAGGGTCGAGGATACAGGTGGGGGCTGTATCGCTCCTCGGCGAGGTTTTCAGGAGACAGGAGCTGAATCTGGTGTCCAGGCCCTTTTGAGGCCTAGAAACGGGGACTTTACAATGAAATAACGTGCACACTGAGAAACGTGGCAACGTAACTTTACATAGGCCTGATATTCGTAGTATTCACGAGGACTAGAAACTGGCATATTAGAGATGGACACAACTATAATTGCGTCATTAATCGAACATGGGGAATGCATATGCATATTTAATCATGCACACATAACATATGATGGATGACACGTAGGGACACAGAACATGGCAAAATTTACTTTTCCACATTCCCTCCTTGTCACTACGTTTCCATCAGGAAACATCAATATTCATGATACCATCTATCATTTCATACAGTATCATTTGCTCGTCTCGAATTATCCTGGAACGGGATTTAGAACGGGGCTTGGGACTAGGAATACAAGAGGTAGCACAAATGCCGCAAATCGCAGGGCCACATTGTATACAGAGACAGCAGCTGAATATGATCGCTACTGCGATACCTAGGAAGGACAATATTTTCCATCCCCATGCGGAAATTATATTCCAGAACCAACCGGACCATGTCCAGGTGCCTGGATCTTGGTGTAACAGATGGGCAATTTTATGGAGTCTGGTTATAGCTGAATAAACAGACGGCGCGTTATTTGGAATGAAAATGCAGCAACTAGATCCGATGACTCTACAGGCCCCGCCCCTATCGGCCAGTATGACGTCAAGGACGAGACGATTCTGTAAAACGACAAATCTCATAGCAGATTGCTCTTCGGTTAAGTTACCTAGAGCAGAGGCAGTCTCATTTACCACAGCTTCAAGAGTTCTTGTTAACCTACGGATTAGCTTACTATTCTGGATAGGTCCTATAAAGAAAAAGAAACCTCTGTTGAAATCTGTATATTGTTCTAGAGCAGTTTCAGTATAATCGACAATTGGGGACTCCCTTCTATGTCTAACGTGTACTAGATGTGTGTTTCTATGATAATCAGGTGGGGCTAGGAAAACTGGTGGCAGTAGGAAGGCAATGTAACAGGTTCCCTCCCAACCGAGGGGCAGACGAACATATGCAGTTTGACCACAAATAAAATAAGAATGACGTGAAGCTTTGAAGATAGATTTCCCACTGTCACTATACTTGACAATAGTAGTACAATCACTATGTCCTACATGTACGGAACCATAATTTCGGACACATAATTCACCTTTGACTGGCAGTACTGAAATAGCAGGTAAGTCTGGAGTAGTATCAGACTGAACATTCAAGACCATGAAATTCGAAGAATAATTACCTAAATTATACACTTCATTTTCTAGATCTAACCCTGTTCTGTGGGGAAGACCTTGCTTGTCTGGAAAACATGTATTGTTAAGAAAAGACATATCTGTTGAGGATGACGTTAACGTGGACCATGCTCCACACGAACCATTATGTGAGAATGGATAAGGAAAAAGTGGCAGAACTCCCTTCGGCATCTGGAAAGGGGGGAGTCGACCACACACCCAACAATTAGTGGCATTGCTGGTCTGATGTGAGTAATGTAACATGCGGATGAATGAGTTATTTCGCATAGCGAGGCGGTAAGAGAGTTCATGAGGAGGCAGATCACTAAACGTGTGCTCTACTGTAGCATTAGCAGACTTATTTACATGAAGAACTGGGAAATACAAGAAAAATGCATAACTGGTGCAGGAAATCATAATGCTGAGAAACAATATGAAACATAGAAAAACGATACATCGAATTGAGGTTTGACTAACTCTCTCACTATGGGGGTCTATTTTATACATGTCAGAAACAGTCTAACCGTTTCACCTAGGGGAGGACTTAGACAATCAAACTGACTGACTTATTTTACTAGACCGGAGTTTTAGCTTGTACTCCTGTTGCGGAGTTTTCTCTAACAGGGGAGGGGTTGTAGCAATGTCTTTTGCGGGACAGTCCTTGAGAACAATATTTTGGCAATCCTTCAAATCCTGGGAAATGTTCTTTAAGACGGGTTTCAGTCCATTAAACTGTTTTACATGAGAAAGGTGCACCCAGCCTTTGCGACCTTCCAACTTCACGGCTGTACGGGTGGTGAGGAGGACCTGTCGGGGCTCTTTCCAGCGAGGCTCCAGCGGACTTGATCTGTCAAAATTCCTCACCATCACCATGGATCCTGGAACGATTTCATGCGGTGCCACCTCGGTATTGTCTGGAAATGCGGCGGCAACCTGTGAACGACATGAGTTGAGGGCAGACATCAAGGAAGCTAGGTAATCTGTCAGCATATTACTTGAAACATCGGTAATACTTCGGGGTCTAGGAGTACCCCACATGTTAGGGGAGCGGCCGAAAACGACCTCATACGGGGACAGACCTGATCTGGAATGTGCGACCATGCGCATATAAAATAAAGCGACTGGCAGAGCTATTAGCCAGTCCACACCTTTTTCTTTGCATACTTTGGCGATACGGATTTTCAGAGTCTGATTATATCTCTCTACAAGACCGGCTGCTTCAGGATGGCGTACACAATGAAACTTCCACTGGTACCCTAACAACAGGGAAACATGCTTCATGAGTTCAGATGAGAATGGCTGGCCGTTGTCAGAATATACGACTCTAGGGAGTCCATAACGGGGGAAGAACTCACGAACCAACTGCTTGGCAGTGGTCGCGGCTGTGTAATCTGGGACTGGATATGCTTCTGTCCACCTGGACAAAGCGCATACAACTACAAGGACATACTTGAAACCTCGACATCGCTCCATCTGAATATAATCCATCTGGAGGACTTCAAAAGGGTGGTCAGGGGGCTGGAATCCACCTTGTTCTACCGGGACACTTTTACCTGGATTAAACTGACAACATATCATACAGGTACGGACTTTCTGCTTGGCTGCAGCTCGTAAATGCTTGTTGAACCAAATGTTCTGGATACTGTCTAACATAGCTTTTTCTCCTAAATGTGCTGGACTATGTGCGGTATTAATAATGACTTGAACCATAGAGTCGGGGAGAAACCATGTGGCTCTACCCTTTGTTAACCATCCTTGATCTGTCTGGACCCCTCCTTGTTCGGACCATTTCTTGATTTCTTCGGGAGTAGCATGTAACTGGATATCTATGACATCTTGTGTAGGGTCCTTAACTGTCATGCATGTAATCGGATCTGGAGTGTGTGTCATGTTAACTGGAATGTCTAGAGTCTGTGTTGTGAGCTTGGCTGTGCGATCTGCTAGATCGTTACCTTGAGAAATGGGGTCAGTAACTTTCGTATGTGCTTTGCACTTCATGATAGCGATAGATGTCGGTAAATGTATGGCATCTAACAGAGCTTGAATAAGGAGACCATGCTGAATCTTGGTTCCATGAGAAGTCATGAAACCTCTCTCCTGCCAGAGCACTCCGAAGTCGTGTACAACTCCAAATGCGTAACGTGAATCTGTGTAAACATTAACTTTCAAGTTCTTGGCGTGTATGCAGGCTTGTGTCAGAGCAACTAGCTCTGCTGCTTGAGCGGACAGGGTATCAATACGGTGTGTTTCAATAACTTCAGTGTCAGTAGTCACTGCATACGCGGCGACTAGTTCTCCTGTACTTGTTCTCATACATGAACCATCCACATAAAGCGTCAGGTCGGGGTCTGGTAACGGAGTATCTGTCAGATCTTGTCTTGGCTTTGTCGTAATGTTAACTACTTCCACGCAATCATGTGTGGCTGGATTTGAATTAACTGATGGTAACAGTGTAGCAGGATTTAAAACGTTGCAGCGTCTGATTTCTATGTGTGGCTGGAACAGTGTCAATTCATAACCTGTTAAACGTGCAATTGTCAAGTGCTGAGTTTGTGTTCGGTTTAAAAGAACTTCCACGGAATGTGGAACTTGTACTGTCAAGGAGTGTCCTAAGACTATGGAATCACTTTGTCTGATAGCTAGGGCTGTGGCTGCAACTGACTTGAGGCACGCAGGCAGAGCCTGGGCTACAGGATCTAATGTGCTTGAAAAATAAGCACAGGGCTTGTATTGTCCTGCTTGATCTTGTGTGAGAACAGATAATGCTGTACCTTCGCGTTCAGTAACGAAAAGTGTAAAAGACTTACTGTAGTTCGGTGTTGCTAGAACTGGAGCTTGGCATAGGGCTTTCTTTAACTCATTGAAACTAAGTGTATGTTCAGATGTCCAAGGGAGGACAGTCGATACGGCTGCCTCCTGTGTCGTTAACTGTATCAGTGGCTTGGCTAGAAATGCATACTGAGGAATCCATTGTCTGCAATAAGAAGTAAGGCCAATAAAAGCACGTACCTCCTTCTGGGTCTTGGGCTGAGGAAGACTCGCTATTAACTGGATACGGTCTGGTGTCAACTGTCTACCCCTCTTGGACAGTAAGTGGCCTAAGTAGATCACTTGCTGGACACAGAACTGGAGCTTTGAAGGGGACACCTTGTGCCCCATCTCGGCCAGAAAATACAGAACTGTAAGTGACGCTCGTTCGCAGTCACGTTCAGAACGGGCTGTGATCAGTAGATCATCGACATACTGGAGCAGGGCAGTGTCAGTTGGCATGTGAATGTTGTCTAGTTGTCTTTTAAGTGCTTGACTATAAATACTAGGACTTTCTGTGAAACCTTGAGGAGCGCGTGTGAACATATAGCTCCTTCCATTTAAACAAAATCCGAAAAGGAACTGGCTGTCTGGATGAATAGGGACACTGAAAAATGCGTTCTTGAGGTCGATTACAGTAAAGAACGTGGCTTCGGAATCAATGGCCGTTAATAGGGAAGAGATGTCTGGGACAACTGGGTACTGCGGAATAATACATTTATTAAGCTCTCGTAGGTCAATCACTAATCGATATACTGGGGGTGCATTTGGATCAGTACGTTTCATGACTGGAATGATCGGAGAATTACATACGTTGGAGTCAGTTTCTACAACCACTCCTTGAGCAATAAGCTCGTCAATAATTTTGGATAAGGCTGCTACAGCCTCAGGTGGCAATCTGTACTGTCTGATTCGTGGTAACACTACACCTGGCTTGAGAGTCACACGATAGGGTGTGATTTGCATGTAACCTACATCAGTTGGACCTTGCGCCCATAAGTGCTGCGGAACATTAGACAGTCTTGAATCAAAATCTCGTAATACATAGTGACCCTTAAAGTCACGTAGGAACAATCGTATTCCCTCTGGGGAACAGCATATAACTGCACCTAACTCTTTCAGTGTTTTAATGCCTAATAGATTTTCTGGACATGACTTAGTAAGTAACAGATCAGTAGTGCGGGACAATGGACCTACTTCTAGAGAAACTGGTTTTGAAATCTCATTTACGATAGGTTTTCCTGAGAATCCAAGGGAAACATTTCTTGAGCCTGAGAGCGGAGCCCCTGGAACTTCGGCGTGACTAATTGTGGTCCTACTTGCCCCTGTATCAATCAAAAACTTTCTGTCTTTCCCTAATACTTGACTGTGAACATAGGGACCTTCTTGATCTACAGGTATCTCGATGAGAGGCAAGCCTACCTCCCTCTCTAGGCTGTTTCATGAATACTGCTGGTACTCTGGATACTCAGACTGTGCATACTGGTACATCTGCGATGTAACATGCTGTGTTGCAGCAATAGGCTGCGGTGCGGTAACTGTCTGTTGTGCATTCTGTGGCTGAGGAATCTGTGAAACTTGTTCTTGTCTAGGCGGACGTGGTCTTTCTTTAGTCTTACCAGTAGCTATGTTGTGTTTCAGAACTGCACACTCATTTATAAAATGACCTGGCTGTTTACAATAATTGCAGTTCCCTTTAACGGGAGCTGCAGGATGACTGGCTTGATTCGGACCCCTCTTCTGACTGTCTTGAGGAACAGATTGTGCAACTAGTACTTTCATTTTCGTGTCTTTCATACGTTTTCTTTCGTGTTCTTGTTCTTCTCTGATTCTATTCTGGTGGTATTGAAGCATCTGCAACATCTGGGACGGGGTATTAGCTTGCCAGGTACTTTCGACTTTTAAAACTCGATTTTTAATTTGTGGGCTTGAATTCTCGACTAATTTAGTAACAAAAAGGTGAGGGTATGACTCACTACTTGTCTTGAGGCCACTGTTGATGCTAAAACATTTTTCAAATCTAGAATAAAAATCACTAATATCTTCGTCTTGTTTCTGTTTACAGGCTGAGATTGCATCCCAGTCTTCTTTTCTAGTTGTCAATAATCTGGGTAAAACTTGTATTAATAATTCCGGTAATTCTTTACATTTATCTCCAAGACCGGTACCTGGTACTCGTGCCTTATCTTCAGCTTCTAGAACTGCCCAATCGATCTTTTTCTCCCCCACCTCCCATTCTTTTTCCTTGAGCTTTTCATACACCCCTGCGGGCAGCAGAACCTTTAACATTTTAATTATATCTGGATACGTGTATTCTCCCATACGGAGCATGTCTTTTAATTCTCTATGGAACCCTGCTGGATCTTTGTCATGACAGGGAATTAATTTCTTCATCTCGAGGAGTTCCATCTTTGTAATCGGAGTGTAAACAAACACTCGTTCTAGTTCGCCACCCGTTCCTCTGACTGGGTGGACTTCTCGTAACGGATTCTGTCTCTCCATGTAAAATGGTTTACCTTCTGGGGGTGAGGCAGGAACAAAATGCGGATTCAAAAACGTTCTATATTTGTGGCGCTGTTCTAGAATGACACTAATTAAATCGGTACCTAAACCTTTCCATCTATACTGGAGTAACTCGTTCAGGACATCATGTAACGGGCCTGGATCAGAGTGCTGACCCTCATACAATGTAATGAGGTGCTGAATCATATACATACCCACCAGTCGTTGCTCGGCTGGGGGCATTTTCAGAAACATTTGTGCCACTATTTCGTCTGGAAAAGTGGTAGAATCAGTAATCCATCGGACTGCTGATCGGGCTAGTTCTTGTTCATGCATGGTACTTAACTCACTGTAACCGATTCGTGATTTCAAAATGTGATCGGTAGCTTGAAACACTTGTTCTAGTGAACCTTGTTCTGGTGCTGGATGATGAAAAATAGACTTGTGTTCTAGGCGTAAATGGCGATCTGGAAATCTAGATTTTCCTACATACGCTATTCTGGCGGGATTCTCGTCGTCTAACTCTTCAGGATCAGAGTTACTTTCTTTCTCGCTTACTTGTGCTGCTTTACGCTGTTCGTGTAATTTTATTATTTCTCTACGGATTTTCTTGTACATACTCTCCATAGCACCGACGGTCTTGTGCTTACCCTCGGCTATATTATCACTCCACCTTGTCAGGGTTCTCATTTCAGCCGGATCTTTAGACGGGTAATCTTGTTCTCTTATTAGACAATTGATCAGAAACTTTAATATCATGAGCTGGATCTCGGCTTTCCTTTGAGACATGGCCTCGCTAATACTTTCTGGATCATCCCCTGTACGGATGAAACGATATATTCTGTCTAGATCTTCTTTCATATTCGGTAAGGTGACTAGATACTCGGTCACCTTTCTTACGCGAAATGAATATAAAACCATATTATCCTCGCCTGGGACTGGATCATAGCCGCATTCGGCAAGGGATTTTCTTATTTCTGCTACAGTCTGATGTCTGGGCGTACGCTGTGACGCTTGTGCATGTAATTCGGCTGTCGTTAAACGCTTGTGTGGCGGCGGGGTTTGAGGAGTACCTCCCCCTGCGGCCCCTATACTAGAGTCGTCTACTGAGGCTCTTCGTCCTGGCAGAGTGGGAAATGGAAATGTAGGCTGGACTTGTATGGCGGGCTGGACCGGGGGTACCGTAACAGGTACTCCGGTGTCTGGAGGAGCGGGAAGTGCCTGATTTACAGGGACTGGCGGAGCGCGAACAGGATTTGCATATTCTGGGACTGTGTCGTCCAAATAGGACGAAATAAAAATATCAGCTGCGGTCTGTTTGTGACGTAGTTTGGTCGGAACTAATGGTAACGGGAAATTACTGGATGCCTCTGGGGTCGCTTTTGGCAAGCCCTCGGCAAGGAGAGGATACATACCCCTAATAAGGGCATGCCTCTGTCTGTCTGACTGTTCGGCTCTGACTTGTTCACCTATCTCGATTAGTTCTTTTTCTTGTGCTCGTTCTAAGGATTCTCTACTTAATTCTGACTTTCTGATTTCCTTTTCAGTTCTTTTATGAGCTTCTTTGCGCCATAACTCGATGGCATCTTTCTGTGACTGTCTGGCTTTCTTTTTCCATAATGCTTCTTCTACTCGCATGATGCATTCGGCATCCCATGTACCCGATACGGGCCATCTATACTTTTCTTCTAACTGTTTGGTATACTCTACCCATAAATCTAGATACAATATGGCACTTATGCCATGCTTCTGATACATAAAATGACCTGGACTGTCCCTAGGCGGAACTGGAACTGCTGCTTCCAGCAGACCCTTTCTGGTTTTTAACTGACGTAATTTCGAAAAGAGCGGCATGACTGAACTATAATCTAGACACAATACAATACACAATAAACACGATACTTATTCCCCATTCATACCACGACATTAAAATACATGAAGAACATTTAAAAATAACAGTTCGAACAGAATACTACCTGGAATACGGAACACAGAATACATGAATTTTCTCGAGAACAGAACTGACTAGAGCAGGAACTAGATGCACTGCTGAAACAGTACGAAACTTACCGGTCTCATAAAGAGACACGTCAGGACCCGCATCCACCGAAGTGGACACTTCGTTTGTGGGTCTGTGAACCACCAACCCACGGACCAGAGTCAATTAAATTGACCCTGTCTAGATACCACCCCAGTAACGGTACTCACCGGGCAGCAAGAACGGAAGGCCTCAGACTGGACGGGGACTGCTTGGACGTCGGACGGACGAACTTCGGACTTCTGTTACGGGTGGGCCTCCGGATACCTCGGACCTTGAACTCTCGGCTTGGGCTCTGGTCGGGACTCGCCGCGTTCCTCCACCGTCTCGTTTGGATGCTGGACCGCCTCCTCCGTCTCCTCCGTGGGCCTGAGGGATACTTGAAGCAGAAATATCTGCCGGTGCGCAGAAGAGTTCCGTCACGACTGCAGAGGGTCAGGGGGTCGGCGTGGCTTCACCGACGCGTGGGGAAAGGGCAAGTCCCTGTTCGGGCGCCATTATGTGGTAAATAAATAAATAATACCCTATTTTTGAATGTATAAATGAATAACAGATAGCTCAATAAATAAGAGTCAAAATTCGAGGTAGTAGGAGTTTCGCAGGTTTATTACAGCATAAAGGACAGGAACAGGACAACCTGCATAGGAATAGGATGGCAGGGCCCAGCAGCGCTGCTGGTGTCAGGATCGGGACAAGGAAAAGGAATGAATTTTTTAATAACAGTGCGTGAGCATATATACATAACGCAAACACATAGCATTACATTGCAATAGGCGTAGCAGTGGGTGGAGCAGAAGGTGTGACGCGTAGCAGTCGCGAAAGATAAGGGTGAAAAGAGGTGTAACAGGGCGTATACATAGACATGTGATGCAAACGTAACAGAATATGTCATGAATGGGGCGGAAACCATGGAGGGGGCTACCTAAGGAGCCGGGACCTCTAACCTGATGGTGCGCGCAAACTAGCAATGACGTATCACTAGGAGAAGCTGGGGGCTATGAACTCTGTGCTAGGAGCAGAGACTGAAGTCTGGAGAGTCAGGGCGACATGTACCTAAGCAGTATCTAGTATCTGATGTTTAGAGAACATGTTGATATAAACTAGAAGTCAGGAGGGGAAAAGCTAACTTGATTCTAAGACTGGACCATGCATTATTCTACATGTAGTGCGTGATGAAGAATATTAAATGACCATTAAATGCAGTCTTTCTCTTACATGGAGCCGGAAAGGCTAGACAATGACTGAAACTATTGATGCAGTTCAGTAACTTAGGAATGCAGAGAAGGAGGACTGAACTGATAACTGGAACTATAACATACTTTTGGCAGACTCAGAGGCAGAGCCAGGCTGAACCGGGCACTGTGAGGCAGGAAGTAAGTGAAGGGTCGAGGATACAGGTGGGGGCTGTATCGCTCCTCGGCGAGGTTTTCAGGAGACAGGAGCTGAATCTGGTGTCCAGGCCCTTTTGAGGCCTAGAAACGGGGACTTTACAATGAAATAACGTGCACACTGAGAAACGTGGCAACGTAACTTTACATAGGCCTGATATTCGTAGTATTCACGAGGACTAGAAACTGGCATATTAGAGATGGACACAACTATAATTGCGTCATTAATCGAACATGGGGAATGCATATGCATATTTAATCATGCACACATAACATATGATGGATGACACGTAGGGACACAGAACATGGCAAAATTTACTTTTCCACAGTATGAGTGAGTGAATAAATGTGTCGTACTAAATGCATGGGTTAGTGACTAAACTGTCTGAATGTGTGCATCAGTATGTCTGTTGTGATGTAAACTGCTGCATGTGTTGATCATTAGCTATACGAGAGGTTATATGTGTTATTGATTGGTTGCCCAAGTATTTGTATGGGAGATTGAGTTTGTGTGGGGGTGGCTGGGAGGTGTGTGACTCTGTGCATAGATGTGTGAGCAGTTGATTCACTAGGTGTATGAGTTCAAGAGTGCATGTGGAAACAGCTACATGGGCGGTTGACTGTGTGCATGAGTGTATTGATGAGTGAATGGATATCTCAATGCTACATGTCATAGTAAGTACATATGTAAAACACAGTACATGTGAGAGTTGGCATATATAAATAACTGTGCATGAGAGCCACTGAATGTGTGAGTGGCTGTATGGATCATTGTGAACTTGTATCAGGGATTGTATAAGAGAGTAAATATGTGTTAGTATATGTTTGAATAAGTAAGGTGTGTATAACTGTATAGTTGAGGAAATGGAGGTGAGATTGTTTCTTTGCATGACTGACTAGGTGTGTGAGTAACTCCATGGATGAGTGACAGTGTGTGAGTGTCTGTATACACTGAGTGTATCTAAGGTTATATTAGAGTCTGAAGAGGTTTATCGTATTAGCACAAGAATGATGTCAAATGAGATGTCATCAGTGATGTCATCAGTGATGTCATTTGAGATGTCATCAGTGATGTCATCAGTGATGTCACTGACCATGTCATGAATGATGTAATATGTGACATCATCAGCAGTGGATTGCGGGTGCGCGATATATAGTTAGTGCAACTAACTATATATGGAATTTCAATGGTTTTGTGTGAGTAAAATAAGGTTTTTTAAATGCTAATTCCTAACTATATATGGTCTATAACCTATGGTTTTTTCAGTGAATATATATATATATATATATATATATATATATATATATATATATATATATATACACACACACAGATATTTTCTCCTACAGTTTTTAGTATAAGCAGTGTATTTCTCCACAACTGGGTTCCGTTCTCTTCCACTCTTGTGGCTCTGGGGAGAGCACACATTAGCAGCTAGAGCTAGGTGACCCCCCACTGCCCCCTCGCCCCTACATGACAACTCTGCCCACCCCCACTTATCTAATGCTTGTAAACAAAGTTTCCTTGCTCACCCTAGACTCCCAGTCGGTGCAGTGGTTCACCCCCTCAACTCACCATCACCATCCACTGCCTCCAGGTCCTTCCACCTCTGTAGCGCCTCACTCAGCACTAGGGTCATTTGGTGCCCCCTGCGGGCCTTGGGCATTGGCCACAGCACCTGTGCCTTCTGCTCCAGTTGAGTTTCAGTCTCTTTGCGGAGAGTGCTGGCTGGTCCCGGGGATCCGGTCTAGGGCCCCTCAGCACAGCCTTGCAGGTCGCAGTACTCCATGCCTCACAGTGAAGGCCATGCCCGGAACAGAAAGTGAAAGCAGTCCCAGAGAGTCAGATGGGAGCTGCCGGCCCACCCCAGCTGCCATGGCTGCCCCGGAGAAAGGAGCAGGGCTCGGGCAGCCAAGGCCTGAGGAGGGCTTGAGTGTCCTGGAGAACGTAGGACAGCAGGGGCCTCGGATTGGAAGGGCCCAGAACTGGGGGTCCACGAGGGATCCAGTTCTGTAACCATCCTGATGTCACAACGCTGCCTACTACACTGGGCGGCTGCCTCACTAATAGTAAATAAAAGAAAAAAAAACACGGAGTTACTTTCATGAAAGGCTCCGTGGTGGTGTTTAGTTTTAGCGTTATCATGCGTGGGGAATTCGTACGTTGAGTCGCTATTACAGATGGATCCTACGGCTTACGGTTGGTTCTCCCACCACTGTGTTACTTTTTGTTGCCATAAGACAGGGTATCGTTTTAAGAGGTTCTGGGACAATTACAACACGGGATTACGTACCTTATTGTGGACCATACGCACTGCTCTTATACTTTTTCAGCAGTGGGGACTGACCTGACCTGACTTTAGCTTTCACATTGTGGAGACTCTTCATTGAGTTGATATTTCTTGGATTGTATATATTTGATTTTTGGAATCATTAAGAATCAACCATTAGCCTTGAGAAAGTCATTGTGCTGACCAGGTTAAAACAAAACACGTGTTGGCTGTTCTTTATATTGGATATTTGTTGGAAGACTAATAAAAGCAACATTTCGTACTGAAGCTTTGTGGATTGTTCATCTCATCCTCTGGAACTTTGGAATGCCCTACAATATCAAAGGACTCTTGGAAATTGTTTATTGAATCATCACCAACATTGGTCCTCATAGTTTGGGTTGTTCTTAGGACCTTTTTACATTGTGTATGGGTGTGGTGCACTAGCTGATTTTCTTATGAATTGTGGTAGGTTGATTTCTCAACTTGCTTATGGCACTTTTGGGTAGTGAGTGCTTACAGCTTTCTTAGCACGCCGCTGTACATACAGCAACTGCTTACTCATCACGCCATTGACTGGATTCTCATGAAATTTGTTCTTAGTTTTTCCCAAGTTGGGAACACTACTACCTTTTTGTGTAATTGTGTTTAGTTTCAGGCAGCATGTAACCTGAAATTTGTTTTTTAGCACTGTGAAAGTGGATGCAGCTGCGCATATGTCAGCCTGGGCGAAAGTGCACACAATGCGAAAATAACCAAATTTCAGGTTATATGCCGCCCAGTGTAGTAGACCCGGGCCTGAGAAATAAGTGCCGGTGCTTAGCACCGGAAAGCACCGGCACAAATTAAGCACTGCTGTGATGCAAATTACAGCGGATATCCATCCGGTAGTTTCCAGGAGTAAAATATGCATATTCTTCTAACCAGAAAGTAAGAAAGTCTTACTCCTGAAAAATACATATAACTAGTCTACTCATGAAACAACATGCTTTGTGAAACCGGAGTCGAAAAACTGAGAGGGCACAGAAAAAATACAGTTACAGTGGTAATTAATGCGGACCAATATTGTCATCGGGGCAGTAGCGTAACATAGGCCCCTGCAGCCCAGGCGGTGCTAACATAGGCCCCCGCAGTTCATACGGAGCTGGGTGGGTGAGCTCCAGGAGCCCTCCTCAGCACAGTACTTTGGCCTGATACCTCTTGACTGTGTTCGGAGGGGGGCTGGGGGATGTAGGAAAGTAGGATCTGCTTCTTATGGTTTCACCCACTTTTTACTGATGTATCACTGTTTTGGCCTCGTCTGACTGGGATCCTGCTATTCAGGACCCCAGTCTATCTGCTTTCTCCCTTAAATTGCATGTATGTACTTTAGGTACACTCGAGATTGGATACTGGGGTACCCTTATCAGTCCCTAGTATATGGTACACCATGTACCCAGGGCACAGGTACCCCAGAAGCCTTCCATGGGCTGAAGTATGTATTATGCCACCCATGAAAGGCCATTCAAAATGACACGACAGGCCTGCTACAGCAGACTATAAGCTGGTGCTTGCACCACTTACTTAAGATATAGGTTCACTATATCTATCTAAATCCCTACACGTAAAAAAACCATCAGTCACCCCTATGGCAGGCCTTATCAATACTGAAGGCAGGGTGCTGGGTTTTACGTGCGAGGGTGCCCATGCATGAGCAGAGCCCCTCTGAAGCCTTCGGAGACAATTCTCTGGGGTTGTCTGTGATGCAGCCAGACATATATGTTTAAGTGCATTATATCCTCGTGGTAAATGCTAACTTTAAAACAGCTGTTTAGAAACATGTCGTGTTTGGTGTCAAACACCTTGAAATCATCCCTCCACGCCAGTAACTGGTTTGGGAGGTATGATTCCACCCTTCTAGAACCACTAGTGTGGGTCACCTGTCTACCTGGTACCCTATTTTCACGGCTGCACAGAATGGATGCAGCCAGCCACAGACACGATTCTGCTCTCCTGCTGCTGAGCCAAGCTCTAGCAGAGGAAGGCATGACAATAGGAATCCTGTCACAGGAAGGTGTGGCCACCTCCCAGACAGGGTTTAGTGTATTGGGGCTGGGTGGGTGCATTCTGAGAGTGCCAGAAAGTCTGCACTGGGGGCACATTTGGTGTCCCTGTGCATATTCCAGCTCAAACCGGTTCTGGGCGCCTTTGGCTCCTGCTCTGGTGTGAAACTGGACAAAGGACATGGGTGTAGCCACCCCTCTGTCCTGCCCCTCCCATAGGAGGGTCCACAGAATCCGTACAACCCCTTCCCATGGTTATAAAGTGGGTTACCTGACAACATGACTTTAGATTTTACCTGGACAAGATTCTGCTAAGAAGAAACAATGTATTTTGACTGCCTGCTCGAAGCTGGACGACTGAAGAATCTCCCTTGGAGTAACGGAGTTTTTACCTTGCAAAAGCAGGCACCTTAAATCCATCTGACCGGTTTGCTTCTCCCAAGCTCCTGAGGACTCCGAAAATTTCAGTAACACATGAGGTGGGTTCCCGAAGTCCCTGAGGTCTATCTCCCCTCTCAGCAATTCTGAGACCAGTATACCTCGTGGTGAACATGCAACCCAAAACCCTGTGCACTTGGTACATTTGCAGTTGCATTAGACTGACCGCGAGAAGTATTTGCACTGAAGATTTCCGGCCTCCACTCACCGAAAGCCCTGTGGGCTTATACTTTGCAAACTTGCTTGAGGTCTCCTCGCAGTCCCTGGTCCGTTGGCCTGTGGGTCCTGGCGAGGGTCACCTTGTTTGTTCTTGCAATTACCTGGTTGCTCCAGATGTGCCCTGACTCTCCAAGGCTTGTAGAGGCCCCTGGACTTTGCTGGTCCACATGTAACCTATTTCCTATGACCACGTGGGTTGCACCAAGGCTTCTTGGTGCTCCAGCCGGACATCGACTCCTCAGCTCTCAACATCCTTCATGGGACAGCCCACCTCCGTATCATGGTCATCCTCGATGTCTCCTGGTCCCCGTGGCTGCAGAGTCAAGCAACCCTTCTTCACACCTGAAGCACCTGACATCGGTGGGCATTCGACTACCGAGCCCCTGGTCTCCTAAAGTGACCCAATCTCTGTCCCCTCTGCTTTCAGGAACCTCTCACCTCAAATCCAGGCTTGGATTGTTGTGTGGCATTTTAGGATCCAAGCGAAATTTACCGATTCATGCCCCTATATTGGTATAATTCACATTGCCCTTCTATAGACTTAGAAATCATACCCATATTTAGACATAACCCAACCAGTCCAAATACAGGCATGGCTACTTCCACTAGTTCCAAAATGCCACAACGATTTCCTGGAAAACTCGGCTTCAGCAGTCAGGGACATCCCTTTACTTGAATATTGATTTGTCCTAGAAATCATGGCATTTTCAAAGAACTACCATTCCCTTGGGGTTCGTTGATGACGTTATTATGTCCGACTTTACATCAAAATAGGCGCCTTCAAGGAATAAATATGCCTACACTTGCCCTGGCAAATACATGGTGGTTTGGAGCAGCTCGACTATCTACTTGGCCAATGCAGCTCGCTACAACAAGTGCCGAAGGAAGCCGACCCTCCAGCTGACGCATTGACAGAGAAGCTGTCCTTTCTCTTGCTGAGAATCCAGCTCCAGTGTTTCCAAGCTCCCCTCGCGGGCTGTTGGGAAATCGAGTCCCGAGACAGAGATACCAGACCTCCTTCATTCTAAAACCAAGGTAGGGAGCTGATTAGACCCTAAGAGATATCTTGGTTAGATTCTTGGCAAAGAAAAACTAAACCTATGCTACACCTCATTTACTTCTTCCCTCTTACTAGACTTAGGTTAGGTACACCGGGGTAGGCGTATTTTAGAAGCACCAGTTGAGTACGTTTTAGCCTTTGTTATTTATGTATGTATTTATCTATGGTCTAGGAACCATACAATGCTTTTACAGTATTATTTTTTAATACTCTTCTTACTGTACGCATTATACTTTGCAACCAGTATTACAATTGTAGCAGTTAATTTTGCTTGTCTGAGAAAAAAGACTGTTCAATAAACCCTTTTATTGAAAACACCTGTCTCTCTATTTCTCTGCACCTCTGATGAAATGAAGCATGCACGATTGACTGAGTAAAATATCTATCTATGGTTTTCACGACTCTGAAGATCAGTTTTATTCTTGGGGAAACAAAGTTGTCATGTTTATGCGGTTGTCAGAAACTAATCCCTTCTTGTTTATTCGAGAAAGTTTCTAGTGACCTCTGAGCTAGCTGGCGCTCACAATTAAGTCTAATAATTTCGATAGAGACCTAGTCGACATAAGCCCTACGTCAAACCTATAGAATATATTATTCCAATGCACATAGCCTATTGGGAATATAGGAACTACATTACATGGCGCCCAACGTTTGGTAAGGCACTAATTTAATGCTAGATACTAGAGTAACTCAGTCGTGCTTTTCACAGAGACCCATTTTTCCCCGTAAAATACTCCAATAGACGTCTAGAGTGGGTAAAAGGATAAAATATCTGCCATTACTGAGTAGGACGAAAATCCTATGTATTTGTTTTTGGTTTGATTTAACATTGAAGGATACAGTGTTCCAAAATATTGTGCACCTTATCTTTGTTTCCTTGAAACTTGCTCTGAAAACTTTCAGTCAACAAAATGAGTGACCCGAGAACGGTGGAGCTGCAGCTGCAGCCTGACCGGGTTTAGACGTTAAAGGTTTCCAAGAAAACGACCTGGATGCCATAATCATCCCAGAAAACCTAAGGAAAACCATCACTATAAAGCTTATAACAAACAGCCTATCATCAAGAGGTGGTAGGGTAATTTTTGTCATAGAGGCACACGAATAGCGGCAGACAGAGGTATTCTATTCATGGATAATCTTCCCTGAAGCAAATGCTGTATTGCATGTGTTTCACTTCTACAAAGTAGAGGATAATCCAACGGAATATGTCCCCTACGAGAACATTGAAATTCCACTACCTCACCAAGAGCATCAGCTCTGGTTTAAAGGCGCCCTACAACATTAAAATCACATTACCAGGCTCAGTCCACTAGGTAGACCAGGAGCAACATAGCTGGTACTAGCCAGCTATACACCACACCCTGACATTGAAGAAATGTCAGGTGTGGAATTATTAGTTCAACTAAAACAACTAATAAAAATACATAGACAATTGGTTCAATATGTCATGCGGACTCTAACAGTCCAGCCTCCTATAAGGATTCCACAACAAATCCCTCACCAGGGGAACACAAATAGAATTACACCACAGACTATACAATCAGTCATTGGTAAATTGCCCGCAAAAAGGGAACAAATTCAATTCTGGATAGCTACAAAAATTACTCAAATCGAGGCAGTATTTCCTGACAGTACATCTCATGAGAAACACAGAATTTTAACAATCTGTTTACCAATAGGGATCGCACCACACCTGGAGGACGGCGACACTTGGGGTACAGTCTTTGCTGCATTCTACACAAAAATACATGGTGTTCTGTCAATGGCAGTGATACCCTACGCCCTGAAACAGATTAAAAATTAATACGGGGCAGAGCCTGCTTTAAATCTGGGTATGAAATTACTGAAAGATTTCAAACAGGTCTCAGCTATAATATTAGCTAATATTAAAGGTGCAGCAGCATCAGTGGCGATCCGCCAAAAAATAAGGGAAATTGATATAACTGAGCAACCATATTATGAACTGGCCAGAATAATTGAAAAATTCTATGAAGAACTAGGTAGAGATAGTTTGGGTGGGAAACCAGTAAAGCCCCAACTAACGGAAAATCCTGAAAAGTTCTTTATTAAAAACACTCTCATTACTCCAAAAAAGAAGTGGGAAAATACTAAGCAAACTTCTATTGAGAAGCGTTCTCAGTCCCGAGGAAGGTCTCCTCAAAAGCAGCCCTCTGAAAAGAGGTGTAACCTCAGGAACAAGGATAATTTGAGAAAACCTGATAGATATCAAGATACTGATGCATGTTCCTCTCGTACCTTTCAGACTTCCTCACAGAAATCAGAAAGAAGAGAACGGTCAGAACACAAGGAAGAACGCATGAAGTCCAAAGACGATCAACACGTTCCAAAAAATAAGAAACCCCAATTCACCAAAAAGAAGGTAGCAGGTCTAAAAATCAGACATGCCGAGGATCTTGAGGACACAACTCAAGAACGGGGAGTGGGCCCAGACAATGCTGGACACCGCAGTAGTAGTCACCATAGCTCGCAAGATCGTGAAGGATCATCTGGAGACAGTAGGCTTGCATGAGTAGATTCAAGTTGAAACAGCTGATACCAGGGTTAGTGTACCACATAAGTTATATGAAGTAACGCTCTGGATGAAGGGGGACATAACTAGGAAAATAAGAGCACTCTTTTGGGAGAAGCTCTCTAAAGGTTATGTCATTCTTCTAGCTGAAAAAGACTGGCCACCAAAATTTGACAGGGAGTGCCCACACGGCGAATACATCATTATGCCAGCCTTCTCTAATCAAACTCCAATTCACTTAAAATACACCTATGCCAGAAAATGGCCAGTAGCCCAGGCTCCAGCATTATATAAAAAGCATGTAGGATGGGATGAGGATTCTCCTCACCATAAAATCCAGTTAAAATCCCAACCAACTGCACCAACAGAGGCAGTATCCAGTTAAGCAAGAAGCTAAAAAACAGGTCAGGGAGATATTAGATCAACTTGAATACCAAGGGGTGATTGAAACATGCACCTCATCAATGAACAATCCTTTGTTCCTGTCTCCAAACCAGACAACACATATCGTCTAGTTTTGGACTACAGACATTTAAACTCTTGTTGCAAAACCTTTGCAGTACAAAATGCACACAGTGCAGCACTGATGAATAACATCGTGCGCAAAAAATATAAAATCACATTAGATATTTGTAACGGTTTCTTCTGTAAAACATTGCACCTGAAAGCAGGAACTTGACCGCTTTCTCAATTATGGGGACAGAACGTCATTTCTGTCATCTCCCCCAGGGATTCAAGAATAGTCCAGGGTTATTTTCAGCAAGAGTAACAGAGTTACTACAAATGTATGATGATGAGGCATTATCTTATGTTGATGACAACTATCTAACAGACGATGATTTGGACAGGCACTTGAACAGAGTGAATACCATTATACTTGGATTCGCCTCTGAAGGGTACAAATTAAATTTTAAGAAATCGAGATTTGCCCACCTCAACGTCCTTTTTCTAGGATATGAGTTATCAAGTGAAGGTAAAAGCCTGGCAACCAACTTTTTAGAAAAGTGTGTGCTGATCCAACCTCCAAAAACACTGAAAAACTTATAGTCATTTCTAGGTTTCCTGAATTTCGCAAGAACTTACATTCTAAACCACGCAGAAAGGGTTATATTTCTCTACGAATTAATCAAACCTGATTTCAAAACTACTAATTGGACTCAAAAACACACATAAATTTTGCGTTCCGTGCAAACATACATGTTAGCAACAACACATTTACAGACATGTGTAAATGTACGCAACCTTGTAATCAGAATAATCCCAGGAAGATGCGGATTAACGTACTTAACCTTTAATGAAGGTGAAAAAGTACCAATTGCTTACAAATCACACTTGTACACACAAGCTGAAATGAAATTCACTTCAACAGAAAAAATTCTGATAGCTGTTCAAACTGCAGTAGCAAAAGAGAGAGCTCTCGCACAGGGTAAACGCATAATGGTCATTACTCTGAGGTGCCGGGTTTTTAGGAACCCGGTGGTGCCAGGGGACAACACCCGAAGACCTCTGAGTTCTCCCTTGTTCCGGACCACAGAAACAATGAGTCTTCTAGTCGCAGTCAGAGATCAAGTTTTTATTGGTAGCTACCAAGTAACACGTGTCCTAGAAGCACGACAAACACGGGTCATGTATTCTCAGGAGACTGTACGTGTTCGTTTTTACAGAACCAGTCTTCTCCTTTTATACAGAAATAATGGCTTCAAGCAAGAATTCTTGAGTTTATGATATGGCTGTAAACATATTTCTGTAATAATACAAAGTGCGGCGTCACGTAAGCAAACCCACATTTTAGATGTCCAGTTCGTGACAGATTACCCAGCAAGATCCGGGACTCCCATCAGATATCGATGAAACACCAATAAAGGCAGGTACCACCCAGTCATAAAACTGGCCATAAAGAAGAAGTATGGACAGGTGCATGTTTGTAGAAAGCATGTTCTGTATGGGGTGAATGGTTTGTGGAATGTTATGTGTCGATAGTATTGTATTCGGCCACTGGGCGGGGAGCCGCCCAAACAGGTTTGGCTTAAGGCAATGGAGTCAGTTTGGACAGGTCAGGGGGAAGTCAGGGAAGGTGGACGTGTCCTTTTGGATCAAGCTCGACCTTTAATTGACTTAACATGAGGGCAAGACGTAAGATGGATGCCGTTCACAAAATGGAGTCTAAGGGATTGGGACGGAAACTACGATTTAGGGGTGTTGGCTACCCTCGATTGTCACGCAAATACATAGGAATGATGTCCTAATCATTATCGGTTCACGGACACTAAATTCGTCATGGTACGTTGATATTTTGTGACACGGGTATTGGACCTCGATATTGGGATAACAATAGGGTCCAGATTTTCAGAACCACAGACCCTCCTTTTGCCCTTATGTAAGGCAATAACTCATGTTAATCCGAGTCCAAATCTGTATGAAGGAATTCGTGGAGATGCTGCTGTAACATCATCCTGTTGCTTAGTTCGTCCCTTGACGCAGGCTTCCGTACACATGAAGTAGCACAGAGGCCACAGAGTGCAGGAGCGCACTGGACACATAGGCAGAACATAAACAGAAGTGTTAAGATCATCCCAATGAAGATTAGCGTTTTCCATCCCCAGGCAGCGATCAGTCCCCAGAACCACCCTAGCAAGGACTAATCCCCTTTCTCAACGTGAAGGGAACCAGATATTTCATGTAGTTTAGAGATGGCCTGGTATACTGTCGGTGCATTATCAGGGATGAATATGCAACAACTGGATTGGATGACTCTACACACACCACCACGATCGGCGAGTATGATATGAAGGGCAATTCGGTTCTGAAGGGTCATAAGTCGATCCGACTGAAGCTCGGTTGTCAAATTGCCAAGTGCTCCGGCCGTTGTAGTCACGGCGGATTCAACTATCCTTGCTAACTGGCGAATATTCCTGCTGTTCACCATAGGCCCCCAAAATGGCAGAAAACCTTTTGCGAAGTCAGCGAATTCCTGACCCGCGGTGTCGTCTTTACTCACGACACCTCTAGCTGTCCTTGTCCGATGGTAATCTGCTCGGGCCGTGTAGGTAGGAGGCAGCAGAAATGAGATGAAGCACGTGCCTGAGAAGTCAGGGGGTAACCATGTATAGGCTTGGTCGTGGCAGACGAAATACGTGCCTTTGGCTGCTAAGAGTATAGGGGAAGTTCGGGAGGCGAGCACATATGTTTCTGTGCAAATGCTCTTTCCTAACTGTGCAGTGGGATCTCCACCAATACCTTGTAAACATAGGTGACCTCGGTGGGGCACTATCCAAACTGGGCGGGATTTCTTTGCTGCCTGGCTCTTGATCAGGTAAACGCCATGTTTGGTTACGTTCCAACGAGTGTATGGGGTCAGTTCATCTTTGGGGATAGTCAGATATGTGTCGAACTCTCTACTCATATTTCTTATCCCTGCTATTAGTGCCTTGTTACTGGAATCGCTTTCAGTGGAACGGGTCGGGTATGGTTCTAGGGCGAATAGGAACATGGTCTGAAAAGCCCACAGAGAACCATAATAACTAAATGGCAGGATGAAGTATGGGATACCCTTATCCGTCGTGTGCGGCATGAGTCCGCATATCCAACAGTTTGATGTGTTCATTATAGACTGGTGTTGGTGTAGGAGTTGGATGAAAGAGTTATTTACAAATTCGAGCCTTCTGGCAGACTCGTGTTCAGGTAGAGGGTGAAAAGAATGTGGGGAGAGAGTGGGAGAAGGTGTCGGCAGAGTGTCATTTGAGAGTAGGGAAACTTGAAATACGAATAGAGCATAACCAATCAAAAGCATCACAGAGCTACACAGCATTAGAACACATATTATTAAAAATCTTTTCTTGGACAGTATAGTACACAATTGTTTTTCAAAGTTCGTAAGCTTGACAGGTCTCTCTACCCTTGGAAACTCCATCCTCTACTTGCTGCCCGCGGTGGTAGGTTGATTCTGCCAGGGAGCGCGCTCCGTTCGGTCCGGGGTGACTCCCTCGGACCAACCAGAACTGTGGACCTAAAACTTCCTTGGTTGCACTCCCTACACTTCAACCGCGACCCTAGCAGCGGAACCGGATGGCGGTTCGAAAATCAAAAATGAGCTAGTTCCCTGGGACGAGAGAGCTGGAAGATAAAAAATAGTTCTTGGGGGAAAAGGGAAATCACATTAGATCAAGGTTTTATTAGTCCCTGGGGCTGGATCTCAGGTTGTATCGTCGCTTCTCAGGTACGGTGTGGTCTTTAAACAATGTCTCAGGTTCGGTAGTGTCCAATTGCATAGATGGTGACACACGTCCTTGCAAAATACGATCACTCTCCTTTTCGGTACCAGTCTCTTTTAAACGTGCATCGCTGGAAGGGATGAAACGAGGTACGGATTCAGTCTTAGAGTCGGCAAGTCCTTTATCGACCCACCGGTCGTATGGAAGGGGCAGAGGGACCCGTTTGCAATGGGTCCCATGCACCCAGTTCTTTTTGCCATCCACCCGAACCGCTGATCTCGTGGAAAGAAGTACCAGGTATGGTCCGGTCCACCTCGGCTGTCCGTTGTTGGTGCGCTGGAAGTTCCGCACCAATATCCACGTACCGGGTTTGATTGTATGACCTGGATCGTCAGAGGCTGGCGGAGAGGAACTGTGAACCTGTTGGTGTAAAACACGCAATTTAGCTGTCAATTCGCACAAATAATCAAGCAGTACGGGGTGTTCTATTTCGCGGAGTTTCTTCGGTCTTGGCACGCCCCAGACGTTGGCTGGGCGGCCAAACACGATCTCGTGGGGGCTAAGACCTAATCTGGAATGGACGGTCATCCTAGTTGACAAGAGTGCTAGGGGCAAGGCGTCAGGCCATTTAAGACCTGTACTGGCTTGGATCTTGGCTAGCTTGAGTTTCAAAGTGCCATTGTAGCACTCTACTAATCCAGCTGATTGGGGGTGATTTGCAGCGTGGAATTTCTGGTGTATGCCTAGACACTCACACACTCTCTTCATCACTCGTCCTATGAATTCACTTCCATTATCACTCCAGACAATTCTAGGCATACCGAATCTCGGGAAGAACTCTTTGACAAGGGCTTTGGCAGTTGTCATAGCAGTATTGTCTTTAAGGGGGTACGCTTCCACCCACCTTGAAAAAGCGCAAACAACAACGAGCACATACTTTAGATTGTTGCACCTTTCCATGTGAATGAAATCGAGCTGCAAAACCTCGAACGGATACGTAGGAGGCGCAAAGTGACCAGCTGGAGTTGGAGTTCCTTTACCGGGATTGTGTTTTAGGCATATCATACAGTTTCTGACCACATTTTCTGCATATTTTGGGATATTGCTATTCTGCCATACTGGGGCCAATAGCTTACATATTCCTTTCGAACTGATGTGTGCCATGCCGTGAGCCATTGTTACTACTGCAAGTACGTATGCATTAGGTAGTAGCCATCGCTGGTGTTCCAATAATTCGACCCAACAACCATTCGCATCCAATCTACCCTTACTTTCTCTCCATTCATTCAACTCATTCTCAGTTGCCTCAGCTTGTATGCATTTTACGCTTTCAATGGTGTCCTCACACATTCCCACATCAGCAGTACATCTAGCGGGACCCGCAACATACATCCGACTCATCGTGTCCCTTGCGGTCTCTTTCGCAACCTCGTCTGCAAATGCATTCCCGCGGCCAATATCGTCTTGAATTTTCTTGTGTGCACTGCATTTCATAATGGCAACTTGTAGTGGCATGGTCAGTGACTCAAGGAGCTCATTAACTAGCTGACCATGTTGTATCTTTGCACCATGTGAGGTAAGGAAACCACGTTCACGCCATAATCTCCCAAAACTGTGAGCCACGCCAAAGGCGTATTGGCTGTCCGTGTACACATTCACTCGCTTTCCTTTTGCTAACACGCATGCTCTGGTAAGTGCAATAATTTCCGCAGCTTGTGCAGAGTTGTGGGAAATACGTGTGGTCTCTATAATGGTGTGTAATGTTGTTACAGCATATGCGGCAGTCGTATCACCATTCGGTAACTTGAAACATGAACCGTCAACCCATAAAGTATCATTGCATTCAGGAAGGGGAGTGTCCTGTAAGTCTACTCTCCCTTTTGTCTCTTCTTCTGTCCTAAAGCAGCAGTCATGTTTATCACTCTTGTCTGTTCCTGTCGGAATGGGTAATAACGTTGCGGGATTCAGTGTATCACACCTCTTTATGTGGATGTGGCTTGCTAGCAACGTCAGTTCGTAACTGGATAGTCGAGCGCTAGTAAGGTGTTGTGTCTTCGTCCTGTTTAGTAAAATGTCTACTGCGTGCGGAACCATAACGATCAGAGTATTATTCATGACTAATCCAGCGATTGTCGAATGCAGACAGCTGCTGCGGCGGTAGCCCTCAGACAACTTGGTAGTGCCTTAGCCACAGGATCCAGAGTTGCCGAAAAATACGCGCATGGGCGCTGTCTGTTCCCAAAATGTTGTGTTAAGACTGATAATGCACAGCCTTCCTTCTCATGGACATATAATGTGAAAGGCTTACTGTAGTTGGGGTTTCCCAACACAGGGGCTGAACACAATGCATCACGCAACTTGTGAAAACTCGTCTGACAATCTTCAGACCAGGGCATAGGATTGGGCGTATCTTTACGGAGTAGTGCCAGCAAGGGTTTAGCTAGCAGTGAGAAATTCGGTATCCATTGTCTACAGTACGATGTAATGCCCAAAAAAGCTCGAACTTCTCTCTGTGTCCTTGGGGCACTTAGTTCTGCAATTGCCTGTATTCTTTCTGGTGTCAGTCTCCTTCCCTCCTTCGACAAGACGTGACCTAAGTAGGTTACTTCTTGTCGGCAAAATTGTAGTTTGGAAAGGGAGACTTTGTGCTTCATGTCACATAAGTGATGCAATAATGATAACGTAGCTTTCTTGCAAATTTCTTCAGTGTCCGCAGCGATCAGCAGATCGTCTACGTACTGAATCAGAGTTGAACCACTTTGTAGAACAATCGTGTCTAGTTGTGTTTTCAGGGCCTGACTGAATATGGATGGACTTTCGCAGTAGCCTTGAGGAGCGCACTTGAAGCGGAAGCTTCGTCCTCCTAAATTAAATCCGAAAATATCTCTACTCTCCTCGGCAATCGGGATACTGAAGAAAGCGTTCTTCAGGTCAATCACGAGAACCAATTTGCTGAAGCTGGAACCATTGTCAATAAAGCAGTAATGTCGGGGACGACTGGAAACTGTGGGATAACTATCTTGTTTACTTCTCTGAGGTCGATCACGAACCTATACACAGGGGGTTGTGAAGGATCAGTACGTTTTAAGACGGGCAAAACCGGACTGTTACAGATATTTCCTGTAGTTTCTTCGATGACGTCTTTATCAATCAAATTATGAACAATTTTCAACAACGCTTTTTCGCATTCGCTAGATATTTTGTATTGGGGAATACGTGGCAACCTAACGTCGGCTTTCAACGTTATGACATATGGTGTTATCTCCAAACGACCTACATAATTAGAACCATTAGCCCAGAGTATATCAGGAAGTGACAATAATTCAGTTGGAATATTTTCCTTTGATAAATACATCGAAGAAATGACCTTCTTGCCTAAAGTAAGTTGTACTCCCGAGGGAGAACAGTACAAGGTCGCATATAACCTTTTTAGTAAGTCCAAACCTAGCAAATTTTCACCACAACCTGTTGTCAAAATGAGGGGTGCTTCTAATTCGCATGGGCCAACAGAAAGAGACATAGGACTAGAGATCGGGTTTCTAACAGGGGCGCCAGAGAAACCTACTGAGACATTCATTTCGCCAGACAAAGGTGCGCCAGGAAGTTTCGAGTGCATGATAGAACTTTTTGTGGCACCAGTATCCAGCAGAAATGGCTCTGACACTCCTGAGGCTATTACCTCGACATAAGGTCCATTCTGATCTACCGGAACTGAGACAACTCCCTCTCTTTGTCCATGGCTGTCCTAGCAATCGTTACCCTCATTTTCGTGTTCAGCGTAATAGTCGTCAGCATAGTACTGAGCTGATTTAGACGATTAATTATTCTGTTGGTCAAAGCTATTCATGGACTTCTGAGGCGGAAAAGAAGTTGTATTCTGAGTGAAATTTCCACGGCCTCTACCTCTAGGGGCATGTTGAACACCTCTCCCCCTTACACCTTGACCACCGTTTAAACGTCGCGCAAGAGCCGGACAATTATCCTTAAAATGACCCTCTTCTTTGCAATACGCACATTGATTCGGGCCATATGTAGGACGCTGGTGGGAAAACTCGTTACCTTGCGCGTTCCTCGAATACTGCTGTCGCGGTTGATAGTCGGGCTGACTAGCCGTGCGAGGCGGATAGGCCTGCTGGAGGAGAACCTTAGTTTTCAAATCTTTCGTCTTTTTATCTGCCTTGTCTAGCTCGTCTTTACGCCTATTCTCATAGTACTGGGCTGTAGCTAAAATCTATGCTGACGTAGAGACAGCCCAAGCACTCTCAGAGTCTTTTAGTTTATTACATAGTTCAGGGAGCAAATTATGTACGAACTTGTCCACAAACAATCTTTGGCCACCCTCGGTAGCCATATCTTGGCCACTGTGGTCGGTGAATGTTTCCTCAAATCTCGTGAAAAAGTCAGACACATTCTCATCTTTCTTTTGTTTACATGCTGATAGCTTGTCCCAATTTACGCGTACTTCAGGCATTATTGTCTTCATGTACGCTATAATTCTACCGGGAAGTTCAACTATTAACGGCTCAGGTTTAAAACCACCGACTTGTCTAGCATCTGTAGTCGCAATGTTCGCCCATGAGTCACCTAGTTCCTGATCGTGATCCGTATGACGTATCTTGCTCCATAAAGGATGTGGAACAACGTTCCCAAATAACATGTCTACATCTGCTAAATTCATTATACATGAGCTTGCAGTTTGCGATAACTCCTTATAATACCCAGTTGGGTTCTTACGAGGGTCAGGTAGTGACTGTTTGAGTGCTAATACTTCCGATCTTTTCCATGGGACATGTACCCATACACGCTGGAAATGGGGCAGAATTGGTGGATTAGCATTCGCATCACCTTCCCTCCAAACAGGAGGAACCTCTCTCATGGGGTACTGTCTCGCTCTTTTCCTACTAGACGTACCACATTCAGACGATGACCCAGAGTTACCACCTGTGCTTCGATATGATAATAATACCTCAACTGCTTTGTCGACATCGGGACCTACAATCATGCGTTCCCCAAATTTAAATCGTATACTACACAACTCTCAAGAGTTGCTCTCTTGACCATTATCTTCCAAATCCTCACACAGAAAAACACACATCTGTTCAAAAACATATCTTTGCGTCTGTTCATCCCATTGACGAAAAACGTTCATGACGGACTCTACATCATATCTGGCTGTATCCAGAGCCCAATTCCGTGCTAACTTATTCAGGCATTCCCTCTCTCGATAATCAGGCATTTGGCTTCGTAACTGTCTTAGTCCCGTATTAGGGGTCGTTTTAGGCGACCGAAAAAGTGGTGAAGGAATGTTAGTAATAATGCTGGCCGTTTTATGCCAGACGGAAGGTGAAAGTGGAGGAATAACTGGTGTCAGAACAGAGTCACGCAAAGCAGAAACAGAAGCGTTTGCAGAACTAGTATCGGAAGAAATAGAAGGTGCGCTAGGCGAAGTTGTAGAAGGAACAGTAGGAGAAGTAGATGTGACTGGTGAGCCTTGAGGAGGCTGCACTAGAGAAATAGAAGCCAGCTGAAGAGTAGCTGGTGAGTGCTGTAGAGGAGCTGGTATAACAGCTACCAGAGGTGCAACTAAAGGTTGCGGAGGTGCTGTGGCATTTTGCGCATAGGGTGGTGGCGAACTCAGCAAATGCGCCATTAATGGATCTTTCTCACGCTCTTTTACTGTCTCTTGCTGAAGAGATGGTAAAACAGGATAGCATTTATCTATTGCCATTTTACGTTGCCTGTGCAACTGCTCACTTATTCGATCCTCTTCGTTGTCTTTAAATTTTATCGCGGCTTGTATTACTGAAATACCCCTTTCCCTCCTTTTCTTCTTTTCTAGTTTAATTGCCTTTTGTTTGGGCTCTTTACGCCATAAGCGGAAAGAGTCAAACATCGCCGGTCGGGCTTTCTTTTTGAACAGTTTGACCTCTAGGTTATCTAGAATTTCTGAGTCGAAACTACCATATTGGGGCCATTTTAAAACACCATCTTTACGGGTGTATTTTATCCACACTTCATTATATGTGATAGGACCTACGCCATGTTTTACATAGAGCTCATACGTTGGAGTTCCAATTGGAGGAACCGGACACGAATCCTAAATCGGGAGTCCCTATTATAACCAAGACAAAACAAGTTTCCAAGTCTGCTAAAACCAGGCATCTTCGCTCACTAGTCTAGCTTCAAACTTCAAAGGTTTATCTATTATGATATTTCTCGTGAAAACACGAGTCCTTCGGCTTTGGGGCTTGCAAGTGCCAAATCAAGTCGTATCTCCAGGATACCAAAAACTAAGGACAAACTAAGGACTGGGAGACGCTCCACTTATACTTAACTGAAGTATTTGAAGATCGGTGACGTCGCTAGAAGACTCGTCTATCGTTTCGCTCTACCAAGGATCACTGGGTCCAAAACAAGGCGATAGTCAGGGCAGCAGTCCTTCGTAGCCGTCGGGACGCGGGGAACCTCGCAGCAAAGACCTTCGGAACCACGTCGACATACAAGGGTCGCTGAAGTGGCTGGCCGTCCTCCGGAATTTTCACACGAAGCTCCTCACGAACATCTGGCTTGGACCGTCGCCGCTTGATATCGCCCCGAGTTGGGCGCCAATTGAGGTGCCGGGTTTTTAGGAACCCGGTGGTGCCAGGGGACAACACCCGAAGACCTCTGAGTTCTCCCTTGTTCCGGACCACAGAAACAATGAGTCTTCTAGTCGCAGTCAGAGATCAAGTTTTTATTGGTAGCTACCAAGTAACACGTGTCCTAGAAGCACGACAAACACGGGTCATGTATTCTCAGGAGACTGTACGTGTTCGTTTTTACAGAACCAGTCTTCTCCTTTTATACAGAAATAATGGCTTCAAGCAAGAATTCTTGAGTTTATGATATGGCTGTAAACATATTTCTGTAATAATACAAAGTGCGGCGTCACGTAAGCAAACCCACATTTTAGATGTCCAGTTCGTGACAGATTACCCAGCAAGATCCGGGACTCCCATCAGATATCGATGAAACACCAATAAAGGCAGGTACCACCCAGTCATAAAACTGGCCATAAAGAAGAAGTATGGACAGGTGCATGTTTGTAGAAAGCATGTTCTGTATGGGGTGAATGGTTTGTGGAATGTTATGTGTCGATAGTATCGTATTCGGCCACTGGGCGGGGAGCCGCCCAAACAGGTTTGGCTTAAGGCAATGGAGTCAGTTTGGACAGGTCAGGGGGAAGTCAGGGAAGGTGGACGTGTCCTTTTGGATCAAGCTCGACCTTTAATTGACTTAACATGAGGGCAAGACGTAAGATGGATGCCGTTCACAAAATGGAGTCTAAGGGATTGGGACGGAAACTATGATTTAGGGGTGTTGGCTACCCTCGATTGTCACGCAAATACATAGGAATGATGTCCTAATCATTATCGGTTCAGGGACACTAAATTCGTCATGGTACATTGATATTTTGTGACACGGGTATTGGACCTCGATACTGGGATAACAATAGGGTCCAGATTTTCAGAACCACAACTCCTGTACCTGCCCTAGAGTCGGTAACAAAAGCAAGCATCCCAAATACTAAGGCTTTACATCCGAGATGGATACAATGGGTTAACTCTCTTGCTGCAACAGACGTTGAATACTTTTTTGACTCCTACTTGAAAACTCAAGAATTTTTACAATACGAACAAGAATGTCCTCTGCCGACTGAAATTCTGCCTCTGGAACAGCACAAATGTATAATTTATACAGACGGGTCAGCACAACCTGCAATTGGGGGTAAACAAGCTTATAGTGCTGCGTGCGCGATTGTTAAAGGTCACTGGCGCAATGGTAAATTCCGACCTATGGTAACAAAAACACAATCTCTCGGAGACTGTACAGCTCAGTGAGCTGAACTGCAGGCTTTCAAGATGGCGCTGGAAAATACTGATCGCGAATTCCCCACACTCATAGTGTGCAATTCGTATTACTGCGTTCAATCTTACAATGAATACTTGCAGAACTGGGTTTAAAACGGTTTCAAAGATGCAAAAGGTGGCACAATCAAGCATAAGTTGCTTTGGGAACAAGTATTTCAATTACAGAAAGAACTACAAAAGACTCACATGATCCATACACTGATTCATCAGCATGATGGCGTTCACATTGAAGGGAATTCATTGGCTGATGAAGCCGCGAAGGCAGCTGTGTGAACGGCTTCCGTAGCTGCAATCACTTGTTCGATAACAAAAATAGACGGCGAAACAATGCTTGCTGTCAATGCCACAAGCAAAGGCAGCGGTGCAGCGTTACCTCTAAACAATCCACTCGAATATTCATACATATTTGACGCTAACTCCATCCCTTTTGCTCGAATCCCTGGAGTGGAGATAGAGTAATTCCAAACAGGAGACGTAGAGGGGCTTTGATGCAAGAAGCACATATGGGAGAGGGTCTGATGCATCAAGGGATCTCTAAATCAATACTAGAATTAATAGAGACATATTGGTGGCCAGGGATGAATGCCCACATACATGAATTTGCAATTAATTGCCATGACTGCAACAGAGATCGCAGCAAAGAGCGCCACCTGATACCTGACTACAGTGTGCCAGCCCAGTACAGACACCTTTGTTAGACAGCATTAGACTATCTACACGCAGGCGTCCCTAGGGACAAATGCGGTCCCACAACTATTAGGACAGATTCATTTGGATGTGGCCTCAGTGCTCGGCTGACACCCGAACTGTTATAAAAGATTTTGAGTCTTTATCAGCACATACGCAATTGGCACGCTACATTCTGACCAGAGTCCTGTGTTTAGCTCCAAGGCTTACAAGAAGGCCATGGCCAATTTGTTCGTTGCATTGCGGTATTCAAGTCCATTCCATCCTGAGGGAAATTATGTAGTGGAAAGAAAAAAACGGGACATGAAGCAATCTATAACAGCTGGGGTATTAGGCTCGGGTGACGGGTGGGTCAAACATCTGATAAGTGTCCAACGTAGTTTAAATAATTTGCCAAGAAATTCTCTGGGTGGAATCACTCCATATGAAATCCTTTTTGGTACTAGAATGCTTGTCCAGGCCCTCGATCGTCACACTTCAGTGGTGGAACAAAAACCCTTTGATATCAAAGACCGTTTAGCTGTTTTGTAGGACTTAAACGAGAAAAGGAGAAGTCAAAGCAACACAATACAAAAGCCAACGGCCACTGAAGGAGAACCACCCGTCCCAGCAAGGCCTGTCAGGATTCCAAAGATTGGGGATTTAGTCAGAGAAAAGATTGCGGATAAGAAGGAATTTGGGCCTTCTTACAGAAAACCAGTACCTGTGCTAGCAATCCACGGATCAAGAACAGTGTTACTGCAGCCCCTTGCTGGAAGAAAAGAGAACAGGTTTGTATCCATCGACCTGGTCAAACCACATCATGTGGCCGATAATAAGTAGTAGGCCCAGTTGACTACAAAGATGTAGCAGAAGACCAAATCTTGCTACTATCCCAGAGGTTCAAACTGAAAGACTCATCACCTTTGAAGAATCTGCAGTAAGAAAAGAAGGACTAAGCAATAAAGCAATGGAACTTGTGCCTCTTGATACTCAAATAACAGTTCATCAAGACACTCATGTCTACAATGATGTAGCATCTGATTACACTAATATGACAAAGGATCCGGTAGCCCCAGTGATTTCAAATAATCCTGATGCAATTCCAACAATTGACAGAACTGCCTCTGGCTATTTCATTAACTTTGTTACGTTTTCTGAGGATCCCAGTGAGCCTGAAACGACACCAGCAAAAAGTTTTTTTAAAGATCAAGTAACAGAACTTTTTCAACAACTTGAAAAAAGTATCTAATTTCACCCTGGGTTGAACTTTGGAGGGTGCTTGGCATACTGTTTCTCCTACTTTGGCTAATCATGGTATTAACTTTGGGGATGCTGATAAATGGAAAATATAGTAAAATGGACATAGCAAGTAAGAACATCAACTTGCTCCTGAAGAAACACAAATCATCTCATCGGGAACAAAGAGACTTGACATCAGTAAACATCACAGCCATCCCTATACCTGGTGGTATAGCATGGGACAGAACTGATTATGATATTTACAGTCCGGCAGAGCAGTTGAAGATTCCACATCAATTAAAGGTTTCATTGAGTGACTTTGTTCCACCCAGCACGTTTTCTGATGATTAATAATATGATGTCAGATTTAGAGATGTCTGCTAAATTTACAAAACATGAATACTTAGAAGGTTCATGAGATTATGCACAAATGCATTGTTATAATCACTATTGTCATCATTGCTTGCACAAATCTGCAAACTCTAGGAATATTTATACTTACAATCAATGGGAACATTGTCCAACGCCACCAAAAGGTCGCTCAAAAACATACTATGATACATTTCCACATTTCTCAGGTTTTAATGTCTCAAATCCCAGACATTTTACTTTAGAAATGTTAATAAGACAGGAATGAAAAGTATGTTAACTAATACAAAGCAAATTTATTCAGCAGCCTTTTATGCCCAGCTGTCCTCATTAGGTTTTGACTTTTGGAGTGACAACATAGAAACAAAAACTGTCTGGGGCGCAAAAGACTGGGAAGTGCAGGGAACAGAAGCTTTATTTCGAGCCTGCATTATCCCTGAACAAATAATGTTTTTGAATGACACTGTACAACAGACATCCTGCTTTGGCCTGGCCAAGATAAAAGATTTGAACAAGCCGTCCATACCTACACCTACACTTGATGGCAAAAACACTTCAGAGGGAGGGGCGACGTAAAATGTATTCTTCTAAAAAACAGAATTGATCCTGAATGGAAAAAATAGTTAATCTGGCCCACAGACACAAATAACTGTCAAGATATATTCCTGAACAAGACACAAGGGTTTACAGTAACCAGGCCAGTTCCAAGATATGTCTAGAGACAACATCCAGTGACAGTAACAACATACAGTGTAGGAAAACTGTGCCTTGAGTGGCTACAAAAATCTACACTTACAGAGGTTAAACAACACTTATATTTACTTAAAGATGGAGTTGATTTAAGGGACTTCTTATCAGGTCTGTCAAAATGACGTCATAAATGTTTCATATACAATGAAGCTTGGAAAGCGACACAGGCAGAGACTGCAAAAAGGATACGAGAAATTGATCATATTAATTTAGAGAAAGCACTCTCTGTAGTTGACCATGGGTTAACGACCATGTCATCCAGAATTTATTCTTTGGACATCATAGTATCCTCTGCCATTGATATAATGGAACAGGACTTGCTCATGCTACAGCACGGACAGTCACAATTACGTTCTATAATGCTTTTAGGCTGGACGTTACAAAATCTTCGTTCTGGATATGTGCCACGGCATCTAATCAACACCACGTCATTGTTTTCTGTATTTAACCTTACAGATAAACAAATTACTTTGGCACAAAGAGGAGCACACTATACGGTGCTGAGCAATGAAAAACTGGAAAGATTACCATTAACTGTTTCAGAAAAGCCTGCAACAGAATGGATAATACACAGGATAATCACTCTGCCTGTCATAATTTTCAACTTTCAATACTGTTTGAAACATATACCAGTTGCAGTGTATGAAAGGTTGGGAAAGGAATACATAAAGTCAACCTGGGAATTACCAAACACACACAAATGTTGGAGTGGGAGAAAATAATTATTTCTTAGTGGTACACAATGCAAAAGCGCACTAAGCAGGACACTTTTATGCCAGGGTATTAATTTACATGCAGCCTGTGAAGGTTCTTCGAACAACTTATCCTGCAACCTGCAAGGTTCTCCAGCAGCAGTGATAGATCCAATTTTTAAGAAGCTTTCTAACGGGAGCTACATAATGTTGAATGTTCACAGCTGTGTGGAATGATGCCAGGAATAGCCTATCTCGTAACAGTGTCAGCCAGGGTCACTTGTTGTATGCAAGTATTGTTTCCTAAAGCTAAGACAGACGGGGAGTCGCCGCTATGGCCTTCACTGAACATCTCTTCTATTCAAATTGATACTTTAAGCAGAATGAAAGCCATTCTTTTACAAAAAACGGTGCCACTGACCTCGTCTAAAGAGTCGTATGAACTACAAGTTGCAAGGTCCTCTGCAGAGACACCTGCCCTTTTATCCACAAACTGTCCAATACATTTCGTAGAAATGTTAGGTTGTATCTTAAACATGTCTGATACCAGTGTATTGTACAGGTATTTAAGACAGTTTTTTCAGAACTGTTATCACCTTTTGAAACAGTCCTCTGCATTTTTCCAAACTTCGTGCACTCTGTGTTAGGCGGCCTGCCTCTCATTTTGGGACTCGTAGCAGGAATACTATTCTTTGTTCCTTCTGCTCCGATATGACAAGTCCAGTCAGCAACAACACCCAGATTACCATCAAGAGCACACTCCTGGCAATGAAGTGTTGTGATCGCATGATACAGATCCTGGGCTTGGCTCGTCTAAGAGACCTGAATACCACATGGTTCCTATGATTCCGACCTATCTGGCAAGATTTCATCTAACCTGTCTATGATGCCTGCTATGTAGAGAAGAATGCGTGTTGGATGTCTGTCTAACACTTCCATCAGCACTGCCAACGGATGTTAATACCCTGCTTGGTTCGGTAACGGCCCATGCATCGTGTTGTCCCCAGTGGCTACCAATCTTGATGTCGGCATTCAATGAGATCTCACAGACGCAATCTGCTGACGGTGAGATATGTGGATCGACAGGCACACAGGTACCACCTCCATCTCCATCTCCGACGAACATTGCTAATACGGCTAACGCTGACGGCGATGCTTCACATTTTTGTGCTATCGGTTTACTTAATGAAGTGGTCCAACTTTCACTTACTGTGGTAGACGATTTCTTTGCCAGCTTAAAAGATAAAGGGCCATTTGTAGGTAGTTGCCATTTACTGATTCTAAAATACTGAATTTTAACGATTCGGTATTTCAGAATCGGTAAATGGTATGTAGCACAAAATTCTGTAAATATTACCGAATCTGTAATATTCAGTATTTTAGAAACGGTATTTACCGATTCGGTAATTCACATTGATTCCTATGGGCCTGGAGGCCCCTAGGAATGAATGGGCATTACTGAATCAGTAAATACCGATTCAGTAATAGGGGGAACACATTCAAGGGTGGCAGGGTGTCACATTGACACCGTGTTGCACCCCTGAATCGTGCATGTGTTCACATGTGGCACACATACATGCCCTAAGGGCATGTATGTCTGCCAAATGGCACAGTTAAAAAAGCACAAAATTGCTTTTTTTAAGGTTTTCGATATTTACCACCAACTTGTAGTTGGTGGTAAATAACGAATCCTTAAAGCACATAAGCACCCTTAAATGTGCTTCCTACATACCATCTACAGATTCTGTAAATAATGTTTCGGTAAATACAGAATCGGTAAATACCGATTCTGTATTTACCGAATCATCACCTACATTGGAAATGGCTAAATACCGGTCGGTAAGCCTGAAATTTACCGAACTTCGGGTTTACTGAATGGTAATGAGCCACCTACATCGCACCCTTGATGTTTTCTCCAAACAACGAGAATGACTTTTGAAGTTAGCACACAGCGTACGGAACTCTATTTGACCTTCACTTTTCAAAACAAAACTTCCAATTTTAGAACTCTATTATTTTTTTTGCAATTTGACTTTTTCCAAAATTGAAAACTGTTTTTTTGGCACAAAGTAATCTGCTTAGAGTAGAACTATTCTTAGAGAACAAGAATTCTTTGAAACACTTCCAAGAGACAATATTTCACCTTGTCTACAACCTAAACAGTATATTCTGTCATGGAATGGTCTCGACTTTTTCTTCTGTATTTAAGAGCCATTTCATAAATGTAATTTCATGATTCATTCTGATAAGCATTTTCCATGACACACTACGTGCTTTTGAATGAAAATATTGCTTTTTTAGAAATGCGTACAGCACAAATTTTAACCTTTCATGTACAGCCATTTCAAAATGCATTTTATGTATTTTGGGAGGGATTTATAACAAATTATGCTTTAGATATGTTTTAAATGCTTCGAATTTAGTAATATCGAACATAAATAAGTGGAGTGGGTGTTGTATGGCGTTTCAGGATCCGAGCGAAATTTACCGATTCATGCCCTTATATAGGTATAATTCACATTGCCCTTATTTAGACGTAGAAATCATACCCATATTTAGACATAACCCAACCAGTCCAAATACAGGCATGGCTACTTCCACTAGTTCCAAAAAGCCAAAACGATTTCTTGGAAAACTCGGCTTCAGCAGTCAGGGACATCCCCTTACTTGAATATTGATTTGTCCTAGAAATCATGGCGTTTTCAAAGAACTACCATTCCTTTGGGGTTATTTGATGACGTTATTATGTCCTACTTTACGTCAAAATAGGCACCTTCAAGGTATAAATATGCCTACACTTGCCCTAGCAAACACACGGTGGTTCGGAGCAGCTCGACTATCTACTTGCCCGACGCAGCTCGCTACAGAAAGTGCCGAAGGAAGCCAACCATCCAGCTGATGCACTAACAGAGAAGCTGTCCTTTCTCTCGCTGAGAATCCAGCTCCAGTGTTTCCAAGCTCCCCTCGCGGGCTGTTGGGAAATCGAGTCCCGAGACAGAGATACCAGACCTCCTTCATTCTAAAACCAAGGTACGGAGCTGATTAGACCCTAAGAGAAACCTTGGTTAGATTCTTGGCAAAGAAAAACTAAACCTATTCGACACCTCACTTACTTCTTCCCTCGTACTAGACTTAGGTTAGGTACATCGGGGTAGGCGTATTTTAGAAGCACTAGTTGGGTACGTTTTAGCCTTTGTTATTTATGTATGTATTTATCTATGGTCTAGGAACCATGCAATGCTTTTACAGTATTATTTTATAATACTCTTCTTACTGTACGCATTATACTTTGCAACCAGTATTACGGTTGTAGCAGTTCATTTTACTTCTCTGAGAAAGAAGACTGTTCAATAAACCCTTTTATTGAAAACGCCCGTCTCTCTATTTCTCTGCACCTCTGATGAAACAAAGCATGCACGATTGACTGAGTAAAATATCTATCTATTGGTTCCACGACTCTGAAGATCAGTTTTATTCTTGGGGAAACAAAGTTGTCATGTTTATGCGGTTGTCAGAAACAAATCCCTTTTTGTTTGTTCGAGAAAGTTTCTAGTGACCTCTGAGCTAGCTGGCACTCACAATCAAGTCTAATATATTCGATAGAGATCTAGTCGACATAAGTCCTATGTCAAACCTATAGAATATATTATTCCAATGCGCAGAGCCTATTGGGAATATAGAAACTACACTACAGGATTCCACCGGACACTCTTCACCCTCCTGGCAGCAGTACTTCTCTGCAACTCTCCAATGAAAACGATGAAGGTTTCCAACACCACTATGCACCTGGCTCCTCTGGGATAGGTAACACGGGTACCTCGGAACTCACTGGTGGGTTGGCCTTGGAACCTCCTACGTTCCAAAGGGTTTGCTCAAAGTCCTCTTAGAAGTGTCCTTAAACTGTAACTTTACAACCGCGACTTTCCCATAGAGTTGTACGGAGCACACAGTTGTGTTTCGTCACTGCACCCGTCCTTCGTGGGCTCCCTCTGTCACTCCTCTGGGTGGTCCCTTGGGGTCCCAGCAATTCTACGTGCTCTAGGAACTGTGTCTAGTCAAGTTGTTATTGTTATACCATTTTTTTGTATTTGATTTGATCTCCCCCTGGAGCCCACTGTGTATTTTGCTATTAACGAATGTTCTATTGATTCAGTATTGTGTACTTTGTGCCCTAGTCTCACATAGAGACTAGTAGAGAGTGTTTTATTAATGAATACATATTTTTATATAACTACTGTCTACTGTATGGTTCTTCTTTCATTTAGTCATTTAGGAGGTGATATTCTGGTAAAACAAGCTGCTTTACATTCCTTCAAGATTAAGCCTGAAGGCTGCTCTCCACAGCTACCACTATGATAGCTTTCTAAAGGTTATCTTTGACCTCATACATCATAAGGGTTGTGTGGACTGGTACAGGATGCCCACTTTAATTAGTGGACAGCATATTCCAGGCCACCTTCTCACAGGGTGCCCTCCCAGTACTTTGCAGGCCCCCCTCCAAGTTTTGCATGGAGACGTTGTGGTGACATCATAATCCACGAGGTCACGAGATCTGTAAATGTCATCAGAACTCCGAGATGGCAATATAGGGTCATATTGCACATGGTTAATTTTTTGTATGTTTTATATTACATATTTATTTTTGGGAATCAGTTAGAGTAACCTGTTATATTCATAGTGCTGCTAAGAATGCAGTACTATACAAAATAACCCATTTTAGCAACCTTAGAATAATGAAAGATTGAGAAAAACACTAGAGTTCTAAATTTATTTTTTGCAGATTTTATATAGTGCGAACTCGACCCGAAGGTGTTGGAGCGCTTTACATGGGCACCAATTACCTTATACAAGCAACCATTTATTTTTGGTAGGCATGTGGAGTGCCCAGAATCATAGGATGTTGAGCCGACATGGAGGCTTGACCCTGGATCCCCAGTTCCTAGGTCAGCAGCTCTAGCCCTAAGGCTACATCCTCTCCCCAATTTACGTCTTGCAATTTGCAAGACGATCATTGATGCCAGCTCACTGCTCACTATGCTATATTGGAAGGTTTTTAACGTATAACCTGCAAGCAACAACATGGTTTCTGTGAAAAAAGCCGTAACCCACTGGGCAATCCACATAAAATAAAAGTCTGTGATCTTCATACTACTCGTGCTTTGCAGTAGAGACATTAGCCATCTCTGCTACTTTATGAGGAGTCAAAACTGAAACTAGACAAAACTCAAATCTCTCCAACAGTTATACTAATGACTAGAGTGTTCTTGACATTTTTATTTTCCATTGATAATTGCTAGTCACACAAAGAACTCAGCAACATATGCCTTTAATTCCGTAATTTTTAAAAAATGGACCCCCAAAAAAAAGCATGGCCCTGATCAAACAGCCGCGTCTGCCCCCCCCCCTTCGAGTTTAGGCTATACAGGGTAGTGCTATTGAATTAAGTATCCAAGTGGAGGATTCTAGGACCCTTTATTGGTAATCAAAGGCACACAAGCTGAAGCCTTTTTCAGTTATTCAACTGCATCACAATTACGGACGTAAACGTATGACATGTGATTGTAGAGTAGGAAAGTCAAACTTCCTGAAATAAGTTGGAAAGGTCATTCTTTACACTACAATAGTCTGTGTCAAAAGACAGTCTGACGTAAGAATTTTTTAGCAAACCCACAAGGGCTGAGAAAATACCAAAGGGGATGAGGCTGTGAGGGAGTCTGCACTTTGGGTAGTCTACCTACTGCCTGGTTCAGACTTGTAGTAAACCATGCAAGCCACTGTCAGGTTTCTGACAACCACTCCTAGATTCCAACCAATCACACAGCACTATTGATTCCCCCTCACATTTTATCTGGAACACGCATGTGGGTGTCTTCTGCAGACATTAAAAAAGTGCTGTAATCAGGCCCAGTCTAGCAGGTGGGCTGGCTCACCCAATCATGAGCCTGGCCCTCCCAAAAATGAGCCTTGGCCCTGGCAGAGACGGCACGAAGGCCAGCAGTAAATGACATCTATCATTTAAAACGTTCTTCTGAACGTTGTTTTATTTTTTTCCTGTTCTGGGAGTTGCATGATTGGACCTGGGCTCTCTCTCACAGGCACCCCCAATCACACATCTCCTTTTAGAAAGGTGGGCTGAGTCCCCGCCCACTCGTTCAGGTAAAATAGGGGCATGGCGAAGGGGCCAAATCCTCTCTTTGGCAGGGGGTAACCTTAACCATTCTGCTGTGTGGATATTTCCTTTTCTATTCCACACTGGATAAAAAATTTATGTTTCTCCGGATTCACCTTTCCTGGCCCCCGCAGCTGCTTATTAGCTCGGGCTGTGATTAGGACCAAGCAAGTGAGATAATGTCTAGCTATTTTTTCTTCCTTTTAAAATCATCAGGGAAGGTCCAGCAAGACATATACTTCCTGTATGCTTTATTTAAACAGTTTTTATCATTATCAATGCCTCTCTGCCATGGATGTAAGACAACAATAAAAATGTCCAGATTACTGGTAATTCATGATCCTGCCAATCCTTTGTCTGTTGGTAGTTTTGAAATGCAGATTAACAGTATTTTATGTGGATAGCTCAGTGGATTACTGCCTTTATCACAAAGATTCTTGTGTTACTTTCAGTTCAGAAATTACAATCCTATCATAGGACAGTGACCTATGAACTTTCATCAAATAGCTGCATGCAATCCTGAATGATATAGTTAGAACTTAGCTTTTTTTGTGTTGTATTACAGTTTCAACTTCCCCAGTCTTTCACTATTCTAATGTTGCTAAAAAGAGTTTGTTTGAGCAGATATACATTTTTATCAGTAAAGCCAACCCCTAAACACTGGGGTATGCTTTAAATCCTGAGTTTGTGCTTCTGTGGAAAAGTAAATTTTGCCATGTTCTGTGTCCCTACGTGTCATCCATCATATGTTATGTGTGCATGATTAAATATGCATATGTACTCCCCATGTCCGATTAATGACGCAATTACAGTTGTGTCCACCTCTAGTATGCCAGTTTCTAGTCCTCGTGAATACTACGAATATCAGGTCTATGTAAAGCTACGTTGCCACGTTTCTCAGTGTGCACGTTATTCTATTGTAAAGTCCCCGTTTCTAGGCCTCAAAAGGGCCTGGACACCAGATTCAGCTCCTGTCTCCTGAAGCCTCGCTGAGGAGCGATACAGCCCCCACCTGTATCCTCGACCCTTCACTTACTTCCTGCCTCGCAGTGCCCGGTCCAGCCTGGCTCAGTCTCTGAGTCTGCCAAGAGTATGTTATGATTCCAGTTATCAGTTCAGTCCTCCTTCTCTGCATTCCTAAGCTACTGAACTGCATCAATAGTTTCCGTCATTGTCTAGCCTTCACGTCTCCACGTTAGAGAAATACTGCATTTAATGGTCATTTAATATTCTTCATCGCGCACTACATGTAGAATAATGCATGGTCCAGTCTTAGAATCAAGTTAGCCTTTCCTCTCCTGACTTCTAGTTTATATCAACATGTTCTCTAAACATCAGATACTAGATACTGTTTAGGTACATGTCGCCCTGACTCTCCAGACTTCAGTCTCTGCTCCTAGCACAGAGTTCATAGCCCCCAGCTTCTCCTAGTGATACGTCATTGCTAGTTTGCGCGCACCATCAGGTTAGAGGTCCCCTGTCTCCTTAGGTAGCCCCCTCCATGGTTTCCGCCCCATTCATGACATATTCTGTTACGTTTGCATCACATGTCTATGTATACGCCCTGTTACACCTCTTTTTACCCTTATCTTTCGCGACTGCTACGCGTCACGCCTTCTGCTCCACCCACTGCTACGCCTACTGCAATGTAATGCTATGTGTTTGCGTTATGTATATATGCTCATGTATTGTTATTAAAAGTCAGCGCGCTCATCCCAGACCCAGCCCCAGCAGCTGCTGGGCCCTGTCATCCTATTCCTATGCAGGTTGTCCTGTTCCTGTCCTTATGCTGTATTAAACCTGCAAAACTCCTACTACCTCGAATCTTGACTCTTATTTATTGAGCTATCTGTTATGATATATGTCTAGTCAAAAAGAGAGGTATTATTTATTTATTTACCACATAATGGCGCCCGAACAGGGACTTGCCCTTTCCCCACGCGTCGGTGAAGCCACGCCGACCCCCTGACCCTCTGCAGTCGTGACGGAACTCTTCTGTGCACCGGCAGATATTTCTGCTTCAAGTATCCCTCAGGCCCACGGAGGAGACGGAGGAGGCGGTCCAGCATCCAAACGAGACGGTGGAGGAACGCGGCGAGTCCCGACCAGAGCCCAAGCCAAGAGTCCAAGGTCCGAGGTATCCGGAGGCCCACCCGTAACTGAAGTCTGAAGTTCGTCGTCCGTCGTCGTAGCAGTCCAGTCCAGTCCGAGGCTTTCCGTTCTTGCTGCCCGGTGAGTACCATTACTGGGGTAGTATCTAGACAGGGTCAATCTAAATTGACTCTGGTCCGTGGGTTGGTGGTACACAGACTCACAAACAAAGTGTTCACCTAGGTGGATACGGGTCTTGATGCGTCCCTTTATGGGACCGGTATGTTCCGTACTGTTTCAGCAGTGCATCCAGTAACTCTAGTCTGTTCCGTTCTCGAGAAATTCTTGTGTTTCTGTTTTCAGTATTCCAGGTAATATTCTGTCCGAACTGTTATGTTATGATGTTGTTCAATGTATTTCCAATGTCGTGGTATGCCTGAATTGTTTTCCCAGTTGTTATTGTTCCTCGTGTATTGTATTGTGTTCCGATTCAAGTTTACAATGTCTCTCTTTTCGAGATTACGTCAGCTAAAAACTAGAAAGGGTTTGTTAGAAGAAGCAGTTCCTGTTCCGCCGAGGGACAGTCCAGGTCACTTTATGTATCAGAAGCATGGCATAAGCGCCATATTGTATCTAGATTTATGGGTAGAGTATACCAAACAGTTAGAAGAAAAGTATAGATGGCCCGTATCGGGTACATGGGATGCCGAGTGCATCATGCGAGTAGAAGAGGCATTATGGAAAAAGAAAGCCAGACAGTCACAGAAAGATGCCATCGAGTTATGGCGTAAAGAATCTCATAAAAGAACTGAAAAGGAAATCAGAAAGTCAGAATTAAGTAGAGAATCCTTAGAACGAGCACAAGAAAAAGAACTAATCGAGATTGGTGAACAAGTCAAAGCCGAACAGTCAGACAGACAGAGGCATGCCCTTATTAGGGGTATGTATCCTCTCCTTGCCGAGGGCTTGCCAAAAGCGACCCCAGAGGCATCCAGTAATTTCCCGCCACCATTAGTTCCGACCAAGCTACGTCACAAACAGACCGCAGCTGATATTTTTATTTCGTCCTATTTGGACGACACAGTCCCAGAATATGCAAATCCTGTTCGCACTCCGCCAGTCCCTGTAAATCAGGCACTTCCCGCTCCTCCAGACACGGGAGTACCTGTTACGGTACCCCCGGTCCAGCCCGCCATACAAGTCCAGCCTGCATTTCCATTTCCCACTCTGCCAGGACGAAGAGCCTCAGTAGACCTAGACTCCAGTTTAGGGGCCGCAGGAGGAGGTCCTCCTCAAACCCCGCCGCCACACAAGCGTTTAACGTTAGCCGAATTACATGCACAAGCGTCACAGCGTACGCCCAGACATCAGACTGTAGCAGAAATAAGAAAATCCCTTGCCGAATGCGGCTATGATCCAGTCCCAGGCGAGGATAATATGGTTTTATATTCATTCCGCGTAAGAAAGGTGGCCGAGTATCTAGTCACCTTACCGAATATGAAAGAAGATCTAGACAGAATATATCGTTTCATCCGTACAGGGGATGATCCAGAAAGTATTAGCGAGGCCATGTCTCAAAGGAAAGCCGAGATCCAGCTCATGATATTAAAGTTTCTGATCAATTGTCTAATAAGAGAACAAGATTACCCGTCTAAAGATCCGGCCGAAATGAAAATCCTGACAAGGTGGAGTGATAATATAGCCGAGGGTAAGCACAAGACCGTCGGTGCTATGGAGAGTATGTACAAGAAAATCCGTAGAGAAATAATAAAGATACACGAACAACGTAAAGCAGCACAAGTAAGCGAGAAAGAAAGTAATTCTGATACTGAAGAGGTAGAAGACGAGAATCCCTCCAGAATAGCGTATGTAGGAAAATCTAGATTTCCAGATCGCCATTTACGCCTAGAACACAAGTCTATTTTTCATTCTCCAGCACCAGAACAAGGTTCACTAGAACAAGTGTTTCAAGCTACCGATCACATTCTGAAATCACGAATCGGTTACAGTGAGTTAAGTACCATGCATGAACAAGAACTAGCCCGATCAGCAGTCCGATGGATTACTGATTCTACCACTTTTCCAGACGAAATAGTGGCACAAATGTTTCTGAAAATGCCCCCAGCCGAACAACGACTGGTGGGTATGTATATGATTCAGCACCTCATCACATTGTATGAGGGTCAGCACTCTGATCCAGGTCCGTTACATGATGTCCTGAACGAGTTACTCCAGTATAGATGGAAAGGTCTAGGTACCGATTTAATTAGTGTCATTCTAGAACAGCGTCACAAATATAGAACGTTTCTGAACCCGCATTTTGTTCATGCCTCACCTCCAGAAGGTAAACCATTTTACATGGAAAGACAGAATCCGTTACGAGAAGTCCACCCAGTTAAAGGAACGGGTGGCGAAATGCAGCGAGTGTTTGTATACACTCCAATTACAAAGATGGAACTCCTCGAGATGAAGAAATTAATTCCCTGTCATGACAAAGATCCAGCAGGGTTCCATAGAGAATTAAAAGACATGCTCCGTATGGGAGAATACACGTACCCAGATATAATTAAAATGTTAAAGGTTCTGTTGCCCGCAGGGGTGTATGAAAAGCTCAAGGAAAAAGAATGGGAGGTGGGAGAGAAAAAGATCGATTGGGCAGTTCTAGAAGCTGAAGACAAGGCACGAGTACCAGGTACCGGTCTTGAAGATAAATGTAAAGAATTACCAGAATTATTAATACAAGTTTTACCTAGATTATTGACAACGAGAAAAGAAGACTGGGATGCAATCTCAGCCTGTAAACAAAAGCAAGATGAGGATATTAGTGATTTTTATTCTAGATTTGAAAAATGTTTTAGTATCAACAGTGGCCTCAAGACAAGTAGTGAATCATACCCTCACCTTTTTGTTACTAAACTAGTCGAGAATTCAAGCCCACTAATTAAAAATCGAGTTCTGAAAGTCGAAAGTACCTGGCAAGCTAATACCCCGTCCCAGATGTTGCAAATGCTTCAATACCATCAGAATAGAATCAGAGAAGAGCAAGAACACGAGAGAAAACGTATGAAAGACACGAAAATGAAAGTACTAGTTGCACAATCTGTTCCTCAAGACAGTCAGAAGAGGGGTCCGAATCAAGCCAGTCATCCTGCAGCTCCCGTTAAAGGGAATTGCAATTATTGTAAACAGCCAGGTCATTTTATAAATGAGTGTGCAGTTCTGAAACACAACATAGCTACTGGTAAGACTAAAGAAAGACCATGTCCGCCTAGACAAGAACAAGTTTCACAGATTCCTCAGTCACAGAATGCACAACAGACAGTTCCAGCACCGCAGCCTATTGCTGCAACACAGCACGTTACATCGCAGATGTACCAGTATGCACAGTCTGAGTATCCAGAGTACCAGCAGTATTCATGAAACAGCCTAGAGAGGGAGGTAGGCTTGCCTCTCATCGAGATACCTGTAGATCAAGAGGGTCCCTATGTTCACAGTCAAGTATTAGGGAAAGACAGAAAGTTTTTGATTGATACAGGGGCAAGTAGGACCACAATTAGTCACGCCGAAGTTCCAGGGGCTCCGCTCTCAGGCTCAAGAAATGTTTCCCTTGGATTTTCAGGAAAACCTATCGTAAATGAGATTTCAAAGCCAGTTACTCTAGAAGTAGGTCCATTGTCCCGCACTACTGATCTGTTACTTACTAAGTCATGTCCAGAAAACCTATTAGGCATTAAGACACTGAAAGAGTTAGGTGCAGTTATATGCTGTTCCCCAGAGGGAATACGATTGTTCCTACGTGACTTCAAGGGTCACTATGTATTACGAGATTTTGATTCAAGACTGTCTAATGTCCCGCAGCACTTATGGGCGCAAGGTCCAACTGATGTAGGTTACATGCAAATCACACCCTATCGTGTGACTCTCAAGCCAGGTGTAGTGTTACCACGAATCAGACAGTACAGATTGCCACCTGAGGCTGTAGCAGCCTTATCCAAAATTATTGACGAGCTTATTGCTCAGGGAGTGGTTGTAGAAACTGACTCCAATGTATGTAATTCTCCGATCATTCCAGTCATGAAACGTACGGATCCAAATGCACCCCCAGTATATCGATTAGTGATTGACCTACGAGAGCTTAATAAATGTATTATTCCTCAGTACCCAGTTGTCCCAGACATCTCTTCCCTATTAACGGCCATTGATTCCGAAGCCACGTTCTTCACTGTCATAGACCTCAAGAACGCATTTTTCAGTGTCCCTATTCATCCAGACAGCCAGTTCCTTTTCGGATTTTGTTTAAATGGAAGGAGCTATATGTTTACACGAGCTCCTCAAGGTTTCACAGAAAGTCCTAGTATTTACAGTCAAGCACTCAAGAGACAACTAGACAACATTCACATGCCAACTGACACTGCCCTGCTCCAGTATGTCGATGATCTACTGATCACAGCCCGTTCTGAACGTGCTTGCGAGCAAGCATCCCTTACAGTTTTGTATTTCCTAGCCGAGATGGGGCACAAGGTGTCCCCTTCTAAGCTTCAATTCTGTGTCCAGCAAGTGGTCTACTTAGGACACTTGCTGTCCAAGAGGGGTAGGCAGTTGACACCAGACCGTATCCAGTTAATAGCGAGTCTTCCTCAGCCCAAGACCCAGAAGGAGGTACGTGCTTTTATCGGCCTTACTTCTTATTGCAGACAATGGATTCCTCAGTATGCATTTCTAGCAAAGCCACTGATACAGTTAACAACACAGGAGGCAGCCGTATCGACTGTTCTCCCTTGGACATCTGAACATACACTTAGTTTCAACGAGTTAAAGAAAGCCCTATGCCAAGCTCCAGTTCTAGCTACACCGAACTACAGTAAGCCTTTTACACTTTTCGTCACTGAACGCGAAGGTACAGCATTATCTGTTCTCACACAAGATCAAGCAGGACAATACAAGCCTTGTGCTTATTTTTCGAGCACATTAGATCCTGTAGCCCAGGCGCTGCCTGCGTGCCTCAAGTCAGTTGCAGCCACAGCACTAGCTATCAGACAAAGTGATTCCATAGTCTTAAGACACTCCTTGACAGTACAAGTTCCACATTCCGTGGAAGTTCTTTTAAACCGAACACAAACTCAGCACTTGACAATTGCACGTTTAACAGGTTATGAATTGACACTGTTCCAGCCACACATAGAAATCAGACGCTGCAACATCCTGAACCCTGCTACACTGTTACCATCAGTTAATTCAAATTCTGCCACACATGACTGTGTGGAAGTAGTTAACATTACGACAAAGCCAAGACAAGATCTGACAGATATTCCGTTACCAGATCCCGACCTGACACTTTATGTGGATGGTTCATGTATGAGAACTAGTACAGGAGAACTAGTCGCCGCGTATGCAGTGACTACTGACACCGAAGTTATTGAAACACACCGTATTGATACCCTGTCCGCTCAAGCAGCAGAGCTAGTTGCTCTGACACAAGCCTGTATACACGCCAAGAACTTGAAAGTTAATGTTTACACAGATTCACGTTACGCATTTGGAGTTGTACACGACTTCGGAGTGCTCTGGCAGGAGAGAGGTTTCATGACTTCTCATGGAACCAAGATTCAGCATGGTCTCCTTATTCAAGCTCTGTTAGATGCCATACACTTGCCGACATCTATCGCTATCATGAAGTGCAAAGCACATACGAAAGTTACTGACATTATTTCTCAAGGTAATGATCTAGCAGATCGTACAGCCAAGCTTACAGCACAGACTCTAGACATTCCAGTTAACATGACACACACTCCAGATCCGATTACATGCATGACAGTTAAGGACCCTACACAAAATGTCATAGACATACAGTTACACGCTACTCCCGAAGAAATCAAGAAATGGTCCGAACAAGGAGGGGTCCAGACAGATCAAGGATGGTTAACGAAGGGTAGAGCCACATGGTTTCTCCCCGACTCTATGGTTCAAGTCATTATCAATACCGCACATAGTCCAGCACATTTAGGAGAAAAAGCTATGTTAGACAGTATCCAGAACATTTGGTTCAACAAGCATTTACGAGCTACAGCCAAGCAGAAAGTCCGTACCTGTATGATATGTTGTCAGTTTAATCCAGGTAAAAGTGTCCCGGTGGAACAAGGTGGATTCCAGCCCCCTGACCACCCTTTTGAAGTCCTCCAGATGGATTATATTCAGATGGAGCGATGTCGAGGTTTCAAGTATGTCCTTGTAGTTGTATGCGCTTTGTCCAGGTGGACAGAAGCATATCCAGTTCCAGATTACACAGCCGCGACCACTGCCAAGCAGTTGGTTCGTGAGTTCTTCCCCCGTTATGGACTCCCTAGAGTCGTATATTCTGACAACGGCCAGCCATTCTCATCTGAACTCATGAAGCATGTTTCCCTTTTGCTAGGGTACCAGTGGAAGTTCCATTGTGTACGCCATCCTGAAGCAGCCGGTCTCGTAGAAAGACATAACCAGACCCTGAAAATCCGTATTGCAAAAGTGTGTAAAGAAAAAGGTGTGGACTGGCTAGTAGCTCTGCCAGTCGCTTTGTTTTATATGCGCATGGTCGCACATTCCAGATCAGGTCTGTCCCCGTACGAGGTCGTATTCGGCCGCCCCCCTAACATGTGGGGTACTCCTAGACCCCGAAGTATTACCGATGTTTCAAGTAATATGCTGACAGATTACCTAGCTTCCTTGATGTCTGCCCTCAACTCATGTCGTTCACAGGTTGCTGCCGCATTTCCAGACAATACCGAGGTGGCACCGCACGAAATCGTTCCAGGATCCATGGTGATGGTCCGCAACTTTGACAGATCAAGTCCGCTGGAGCCTCGTTGGAAAGAGCCCCGACAGGTCCTCCTCACCACCCGTACAGCCGTGAAGTTGGAAGGACGCAAAGGCTGGGTGCACCTTTCTCATATTAAACTTTTTAATGGACTGAAACCCGTCTTAAAGAACATTTCCCAGGATTTGAAGGATTGCCAAAGCATTGTTCTCAAGGACTGTCCCGCAAAAGACATTGCTACAACCCCTCCCCTGTTAGAGAAAACTCCGCAGCAGGAGTACAAGCTAAAACTCCGGTCTAGTAAAATAAGTCAGTCAGTTTGATTGTCTAAGTCCTCCCCTAGGTGAAACGGTTAGACTGTTTCTGACATGTATAAAATAGACCCCCATAGTGAGAGAGTTAGTCAAAACTCAATCCGATGTATCGTTTTTCTATGTTTCATATTGTTTCTCAGCATTATGATTTCCTGCACCAGTTATGCATTTTTCTTGTACTTCCCAGTTCTTCATGCAAATAAGTCTGCTAATGCTACAGTAGAGCACACGTTTAGTGATCTGCCTCCTCATGAACTCTCTTACCGCCTCGCTATGCGAAATAACTCATTTATCCGCATGTTACATTACTCACACCAGACCAGCAATACCACTAATTGTTGGGTGTGTGGTCGACTCCCCCCTTTCCAGACACCAAAGGGAGTTCTGCCACTTTTTCCTTATCCATTTTCACATAATGGTTCGTGTGGAGCATGGTCCACGTTAACGTCATCCTCAACAGATATGTCTTCTCTTAACAGTACATGTTTTCCAGACAAGCAAGGTCTCCCCCACAGAACAGGTTTAGATCTAGAAAATGAAGTGTATAATTTAGGTAATTATTCGTCGAATTTTATGGTCCTGAATGTTCAGTCTGATACTACTCCAGACTTACCCGCTATTTCAGTACTACCAGTCAAAGGCGAATTATGTGTCCGTAATTATGGTTCCGTACATGTAGGACATAGTGATTGTACTACTATTGTCAAGTATAGTGACAGTGGGAAATCTATTTTCAAAGCTTCACGTCATTCTTATTTTATTTGTGGTCAAACCGCATATGTTCGTTTGCCCCTCGATTGGGAGGGAACCTGTTACATTGCCTTCCTACTGCCACCTGTTTTTCTAGCCCCACCTGATTATCATAGAAACACACATCTAGTACACATTAGACATAGAAGGGAGTCCCCAATTGTCGATTATACTGAAACTGCTCTAGAACAGTATACAGACTTAAACAGAGGTTTCTTTTTCTTTATAGGACCTATCCAGAATAGTAAACTGATCCGTAGGTTAACCAGAACCCTCGAAGCTGTAGTAAATGAGACTGCCTCTGCTCTAGGTAACTTAACCGAAGAGCAATCTGCTATGAGATTTGTCGTTTTACAGAATCGTCTCGTCCTTGACGTCATACTGGCCGATAGGGGCGGGGCCTGTAGAGTCATCGGATCTAGTTGCTGCATTTTCATTCCAAATAACGCACCGTCTGTTTATTCAGCTATAACCAGACTCCATAAGATTGCCCATCTGATACACCAAGATCCAGGCACCTGGACATGGTCCGGTTGGTTCTGGAATATAATTTCCGCCTGGGGATGGAAAATATTGTCCTTCCTAGGTATTGCAGTAGCGATCATATTCAGCTGCTGCCTCTGTATACAATGTGGCCCTGCGATTTGCGGCATTTGTGCTACCTCTTGTATTCCTAGTCCCAAGCCCCGTTCTAAATCCCGTTCCAGGATAATTCGAGACGAGCAAATGATACTGTATGAAATGATAGATGGTATCATGAATATTGATGTTTCCTGATGGAAAAGTAGTGACAAGGAGGGAATGTGGAAAAGTAAATTTTGCCATGTTCTGTGTCCCTACGTGTCATCCATCATATGTTATGTGTGCATGATTAAATATGCATATGTACTCCCCATGTCCGATTAATGACGCAATTACAGTTGTGTCCACCTCTAGTATGCCAGTTTCTAGTCCTCGTGAATACTACGAATATCAGGTCTATGTAAAGCTACGTTGCCACGTTTCTCAGTGTGCACGTTATTCTATTGTAAAGTCCCCGTTTCTAGGCCTCAAAAGGGCCTGGACACCAGATTCAGCTCCTGTCTCCTGAAGCCTCGCTGAGGAGCGATACAGCCCCCACCTGTATCCTCGACCCTTCACTTACTTCCTGCCTCGCAGTGCCCGGTCCAGCCTGGCTCAGTCTCTGAGTCTGCCAAGAGTATGTTATGATTCCAGTTATCAGTTCAGTCCTCCTTCTCTGCATTCCTAAGCTACTGAACTGCATCAATAGTTTCCGTCATTGTCTAGCCTTCACGTCTCCACGTTAGAGAAATACTGCATTTAATGGTCATTTAATATTCTTCATCGCGCACTACATGTAGAATAATGCATGGTCCAGTCTTAGAATCAAGTTAGCCTTTCCTCTCCTGACTTCTAGTTTATATCAACATGTTCTCTAAACATCAGATACTAGATACTGTTTAGGTACATGTCGCCCTGACTCTCCAGACTTCAGTCTCTGCTCCTAGCACAGAGTTCATAGCCCCCAGCTTCTCCTAGTGATACGTCATTGCTAGTTTGCGCGCACCATCAGGTTAGAGGTCCCCGGCTCCTTAGGTAGCCCCCTCCATGGTTTCCGCCCCATTCATGACATATTCTGTTACGTTTGCATCACATGTCTATGTATACGCCCTGTTACACCTCTTTTTACCCTTATCTTTCGCGACTGCTACGCGTCACGCCTTCTGCTCCACCCACTGCTACGCCTACTGCAATGTAATGCTATGTGTTTGCGTTATGTATATATGCTCATGTATTGTTATTAAAAGTCAGCGCGCTCATCCCAGACCCAGCCCCAGCAGCTGCTGGGCCCTGTCATCCTATTCCTATGCAGGTTGTCCTGTTCCTGTCCTTATGCTGTATTAAACCTGCAAAACTCCTACTACCTCGAATCTTGACTCTTATTTATTGAGCTATCTGTTATGATATATGTCTAGTCAAAAAGAGAGGTATTATTTATTTATTTATTTACCACAGACTAAACCCTCTTAAAATATACTCCCCACCAGAATAGGATATCATTTGATTCCAACACCTTGTAATCCTCATAGGCTTATGTGACATTCCCGGTAGTTTAATTTACATACTTGCATGATTAATTGTCTCTGTATAATGTGTAAGTGATGTAAAGTACTGTGACACCCTACACTGATATGAATAACGCTATACAACAAATAAAATGTATTTGAGAGCGTGGCTATGGAGAGATGAGGGGCGCTGGTGGAGGGTGGTAGTGAGGATGTCAGAGTAGGAGGAGGTCAATAGTGGGAGGGGCTATGGAGAAATGAGGGGCACTGGAGGAGAGTGGTAGTAAGGGAGTCTGAGAAGGAAGTAAATGGGTGGGGGCTATGGAGAGTTGAGGGGCGCTGGTGGAGGGTGGCAGTGAGGGAATCTGAGGAGGAGGTCAATAGGGGGAGGGGCTATGGAGACGTGAGGGGCACTGGAGGAGAGTGGTAGTAAGGGAGTCTGAGAAGGTGGTCAATGGGTGGGGGGCTATGGAGAGTTGAGGGGCGCTGGTGGAATGTGGCAGTGAGGGAATCTGAGGAGGAGGTCAATAGGGGGAGGGGCTATGGAGACGTGAGGGGCACTGGAGGAGAGTGGTAGTAAGGGAGTCTGAGAAGGTGGTCAATGGGTGGGGGGCTATGGAGAGTTGAGGGGCGCTGGTGGAATGTGGCAGTGAGGGAATCTGAGGAGGAGGTCAATAGGGGGAGGGGCTATGGAGAGCTGAGAGGCACAGGAGGAGGGTGGTAGTGAAGAAGTCCGAGAAGAAGGTAAATAGGGGGGCTATGGAGAGATGAGGGGCGCTGGCGGAGGGTGGCAGTGAGAGAATCTGAGCTGGAGGTCAATTGGGGGCTATGAAGAGATGAGGGGCGCTGGTGGAGGGTGGCTGTGAGGGAATCCGAGGAGGAGGTCAATGGGAGGGGCTACGGAGACATGAGGGGCACTGGGGGAGAGTGAAGTGAGGGAATCCGAGAAGGAGGTCAATAGTGGGAGGGGCTACAGAGAGTTGAGGTGCACGAGAGGAGGGTGGTAGTGAGAGAGTCCGAGAAGGAGGTAAATATGGGGGGGCTATGGAGAGATGAGGGGCGCTGGTGGAAGGTGGCAGTGAGGGAACCTGAGGAGGAGGGAAATAGGGGGCTACGGAGAGATGAGGGGCGCTGGTGGAGGGTCACTGTGAGGGAATCCGAGAAGGAGGTCAATAGGGGATGGGGCTATGGAGAGATGAGGGGCACTGGAGGAGGGTGGCAGTGAGGGAATCCGAGGAGGAGGACATGAGGGGGAGGTGTTACAGAGAGATGAGGAGCACTGGTGGAGGGCAGCAGTGAGGGAATCCAAGGAGGAGGTCAATAGGGGGAGGGGCTTCGGAGAGATAGGGGCACTGGAGGAGGTTGGTAGTGAGGGAGTCTGAGAAGGTGGTCAATGGGTGGGCGGCTACAGAGAGATATGGGGCACTGGTGTAGGGTGGCAGTGAGGGAGTCTGAGGAGGAGGTCAATAAGGGGAGGGGCTACAAAGAGTTTAGGGGCACTGGAGGAGGGTGGTAGTGAGGGATTCCGAGAAGGAGGTAAATAGTGGGGCTATGGTAAAATGAGGGGCGCTGGCGAAGGGTGGTAGTGAGGGAGCCTGAGAAGGAGGTAAATAGGGGGCTATGGAGAGGTGAGGGGTGCTAGTGGACGGTGGCAACGAGGGTATCCAAAGAGGTCAATGGGGGGCTATGGAGAGATGAGGGGTACTGGTGAAGGGTGGTTGTGAGGGAATCCGAAGAGGAAGTCAATAGGGGGGTTACAGAGAGATGAGGGGCGCTGGTGGAGGGTGGCAGTGAGGAAATCCGAGGAGGAGATCAATAGGGGCAGGGGCTATGAAGAGATGAGGGGCACTGGAAGAGGGTGGCAGTGAGGGAATCCAAGGAGGAGGACATGAGGGGGTGGGGATATGGAGAGATGTGGGGCACTGGAGGAGGGTGGTAGTGAGGGAGTCTGAGAAGGCGGTCAATGGGTGAGGGCTACAGGGAGCTGAGGGGCACTGGTGGAGGGTAGCAGTGAGGGAGTCAGAGGAGGAGGTCAATAAGGGGAGGGGCTACAGAGAGTTGAGGGGCACTGGAGGAGGGTGGTAGTGAGGGAGTCCAAGAAGGAGGTAAATAGGATGGGGCTACGGAGAGATGAGGGGGGCTGGTGTAGGGTGGCAGTGAGGGAATCCGAGGAGGAGGTCAATGGGGGGGCTACGGCAAGATGAGGGGCGCTGGTGGAGGGTGGCTGGGAGGAAATCCGAGGAGGAGGTCAATGGTGGGGCTACGGAGAGATGAGGGGCACTGGTGGAGGGAGGCAGTGAGGGAATCCGAGGAGGAGATCAATAGCGGCATGGGCTACAGAGAGATGAGGGGCACTGGAGGAGGGTGGCAGTGAGGGAATCTGAGGAGAAGGACATGAGTGGGTGGGGGTACCAAGAGATGAGGGACACTGGTAAAGGGCAGCAGTGAGGGAATCGGAGGAGGAGGTCAATGGGTGGGGGGCTACGGAGAGATGAGGGGCTCTGAAGGAGAGTGGTAGTGAGGGAGTCCGAGAAGGAGGTCAATGGGGGCGGGGCTATGGAGAGTTGAGGGGCACTGGAGGAGGGTGGTAGTGAGGGAGTCCGAAAAGGAGGTAAATGAGGTGGGGCTATGGAGAGATGAGCGGCGCTGGTGGAGGGTGGCAGTGAGGGTATCCAAGGAGGAGGTCATGAGGGTGAGCCCCAGAAATGTCACTTGCCTGATACTCCCACCTCAGAAACCTCCTCTTTTCATCAAAGGTACATTACATGGAAAAACGTTTTTTGAGAGCGATAACATTTAGGAGGAGATTTGGAAAGACAAAAATGCGTTTTACTGGGCCCTTGTACGACTAAGGAGAGATAAACGAGGGCCATGAATCAGGCCTGGCTAGACATATAAGTGACAAATCTGGCCCGCAATGGCCCACCCAAATGCATCCCTGGCCCACCCAACTAAAAATTCCTAGAGCCGAGCCTGGCTGTAATATCAAATGATTTCTTCTAAAGGACGAACAGACAGGTTGGACAATTGGAATAAAGAGCAGGTCATTATTATTCCGTCCCCAAAGCACAGTTGCCCTCCTTAATAAATCATGCACAGCCTGTTAGATGGATGTGCATCTGAGCCAAGAGACACTTTTTGGGTAGTCGGCACGTAATATGCGGGGTTAATTAATCCGTTCTAAAGCATAAATACGTCTCTAGTAGTAAACTAAAGTGCATGACATTCTACTGGCATATCAAAATCTATTAAATATTAATAGCTGCAGAGAAAACGACAAAAGTGAAGCGGCCATCACAGCCTACCAGTGGCATAGCTATGCAGAAGCACCGAGAGCCAGGAATTTAAGGGCCCCCCTGCACCCAAAGAAAGGCTGCCTGTCCCTACTCAACCAAATGAGTCCTGAATTCCTTTGGGGGAGGGGTTGTCATAGCTCCATTGCTAAAACGCTGGGTCCGTCGGGTTTTAGGAAAGAATCCTCCACATAACCCGGCCTTTGAGCTGTGTGTGAGAAGGAGGGAGGGCAGAAGTCCTAGACATGCCGGACGTGGAGGGCAAAGATACCATTAATTCAGGAACACAGCAGGTGCCACCCAATGTCTGAGCAATAACATAAAGAAAGGATTTATTCCAAGCAACTAGGCACAGCCGGCATTCAAATATTCGAAACAAAGTCTGCAGCGGACGCCTTGATTGAAACATCACGTGTGACAGAAATGCACAAGCGTGCCAGCATTTCATTTATCAGCATTAGGAATGTAATAGAGTGTGTGACGGAACCCTTTAGAGACACTTTACCCAATCTGCAGCGTGCAGAGGAAGGAAAGCAAGGACAGAGCTATACCGCCATTGTTGATGGAAAAAAGACAGGATTGCGTGAAAAGCCCTTGATCTGTTCTTTCTCCCCGCTAGCAGTTCTTATAATTTGGAAACGCGTAATGCAATTGAAAGGTGCGTCTGCTGGTGTAGCTCTGACAATTACATTATACAAGTGTTACAGAACAACAGTTTTATTATTATGATTATTATTATTATGGTAGTAGTAGTAGTAGGCAGTATGTATGCTGTTATTGTTTATTTGAATTGTTATTAATACGATCAGAATATGGTGGGGCGTGGCCAAGGCCGCAAAGATGGTGACGCAGCATAGAGTGGCTCCCGTATTATTTGACAGGATCCAGAATCAAACAACAGAGATTTAAGCATGAAAGCTCTTACAAACTCATCTGCATTGATTTTGAAGTGTTGCCTAGCCACTCTGAACCTGTACTGACTCCTATAATTTATTACACACATCATGGTCAGTGCTAAAAAGAAAGTATGAAAAAAAAATCACGAGAAGGTACAAAAAGAAATGTTTTCACTGAACATATCAAAGTTACGCTTGCGTGGTCTCTTTAAGACTTCACTAATCGATACAAAATATTCACCCCCAGTGGGTGAAAGAGTTCACTTATTCAGATCAGTAGTTCATCTCTCTTCCTCTTCAAGAAGCCCTTTATTATTCTTTAATTACAAAAATGGTTCTTTTTCAGGCTACCATCGAGGCCTTTTCTCCAAGGAAGAAATGAAGGTGAGGTGGAATCTCCGAAACGCACAAAAGGAGCCTGATGGGAACAGTCCAGCCCGAACTGCCAAACCATGTCTTCCATGGACCGGAAACAAGCATCCTGGGACCGATTTCGGATTCATAATCCTCATCAGCCAGGCTATCTTGAATCCAGTGGCCAAGTGAGCAAGGGACTCTTGGTAGTTCGGGCTGGACTGTTCCCATGAGGCACAGGGTCAGACTGATTTGCATATACCCATGTCTGAACTGGGGTGGCAGAGTGAGCTAAAGAATGGTGATGGATTAAACCCAGATCAGTTGACTGGGGGTGAGTGTTTGATTTGCTCAAACGCTCCGTCCATCATCCCCTTTTGTATCGCTTTAATTGTTCAACCTGACCTTGTTCTTGGAAACTGGGAACTATCACCAACACTGTCCAGGATCTATGTCAAGAGTGTACAGACAACAGCAGGTACTGATGTTTCAGACCCAGTCTCTACTTCAACAGTTAGATCCGATGATCGATTAGTTAAGTGCCTGAAATGAGAAAAGCCTCTGGTAATAGAATTCCCAGAGCACTGGACAGTCACCATGTGTCATTTGGTAGACACTACTTGAAAAGATTCTGCATCAAATGGAGCATAAGATTTTCCTCTCCGCATTTGTTGTGCTAGCACCGGATCTCCATTCTTGAAGACAATGGGGGTCATTACGATGGCGGTTGGATGAAACCGTTGCGGTAGTGGGACCGTCCGCCTACGAGGCGGCCTACCTACCTACCGCATTACGATGCGACCGCCACTGCGGCGGTCGCAGGCCCTATCCCTAACATAAAAGGGCACTTGCATATCCCTGCACTACGTGGCAGGCATTACTTCTCGGGATGATCAATTTGGTTTAGTTATGTGGCGCTTCTCTTGGTCACCGGTGTGTCTATGCTACAATATTTAGTATGTTACGGTGCTTAGGGGGGGGGGGTCATCATCCTAAACCTCATCACTCAGATCTCCACATGAGATCTTACAAATTTGTTGAGGTGAGACCTACTCTAGCAACGAGACCTGTACTCGGGATTGGTGAGAACACTGGAATCCGAATCAGGATTTTGAGACGTAGTCAAAACTACATACTGGGAAGACAACGCCACTTATAGCGGACCGCCGTCTCTCATATCCTTATATTACGAGCTAATAAAGACATTTGCAAGAATACTGAACATACAACAGAAGACATCTATATCTACACCCAGGCCAACAATATTGGCCGGGACGGAATTACAACCGGTCGTAAGGCCAGATGCTCTTGATTCCAGTGACACAGCCCTGACGAACTCGCGTGTGAACTACATAGGCAGCGACAAAACACGTGTTGGCAACAACTACTGGAATAAAGAAAAGAAAAAAAGAATAGAGAGCATGATTACTGCTGTCTTTTGTATATATGTGTTATAAACAGAACAAATAAGTATTTATGTGTGCTAGGATATTGTAACACACCATGAGGCAGGCACCATGCTGTGCCTGCCACATGGTGTAGTGATATGTAGGGGGGCACCATAGGTGTCCCCCAGTGCTCTTGCCCTTGTCCCAGGTTCAGGGATTAAGGGGGGCCCGCTACGGGACCCCAAACCCGTTCCCACTATTTGTTTTGCTACTGATTGTCCGCTGCAAAGCGAACGGAGGAAAAGGGGTATCATGATCCCACAATGTTGGGCAATGTTTTGGTTCTGACAGGCGTTCAGAAAAGGACCCCCTGTCGGAACCGTGGCAGGCAGTTTTTACGACCGCCGCTCTCAACCAACGATTCCCCCACCATCATAATTTGGCGGGGAGAAAACAGCTGCACGATGGTAGAGGGCCCGCCACCGACATGCTGTCAGTGGCGAGCCTTCCGCCATTGTAATGACCCTCTATATTCTTTGCATGTCGTCTTTTGTCAGCATACTCTTTCATCTTTTGTTTGTTAACCATATCCTTCACATGTGTCGCTGTCTCATATTTCTGTCTCTGATTAGTCCATTGAGGTAAGTTGGTGTTCATTGCTCTCCTGAACATCAATGTTACAGGACTTTTACCAGTGGTCGAGTGGGGTGTTGAACGATAAGCTCTCAATATAGAATTTAACAGTTTTCAAATTGAGCTTCGCCAGAATAGCACACTGCACTGTGTTGTGTAGTCCCTTATAATACATAGGGTCTGCATGTTTAGAAAACATAAACTAAGGGATTGGTGTCCAGACTGATTCCAGACACCCCCAAAGGATATGTTAGCCTTTAGACCAGCTAGCTCGCAGTGAGACCATAAGCCCCCCTAACCTTACCAAGGAGTGAATAGTTTTTGGCAACTATCGAACATGACAACCCTTGTTCCTTCAGGGATTGTGGAAACAGTACAGTACTTTTCGATCAGTCACTCGTGCTCACTCAGTCTCAGAGAGGTATTGAAAACGTCCCCATCATTTATTCTGTATAAGTATTTATTGAACCAGCATCATTCTAGTATAAAACATGTTTGCTGCCACAATCATTACACAGAAACAGATATATATATAAGATTACAAGCACTGACAGAGTAAATAAAAGGTAGAATTATACCATGGTGCTAAAACAGTAAATATATGTAGGCATATCGATACATGGCAGTAATCAGGTGTACTATTACGATGCAACCCTGTCTAAGTGTAAGTAGGTATAAAGCCAAGAATCCCCTAGAAAAGAGCCAACCCCATTCTCTGATGGGAGAGAATGAAGGACCCCGTCTTAGTCTCGAGTTGGACACCCCGGAAGGGATGTCAGACCACTGTCTGTTGGCGTTTCTGTGAATAGGGACTTCAGCATCTTGTGTCAGCGTGGAAGCTTTTCCTCTGGTTGCCCAGTGAAGATGTGTTTTTTTTTTATTTTCTAAAACCTTTATTGGTCAATAACACATAGTACACTGCGGAATGCCTACAACCCACGTCCGTAGGCCGGCAGCTATGACATTACTCCTGAGGACATATAGACGATTTCGGCAGGGGTATATAACTAACACAGCATGCCGCCTACAACCCATCCGGGCCGGCCGCGATGTATCTAGACGTGGGCCATGGTGGAAGCTTTATCTTAGCAACATGATCACAGTGCAGTTTATAAGCAACAAAGTCTTGAGGTTACTTTTTATACTTTGGTTTTCCTTTTTTTTAAAAAAGAACATCAACTTTATAACATATCAATCACTTTTCCTTCCCCTAATGGGGCCACCATACGAAGTATGTGGCGTAGTGGATCTTGTAATGTGGAGTGCCAGTATGATGTACTGCAGCAGTGTGTAGTGCCGTGCACTCGCAGTAGTATAATGGCGCACCCTGTAATCTTCACGTAATGTCGGGGAAGGTATAACTTTTTGGTGCCATTCAATGAATCCGATGTTGTGTCATGTCATGGATGCGATGTAGTGAGTGTTTCCTGAAGTGAGACAAGCTGTAATGAAACAAGACAGAGGGGGGGGGGGTCCGGCATCATCGCGTTCCACTCCTCCTATACAGTCGGTGGCTTATGTACCAGGGTGCTCCGGGCGTTGTGTCATGTGTCTAGTCATGTGGGTTCTGGGGAGCGCATGTCCTAGAAGGGGGAAGGAATTTAGAGGGTGTGTGCTGGAGTTTTACTGCCGCGCTGTGCAGGGGAGTGGGTCCTGGGGGAGGGGCAGTGGCGCGGCTATTGTCACTCATCTCTCCGTTATCTTCCTCTTCGGATTCGTCGTTATCTTGTGCCCGTAGCAAATATGTAGTGAGTGGGCCCCATAGGTCTTTGGGGCTAGACTTATGAGGTAAGAGGTCAGCGTAGTTATGTAGTTGCTCCTGCCATGTAGACATAGTACTAAGCCAGTCCTTAAATTTAGGCGCCCTTCCCCTACCACATCTGCACGCCACTTGTCGTTTAGCCAATAGGAGGCCTAGCGCAAATAATTTTCGGTGTGCTTTTAATGCCGGGTTAGTGTGTCCGAGTAAGGCTATTTTAGGGCAAGGGTCAGTGGGCACTCCGATCATTACCGATATAGCCTCGAACACTTCTATCCAGTACAAGGCAACTGCACGGCATTTCCATGCTAGGTGTATGAAGTCTGCGCCAGGCCTGCCACATCTAAGACAGCGATCGTTGTCCTTGAGACCCAGACGGTGCAATTTAGCCGGCATGAAGTAGAGCCGGTGCAAGAATTTATAGTGCACTAATCTAAGGCGAGCGTTGCCTGTCACGGCGTGTGTATGAGAGCAACTCATCTCCCACTGCTCGTCAGTCAGAGGGTCGTCCAGGTCAGCGTCCCAATCGTGTCTAGCTCTGAGGGGGGGTGGAGACGGAGCTATTTGAACGTGTTTGTACAACATAGAGACCACATTCTTTGGGGTGTCTGCCAGGAGTAGGGAATGCAGAGGTGCCATGGTTTCCGGCTCATCCGGAAAGTTGGGTGTGATGGATTTAATGTTTTGCTGGAGTCGCACATAAAGGAAAGTATCCATCATCGTGGGGGAATTGTCTCCAAAGAGCTGCACTACCGTGCGGAAAGTACCTTGGAGGTAGAGATCTCCCCAGGTGTGAATAGCGAGTTTTGCGAGGAACTTGCGTCCTATTTCTTCACGTGCAACGCTCACTCTGGGGTCATTTGCCAGCACCATCAAAGGTGAATAAAGGAATTGCACTCCCATATGCTCTGCGATACGTTTCCAAGCCCTGACAGTACAGTCCACCGTAGTGGGGTCCCTGTCTGTCATACGGACTGTCGTGTAAAGATATCCCGAGGGTTGTTCCGGTCGCATGTATCCATCTTCAACCGCCAGGTGGGCCATGAATGGAGGGGGGTGGAACCAGTATGCAGCGAAATGTCCTTGGGCACAGTCATAGTATTTTCGGAAGTCAGGGACTTCAAACCCTCCTTGGTGGTAGGGAAGCATTAGCGTCTTCAGACTAAGTCTGGCCTGTTTGCCTCCCCAGATAAGGCGCGACATCTGAGAGTCGAGAGCGCGAAAGAAACATGAGCCGGGGCTATAGGGAATGTTAGTGAAAAGATACAACAGTTTGGGGAGAACCACCATTTTTACAAGGGAAATGCGGCCTGCCATGGACAGTGGAAGGTGTATCCATTTGGTTACGTTGTCTGTCAGTTTGTCTAGCGCTGTTCCGTAATTGGCTCTGATCAGGGACTCTCGGTTTCTGGTGATTCTAATTCCCAAATATTTGATTTCCTCAGATTCCCACACTAGGGGGTAATCTAGAGGAAATTCCTCGGTCCTGTCAGTCAGGGGGAACATGGCCGATTTTGCCCAGTTTATCTGTATCCCCGCTATTGCCCCGAACCTGGTTATCTCCCGCAGCAAGGGATTTAGATTTTCTTGTGGTTTGTCCACATAGAGGGTCATGTCATCTGCATATAACGCAATTAGAAGTTGTCGTTCCGGGTAAATGAGGGAGCGATGTTTGTGGTGTTGGCGGAGTTTAGCGGCTAGGGGTTCGATGGCGATCGCAAAAAGTATCGTGGACAATGGGCAGCCCTGCCGGGTGCCCCTTTGAATCGCAAATGGAGCAGATCGGGCGCCGTTGAGCAGCACCATAGCCTGGGGCTTACAATATAGTAGCCGAATCCAGTCAAGGAAGGCAAATGGGACACCCATCCTTTCGAGCAGTGCAAGAAGGTAATCCCACTCCAGGGAATCGAACGCTTTTGTGGCGTCTAGGAATACAGCAGCTGCTTCACAGTTAGGATTAATATCCTGCAGCACCGTTTGGAGAGTACGCAAGTTATGGGACGTAGCGCAGTTCGGGACAAACCCTGCCTGGTCTGGAAGAACGAGCCGCTCCATAAGAAGGTTGAGACGTGTAGCGAGAACTTTTGCTAAAATCTTACTGTCCGTATTTAACAATGAGAGAGGCCTGTATGAATCGCAGTGTTCTGGTAGTTTACCTGGTTTCAGCAACGACGTTATTAGTGCTTCTCGCATTGTAGGCGGGAGTGAGCCTTCCTCTAACGCATCGTAAAAGACTTGCTTCAGTATGGGTGCTAGCACATGTATGTAGGTTTTATAAAAATCAATCGGTAGGCCATCCGATCCCGGCGCCTTCCCGGACTTCATGGACATTATTGATCTCATCCAGTTCAAGCTCATGATGAAGGAATTTTTGCTGGGACGGTCCTAACCAGGCAATTGCGGTGTCTTCCAGGTATTCCTGCAAGTTGAGTGTGTCAGTTCTATGCGAGGTATAAAGCGAGGTGTAGTGTTCAGTGAGCACTCGGAGCTGCTGCTCGAGATCACGTTGTGGTATGTCGTGTTTGTCTAGTAAAGTAGAGACATAATTCTGGTACCTTGGGGTTCTAACTGCAGCAGCAAGCGCTTTACCTGGCCTGTCTCCCTCTCCATATACTCAGGCCGTGAAGGATTTCCCCAGAAATTTGCATTCTTTATCTGCCAAGTCAGAGTAGTCATTCAACTTTTCCCGAAGCTGAGCCTGTGCTGCACGGCCTCTGTCTCCCTGAGCTATCTCTCGCTCCAGCTGTTTGAGCTCGATTTCCAGCTTGTGTATGTCTCCCCGCAGTGCTTTCAGAACACCCCCTCCTTTGGCTATACAACTTCCTCTAATCGTCACTTTGAAGGCCTCCCACACAGTAGTAAGACTAGAGACTGAATTAACATTCCGTTCGAAAAACTCTGTGATGTCCTGTTCTAATTCAGCAGCAAAGGCAGTATCTGTAAGATGTGCGGGGTTCAGTCGCCAGTTCAGGTAAGGGGCCATGATGAGGGGAATCTGCAGGGAAATGAGGACCGGTGAGTGATCAGAGAACGTACGCGCCAGGTGGTGTGTCTTGGTCAACCATGGGGACAGTCCTGCTGACAAGAATATGTAGTCTAGGCGGGCCCATGTGGAGTGGAATGTTGAGTGGTGGGTGCCTTGCTTGGCGGTGGGGTGGAGGTGTCGCCACGCATCTACTAAATGGTGTTCTTTCACTATTCCCAATAGTGATCGTTGAGTATTCGTGTAGTGGGAGGCTTGCGGACATGATCTGTCCATCCCAGGTATTAGAGCAGTGTTGAAATCCCCCCCCCAGTACCACGTGAGCTATCCCCAGGGCCTGTATTTTCCCCCACAATATGAGAAGAGCAGTCGGGTCATCAGTGTTAGGACCATAATAACATGCAAACAATATCGTATGTGCGTGTAATTTCCCCCAGACCATACAATAACGCCCCTCGGAGTCTATTTCAGTGCCAGCCGGAGTGAAATTCGTCCCACGTCTTACAAGAATTGCCACCCCTCTAGCGTAGTTAGAGTAAGATGAGAACACCTTGCACGCTGCCCATCTTGAAGCAAATGAGGGGGATCCATCTGGCGTTAAATGTGTCTCTTGCAGCAGAGCAATGGATATCCCCTGTCTGTCCAGATACCCCAAAATCTGCCTCTTCTTCCTCGGGTTATTTAACCCGCGTACATTCCAGGAGGCAATCTGGAACTGCGAGGCCGATTGCGGTCCTGCTACGTCTCCCATATTTCCCACAGAAAACATATATAACAAAGGTCTCCAACATCCATGTTTATATAGCATTTGACATCAAATATGTAACGTGATCCCCAACTTCCTTCGTGGCATGCCCAACAACAGGAATAGATGACAATTAGTGCTTTCGTGCAAGCATCACGTTGGAACACTTCCCCTCCCACACCGGCAACCCCAACCCACCGGGAATATGGAACCCACCCATCCCCTGCCATCCCACCCTCTCCCCAACTTAGAAACAGAAGCAATAATACAAATTCCCCTACTCTTCTTGCAGAAGGGGGGTATTGGGGCTCGCCCATCGGGGGTCAGTTCTAGGGGCACCCAACCTGCCATCCACCTCCCTACTTGCACCCACTAGGAGCCAGGTATGTACCCGGTCTCTCTGCGTGGGACGGAGGTGGGTGATCGAGCACAAAAAGTCATATAACCGGTTTATGCAATAGTTTTAAAGTGTACCTCACCAGTTTATAGGAGTCCCATCCGACAATACTCATCCGAGGTGTAGCAGACGTTGAGGCCGCCTTTTATTCTTGCTGGTTCATGGGCGAGGGGGATCTGGAGCGGCGTCTTTCAGCGCTTTCTCTGGTTTTGTCTTTCTTGTGTTGTTTGAGGAAATCTTCCACCTGTTGTGGGTTTTGGAAGAAATGTTGCTTGCCTTGGAAGGAAACTTTCAATTTTGCCGGATATAGCATGGCATATGTCAACTCTTGATCCTGCAGCTTTTTCTTCACTCCGGAGAATTTCCTCCTGGCCTCCTGTACCGATGGGGTGAAGTCAGGGAAGAAGGAGAGCGTAGTATTGCAGTAGCCCACAGTACCGATCTCTCATGCCCGCCGCAGCACTGCGTCCCGGTCCCTGTAATTTAGGAATCTCGCGATGATGGGACGCGGCAGGGCACCTGGTGGTGGGCGCGCGGCTAAGGATCTGTGGGCGCGCTCTACTATTAGGTGCGAGGAGAATGATTCTTTACCAAAGAGTTCGATGACCAAATTTTCGATAAATACCTCCATATTCCCCGTGTTTGTGGACTCCGCAAGGCCCAAAATGCGAATGTTGTTGCGCCGGGACCTCGCTTCTAAATCTTCGTTCTTTTCAGCAATGATTTTTAGGAGCCTGTCCATTTGGGTCACTTGTCTGCTATTGGAGGTGGCGCCATCTTCCAGTTCAGAGATCCTATCCTCCGCGTCTTTGATTCTGGTGTCGTGTTGTTCCAGCTTAGTGACCACGCTGTCCATGCGAGTGTTTATCGTGTCTGTTTTGGAGTCGATGTTAGATAAACTCTGTTGCATGCTTATCAGCAAGGCTTTCCAGTCTTCGTCTGGGGGTCCTCGGGCGGAAGGACTGTCATCCGGCTCCTGTGCACCCTTGGGGTTTTTCTTAGTTTCAAACGGTATCTTAGATTGTCTGGCGTCGTTTCGACCCATGTCGCGTCTTGGCGTTCGCGAGGCCGATGAGGCAGCAGCAGCCAGGGCGCAGTGGGGTGGCGTCCTGTCCAGTTGTACGGGGGTGGCCGGGGCGGAGTGGGACTGCGGGCAATGCTCCTCCTGTGAGATATGGCTCAGGCTACGTCTGTGAGTGGCGCTCGGGGTGCAGCTCAGATCTGTAGCGTCTTCCGCAGCGCAGTTTATATTCTCGCCCCACGATGCGTAGATGGGGACAGCGGACCTGTCTCTCCTATGGCCTCAGTCTGGGCAGGAGATGGCTGCGGGACAGAGTGTTTCGCGGAGCTTCTCTGTCCTCTATGATCTCATGGCACAGGCGCAGTAGGGTTCCTCAAGGTCCAGACCACGACAGGTGAGCACACGGGGAAGCAGCACCACCGCTGGAGGGATCCAACTTAGATGAGGGAGGTGTTATACTGCAGCCTTGTGGAGCCACTGGTAGTTGCTGTTCGGGTGTCGCAGGTAAAGATGGATATCGGTCCCCGGGCCCACCAGCACCCCGCGTGCAGGCTGCAGCTCACTGATCTGATGTGGCCCTGAATGCACCCTTGAGGAGAAAGCGCGGTAGGGTATGAGGTTGGGGGGAGAAGCGTCCTCCTGTCGTGCTAGGCAGGCAACCCCCACCAGGCAAGCAGGTGACCCGTGAGCTACCATCCGTGTTTCGCGGGCAATTCAGTCAGGGGCCGGTGACGTTAGTGGGCTAGACCAGTGGTAGATTCTGCACCTTTATTTGCCTGGGGAACAGTCCGCTATGGTCATTAATCCACCCTTGTCCCAATAGTCTTACGGAGCCGCTGTTGTGCCTGTGGGTCTGGGTTCTCTTCGGCAAGTGTCACTGACGATAGTAGGCCTCTAAGCCTCGGGGTAAATTTGCAGGCGGCTGCCGGCAATTAGTAGGCGGTGAGGGGGTCATAGCTGGAGAGCGGGCGGGCCCCGTCGGCGGCTGAGGCAGTGCAGCGTGTTATCTTGCGCCTTGGCACTTACTGTGTGTCTGACCCCGCAAGCGCCCCTTCTAGGCCTCCAAGCCTCGGGGAAAGTCTCAGGTCGCTTCCGGCAGGTTGTAGGCCGCGGGGAGGCCACAGCCGGTGAGCGGGCGGGTCCCCTCGGCGGCCGCTGCTGTGTAGGGCGTTATGGAGCGCCTGGCGATGTCTGTGTCCCAGGCCTCGCAAGCAACGTCCCAGCCGCGTATGCAGTGGGTAGTGGAGCGCCGGTCGCAATACTTTACAGCAGGCGAGTCCGTGAAGCCCGCCGGCAGTTCCCGCCAGCAGTTCTGAAATTCGCGCTTTTTATTTCTCCCCTCTTCAAGCAGGGCTCTAAGTTAACACAGTATGGGCAGCATTCGGCAAAGTCACTGGCTCAGGAATCTTGGCAAGGACGATAGCTTCCGTCGCTAGCTGGCGGCGCAGCTCCGATGAGGCCGCACAGCCATGGAGTTTCCCAGCAGGCCGATACCACAGATGGGCAGGTTACGGACCAGCACCTCAGGTCGCTTCCAGAAAGGCTGGTGGATATCTCCGCCTACGGCTGGCCGATTTTGACGGTTTCAGTACCGCTGTGGTCCGTGGAGTGTCAGAGACACAGTGGCGAGGTGTCTGGGTAGTTTTTCCCGGTCAGGATGGTCAAAAGGATAGTTCAAAGGCTCGATCTGGCGAGAGCCTCACTACAGTGCGGCCATCTTGGTTTGGCGCCACCTAGCGCTCCCCAGTGAAGATGTGGTTCTTTTATACCCGAAACGTACCTAGATGTGTAATGGTACTGTGGGTCTGTCATTTAAGGATGACGATAGTGGTGACTTTTGTACAGAATTATTAGGTAATCCTGCTGTGCATGTCATAGGCAAGGAATTAAGACATGAAACTAAGAATCCTCATACATATTAAATGGGGCTAGTTTTCAAAGAAAACCACACAACATTTATTCGGCACATAACTAGGTAAAAGGTCAGCGCCAGAACCGTTATGTAGACCAAGGTAGGACGAATGTAGGTAAAGGGTTGGGCAGCTACCTAAGCCTATATAGGGGTACACTAGGGCTCAAACAACTGCTTTCTTTAACATACGCATAAAACGCTCAACAAGTCCACTGGCTTGTGGCCACAAATGTGTGCTCTTCTGATACTTTCTATTGAAAAGCACCAAGAAATCTTTAAACTCTCAAATGTTGAAAGGTGGGCCATTGTGAAACTTCACCATGGCTGGAACACCCCATGTCCAAACATGCCATCTAGTCTTTCAATAACTAGATCTTGAGTAGTAGACAAAAGATCTTCAATCACTGGAAATCGTGAGTATTCATCCATAATCACCAGCAGGTGATGTCCATTGTCTAGTGGACCAAAAAAGTCAATGTTTATTCTCTCCCATGCATGTTTTGGGAGATCTGACATGTTCAAGGTAAGGTGAACAGTTTTTGTAGAAGGGCAGTTGCATAGATGACAGACCTGTAATTCCCATTCAACCCTATCACCACGATAAGAAAACCAGACTAGCTTTTTTAAGGCAATGATTCCACGATGTCCGCCATTTGCCACTTCAATTATTTTCTGTCGCGGACTCTCTGGAATCAGAATTCTCAACCCTGGTAGTATAACTCCTTCCTGATGTTGACAGTTTATCCATGACATTTTTGTATTTGTGATATTCAGCATCACTGGTCAAGTGAGCAGTCAAGTGTACTGGTTCCATAAATGATGTGTAATGATATCCTTCAACTTTAACATGTCACTATTGTGGTTTGTGGCAGTGATAATCTGGGCTAATGAAATGGCAGCTGGTGTTTTTGATTTTACACAGAAGTAAATATAGGCCTCACTTGTCTTGGATTGAGTACTGTGACCTTGTATAGGCACTCTGGAAAAGTTGTCGCAAGGGTTCTAATCCTGCAATGGACAATTATATAATTATACTCTTGTAACCATAGTCCCCATCGTTGACTGCGAGGAGGCCTTTTGGCTTTTAGATTGTCAAATATAGTCAGTAATGCTTGATGATCAGTTACCAGCGTAAAAGGTTTTCTATATAGGAATACGTGGAAATGTTCATTAGCCCATACCACAGCTAAACTTTCTTTTTCTGGTTGTGAGTAAGCATGTTCTGTTTAAACAAACCTCTACTTGCATATGCCACAATATGCTTTTGTGTTACAAAGTACAAGGGAGACCCAACTGAGCAATTGGTCAGGGACCTTGGGTACATATACTGTTTAAAAAAAACAATGGTCCCTACACAGTCAGGGAATATTATGAGAAATAAATATAGATCAAAATGGATTCTATATCATCTGTCCAGCCGGACAGGGTTTAATAATGCATATGTTGATGTAGTCAGTTTATCTCTACAATATCAAGTGGGACACGGCCTGTGTCCTACTACCACATATAGACAGGTGTGACATACATAGAAGGTGGGTATCAGGCAAGAGGAGACAGCCTGCATACAATCAAATTTTGCAGGCTAATGATTCATGAATACACTATTGTGACTTTTCATATGATATAGTCAAAAACATATAGTGTAGGGTGTCAACGACGTTTCTATCCCTATTTAAGGATAATGGGATCATCTTCAGGACATTGTGATTCATGCCTTATTTACATTTCTTGAAAGAATTACTGGAGGCGTCGGTCAGAGTGGGGGACCGAAGGAATAGACTATAGCGAAACCGCAGTCAGAGATATGCTGCGAGTAGAGAATTTAAAAGTCGAATGCCATCTAAAAACGTGGAAGGTGGTCCTCAATGGGAGTCCAAGCCTGCAGTCGAGCCGATGCTCGTAATGACTGTGAGTTATTAAACCCTTTCCGGCTGGACAGATGATATAGAATCCATTTTGATGTATATTTATTTCTCATAATTATCCCTGACTGTCTAGGGACCATTGTTTTTTGAAACACAATATGCTTTTGAGCATTCTGATGTCAGCTGTGCTGTGCAATGATAGTGCCTAACCTGACTGGGCTAGCCTCAACAACAACCTCTGTATGAAGCTTTGGATTGAAGTATGTCATTTCAGTAGCATTCTCAATGGCTTTTAGTATTTTCTGAAAACTTTTCCCACATATATGTGACCAATGAAATGAAGCATTCTTTTTTGTCACGGCTCTCAACGGAGTACTTACAGTGGCAAAGTTTTGTATGTATTTGGAACAGTAACTGGTCATGCCAAGAAAAGTACGCACGGGAGAAACATTTTGTGGGGGATCAGCATTTGACAGGCAGGATCCAGTGTCATACCCGCATCAGAAAAGATATAGCGTAAGAATTTTAGATTTGTCATATGGAACTAACACTTGTCTGCTTTCAAAGTCAAACCTGCTTCAGCAGGTAAACCACATACTTGTGTGAGAGCTTTATCTGGATCTTTTTGTGTGGTTCCGAAAACCAATATGTCATCACTGTAATTCTTGACAGGCTGTATGATATGTCAAATGATGCCTTGAAACAACTCTGCAGCGGATAACACACCAAAACCTAGGGCCTGATTACAAGCTTGGTGGTCCATCGGACCTCCAAACCCGTGGTGGCAGTCCCTCCACCTCCAGACTGGTGATCCACCCACGAATTACAAATACGGGGGTGGGACCGCCATAAGACTGCCGCAACCACAGGGGATATGGATCTCGCAACGATTAGAGGCCCGAATATGCTTGGCAGGCTGCTGCAGCACCGCCAAGCACATTAGGACTTTCCTGACTGCCTCGCTTTCAATGGCTGTGAGCCCACCATTAAATATGCAGCACGAGGAAACTTAGGGGGCCCTACAGGGCCCCCTGTTGTCTCAGAGCCATGAGATGCATGCAGGGGGGCACATGATGTGCCCCCCTGTCAGCATGCGCCCCCTTTCCTGTCTGACATGGACTTTACAGTCCATGCCTTACGGGAATGGGCTTTAGCATGCCTATTGCGGTGCATTTTCAATAGGTACCGCCATGCGAACACCAAAGGACTGCCCGACAGACCAGAAAAAAACTCCTAATCCAGCCTGATTACAGGTTTGGCGGCCCTGGAGAGGGGCGCCGGCATGGCGGCCTGCTCCAGGACCACCAAACTCGATCAGGCCCTTAATCTTTTATATCAAAAGGTATTCAGTCAAAATATTGAGTTGCAAATGTCGACTTACACTAATGTCGAGTTTTAAATATCGTGACATAGAAATATCGACAGCAAGAATATTGAGGTCAAGAATATGGACTTTTAGGTAAGAAATATTGATTTGAAAAATTTAGAAGTCATAAATATTGTTTCAAAAATATCGTTTTTTAAAATATTGAATTTTTAATTAGTTTTATCTCTTTTACTATATATTTTTTTAATGCATGAGATGTATTTTTTTGTCTAGGTATTGTTTATGTTCTTTAATATATGTATTAAACTTTTAGTAGTTATTAATTTTATTTTAATTACATTTTGCATTTTTTAGTTTCCTAGCGGGTTGCTGGTTTATAGGGGAATAGGGTGGGAAGTAGTATAATTATAATAAATTAATGAATATTTTTTATTTATAAATATTTATTTGATTGAGATTTTATAATGTTATTGTGTTTTTAATTTTTGGGGGAAATTTTTAGGTGCGAGCTGTGGGGTTTATAGTGGTAAAGGGTGGGAAATATTTTATTTGAAATTAATGAATAATTAGTTGTTAATTAATATTAATTAATTTATTGACAATTAATTATGGTAATTGCATGATGAATGTTAGGTGCGGGTTGTGGGGTTTATACGGGTTAAAGGGTGGGAAGTAATTTATTTTGAATTCATTAGTAAATATTTGTTAATATAAATCAATTAATTGACAATTAAACATGGACATTGTATAATTCATTTTAGCTGTGGGTTGTAGGGTTTTTAGGGGTACAGGATGGGAAGTAATTCATGTGTAATTAATTAATAATTACTTGATAATTAATATTAATTAATTAATTGGTAATTAGTTAGGGCAATTGTATAATTATTGTTTTTTGTTTTAGGGTTTGGGGTTTATAGGGGTGAATGGTGGGGAGTAAATTAATTGTACTTACTTTAAAATTAGTTGTTAAATACCATTAGGTATGTAATTGAAAAAAATGCCATTGTTTAGTTAACTTTTTTACAGTTTAATTTTAGGTGTGGGTTGTGGGGATTATATGTGTAAAGGGTTGGACATTAATTACATTTTGTGTGTCATCATTTGTTTTTTAATTAATAATATTGTTTAGTTGATAATTAATTATGTGAATTATGCAAATACATTGTTTTTATTTTCGATGGGTGTTGTGAGTTGTGTGGTGTTATAGGCTATGAAGTAAATAGACTAAATGTATGTAATAATTCATGTTTTTGTTAATAAATAATTTCTAAATAAAAATATTTAGTTGTTTCAGAAATATTATTCTATTTAATATAATATTTATAGGTATTTGTGATATGTATTTAACCTTATAATATGTTGTCGATTTTAACATTTTTAATATTGAATATATATATATTTTAACATATTTATATATTTTTTTACTTCTTAAAATTTCTTTTATATTCTGTTGATGATATTTTGTTTGTTTTTAATTTGTAAATGACTGGATCGAGAATAGTACATTTTACCCCTCCGCAATCCAACCCTTTCCCTATTGATGCACTGACTAGAGTGGGAATCGTAAACTTTATCCCTCTGCTATCCAACACTTTCCCTACTGTTGGACTCACTGGAGTGGGATTAGTAATTTTTACCCATACCCATCCGCTGATCAACACTTTCCCTACTGTTTCACTCATTAGAGTGGGAATAGTCATTTTTACCCCTCAGCTATCCCTCACTATCCCTACCGTTGCACTCACTGGAGTGGGAATAGTACATTTTATCCCTCCGCTATCCAACACTTTCCCTACTGTTGCACTCACTGGAGTGGGAATAGTCATTTTCCCCCTCTGCTATCCAACACTTTCCCTACTGTTGCTTTCACTGTAGTGGGAATAGTGAATTTTATCCCTCCACTATACAACACTTTCCCTAGTGTTGCACTCATTGGAGTGTGAATAGTAATTTAAATCCCTCAGCTATCCAACACTTTCCCTACTGTTGCACTGACTGGAGTGGGAAATTTAGGTTTAAAGATTTTTAAATAGTTTAATGTTTTAATGAATAATAGAATGTTTTTTTCAAATAAATATTATGTAATCGGTATATGTGTGCATATATATATATATACTTATACATTTCGTACACCCTTCTCCCGGTTGTTCCTGGCATCTAATTATGGCGATCCAGCGCGGGTGCCGGTCCCCCTACGTATTACTCCCAATTTTTCTTTCTGCTCGTAGAAAAAGACGCAGGATAACTCCGGATGCTTGAAAGATTTTATTAGGCAAAAAGTGGAAGCTGCCTACCGGCGCGTTTCGCCAGTTACGGCTTGGTCACGGTAAAGCGACTCTCGTGATGGTGCTTTTAACATAAAAATTCATAGTTATAAAAATAGGACTGAGTTTCACACGATATAATAATCATAGCCGCCATCTTGGAATGGTAAATATTAAACATTTCCAAAATCATTCGATACACGGTGGGTCTAACAATAACAGTGTAAATGTATATCATTTAACAAGTGTTGAAGAAGCACACTGATAGATGCCATCTAAATGCACGTCATATCAAACAGTTACGTTTTTCAAAATTATGTCAAATTCATATTTGTCTTCACTCTCGCCCCAGTGGGCGTACAAATGTTATTGATTCAAATACCGCCCCAGTGGGCAATTGAAAACATGACTGTGGCAACATTTCTGTGTGCTGTACATCCACTGTGATAAGGTCAAGGATAATGTTGGAGATGGTCCCATAATTTTGGAGTCCTGCCTTACAAAACAAATGAAAAAAAGAAAATAACAGTGTGTAAATAATCTGTGAAAAAGTGCAATTTAAAAAATATGTTCCTTGTATATACAACTTAATATTATAACATCAAATATTTTCTTTGTAAATAACAAACATATTTGATGTTATAATATTAAGTTGTATATACAAGGAACATATTTTTTAAATTGCACTTTTTCACAGATTTTTTACACACTGTTATTTTCTTTTTTTCATTTGTTTTGTAAGGTAGGACTCCAAAATTATGGGACCGTCTCCAACATTATCCTTGACCTTATCACGGTGGATGTACAGCACACAGAAATGTTGCCACAGTCATGTTTTCAATTGCCCACTGGGGCGGTATTTGAATCAATAACATTTGTACGCCCACTGGGGCGAGAGTGAAGACAAATATGAATTTGACATCATTTTGAAAAACGTAACTGTTTGATATGACGTGCATTTAGATGGCATCTATCAGTGTGCTTCTTCAACACTTGTTAAATGATCTATATTTACACTGTTATTGTAAGACCCACCGTGTATCGAATGATTTTGGAAATGTTTAATATATACCATTCCAAGATGGCGGCTATGATTATTATATCGTGTGAAACTCAGTCCTATTTTCATAACTATGAATTTGTATGTAAATAGCACCATCACGAGAGTAGCTTTACCGTGACCAAGCCGTAACTGGCGAAACGCATCGGTAGTCAGCTTCCATTTTTTGCCTAATAAAATCTTTCAAGCATCCGGAGGTATCCTGCGTCTTTTTCTACGAGCAGAAAGAAAAATTGGGAGTAATACGTAGGGGGACCGGCACCCGCGCTGGATCATATATATATATATATACACACACACCTATATTTATTTATTTGTTAATTGATTATATATAATTTTAAAATTGTAAAATACATTACAATTATTTATTTATTAATTGTTTTAAAGTAAATATATATATATATATGTATATAAATTATTATGTATGTGTTTAACTTTTTAAAATTAAGTTTATTTGATATATTTGTTAAAATGTATATTAAATCTAATGAATTTTTTAATTCATTTTATTCTTTAATATATTTAATATTTATAATTCTTTTTATATATATATAAATCCCACAACCCCATCTATTTCTTTTATTCCCAAAATACATAAAGATTTGAATAAACCCCCGGGACGACCTATTATTTCGGCCGCAGAAGGACTATTAGAAAATACATCAAAGTATGTTGACTTTTTCTTACAAGATTTTGTTAAAGCTCTGCCCTCCTATGTCCGTGTTACAAGTGATTACATAAGAAAAATCAAAGACTTCGAATGGCATGATGATTATTTGCTGATTGCGCTGGACGTTACCTCGTTGTACAGTAGCATCAGACATGAGGATGGCGTGAATGCTATTGAATATTACTTGGCGCAGCGAGCACCTCAATATAAAGGGCATAATAATATGATAATGGAAAAGGGTAAGTTTTGTCTTAACAATAACATCTTTATGTTTAACAATTTGTTGTACCAGCAGACAAGAGGGGTTGCAATAGGGGCCACCTTCTCTCCCAGCTATGCATGTCTTCACATGGGCTGGTGGGAGAAGCTGGCCCTCAAAGTAGAGCATGGTCATTTTGTTGATTGTAACATAAAGTTTGGCTTCGCTATATTGATGACCTCCTAGTGATATGGCAGGGAACAAGCGAACAGGCAGAGGGATTTGTCAACACTATCAACCAAAACAACATCAACCTAAATTTCATAGCAACAATTAGTGAGGTCTCAGTGAATGTTCTTGATACACAAGTCGACACCTATAACAATAGGATTGAGACCCGCTTATATGGAAAGGAAAAAGCGGGTAACTCTACCTTACATGCTAGCAGCTCGCACCCCAAACATCTGATTATTAGCATACCCTATGGGGAGATGTTGAGGCTCAGGCGCCTCTGCAGCAGTGGCTCTGACTTAGCAGATCCAGATTTTTGGAAAGGGCATATTCTCAAAACATCATCAACAAAGCCATATCAAAATCTATGCTACTGACTAGGGATGCACTACTGAGAGACAAACATCTAGGCAACGTGACCCAAGAGGGAGCAGGATCAGGGACATCAAGTGACATGAATAAATTCAGGATTATCATGGGGTATAGTAGGCAACAGAAAACCATACAAAAGATTATACAAATAATCTGGTTATTGGTCTTAAATGGCCCAGTGATAGGACCCCTGCTACCGCGGATGGTGTCCATCACTTACAGCAAAGCCCAATCCATGAGAGACAGCCTAGTAAAACCCAATCCTGAGATCATTGAAGGCACAAGCTGGCTTCAAACGCATAAAGGGTTTTTTAAATGCAAAACATGCAAAGCATGTATACATGGTATCAACAAAAACACGTATTCTACTCCTTTTAGCAAAAGGGAATATAAGATCCAAAGTTCCTGACATGCAAAACGGAATATGTCATATATGTTCTGCTGTGCCCATGTGGCCTTCAGTATTAAGGCAGCACAAAACTACAAGTGCACAAAAGGATGTTGCAACATCTACGCGCAATCACAAATCAAGACAATAATTACCCAGTGGCACAACATTTTAGGGAGTTCCACAAATCTAACAATCAGGAACTCATCTACTATGTGATTTACACAATCCCCCCAGTAGACAAGGTGGGGACAGGGAACATAAGCTCAGAAAACTGCAGACTGGATATATTCTAGAACTCGATACTAAACACCCGGTAGGTCTTAATGTAACAGAGGATTTATATACGTGTTTATAATATGTTTTATATCGGTTTTACAAACTCCTCGTATCTATTTCCGGCTGCTAATATTTACAATTTTTAATGTCATTTTATAGACTGTATTACTACACAATATTATTTGAACTGTTAAATGCTGCTATATATTTACATATTTATGTATTATATATTTATATATTTATTTATGCAATTTTACATTTTTTATGTGTATTTTATCAAATGCATCTTTGTGCATAATGAGCAGATTTACACACACCCGTTCAGATAATATACCTGTGTACATTTCTGAACAAGGTGGTGGCAACTCCTAACGGAGTTAGCGTTCCAGCTGGGGGCGGGGCTGAAAGGATAAATACAAGCGTGATTCAGGGCTCTGACGACTTACAAGGTGGTGGCAGCTCCTTGGCAGTTTTTTGATATCAGAGCTCGTGCAGATTGCGAGGGGCTCCTCCTCTGCACACTGGGATTCATTATTGTGTACTTTTTTAAATCGTATTTGTACTCTGTTTTAAACGTGCTCTTAATTGAACAATAATTGATTGCCTAAGACGCTTAAAACACATGTATTAACTTACTATATTTGTGGACCCCCAGCCCCGTTCCATCGCGGCTTGTGCCGATTGTGTGGAGGGCAGGGTCAGCTTCAAAATTACAGAGCCGCCTCCCCGAGCTGAACGGAGTTAGCGTTCCAGCTGGGGGCGGGGCTGAAAGGATAAATACAAGCGTGATTCAGGGCTCTGACGACTTACAAGGTGGTGGCAGCTCCTTGGCAGTTTTTTGATATCAGAGCTCATGCAGATTGCGAGGGGCTCCTCCTCTGCACACTGGGATTCATTATTGTGTACTTTTTTAAATCGTATTTGTACTCTGTTTTAAACGTGCTCTTAATTGAACAATAATTGATTGCCTAAGACGCTTAAAACACATCTATTAACTTACTATATTTGTGGACCCCCAGCCCCGTTCCATCGCGGCTTGTGCCGATTGTGTGGAGGGCAGGGTCAGCTTCAAAATTACAGACCCGCCTCCCCGAGCTGAACGGAGTTAGCGTTCCAGCTGGGGGCGGGGCTGAAAGGATAAAATGGTCACTCTCAAGCGCAGCGGTCGAGCGCAGCGGGAGCGCCGACACCGCGCCGAAGCCGTGCCAAAGGGGTGCCAGTCTGCGCCAGTCCGCGCTGGATCCGTGCTGTGCGCCATACCCCCTGCCTCCTGCTACACCCACAATATTCCCAAGGTAATAACCTACACGCGATCCCAACTTTTGTGTATAGGCAATACTTTAATTGATAAAAGATGTTCCCACTTCTCTGTTGACTCTCTGGCCAATCTGCCTATTAATCCTTGTCCAAATTGTGCTTTTAAATCTACTTCTCCTCATTTTAATCTAGCTGCCCCTAGGATGCCACTAATCCCTGAAGATTCTGTACATTGTGCACTTATAAACGCTCGCTCCCTTGTCAAACATAGGTATGAGGTTGCTGAATTTATAGCCACCCAAAATCTTGACATACTGTTTATTACAGAGACCTGGGCAGACTCGGCCTCTGGCCCGGACTTTAAGATAGCTACTCCTGATGGCTATTATGTCACCCGACTAGATAGACCCTCTGGAAAAAGAGGGGGTGGTTTAGCTATCATACATCGTGCTAACCTGGCTCTAAAAACTGAACCAATGATCCACGATTCAATGGAAGCCTTATGCTTCACCTTTACTCTTTCTCCCACTCAAACTTTTAAAGGCATATTACTTTACCGACCGCCTACCTCACGTACATCCTTCCTGGAAGCTCTTAATCCTCTATTAGAACCAGTAGCTGCTTATACAGAATACACAATACTGGGTGATTTTAATTTTCATCTAGAAAATCGGGCTGATAAAGATTCCATCAAGATTATCTCTGATTTTCAAGCAGTAGGCTTAGAACAACGAGTCTCATCACCCACCCACCAAGCCGGACATATCTTGGACGGACTATTCACTAATAACATATTCATGAATCAACCTACGGTGATTTCACTCACCTGGACTGATCATTCGGCAGTCGTATTCTCTATATTAATTAGGAAACATAAACATTGCGTACCATCTGCATGTTCACAAATTAAATGTCGTGATTGGAAAAATATTGACCACCATGTTTTTAATAATGTACTCAAAGCCAATAAATACAAAGAGTCAAATGACCCAAGTGAAGCATCCAATAACTACGTGCGCTGGTTGAACGACGCACTAGATTATGTGGCACCTATCAAAAATCTACGGCCTAACCGTAATAAACCTTCTGCTCCTTGGTTTTCCGAACTACTAAGGCTCGAGAGACAAAGATGTCGCAATCTAGAGAGACGCTGGCGCAGGAATTACGACAATAATGACAAAGAGAGATACAAGACAGCCCTGCAAAATTATAAAAAACTTCTTATTAAGGAAAAATGTAATTATTACACCACACAAATAGAATCAGCTCAAAATTCGAGCAAACAGTTATTCCAGGTGGTAAAAAAGCTATCCAACCCCATGGTCCCTGATTCCATAGAACCTTCTCAATCCTTCTGTAATGAAATTGCGGATTTTTTCAAAGGAAAAGTCACAGATATTTTTAATCATTTCACACAAAAAAAACTTCTGATGCTACAGTTGGCCCAGTTGCTCCTTATATACCTGCCAGACCAACCCTAGAAGCATTCTCCTCACTCTCTCAAGCATCTATAGAGGAAATTATGAATGCGGTCAAATCAGGATCTCCTATGGATTCTTGTCCCCCAAGCATTCTCAAATTGGCATCTGATCAAGTAGCTCCGGTGCTTACCCACATTTGTAACACGATGTTCCAGACAGGAGACTACCCCAAAATCTGGAAGAAAGTCATCGTGAAGCCCCTTCTAAATAAATCAACATTAAATCCAGCTGAGTTAAAAAGCTATTGACCCATTGCCTCGCTTCCTTATCCTTCTAAGGTATTTGAGAAGGCAATGAATTTACAACTCTCAAGCTTTATTGATAACAACAACTTATTAGATGATACCCAATTTGGGTTTAGAAAGGGGCACGGCACCGAGACCGCCCTGATAAAAGCAACTGAAGAAGTCAGAATAATTTTAGATCAAGGCGGCACAGCAGTTTTGATACGTTTAGATCTATCGGCTGCTTTTGACACGGTCGATCATAACATCTTGATCGACCGTGTCAATGCCATGGGCATCCAAGGCAAAGCTAAGGCTCTTCTGGCATCTTTCCTATCAGACAGAGAACAGTCTGTGAAAATGGGTAGCTACTATTCCCCTGATTTCACCTTGCCGTGTGGAGTTCCTCAGGGCTCCTCGCTAAGTCCGACGCTTTTTAATATCTATGTATCGGACTTAGCGAGGGTGATTAAGTCATTCGGCATAGGAATAACCTCATACGCCGATGACACTCAATTAGTCCTGGCTATTCACAGAAATGGAGCTGCAGTGGCCGCTAACTTTCAGGAAGGAATGAGAGCGATCTGTACCTGGATGGACCAGAACTGCTTAAAACTAAACTCCGATAAGACGGAGGTCATGCTCTTCGGTGAACTGACCCCGTCTTGGTCACCAGTTTGGTGGCCAGCAGAGCTGGGAGATCCACCTCTCCCGGTGCTAAAAGTTAGGAATCTCGGAGTCCTATTCGATAATAAGCTTACTTTCCTTAGCCATGCCAATGCAGTGGTTTCAGCGTCCTTTTATACCTTGAGAATGGTAAAAAAGCTTCTTCCGTTTCTTCCTCAAAACTCAGGTAAAACCCTAATGTCTACACTAGTCCTTTCAAAAATTGATTATTGCAACGGACTATGGCTGAATGCACAGGAACAAGTCATGAATAAATTACAACTAGTGCAAAATGCTGCTGCGAGAATTCTAACTGGTACACCGAAATTTTCATCCATCTCTCCCATTATCCGCCAACTACATTGGCTGCCTGTCAGAAGTCGCACAAAGTTTAAGGCGCTGTGCATCATTTATAAAACATTGAACAATATTGGACCTGACTTCCTAAAAAAATCTATCACTTTCCATAAACCCAATCGTTCCTTACGCTCTGCGGCATCTCAGCTACTTGATATTCCACGCACTAGGAAAGCAACATGGGGTGACAAACGCTTCACAGTTACTGCCTCGAAATTGTGGAATCAGCTCCCCCTTAATATCAGATCAAGTTCTTCCTTGCTTATATTTCGGAAGCACATAAAAACTTGGCTTTTCAACCAGTAAGTCCCTGTGGGAGCTCCCTGCAATCTTAACGAACTCCAGCGCCGAGACACCGCAAGGTATTTGTGCGCTTCTAGAAATTTTATAAATAAATAAATAGTTACCCTTTCTGTAACCGCATATACAGATGTATATACAGACAATTGCAGCACTTACACAAACTATATAATGAAGTCAGTTCATAAAGTGCTATTGGCCCCACATGATCTCAAATTGGTGGTCGTATAGCCATTTATTTATTTATTTATCAAAAGAAACGGAACAGCAACCACCACTTGAAATTAGAAAAAGAAAGAACATAGACCAAAAACAGATACATTACCTGTGAAAAAAGTATTACGGTTATGTAGAAATGCTTTTAGCATTAGCTATATTTTTTTCTCACACCTCACGTCAGCACTTTAGCACTTCACATAACAAACATATCAGACATCCTTATGAGGCATATCCATATATTACTATGATATTTACTTTGAGGATTTATCCTCATTATTCAAAAGAATTTTAGTTATATAACATTGTAGGAAGTCCTGTTGGCCATCCAGCAGGAACTATACAGCCAATGCGGCATGTAGGACACGTTGGGATAGTTCATCATAAACCCAACGATTGAAACATTGATTGTATTGGGTACCTCCATTTTTATGTATTGGACATCAATTTGAATTGCGTCATGAAATAAGATATTGCAGTACAATGTTCTAACATGAGCGGCCCAGGTGCCTGCGTCGAGTGAGTTCTCTTTGTGGGTGTCTCCTTGGGTTAGAGTATTTAGGTATCGCCAGAACTCTTGGGATTTGCAAGGTCTCAGCAAATCAAAGATCTTCAGCCATTTCGCCTCAATGCATTCACGTTTTGCGGCCCAGACCTCCTTCGAGTGGCTTTTTACGGCTTCTTTAAGTAGTCTTTTGGTGGATGCTGAGCCGGTTTATCGATAGGCCCTAAGTTTGGCGTTTAATTGTTTGGCACTCTCTTTAATTGCTGGGACGAGTCCTAAAGTATGTGATGGGTATAGGGGGGTTCTGCTTATTGTGTCCCCTCGGAGAAATGAGGCTAATTTGCTGGCGGACTGATCCCATTCGTCTATAGCGCCCCTGATGTTTGCGCTAAGTTACCAGTCTGCCTATGTTTTTTTCCATTTGTCAAACTTGTTAATTGGCGCTGGCCCCCATTTGATTCTTCTTAATTTCTTGTGCAGTTCTTCTCGGTTAGATACCCCAATGCAGCGTAAAGTGTGGCGTGTATTTGATGTGAGGTTTAACGTAGTCGTTAAGGTGGCATGATCGCTTTCGTTTCGCGGGTACACTGTATAGTTTGCCATGAGATTTTGTATTCTTTCGCTTAATAAAATATAATCTATTGTCGTTTGATTATTATATGTGGGAGCAAAGAATGCCCCTGGCTTATTCCTTAAAGACAGAGAGTGTGCTGTTAGCAGATTATAAGACTGCATTAGGGCGTTGAAAGCGTCTGTAGCCTCAGAATGGTTGCTTTGTGTTGCAGTGACCCCTATGTTATGTGTGTTGAAGTCCCCAAGGATGATTTGTGAGATTTATTTTTGTTATAAAGATTTTAAGGAGGCACCCTTCAATGAAAAGGGAATGGGTCTCGTACAGACAAAAAACAAAATTTTCCCTTTTCCTGGTTGTTGTGGACCGATAAGGCTGGACTTAACCAGTCTTATATGTCGAGTTAAATTACACTGATATGAGGCACCCACAGTAGGTAACAAATTTACACATAGACTATTAAATACACTTGTACTTATTGCATGCAACTGTCTTATATCAGACTGATAAGAGGAAATTGAGTGCCAGAGTCATAATAAAATTCATACATTTATTTAGCTTGAGTGGTATTTAGCAAAAAACAAATTCATACAATTTAAACAATTTTCACAATTTCATTAAAAAACAAACATTTAGATATGTGAGATACAATATAATTAAAAACATGAACGTGAAAGCACAGGAATTGTCGACGCGGCGTTTCGGTGAACTGGCTTGAACACCTTCTTCAGGACTATGCTTTATGCAAGTTAAAAATTTCTGAGTAAAGGATAAAAAAAGAGTATTTTAATTACACATTCTGGCGTTACAACAACCTCGCATCATAGTTGCCCTCTGTCCATTTTGCTCATGGCTAATTCATTTAGACCATTAGATTGATACATTTAACAAATACAGCAGTTGGAAAAACGTTCTACTATTTGTTACTCTGCAATGCCTCATATTGCACTAATGAACTCCCTGTTGTTAACTTCAAAGGGGGGTTCATTGAGCATCGCTGTTACCTGGTTTACCAAATTTTATACAGGACTCTCAATGTCCTCCTCCCAGTGTCCTCCTCCCTTTTACATTATAGGGGGGCCTGTAGTGTTACTAAGAGATTCCTAAATTGCTCTTGCATCCTTAGTTATTTTAACGTTTTACTCACTTTTTATTAGTATTGGAAGGATTCGTAGTCTCATTCCTATTCCACTTGGGGATTAAGCACCCTGTAAAGGAAATTTATAATTCTCAGTCTGGATTGTCCGAATTATATTGGTATTGCTCAAATCAGACTCGCAGTTCCGTACTGACCTTTTTATTTAGAAGCGGATAAGTTCTATTGCTCAAACTGTAGAGGTAGTATTTTAGTCCCAGGTTGATTTTCAATTTCTTCCTGTGGACTTTGTACTAGGATTCTGTGGGAGTGATGTAATTTTTTGTAAGTATTATAGGTTATTCTTCTTGTTTTAGATTAAGCTGTATTAACTGTAGGTTCTTACCTTAAGTTAAAACCCTATGGATCCCTGGTAGGACGGGTGTACGTATTTGCTGAGTTATAGAGCTAGAAAACATAAGGGACAGGACTGTTTTATTGTTCAGTTCCCCAGGTCCAATTAATTGACCAACCATTAAGCTTCTTTATTTATTACCTTTGACTTCTATTCATTACACTCATCAATATTCTTGTTGGGTGCTGCTCCCTGGTAGAGTTTCTTTTCTTTTCAAGGGGATTTCTAAAAGGAACAAAAAGTATCACTTCTATGATCTTCTAAGGTTTTATTTCTAACTCAGGAGCTTACTTCTTGGTTTTTCTTACCTTGGATAACTGCAGACCCGCATCCACTCCGTCCTCTGCTGAGATCGTGACTGAGAGTGAGGTTTCGGGTTGCTGTTTATTTATACCATTTTCAATTGGTTAATTAGTACTAATTTGCCGCCAAAAACGGGCTTCATTAGATTTGCTTCAAGGATATACATAAAACCTGTCGGCCATCTTGTAGTGTGTTATTTTCATAGTGAGATCCACCCATTCTCACTGGTGACTAAGCTTTCATGACTATTTTGTAGTATGATTATACTCGACTTCCCTATCGATTTATATTTTGTATACAACCCCATTTATCAGTGGTCCTCATTATTTACGATGGTTTGCGACTTTTTCGTTTATTAATTATTTATTTTTAATTATTTAATTATCGGACCCCGTTTTTTTTGCGTTGGTCTGATTTAATTCATATTATTTAATGGCACTACTTTATTTGCGGAAAGTTTGTTCGCTTAATATCCCGCCGGGTGCCGCTGGCTAGGTCACGTGGTACCGGCCCTGGTATCAGGTTCTCTCATATTAGTACCGCTCTGTGCTGTTCGTGACCGCGTCGGCCATCTTGAGATGAAGTACCCCTCGTTAATAGGAGTGTATACATATTACCCATTGCTTCGTTCTGGGTTTATTTTAGAATTATGCCAGTTCTCATTTTGTTAATAATTTTTGCGAGGTTATGGCAGTACCTCGAATATAATTTAAAAAAATTATATAATTTAAAAGAAATACTGTTGTTCGTATTTCCGCCATAGACCGACCAGTTACTAATGAACGAGCTAGTGAAATGCTTGCGTTCCTAGGAAGGATATAAGTTTATTTTAAATATATCCGAGTTCTCATCTTATTAGTTTTTCTTTCGTTTGAATATAATTTCAAAAGGAATACTGTTGTTCTTATTTCCGTCATACACTGACCGGTTTCTGATGAACGCACTAGTCAAATCCTTGCGTTCCTGGGAGGGGATGGAGTGTTTCCTATTGTTTGTTAGAATTTTATTAGTGTATTCATGAGAAACGGTACTCAGATCTTTCTCTTTGTTGTTAACTTTCTCTTAATCATGTTCAGAACAGGCAGTATTGCAGTAATAGTTATACTGACCTGACAGAGATAAGGACAGAAATTCTAAAAGTTATTAAAATTAAAAAGGGGCCCTTTCATATTTAGCATCTTATCTTTCTATATATAAAACGATGGGATTTGTTACATTATTTCATTGAGTTATAGGATTCTTTCCCATTCCTCCCTATTGTTTAATCCACTCTTGAATGTTTCAAATTTCGACATGTAAAACTGCTCCCTCTTTTTTCTTTTACTGTCTAAATCTCCTCCTCTCTTATTTAGGGTCACTGCTTCCAATATACACCACTTGATGTCAATTTCCTTATGTTGGGCATTGATCCAATGTTCCACCAAAGGTGCGTTGGAACGTTTGGTCCTGATTGCTGACCTATGTTCATTAAGGCGCACTCTGATTTATTTTTGTGCCACCTTTAGTCCCATGAAGGATGGACTCGGCACTGAGTAGGTCAAGTCATTCGTGAATGGCTTTTTTTAAATATTCTGTTCCTGAGAAACTGATGGTTCCTTCGAGTCGCTGTTTTTCAAGATCATTGGATATTTTAGCACAGGATGGGTCATTATTTTTATGCCCCAGTTTCCCCATTGCTTATTGTTTCTTTTCAAGGCTTCGACCATGGCCAGATTGGTAAAAATTATCTCTGTGGTCTCATTGGTCTCACCTGGTCATGGGGTGAGGAAAGAAACACTCTCAATGTCTGTTGTTTTTTTCTTTTCTAGACCTGGAATGTTTGCACAGAGTTTTAGGAGATTGCTGCGGTTAAGGATATCCCACTTGCCCTGTGAGACATATTCAGGGTACAGCAATATTTTCAGGTCATCGTGATTTATAGATGGCATATTTTGTTGGATGATTGCCTCCTGCGGGTCATGGGCCTTTGTAGAGTTTGGGGTTGTCTGTGCCAGGGTATCTAATTCAGCCTCTACCCGGTTTGAGGTGGCCACCATCTGCTGAACGTTCATCTTGGTCATTGATCTAGTTGGCATTGGTTTAGTTTCTCTGTTATTGGTAGACTAAATTTTTTCCTTGAGATGCCCTATGACCTGATGCTGGCGTAGTAATTTGTTTATTTATTTTTAGAGTTTCTTAGTTCATGCTGCTCGTACTTTTATCCACCGGTTTGGTCAATGGGGGGCTCTTTAAATTAGGTTCCCGGTCTCTCTGTAAGTCATGGTTTCCTTCCCCGGCTTGTTGTCCTTGTAAGTGGTTAGAGCGCCAGCTTTGTTTTTGTTCCCTCATATCCACAGGATTTAACTGGTGGGCCATGGGGTGATCCACAATATCATCAGAGTTAGTGTTGAAATTAGTTGTACCTACTAATACTGAACATGCGTTATTTTTGTTTAGGTTCTGAGTCTGAGGTGGAATATTGGTCTCATGTTGATCGTCAGTGTGAGCCTCGGTCTCCTGGTTTTCGGGCAGCAACCACTGCCGAATGGAGCCATTGTTGTTGGATTTGTTTTTTCTCTGTTTGTTCAGCTTTTTTAATTATTTTTTTTTTTCGAGAAAGATGGTGAAAGTCTAGGCTTGCCGGCTTTGGATTAATTTGGGTTCCGTGGTCGTTATCAGGATTGGGACTGGTTTTTATTGCAGTTTCTTCAGCTCTACGTAAATGCTCGGCCACTGCCCTTGTCGTATCTTGTGATGGTTCTTTGTCATTAGTTTGTGAATCTTTCGTGGTTGTGAACTCCTTGGTGTTTTGCTGGGAGTGTGAGATGTTCCGTTGCCTGCTAGCTTCTTCCTTGAGATCCTCGATTAGCTTATCCATTATCTCTGGAAGCTTTTCTAGGTTGTACAATATAGGACTGCAGTCACAGCCCTCTTGTTTGACTATAGATGTTGTATTGGCCTGGGCGCTGTGTATCAGTAAATTCAAATGTTCCAGTTTGGAGTCTATCCCTGAAATCAGACCAGCAACTGTTTGTAGTATGGTTATTTGAGTGTCCAGTTTGTCTGCATGCATTATTACAGCGTTTGCCATTGAGATGAAGGCTTCATTGATTAGTGCTAAGTGATTTTCAATTATCGGGCGCTTCTGCTCTTTTCCTGCTCCTCCTCTGGGAGGACTGAGAATCCAAGGATCTTTATCTTGTACGGGACCACTGAGGTTTGAGGGATTGGTTTCTGATGTTTCTGCTGTTTCACTTGTTATGTGAGCATTGGCTCCATTGGCTCCATTGGCTCCATTAGCCCCGGGGTCTCGTTTGCGTGTCCCCTAATTTTTGAGTTGCTGAATTGTGTGGGCTATTATGGCTAGACGTGCCTGGTGGCGTGTTTGTTTCTGATATTCTGTCCCCCAGAAAAATTATTATTTCTGGTGAAAGTGGAATGGCTAGGTGCCTGGGTGAGTGGGGTCCTAAAGTTCTGTTGCTTGCATCTGTTGATGTTCTGGCAATTCTGGTGGGTTCTCCTGAGCATGGTGAACATGCTGCTCCTCCAGATTCGCCAAGTTTGTCGTCAGGAGTTGTATGGTGCAGGAACTCTCTCATGTCTCTGTTACCGTCTATGCTGGTCATTCTCTTTGTGGTGCTGAGACTTTTACTGTTAGCCGTGGGCTCGTGTGGAGTGGAAGCCCTTCCCGATGGGGTTGCAGGTGCTGGTGCTGATAATAAGTCTCCTATTTGCTGGTCCTCCAGGGGGGCCCTCCTTGGGGCTTAGCCCTAATTTGGAACTCCCTCTGCCTAGAGGGTAGAGCAGCTTTATTTTTTGCCGCCTTTCTGATTTGTGGGGGCGAGGCTTCTCTTGATGTTGGACCAGGTTTGAGTTTCTTGTCCTCATATTTGTGATTACACTGAGTTCACGTAAAGGAAAGTTGATATCGTTGAGGGGAGATAGATTAAGGCAACCTTTTTAAATTATATGGGACCGTGGGGACGTTGGGGCTCCCCCCACGGTCCCCAACATTTTATTTGAGCCCCAGGGGATGGGGTCCCCGGGGATAATAAAAATTAGTGATAGGGGCTATTTTTTTTTACGGTAAATTTACAGTACGCATACCAAGCGCGGCCGTACGACGTATGGTGCGAGGTTCCTAAGTCGTCCCGTACGCGTACCTAAGCAAGAAAAAAAGAATTAAAAAATATGTTTTACAGATATCTATTAAGCTAAAGGGGCAGATTTATGATGACTGGCGCATCCCTGGGCATGCGCCAGTCATCCTGCGCCACTGCTCCGCCACCCATGGTGCGCCGCATTTATAATGCGGCGCACCATGGGGCAAAATCGGCACAGATGCGTGACGCATCTGTGCCGTAAAGGTGGCGCATTGCTGGAGCTGCGTCGCAAGCGCGACGCAGCTCCAGCAAGGCTCGGGGGTGCCCCATCTCCACAATGCTGCGTCAAGACCTACGCCTGCTTCAAGCAGGCGCAGGGTTTTGACGCAGCATTGTCCTGAAAGTGACTGAGTGAAATCTCATAGATTTCACTCAGCCACTTTTAGGAGGCGTTCCTGCGCAGGAACGCCCCCCCCCCTGCGCCGGAACGCCTCCTTAAGGCGCAGGGCTTTACAACGTGACGCATCTCCTAGATGCGTCACGTTGTAAATAGGGCGCATTGTTTGCGCCGCCGTTGCGTCAAATAAAGTGACGCACCGGCGGTGCAAGGCCTTCATAAATCTGCCCCTATGTGTTTAGATGTTGGTTGGTTCTAACAAGAGATTTTCTCTTTATTGGTACTTATAAGTAAGTATCTTTTGCAGAGGCTAATCTTGTTTAGGAGGAGTGTTTTACAGTGTGCTGAACTTTTGACCTCTGTGGACAGTGGACTTTTGCATGATCTGTTGGGGGTAGGGTTCAAAGTTATGTCGGTTGGAAAGGGTTAAAATGTTCAACCAACAGAAATGTGTGTTTGGTTTTGAATTAATATGTGAAGCAATTTGATTTGTTATTAACATGTATATATGTGTACATTGAGAGGGAAAGTGTGCCATTTTCTGGTTTTGCTGCGAACACTGAAGAGATTCTGTATAAGAATATCTGTTGTGTGAATGGCATTCTTCTTAATCTACAAATCAATTTGAAAGGTGAGTTGATAACTTGTAAGGGGATGTATGTGGTGCATTTTGTTTTTAGTAAGAGTAATGTGTTTATCCTTCTAAAGTGTATAGAATCACATTCTGAATTTGCCTGCATTTGGATAACTATTGTGATAAAACCATTTGGTAAGTTAATAAGTTTAGTGAGTCAGCATTGTGCAATAAAGTGCAGTACTAAAAAATGTAGAATGTGTGCAGTCACTTTTTCAGTTGTAGAGTAGTTAATAGTGTTGCTTGTTTAGAATTAGGCTTGTTTTTTAAATCTACAATTTTCCAGTCAGTATACATACACTACTGTAAATTCTCTTGGATATGTTTACAAGCCTCTTGTGTGTCTTTGTGCTGCCATTGCGTTTGCTTTTTTGATGCAATGTTCGCACAAATAATGCAGCAAATTGTTTATGTATTTGCAAAATGACTCATGGTTGTTCAGTAAAATGAAGTAATTATATTTCTGTAATGTGTGCACTCATATTAGCCCTTCAAGAGTAATTAATTGTGTTTTTTGTCTATAATCAGACTTGTGTTTTAAATCTACAATTTGCCAGTTAGTATATATACACTGCTGCAAACACTCTGGTGCAGATTTACAAGCCCCTTGTGCCTCTTTGTTGTTGTATTATGTCACTTTTTTATGTAATGTTGGCACAAAAAATGCATCAATTTGCTTATGTATTTGTTAAATGAGTCAGGCTTGACCACTGAAATGTAGTAGTTATATACATGGAATGTGTGCAGTCACTTAACTATTTCTAGACTAGTAAATGTGTTTTGGTAAAATGCAAGGTGTAATATTTTTTGTCTAGAATCACACTGTGCGTCTGTGTGCATTTAGGAATTGTTCTGAGAGAAACAATTTTGTTTTTTTTTTGTGTTTTCAGATACATAGGTGCTTATAAAGCTATCCTTTTTTCTAGTTTTGATAGAATTAAAAAACGGTTATTGGTTTTGTATTTGGAAAATGACTCATGGTTGTACAGTAAAATGCAATAATTATATTTCTGTAATGTGTGCAGTGATATTAGCCCTTCAAGAGTAATTAGTAGTGTTATTTGCCTAAAATCAGACTTGTGTTCTAAATCTACAATTTCCGAGTCAGTATACATACACTGCTGCATACACTCTGGGGCAGATTTACAAGCCCCTTGAGCCTTTTTGTTGTTCTATTGTGTCACTTTTTGATGTAATGTTGGCAAAAAAATGCAGCAAATTGCTTATGTATTTGCAAAATGAGTCAGGGTTGTCTACTGAACTGTAGTAGTTATATACATGGAATGTGTGCAGTCACTTAACCGTTTCTAGACTAGTAAATGTGTTTTGGTAAAATGCAAGGTCTTATATTTTTTGTCTAGAATCACATTGTGCGTTTGTGTGCATTTAGCAATTATATTCACCCCTTTTTCCATATTCTCCCCCTTTCTCCTCATACACCCCCTTCTTTCCTCATACATACTCCTCTCTCCTTATACTCCCCCTCTCTCCTCACACTCCCCCTCTCTCTCCTTATACTCTCACTTCTCTCCTCATACTCCCACCTCTCTCCTCAAACTCTCCACTCTCCTCATACTCCCCCTGTCCCTTCATGGTCCCTGTCTCCTCATACTCCCCCTCTCCTCATATTTCTCCTTTCCTTATACTCCCCCCTCTCTCTTCATACCCCCTACACTCCTCATACTCTCCCATCTCCTCATACACCTCCCTCTCTCCTCATAGTACCCCCTCTCTCCTCATACACCCTCTCTCTTCTTATACTCTTCTTTTGTCCACGTTCTCTCCCCTCTCTTCTCATACTCTCCATTCTCTTCTCATACACACCCCTCTCTCCTCATACTCCTCCTGTCTCTCCTCATACTCCCCCCTCTCTTCTCACATTCCCCCTCTCTCTCATAATACTCCCTCCTCTCTCCTGATATTCCTCTCTCTCTCCTCATACTCCCCCCTCCTCATACTTCCCCCTCTCTCCTCTTACTATTCCCTCTCTCCTCATACTCCCTTTCTCCTCATATTCCCCCCTTTCCTCATAGTACCCCTCTCTGTCCTCATACTTCCTCCTCTCTCCTCATATTCCTACTCTCTCCTCATTCTCCCCCTCTCTACTCATACTCCCCCCTGTCCTCTTACTCCCTCCTCTCTCCTCCTACTCCTCCCTCTCTCCTCATACCCCCCTCACTCCTCATACTTCCCCCATCTCTTCATACTCCTCCCTCTCTCCTCATAATCCCCCTATCTCCTCATACTCACCTTTCTCCTTATACTCCCCCTCTCCCTTATACTCCTCCCTCTCCTCATATTCCCCCGTCCTCATACTCCCCATCTCTGTTCTCATACTCCCCCCCTCTCCTCATATTCCTCCTTTCTCCTCATTCTCTCCTCTCTCCCCTTATACTCCTCCCTCTCCTCATATTCCCCGTCCTCATACTCCCCATCTCTGTTCTCATACTCCCCCCTCTCTCCTCATATTCCTCCTTTCTCCTCATTCTCTCCTCTCTCTCCTTATACTCCTCCCTGTCGTCTTACTCTCCCCTCTCTCCTCATACTCCCCCTTCTCCTCATATTCCCCCCTGTCCTCATATTCCCCCTCTCTGTCTTTATACTCCCCTGTCTCTCCTCATATTCCCCCTCTCTCTTCATTCTCCCCCCTTTCTCCTCATACTCCCCCTTCTTCTCATACTCCATCCTCTCTCCTCTTACACCTCCCTCTCTCCTCATACCTCCCCTTAACAATTCCCCAGTTAGTATACATACACTGCTGCATACACTCTGGTGCAGATTTACAAGCCCCTTGCGCCTCTTTGTTGTTCTATTGTGTCACTTGTTTGATGTAATGTTGGAAAAAATAATGCAGCAAATTGCTGATGTATTTGGAAAATTAGTCAGGGTTGTCCACTGAAATGTGGTAGTTATATACATGGAATGTGTGCAGTCACGTAACCGTTTTAGACTAGTAAATGTGTTTTGGTAAAATGCAAGGTGTTATATTTTTTGTCTAGAATCACACTGTGCGTCTGTGTATATTTAGGAATTATACTGGCTCCTTTTTCACATTCTCCCCCTCTCTCCTCATACTCCCCCTCTCTCCTCATACACACCCCTCTCTCTTTAAAGTCGTCTCTCTCCTCACACTCCTCCTCTCTCTACTCATACTCCCCCTTCTCTCCTCATACTCCCACCTCTCTCCTCATACCCCCTTCACTCCTCATACTCCCCCATCTCCTCATACTCCTCCCTCTCTCCTCATAGTACCCCCTCCCTTCTTATACTCCCCTTTTCTCCACATTCTCCCCCTCTCTTCTCATACTCTCCCTTCTCTCCTCATACATACCCCTCTCTCCTTATACTCCTCTTTTGTCCTCATACTTGCCCCTCTTTTTCCATACTCGCCCCTCTCTCCTCATACTCCCCCCTCTCCTCACATTCCCCCTCTCTCTCCTCATACTCCTCCTCGCTCTCCTCATACTCCTCCTCGCTCTCCTCATACACCCCTTCTCTCCTCACATTCCCTCTCTCTCTCCTTATACTCTCTCCTCTCTCCTGATATTCCCCTCTCTCTCCTCATACTTCCCCCTCTCCTCATATTTCCCCCTCTCTCCTCTTACTCTTCCATCTCTCCTCATACTCCCTTTCTCCTCATATTCCCCCCTCTCCTCATACTCCCCCTCTCTGTTCTCATACTCCCCCCTCTCTCCTCAAATTCCCCCCTCTCTCCTCATACTCCCCCTTGTCCTCATACTCCCTCCTTGCTCTTCATACTCCTCCCTCTCTCCTCATACCTCCCTCACTTCTCATACTTCCCCATCTCTTCATACTCCTCCCTCTCTCCTCATAATCCCCCTCTCTCCTCATACTCACTCCTCTCCTCATACTCCTCCTCTCCCCTCATACTCCCTCCTCTCTTCATACTCCCCGCCTCCCTTAATACTCCCCCTCTCTTCATATTCCTTCTTTTCCTCATACTCCCCTCTCCTCATATACCCCCTCTCCTCATACGTCTTACTGTCTCCTCATACTACCCCCTCTCTCCTTATACACCCACTCTCTTCTTATATTCCTCTTTTCTCCACATTCTTCCCCCTCTCTCCTCATACTCCCTCCTCTCTCCTCATACATACTCCTCTCTCATTATACTCCCCCTTTCTCCTCATACTCGCCCCTCTTTCCACATACTCCCCCTCTTTCCTCATACTCCTCTCTCACTCCTCTCTCTCTCCTCATACTCCCCTGTCTCTCCTCACACTCTCCCTTTCCTCTCTCTCCTTATACTCCCCCCTATCTCCTGATATTCCCCCTCTTTACTCATTCTCACCTCTCTCTCCTCATACTCCCCCTGTCCTCATACTCCCCTGTCCTCATAATCCCCCCTCTCCTCTTACTCCTCTCTCCTCATACTCCCTCTTCTCCTCATATTCTCCCCTGTCCTCATATTCCCCCCTCTCCTCATACTTCTTACTGTCTCCTCATACTACCCCCTTTCTCCTTACACACCCCCTCTCTCCTTATATTCCTATTTTCTCCACATTCTTCCCCTTCTCTCTTCATATTCCCTCCTGTCTCCTCATACACACTCCTCTCTCCTTATACTCCCCCTTTCTCCTCATACTCGCCCCTCTTTCCTCACACTCTCCCTCTCTCTCCTCATACTCCCCCTGTCCTCATACTCCCCCCTCTCTCCTCTTACTCCTCCCTCTCTCCTCATACTCCCCCTTTTTCTCATATTCCCACTGTCCTCATCCTTTCTGTCTCTGTCATCATACTCCCTCCTCTCTCCTCATATTCCTCCTCTCTCCTCATTCTCTCCTCTCTCTCCTTATACTCCTCCCTGTCGTCATACTCTCTCCTCTCTCCTCTCTCCTCTTACTGCTCCCTCCCTCCTCATACTCCCCCTTCTCCTCATATTCCCCCCTGTCTTCATACTCCCTTTCTCTGTCTTCATGCTCCCCCTCTCTCCTCATATTCCTCCTCTCTCCTCATTAACCCCCTCTCTCCTCATACTCCCCCTTCTCTTCATACTCCCTCCTCTCTCCTCTTATTCCTCCTTCTCTCCTCATACCTCCCCTTAACAATTCCCTAGTCAGTATACATACACTGCTGCATTCACTCTGGGGCAGATTTACAAGCCCCTTGCACCTCTTTGTTGTTCTATTGTGTCATTTTTTTATGTAATGTTGGCAAAAATAATGCAGCAAATTGCTGATGTATTTGTAAAATTAGTCAGGGTTGTCCACTGAAATGTGGTAGTTATATACATGGAATGTGTGCAGACACTTAACCGTTTTGGACTAGTAAATGTGTTTTGGTAAAATGCAAGGTCTTATATTTTTTGTCCAGAATCACACTGTGCGTCTGTGTACATTTAGGAATTATACTTGTCCCTTTTCCACATTCTCCCTCCTCTCTTCTCATACTCCCCCTTCTCTCCTCATACTCCCCCCTCTCTCCTCATACACACCCCTCTCTCCTTATACTCCTCCTCTCTCCTCTTACCCCCCTCACTCTCCTCATACTCTCCCTTCTCTCCTTATACTCCCACCTCTCTCCTCATACTTCCCCCTCTCTCCTTATACTCTCCCTTCTCCTCATACTCACCCTCTCCCCTCATCCTCCCCGTCTCTTCATACTACCCCTTCTCCTTATATTTCCTCCTCGCGTCATACTCCCCCCTCTCTCCTCATATCCCCTTCACGCCTCATACTCCTCCATCTGCTCATACTCCTCTCTCTCTCCTCATAGTACTCCTTCTGTCCTCATATACCCCCTCTCCCCTTATACTCCCCTTTTCTCCACATTCTCCCCCCTCACTTCTCATACTCTCCCCTCTCTCCTTATACACACCCCTCTTTCCTTATACTCCTCTTTTTTCCTCATACTCGCCCCTCTTTCCACATACTCGCCCCTCTCTCTTCATACTCCTCCTCTCTCTCCTCATAGTCCCCCCTCCTCACACTCCCTCTCTCTCTTGTTATACTCCCTCCTCTCTCCTTATACTCCCCCTCTCTCTTCACACTCCCCCCTGTGCTCGTACTCCCTCTTCTCTCCTCTTAGTCCTCCCTCTCTCCTCATACGTCATCCTCTCCTCATACTCCCACCTCTCTCCTCCTACCCCCATCTCTCCTCATACTCTTCCAATCTCTTCATAGTCCTGCCTCCCTCCTCATACTCCCTCCTCTCTCCTCATACTATCCCCTCTCTCCTCATAAACTCCTTCTCTCCTTATACTCCCCCTCTTTCCACATTCTCCCCCTCTCTCCTTATACTCTTCCTCTCTCCTCATACTTGCCCCTCTCTCCACATATTCCCCCTCCTCTCCTCATACTGCCAGCTCACTCCTCATACTCCTTCCTCTCTCCTCCTAGTCCCCCTCTCTCCTCATACTCCCTCCTCTCCTTATGCTTCCTCTCTCCCCTCATACTTCCCCCTCTCCTCATACGCCCCTCTCTCCTCATATTCCCTCCTCTTCTCATACTCACCCTCTCTCCTCATACTCCCCCCTCTCTCCTCATACCCCCGTCACTCCTCATACTTCCCCCGTCTCTTCATACTCCTCCCTCTGTCCTCATAATCTCCCTCTCTCCTCATACTCCCCCCTCCTCATACTACCCCTCTCCCCTCATACTCCCCCTCTCCTCTTACTCCCCTCTCTCCTTATACTCCCCCCTTCCCTCATACCCCTTCTCCTCATACTCCCCTCTCCTCTCATATTCCCTCCTCTTCTCAAACTCCCCCTCTCTCTCCTACTCCCCCCTCTCCTCATATTCCCTCCTCTCCTCATACTACCCCCTCTCTCCTCATACACCCCCTCTCTCCCTATATTTCTCTTTTCTCCACAATCTCCCCCTCTCTCCTCATACTCCCTCCTTTCTCCCCATACTCGCCCCTCTTTCCACATACTCCTCTCTCTCTCCTCACACTCTCCCTCTCTCTCCTTATACTCCCCCTTCTCTCCTGATATTCCCCCATCTCCTTATTCTCCCCTCTCTCTCCTCATAACCCTGTCCTCATACCCCCCTCTCTCCTCTTACTCCTCCCTCTCTCCTCATACGTTCACCTCTCCTCATACTCTGCCCTCTCCTCATACACCCCCTCTCTCCTCATACTCCACCCTCTTTCCTCATACACACACCTCTCTCCTTATTCATTGCCGTGTCTCCTTATACACCTCTATCTCCTCATTCTCCCCCTCCCTTCCCATATTCTCCTCGCTTTCCTCATACTCCTCATCTGTCCTCATACACTGAAGCACTTATAAATTCAGTCAGGCACTCTCCTTACAGAAGTGTAATCATTTAGTCAGTACCCAAATATTGATGCAGTGAAGTAGGCCTTAGCAGATGAACTGCTTCAATCCCTTATCCAGTATATATGTATTCTTCTATTCATGTGCACTCTTGTGTTTCACGTCTTCAATTCTCCATTCCGTATCCTTATACTTCCATCAAACACTCTGTGACTGTTCTTGCACTATTGTAGTGACCCATTTAGCAGTCTGTGATAACTTTTTCAATGCACTAACACTTATAAATTCAGTCAGGTACTCTCCTTACAGAACTGTAATCATTTAGTCAGTACCCAAGTACTGATGCAGTGAAGTAGGCTTTAGGACATGAACTGCTTCAAACCCCTATCCAGTATATATGCATTCTTCTATCCATCTGCACACTTGTGTCTCACATCTTCAATTCTCCATTCTGTATTTTTATCCTTTCACCAAACACTCTGTGACTGTTCTTGCAGTACTGTAGTGACCAATTTAGCAGTCTGTGATAATCCTTTCACTGCAATAACACTAAAGCACTTATTAATTCAGTCAGGCAATCTCCTTACAGAACTGTAATTATTTAGTCAGTACCCAAGTACTGATGCATTGAAGTAGGCCTTAGGCTGTGGACTGCTTCAAACCCCTATACACTATTCAAGCAGTATTCTATGCACCTGCAAACTTGTCTTTTATACCTTCAGTTCCGCTGTTATAGTATGTGTTTCCCCTTGTACTGTTCGAGTGATGCATTTAGTAGCATGTACTGATCCATTCACTGCTCAAAAGTTCAACTACTGATAAATTCATTAAGGTAGTCTTCTTCCATATGTAGTTCTTGAAAGTTTTATGCAGTATGTATGCACTTTTGTTATCAGTTACACAGTTGTTTTTTTATACTTAGTCATTTTGCATTGTATTTATTTAGTGATAGAATAGTATATTTCATATATTTATTTTTATAATGTTATATATATTTTTTATAACAGATTCTATTTATCAACACTGAAAGAAATTCATCATGCCTTCAAAAAGTGAAAAGAGGAAACAGCATAATAAAGCTTATTATTTAAAGAGAAGTCCTCCACAAGATGTACCTGAACAACAATTTGTGAACAAAAGAAAAAAGTTCCTGGTAAGCCAACAAAGTTTTTTTGAAGAAGGTATCAAACACTAGAAGTAGTGTGGACAATGTGAAAAATGCAAACAGTGTATCAGCAACAAAAAAGAAAAACAAGAGAAAAAAGAAAAACGATGGGAAATCATCTTCTAAACAAACACTGTATAGTAAAAGGAGAAAGAATCAATTTCAGGAAATTAGAAAAAGAATGTTTTATAATAGAGTTGTTTTAAATTTGATGAAGGAAATGAAGAAATGTAAAAGAAAAACAGCATTTTATAAGAAGAAGAAACGTATAGAAAATATAGTTGAGAAGGTTTTTGAATTGAAAAAGAAGTTGTTTATTTAAGTAATCAATAGAATTTGATCACTAGATAAGCCAATCCATTTAATGAAGGCCAAAAGTAAGTGGAGAAGAGTAATTAACAGAAGTAATTTTTCAGATTTTTTTTGGGTGAATGGAAACATAGTTCAAGTTCTGAGCCTTTTTAATGAAGAGAGTTATTTTCAAAGTAATGATTTATTGTATGCAGTTGACACTAGTGGCCGTGCTTATGAGGTTAGAAATGGTTGTCCTATTTAGAAAGAGAAAATTGTTCCTAGAAATGCAGAAGAGGTGTTAGCTGATGAAGTTTTAGGGAGATGTCCTAAAGCTCCAGTGTACACTTGGAATTGCAGTAGTATTTGTAGTGTACGGCAGAAATCTATTGATTTCTTACATAACTATACTAAGAAAAGTGTTAAACAAAAGATTAAGATGTTGCAAGGACTAGACCCTTGCAGAGTGAGAGAAAATACTGGTTTGCAAGGTCATTCTCTTGCTTGTCTTTCTAAAAAAGTATGTCGAAGTGTTTTTCACCATTTCAGGATGCTAGCAGTACATCATACTCAAATGAGGAAATTAGTCAGAGCATTGTATTATGCGAAAAGTCCAGCACTAATGTTAAAAAAGTTGAACAGTGCTCTTTTGTGTGGATCTGTATCAGATGTAATGAATGTTTGTGATGAAATTCAGGTTAGTTGCTTTGGTCCTGAGTAAGACAGTGCAGAAACTGATACATTAATAGAAGGAAATGTGGAAGAGAATGTACAACATTGTAGTACAGAAAATTTTGAGCAAGAAATTACGAAGATTAAGGTGATTTCTGGTGAAAGGCCAAATTATTGTTGTATTTGTTGTCAACGAACTCATTATAAAAATAAGATCAGGACTGTTGATCTGTATTTAAAAAGTGAAAAGGAAAATAATAATGAGTGGAAGGAATTTGCAACTTATTTGTTGGTAGAGAATTGTTTTGATTTGGGTTCTGATCAGCGTATTTGTAAATATTGTTATAACAAATTAGACGAGAACAAAATGCCTGCTAGAGCTGTGCATAATAATCTTGAGTTGGTAAATATTCCTTCTGAACTGATGGATTTAAATACCTATGAGTCTATTCTTATTCAATGTGTGCATCCATTTCAGGCTATTGTTCGTATGGAGCCTAAGACAGGGAAATTGCCTCCTTCAGATTTACAGTGAGGATTAAATGGAAGAGTTGTATTTTTGCCTCTAGATTTAAAGACAAATATTGAAACAATTGGTGTAGAAAATGTAGAAGATGAACCTCTAGTTATTCTTGTTAATGGCGTTCCTACTAAGAGTAAGAAAATCTGGCAAGAATTCGTGGATGTTAGGAAAGTGAAGAAGGCAAGTTGTATCTGGTAAAAAAAATCAGTACTATAACAATGTGTATGTGGGAGAAGAAGAAATTAATGTAGAAGAAGATAGTGACTCGTCAACTGGACAAATTGAAAAAGTGAATGTGTCCAGAACTGAAGAAATCTATGAACATTACAGTGTTCATCCATTTCATTACAAAGAAGTGATGGGGAATACTATTGAGTTATTTCAAGAAGAAGTTATTGCTAGAAGAAGTGCAGTCTATGCGGAGCAATTTTGGATTTGAGCATTGGCTACTCTGTTGTTTTTGAGTCGACTGGCAGTGTGTTTTGCATTTTTGAGGGGGGACGGGAAACTGCAGGACGCAGAGCGACATTTTGGGGGCATTTTTAAAAGTGATTTGGAACTTTGATTTTGCCTGCCCTTCGCCGCATCCCGGTCACATCTCCCCGGTCCACCGCAGCTTGAAGTGCTGTTTGTGTGGAGTGAGCATGGAGTGACGGACGCGGTCAGGTCAACCTCCGGTGGGACAGGCCACGCCGCCATTTTTGTTGACGCTCTAGTTGATGCCGTGGCTGCCATAAAAGCAGCAGATGGAGCCGACGCGCTGACTAGAAGAAGTGCAGTCTATGCGGAGCAATTTTAAATTTGAGCATTAGCTACTCTGTTGTTTTTATATCGACTGGCAGTGTGTTTTGCATTTATTGAAAGGGGAAGGGAAACTGCAGGACGCAGAGCCACATTTTGGGGGCATTTTTAAAAGTGATTTGGAACTTTAATCTTACCTGCCCTTCGCCGCATCCCGGTCACATCTCCCCGGTCCACCGCAGCTTGAAGTGCTTTTTTGTGTGGAGGGAGTATAGAGTGACGGGTGCGGTCAGGTCAACTTCCGGTGGGTCAGGCCATGCCGCCATTTTTGTTGACGCTCTAGTTGATGCCGCGGCTGCCATAAACAGTTATGAGAAACGGGATGCACACCTATTTTTCACTCTATCAACATTTTAATCCAAAGTTTTATCAATTCATCTTTTTGCGTGCAGACTTCTAAAGTGTAATGCCCAAACACACTTTTGTAAACATAACACCATTATTAAGCGCTTGTTCGCGCCTATCCGTCGCACTGCATTCTCGTGCCTCCTCTGGCAATTTATCCAACAAGTATACCAATATTTGTCCATCTAATTATCATATCAATTGATCCATTCATTCTGTTCACATTTTATCTGCATATTCCTCAAACGATGTGTTCATGCCATTTTCCAGATTTCTCATGTTGCCACCGTGTCCATCCGGACCTCTTAGTAAAAACACGAATAAAGCATTCTTCGTTCAGGGCAGTGTTTATTCGTAAAAAACCCTGCACTTCTTTAGGGGTCACTATAGAAAAAACAGTAAACAATCATCACATTATGGTATTCTCTGCTATGCACATATGCATTAAAACTAACACCTAATGACAAAACGAAACTATAAACTCTATTAGACTACCAATGTATCCTCTTCACTCTCATACTGCTAGTTAACTTCCCTCGCAGCCTAATGTTACTGTCATGAGTTATGGGCATTGCTAATCACAATTACAAAACCTGTCCGTAGACCCGGTGCTCGAGGCTACATGCTGCCGCTCAGCCTTTCCCCTCTTCCTAACTTGCTCAGAAGCCTAACATTCTACATCTCTTGTTTTAGAACTCACGATATAAAACATTAAGTATTTGCTATTGATAGCGCAGATGCCGCACCTTTAACCTCAATCATTTCCTTCAATATGATAATCATAACACTCTGGTTACATACCTGCGCTGAACTGTTTAAAAGCAATGTTCCTCTCTCTAGCGGCTGCAGTTCTTCACGATAACCCTCCCTCGATATCACTTCCTTAAAGCCTTCATTGTTAGCCCGCCCACTGAGTCACATGAGTTTAAATGCCATAAAAGCAGCAGATGGAGCCGACGCGCTGACTAGAAGAAGTGCAGTCTATGCGGAGCAATTTTAAATTTGAGCATTAGCTACTCTGTTGTTTTTAAATCGACTGGCAGTGTGTTTTGCATTTATTGAAGGGGACGGGAAACTGCAGGACGCAGAGCCACATTTTGGGGGCATTTTTAAAAACATTTGGAACTTTAATCTTACCTGCCCTTCACCGCATCCCGGTCACATCTCCCCGGTCCACCGCAGCTTGAAGTGTTGTTTGTGTGGAGGGAGCATGGAGTGATGGGCGCGGTCAGGTCAACTTCCGGTGGGACAGGCCACGCCGCCATTTTTGTTGACGCTCTAGTTGATGCCTCGGCTGCCATAAAAGCAGCAGATGGAGCCCACGCGCTGACTAGAAGAAGTGCAGTCTATGCGGAGCAATTTTAAATTTGAGCATTAACTACTCTGTTTTAAAGTTGGAAAATGAAGAAATTATAAAATTGGAAGCTATACTACGCATACCATTACATTGCATGTTTGGTAAGTGTTGGATAGTGTAGGGGTAAAAATTACTATTCTAACTCCAGGGGGTGCAACAGTTGGGTAAGTGTTGGATAGTGTAGGGGTAAAAATTACTATTCTAACTCCAGGGGGTGCAACAGTAGGGTAAGTGTTGGATAGTGTAGGGGTAAAAATTACTATTCTAACTCCAGGGGGTGCAACAGTAGGGTAAGTGTTGGATAGTGTAGGGGTAAAAATTACTATTCTAACTCCAGAGGGTGCAACAGTAGGGTAAGTGTTGGATAGTGTAGGGGTAAAAATTACTATTCTAACTCCAGGGGGTGCAACAGTAGGATAAGTGTTGGATGGTAATGTTATGTGTTGTAATGGTATGCGTTGTAATGGTATGCGTTGTAATGACTGCGTTGTAATGACGTGCGTTGTAGTGGTATGCGTTGTAGTGTCATGTGTTGTAAAGACATGCGTTGTAATGGATGTTGCGTTGTAAAAGTTTCGTTGTAATGGTAGTGCGTTGTAAAAGTTGTGTTGCAAAGGTTGTTTCCCGATAAAATAGAGCATGAAGGTATCACTATTATTTTGACAGAAAAGTTGAAGAGGAAATTGGATTCTTTAGAGAAATCGATAAGTAAAACTGCTGGTTTAGAAAAGAATGTATATGCATGTGTAAACTGTAGGGTAATTTTACGACGTAATTTGAATGTGGAAAAAGGTTTAGTAAATGGAGCAATGGGTAAAGTTGTTGATTTTGTTAATTACGTAAATAGAGATGGTATTGAATTTTTGAAAATCAAATTTGATCAAATTGAAGAAGTGCAACAATTTAGTCGTTGTTCAGCTCGGTTTTTGCTTGTAAAAGATTTGTATGTTCACAGAAAACAGTTTCCTGTTTCTTTGGCGTATGCGGTGACCATTCATAAATCTCAAGGTTTATGTGTAGATAGTGCTTTAGTGAATATTGGAAGTACTGTGTTTAAAGAGGGTATGGCATATGTTGCTTTGTTTCGAGTGAGAACTTTATCTGGATTGTACTTGATTGATTTTGATGAGAGAAAGATTAGTGCAGATGCAAATTGTGTGAAAGAGTATAATAGGTTAAGAATAGAATATGCATCCAATTTAGGTCAATATACAGTATTTGAAAAGCGTGTGTTAGGTAGAAAAAGAAGATATGGGAATATCTGTAGTGAAGCTGTGGAGAAAGAAAAAAAACAAGATTAGGTTGTGATTGCAAGCAAAAAGAAAAAGGACACTGTTGAAGAGATTGTTGGTTATCAGTTTGAAAATAGTTCTGGTGTCAACTGCTATGCTAATGTAGTTGTTAATGTTGGTTTTTTTCTTGAAAGTTTGCAACAGCAAATTGTTGAAAATCAGGAAAAAATATTTTGTTTGTTGTATTCTGTTTATGAGAAGTGTAGTAGTGATAAAAGTAAAATATAAAGTATTTCTGATATTCGAAATGTTTTGGACATATGTTCTGGTTCTACTCAATTTACGCAGAATATTCATCAAGATTGTCAGGAATTTCTAATGTATATGCTTGTTGTATTGGAAGATGAAGATATAGATATTGAAAACCTTTTTGGCCTTTCTTATAAATGGCAACATGACTGTGAAAAGTGTTTGTTTACATGTAGCACTAACATAGACACTGAAAGATTTATACATTTGACTTTACCAGACTGTGAATAAGTGTCTTTTACCAATCTAGCTAGAGGGGCAGGTCCAAACATGGAGTGTAGCCAATGTAAATCGCAAATGTCATCAAGATTAGTTATACAAAGATATGGACAGTATGTAATTTTAATGCAGCAACGTTGTAGAGCAGATGGAAGAAAATTGGAAACTTTAATTAAAAATGTTGTAGCCACTCAAGTATCAATATCAGGAAGAACTTTTGTAGCTGTAGCAAATATTTTTCATGATGGTCCATCTACAACATCTGGACATTACACTGTTTATTTAAAATTTCCGAAAGGTTGGATACATTGTAATGATAGTCAATTGGTTTTTAAACAACATTTGCCTAAAGAGTTACCAAATTCTACCCTAATATTTTTAAAGCCAAAATTTTAGGAACAAAATTTGGACTTTCAGGATTACTGCTGTTAAGGTAGGCTGGTCTGGTTTTGAAGAGTACTTTGTGAGTGATGGTGAGGAGCTTGAAGATGATCCTCTTGTCGACATTGAGGCAGTGTAGGTGTTTTAGATGGTGGGTGATGTGGCTGCAGCAGGGGACATTGATGATCAGTCGGGCAGAGGTGTTTTGGATTTGTTGTAGTCGTTGTAGCTGTTTGGCTGGGATTCCTGTGTAGAGTGTGTTGGCATAGTCTAGTCTGCTGCTGATGAGGGCCTGTGTCACTGTTCTTCTTCTTTTGGTTAGGATCCACTTGTAAATGTTGCGGAGCAAGCGGAGGGTGTTGTAGCAGTATGAGGAGATGGTGTAGACTTGCTTACACATGGCGAGGGAGGAGTTGAGGATGAATCCTAGGTTGTGTACATGGTCGTTAGGTGTTGGTACTGTTCACAGTGTAGTCGGCCACCAGGAGAAGTCATCCCAGGCTGAGGGGGTGGGTCCGAGGATGAGTACCACCGTCTTGTCCGAGTTCAGGTTTAGAGAGCTGCTCCTTATGCAGTTGGTGACGGCTTTCATTCCCTTGTGGAGGTTGCTTTTGGTGGTATGTGGCTCCTTGGTGAGGGAGAGGATGAGCTGGGTGTCGTCGCCATAGGAGATGATGTTGAGGTTGTGATGGCGGGCCACTTGTGTGAGGGTGACCATGTAGTTGTTGAATAGCATGGGCTAAGGGATGAGCCCTGGGGGACGCCGCAAATGATGCCAGTGGTTTTGGATCAGAAGGCTGGGAGGCGGACGCTCAGGATTACTATTTTTTTTTGCTGTTCAAAAAACCTTTAATTATGGTACAGGGTATACAGCCTACAACCCGGAGGGTCGGCAGCTGGTATTGAACTAATACATCCGAACATAATAGTAGGTTCTTACACAGCCTGTTTGCCGACATCCCGGAGGCCCGGCGGCATTCAAGTATGTCACAGTAAACCAAATTCCAGGAAAACTCAGGTTATCAATGCCACGATATCGCCTCTTTGGGATCTGTCCGTACACTGTAGTATGTTTAACTGCCATTGTTCAGCCGAACCTCGCAGATTGCCAGACCGACCCAGCCTTCACTTGCAAACAAATACCTATAACCTACCCCAACTAACCCCCCACCCACAACTTGTCAGTAGAGTGCCTGTCCTATCTACCTCTCGGAATGGTGTTCCCTGAATGTCCCCCCGAAAGTATGGCAGCGAGGGGGGGGGTATGTGCGCCCCACAGAACCCTAAACTCCACCTAATTCCATATCTCCCCCCGTAACACCCCTCTGTTGCATGTCCTGTCATACACTGTGTGTTCCTATAATCCGGTCCCGCCCACCCAGCCAACTCCTTGTACCTGTCCTAGATGCGCCTACTATGTGTCCTCCCCATTCCTCAGGGCAGTCCCCACTTCCTGACTCTCTGACACCGCTAGTTCGTCCGTACTCCCACCTCGTTCTGTCCCCTCCTCTACCTCGCAGGCCTCGACTTGAGCCCGGTATAAGCTCCAGAAGTTCTTAGGCCGACTCTTAGGGGGGAGCAGTTCACTGTACACTTCAGATTGAGTGCAGCAGTACAACATATCTCTGGCCCATTTCTTCTTAGTAGGTAATGGTCCCCTCATCCAGCAAGCAGCTACGACGCGCCTGGCCATTAGTAAAGCCATATCAGCCAAGCGCCGTAGTGCCACCGGCAACGGTTTCGAAAATCCCAACAGTGCTAGTGCCGGGATGGCTGCAATCTCTGTACCCAGTATTTGGTTTATTTCCAAGAACACCTCCCCCAAAATTTGTGGACACCAGGACAGTTCCATGCCATGTGAAGGAAATCAGCTATTTACGCATGGCAGCGCTCACATTCCGGGGATCGTCTCAACCCGTATCTGTGTAGCCTCTCCGGAGTATAGTAGACACGGTGCAGATATTTGAAATGCACTAATCTGTGCCTTCCATTCAGCGAGAGCTTTTTCGTGCTGACACAGCAATATCTCCACATCTCATCGTCTATCTGTGTCTGTAGGTCATGCTGCCATTCTGCTCTGGCCTTGGAGAGTTGGAGCTGTTTGTGTCGGACACCTAATCTATTTAGATTAGTTACTAGCTTACGAGAGGACACCGTCTTAATCACATAAGTGAGTTCTGGCACTTCGGGTGGCTCCGCCAGGTCCGGGCCCAAAATTTCCTGCAGCGCGCTTCGGACCCTATGATACTGAAAGCGTGTCAAAAGTGATGCCTCTGCCTGCAGGGGGGGTAACTGTTCCCATGTTTTCACCACCCCATCAATGAACAGATCCTCTAATTTTGAGATCCCCAATTCGGTCAACGCTCTCGTGACTCCTTTTTCTATCAGTAGGGGGAGCCATACTGCCCATTCGATTGGCATTTGCGGTGAATACAGCAGGTCGCAGCCCCGTGCCCGCGCTAGCTCATTCCAAGCATGGTTCGTGGCTTTTATGGAGTCCAGTTGGCCGACCCTGCGGTCCACCGGCAGGCAGACAGTGGCCGGCAACGGTATGGGTTTCGCAAATAGGCGTTCTAGGATGACATGTGGAATGTGTGAGTGCCCGTGTATCCATGAATGCAGGTGAGCCGCCTGAGCCACCCTATAATATCTTTCCATGTCCGGGGCTCCCAGGCCTCCCATTTCATATGGTAGTGTCAGAACTCTCCATTGGATTCTAGGCTGCCCACCCCCCCACGCAAGTTGTATAAGGACCTGCGTCAGCTGTTTGAAAAAGGCCTTGGAGAGGACCACTGGCAGATTAGTAAACAGTAACAGGAACCTCGGTAAAACTACCATTTTCATTATGGCGATCCTGCCCATAAGCGACAAGGGAAGTTTACACCATTTTTCGACGTCGTCTACCAGCTTGGAAAAAGCGGTCCCATAGTTCTCCCGAATCAGTATTTCAGGGTCTGTGTGTAGCTGTATCCCCAAGTATCGAACCGGGTCCGTGGACCACTGCAGTGGATATTCCATCTCAAATGGCTTTGTGACTGGGGTTAGAGGGAACGCTACCGATTTGGCCTAGTTGACTTTCAGGCCCGAGAGAGCCCCAAACCGAACTACCTCTCTGATCACTAATTTGAGGTTTGTTTCTGGATCACGAACGTATAGCAGCGTATCGTCTGCATACGTGGAAATACCTATTTTATATGTCGGAAAGTTGATACCTTCTGCCGCGTGGTATTCCCTGATTGCACATGCCAAAGGTTCTGCAACCAGCGCGTACAATAGTGGGGAGAGGGGGCATCCCTGCCTTGTTCCTCTACTAATTCCAAATGAGTCAGTGACAGAGTTCCCTATCCGCAGTCTAGCTGTTGGTTTGTAATATAGCGCCCCTAACATTTGCAGAAAGGGTTCACCCAGTCCCAATTTCCTCAATACTCTCCCCATGAAGGGCCATTCAACTGAGTCGAATGCCTTTTCCATATCCAGGAAAATCGCTAGCGCTTTATTGTCTTGCCGGACGTGTTGCATTGTTCCCAATACAGTATGAATATTATACGTTAGATTTCAATCTGGGACAAATCCGGCCTGCTCCAGAGCAACAAGGTCCGGGACAAGTAGGGCCAGTCGTGTGGCCCAAACCTTAGCATACAGCTTGGCATCTACGTTTAGCAAGGAGAGTGGCCTATAGGATCCGCAAGAGTTCTGGAGGCTTCCCCGGTTTCAAGATTGCAACTAGCAGCGCCTCACTCATGCTAGGGGACATACTGCCCTCCTCGCAGATGCCGTCGAAGAGGGCTATCAAGTGCGGCATCAGTTTGTCTATGAACACCTTGTAGAAGCCCACTGTAAGGCCGTCTGCCCCAGGGGCACTCCCCGAGCTCATCCCCCCAATGCCTCCCTTATCTCCTCTTCTTGTATCGGCGTCATCAGAAATTCCCTCTGCGCGCCAGTCAGGAATGGCATTTTAATGTAGCTGAGGTAGTCCTCGATCTCCTCCTCCATATGAGAGGATTTTGCTTTGTAGAGATCAGCGTAATAACCTTTCAACTCATCAATTATCTCAGTCTCGTCCGTGAGAACAGTTCCTGCAGCTGTTGTCAATTCATCTATCACCAGTGGTCTCCTTTCCTGTCTCAGTATTCTGGCTAGTACTGAGCTAGGCCTGTCCCCCTCCCCGGACGTCCGAGCTGTAGCATACTTGCCCATGTGTTGCACCTCCCTATCTGCCTCTTCATTATAGTCTTTTTATATAGAAAAACAATGGTTCCTATGGCATATTATTTTATACAACTTAATATTTATAACAAGCTCAATGGCAATATAAACATTAGAGGGAGGGTGGCAGAAAAAAGAAACACACAACTGTACCATAAAGGATATTTCCTTATATATATATCTTCATTATAGTCAGCAAGCAATGTTTGGAGCTGGTCCGCTACTTCAGTGTCCGGGTCAGTCCGCAGCCTAGTCTCCATGTCCTGCAGTTGTGTCTCAAGGTGTTTCAACCGTTGCCTAATGGCCTTGAGAACAAGGGAGTGTTTGGCCATAGCCATCCCTCTGATGTAAGCTTAGAATGTGTCCCATAGAGTTTGAAAACTATCAACTGATCCTAGATTAGCCTCAAAGAAAGTGTATATGTCGTCCGCCAGATCCCCTCTGAACACTTCGTCTAATAGGGAGTAGGGGGGAAATCGCCACGTGAATGGAGGAATCCCCTTCGTCTGGGTTACCAGAGTCAACAGCAGCGGGGAATGGTCCGACAGCGTTCGAGGTAGCACCACACATCCCCGGACCCAAGAAAGAACAGATTGGGAGGCTAGGAAGTAATCAATTCTTGTGTGGATATTGTGGAAGGCTGAGTAGTGTGTAAAACCCCCCTGTGTGGGGTGTTTGAAGCGCCAAACATCAGCAAGGTCAAATTTAAGAAGTTCTGCCTGCATTAGGAGGGCCGCAGCAGCCGGCCGACGAGGTGGCCCTCTGGATCTGTCCAGGTCAGGGTTAAACACAAAATTGAAATCCCCACCCCAAAGCATTTTAGAGGAAGCTTAAGTTCTGCAATGCGTGGCCAAATCCGCATAGAACTCGGGGTGGTCGTAATTGGGCCCATATACGTTTACCACTATGAGGTCGTGTCCTTTTCCGACACATCTCGTTATCAAATAGCGACCCTCCGAGTCAGCTGCAAGCAGTGTCAGTTTTAAGTGGGATCGAGGATTCACCCAAGTAACCACCCCTCTGGAGTGTGTAGTATATCCCGCTGCCAGGCTGTTACCCCCCATACCTCTAGTGGTGTGCATCTTACTCTGAGGCGGGAGGTGTGTTTCTTGTATGAGGGTGAGATCTATGTGATGCCTATGGAGGTAGTTCAGCACTTTCCTGAGTTTACGGTGGTCATTTAGCCCTCTCACATTCCAGGTTAAGGCCTTCAGCGTGTCAGGACCGCCATCAGCGGTCGCTCCGTCTATCTCAGCCATTCCAAAGGTGAAAATGTAGTGTTTGTGTACAGTAGTCTCCTCCGACCGCCAAACAGTCTCTGCAAGACTACATCAACAGCAGTCATTCCTCTGCAAGCATAAACAGACAGCACTCTGCGTGATTCAAGCTTCAGTATCCTTTGTGTACAACAATAACATCCCTCACCCCGGCCTCCCCCCCACCCACTGCAGACCACCCCCAACCTGAACTGACAGAACCCCTTCCCCCCCCCACAACTCCCAACTTGAAACATTTCCCTGAGTACTCCCAGGTAAAGCCCACCCAGGGGCATGTAGAGCTATAAGCGCTGGGGCGGAGGTCACCATGTGAATCGCACAATAGTGCGTCAGTGGTATACCATGCAACTTGGACCCCCGGCGCCATCTCCCTAGTCTATGTCCATCAACGGGTAACCAATCCAGGGGGCTTCGTGGTACACAACAGGGCATTTCCCAACCAGTCCTCATCACACTCCCGCCCTATATTTCTGTAAGCCGTCAGCTGTAGTGGTGAGAAATAACAATAGTATTAAATACAGTGCCCCATCCGATATCAGAAAGGTTCATATATTGGTCGTCTTGGCGCAAACAAAGTGAAACAATCTCACCCAGCCACCACACGTCGTCTGATCGCAGAGTGCAGCTCTCTCCTCGCCCCCGCTATGCATCACCTCAGGAAGTCACGCTAAGCAGCAGCACACCAGTACATCACCGCTCAGGGCTAGGGGCCTCCAAAAGACTGATCGAGCTGCAAGCCTTTTAGGGGTTTATTCCTGTTCGTCAAGGCGGCTACTGTCTGCTTGGTCTCCAGTCTGTCTGCGCAGGCTGTTCCGCTGTTCCTTGGCCCACTCCTTTAGCGATTTCTGAAGGGCCTTAGGGTCTGTGAAAAAATGGGAGTGCCCCTGCCTGTTGACCCGCAATTTCGCCGGATACAGCATCGCGTAGTCCAGGCCAAGGTCCCGCAGTTGTTTCTTGTATGGTGCGAAGTGACGTCTCTCCTCCTGGACTTTCGCCGTAAAGTCCGGGTATAAGGAAACCTCCATGCCCTCAAACTGTAGCTGCCCTTTGTCTCTGGCCACCCTCAGCGCCATGTCCCGATCCCTGTAATTCAGTAGTTTAGCTATTATCGGCCGCGGTGGCGCTCCCGTGCGCGGACGCGGGCCCAGTGTACGATGCGCCCTCTCCACAATGAACATCGGGGAGAAAACGTCGTCTCCCAGCAGGGTAACCAGGAGCTTCTCCACGAAGAGTTCCATCTTCCCGGTTTGTGTCGTCTCCGAAATCCCCGTGATGCGAATGTTCGATCGCCTCGAGCGGGCCTCCAAGTACTCGGACTTGTCTTGAATGACCTGTAGTAGTCTGGTGAACTGTTTGCGGTCTTTGTCCCATTCCGTCTGCGCCTCCTCAACCTCAGATATCCGCCTCTCCGACATGTCAAGTCTCTCCGAATGCTTGTCGACACGCTCCGACATGCGGTCCATACGATAGGTGAGGGCATCAATCTTCGTACCGATGGACGCCATGATTTCTTGCAGACCCTTTTCCATGGACACTAGTATGTCTTTAATGTCAGTATACATAGTGTTATCGGGCCCGGTGCTCCGCTGGGCGGGATCAGACGCCGACTCCTCAGGTGTCTTTGTCTTGCGCTGTTCAAATGCTAATTTAGTCTGAGTTCTGTCGTTCTTACCCATATTGCGTTGCCGGGAGTGATCGATAGCTTGCTTCCCGCCACGAGTTCTGGATGTCAAGTGCGCTCCCACTAGCAGCGTCTGCAACACAGCAACACCCCTACCAAGCCGCGCAGTTCCTCTGCTGTCACAAATTGAGCGCTGTAGTTGTCCTCATCCACAGTGAGATACGGCCCTGCCGGAGCAGTTAACACCTCCCCGTCTGCAGGTATATTATGCTCCCAATTCGCAGCTGGCGCAGTAGCGAGTAAGCGTCTCTCAGGTGGATGTGTGGTCTCGTGCTTCAAGTAGTGCTGAATTGTGGTAGCTCCCAGTCCTACAGCACACATCCACCATTCAGCTCCTGGTGCCACCCCGTCTGCCGCACCACCACGTGGGAGTCACAAGCACCCCGCTACTGTAGCTCCGCTACCGATGCAGCTCCCCGCAGTCGGGTAAATTCGAAAGAGCGCACCAATTCTAGGGGTGCTGCGCCACTGAGCAGAACGCCGCCGCGCGGCAGCCCCAATGGGGGGAGGGGCACTCCACGCTCCCAGGGAAAGTCAGCGCTGCTAGCGGGGGTCCCTATGGGCACCCCCACATCGACAGGGGGAGCACATGCTCCGGGGATGCCGCCTAATCAGTTTGTACCGCTTTCGGGGGCCTCAGGACCGGCTGCCTCCAAACCGCCAATATGGCCGCTGCTCGAGGTGAAACGGGCCGTTTCCAGTGCCGCTTGCCACTCGTAGCGCAGTGCGCTCCCGCTACGGTCCGTCACAGAGGTCACCTCCACGCATCTCGGGGCACCGCGTCTGTGTCGTGGTCCAACACGCGCTCTTCCGGTGCAGAAGGAAGGGCCGTTGTACTCCGAGCCTGCGTTCCAGCACTAGCCGCACGTCATGCCACGTACGCCGGCCAAGCGCACAGGAAAGTCCGCTGCTGTTGGGCCCAGTATGGCTGACACTCTCGAGCCGCTGAATCTCGCCGTCCGTCGGCCGGTTTCCGCCGGAGGCCTCGCCGAGTGTCACAACAGTGACGGTGAGTCGATGACACACCTTGGTGACCCCTTAGGTCCATTGAGGCAGGATATTTTACAGGATTTCTTCGGTGATGGCGCGGAGCTCAGCGCTCACACGTCCTTCATCAGCGCCGGCAAGCTCCGCCCCGCTCAGGATTACTATTGAACAACTTCCAAACTAAGGATTTGACACATAATATTTGGCCATGAGGAAAAGTATCTAAAACCATTAAGGACTTTTTTTTTGTATATTTTGTCAGCATAAATTTGTAAGTAACATTATTTACAGTGTATGAACATTAATCATAATGTTTTGTTATTTTATGATTGTTTGAGATGTCTCATATTTACGTAAGAAATTGCGCTTAGAAAAAAACATTTAACATATGTATTATTTCTATTTTTTAGATTGTTATTGAGAATGTTGAATGGGTTTTTTAAGATAATCTTATTGATTGTCTTTTTTGTTTGCCCGCTGTTATGTGATGAGTACTATTGAACTCACTGTTTTGTAGTGAAATTCAATATATTCTGAGGACAACAAAAAAGGCAAATGAAATGCTTTACAAATTATTTTGTTGTAAAATATATATTGTAATTGTATTTTTTCTTATCTTCCACAGATGCTAAATTTATAATATATACTTGTTTTATTATTTATTATTTTTAAGGTAAGTATAAGTAACTATAAAAAATGGTCAATGGGATGTGCTTCTACAGAGCTGAAGGAACAAGAGATGGATAGAGTACATATCTGTGCAAAGATGGTTTGTATCTTTTAAAGACATTTGAGAAAGTTAATATATATACTGAGTGTACCTGAGGACCTACTATCTTTGAACATATATTTAAAAAATGCCAGAGACTTTTATTATAGAGATGTATAAAATGAAACATGGCTTCAGAACAGCTTCCTACAAAGTACCAATATGGTATTGAATAGAAAGACATGCTTGGCTAGTAGAGACTAGAGAGTTTCAGGATTAAAAGAGATCAAATTGTTCTACATAAAATATGTCACAAAGAGTGTTTTTAAATACTCTTTTATGTTTAGAAAGTCAAGATAAGTTACTGTGTGTAGTTTTCCTTCTCTATGTAAATATGTCCTCATCATACATAATAATTTGTGTTGAAGTGGCGTTCTATACCTGTTGCTGTGAGTATTTTCGACTTATATAAGGAATCACTATTTTCTAATTATGTTAAAAGGTGAGTACTGGATAGGTCTTTAAGAATTGATGTGTGTGAAAGCACATGAAGTATTCAAAAACTAGTGTGATAATGGTACCTAAATACACACAGATACACAGTGTTATTATGGACAACCAACAGTATTCCTTGCATTTTACTAAACCACATTTACTCGTTTGGAACAGGTAAGGTGAATAGACATATTCTACATTTTCTAGTACTGCATTTTACTATAACAGCCTGAGTCTTTTCCTATAGTCATAAGGAGTGACTGGTTTCAAAAACAGGATACCCTTATAAGTAATTATATTTATATAACCTTATAAAGTACTAAAACTCTAATGTTGGAATGTTATTAGACAATGGTATTTATATAATATTTTTTTACGGCCAAAATAGTTGATAAAGCTAGTTTTGTATTATGTATTAAGAAAACTGATAAAATGAAGTGCTTATGTTTTTGTACAAGGACCTACAACATAATAGATTAATTATGGAATGAGAACAGAACAATACCGAGGACACTTTGGAAGTTACCAACAGTCTCATTGAAGAATGAAACGTACCTCTTACAGCGAGAGTGAAGAACACGAAATTATTGCTGCAGATATGAGCTGTGATTTCCAAGACGAAAGCTTTGATGCTGATTTTGTGGAAATATTAAATGATATCAAATTTTTCGAACATATAAATTCCGAAATTGCTAACCAGCAAATTGATGTCAATGAAATACCTGATCAAATTCTTTTAGAAGCTCTGTTAAATTATGAGATGTTAGAAGAATACATTTATTGTTTTTTAATAATAAAGGTTCAAGCACTATCTACTAATGCATTCACTGTACTAAAAGTGAAGCACTTATAGATTCACTTATACATTATTTACAATATTCTATTGATTCAAAATATGCAAAGTGGGTCTCAGGGCATGGATTGTTTGAAATCCCTATGGACTACGCATGAAGTCTTGTATCTAACTGCATACTTGTCTTTTATGCCTTCAATTCTGTAGTCTGTATCCTTACACCTCCACTAAACACTCTGTCACTGCTGTTTCAGTATTGTAGTGAGGAATTCAGCAGTATATGCTTATCTATGCACTGTGCTAAAAGTGAAGCAGTTATACATTCAGCTAGACACTCTCCTTGCAGAACTGTAATCATTTAGTCAGTACCCAAGTACTCCTGCAGTAAAGTAGGTCTTAGGGCATGGACTTCTTAAAATCACTATACACTATGCATGTACTCTTCTATGCACCTGCAAACTTGTCTTTCAAACCTTCAATTGCCCAGTCTGTATTCTTACACTTCCTCCAAACACTCTGCCACTGCTGTTTCAGTATTGTAGTGAGGCATTCAGCAGTATGTGCTTATCTATGCAATGTGCTAAAAGTGAAGCAGATATACATTCAGCTAGACTCTATCCTTGCAGAACTGTAATCATTCAGGCAGTACCCAAGTACTCATGCAGTAAAGTAGGCCTTAGGGCATGGACTTCTTTAAATCCCTATACAGTATGCATGTACTCTTCTATGCACCTATAAAGTTGTATTTTAAAACTTCAATTGCCCAATCTGTATCCTTACACTTCCTCCAAACACTCTGCCACTGCTGTTTCAGTATTGTAGTGAGCCATTCAGCAGTATGTTCTAAAAGTGAAGCAGTTATACATTCAGCCAGACACTCTCCTTGCAGAACTGTAATCGTCCAGTCAGTACCCAAGTAGTCTTGCAGCAAAGTAGTCTTTAGGGCATGGACTTCTTCAAATCCCTATACAGAATGCATGTACTCTTCTATGCACCTATAAAGTTGTCTTTTACAACTTCAATTGCCAAGTCTGTATCCTTACACTTCCTCCAAACACTCTGCCACTGCTGTTTCAGTATTGTAGTGAGCCATTCAGCAGTATGTGCTTATCTATGCACTGTGCTAAAAGTGAAGCAGTTATAAATGTATCCAGGCACTCTCCTTGCAGAACTGTAATCATCCAGTCAGTACCCAAGTACTAATGCAGCAAAGTAGACCTTAGGGCATGGACTGCTTCAAACCCCTATTTACTATGCATGCAGTCTTCTATGCACCTGAAAACTTGTCTTTTAAACCTTTCATTACCCAGTCTGTGTTCTTACACTTTCTCCAAACACTCTGCCACTGCTGTTTCAGTATTGTAGTGAGACATTCAGCAGTATGTGCTTATCTATGCACTGTGCTAAAAGTGAAGCAGTTATACATTCTGCTCGGAACTCTGTTTGCAGAAGTGTAATTATTCAGTCAGTACCTAAGTAGTCATGCAGCAAAGTAGGCCTTAGGGCATGGACTGCTTCAAATCCCTATTTACTATGCATGCACTCTTCTATGCATATGAAAACGTGTCTTTTAAACCTTTCATTACCCAGTCTGTATCCTTACACTTCCTCCAAACACTCTGCCGCTACTATTTCAGTATTGTAGTGAGCCATACAGCTGTATGTGTTTATCTATGCACTGTGCTAAAAGTGAAGCAGTTATACATTTATCCAGGCACTCTCCTTGCAGAACTGTAATCATCCAGTCAGTACCCAAGTACTAATGCAGCAAAGTAGACCTTAGGGCATGGACTGCTTCAAACCCCTATTTACTATGCATGCAGTCTTCTATGCACCTGAAAACTTGTCTTTTAAACCTTTCATTACCCAGTCTGTATCCTTACACTTCCTCCAAACACTCTGCCACTGCTGTTTCAGCATTGTAGTGAGCCATACGGCAGTATGTGCTTATCTATACACTGTGCTAAAAGTGAAGCAGGTATACATTCAGCTAGACACTCTCCTTGCAGAACTGTAATTATTCACTCAGTACCCAAGTACTCATGCAGTAAAGTAGGGCTTAGGGCATGGACTGCTTCAAACGCCTATTTACTATGCATGTACTCTTCTATGCACCTGCAAAGTTGTCTTTTAAACCTTCAATTGCCCAGTCTGTATCCCTACACTTCCTCTAAACACTCTGCCACTGCTGTTTCAGTATTGTAGTGAGCCATACAGCAGTATGTGCTTATCTATACTCTGTGCTAAAAGTGAAGCAGGTATACATCGAGCTCGACACTCTCCTGGCAGAACTGTAATCATTCAGTCAGTACCTAAGTACTCATGCAGCAAAGTAGGCCTTAGGGCATGGCCTGATTCAAACCCCTATAGACTATGCATGCACTTTTCTATGCACCTTCAAAGTTGTCTTTTAAACCTTGAAATGCCCAGTCTGTATCCTTACACTTCCTCCAAACATTCTGCCACTGCTGTTTCAGTATTGAAGTGAGCCATTCAGAAACGCAACGCAGCTCCAGCAATGCTCTGGGAGACCTATGCTTGCAATGCTGTGCCAATCCTTACGCCTGCTTCAAGCAGGTGCAGGGTTATACTCAGCCACTTTTAGGAGGTGTTCCTGCACTGGAACACCCCCCCTCCCCCTCGTGGAAGGATGTCTCCATCTGGTACAGGGATTTAGAATGTGATGCACCTCTCAGATGCGTCATATTATAAATACCCCAGACCATGGCGCATCTTTTGCACCAGCGCTGCATCACAAAAGTGATGCAACAGCGGTGTAAAAGAGGCACAAGGGTGTTGTAAATCTGCCCCTAACACCTACAAATTCACCCAGGCAGTTTCACCAGCAGTGCAAAAGGAAGCATAGACTTGTAACATATTTATTCACATATGTTACATTCAAGTGCTTTGGAAGTACTACAGTATACTATAAGTAGACACCTTATAGATTTATGCCGTAGCATTTCCTTATAGTTCTGCACTTTCACTTTCCCAATACACTACTAATGTATTCATTCATTCATTCATGTATGCACTACACATTCATTAAAACAAAGTTTTACACACTATCATAGAAATATAGCTCTTTTTTTGAGCAGTGAAGGTAGTTCTGAAAAGAACTTTTTTTTTAGTCTTTTTGGTTTTGATTTTTTTTTAACAGTTTTTTTTAATTAAAAAAAAGAAACTGCAAACAAAAAAGTGTCCAATAGGAACAAATCAACAAAAAAAAATTAACGTCGTGAGCAACTGTGCTCCCGTTTCCTCCGGATAATCAAGTTAAATGACTGCTCCCCATAACATAGAATCTCATTCCAAAATTTGCAATGGATCAATAAATCCGCAAAATCTGGCCGGATATCTGGGTGAGGACTGCTTGCTTCTGTGGGTGGTGCTGTAGAAGTGCTGGGAACAGCAGGTGGAGGGTTTTCCCGCAGCCTTTCAGAGCAAGCTCTCGCATAATTATGAGGATGGAGATTTTTTACATGGCGCACCATGCTTGCTGTCCCAAATGAATATGCTTTTTAATGTGACATTTTAACGGGGGCATTTGCGGTGATTACAACTGTATTTGCGCTCCTAGCGCTCGCCTTACCTGAAGGGGTCTGCCTGCACTCAGTGACCTTTCCCAACCCGCCCCGGTCCGACGCAGTAACTAGTACCGTTGCGCGGAGGGCGTGGTGGGTAGAGTCAGGCACTTCCGGTTTGGGGGGGTCAGCGTTCTAGCTGCAGAGGGAGACTCGGCCATAAATATTGCTTGGTCCTGCGGCGGCGCTGTGAGCAAAGGGGGGCGGTGGCAGCTTCCTCCCGCGCTCGCTTGGTGGCTGTGGTGATTTACTACACTCGATCACTGATTTAATGCTTTTTAAAAATTGAAGTCTGAAGGCTTTTTAATGTGACATTTTAACGGGGGCATTTGCGGTGATTACAACTGTATTTGCGCTCCTAGCGCTCGCCTTACCTGAAGGGGTCTGCCTGCACTCAGTGACCTTTCCCACCCGCCCCGGTCCGACGCGGTAACTAGTACCGTTGCGCGGAGGGCGTGGTGGGTAGAGTCAGGCACTTCCGGTTTGGGGGGGTCAGCGTTCTAGCTGCAGAGGGAGACTCGGCCATAAATATCGCTTGGTCCTGCGGCGGCGCTGTGAGCAAAGGGGGGGGCGGTGGCAGCTTCCTCCCGCGCTCGCTTGGTGGCTGTGGTGATTTACTACACTCGATCACTGATTTAATGCTTTTTAAAAATTGAAGTCGGAAGGCTTTTTAATGTGACATTTTAACGGGGGCATTTGCGGTGATTACAACTGTATTTGCGCTCCTAGCGCTCGCCTTACCTGAAGGGGTCTGCCTGCACTCAGTGACCTTTCCCACCCGCCCCGGTCCGACGCGGTAACTAGTACCGTTGCGCGGAGGGCGCGGTGGGTAGAGTCAGGCACTTCCGGTTTGGGGGGTCAGCGTTCTAGCTGCAGAGGGAGACTCGGCCATAAATTTCACATGCCCCAGCGACCGCGCGCAGCGGGTGCGCCGGTGGCGCGCCAAAGGAAAGCCCGTCTGCGCCCGTCCGCGGCCAGCCGGGGCCTGGGGCCAGGACCCCTGCTCGACCTCAGGTAGACCTCCGCTATTCTCTACAGGAGCTATTAGATATGCGTGTAGAGACCGAGTGCAGTTGCTTACATGTTGGGGGCTCTGATGCAGATGGCCCCGGGAATACATGCATTCTCTGCGGTTACTCACTCAGCCACTGGAAGGCTCTTAGAGGATTCAACAGAAAGCTCAGGTGCGCTTTAATTAACTGTAGGTCCCTTAGGAAGCACTGTATGGAAGTGCGGGAGCTCCTTGAGGATAGGAATTTAGATATCCTTTCCGTCACCGAAACTTGGCTGGATGAGGACTCGTCCCCTGAAGTGCTGGAAGCACTCCCTCCAGATTATGGTATTCGCAGGTTAGACAGACCCTGCGGGAGGGGGGGAGGGATTGCGGTTATTCATAGGGACGAGATTGAAAGCCCTATGGAGACCACCTCGGTATCTGATAGCGAGGCGGGCACCTTCTCTATAACTGTCTCCAACAACTACATAATTAAAGGCCTCCTAGTGTATAGACCTCCTGGAAGTAATAGTCAGTTTGTTGCCAGTCTGATACAAAACATGTTATGTTATGTTATGTTATGTTATGTTATGTTATGTTATGTTATGTTATCTTAACTTATACCGCGCTCAGCTGCCCCAGCAAAGGGGCGTCCCGGCGCATTGCAAGGCACCCAAAACACAACACTGTTAAAAAGCTAGAGAAAATGGATAAACGAAAGGATCAGGTAAAGAAAAACTAGACAAATAGTCTTGATAGCCCGTCTAAACAACAAGAGATCTTCAAGGGCCCGGATGTGAGGGGGGAGAGCATTCCAGAGCTTCGCCGCTAACACCCAGAAAGAGCGACCTCCGACTCTGCTCAGTCTGAAGCGCGGAACCGCTGCCAGGTTTTGGCCCAGGGATCTAAGGGTCCGTGAGGGTACATATGGCCTCAACAATTCTCCAATATTTGGGGAGATGAGCCCTTGAGGATTTTGAAAGCAAGGCATAGCACCTTGAATTTGATCCTCTGGTTCACCGGAAGCCAGTGGAGAGAGCGCAACGCATTAGAGACCGAACAGTACTTTGACATACCACCCCCAGCTTTGCGCTACGAGAAATTCTTGCTGTTAGGTGATTTTAACTTGCATTTCGATGACGCCTTGAGCACCTCGGCTCAAGAGGTACGCAGTGAATTATTAACCCTGCAATTAGCTCTTAAATCCGAACTACCTACACACAGACTTGGACATACGTTAGACCCCATTTTCTGTAACTGGGACTCGCTTACAGTCAATTCCCCGGAACCAATGGTCTGGACAGACCATTTTTTGGTGCCATTTCAGATCAATTGCTCCGTGGCAACTATCAAGGGGAAAAGGGATGGCAGAGGAGATGGGCTAGGTTCTCCCCTGCAGATTTTAGGGCTCGTCTGGTGCAGGGGGGACCACCGGAAGGCCTTGGCTCAACAATTGACGGGGCCTGTGAAACACTTGACCGTCGCATCCAGGCTGCCCTGGATGAAACAGCCCCCTGGTCTAATAGGGGACCCACGCGGCGAACCAAATCCGCAGCGTGGTTTAATGCGGACCTAAAAAGGGCTAAAACTGCCTGCAAACGGTATGAGAGAATGTGGAGACAGGAGTACCTGCCAGACCACGAGAGGGCATACAAACTGAATCTCAGAAGTTATCATGTTCTGATAAGGAAAACTCGTGCAGTGTACTACACTGAGAGGATTATCAAAGCTGATAGCTCTGCCAAAGAACTTTTTGCAGTTTACAAGGGGTTATCCTCTTTGGCTTCTCTGGAAGAACGTGTGGCAACCTCTGTGCAATCCTGCAATCAGATAGCTCAGTTTTTCCACAATAAGGTGCAGGATATTTACTCCACCTTTCCCAGCACGGCCAGAGCTCCTTCTGGGGGTAAAATACCGCCGAACGAGGGACTTTTGGACATAAACAATCTGTGTGCTTTTTCAGCCCCGGACATAGACAAACTAGTAAAGGTGGCCGGTAGTGTAAAATCTGGCTCTCCTAGAGACCCGGCCCAAGCCAAAATTCTGAAAGGCAACGTGGAGGCGTTAGCACTGTATGTCAGACATCTTTTGACACTGACTCACTCCTCCCCTACATCTCCAAAATAGCGGAAAAACGGGTCAATCAACGACTTTCGGCTTACATCGAAACTAAACAACTTTTACATCCCACTCAGGCAGGCTTCCGCGCTCTCCACTCTACAGAGTCAGCGTTACTCTGCTCCACAGAGATGCTGCGGAAACACGTGGATGACGGTCAAACTGCGGCACTGATTCTTCTTGATCTCAGTGCCGCGTTTGACACGGTGGCACATCACACCCTGCTTCAACGCCTGAGGGAGGGGGGAGTCGTAGGAAAAGCCTCCTGGTGTCCGCTAGGAGGGCCCTAGGCCATGCCCTGGTTACTTCCAGGCTGGACTATGGGAATGCCTTTTACTTGGGAGCCAATGCGCGTTGTCTCCAGCGATTGCAGCATGTTCAAAATCCTGCGGCACGCCTAGTATTGACGCTACCGAAAAGATCCTCCTCCAAAAAGGCCTTGGGGACGCTACACTGGCTACCGATCAGGGAGCGGGTCCAGTTTAAAACCCTTTGTGTAGGCCATCGGATTGCTCATGGGAAGGGCCCCAGCTTCCTGCGGAACCTGCTTACACTGTACAGACCCACACGGCTGCTTCGGTCTGTTGGCACTGGGTTAATGTGCATCCCGAAGACCAATAGGGCCAGGATGGGCGGCAGGTCCTTCCACCTCCTGGCGGCCCGAAGCTGGAACACTCTCCCTCTTAAACTCCGCATGGAGCCTTCGGAAATAGTCTTCTGCAGGGAACTTAAAACACACTTGTTCCCTAAACACTAAACTGCATTAGCTTTGTGAGCTGTATTGGGGCTTACTTAGGCCACTGAATAGCGCGGGGACACACTGGCTAGTGTAACCAGGCGCTCTATAAACTCAGTATAAATAAATAAATAAATAAAATAAATAAATACTTTTAGCTTGGGTCGCCGCTGGAGAGCGTAGTGTCACAGATTTTACACGTGACTTTTGGTGTATTCACCTTCTTTTGTCCTTCAGGAAAGGTGAAAAACGTCCAAATTGCAGCCTGTTTCCTTTTTTCCTGTGGCTCATCTGCTACAAATTCCTCCTTTGATGAGTGCTCTGAAGAAGATTCCACAAGTTCAGCCATATTAAAGTTGGTTTCTAAAATGACAGGAGCTCCACAGAAGAGATGGTTCTCCTGAGAAAAGTCAAAGAAGAATGATTAAAATGGGTGGGGTCTTTCAACAGTTGGAATAGGAATTGTGTTATGAACCAATCAAATCAGTTATTTTGAAGTCACATGGCTTTGCGTATGCGTAGGGTGCGTTTACGGAGTGCGTACGGATGACGTACCGCCGCTAGTTGCGTAATTGCTTTTAAAAGTCACTGACAATATCACTGATGACATCATCCTTGTGAAAGAGAGGCAGGCCTCCTCTCACCGTAATATAACCTTTGATACACACATTCAAATTAGAAACAAAAATTTCCAAAAAAATGGAGATTTCAATACCAGTTACAACAACCTATTCAGTAATTCCAACATCTACATACACATCCACTCATTCACCAACAGTTTTATAAAAAAATATAGTCACTCATACATGTACTCACTCATCATATGTACTCATACACCTATACATCCTGTTACACACCAATACTCATCCATAGAGTTACTCACACACATACACACACATGCAAATAAACTATCAAACATCCATTTATTTGCATATACAGCTATACACACACACCACTACACTTACTTCTACAGAAACGCACACATACTTACTCTCTTAAACAATCACTTATAGAAACACATACTTATTTATACAGGCACTCTTTCAATCTCTCACTCTCACATATATACATCAATACTCATATATACTAGTTTAAAACATATGTAGTTATTCATAAAGATACTATTGAGACAGTCGTTCACTCACAAACACACCCATACACACACTCATCCACCCATACAGTCCTGCACACATGCTGTCTTCAGAACACATACAAACAGTGAGTCAGTCATTCGTGCATCTATGCGCTAAGTAATACCCACCACCAAACCATACAGACAGTTTGATTCGCAGATCACGCTTTTGCTTAAATGGTGTAAATCCCTCCAGTAGTTCTTGAGAAAATCAAAAGAAAAATAATATGTATATCTAGAAGCGCGCACCGTGCGCGTATCGGGTGTGGGCGAGCGGAATTCTGATTTGCTGTTAGACGTCTGTCAACATTCAAATCGGTGGAAACCAGGAAGTGTTGGCCGCCATTTTGTCACTCCGAGGCAGAAGAGAGCCAGGCTTTAGGACATGCAGTGCTTTATAGTCCTAGCACTTGCATGATACCATACACTGCCCAAACACAACTGCATTGTTCTAAACTCAGAAATATCAGTCCCAACTTGACCCCCTACACTGCCTGAACACCACTGCACTGTCCTAAAGCCTGAAACACCATCACTAGCAAAATCTGCTAAACTCTTTCAACACTACTGCACTGCTCTAAACCTTTAAACAGCACTCCTAGAAAGACCCTCTTTCACTGTAGTAATCATTTTATTGAATTGCAAAGGATACTGTCAAGTGTCTAAGATCACAGTGTGAGTCAGTATTCATTTCAGAAGATTGTGGCAGAATAATTTGCTTAGTTGATGTGTTTAAAAATATGGAAATACATGTACTCATGAAGTGAGTCAGGCTTTAGGACATGTAGTGCTAGAAAGTCCTATGCAGCATGTGTGTCAGGCCTCTTAATTCATAAATAGTCTCCATGCTGTGTAATAAAGATCCTGGGTGTGCTGTAGAAATGCCATAGCAACTCTCTCTGTAGCATGTAGTAATCATTTCAGTGAATCTTTATTTCTACATTCTCAGTCCCACCTTGACCCCCTACACTGCCTGAACACCACTGAACTATCCTAAACCCTGAAACACCATCTCTAGCAAAACCTGCTAAATTCTTTCTACACTACTGCACTGCTCTAAACCCAGAAACACCATCCTCAGCGAATACCCCTATAATATTCAAACACCACTGCACTGCCCTAAACCCTGAAACAGCACTCCCTGCATGATCTCCTACACTGCCCAAACACTGCTGCTGTGCCTTAAAATTACTTATGGAGTGAACCAGAGTTTACAACATATAATGCTTCTAATTGCCATGTAGTATGCTAGTAGTGGTCTACAATTGTAAAAGAAAAAATTAACATTTTTTTTTCTTCACAACAGATTTTAATTATCTACAGAAAGAAAAAACAACATGCCTACAAAGAGTGAGAAAAGAAAAAGATATAAACAGGCTTACTTTTCCAAGAAAAAACAAGTACAAGATTTATCTAAACAGCAATGTGTGGAAAAAAAGAAAAAAGCTCTTGGTGAGTCAACAAAGGATTTTATAAGGAAAATAACACAAACCTAAAAAAGTGTGGAGAATCAGGATTAAAAAATTAATTATCTGTAACTACAAAGAAAAACCAGACAAAAAAGAAAAATGATGGAAAACTATGTGGTAAAGATATTGTGTATAGTAATAGATGAAAAAATCAGTTTGTTGAAATTCGCAAGCGAATGTTTTATAACAGAGTTGTTTTAAATTTATTAAAAAATATAAAGAATTGTAAAAGAAAAACAGCTTTTCATAAGAAAAAGAAACATATTGAAACAATTGTTGAGAAGGCTTTTGAATTAAAAAAAAAGTTGTTCCTTTTAGTAATCAGTAGGATTCGAACACTAGATAAGCCAATCAATGTTATGAAGGCCAAAAGTAAGTGGAAAAGACTAATTAATAGAACTAATTTTTGTAATGTTTTTTCTGGGGAATGGAAACATAGTTCAAGTTGTGAGCCGTTTTTTAATGAAGAGAGTTACCTTCAGAGTAATGATTTGTTGCATGCAGTTGACACCAGTGGTCGAGCTTATGAGGTTAAGAATGGTTGTCCGATTGAAAAAGAGAAAATTGTCCCTAGAATTGCAGAAGAGGTGTTAGCTGATGAAGTTTTAGGGAGACGCCCTAAGGCTCTAGTGTACACTGAAATCAGGAAATTAGTGAGAAGGTTGTATTATGCAAAAAGTCCAGCACTAATGTTAAAAAAGTTAAACAGTGCTCTTTTGCATGAATCTGTATCAGATGTAATCAACATTTGTGAAGAAATTGAGGTTAGTTACTTTGGTCCTGAAGACGACAGTGCAGAAACAGATACATTAATAGAAGGAAATGTGGAAGAAATTGTACAGAATTTTAGTACAGAAAATGTTGAGCAAGAAATTACAAGGTTTAAGATCATTTCAGGTGAAAGGCCAAACTTTTCTTGTATTTGTTGTAGACAAATCCCTTATAAAAATCAGACCAGGTTAGTTGATCTATATTTAAAAAGTGAAAAGGAGAATAATAATGAGTGGAAGGAATTTGCAACTTATTTGTTAGTAGAGAATTGTTTTGATTTGGGTTCTGATCAACGTATTTGTAAATATTGTTATAACAAATTAAATGAAAACAAAATGCCTGCCAGAGCTGTACTTAATAATCTTGAGTTGGTAAATATTCCTTCTGAACTGATGGATTTAAATACTTATTAGTCTATTCTTATTCAATGTGTGCATCCATTTTAGGCTATTGTTCGTATGGAACCTAAGACAGGGAAATTGCCTCCTTCAGATTTACAGAGAGGATTAAAGGGAAGAGTTGTATATTTGCCTCTAGATTTAAAGAAAAATATTGAAACAATTGGTGTAGAAAATGTGGAAGAGGAACCTCTAGTTATTCTTGTTAATGGCGTTCCTATGAAGAGTAAGAAAATCTGGCAAGAATTAGTGGATGTTAGGAAAGTGAAAAAGGCAACGTTGTATTTGGTAAAAAATAATCAATACTATAAAAATGTATATGTAGGAGAAGAGGAAACAACTGTAAAAGAGGACAGTGATTTGTCAATTGCACAAATTGAAAAAGTGGATGTGTCCAGAACTGAAGAAATGTATGAACATTATAGTGTGCATCCACTTCACTCTAAAGAAGTGATGCGGAATACTATTGAGTTATTCCAAATGAAAGAAGGGAAAGGAAGTCCCATTAGTGTATGGGAAGAAAGCTTGGAAGCTCGTTGTTTCCCTCAGTTATTTCTAACAGGCAAAGGTGGACGATATGATGAACGACCTGTGCAGATTCCTGCATCTGAATACCGAACATCAAGATTATATGCAGAAGATCCAAGGTTTCGCCAATGTATTCCATATTTGTTTCATCTTCTGTTTGAGAGTGACTTGTCTGGACTTTCTTATGCAGTGAAACATTTACTAAAAAGTGAAGTACATCTGCAAAATGTTTCGGCAAAGGACTTTATGGATAAAGTCCAACAGAAAGATACTGTTTTAGAATCACAGCTAATTAATCTCATGGCATGTCAGCGGGGTACTAATGAGTATTGGTACCATCGTCATGGGAAATTGAAATGTATGCTAAGAAACTTAGGAACTCCTACATGGTTCCTTACTCTAAGCGATGCAGAGTATGCTTGGGAAGATTTACTTAAATTTTTTTCGAGAGGCAAATGCAAACATAGAAAATATAGAATACAAGACACCTGGAGAACTGTGCTCTTTGGATCCAGTTAATGTATGCAGGTATTTCAATCATAGATTTGAAGCTATGATGTATTTTATCACAAACAAAAAAAATCCTCCTCGTGGAGAGGTTCTGGATTTCTTTTGGAGAAAGGAGTATCAAGCAAGAGGTGCTCCTCACATACATATGCTGCTATGGATCAAAGATGCCCCCAAATTTGGAACAGATTCAGATGACACAGCGATGAGTTTTATTGAACAATATTCTACATGTGCTGTACCAAAAAGTACAGAACAAAAGAATTGAAGACATCAAGTCTCACGGTTTCAAACCCATCGTTGTTGAAAATACTGTCGTCGAAAGTACAAATCTAAGGATAAGTTTTACACAAAATGTCATTTTGCATTTCCACGTCCAGTAATATCAAAAGGATGAGTGAACAATTTTATGTCATCTTTGCGACATACTGTCACAAGAAAATCACCGAAAAATACCTACAACTTAAGAACAAACGAAGAGTCAAAATACATAAATGACTATAACCCAGTCATTTTGTCCATGTGGAATGCTAACATGGATATTCAATATGTTGCAGACAACTCCATTGCTGTGGCTCAATATGTAACGTCTTACATTACTAAATCTGAAAAGACGGAACTAAAGGAAATGTGGGAAGAAATTTCTCATGAAAAGAGCCTAAGTAAGAAATTGTACAGCTATAGTTTGAAGATATTGTCTCATCGAGAAATCGGAGCACATGAATGTTCATATCGCTTATCATCTGCAAGTCTATACTCCATATCTAGAACAATCATTTGGGTGTTTGCAAGAACACGAAACCGAGTTTTGAAATCTGTACAAGAAATTGAGTATTTAGCAGAGAGAGAACCAGACAGTACAGATATTTTGAAGACAAATACGTTGGATACATACTATCCAAATAGAAGTAATCATCTTGAGAATCTTTGTCTCCATGAAGTACTGCAAAGCTATAATTTTAAGAGGAATATTACAGAAGATATCAATAAAGGAGTATATGCTGTGATTGGATCTGAAGGATGTTTAGTGAAACAAAGAAAAGGACATTTGATTAATCACCGAAAATTGAGTTGCGAAACTCCTGACAAAAGGGAATTTTACTATTTAGCTCTTTTGCAACTCTTTAAGCCATGGCGAACAGAACTGGAACTACTTGGAGATTTTGACAGTTATGAAGATTCATTCAACGCAACTAAAAATACTATAGAATGTCCTGTTTTTACTAATTATCTGAAAATGTTGAACGACGAAATACAGCAAGAAGCTACAATTGCAGCAGAGATTGCTAGAGACAGTTCTCAAGACAGTCAAAGTTCTGCTTCGTTGAGTCAGGATCCACTAGGAGAACCAATTATCCAAAATGAAGCAGCAACTGCCAAGGATGAGGTGGAAACAGCAGTTCAACAAGATCAAGAGGATGTAATAAACTTAGAAGAATTGGAAAAACAACTAAATGTTGAGCAAAAACAAATATATGATCAAGTGACAGAACAGATTGAGCATGGTTTATATCATGAGAAAAAAGAGTGCTCATGTACGTCATTTAAACCTGTCCGACTGTACGTGAGTGGAGAAGCAGGAACTGGAAAAAGTTTTCTAATTAAAGAAATTTCAACTTATCTACAGAAAAGAACAGAGTCGTCACTCTCTTGTGTTGTTACTGCTCCAACTGGGTTGGCAGTACATAACATTAAAGGGATTACTTTACATTGTTTATTGATGCTACCAGTAGAGCATGAAAATAAATTAGAATACCACGAGCTATCTGGAGAAGCTTGTTGTGAAGTTTCTAGAGTCTTGAAAAAAATGAAACTTCTCATTATTGACGAGGTAAGCATGGTATCAAATCTAATGCTTGCCTTTGTACATTTAAGAATGCAACAAATCCTTAAAACAGAGTATGATGTGTAATTTGGAGGCAAACACGTCATAGTTTTTGGAGATCTACTACAACTAACTCCTGTGAAAGGAGAACCAGTATTTAAAACAGTTACACATGAAGACACCAGAAAGTGCCTGGGAAGCATTGGAAATGTTAATATTTGGTCATATTTCAAATATTCAGAACTCATTACAAATATGCGATAGGCAAAGGACGCTGATTATAAAAGTATTCTTGAAGATATAAGAATTTGAAAAGTGAGTGAACATGGCAAAGAAGCTTTACAGGCATGATTACTTATAAATTTGTTTCCAAACGAAAATATTCTTCCAGAGAATATATATAGAAAAATTGCAGAAAAGAAATCGGTGATATGCTTGATGCCAACTCTGCAAGAATGTTCAATATTCAATGAAAAAATGTTAAAGTTAGAAAATCAAGAAATTATAAAACTGGAAGCTTTTGAAAGAATAGAGCATGAAGGAGCTACTATTATTTTGTCAGAAAAGTTTAAGTCAAAATTGGATTCTTTAGAGAAATCAATATCTAAAACTGCTGGTTTAGAAAAGAATCTATATGCATGTATAAATTGTCGGATAATTTTACGACGTAATTTACATGTGGAAAGAGGTTTAGTAAATGGAGCAATGGGTAATGTTGTTGATTTTGTGAATTACCCAAATAGAGATGACATTGAATTTTTGAAAATCAAATTTGATGAAATTGAATAAGTACAACAATTGAGTTGTTGTAAAAGATGTATTGGTCCGCCGAAAACAGTTTCCTGTTTGTTTGGCATATGCGGTGACTATTCATAAATCTCAAGGTTTAAGTGTAGATAGTGCTTTGGTGAATATTGGAAGTACTGTGTTTAAAGAGGGTATGGCATATGTTGCTTTATCTCGAGTCAGAACTTTATCTGGATTATACTTGATTGATTTTGATGAGACAAAGATTAGTGCAGATGTAAATTGTGTAAAAGAGTATAATAGGTTAAGAAGAGAACATGCTCCCAATTTGCCTCAATATCCTTTATTTGAAAAGTGTGTGGTAGGTCGAAAAAGAAGATATGAGAAAAATTGTAGCGAGTTTGCAGAGAAAAGAAAAAAACTAGATGAACCAGTGATAGCAAGCAAAAAGAAAAAGGTTTCTATTGAAGAGGTTGTTGGTTTTCAGTTTGAAAACAGTTCTGGTGTCAACTGCTATGCTAATGTAGTGGTTAATGTTGTTTTTTTTCATGAAACTTTACAACAACAAATTGTTGAAAATCGGGACAAAAGATTTTGTTGTTTGTTGAATTCTGTGTTTGAGAAATGTAGTAGTGATAAAACTAAAATAGAAAGTGTTTCTGATATTCGAAATGTTTTAGACATATGTTCTTGTTTAAATCAATTTTCACAGAATATTCAGCAAGATTGTCAGGAATTTCTAATGTATATGCTTGTTGTATTGCAAGATTAAGGTATAGATATTGAAAATCTTTTTGGCCTTTCTTATAAATGGCAACATGACTATTACAATTGTTCGTTTTCAAGTAGTACTAAACGAAAATATTCTTCCAGAGAATATATATAGAAAAATTGCAGAAAAGAAATCGGTGATATGCTTGATGCCAACTCTGCAAGAATGTTCAATATTCAATGAAAAAATGTTAAAGTTAGAAAATCAAAAAATTATAAAACTGGAAGCTTTTGAAAGAATAGAGCATGAAGGAGCTACTATTATTTTGTCAGAAAAGTTTAAGTCAAAATTGGATTCTTTAGAGAAATCAATATCTAAAACTGCTGGTTTAGAAAAGAATCTATATGCATGTATAAATTGTCGGATAATTTTACGACGTAATTTACATGTGGAAAGAGGTTTAGTAAATGGAGCAATGGGTAATGTTGTTGATTTTGTGAATTACCCAAATAGAGATGACATTGAATTTTTGAAAATCAAATTTGATGAAATTGAATAAGTACTACAATTGAGTCGTTGTAAAAAATGTATTGGTCCGCCGAAAACAGTTTCCTGTTTGTTTGGCATATGCGGTGACTATTCATAAATCTCAAGGTTTAAGTGTAGATAGTGCTTTGGTGAATATTGGAAGTACTGTGTTTAAAGAGGGTATGGCATATGTTGCTTTATCTCGAGTCAGAACTTTATCTGGATTATACTTGATTGATTTTGATGAGACAAAGATTAGTGCAGATGTAAATTGTGTAAAAGAGTATAATAGGTTAAGAAGAGAACATGCTCCCAATTTGCCTCAATATCCTTTATTTGAAAAGTGTGTGGTAGGTCGAAAAAGAAGATATGAGAAAAATGGTAGCGAGTTTGCAGAGAAAAGAAAAAAACTAGATGAACCAGTGATAGCAAGCAAAAAGAAAAAGGTTTCTATTGAAGAGGTTGTTGGTTTTCAGTTTGAAAACAGTTCTGGTGTCAACTGCTATGCTAATGTAGTGGTTAATGTTGTTTTTTTTCTTGAAACTTTACAACAACAAATTATTGAAAATCGGGACAAAAGATGTTGTTGTTTGTTGAATTCTGTGTTTTAGAAATGTAGTAGTGATAAAACTAAAATAGAAAGTGTTTCTGATATTCGAAATGTTTTAGACATATGTTCTGGTTTACATCAATGTTCACAGAATATTCAGCAAGATTCTCAGGAATTTCTAATGTATATGCTTGTTGTATTGCAAGATGAAGGTATAGATATTGAAAAACTTTTTTTGCCTTTCTTATAAATGGCAACATGACTGTGACAATTGTTCGTTTTCAAGTAGTACTAAAATAGACACTGAAAGATTTATATATTTGACTTTACCAGACTGTAAATCAGTGTCTTTTAACAATCTAGTTAGAGAAGCAAATCAAAACATGGTCTGTACCCAATTTAACTCACAAATGTTATCAACATTATTTATACAAAGATATGGACAGTGTGTAATTTTAATGCTGCAACGATGCAGACCTGATGGAAGAAAACTGACAACTTTAATAAAAAATGGTGTGGCTTCTCAACTATCAATATCAGGAAGAACTTTTGTAACTGTAGCAATTATTTTCCATGATGGTCCTTCTACAACATCAGGACATTACACAGCTTATTTAAAATGTACAAAAGGCTGGACTCATTGTAATGATACTCAATTGATTTTTAAACAACGTTTGCCTTATGACTTACCAAATTCTTACCTAGTGTTTTTACAACCAACATTTTAGGGAAAATAATTGGCCTGGGAAAATTACTGCTGTTAAGAAAGGGTAGTCCGGTGTTCAAAAGTACTTTGTGAGTGAGGGTGATCAGGTTCAAAAAAATTCTTGTAGTTGATATAGAGGTAGTGTAAGTGTATCAGATAGTGGGTGATGTGGCTATCACAGGAGATGTTGATCATCAGTGAGGCAGAGGTGTTTTAGATTTGTTGTAGTTGTTGTAGATGTTGGTGACATTTTGTATTCCCTTGTAGAGGTTTCTTTTAATGGTATACAGCTCCTTGGTAAGATAAAGGTTGAGTAGAGTGTCATCGGCATACCAGATGATGTTGAGATTCTGATAGCATGCTAGTTGTTTAAGGTTTATGGACATGATAAATAGCTTTGGGTGGAGGTATAACCATTGTTAGATGGTACAAAGGATGTTGGTGCTTTTGATTCAGAAGGTTGGGAAACGGACGCTTTAGAGTACTATTAAGTATCTTCCAAACTAAGGATTTCACACATACTATTTGGCCATGAGGAATGGTATCTAAAACAAAAAAATGACTATTTCGGGTAAATGTTGTTAGCATATGTATGTACATAACTTTATTTAGAGTGTATAAATAAAAGGAATAATGTTTTGTTACTTTGTGATTGTTGGAGGTGTCCCATATTTACGTAAGAAATTGCTGTTCGAAAAAAACATTTAAAATATGTTTTTTTCTAATTTTTACATTATTAATGAAAATGTTGAATGGGTTTTTTAAAGACAATCTTATTGATTGTCTTTTTTTTGCCCGCTATTATATGATGAGTACATTGAACTCACTGTTTTCAGTGAAATTCAATATATTCTGAGAACAGCAAAATAAGACACATAACATATTGTACAAATTATTTTGTATTGTGAAATATATATTATAACTCAATTTTTTCTTCTCTTCCACAGATACTATATTTATAAAAAATGTATTATTAACTTTTCATTACTTATAAGGTAAGTATGACAAACAAAAAATACTGCCTCATCACCCTCTTATTTCTCTTTCCCTTTTCCACTTTCTTCACTCTGTCCCGTAGTCTCCTTCCTTTACTCATCTTACTCCCCTTCCCCCACTCTCCTTACTCCCCTTCATTCACCTTTACACTCTTTCTCTCACCATCAGTACCCTTCCCTCACCCTCACTTACCGTCTCCTGCTCCCTCTTTCCTCTTTGTGTCCCTCACTTCTCTTTTCTTTCTTCCTCCATCACTACCCTTCTTTTGCTCTATCCCTCACTCTGTTCTCTCTTCCCCTCACTCTCTTTCCTTCACACTATCCCTCACTCACTTTCAGTCACTCCCCTTCTCTTACTCCCTCACTTCCTTTTGCTCACTCCCCTTACTTTATTCCCTCCCTCACTCCCCTTTCCTCCATCCGTCTCTAAGTCTCTTCCTCTGTCTCAGTCACTATAACTGCCTCACTCCATCACAGTCCCTCACTCTCCCTCTCTTTCTCTCTCTTACTGTCTCCCTCTCTCTCCACCACTCTTCCTTTTCTTTCCTCCCTCTTTCCATAAATCCTTCTCTCTCACACACTACTTTTTCCTCTCTCTTAATATGCTTATTTTACCCTCACTCTCCTTCCCTTACCCTCATATCCCTTCCCTCACTGTCACTGCCCTTCACTTAATCTCACTCCTCTTCCCCTACTTCATGTTCTCCTCTCTGTGCATCACTCCCATTCCCTTTCTCCTGCTCCTATTCCCTCACTCCCCCTGACTCTCGTTCCCTCGCTCCATCCGTCAGTCCCTTTCCCTCACTCCCCTTTCCTCATTCCCTTTTGCTAACTCCCATTCCTTTAGTCCCTCACTCCCCTTCACTCCATTTCTCTCTCCCTCTCTCCCTCTGTCTCACTCAGTCTAACCGCCTCACTCCCTCTCAGTCACTTGCTCTCCCTCTCTCTCTTTCACTCTCTCCCTCTCTCTCCCTCACCCTTCCTCCCTTTCCCTTTCTGTTTCCTTCACTCCTACCTTATCCCTCAGTCCCCTTTCCTCTCTCTTAATCTCCTTCTTTCTCTCTCATTCCCCTTTTGTCACCCTCATACCCCTTCTCTCACTGTTACTGCCTTTCACTCACCCTTAGTACTTTTCCCTCACTCCCCTTCCCTCACTCCCCTTCCTTCACTCCTCTTTCCTCACTCCCTCACTTACTCCCCTTCGTTCACTCCCTCCCTCACTTTTTTTTCATCCATGTTTCTCTCCCTGTCTCCCTCTATCTCACTCAATCTAGCGCTGTGAGGCCTCCGGGTAGTTATGCGCTATACAAGTGCAATTTTTCATTTCATCTAACTGCCTCACTCCTTCTCAGTTCCTTGCTCTCCCTCTCTCTCACTGTCTCCCTCTCTCTCCCTTACCCTTAATCTCCTTTACTCTCTCTTTCTATCACTCATCCTCTCTCCCTCACTCACTTTCCCTCTCTCTTAATTTTCTTCCTTCTCCCTCATTCACCTTCCCTCACTCTCATACCCCTTTCCTAACTGTCACTGCCCTTCACTCACCGTCACTCCCCTTCCCCCACTCCACTTCCTCCTATCTGTATCGCACATCCCTTCCCTTTCCCGCTCCCTTTTCCTCACTCCCCCTCGCTCTCCTTCCCTCACTCCATTCCTTACTCCCCTTCCCTCACTCCCCTTCCCTAACTCCCTTCATCCCCTCACTCCCCTTCTGTCTCCTTCACTCCCATTCTCTCACTTTCATCTACCCCCTTTTCTCATCCTCATACCTCTTCCCTCACCGTCACTCCACTTCCCTTACCTTCACTCCCCTTACCCCACTCTACTTCCCCCTCTCTGTCCGTTACTCCCCTTCCCTGTCTCCATTCCCCGCTCCCCTTCTCTCACCCCCCTCCCTCACTCTCCTTTCCTTACTGCCATTCCCTTACTCTTTCACTCTCTTTACCTCTCTCCCCTACCCTTAGTCCCCTTCTTTCAGTCATTCTTTCACTCCCCTTTCCTCACTCACAATACTCCCCTATCCTCACTCATTCCCTCAGTCCCTTCCTCCCTTTCACTCAGTCATTTCAGTCATTCATTTATACACTACACATTTATTCAAAAAAAGTATGATACAGTATATATGAAACATAGCTCTTCTTGGAGAAGTGAAGTTAGTTCTTAGAAGAACTGTTTTTTTGTCTTTTTTTGTTTTAATTTTTTTGTGTTTTTTAAACAATTTTATATTTTTGGGGGATTTTCTGTAACAAAAAAGAAAACAGGTAACCAAAAACTGCTCAACAGGAACAGGAACAAAAATAATAAAAGAAAAAAAATTAACGGCGGGAGCATCTGTGCTGCCTCTTCTTTGCCATGATTAAATCTATGCTCTGCTCAACGTAGCACAAAATGTTGTTGCAATAGTTGCAACGTACAGGTACATCTGCAAAATCCGGCCGGATATCTACAGCAGTTGCAGATGGAGATGCTCCCAAAGAAGAGGTGCTGGGGACAGCAGCTGGAGGATTGTCCCTCAGGTCTTCAGTAGATGCCCGAGCATAATTGATGGGATGAAGATTTTTTACATGCCGAATCATCGTAGCAATGCTAAAAGAATAATGTTTGGTAGCATCACCTCTGGAAAGGATGCTGCCACAGATTTTGCAAGTGACCTTTGCTGCATTTAATTTTTTTTGCCCCTCTGGATACGTGAAAAACTTCCAAATGAAAGACTCCTTGGTTTTCTTTTTAGGTGGCTGTTCAGGAACAAACTCCAAATCTGAATCAGAGGAAGACTGCTCTGGCTGCTGCTGTTCTACCATTTTTAGAAGGTGAAAAGCACAAACAACTCCTTCTAGATGTTTCTCCCTGGAAAGTGAAACAGCTTGTGAGGGAAGTGGGTGGGGTTTTTGAAGATTTGGAAAATAAACTACTATAAACCAATCAAAAGTGTTGTTTTCAAGTCACATGACTTTACGTGCGCACAAGGTGCGCGCACGGTTTTCGCACGTAGCGCATATAAATGACGTTTTACCCAATTTTCGTAAATGCTTTTAAAGCTAATATACGGTTATAAAACGTCAAAAATGATATTTTTACAGTTATGTCACAGAATGTCTTGGGTTATTATGTACATTACATTTACAGAAATGATTTTTTGGAATGAAAATTTTTTCGCGGGGTGCGAACATCGTGCGCGCATGCGTGCGAACACCGTGCGCGCATGCGTGTGGACATCGTGCGCGCATGCGTGCGAACACCGTGCGCGCACCTTAAAAAACACCCAAAACAAAAAAAATAAGGCCAGAATTATTTTAAAAAATCAAAAAGTTAGTACATAATATTCCATTAATCAAAATTAAAATTTTAGTATTGTTAGAAATATAGAAAATTTGTATAATAACACAAAAAAGACAATAATTGATACATTTTAAAATTAGCATTTAAAAAAACCTTTGAAATTCACTGAAAAAACCATAGGTTTCACAAACATTATAGTTAGGAATTAGCATTTAAAAAACCTTTGAAATTCACTGAAAAAACCATAGGTTTCACACACGTTATAGTTAGGAATTAGCATTTGAAAAACCTTAGAAATTCACTGAAAAAACCATAGGTTTCACACCAGTTATAGTTAGCTGGACATTTTACTCATACAAAACCATTGAAATTCCCCCGTTATAGTTAGTTGTACTCACTATAACTCTCGCGCCCGCAATCCACTGCTGATGATGTCACATATTACATCATTCATGACATGGTCAGGGACATCACTGATGACATATCAAATGACATCACTGATGACATCACTGATGACATCATCCAGTGAATGTGGTTTGCTTTGATATTTAAATATGTATTATAAATACACTACTTTGCATTGAAGAATGAGTGGATATATAAATATAAATGTGTGGATGGTGGATTTAGAAACAGTGTCATTGATTGTTTTCTTGACTAATTTGTAGAGTCTCACTATATATAATGTGTAGATACTAAAATGTGTGAAACCTATGTTTTTTATAGTGAATATATATATATATATATATATATATATATATCAACAAAAGCTGCTCAACAATTGAAGTGCCACACACGACGTTCTTTTCACCATCATTTTATTCAGGAAGCAGCAGCGAACCCAGCACATTTCATTTCACCTCGTAAATTAAAGCCTCTTCTTGCCAAACGCGTTTCTGGAGTCTGTCTCCCTTGATCACTGGCAGGCATGTGAAAAACAGGGCCAGCTGCATTTCGTCTTTTCACCCACATTCAAGTTCATAGTTCCGCCCTCCTTGGGGGCGTGTGCTCAATATGCATGATGGTACATGCAGTTCCAGGTAAGTTTATAGCTTTAGTAGCTGCAGCCTTCCCCCACTTTCCTGCAAAACGATGCAATCACTTGAATTATACATGCTTGAAAGATGCCGTTTTTGCTCCTTACTTTGCGCTTCCTGAACAGGTGACGTCGTTCCTTTGAGTTGCTCTAGGCTACAGGCAACCGGACCTGCGCTTTCTGCATCGGGGCGACTTCGTGGCCAAGAGCGGGCCACTTAATACCAACAAAAGCTGCTCAACAATTGAAGTGCCACACACAACGTTCTTTTCACCATCATTTTATTCAGGAAGCAGCAGCGAACCCAGCACATTTCATTTCGCCTCGTAAATTAAAGCCTCTTCTTGCCAAACGCGTTTCTGGAGTCTGTCTCCCTTGATCACTGGCAGGCATGTGAAAAACAGGGCCAGCTGCATTTCGTATTTTCACCCACATTCAAGTTCATAGTTCCGCCCTCCTTGGGGGCGTGTGCTCAATATGCATGATGGTACATGCAGTTCCAGGTAAGTCTATAGCTTTAGTAGCTGCAGCCTTCCCCCACTTTCCTGCAAAACGTTGCAATCACTCGAATTATACATGCTTGAAAGATGCCGTTTTTGCTCCTTACTTTGCGCTTCCTGAACAGGTGACGTCGTTCCTTTGAGTTGCTCTAGGCTACAAGCAACCGGACCTGCACTTTCTGCATCGGGGCGACTTCGTGGCCAAGAGCGGGCCACTTAATACCAACAAAAGCTGCTCAACAATTGAAGTGCCACACACAACGTTCTTTTCACCATCATTTTATTCAGGAAGCAGCAGCGAACCCAGCACATTTCATTTCGCCTCGTAAATTAAAGCCTCTTCTTGCCAAACGCGTTTCTGGAGTCTGTCTCCCTTGATCACTGGCAGGCATGTGAAAAACAGGGCCAGCTGCATTTCGTCTTTTCACCCACATTCAAGTTCATAGTTCCGCCCTCCTTGGGGGCGTGTGCTCAATATGCATGATGGTACATGCAGTTCCAGGTAAGTTTATAGCTTTAGTAGCTGCAGCCTTCCCCCACTTTCCTGCAAAACGATGCAATCACTTGAATTATACGTGCTTGAAAGATGCTGTTTTTGCTCCTTACTTTGCGCTTCCTGAACAGGTGACGTCGTTCCTTTGAGTTGCTCTAGGCTACAAGCAACCAGACCTGCGCTTTCTGCATCGGGGCGACTTCGTGGCCAAGAGCGGGCCACTTAATACCAACAAAAGCTGCTCAACAATTGAAGTACCACACACGACGTTCTTTTCACCATCATTTTATTCAGGAAGCAGCAGCGAACCCAGCACATTTCATTTCGCCTCGTAAATTAAAGCCTCTTCTTGTCAAACGCGTTTCTGGAGTCTGTCTCCCTTGATCACTGGCAGGCATGTGAAAAACAGGGCCAGCTGCATTTCGTATTTTCACCCACATTCAAGTTCATAGTTCCGCCCTCCTTGGGGGCGTGTGCTCAATATGCATGATGGTACATGCAGTTCCAGGTACGTTTATACCTTTAGTAGCTGCAGCCTTCCCCCACTTTCCTGCAAAACGATGCAATCACTCGAATTATACGTGCTTGAAAGATGCCGTTTTTGCTCCTTACTTTGCGCTTCCTGAACAGGTGACGTTGTTCCTTTGAGTTGCTCTAGGCTACAAGCAACCGGACCTGCGCTTTCTGCATCGGGGCGACTTCGTGGCCAAGAGCGGGCCACTTAATACCAACAAAAGCTGCTCAACAATTGAAGTGCCACACACAACGTTATTTTCACCATCATTTTATTCAGGAAGCAGCAGCGAACCCAGCACATTTCATTTCGCCTCGTAAATTAAAGCCTCTTCTTGCCAAACGCGTTTCTGGAGTCTGTCTCCCTTGATCACTGGCAGGCATGTGAAAAACAGGGCCAGCTGCATTTCGTCTTTTCACCCACATATATATGTATATATATAATATTTTGTTCAATTATATTTATGACATTGGTATTTTTTTCTTGATATTTTTGTACTTACCATTATAAGTATAGGATAGAGATATTTTTGACACCAATATTTTGGTCACAATATTTTTGTATGGGGATATTTTGAGTCTCGTTAATTTGTCAGTGTACCATATCAAAACATGCCAACATGTGTAGAAAAGGTTGCAATGTACCTGCAACCTTCTTTGAGTTCCATCTGATGATAACCTTTATTTAGATCAAGGCAAAGCAAGAGAAGACCATTGCACCATTTAGTTGTGTTATCATGTCAGCAATTAGGGGACCTGGATGCCTTTTTTGTTCAATTGCTTTGTGTGTCTGACGCATATCAATGCAAATGCGTACAGCTCCTTCACTGTATTTTGTAAGCACTCTGACTATGGGACAAACCCATGACTTTGGACCAGTAGAACACTCAATGATATCATGGTTAAGTAATGATTCAAGTTCTTTCTCAACAGCTTCTTCAAGATGAAAAGAAATTTGTCTCTGAGCAACAGGATGGACGTCCACATTTATATGCAATTTTACTTTCATAGTCTTAGGCTTTCCCAAACTATGAAATAACAAAGGAAACTGACTTACTATTTTGTCGTGAGCATTCATGTTGTAATTCACAGAAATCCGTCCCATATCAGCGGCTGTATTGAAACTGAGTAGTTAGGTACTTGACGCCATGCCTTGGCGTACATGGAGGAGGCTTTGCACCTTCTATTTCTTATGTTTCATTGCTGCTACAAATGAATCTTGACTTTTTAAGGGTGTTGATGCCGCCCATGTATACATTTTGGTTTTTAATGGTATAAATTGCGGCAACGGAGATAATTCATTGTATTTCTTCTCAGGTATAATGTTTATCGATACCCCACTATCAATAATGAAAGGTATCAAACAACCATTTACTTTCAGTGTAATCCTCGGATAATGTTTGAATGGCTTTGGTACTTTGACATGCCAATGTTTCTTTGACTGACATTTTTCTTCACAAGCAACTAAACCAACATGAACACACTTTTCTGAGGTAAATATTGACATGGCACCCTCATTTTTGTTCATTTTCACTTAATACTGATATAAAAGAACTGTTTGACAATGATTTAGATGACAATCAACTTGGTTCAGTATCGATTTGTCTTAACTGATGCCGCCATTTGGCCTTGTGGGTGTGTGTCAAACGTTGCTTCTCGAATGTTCTGGCGCCTATTTTGTCTGCGCGTCGTATTGCACTTACTTTTACCTTCACTTTGCAAACTGTTACAAAATGGTTCTCATTCCCACAGCCTTTATATATCTGTCCAAGAGCTGGACATTTACCATTGTGTGAAATCGAAAATCCACATCTAAAACTTCTTTGTGCGTGTAACATCACATTGTATCCTTCTGTCTTGTTTTGACTTACTTTAAACACTCATCTGGGCATCTCTGGCCTCCATTTCAGTAGATTGTCTATCAGCCCACTCTTCAGCTCTGGCAGCCATTAATACGCGCTCCAAACTTGCGGCACCAGAACTTCACTTTTTTACATTCCGGTGGCGCAATGTGCCCGCTATATTTACAAGGCCACATAAAGCCACTTTACGTGGCTTTTTATGGCCATGTAAATAGGTGCCCCTTTCACACAGAATACTGTGTGAAAGGGGCATTTCATGGGTGTTGCTGTGGGTATTTCCAAGCAACATCCATGGAATCTTTAGCATTCCTAGATTTATGAGAAATCGCATACCTAGGAATGCAACACAATCTAACGCCACCCCAGGGATGGCATTAGGGAGAAGCATCAAGGAAAAATGTTTTCATTTCTCCTTGTTTTTTTCCTCTTTCAATGTGTGCTGCATTCAGAGGAAATCAATCAGCCCCACAATGCAGTCACTCTTGCACCATGGTGCAAGGATGCCTACCTTGGCACATTGCAGCCCATTGTGCACCAGCTTAAGGGAAAAGGACAGGAATGAGCCATATCGCATAGATACAGCGTATTCTTGTGCTTTTGTTTTGATGTAGGGCAGCGCAGTAATATGTCTTGTGGCGCTGCCCTATGTCAAAACATCATAAATGAGGACCTAGGAGTTTCTGTCAGCATTCGTCTTCTGAATGAATCTGACAAGAGTCCGTCAATAACTCTCAGGCGCATAACTTCTTCATCATTAATTTAATTGAACTTGCAATGTCTGATGATCGTGTCTAGTCTCTCCATAAATTCATCAATGATTTCACCAACTTTCTGAAGTTCTTGGTTGAAGATGTATTGTTCGTAATCAACATTGGGCAATGGATTAAACTTGAGATTTAATGTTTCTTTTATCTGACAATACGTGACTTCTTCGTCAGTATACAGCATTTTCTTTATGACTACTTTTACACCATTACCAGCAAGATTTTTTAGATGCTTTATAATCTTTTTGTCATCAGTCCCTTCAAGTGCATCAATGAAATCATCAAATGTCTCCATCCAGACAGTCCATCTGGCAGCTTTCTGCGGTATCGAATGGTGGTAGTGGTTTAAAGAAAGCAGAAGCATTGTAGCCAATTCTCGGAGTGGCTGGCATTGAGGATGGAGCTCTCTCCAGCTCCCTCTGCTGTTCATAATGAACCTGTTCATGTGAGTCATCTCTAAGGCCTTGAGAAGTCCTGGCCTTTGGATTATCCTTGATGACTTTTGGAAAGACTTCCTCAGTCTTCACCTCCATTCTCTCTGCCTTCAACAGTTCCGAAGATATCTTTGGTCGCTTCGGATTGTCACAACGTTGGTAAGCACAACCCCTGTGCTTTGCCTGGGCTGCGGTGCCTGACACTGAGGTTGTACCGGCTCACTTTACTCAGGTTCTGGTGAGTAAATAACAGTTTTTTTCTTTGGTGTTTCTTTACGCGTTCTTTGTTTTTAACACTTTCTAACTGTAACGTTATCTTGCAATTTGTGATTATCAATAGCTGCTCTTTGAAAACCCGGTTGCATCTGCCTTCAGCATTAACGCTCCAGATTGCCTCTCATGTATCTTGAGTTGCAGCACAATACCTTTATGTACGGTCTGAACAGCAGGTTTTCCATCAACGATATGTAGATTACTTTGCAATCCTTTAGCTGATTTTAACTTCTCTACAGCGGCTGGGTTTGCTCTTTGACTTCAAGTGCATTTAGCGTCGGTTCCGTACTTCGACTGCAAAACACGAGTCACACACAAGTAGTTGGCTTTGACCACACAGACTCTCTGGGAGAGCACTGTTGTTCTCTGGGTTACTTATCCATTTTTTTTTTTTTTTTTTTGCAGAGTTTTATATAGCGCGAACTAGAACCGAACCGAATCAGTTATCAGAGTGCTTTACATAGCACCAGTTACGTTACATGAGGACACACTTTCATTTTAGGCACGGGGAGATTAAGTTATTTGCCCAGAATCACAGGGGGTTTTTGGCGTTGTTACCGAGACTCGAACCAAGTGCCCCAGGTCCGAGGTCGAGCGCCTTAGCCGTTAGGGCAACCCCTCTCCCCAACTGGTCACCAGTTGTAGCGTCCTCCCCAGCCTAAGTACTCACCAATAACCACGCCACACACAGATGTTAGTATTAGACATCTTTATCCGTCTGCATGTAAATGCGAACTCAACATTCTAGACCAGTCTACATTGCATTCCACTCAAACACTTACTTCACAGTTCTACAGAGTCTATCAGGAGCCAACATGGTTCAATTAATTCAAATCTGCAAGACACTACACCTTGCAACAGCTACAGCTGAAAACACCAGTTGTATTAATGGTGCTAACACCCCAACTTGCTGCCATTCTAAGACCAACTCCATAATCAGACCCCTGCTTTTCAATTAATATACCTGCAATCGATTCTTCCTCATTTACTGCACCACGTTCATGTGGTGGTATGAGCCCTAATGAATCTGGCCAGCCCAGATGGGGAAGTGGGAAATCTCCTTGCAACCGCTGGTGATCAAGCACAGGGGAGCAGGACGTGCTCACTACTGTATTGGTGGTGTGAAGTGCAAAAAGGCTGCACACCTATCTGAGATGTACACCACATAAAGCAGGGGATTTCAGTCCTTTTCTTGCCCCAGCCTTGCACTTCTGGTGGGATTCGGCAGTGCAGCCCACCACACTTCCCTTGCATGAAGTCATATATACTTGTTTGCGCCTGGCCAACTGTGGCCCTGGGTTTAACCTGACTCTTACCTGTTCTACACACCATGATGGGCAAAACTATTGTATGCCATCCCAGGGGAATACCTTGAAGCAAAGTGCATGAGAGAGATGAAATATTAACTGGTCTTGAGGGGCTAACCGATGTATGGATCTAGGCGCTATTCTCTTGTGCAGGATGCACTTCCTGATCTTCAACTCTTCTGATCTTTTTGCTTCAACTCCAATGAAATAGAGGGCATAAGAGCAAACAAGGCTGAAAGCATGTCACCCACAATCCTCATTTGACCTACTGTCTGACACACCACTTGACACCCACCTCTGCTCTTGGCACATCATTAGGTGGCTTGCTATACCCACAACCACACCAGACCCACTATGGCACTCACTAAAGCCAAAAAGAATATCACTGGTGCCAGTGGCAAAGGAAGGAGAGGCCTGCATGAACCACAAACCAGATCAGTCATGGAAAAAATAGTTCAGCGTCTATGGAGAAGCTTAATGATATATTAATTACTATAAAGATAAGCGGAGACTCCTTATAAGTAAAGAGCAGCGCAGTGGCAATACATTTTAAGCTAGTCATGGAATACAAACAAAAACTGTTGGACAGAGTGGCATGCACTGAAGCAATGCTTCAAACACCTAAGTCCCATGCCACCGAGCTACAGCAATTGGTCCTGGGCCCAGCAGATTGCATGTGGTTCCTAGAAGGAATGGCTGAGGACTCTGAAGAAAGAGCAAGATGCAACTTTATAAGGGTAGTCAGAAGGAGCAGAAGGCACAGACCCTCTGACCTTTCTGTAAAACTGGATCTCTGGCACTGTAGCTCCACAGTGCTTGTCATTATACCTCCCTATAAAGAGGCTGCACAGGATGCCAGCACACCACTTCCCCACAGGGACCTCCACCAAGACCCATAGTGGCAGTGCTCCTGCATTAAATGTGATGCCATTTTGCAAGCAGTTAGAAACTCCAGCTACTATGAAACAGAAGAAGATAAAATCCTCAAATTCTCAGACTACACCCTAGAGATACAGCATTAAAGAGCCTTGTTATCAGGAAATAAATGAAAACTTTCCTGAGATGGGCTTTGAATATGTCCTACTCTACCCAGCCAAATTGAAGGTAATTGCTGGGCATACAACTCTGCTCTTCACCACACATGAAGTAACTTGGGGCTTTGCTGAGCAGAAGTGTATACACGGAGATACAGGCACTACAGGTGGGAGCAACAAAAACGAAAAAAGATGTAAGAAACCAAAATGGAGGGTCCTTAGCATCTGTGGCTCAGCTAAACCCCCACTTGACAGCAAGCTTAAGAATCCAGCGGCGCAGTGCTGGCAACTAGAGCAACTGTCAGACAAAAGTTCATAGACTTATGACTGATTTACCTGGAACGAGTGGCATTGAAGAATCAGCACAATCTTCAATAGATTCAGAACCTGAAATGCTGCCGTAAATAAATCTTCAAATGTCAGGAGACCTTCTGTGACCATCAACAGAAACCCCAATTAACAAACAGTAATGTGGTTCTTAGTTTGGGGCCGGCGCTATAGATTGCTTATTGAAGGTCACAGATACTAAGATGATATACTCTACTGAAAAAATTGAAACTTTTGAAACCTAATCTGTGTGAAGGTGAATCGGACTGAAACAGCCTGACTTACTCATAGGGCATCACAAACATACTCACAATAGTCACTTAAGACTCCCCCAATATGAAGACAGTCTAGGAGACAGTGAGAGTCAGCGCATTGGAGTCCATTTTATGCCTGAAACACTGCACATTGATCCTGATGGGTGATATGCATAACTGAGAGGGCTGCTGAATGGCAGAAAGATTCCTCAAGTGCTCAAGGATTTCAGGCTAGGGGTTCACAGATCTAGGGAGAATGGTACACCCACAGTCCAGAGAGTATTCACTCTATTACCACTTTAACACACAATAACCCTGTATATACATGATTATCTAGACACCACACATATGCAGTTCAATTCTGAGTCCGGAGTTCCTTATTAAAAACTCTTTCAGATCATAATCCTCTGCTACTCACTTTGCAGTTGGGTACACTACCAAGCTGCATCACCACATGGTGACTACAGACCTCTGAAATATTAGATGCTGTCAACAGAAGACCAAAAGTTGCAGAAACAACACATTCTATATAAATGTGGGCTCCACAGGAGGCACACGTAATGAATGGGAGTCCTTTAAGGTCTCATAGAGGGCCTTTGTATAAATACCTCAACAGGTATGCGAGTAACATTACACAGGCAAGTTCAATCCTTAGAAACTCTGATGTGTACCATAGAGAAGGCACATTACACCACAGTTCCACATAATACTGATCAACAATTACACAGTGAGGGGCATGGTAGTTCGAGCTCCCAAGACTACAGAGAATAGACAGGTTTGAAACATTCAGACGGTAATAAATCTGGCCAGCTGTTAGCTAGAGAAATTCAAAATGAAACTCAACACACAACCATTACTACCATCAGACGCCCAGAAGGTCATATCATACTTATACAATTGTCTATATTCATGTTAGTTTTTTAAAGGTTGTACGTTTTTTTAAGTAGAAAGTTCTAATGGTCTATATTAAAAGTATATAGAGAGTTCAAATCTGATGTTTTGACGATTTTACATCTAGGAATTGAATTTGAACTGAAAATGACTTAGAACTGAAATTGAACTGAAATTGTCTCAGTACAAGGGAAGTCCTAGAGCAGAGGTCTTCAATCTGTGGGGCGCGACCCCCAGGGGGGTCGTGGAGTCCTGGGAAGGGGTTCGCAGATTCTGCAGAGTGCAGTTCCTGGCATTGGGCTGATGGAAGGTGTTCAGGGCGGAGGCCTAATTCACACCGAGGTGTGAAAAACATCACCGCCTCATTAACAAGTAAAAGGTCTTTTAAAGACCTGTCAAGTACTCGGGTGTGGCTGTGTGTGTGTCCCTGAAGCTGTTTCAGCCGGGCTCACATACACGAGCTGGGGAGGGGGCGCTGAGGGGGGGGGGCTGGGGGAGCAGGCTGTAGTGTAGCCCTTTGAGTTCAATGGATGTTGCGCGCCTGGAGCTGTGGGTCCCGTGACACGTCCCCCGCACCCAGCAGGGAGGCACAGAGATGCCCTCCCATGAGCGGGAAATGAAGAAGGAAGAAGATGCAGAGAGATACTGATCCGCCCCCCCCCCCATGAGAGAGGCACAGAAAAGGTGGGTGGATGAATGATGGGTGGATGGATGGATGTAAGGCTGAAGGATGGATGGATGTGTGAAAAGGTGGGTGGATGAATGATGAAAGGGTAGATGGATGAAGGATGTATGGATGGATAAAACGTTGCATGGATGAATGATGGATGGATGGATGTGTAAAAAGATGGGTGGATGAATGATGGGTGAATGGATGGATGAAAGGGTGGATGGGTGAATGATGGATGTATGGATGGAAGGATGAAAGGGTGGATGGATGAAGGATAGATTGGTGAAGGATAGATGTATGGATGGAAGGATGAAAGGGTGGACGGATGAAGGATGGATGGATGAAAGGGTGGATGGATGTATGGATGGATAAAAGGTTGCATGGATGAATGATGCATGGATGGATGTGTGAAAAGGTGGGGGATGAAGGATGGGTGGATGGATGGATGAAAGGGTGGATGGATGTATGGATGAAAGGGTGGATGGATTTATGGATGGGAGGATGAAAGGGTGGATGGATGAAGGATGGATGTATGGATGGGAGGATGAAAGGGTGGATGGATGTATGAATGGATAAAAGGTTGCATGGATGGTGTGTGAAAAGGTGGGTGGAGGAATTATGGGTTGATGGATGGAAGGGTGGATGGGTAAAGGATGGATGTATGGATGGAAGGATGAAAGGGTGGATGGATGAAGGATGGATGTATAGATGGAAGGATGAAAGGGTGGATGGATGGATGTGTGAAAGTGTGGGTGGATGAATGATGGATGGATGTGATGAGGTCTAACAGGCGCATTTATGGTTGTCAAAAGTTGTTGATGAGGAGTACCAGTTTCTAGAAACTTTTGTCGGAAGGGGGTCCTTACGCCTAAAAAGGTTTTACAAGGGGGTTTCGGCATCAAAAAGTTTGAAGACCTCTGTCCTAGTAGAGGGTCCTATTTTTACTGGAAAGCTGAAACTTCTGTCAACACTGGACTCCGCCCTTTCCTTTATTTGCTCTTAGAAAATGTGCTCCAAGAGTCGCCGCCATTTTGTAGCCAGAGCTAGGGTTAGCTCTAGTCTTCCTTCTTCCCTGATTGGCCTAACAAGTATAAAATGAGCACACAAGCGTGTCCGCAGAGATGACTACATTGTTGGAGGCCTGTGCATGCTTTTAAATTGCTATTATACATTTTGTAAGTACTCTGTTTTTTAAAGGATGTAAGATGTTTTAGGTAGAAAGCTTTGATAGTCTATATTAAGTGTATATGGAGAGTTCAAATCTGATGTTTTGATGATTTTACATCTAGCAAGTGAATTTGAACTGAAAATGTATTTGAACTGAAATTTAATTTGAATGAAATTGTCTTAACACAACAAGGGATGTCCGGGGGGGGGTCCTATTTTTACTGGCAAGGTGAAACTGCACTCAACATTGGGCTCTTCCCTGCCCATTATTTGCTCTTGGAAAATGTTTTCCCAGGACCACCGCTATCTTGCCGCCAGAGCAGGGTTTAGCCCTCTAGGCTTCCTTCTTCCCTGATTGGCCTTGCAAGTATAAATTAAGCAGGCACAGTGTGGGGTAGCGGTGGGAAGTCGAGATACGGCGGGATAGGAAAAAATAAAATAAATAAATAAAACCACTTACCTTGCACTCGCTGATAGCCGACTTGGCTGCTTACAATTCTGTTGCTAATCTTAGTGACATTTGAACAGGCAATGCAAATAACAACATGCAATTTAAGGCAGTGAAACATTGCTTGATAATCCACCAGAACATCTTAAGACACAACCCCAACTTATTCCTCTTAACAGAGTCATGGTTTACTAATGATGATTCATACCCAGAAATAGCTGGTGCTATCCCTGAGGGTTATCAGATTCTCCATGCTAGCTTAAGAGTAATAAGAGGGGCGGGGTGCAAAGGGGAGTAGCTTAAATAAACAGCTTCAAGTAACGCCGCACAACTGTAACTATAAAGAATCAGTTGACCTTTAACCCCTCCCATGCTCGTGACAGAACCGTTCCGTCACGAGCCTCGGGTGGCTGTGCTGGTGACGGAACGGTCCGTCACAGCCCCGCCGCCGCGCCTGCGCAGCGCGTTCTATTGAGCGGGCGGGGCCGTGACGGAACCGTTCCGTCACAAGCACAGCTCACCCGCGTGCCGTGACGGAGCGGTTCCGTCACGAGCACCGAACCGCCGTGCCGCCGCCCCGCCCCCTTAGCGCTGCGGCGGAATAGCCGCCGCAGCGAAGGGGTTAAAGTAGATTTTACTACAGCTCCTTAATCTGTTTTCTGGTTTAGTACCCCCCCCTCTTTCTAGATGGCTCATTTTAATAAGCAGATCTTTGAATTACCTTGTCATCAGGTGACACAATATTTCCAGTTATGGGTCCTAGGAGACTTCAATCTGAACTCCCACAATAAAAGTCAACGACTCCTGGAATTCATGTCGAGCATGAGTTTCCAACAACACTTTATAGAGACCTCTTATGTAAAGAGCCACATGCTTGATCAAGTCTGGTCTCAAAACATCAAGGTAAATGGCCTAAAAATAAAGTCGTGTAATTGGTCAGCCCACTATTTCAACGACTTTAAGCTTCCCAACCCTTAAGCTCCCTCTTAGATAGCCAACGGCGACCAGTACAGCACACAAGTGGCGATTAGTCAACATGGACGAGATGGTGCTTATGCAATCACACACAAAAACTGTTGAACGTGTTTTTTCTTTAGCTCCAGAACATAATTTTACCTGTTAGCTGTCAGCAGCCGCCGACTTTCATGCTCCAAAATGAAGACAATCTACAAGGGCCAGGAATAGACGGGCTCCATGGTTTGCAAATTAATTGAAAGAATCTCGGCTTAAGATATGCCAAGCTGAGTGACAGTGGTGTCGAAAATATTTGGAAGTAAGTAAAGAGTTTTACAAGGAGCAATTAGCAAAATACAAAGTACTGCTGACTTCAACAAAATGTAAATATATTCTAATAGGATTTTGAAAGTGAGAAACAAACAGAAACAGACGTTTAAAATATTTTAGGAACTCACGGCCACTGAATCAGCTACAGCTAATGTGGTTGCATCGCAGGAACTTTGCAATGATTTAAAAATACTTACTTGATTAACAAAATACTGAATATAAAGGAAAGTATTACTAGGTATTCGTCCACAGCCGCTGCACCTTACATGGAAACTAATAAGGAAACTATAACTGTTTTCTCAGAAACAACTATGCATATTTTGTACTCCTTATTTGTAAAAGTGAAATCAAGCTCACCTAGTGACCCTTGTCCTCTAGAAGTTCTAAAGAAATGTAAGGATATAGGGTCAGATGTACTAACATTTCATTTAGCGTGTCTCTAATTGCGTTTTTTTGCGACTCACAATTACAGACTGCCAAAATTAAATGTACGGATGTGTCTCGGACACAATAGCAATTCCCAAATTGGTTGCAAGGGACTTGCCTCATTAATTTTCATGAGGCAGGTCGCAATTTATGACCTATTGGGAATGTGCAATAACACAGGGATGGTGGCCTGCTGGGGACAGCAGACCACAATGTCTGTATTTCCTTTCAAATAGTGCAACTTTTATTTTGAAATGCAGCTATTTTCTTTAAAGGAAAAAGGGCTGAGTTGCAAAAAAAAGAATTAAACTTTTCTCTTTTCTTTTGTAAGAGTAGGCAGTGGTCCATGGGAAAAAGCAAGGGTTAGACCCGAAGGACCTTTAAAAATTATAGGCCAATATCCCTCCTGCCATTTACAGCATAGCTACTAGAGGCACATGTTGCCTCTGCACTACTTAAACATCTTCGAAACACAGCAATCCTGCACCCTTTTCAATCTGGATTTCGTCCTTAACATATTGCCAAATCTTTCATTATATTGGTATTAGACAATCTTAGATGGAAACTAGATCAGGGGCAAGATGCTGCACTGGTTTTATTGGATCTGTCTCCGACTTTTGACATGGTCGACCGTATGGAGGAGGCAGGGATGAAGGGCATGGCCCTGTAATGGCTTTACTCATTTTTGTTGGATCACACAAAATCGGTCAGATTGGGACCTTTTATATCTTCGGCAAAAATATTGAGATGTGGGGTCCCTTAAGTGTCCTCCCTCTCTCTGTTTAACGTGTACATCAAACCTTTGATAATGGAACGAAGTCGTCTTTCTGAACAGAAAATTCAGGCTTGAAGTTTACAGTACTGGCCTGACGACTTTTACCCTCTTCCTTTACCTTTATTGATAGCTAAAAGCCTTGGAGTGACGATAGATGGTTATCTCACAATGCAGATCCAAGTCAATTTGGAGTAATCAAAATGTTCATTTCTGCTGGGAATGCTGAGAAAAGCTGCGCCTCTTATTACCTTTGAAGCACATAAGATGATTGTTATTGCATCCATTTTGTCAAGATTGGACTATGCAAATGCAATATACGCTGGCTTCAGGAACGGACTAATTTGCATATAGCCAGGTTCTGAGCTGGGATGGTGCATTGAGCTAAAAAACGGTGATGGATTAAAACCATGATCTCTTGACTTGGTAAGAGTATTCTGCATCATTCAGAAACTCTGTCCATCACCACCCCCCTTTTCCAAAATCGTTTTTATCCACACTAAGGGGCTCATTAGGATGGCGGACGGAAGAGCTACCGCGGCCCTGGAGTACGCAGAAAATGCCTTTTCCGTGTCCGCCTGCTGCGGACACTCCGTCCGCCATATCAGGATAGGAAAACATGTCAAATTTCCGTCCGCGACGGAAAAGCACGCACCGCCGCCCAACTACACACGACCACGCGGCGGACGGAACGCATCCGGAGGCTCCGCCGTACGTACTGACGTCTAAGACCGTCCCCCAAATCAAGATGGCGGAAAATACACATAAAACCACTGCGGAAAAACAACCTGTCTGAACACGGCGGATTCCCCACAGCGAAGAAAAGATACATAGCAGAGAGACCCACCACAAGCTGCTCGCCACCATGGACCCAGCGCTACACGCTTTCCCGATGCTCTTCGCGATCCACCACGTCCTAGTCTTGGCCCACCATGGACGCCGACGCAGGTAAGGCACAAACCATTGGCTGCATGGAGGGGAATACCTGCAAGGGTCGTGACGTAGGGAGGGGGAGTGTCATGTTACCGAAACCACTGATGAGAAGCAAATAGAAATACACATCTGTAGTACGCTAACATGAATGACATCGACAAACCACGAGACATGATAGACTACCTTTATTGCACATAATAGGGGTATAATCACAGTGTATGCGTGAGCATGGGCAAAGTGGGCACCAGAGCATGAACATCAGAGTCAGCACATCAGAGGGCAGAATGCAGTATCAGAACATCAACAGGGCATTGTGGAGTACAGAGCAGGTACATCAGAGGCAGCACGTGAGAGGGGCCAAGTGCATCTACAGTCCATAGCACTGAACATGTCCATCAGAGGCAGCACATGAGAGGGCAGAATGCAGTATCAGAACATCAACAGGGCATTGTGGAGTAGAGAGCAGGTACATCAGAGTCAGCACATCAGAGGGCACAATGCAGCATCAGAACAGCAACAGGGCATTGTGCATAACAGAGCAGGTACATCAGAGGCAGCACAAGTACGTGTCCCAACCAACCCGTCCCAGGGACCACAAGAGTGCTAGGCAGTTCTCAATGGACAATGGACACACCATGTGAAATAACATGTGGGTGAAGTGATCAGCAACTCACATCACAGAATCAGGTTGACTGCGTGAACTACCTGCCTCGGACACACTGCCAGCACCAGCAACAGGAGTGTGAGACACAGCCACAGCCCGAGTGACACACACATGGGCCACAGACCCAGACACACTGCCAGCACCAGAAACAGGAATGTGAGACACAGCCACAGCCCGAGTGACAGACACATGGGCCACGGACCCAGACACACTGCCAGCACCAGCAACAGGAGTGTGAGACACAGCCACAGCCCAAGTGACAGACACATGGGCCACAGACCCAGACACACTGCCAGCACCAGCAACAGGAGTGTGAGACACAACCACAGCCCGAGTGACAGACACATGGGCCACAGACCCAGACACACTGCCAGCACCAGCAACAGGAATGTGAGACACAGCCACAGATGTAGTCACTGACACGTGAGCCACTGACCCAGACAGACTGCCAGCACCAGAAACAGGAGTGTGCAACACAGCCACAGATCTACTCACTGACACGTGAGCCATAGACCCAGATACACTGCCAGGACCTGCAACAGGAGAGGGCACAACTGAGACTGGGCTACTACATGATGCATGACAGCAACCAACAGACACAGTGGCACTATCTGATACATGAGAGTCAACTGCACCTGCGCCACTGGGACCACTGAAATGATGAGCCACAGGGATGTATGGTCCAGGAGGCAGGGTGGCCCTGGGAGCTGGGGATAGCTGACCTTGAGCAACATCGGGGTGGGCAGGTGTCAATGGTGTGTGTCTGCGTTTCTTGGGGATATGTGAGTGCACCCTGGACAGGACAGGACTGGCAAGTGGTGGTGACTCTAAACAAATATCACCCACCATAGGTGGAGCATCAGCAGCCGGGGATCGGGTTTCTGGGGACGTGCTGGAGCCTGCTTGTCGTTTGCTGTGTGCCTGCCGTCTGGACTCAGAATAATGTGTAATGGGGGATGCAACAACAGGGGACTCCCTCCTCTGCTTCTGACTGGCCTGGATGGGAGTGGAGGTATGGGGGGACTCCGCCCCGGAGACATCTGTTTGGCGTTCAGTCGAAAACATCAGCCGCAGTGCAGCCAGGGGTGAAGTATGCCTGTCCTTGATTGCGCCATTGTCCATGGTAGAAGCCTTGGCCGTAGGATGTGCTTCATCCGTAGGTGGAGTGTTGTCTCTGGATTTTGCCTGTGCCCTGGTCGGCGCCCTGTTCCTGCCAGCAGACTTGTCGTCTGTGGTGTACCTGTCTCCAATAGACACCTGCTCTCTGTGTGTGTCCCTGGCCTTGGGAGATGGACCTTGCTCTGTTGTGTGCCTGTCCTTGGGAGTCTCCCTGCTCTTAGGAGGTGCCTTTGTCTTTTGACTGTCCTTGTCCATGTCCTTGGGAGTGGCCCTTTCCTCTGTTGTGGGCCTGCCCTTGGGAGTCTCCCTGCTCTTAGGAGGTGCCTTTGTCTTTTGACTGTCCTTGTCCCTGTCCTTGGGAGTGGCCCTTTCCTCTGTTGTGGGCCTGCCCTTGGGAGTCTCCCTGCTCTTAGGAGGTGCCTTTGTCTTTTGACTGTCCTTGTCCGTGTCCTTGGGAGTGGCCCTTTCCTCTGTTGTGGGCCTGCCCTTGGGAGTCTCCCTGCTCTTAGGAGGTGCCTTTGTTTTTTTACTGTCCTTGTCCGTGTCCTTGGGAGTGGCCCTTTCCTCTGTTGTGGGCCTGCCCTTGGGAGTCTCCCTGCTCTTAGGAGGTGCCTTTGTCTTTTGACTGTCCTTGTCCGTGTCCTTGGGAGTGGCCCTTTCCTCTGTTGTGGGCCTGCCCTTGGGACTTTCCCTGCTCTTTTGAGGTGCCTTTGTCTTTTGAGTGGCCTTGTCCAAGGGACTGTCCATGGACTTGTGAGTATCCCTTGCCTTGGGAGTACCTTTTGTGTTGAATGCCTGTGTAGCTCCTGAAGGCATGTCCCCCAACAACACTTGTGGATCCTGTGTGTGTACTCCAGTGTATCTGACGTTGTCTTCGTGAACAGATTTTGCTGACCTAGGGGATGGGGTCTGTGCCCTGCGTGCCCTGACGTGCTGTCTGACGCTGCTTCTAGTGCAATAACCTGTATTTGAGTCCTGCTCAGAATAATCACTACCCCCTGAGACATCCAGTGGTGTGGATGGGGAAATAGAAGTAGCACCCTGTCCATGCGACTGTACTATTGCAGACGACACACTGCTTGCCAATGACTGCACTGTCCTGTGTAGACCAGCAAGATCGCCATGCATCCCTTCCATGAATGCCACCACCTGCCCCAACTTCCTATCATGGTCTTGGAAAGCATTTGTCATATTGGTCTGCCCCACACACAGCTGTCGCATCAGATCAACGGCCTCAGCACACAGTGCATTTTGGCTCACCGTGGCAGGGGCAGCGGTGCCTGCACCGAACGCCACTCTGCTCCCCCTACTCCTGCGGGCACGAACAGTACATGATGCAGTTGGCGGAAGTGTGGGCCCTGTGTGCTGTGTCCCGACAGAAGGTGTTGATTGCCCACTCCCAGTCTGTGACAACAGTGCTGGCTCACCATCACTGTCGGAAGATGAGGATGATGGTGTCTCCACATGCGAGTCCTCAGGGACGGTCCTGTCCCCCTCTCCGGCGCCGCCCTCCTCTGTGTCAGTCTGCATGTGTGCGAAGTCGGATCCGGATGCATTGCCTCCACTCATCTCCGCCGTCTGTGGCTGAGTGCCGTCTGTCACAGCTGAAATGCACAGAAAAGAGGTGTAAGTCATGGGCACACTCACGTACAGAAGGACAAGGATTCCCAAATTCCATAGCTGACAAAGTTCTTGTAGCCCCCATCCTGCACACGGCCCACCTCTACCAGTCATCCTCACATTACATAAGCGTTGGTGGCCGTGACACATGTACAGCATGCGGACAGGGCAGGAGCATGTACATCTGCACACATTTCTTGCCATGGGGCAACGGACCACTAGGGCATGTGCTTCAACACTCAACTACTAAGCAAGTGGCGTGTCAACATGGCGGACCTGGATGTCAAATGACACCCACCCAATGGGACCAACATGGCATCACAGAGATACATACGCACCACGGAACTCAATACTGTGTCTGTGCACCAATACATGCATTGCACTCACAAGTTTCCTACACAGACAGTATGCTCACCGCTAGTTTGCTGTTGATCGACACTCAGACGTTCGGACAGGTCAGGATGCGTCACTGCAATGATACAGTGCATGAGAGGGGTCATGGAGCGTCGGGCCAGACGTGGCGTCCTTGGAATCATCCCCAGTGTCACTTCCGCTATATTCTTGCTCAGCCTGGAAATGTCGTCCCAGCGTTTGTGGCAGTGTGTATGTCGTCTGTTGCACACCCCCAATGCCCGTACTTCACGTGCAATGTCCCTCCACACGTCCTTGCGAAGGTGCAGCTTGACCTACCATGATGGGAGACAAAAGGGTGTAAGTCAGTGGACAGTTGGCCTGTCACACAGATAGGGGCAACACGTATCTGTCATCCGCCATGCACAATCCGGAAAATATGTCGAGCCCACACTACACAGCTAAGATTGCAGTAGGCAGGATTATTTGGCCCCCTCATGCTCACCAACATGTCACACACTGCACTTACCACCTGTCCGGGTGCGCCGTAGAGGCGTCCATAGTTGCGGAGCACACCGTCCACGAGGACATCAAGCTCCGCGGCGGTGAAGGGACGAGACCGGATCAGCTCAGCAGCAGCAGCAGGTCGAGGTGATGGTCACAGGCAGCAGTCGGTGGTCAGCTCAGCAGCAGCAGCAGGTCGAGGTGAACAGGCAGCACTGGTCCCCAGGGTAGTATGTGTGCTTTTGGACAACACACATATATAGGGCCCTCAGCACGTGTCAGTGGCATACGTCTCCAGCAATTAGTCAGCCCTGGATGCCTGTTCGTGAAATGGGCCAATGACTGGCCCTGGTGTTGCGGTGCACTGCTTCCGCTACTTTCGATTGGGCATATGCGGCCAGCGGCCCTCTTCCCATTGGCTGCATGTGCACGGACCGTCACGGGCACACATCGGCAACCGCGCGTGCAAGCTTCAGGCACGGATGCTTCAGTTGCAACAATGTACTATCACTGGCGCCACCATGGCGGTGCACGTACTCAGCGGGGGAGGTGCAGGCCTATACACCCTTTAGATGTAGTCAATGGACATGCCAGTTCATGTCCCCTCTTACAGTCACATTGCATCATCCACCGTACACCGGCCAGAGCGGCCGGGCCTAGGACGGCCGTGCCGGCCATGTACACAACCGCCGTGCCAGGCCGGGCCTAGGACGGCCGTGCCGGCCATGTTCACAACCGCCGTGCCAGCCATGTCCACAACCGCCATGCCAGGCCGGGCCTAGGACGGCCGTGCCGGCCATGTACACAACCGCCGTGCCAGCCATGTCCACAACCGCCGTGCCAGCCATGTCCACAACCGCCGTGCCAGGCCGGGCCTAGGATGGCCGTGCCGGCCATGTCCACAACCGCCGTGCCAGCCATGTCCACAACCGCCGTGCCAGGCCGGGCCTAGGACGGCCGTGCCGGCCAGGTCCACAACCGCCGTGCCAGCCATGTCCACAACCGCCGTGCCAGGCCGGGCCTAGGACGGCGGTTGTGTACATGGCCGGCACGGCCGTCCTAGGCCTGGCCTGGCACGGCGGTTGTGTACATGGCCGGCACGGCCGTCTTAGGCCCGGCCTGGCACGGCGGTTGTGTACATGGCCGGCACGGCCGTCCTAGGCCCGGCCTGGCCCGGCGGTTTTGGACATGGCCGGCACGGCTGTCCTAGGCCCGGCCTGGCACGGCGGTTGTGTACATGGCCGGCACGGCCGTCCTAGGCCCGGCCTGGCACGGCGGTTGTGGACATGGCCGGCACGGCCGTCCTAGGCCCGGCCTGGCACGGCGGTTGTGGACATGGCCGACACGGCCGTCCTAGGCCCGGCCGCTCCGGCCGGTGTACGGTGGATGATGCCATGTGACTGTAAGAGGGGACATGAACTGGCATGTCCATTGACTACATCTAAAGGGTGTATAGGCCTGCACCTCCCCCGCTGAGTACGTGCACCGCCATGGTGGCGCCAGTGATAGTACATTGTTGCAACTGAAGCATCCGTGCCTGAAGCTTGCACGTGCGGTTGCCGATGTGTGCCCGAGACGGTCCGTGCACATGCAGCCAATGGGAAGAGGGACGCTGGCCGCGTATGGCCATTGGGAAGTAGCGGAAGCTGTGCACCGCCATGGCGGCGCCAATTATGTTATCTTGTCAGACGCTGCACCGTGATGTGTTGTCTGCAGTTGCTTGAGATGAGTGTGCTACGTGGTACGTAGACACATCCCTGTGTAGTGGGCACACTTGTAAGGTTCAGAATAACTGACTCAAAGGAGGTTCAAGGAATAGAGTTAATGAAGAGTCCACACGAAGATTTCATCATATGGTTGATTTTTAGTAGTTTCACAAATTCTTGTATTTAAAGCGTTACATCACGCCAAACAATTGAATACAATCCAACGAAGTTTTCGAAGTATGCTCCAATGCATTTCGGACTAGTGAAAGTCCTTTATCAAGGAGCGCTGCGGGGGGATACAAAAATGCAACTTAGATCAACGATGCTAGGAAATAAAAAAGTCGAGTGACATGCGGTGTAGGGTGATAATGGATCTGACATGCATTAGCGGGTAAGTGAATGAGTTTAAACAGCATCAGCAAGTGCATGCAAAAAGGAGTGATGGAACTTGGATCATGCATGGTTTCTAGAATGGGGCCGGTGAGTGTGCGGTTTAAACAGGGAGCGTGGTGGTGAAAGTGCGCGATGGGAACCATGAAGGTGAACCCGGAGTGAAAAAGTTTGTAGCAGAAATTAAAGCGGGTCTCACGTTTACGAACTCAGCGGGAGGCTCACATCAGTGCTGCGGAAAAGGGAAGAGGATCATGAAATGTAGGAAGCGCGAAGAGCGTGGGGTGAAAACGCTAGGGACATGCAGTGATAGATTACTTACTGTGGAGAGGTTCAGGAGGTGGACCGAGTGTCACGAACTTCGCGGAGTTACTGCGGAGTTCACTGGAAGAGTGAGTGAAGTTAAAATAGACGAAGGACACCAAAGTAAAAGAAGATGGGAGCGGCCATCTTGTAGTGGAGTGTAGTGACCAGAAAGTATGATTAGGTACGTGAGCAGAACGGGAGGCATAGTATCAAACATAAATCAATTACAGGTAACAACTGAGTTCAGTCCGGTCATTAAGGCCAAAAGGTTTCAAAGACTGGAGTCTATAAATCCACGAGGTTTCTCGTTGTAGGAGAGTCTTATTATTGTCCCTGCCCTCAGTATGGGCAACCATTTCCAGTACGAGGTATTTCAATTGTGCCACACTGTGGTGGGCTTCGTTAAAATGGACAGCCACATTTGATTTGGTGTTCTTTGTCCTAATGTTTGACTTATGTTCGTTAAGTCTAATTTTAATTTTTCTGCTGGTTTTTCCCACATAGGACTTTCCACATGGGCATTTAAGCAGATAAATTAGGTTAGCTGAATCACATGTGGCATCTACATTGAGGTTGATGTTGAAGCCTCTCATGGGGTGGTTCAGGATGTTGCCTCCAATGACGTTATTGCAGTTGCTGCAATGGTGGCACGGGCGGGTGCCCGTGTGGGTAGTTGACGTGACAGTTGGTTCGGATAATATTTCTTTGATGTTCATCGGTCTGCTATACGCAAAAATGGGAGGTTCTTTGAACAGGTCACCAAAATCTGGTTCCGATGATAAAATGCGCCAATGTTTTAGGATGGTTTTCTTATAGATTTTGCTTGAGGTGGAGTACCTGGAGACCAGTGCCATTCTGGAGGTTGAATCCTTCTTTTTGCTTTTTAGAGCTTCTGAACGTGGGATCAATTTTACTTTGTCTTGACCCTCTTTGATGATATCGTGTGGATACCCTCTAGTTGAGAATCTACTGGCCATTGATTGTAGTTGGGAGTCTCTTTTTTCATCATCGGATACGATCCGGGTCACTCTAAGCATCTGGCTAAACGGTAAGTGTCTCTTTAGGGAATCCTGGTGAAAGCTGCTGTACAATAAGGTGTTATTGCGGTCGGTTGGCTTTCGATAGAGGTCCGTTTCGATGCCCTCAGGGGTGATTTTCACTAATACGTCTAAGAACGTAATTTCTTTGTCTGAAATATTCCAGGTCAGTTCAATCCGGTCATCTTTAGAGTTTAAGGTATGCAGTGCTGATTCCAAATGGTCTCGAGAGTCTTTCCAGATGAAAAATAAATCATCTATATAACGTGCGTATAGTTTAAGGTTGGCGTTCCAGTCAGTGTTGGTTAGTATGTGGTCAAGTTCGAAATTGCCCATATAGATATTCGCGTACGTGGGCGCGGCACAATTGCCCATGGCCATCCCGGACATCTGAAGATACCATTGTTTTTCAAAAGAAAAATAACTGTGATAAAGGGTAAAAACCATAAGTTCTAGAATGAAAGATGAACCACCCCATGAGAGGCTTCAACATCAACCTCAATGTAGATGCCACATGTGATTCAGCTAACCTAATTTATCTGCTTAAATGCCCATGTGGAAAGTCCTATGTGGGAAAAACCAGCAGAAAAATTAAAATTAGACTTAACGAACATAAGTCAAACATTAGGACAAAGAACACCAAATCAAATGTGGCTGTCCATTTTAACGAAGCCCACCACAGTGTGGCACAATTGAAATACCTCGTACTGGAAATGGTTGCCCATACTGAGGGCAGGGACAATAATAAGACTCTCCTACAACGAGAAACCTCGTGGATTTATAGACTCCAGTCTTTGAAACCTTTTGGCCTTAATGACCGGACTGAACTCAGTTGTTACCTGTAATTGATTTATGTTTGATACTATGCCTCCCGTTCTGCTCACGTACCTAATTATACTTTCTGGTCACTACACTCCACTACAAGATGGCCGCTCCCATCTTCTTTTACTTTGGTGTCCTTCGTCTATTTTAACTTCACTCACTCTTCCAGTGAACTCCGCAGTAACTCCGCGAAGTTCGTGACACTCGGTCCACCTCCTGAACCTCTCCACAGTAAGTAATCTATCACTGCATGTCCCTAGCGTTTTCACCCCACGCTCTTCGCGCTTCCTACATTTCATGATCCTCTTCCCTTTTCCGCAGCACTGATGTGAGCCTCCCGCTGAGTTCGTAAACGTGAGACCCGCTTTAATTTCTGCTACAAACTTTTTCACTCCGGGTTCACCTTCATGGTTCCCATCGCGCACTTTCACCACCACGCTCCCTGTTTAAACCGCACACTCACCGGCCCCATTCTAGAAACCATGCATGATCCAAGTTCCATCACTCCTTTTTGCATGCACTTGTTGATGCTGTTTAAACTCATTCACTTACCCGCTAATGCATGTCAGATCCATTATCACCCTACACCGCATGTCACTCGACTTTTTTATTTCCTAGCATCGTTGATCTAAGTTGCATTTTTGTATCCCCCCGCAGCGCTCCTTGATAAAGGACTTTCACTAGTCCGAAATGCATTGGAGCATACTTCGAAAACTTCGTTGGATTGTATTCAATTGTTTGGCGTGATGTAACGCTTTAAATACAAGAATTTGTGAAACTACTAAAAATCAACCATATGATGAAATCTTCGTGTGGACTCTTCATTAACTCTATTCCTTGAACCTCCTTTGAGTCAGTTATTCTGAACCTTACAAGTGTGCCCACTACACAGGGATGTGTCTACGTACCACGTAGCACACTCATCTCAAGCATCAGTGGACGCATCCGGCCAGTTGCGTCGCCTGTTGGAGCACCTTCATTCCATTTTTAGCCCACCATTATCTTCTCCATTAACCATTCACTCAACTTGATGCTGTGCGCCTAAGCCTTGTTTTCCGCTTTGATTCAGTCCACTTGTCTGCAGTTGCGTCATGAGGGTTGTGAGCGTGATAGGGAAACTTCATATGTCATTCACTATTCCATGTGTGTCCATACTATGCCCATCGGTGGGCACACAATGGGCAACAGATGTGCATTTGGACGTGTTGACGTCGGGTGTGACCCTACAGACGTTATTACATCTTCACAACTACACAGTACATCACGGCTGTATGGCCAAATTATGAATCTGTTGTCAGTGTGTGGTTCTGGCGAGGTGACTACAATGGTGGTGGTACACATGCATTCAGTGTATGTGTTTTGGACGTTGTGTCACCATGCATGTAATTACCGTATGCTCAACATTATTGGTGTTGGCATTGGTGCATGATGACATGGTGTGTGTGTATCATCATCGTTTGTGTGCATGCACTTGCATGTGTGTCTGTGTTGTGGCTTCTAAACATTAGGGTAAAGACACACGTATTGTCAGTAATGTTCACATGTGACTACGTTGCGTTGTACGTGTTGACACACTTCCTGTTGCAAGTGGCTGCACTTTGTTAAAGGGCCACTCCGTATTGTATTGACTATCAGAGATGTCCCACATATGACCATTCTCCCTAAAAATTTTGTTCTTGCTAATGTTGGCTTACATGTGATGGAGTTGCACACGTATGCGTCGTTTGTAAGTTGACTCAAGTTACATCTCTCTCCCACACAGGAGGGCTCCAAATGTGCATCGGCCATACACTGTGCTGGAGGATATGGTTGACGAGGAGGTGATTAGGAAATTCCGGCTGGATCGACGTCGGTTGATGGAGCTTGTTGCCCAATTGTCTCCTCATCTGCAGCCACGTAGGACGTATCCTGGTTCTATTACACCCACAGCAAAGGTCATGGCGGCACTACATTTCTTTGCTACTGGCACCTTTCAGTACACAGTTGGATATGCCGGGGGGATGTCACAGTCCATGTTCAGCACGGTACTTCGGGATGTACAAGAATGACTACATCCATTTCCCACGGCCGGAAGAGTTGCCAGCAGTCAAAGCAGACTTCTATGCACTGGGCCACATACCACACGTTGTGGGTTCAATTGATGGCACACATATCGCTATCATTCCACCACGGGCACGTGAGCAGGTTTTTAGGAATCGCAAACACTTCCATTCGCTGAACATGCAGGTGGTGTGCCTGGCAAACAACATCATCTCCCATGTGTGTGCAAGATTTCCAGGCTCCGCACATGACGCCCACATCATGCGGAGCAGCATTGTCCCCCAACTGATGGCAAATCTGCGACCCGGTCAAGTGTGGCTTGTTGGTGAGTGTGCAGTGGGGACTCTTGTGATCTCTGTGTGGCATGGGGTACCCACCATATCTTGTTGTGATGTTTGTGTCTGTCATCCCCCTACATAGGCGACTCGGCGTACCCAAACCGGCCCTGGCTCCTGAGTCCCATACGTAATCCAACAACTGCGGGTGAAATGCGCTACAATGATGCACATGGAAGGACACGTTGAGTGATTGAACGTACCTTTGGACTGCTAAAGTCTAGGTTTCGGTGCCTGGATAAGACCGGAGGGGCCCTGCCTTACTCACCAGGCAAAGTATGCAGGATCATTCATTGCCTGCTGCATGCTCCACAACCTGGCCGTGCGCAATGACATTGAACTGCTATTGGACCCTGAAGACGAAGAAGTTCCTCGGCCTCCCATCCCACCCATGTCGACTGATGAGGATAGTGGTGAGGAGGAAGGTGTGGACCAGAGGCACCAGCTCATTGATCGCTACTTCCCTTAAATGTGAGTAACTACCTCTTGTGCCAGTTGACAATGCCTTATGTATGTTTGCTGGTGTTGTGTGGATGTGGGGTGCATCAGCTGTGTGTTCTTGTTTGCGATGGTTGCATATGTGTGTCTTCATTTCTTTTAACATACAAGTCTCCATGATGTGTGTCCTCTCATCCCATGCTTTTGTGATGAGTGTAGTTTGTGGAATGTTGCTGTGCAGTGTGTTGTGATGTGTGTGAATCTGTTTCCTGACGTGTGTTTGCTGTCTCTGATTTTCCCCAGGTCACTCCCGCAGCGCCATGATCATGTACGACTAGGTTACCTGAACATGTTGACGTCTGTTTCTGAAGGCAATCATGTGAATAAACATGGAGGCTAAACATCATTGAGTGTGTAAGTTAAATTTATTTACAGGTTGTGCATTTGTGATGGTGAATATTTACAAGTAAGTGGGGGGGAGGGAGTTGGAGTTGAAGGTAATGGCAGATGAAATGTCCGTGCTGACACCACATTGGGGGGTGTCAGGTTAGTCCAGCAGACCAGTGCCAATGATTGTCTATGTGGGACAGGATACTTTGCAGGGTGAATGTGTGGCTCAAGCAGTGTCAAAGTCATTGGCGGCCCCTCTTGGAGCGTGTGGATGGCGCTCCAACACTGCTCTCACCCACTTTCAGCCTCGGGCGGCCCCTCCGTCTTTGAGGTGGAAGTGAGTCAGCTGGGGGTGCAGGTTGTTCATGGGCCACATCCGTCGCCAGGGGCACAGGTGGTGGTGGTGGTGGTGGCGGCGGCGGTGGAGGCGGAGGGGACGGTGGCGGTGGAGGTGGAGGTGACGGTGGCGGTGGCGCGACGACAATTGGTGGAGGGGGGAGGGGTTGTTCCGGCCAATCCATTCCCTCCACATTGTTGTCTGCTGGCCCATGATGTGCACTATCTGGCCAAGGTACCCCGAAATTTCCCGCAACATGTTCGTGTTGTACACGGAGTCCTGGTGTGCACGATCTGCATGTTCCTGGGAACGGTCGTATGAAGCCTGGCACCTGGCTAGGGCTTCAAGGGACTCTGCCACAGGATGGGGTAGGTGTCCTTCCTCTGTGCCGCGGAGGTTGGGTCGCCTGATTGCCTGATGTGCCGTCGCCTCTCTCCTTTGTGGCCCACTCACCCTGCTTGGGTGTGAGGCCGATGGACCTGCGTCGTGCGCTGGGTTAGGCAGGGTGGCACAGGCAGGAGTAGTGGCACTGGTGGTACTGGTGGTACTGGTGGTACTGGTGGTGGTGGTGGTGGTGGTGGTGATGGGGACTCTGCAGATCACTGAGGCAGGTGTCGCTGGAGTCACACATGCGACGGTTGTCGGGCCCAGGAGTCCCTGTGAGCCAGATGGCCCTGGCTGTCTGCTTGAGCCCGCTCCATCCTCCGCACCGGAGCTGCCTGTGTCAACGTCCCCAGAGAGTCCGGTATGTGTGGGAGGCGAGGCTTGCGGCCGGGTGCTGGTTTCCCCAGTCAGTTCACGATCACCTGAGGGACAAGATAGAGCTGGTCAGTAATGTGGACATTACATGTTCATATCGATTTGTACACATTTCTGTGTCCTCTCGCACACACCCCACACACCCCACCCTCCACCACCACCACCCTCCCCGTGAACATGGGGGCCTATTGGGAGTTGTAGTTTTGACCTCTCACACACCCCACCCACCACCACCACCACCCTCCACGTGAACATGGGGGCCTGTTGGGAGTTGTAGTTTTGACCTCTCACACACCCCACCCACCACCACCACCACCCTCCACGTGAACATGGGGGCCTGTTGGGAGTTGTAGTTTTGACCTCTCACACACCCCACCACCACCACCACCCTCCATGTGAACATGGGGGCCTGTTGGGAGTTGTAGTTTTGACCTCTCACACGCCCCACACACCCTACCCTCCACCACCCTCCACCCACCACCACCACCCTCCCCGTGAACATGGGGGCCTGTTGGGAGTTGTAGTTTTGACCTCTCACACACCCCACCCACCACCACCACCACCCTCCCCGTGAACATGGGGGCCTCTTGGTAGCCATGTACATGTTGGTGAGTAGGTGTCCGACGTGCATGGGTTGGGGCGTAGGAGATGTGTCTTCTCAGTTGTGTGAGCCTGACCATGTCGTACTGATCGTGGTGCTTGGTTTGTACTTACCAGCCTCTTCTCCTTCATCAAGTCCGTCTAGGCTCTCTGGGTGAAGTATCACCAGCACCTTCTCCTCCCAATCGGTGTAGGGTATGGGCTCCGGGGGTGTTCCGCCGCCAGTATGATTGGCTCTTGCATAGTTTTTTGCTCGGATGCCTTTCACCCAGGTCTTCAGGTCATGCCACCGCCTCTGAATTTCATGCTTCGTCCTCGGCACGGTCCCTGACGCATTCACCCGACTGACGATCCTGTCCCACATGTGGTTCTTTTGCGCCACGGACGTCTGCTGGACTTGGGCCTCGAAGATGTGGGGCTCAACACGGATGATTTCAGCTACCATTACCATCAACTCGGTCTCCGTGAATTTAGTTTTTTTTTTGGGTGGCATGGTGTGTGGTGCTCAGTGTGTGGGTTGAGTGAGTTGTGGGGTGCAGGTGTGTGGTGTGTGATGTGTAGGAATGGTGTGGTGGGTGTTTGTGTGGTGGGTGTGGTAGGGTGGTGGTTGTGTGTCTTCTATTTCAGTAAGCTGTATGTCGGTTAGGGCCTCTTGCTAGCAGCAATGCTGTGATGCAAAGGATTGAGGTAGTGTGTGGGTGTCATTTTATAGTCGTGTCTCAATGGTTGTTGGCAGTCAGGTGGTAGGTGGGCGTGTTGACTAGTGTGTATTATTGGGTACTTGGGGCGTGTCATGGTGGCTTGTGCTTGGTGTTGGTGTATCGGGGGGGCGTTGTCATTTTTCGTATGTTTGCTTTGTACTTGCGGTACACTTTCTGACATTTGTTTGACGTTAGGGATGTTGTGCGTGTTGGCCTTCCGCAGTGATGCACTGTTTATCGTTGTATTCTTTCCGCCGCGGCCGTGGATGGCTGTGCGTACCGTGGTACAGGCGGATTTATCCTAATTGCGGACACGGAGTATTCACAGGTATGGTGGTAAATGTGTCTTTTTCCGCGGTCATTCCCGTCCGCGGCGGTGGCTGTTCATTAGGCTCCGTCCGCCGCGGACGGAGTTAGATGTGTTCCGTCCACCTCGGACGGTGTTTGTTATGATCCGTCCGCCGCGGTCGGAGTTTCGTGACATGAATATCCTAATCGCAACCGCGGATTCTCCGCGGCGCGGCCGGGAGTAAAATTTCCCCGACCATGGCGGACAGTACCCATTTCCTTCCGCCATCCTAATCGACCCCTATGTGTGGGAGGGTATGCTCAGACGTGAGTCCCTTGCTCATTGCACCATCAGGATTCAAGCAAGCCGGGCCGAAGAAGGCTGTGATGCCAGAAACCGGTCCCCGGAAGCTTGTTTCCTTCCCAGTATAAGAATTGGCTTGGTAGTTTGGTTTGCCCTGTTCCCATCATGCACTGGGACAGGAACGGACTAATTTGCATATAGCCAGGTTCTGAGCTGGGATGGTGCATTGAGCTAAAACACGGTGATGGATTAAAACCATGATCTCTTGACTTGGTAAGAGTATTCTGCATCATTCAGAAACTCTGTCCATCACCACCCCCCCTTTCCAAAATCGGTTTTATCCACACTATGTGTGGGAGGGTATGCTCAGACGTGAGTCCCTTGCTCATTGCACCATCAGGATTCAAGCAAGCCGGGCCGAAGAAGGCTGTGATGCCAGAAACCGGTCCCCGGAAGCTTGTTTCCTTCCCAGTATAAGAATTGGCTTGGTAGTTTGGGTTGCCCTGTTCCCATCATGCACTGGGACAGGAACGGACTAATTTGCATATAGCCAGGTTCTGAGCTGGGATGGTGCATTGAGCTAAAAAACGGTGATGGATTAAAACCATGATCTCTTGACTAGGTAAGAGTATTCTGCATCATTCAGAAACTCTGTCCATCACCACCCCCCTTTTCCAAAATCGACCGTATGGAGGAGGCAGGGATGAAGGGCATGGCCCTGTAATGGCTTTACTCATTTTTGTTGGATCACACAAAATCGGTCAGATTGGGACCTTTTATATCTTCGGCAAAAATATTGAGATGTGGGGTCCCTTAAGTGTCCTCCCTCTCTCTGTTTAACGTGTACATCAAACCTTTGATAAAGGAACGAAGTCGTCTTTCTTAACAGAACATTCAGGCTTGAAGTTTACAGTACTGGCCTGACGACTTTTACCCTCTTCCTTTACCTTTATTGATGGCTAAAAGCCTTGGAGTGACGATAGATGGTTATCTCACAATGCAGATCCAAGTCAATTTGGAGTAATCAAAATGTTAATTTCTGCTGGGAATGCTGAGAAAAGCTGCGCCTCTTATTACCTTTGAAGCACATAAGATGATTGTTATTGCATCCATTTTGTCAAGATTGGACTATGCAAATGCAATATACGCTGGCTTCCGTAATATTTTCATGCATCAACTTCAGGTGATACAGAACAAAGCTGCCAGGTTGGTCTTTAGGCTGCCTAGACATTCACATGTAACCTCTTTACTAAAAGAATTACACTGGCTCCCAGTTAAACAAAAAATGCAATTTAAACTCTGCCACACAGTTTTCAAGCACCTAAATAATTTAGCTTCGAATTTTATTTCGGATAAAATTAAAAAATATGTTCCGTCAAGCAGTCTGAGGTCAACATGCTCTAATTTGCTAACTGTTCCAAGATTGACAAAGTGCTGATCTGGAGGCCGAAGCTTTTCGGTTAGCCTCTACAAGTTGGAATCTGTTTCCGAGAACAATTCATTTTGAGGCAGATACTTTTTCCTTTAAAAATAGAGTGAAGACTTGGCTTTTCAAACAAGCATATGGGACCTAGGGGCATATTATCAAGAACAGGCGATACAAGTATCGCCGCATTATCGTCAGGAAACTGCGGCTAAAGCGGCAATAATGGGCTTGATAATATGTCCTTGTGAATTCCCATAGCAGTCCAGGTTAACACCAGAACCTGGGCTGCTATGGGAATTCAAAAGGGCCTATTATCAAGCCCATTATTGCCGCTTTAGCGTCAGTTTCCTGCCGATAAAGCGGCGATAATTTTATTGCCAGTTCTTGATAATATGCCCCTAGTGTGGTCTTGTAGCACCAAAATATCTACGGTGAATATGCACTTGATTGATGTGCATTCTATAAAATCTCACTAATATCAGCATTCGGCCATAAATATGGAATTCACTTCTTACAATAAATTACTATACACGTTAAATACAACTATAGGCCACATTGTACAAAACAGGTATTTGCATGAAGTCAAACTGCCATGCTTGTCAACTGACTTTAGACCTGAACACGCCATTTTATTTTAGCAGTTCTTTTTATTGATTTTGTCCTAAAACTAACAATAAATGATGGGCTAAACCATATCAACCATGGTCACCCCCCCGTCGTAAGTCGATTTACAGCAATTTGTAAACACCACTCAGCAAGGGCCATCTTCCTGTGTAAACGCAGTTATTAGCTTGGTAAAAAAGGTTACTGTGTTATCTGGTATATTGTAGGGGTCATTTTGCTGTATATATAGGCATTGGGGAGGATCACCATCTTTGTAAGTGCTATCCGGCCAAGTTTTGAGCGAGAGAGTGTATCCCATCTTTGTGTGTCTCTTCCAATGGCAGTGAGCAGATGCATGATGTTAGTTGCTCTAGCACGTGCTACATTGCCAGCTACATTTGTGGGCACAGGGAACCCCACAAACTTTACATCCTAAAATATTACCTCAACTGAATGACTTTAGGTTGATGAATCAGAGACCGTGTTAAACATCAATTTCACATGCCAATGTGTTCCTGACATAAGGCACTTCATAACACATCAAAAATACAATTAAGCAAGTAAAGGGCCGACACAATAATTGAGTTCTAGATCAGTGGAATAATGTAAAAGTTCTATTACAATAATTCAAATAGTTGCGATACAGAGTCATCCTAAGTCATTGCCATAAAGGGGCTGAGCAAAATGGACATACAGAATAAAGTGTGTATAATAGAAAAAAATGTAAGTCCCAAAAGAACATCAAAATCAATAGACAAACAAAGTGCATCATTAGTAGTATTCAGGAAAGCTCTGGCTCACCCCCAAAATGGTTTATATAGGAAATCTTCTCATAGAACAGAACAGAAAATGCAGAGTCATTATGGTGTGAGCAAATGTATCACAATATTAGCACATTAAAGCACAGTTTAATTAAACGTCATATTGCCTCAACACCTAAACACTATCCCTCTACTTGAATATTGCTAACTCTATGCTAATGTTATCAGGAGACGGTATGATAAACTAGATACATGAATAACAGCAAACTATTATGAATAAAATAGGTCACCGTGAGCTATCAGAAAACCATTGAAAGAAGATACATTATTAGAACAATGCTAGGAAGATTTAATTGAGAGCAGCAAGAACAACATCCATAGAAATAAACAAGCTGTAGTAAATAAATGATGGTCCAATTCCAGGTAGTTTCTCCAAGTAGATTTATTCAGGATTAGATGGTAAGATGTTAAGCAGAGCCCCACCAGGAGCAGCCTTCCTGCTGCTCAGCCCATCCACCAACAGACTCACAGACTCACCAACATTCCACTGACCAACATTCTGTCACCACAGTCACACTGGCCGAGCAGCAGGTATAACACATCTCCTTTCTTTATATTACTTACAAAAGAATTTTAAATGGAATGACAATGAAGTGTGATGCAAGCAATAGATGACATTGGAACAATAGCATGCAAAAGAATGATACCAGAACTATTGCCACAAATAAGCAACATAGCAATGATCTGAAACATCAAAATGAAGAGAAAAGGTGGAAAATGTCATGCCCCGAAATAAATTAGAGAGAGAGGAAAAGGGAACATAAGTGCTATAAGAAGAATACACTCATGCACCATCTCCCTTTCTACCACAACACAAATCAAAACAAACCCAGATACCTAAAACATGCTAGCTTGCCAGGCAAGCATGAGAAAAGTAAATAGGGTGCCAACCACAAGGTGTAGAAGAGAACCATCCAACAACAACAACTAAAAAAAACACAGTAAGAAAGTGTGGAAGATCGCCCCACACTGAACAAACGACATCAAAGCTGTCCTCCACCCTTACCCATAGTAAGGCTGGTACGTTTGGAACATGACCCCACACGAAACATATGGCATGAAAATTGCCCTACACCCGAAGTTAGGGTGGTGCATGTGGAAAGACGTTCCACACGGAACCTGTAAAAGTGTACAACTCTTCCTCAAGCAAATGGGAAGAGGAACAGCAATCAGTAAAAAAAAGCACTCACTCATCAAAATCTTGCTTAAACTCAGCCCGTCAACCCAAACCCAAAGTTAGGGTGGTATGTGTGGAAAGACAGTCCACGTCGAACAAACGACATCACAGCTGCCCTTCAACCAAGCCTGAAACATGGGTGGAGAGTGTGGAATAACAGTCCACACAAAGCCCAGAAAAGAACATCAATCACTAGTGGTAAAACTCACACCAAATGCAATCTCATAAAAACAGTAGGAATACCAATAAAAGGTTGAAAAGACACTCACACTCTAACAACATGGCTCACCTTCTTCCCTTGACCCTGATCCCATAGGCTGGGTGGAAATAAAATACGAAATCACCATGCACTGTGGCTTCAGGCTGCCACACAACAGTAACAATATTTGGAAAATTCAATGCCCTTCACCCTTACCCTAAGTAAGGGTGGTAAGTGTGGAACTAATCTCCACACCAAACATAAAGCACTCTACACCTGACAAACTTCACGTCCCAGGCAACACAACGTAAAGTACACACCACTACACGGAGCACAATGACTCTATAACTCAGTACTCAGTAAATAACATCATAATGCAGTACCAGGGAACGTGACCCTTTACTTACAAACATGCATGACCCACACGCAGAACAATTCAAGTATGCTACAGACAATGATAGGCACACAACAGACAGTACTGGAAAACTCAACTCTACAACTCCATACTAAAGTACAGAAACCTCCATACATAACTGCCCGCACCCAAAAATCCAGATGAGGATATACACAACACAGCAACGAAGATGTAAGGTCAACAAACTCCTTATCAAAACAACACAGATTTCACATGAAATCCTCAACAGGAGGAAAAAGAAGAAGAAAAAAACAGCAGTAGAAATACTCCAGTGAGCGATCTCTCACCCGAGGTCCTCACGGTGCTGCCACACAACACACCGTAATGAAGAGTCCAAGACAGACAGAAAGTTTAAGTTTCACTCTTAGTGCGACGAGCAACTCCAAAATGTACATTGTCCCCTTGCCGAACAATGTCCCCACTGGCATATCAACGCTCTGGTAATCTTCCTCCCGCAAAGCAAACCAAATCCGAATTTCATGGGGACTGCAATGTGACCAGTGTCCCCCCATTGCGTTGAAAGCGTTACACTGGGACAAAATGATCAGGCCCGTCCACTGGCAAAACCAAGCTGGTGGTGCGTAGAACGATGTGGAGTCGGGTGGCTCCAGGCACGTACGTGCAGTACTGCGGAAGGCTCCTCACCTCAACCGGAATTTTCATGCGGAGGCTCGCGCTGGAGACATGGCGCACGAGCCAAACGGTTGAAAACAGGTGAGCCTAAAAAACACGTTGAATTCCTTTTTTTTTTTAAACGTTGCACAACGGTCACCAGTGTAGAGCACCACACACAAGACTAAACTCAGTAATACAGCTGGTCCAAGAGCACACGTGAGAGTGTCGACTGCCACGTTCAATAAAGCTGCTCCCAACCTAAAAACTGCATAGAAAATGCACTCAGCTCGTCAGGGTTGAGGTTAAGATCCTTTAGTGCTGCGGACACAGCAAGCGTGCTGGACACACTTCGCAATGCCAAATCCATATTAGTGGTGAAAACAGGTTATCATTTGTAAGTGTGAAAGGTAAAATCAAACAAGTCCTCCAGCACTGGGGTTAAGGCAGACCAAGCAAAGGTCATAGGTGAGTAAGGAGACCACCAAACCAGCTGAATTCACAACAGGACCACTCCAACAAGTTCCAGATGACACACAGCAGGATATGGCACACCCAGTTTGGGGCCGACCGATCATAAGGGCACTGGTGGGGCTGAGGGCTGCCAGATAGCTGTTGAAAACACGGATCTTAGTTTAAATAGAAAGTCCTTTACCAAGAAATTGCTCCAGTCTTCAAATTTCAGTAGGATATGTTTCAATATGTCTTTGTTGCCACCATCCAGTTCTCATAGGCAGGTTCTTTTCAAAATCGTCGCCAAAATATGCCACAAATAAGCAACATCTTATCCTGAATAAAGCTACTTGGAAAAACTACCTGGAATTGGATCATCATTTATTTACTACATATTTTGGCGATGAGGATGGGATCACACTGGCTGAGCAGCAGGTATAACACAAACATGAATCTGCTCCTGCACTTTGCATTTTAGCATTTGCACTTTTTTTTAAGTCATATGAAATGATACATCGTTACTAATATTATGTTATGCTGCTATGCACTTTAGCTTTTGTACTTTTAAGCCTTTGCGAGTTGATCCTTCGCTACCGCTATCAATATCAGGTTACGCTGATATGAGTCCATTGTTTACATCTGGAGTTTTGCTTTAACTTACACACTATATACCGGACATTGAAAAGCCCCGATGGTTCCCCCTAATGTAAATATGCAATGCTATTCTGTGCTTACTGTTTATTTTAAGAGAAGATAACCATAGTCTGTCGGATACTGTAAAATGATAACTGTATGTGTTTTAATATTGTATGTGGATCTGTATCATGGTATTTTAGTATGTCATGTGCTATATATTGTGCTTTTATGGTTGTATGTCCCAACCGAATAAAGCTTATTTTGTATTTGAATTTAATCTGCTTGGTTGTGCACTGCAGAAATAACGAATGTTGAAATGTGCAAGGCGAGACATCCGTTTTGAAAAAGATTGCTACCAGGCACAAATTGAGGCCTAGTTAACAATAGTCAGAGGAATACACTTCTACATGTCATAGAAAATTTGTAACAAAGGCAACAACACATTATCATTGTGTACATGTATCTCAATGGGAGTCCGACTTAGGGAGGGATCTCAATGATACTGACTGGGATCAAGCACTGACCACCACTCCTCCTCCTGGCCCCTCCCCTTGGAGTCCAGCCCCGCCCAATGTTGCTTATTATCATTTTAGTTTTCCTTTAATTACTGCTCGCAGAGCCGTGTGCTGATGCTCCTCCGCCTTATCTGAGGAGCCGCCATCTCCTCTTCACAAGCGATATGAAAGTCAGAGTCACTGTGTAGTGTTCTGGACTTCACACCCACCTCCCGGCGCCGCGTATGGCTCAAAATGTTTTTTCTGGAATGTTGGTTTGGAGTCAGGGTTCTGAGAAACACAGTTTAACTGTCACTCTAATCGAGATTCCTCTGTGTCAGCTGTTGATGTTCCCAGCTGTTCGGTGTTGACTTCTACTACAAATAAAGTTTGCTTGACATAAAATTTTGTGTCACGGTGTGTTCATTACCACATTGTTTCTGGCGATGAGCGATTTTTGAAACCACCCCTACAGAACCAACCGGCTTTCTTCGTTTTGGTTGACAGTCAGCCGTACCAGAGCCACTGTTTGTGTTCCTTCGGACGTGGCCACGGATGTTCTAAAAAATTGGGTGGTACACAGCGGTGCACCACTGCCTGCAAAGACCAAAACAGTTTCCCAGTCGGGAGCAGTTTCAGGTGATGCATATATGAAGCAAGGGCACATCGCTTTGGGGAAGAGAGAGGAGCAGAGACTTTGTTCAACGTCAGATGTTTGGAGGCGGGATCACACACAGCACACCCCAGACACATTAACTATGTTGTACGGTCGCTGACTTTTCCTCTACTGTTGAGAGGGTGGTTTCTGTCAAGCATTTGGCTTGGTGACACATTTCCGGTAATTCCACTCTAATCGTCTGCCAGTATGAGTGAGTTTTCGTATCTGCTGGTGTGTTACCGAATTGAGTTTACAGTTCATTTCAACCCTAATTCAGTGGTGAGTATCCGAAGCAATATTCGCTGAAGAGCAGGGAGCAGGCCGTTACGCTATTTTCTTCACACATTTAGGGTTTTCTTTTGTTTGTTTTTCTTTCAAATCTCTAATTCAGTGCATAGTACGTATCAACATTGGTCACTTGCGTTGAGTCTTTCCTGTCAGATTTACTCACTGTTAGCGTAAGGAACATTTATCTCTACCAATAGTATTTTGCAGTGACAGCTGCTCAACTCTACATAGTAACTATCATTCACACAGTGGCAGTGGAGCATTTTGAACATGTATACAGTTCAGTTTAAAATGTTCAACATCTGCGAGTGTTTAGATATGACCATACGTCAGAAATTGTTATCAGTAGGTAACCCTTCACTTATTGAAATCATAAGAATAGCCAAAAGTATGGAGACTTCTTTTAAGTCGGTGAAGGAACTTGATGATAAGCCTACTGAGCAAATTAATCCAGTGAGTTGTAAGGAAGATAAGTATGAACCAAAGAAAGGGTCACAATTGTTTAGCACAAGTCAATCTAATTTCTTCTTTAATCTGCCCAACATAAGCTTCAGATGCGGAAATCAAACTCACAAAAAAGAGGGAGGCCTTGTCCAGCAAAAAATGTAGCCTATAGATTGTGCAACAGAGCAGGGCATTTTGCCAAGGTTTACCAAAGTTCCAACTGTACAAACGTTAAAGTAACAGCAGTGACTGATGAAAAGGGAGCTATTTCTGAAGATCTTGTTGATGAAATGCAGGACATGGTGTTAGCTATTGATCAAGATGAAATAAAAAGGAGGGATTTTTCTGATTGTATAGACTCTTATGTTGATATTATAGTTAGGGAAAATGTGTTACATTTTCTTTTTAAATCAGGTGCATGCATTACTGTGATAAAAAAAAGAACGGGTCCATGCTGTCAGGGGGGACAAAACTCTTTTACCTCATGATCACTTGCCTGTGTCCTACGAAGGACGGAAAATCAATCTACTGGGATATTTTGATGATAGTATGAGTTTGAAAGGGAGATGCATTCAGGGTAAATGTATGTAGCTGTCAAAGGCTTAATAATCCTAGGATGGTTTCACCAAGGTTTGCTTGGTATGGTGTTAAAACTGGGAATTCGAAAACAGGTTATGGTCATAAGGAATGCTGTTGTTGTTGAGGATGTGTTAAATCTATATCCCAGAGTTTTCTCAGGTGAACTGGAAAGGATCATGGGGTTTAAACACAAGATAACAATTAAGGAGGATGCTGTACCTATAAAACATAAACTGAGAGGTGTACCCTTTCGTGTATATGATGAGCTGGAAAAATAATTAAAAATGTTAACTAAGAAGGGCATTATTGAACAGGTTGATTCTTCACTCTCGTTGTCCCTTATGGTAGTTGCACTAAAGAAGAATGAGGTGTTGAGGGTATCTGCTGATCTTCATGCTCTTAACAAAGAGATTTGGTTTGACTCTCACCCACTCAGTTGCTGGAGCTCGTTTTTTCACCAAAGAAGACATAGGGCCTGATAGGTCTTGGCAGTCCGACAGCTGGCCCGCCCTGCAGCGGCCTCTGAAACACCATTGAGCTGACAGTGGTCCACCCGTCCTATCTAAATGTATACTCTGCTGTCTCCTGTGCTGGCAAACCACCCACCGTTGCCGTCTTGACAGCGGGGTCCTGCCGAGCAGATCAGGATGTTCCTGTTGACCTGGCAGTGGAGTACTGAAGGGGTGACCCTGGAAGTGGGAAGACAATTAAGGATTTTTTTTATGTAAAGCACATATATGTTGTGTAGGTGCATATATGTGTCTGTGGGATATGTGTTGTGTGTATTCTATGTACTTCTGCATTGCACCCCATTAACATATACACACCATGCAATGTATACCCACACACACCACAAACACTTACCTTCTATTCCGCCAAAATGGTGTGCCGGCCCATCATGGTCTAGGTGCAGCAGAACAGGGGGGAACCTAGTTGAAGGATAAGAGGAGGAAACGGCAGCCTGTACCACAAAAAAGGTGAATATTTGCCCCTTTTCATCCAGGAGAGTTTCCTGTTGATATTACCTCAGAAAAAAGCCAAAACCAAATACCGACTGTGGTAATCCTGGATGGAGTCCCACCATAGCCTTCTACAATCCATCACGTTGACGGAGCGGGGAGCGAAGTCCTGGCGGAGTCGGCGGTACCATGGCACTCTTCTAGCCTATTGCAATGCAGCAAAATCAGGAGGGAGAACCACCAGGTAGGCGGGCGGGAAGACCGCCAAAAAAGTATTCTCCATTGCGGGCTCACTAACATCTAAATCAGGTCCTTAGTTTCAGTATGCCACCAAATAGAGCAAGATAAACAATCCTGTCATTACACAGTGTTTGTTTCGCCATGGGGTACGGACCAAAACTTTTCATTGCCATTTGGTTTGGCATCAGCAGCTTCAGTGTTCCAGAGAGTCATTGTGGAACTTCTCAAAGGTATCAGGAATGTTGCCATATTTCAGGATGACGTATTGATATTTTCCCAGGATTACCACTCACATGATAACACACTCAAACAAGTACTTTCAGTTTTCCAAAAACATGGAGCAGTGTTATAATGGGAAAAATGTGAGTTCTGAAAAGAGAACGTTAATCACCCAGCTCATGTAACCTCTAGTTCTGGCATCAGACGAAAACCAGAACTGGTCATCGCTATCTTACAATTCCACCACCCTTGGACAAAAGTAGTGCTAAAGGGTTTTTAGAGTTGGGTAAGTTTTATTCACGGTCCATCAAGGATTTTCCATCGATGGTTAGGCCCATTTCATATCTCCTAAGGAAAGACACAGAGTTTTGTTGGAGTGAATAGTATATGACAGCTTTTGAGTGGATCAAGTCTCAGTTGACGAAAGTTGGTACAATCAAATCATTTCATCCTGCACTCAAGTGTGTTTTGACAGTGGGTGCTAGTAATGTAGGACTTCTAAACCAAAGAGCAGGTAAAGTAGAGAACACCATTGGCTTTTCTTCTAGGGTGCTTTGGAATCCAGAGCGTCACTATTCTGTGATCAAAAAAGAACTATTGACATGCTGGTGGGCTATAGAACAATTTTGCACCTACTTCTGGGGAAACAGGTTCGTGTGCAGCCAGATCATAAGTCCCTAGTATTCATTCTCAGTGGAAACAATATAAAAAACAACACACCCAGAATTGCTAGATTTTCAGCCCGTTTGCTAAAGTTCCAATTTGATACTCAGCACATCCCAGGATGGAATAATGGGCAAAAATATTACCTTTATCGCTTTTCTGTTGAAATTAGCTCATTTGACACAGAGGTCTATGACCAAGAGGATGAAGGTTGCTTGGTAGCCTCCCCTGAACTGGGGGAGGTGGGCCTTTTTCCTGAACTTGAATGGAAATCCGCCAAACGTGATGGTGTGTGTTAGGTGAGGTGTTTAAGTTTATATGGGGAGGGTGAACTAAGGAGAATATGCTTGAGCCAAGTATTCAACCATACCAAGGTAGCTCAAAAACTATCCTTAGAAGATGGGTTATTTACAAGTTTGGGGCGAACAAAGAAAAACCAAAGGTGATGATGGACGGAGCGTTGACAATACAAACACTCACCCCAAGTCAACTGATCTGGGTTTAATCCATCACCGTTCTTTAGCTCACTCCGCCACCCCAGTTCAGACATGGCCATATGCAAATCAGTCTGACCCTGTGCCTCATGGGAACAGTCCAGCCCAAACTGCCAAGCCATGTCTTCCCTGGACCGGAATCAAGCTTCCCAGGACCGGTTTCTGGCATTACAGCCGTCTTCAGCCGGGCTTGCTTGACTCCAGTGGCAAGTTACAAGTTTGGACTAACTTGTCCCTCCTGTAAATATCAGATCTTTAATTCTGGAACAAGCTCATGAGGGGCAGTTAGGGGCCACTACCACAAAGTGTAGGGTGAACACCACATTCTGGTGGCCCCAGATTGACAAAGAAATTAACATGATAGTCAAAGAGTGTGTTGTGAGTTCAACCAGTGGCAACGCATTGAAAACAACATCTTCACCATTAGTCCCCATTGAACTTTCTGCGGGACCGTAGTTAAAGTCGGCATTGATTTGAGGGGTCCAATTAACTCACTTACTTGTCATTTGAGGTTTGCCTTAGTCCTCATAGATTACTACACAAAATGACCTGAGGTAAGATTCATTGGGGAGCCGGATTCTAAAACTGTTATAACATTTCATAAGGATGTGTGTATGTGGGAAGGGTACCTGTAGTGTATAATTTCAGATAACTGAGTACAATTTGTCTCCTCTGAAGTGAAGGAACTTCTTAAAGCCAGCAGCATTAAACACCTTAAAAGTTCATTGTACCTTCACCAAACTAATGGGCTTGTCATGTGCTTCAACAGAGTGGCCCTCAGTATGTGCATTGGGCTTTACAGCACAAGTGTGTGTAATGTAATGTAAAAATTATTTGTAGAGCGCTCGGTCACCCCTGGTTTCATGGCGCTTTAGTACAGATGAACAGAGGTGGAAGCAGGGGTGTGGTCAGCACTGCTATGCAAACTATGATGAGGTTTTATAGGACCACACCTCACTCCTCTACCCAGGTTTCTCCTTTTGAACTTCTCAGGGGTAGGAAACCACCTACTAATTTCAGGCCTGCGTGGATGTCAAAATGGTTCAAACAAAAGGTGGATGTGGAAAGTATGGATGGTCTTATAAGGAAGAATGTGACTCTTGCTCAACAGAAGCAAAAGATCTACTTTGACACAGAAAAAAGAGTTTCTGACAGACCTATATGTGTTGAGACTATGGAGCTGATTACGATGGCGGGCGGACCATCGTAGTGGTGTTTGGGACCGCCCGTCTCACCACTGTGATTAGGATGTGCCCCCCATACTGGTGGGCGCATCCATGGCTTTTAACATTGCAGGCGGTGCTACTGGTTGCAGCACCGTACGCAATGTTAAAGTTGCTTGCACTGCATTTCCCTGCACTACATGGCAGGCACCACATGATGCCTGCCACTTGGTGCATGGAAATGTAGGGGGGTACCATGGGTACCCCCCAGTGCAGCAACACCCCCCCAAACAGGGGGGCCCACAGCGGGCCCCCAAATCCCCGCCAGGCTTTCAATGGTGAAAAGGCCTTTCTAATCCCACATCGTAATTTGGTGGACTGTGCCTGCTAGGCACCGCCACCATTTCAGGGACCCTGAACTGTCTGGCAGGCAATCGGTGCAATTGCTTTTGGCAGTGAAGTGGCAGATGGACTTTGCGTCCGCTGCGGTACCACCGTCATCCTAATTTGGCAGTGAGTAATAGGCTTGGTGATGGCAGAAGGACCGCCACCACCGACCCGGCAGTGGCGGTCCTTTCGCCTTCATAATGAACCCGTATGTAGGAAAAAAGAAATGTTTACATGTCAGAAAAGGAGACTCAAAGTTTTCTACACCAGCTAAAGTTGAAAAGGTATATGGCAAGGCTGTTCGGGCAGAAGGAGGCCATTTGTGGAACGGTTGTAAAATTGTAAAGTTTTTTCCCCAGCAATATAGTGCTCACCCAGATGTGGGATAAAATATTGATGTTAATCAAATGCTTATGCAGAAAAACTTTGTACTTGATGGTTCTCGAAGGGTTCTCAATGGATCTCTACCCTTACAGAGGAGCACACTCCAACGTAGAGTGCACTCCGGTATAGATGATAGAGTTCCGCTCTATGATAGATGGTTCTGTATTAGTTACATTATGCTTCACAGCTATGTTATGCTGTTGTGTTAATCTTGTAGAATGTATTATTTCTATATCTCTTTTACTACATTTGTTATTTATTTATAAGTTTATATTTATTGGTAGTGTAGGGTGAATAATTTGTTGATAATTTATTTTGATATTGTCCTAGGATTTTCTTTATATTTACCTGGCTTGTATAGCTCTTATCTGTTGTTTAGTTTTGCTTGCATAGACGAACTAATGAAGTCTTCTGGACTCCACATCAACTAGCGGCGCCGCGTGTGGCTCATAACGCTCTCTGGGAAATGCTAGTGTATGTAGGAAGGTGGATACCTGACTGTGGTTACCCCAGATTTTTTGCATTGTGTTTAGCTGGTTTTTGACTTACCGTATTTTCCGGCGTATAAGACGACTTTTTAACCCCTTAAAATGTTCTGGAAAGTCGGGGGTCGTCTTATACGCCGGGTACACAATTTAAAGGTATGTTTTCAGGCGTTTTTTACATAGCGCGGACTTTACCCGAAGGTGTCAAAGCGCTTTACAGTAGGAACAGTATTGATACAAGAGGAACAATTACAAATGAACAAATTACAAAAGCAAACGTTAAGTTACATGGATCAAAAGTGACAATAGTGAGCAACCAAAATACATGAGGTAGCAATCAGTACATTCCTGGAGAAAAAAGTGATAAGTGTGCAGGTTACAAAAGCGTACAAAGTACGAGCCAACTATGCAGGACTGCGTTGGACTGCGCTGGAAGTGGGGGTAGTCTTATACGGCGAGTATAGCACGAAACCTACATTTTATCAAGCAAAGTAGGGGGTCGTCTTATACGCCGGGTCGTCTTATACGCCGGAAAATACGGTAGTTGGCCTGGGATCCTGCTAATCAGGCCCCCAGGCTATCTGCTATCCCTGTAAAGTGGACTCCATGTACTCTAGGTACATCTCCAATTGGCTATTGGGTCACCTTATGAGCCCCTGTATAGTTTACCATAGGTACCCAGGGCATAGGTGCATCCAAGGCCTACCAGGGGCTGCAGCATGTATTATGCCACCCCTGGCTGGCCATTCACATTGACACAACTGGCTGATCACTCAGCTGGGGCAAGGTCGTGTAATCACCCCTTGCTTAGGTAAAGTATTCCTATACCTACCATTATATATAGATACATATATACCTATAAGTCACTCCTATGGCAGGCCTTAACAATCCTGAAGGCAGAGTGCTTGGTTTATGTGAGATGAGGCTCTAGCATGAGCTGGGCCTGTCTGCAGCTTTCGGAACCATGTCCTTATAGCTGTTCTATGATATAGCCATACCATATACTCTTAAGTGCATTATAATCCTCGCAGTTGAATGCTAACTTTGGTTTGGCTTTATCAAAACATGTTGTGTAAGGTGTCATACACTTTGGAATACTACCCCCTCACCAGTTCTGGCGACGGGGGTAGCATTCCACCCTTCTAGAGGGAGAAGACATGTTGTTCCTGTTAATCCCGGTTAAAGTTAACCAGAGCCTCAGCATCACAAAATGGATGCTGCTGCCACAGACACAAGTCTGACTTCCTGCTGCTGGGAGTCCTTCCAGCGAGGGAGGCTTGGACAATAGGTTTCCTGTCTTGGGAGGTGCTAGCACCACCCCAGACAGGCCATAGTGTATTGGAGCAAGGAGGGCTGCATGAAATGAGACACTGCCTGGGGCACACAAGGTGTCCCATGCATAGCCCGGTTCAAACCAGTTGCTGGGGCCCTCCAGCCCCAGCTCTGGCACGAAACTGGACAAAGGGAAAGGGGTGTAACCACCCCCTTCCCTGGTCCCACCCAGAGGAGGGACCTAGTAGGTTATCCAGCCCCTCAGATTAGTATATAGGTAGGAGCTGAGTCAAGAGACTTTAGATTTATCCTGAACTGAAACTTGAAACGAAACTCTGGACCTTCGACGATCTCCTTACAGAAGACGACTGAAGAATCTCCCTTGTGGTCAAGGAGTGACCACCCTGTGCAAACAGGCACCATCCAGCGATCAGCGGTTTACCTTGTTGACGATCCTGCCGGAACCCGAGCACAGAGTCTAACGAGAGCCAGACTTCCAGACTTCTCTGACCCCGATCCACAGTCCCTGCAAAGCTGAGACCCATGGAGGTGACGAGAGACGTGGGACCGGCCATCTTGAAAAGCCTGCTCCTTGCTACTTGTGCAGCTTCTGAGGCACCCTCCATGTTGTGCATTGGGGATTGAGAAGCCCTAGCCCCGAGGACCAACTGCATCGAAGATCAGCCCTCCACACTCCATGAGTTCTGCGTGGAGCCCTTCTGCACTTTCCTGCTTGATCCGTCTGTCCGGTCACTTGCCCATTGGCTAGTGGCCTCGGTGACGATGAACCTTTGAATCTAACCTGCCTGCCTGGTTGCTCCAGGTAGGCCCCTTCTTCCCTGCAAAGGAAAAGCCCCATAGACCTTGCTGGTCTAAACCTAAGCGAATATTCGATTCCTGTGTGGGTTGCATTTGCCAAGGCCTGTTGACTCCAATCCGGAAGCCGACACCGCCAACAGCGAGATCCTTTGTGAGACAGTCCGTATCCAGCTCCTGGTCATCGTCGACACCTCCTGGTCCACGTGGCTGCAGAGTCAAGCTTCACAACATTACCTGATTGCTTCGCGACATCGCCTGGTTCCTTCCTGGTTCCTTCCTGATCACTGGTTAGTGACCCAGACTCTGTCCCCTCTGCTTTCAGGTACTCTTCATCCTCGATCCGCCCTTGGATCCAACCAGACACTTCTCTCCTGGTCCCCTGCAGCATCTTTCTTCAAGGCTCCATAGGATTCAGCGACGAAACCCGACACACTTTGACACCTGTGCACCCGCTTCCTGTGGGTGAGGTAACGCGAGTACTCCGGTGCTCCTGTGGGTATTAACTATCCTAGTGTCCTAGTTTTCAGTAGCTTTCTCCTAGTCCATCTGAAAGTGACCTAAAAGAACTAGTTTGTAATTCTTTCGTTCCCATTCTAACTCTATGGTAACTCGCCTGTGTGTAAAGACACTGCACACACATCCCATGGGCCTCCTGCTCCCTAACTCTTGTTAGTACAGCGTAGCCCCAGTGATTCCCTAGGCCCTAGGCCTATCCTTTGTTCGTGATGTGGTCCTTATACCACTATTTTAGTATATGGTTTTACATGCCCCTAGGGCCCTACTGTATTTTGTGCAACTTATTGTATGATAATTGAGTAACTTGTTATGTGCTTATGCCTCTGACCTCATAAAGAGTTCAGAGGATTGTGTTAGTAATAAATACACCTATATTTTTTATATATAACCTGTGTGGTGTCCTTTCACTTGGTATTAAAGGGGTTACATATGGTAAAACAGCTGGCTTTACATGCCCTCTTGAGTTTAGCCTAAGACTGCTTTGTCCATGCTACCACTAGGATAGCTGGTCTATAAGGTTGACTTTACAACCATCACCATAAGGGTTGTTTGTACTGATACAGGGTGCCCACTAGAATTGTGGACATCACATATCAGGCCAACTTCTCACAGTGTAGAGTCAGGATTTTCAGAAAGAAGGTTTACCTGGCACTCGGTCAGATTCCGTGCTGTCAGTTGTTGATGTTCCCAGCTGCCCGTGGTTTGTTTCTACTACAAACAAAGTTTGCTTGACATGCGCATTTGTGTCATGGTATGTTCGTTGCCACATACTGGATCTCTGTATAGGGCAGGAGCATTTCATATCAGACAAAACATTATTATATATGCTTGACGCCCACACGGGCCTCCTAATGCCCTCCATAAATTCGAGGAATTTGAAATGATTTCTGGGCTTAACTGAACAGATGCAAATCCCACATCTCCTCCCTAACAGAACTGAGCGCTCTAAATCTCTCTCCTCTAGTACTTCATGGCCTTAAAATAACTCATGCTTTCAAGCGCATGGGGTAACCATGTTTAGGAATCAAGCAGATGTCATATCAGCTCATTTGAACAAATCCCCCAGAGGACGACATGGCACTGCTGGAGCTGCACTTCTGCTGTCCACAGCCAGACACCGCTGTCTTTGTAGGAATAATATCTGAGTAAATACATTTAAAAAACTCGATAATGGGAATTGCTTTCCAAGTAAGATGCATATGTTTCTACAAGAGACTATAATTATTGGTTAGTCCTGGTGATAGCTCTGCGCATTTCTGTACAAGGAAATGAAATATCCATGCCTTTCACAGATATCATTTGATTAGCATGTAAATTGCTGGTTCCTTTTTATATTTTGTGTTTATTTTAGTTGCAAACCCCTTACCTAAATAATAAATCCAGTATCAATAGGGTGATTGATGTTGTCAAAAAAGATCTACAACATATTATTTGTGTAAATAGAATATTAAAGAAATCTGAATACTATTTAAATAATTTTCCTCAGGGATTGTTATTGTAAATATTGATCGAATGTTCTAATAGTAGAAGAAGAAAAATAAAGGAGGCCCCCTTAGGTAACAATAAAGGGACCAGCGGAAGCAACGCTGTAAAAAACTGAAGAGTCCCTACCATGTGTATCCGATGGACACCTACTTGAGTCAAGAGAGAATCTATATTTTCAAACTCAAAGTAGTGGATAAATCTATTCATAAGGGTAACCAACCAACCATACTGGAGTACAGGAAGAGATGAGCATCGCAAATCTTGCTTAATTATTATCTAAATTTACAGATTGACACATTATGCACAGAACACAAGATAAGCAAGTATGTAGCAATTTTTCACAAAGAATACATAGTCTGAAGAAAGAAAAAATGTATTAAAAAACCATTTGTATTTATTCGGTTTCACAAGAATATATTCATACACAATTAAAAAGATTACATATATATGTCATTTATCTAATTTACAATTATACAGGATTAAAAAAACATTTTTACAATCATGTTTAAAATTGTTCAAGAGAACAAGTGTCGACGCAGCGTTTCGGTGAAATTAATGAACACCTTCTTCAGGACTGTTGCTCTTATATATCAAGGATCTAGGTTTGCTCAGACCTATTGTACAGTATCGTGTCCTCATGTGGCATTAACGTACTGTTCTCGAACTGGCTTCAGTATACTGCCTGATGCTGCCTGTTCAATTTCTGTATTTGTTTGCTTCAATCATATATGTTGTCTGGGAGGAGCCACCGATCATAATTCTCTTCCTGTACTCCAGTATGGTTGGTTGGTTACCCTTATGAATAGATTTATCCACTACTTTGAGTTTGAAAATATAGATTCTCTCTTGACTCAAGTAGGTGTCCATCGGATACACATGGTAGGGACTCTTCAGTTTTTTACAGCGTTACTAATAGTAGAAGAGCCGACTTCCCTCTCCGGGTGCAGGCCTCTGTACTGGCATTGAGCATGTAACTACTAACGAGGGGCAATTAACAACTAGTACATCCCACATCACAAGCCTGAAATTATTATTGTAATAGTTATAGAAATGTTGTTAATTTTGAAGACTTATATTTGTCCTACCTATTGAACTACACCAGGGAACATCAAAACGTTAAGTAGCGTAGCATACAGGCAAGTTTGGTAAAAAAAAAAGCAACACGTTTACCGTGAAAAGACATGATCAAAAGGCGAAATGAGATGAATAATCAAGAAATATATTAGTTCATTTGTAAAATATCATATTGCTGAGTGAAAGGTACCCCTAAAACATATTAGTTTTATTGTAACAGTGCTGTTTTGCATGTGAAGTAAATGCACTCAGTTTTAAACCTGCACAATTGGGAGAGTATAACATATGAAAGAATCGTCTAGTACGCATCATTCATGAGGTAATAGAGTACATAGTGTGACTTCAGCACACACTCTGTGAGTGTTCAAAATCTCCACTTTGATGCTGAAAGCCACGAAGTGTGTTTTAAAGGGGCAGTCCAATGTATAGAAAAAGTATAATTGCCTTTGTCCAGTTCTGCAGATCTTACAACCACAAATAGGCCTTGTAGAAAGTGTGTTGATGTCTGGTAGGGTTTTGAGATTAATTGTGACATTCACTGGCTAGCCTCTTGGAAGTCAATTGATTGTAGTTGATATGCGAGTGAGTTGCTGAAAGGACTCCTTGGGTTAATATGACGCTATTCCTGGAACTTCTTAATCACTTAATCATGCTCTATGCTAGTTTAAAGTGTAGAAATGGTGAGTCCTGAATCAATGCTAAATTACTGTGTTTGTGCTTCTTTCTACAGCGCATCGGTAATATGTACAGTGGTCCTGTACAGTAGAGTCCTAGGACGGATTCACAGAGAATGAAAAAAACCAAGATCTGGGCATCCTAGGTTTCCTCGTACAGTTTGCTGTTTATAGCGGTAGTCAGACAAAATATCGAAATTAAAATATCGATATACAATAATATCGATGTTTTAATTTCGATGGTATAGTATATCGATGTGCCATAATATCGACAGACAGAATATCGAGATTAAGGTATGTATGTTAGTAATATCAAAATGTTGTTGTTTAGTGTTATGTATTTTATTATGTTGTTTATATGTTTGCTAAATATGTTTAGAAATGTATGTTTGAAAATTAGTATTTTGGTAACATTTTGCGTTTTAGTATTAGAGCGGGTTGTGGGTTTATAGGGGAATAGGGTGGGAAGTAATTTAATAATAATTAATTAATTAATATATATTTTTAAATATGTTTAATTAATAATTAATTGGTAATTAATTAAGACTAATTAGTTAATTACATTAATTAGATTTAATGTGCTAATATATTTAATTTAGTGTTATTGTTAATTAATAATTAATTGGTAATTAATTAATAATAATTAGTTAATTAAATTAATTAGATTTAATGTGCTAAGATATTTAATTTATTGTTATTGTTAATTAATAATTAATTGGTAATTAATTAATATTAATTAGTTAATTACATTAATTAGATTTATTGTGCTAATATAGTTAATTTAGTGTTATTGTTAATTAATAATTAATATGTAATTAAATAATATTAAGTAGTAAATTAAATTAATTAGAGTTAATGTGTTAATATGTTTAATTTATAATTTTTTGATATTGTTAATTAATAATTAATTGGTAATTAATAATTATTAAGTGATTAAATGATTTCATTTATTTATGTGTAGTGGGTTGTGTGTTTATAGGGGAGTAGGGTGTTATATAATTACATGTAATTAATTAAAGAGATTGTATTTATTTATTGGTATTTATTGTTAATTAATTGGTAATTAATAAGTGTTAATTAGTTCATTTATACTTACATTAATTTAATAATATTTATTGTTATTAATTGATTAATTGAAACTTTTATTAATTGTGGTTTTTTATAATGTTTAGTGTGTTGTGTGTTACAGGGGGAGTAGTGTGGGAAGTAATTTAAACCCTACGCAATCCAACGCTTTCCCTACTTTTGCACCCTCTGGAGTGGGAATAGTAATTTTGACCCCTACGCTATCCAACGCTTTCCCTACTGTTGCACCCTCTGGAGTGGGAATAGTTATTTTAACCCCTACGCTATCCAACGTTTTCCCTACTGTTGCACCCTCTGGAGTGGGAATAGTAATTTTTAGCCCTACGCTATCCAACGCTTTCCCTACTGTTGCACCCTCTGGAGTGGGAATAGTAATTTTTACCCCTATGCTATCCAACGCTTTCCCTACTGTTGCACCCTCTGGAGTGGGAATAGTAATTTTGACCCCTACGCTATCCAACTCTTTCCCTACTGTTGCACCCTCTGGAGTGGGAATAGTAATTTTTATCTCTACGCTATCCAACGCTTTCCCTACTGTTGCACCCTCTGGAGTGGGAATAGTAATTTAAACCCCTACGCTATCCAACGCTTTCCCTACTGTTGCACTCTCTGGAGTGGGAATAGTAATTTAAACACCTACGCTATCCAATGCTTTCCCTACTGTTGCACCTTCTGGAGTGGGAATAGTAATTTTTACCCCTACGCTATCCAACGCTTTCCCTACTGTTGCACCGTCTGGAGTGGGAATAGTAATTTAAACCCCTACGCTATCCAACGCTTTCCCTACTGTTGCACTCTCTGGAGTGGGAATAGTAATTTAAACCCCTACGCTATCCAACGCTTTCCCTACTGTTGCACCCTCTGGAGTGGGAATAGTAATTTAAATCCCTACGCTATCCAACGCTTTCCCTACTGTTGCACCCTCTGGAGTGGGAATAGTAATTTAAACCCCTACGCTATCCAACGCTTTCCCTACTGTTGCACCCTCTGGAGTGGGAATAGTAATTTTTATCTCTACGCTATCCAACGCTTTCCCTACTGTTGCACCCTCTGGAGTGGGAATAGTAATTTAAACCCCTACGCTATCCAACGCTTTCCCTACTGTTGCACTCTCTGGAGTGGGAATAGTAATTTAAACACCTACGCTATCCAATGCTTTCCCTACTGTTGCACCTTCTGGAGTGGGAATAGTAATTTTTACCCCTACGCTATCCAACGCTTTCCCTACTGTTGCACCGTCTGGAGTGGGAATAGTAATTTAAACCCCTACGCTATCCAACGCTTTCCCTACTGTTGCACTCTCTGGAGTGGGAATAGTAATTTAAACCCCTACGCTATCCAACGCTTTCCCTACTGTTGCACCCTCTGGAGTGGGAATAGTAATTTAAATCCCTACGCTATCCAACGCTTTCCCTACTGTTGCACCCTCTGGAGTGGGAATAGTAATTTAAACCCCTACGCTATCCAACGCTTTCCCTACTGTTGCACTCTCTGGAGTGGGAATAGTAATTTTTACCCCTACGCTATCCAACGCTTTCCCTACTGTTGCATCCTCTGGAGTGGGAATAGTAATTTAAACCCTTACGCTATCCAACACTTTTTCTACTGTTGTAATATGTGGAGTAAGTATATTTATAAATGGATATGTAGAATTTTTAATTTATTTTAAATGTATAGGTATTAGTTATAATATTTTAAATATGTTTAATGTTTTTATTTAATATTTGTAAAATTATACGTATTTTAAAATTAATTTTAAATTATTATTAATACGTTTAAAAAAACGATATTTTTAATTTCGATATTTTTGTACAACGATATTATTTTTTCGATATTTTTGTACTTACCATTATGTAGCTATAACTTCGATATTATTGATTTCGATATTTTTGTGTCGATATTTTTGTATGTAGATATTCTGTCTGTCGATATTATGTCATAGATTCGTTTATAGCATATTAACAAAACTCCACAAGAGAAATCAAGAAAACCTATGCAAAGCACATACGTTTGCAGTCACCCAGTTGACCTACACTTCCTTCTGTAGATTGTCTGCAAAATGGCCAATCCCCAGAATCATAAATTACATGCATTTTCATGTGCAACATTTTTTCTATTTATTCTTAACCTGGAAAATTGTTTTTTTTTGGATGGAAAAAGCAGTTACTTTAACGCCCGGAAAACAAAGTGTTTTGTGATTGTTTCTGACAGTATATATGCCTTTTTACTGTAGAGTTTTTTATATTAAATTTAAGGGCATATATTGGATGTGAAGCAGCCACACTCATTCCAATACTATGACTACAGAAGGTCGCCCATATTGGTGGAGTTTCCAAAATCATAGTTCCACCTGGAGGTGGTTCAAAGCTAGAAGGTCCTCAATCAATAAATCCACATCTGCCATTTTCTCACAAAGATAGAGCTTTTGGAGCACCCAGGCTGAAATAAATAACTCAAAAAGTTTTAATCTATTCAACCTTTTATTTCGTTTGCAAGCATTAGGTTGTATTCCTGATACGGAAATTGTTGCAAACTACATTCTTGAAATGCAACAGAAGTTGAAACATCGAGCCTGTATATCAACCACAACTCCCTCTTAATAACCCAAAATGAGTCCACATATTTAGAACAACATAGCGTGCACATTCACTGCTTCCGCTGTTTCCAAAGAGCTATCCAAAGATCAAAACAATTCCATCCACAATAAGTGGGCGAAACGCGTTGGCTGTTTTTATCCTGAAAAAAAAAGGATATATGCCAAAGATTATTCTTGAATTGGACTAATTGGCTACGGAAATTCACTCTTTTGCGGTGCACTCGCATTTGTGGACAAACTAGATTCTTGAGATATTGTTCATCTTAGGCAAAGAAATGTAATGTTGTTGAAATGAAGATACATTTATTTTTCACTATCATTGTAAATGAAATTTTTATAGCCTATCGTTACCACCTAGTGTCGCCTGAAGCACACTAATCTCAGCTTCAGGAGCATAGAGGTGCATGGATGCATGGCCGGCTTTAGCACTGGTGGCGTCCAGTGCGACAATGTTTTTTGACACCCCCAATGACCACCTCAGTCACGTATACCCTCACTACCACCCTTAACAGTCTCCATAACCTCTCTCTCAGATGCGTTTAATTAATTTTGTAGTGTCACTCATAAAAGTGAAGGGTGTCAGAGCACTTTAGATAACACACGCATTACACAGAGACAATCAATCATAGGTGTGTAAATCAATGTATAGTAAATGTTACATAAAACAGAGGACAACAAGGGGTGGATTCACACGTCATCCATACAGGTAGACAGTATAGTTGAGGAGTACTTCAACTGGAGAAGCACAAACTCTGAATTTAAAATATAACACAGTGGATTTCGGCTCTCTTTAATAACAAGAACTGATTTGTACCCAAATGAACCTTTTATGCAACATTACAATTGTGAGAAGTCTGGCGAAAAAATCCATACGCTCTAATCTATACCTTGAGGTCTGCATGCAGTTCTTTGATGACAGTTAATAGCTCACTGTAAACTGCATCTAACAAGAGGAAGTCTCTGACAAAATCAGTAACCCACTGACCTGTTTACATTATATTCACTTTGTTATCTGCATAGTACATGTTTTCTACAGCAGGCATATTAACCCTTTGCGCTACCTTCAAAACTTCCATGAGTCAAAACGTCTACTAGACAAAACTCCGATCTTGGCAGGAAGAACATTAATCACTGGAGTTTTTTTGACTTTTTAATTGTTGACTGAAAATTGCTGGAGGCCAGGAATGCAGCAGCAGGTGCTTTTAAGCAGACAGGTGCCCCCATGTGAAGTCAGCACTCGGTGCGGTGGCACCGGTCGCACCGTCCTAGAGCCGGCCCTACATGGATGGGAAGGGTGATGTTTGCTGCAGATCATATGTAGACCAGAATGTGTTATTTGGGCGGTGCCTGGAGATTTGCTCCAGAAATATTTCAGATAGCAATTCCAGGTATGAATAGAGTATTTCCAGAGAGTTACATAACACCTAATTTGCATGTGAGGAAATGAAGTAACGATGGTTCTACCATAAAATAACATAGAATGAGTTGTGAAGGCTAGTGGTGTGTGAGAGCAGGGGTCTACAGGTGTAGTGGTATAAGAGTATGTGCAGGTAACAACTGCATGAGCCACCCCCAATCGTGATGCAGAGAAGAACATATACAGCTAAGGGCAGAAGGTAGTTAATCATGGTTGTTGAGACCGTGCAGAGCGCTGTGTCGGAGATGGTAAGGAGTGTCACAGCTTGGCTGTATGCAAGGAGAGAGTGTAAGCACCAAGTCGTGATTTGCTGTTCTTAGGTATATCAATTTGAAGATTGATCTTTGTGAAATTCTGAATTTGCATGAATCATGACAGAAGAAGGTACCCCCTGCTTACTTTCGGGTCCAAGAGGAGGGGGAAATAACAGAAACTGAGAGAAACCTCTATACTGACCTATCAAATTATACTGTTGGCCAAAAGCTCATACATAAGACATATCCCCATAAACAAAATCTTATCACATATGTTTAATTCATGAATTATTGCTTTGTTGTTTATCACAAATATTTTTTCATTTTTATATAGATATGTGTTCTCTTTTTTATGCTCATAAAGTCATCATATAAAAACCTACATGTGTTTGCAAAATCTTATAAGTTAAATCAATATGCAAATTTAAGGTACAAATCACAAAATCATAAATAACCACACAAGCAACCATCATACCTGCATTCTCACCTATCAACCTATTCAACCACACTATCATGCATACATACCACAGAAGAGTAACAATAAAATACAAAGCATGTATGGGATCCTATATGGGCTTGAATTCTACAAAGACACTTGTGAATTTAATCTTTCATCTCATCAGATCCTTATTTTGTCTGTGCCTCTGGTAGGACTCCCAAATGTCTAGAAACGGTCTACACATGTTTCGGTGGGAAGTTATTCACACCACCTTCATCAGGACTGCCAGCCGCAGTGTCAAATATGCATGTTGTGCATTGGAATGCACAACCTGACAGGCACCACGCAGTGCCTGTCCACCTTGTGTATGCCACTGAAGGGGGGTACCTTAGGTACCCTCCAAGTGCACCCCTACCCCCCCAACACGCTGGGGGCCCGCAACGGGCCCCCAATGCCAAAGACCGCCTGCTTTTCCATGGCAGCATCGCCGACATAGAAAAGCCTTTTTCCGCATGTATCATAATGTGGATGGCGATGCATGCAAGGCACTGCCACCATATTATCTGCCTTTTCTTCCCTCCCGGCAATCAACTGGCAGAAAAGCGGCGGACGGTCTTTCCGTCCGCCGCGGTGCCCCTTGCCATACTACTATGGCAGGGGTGTCACAGGGACATTTGGCGGGCAGAACACCACCGCCGGCTCGGCAGTGGCGATACGCCTGTGATCATAATATGCCCCTAAGTCTTTTTTAGGCACAGGAAGTGAGTGACCCAGAATCACAGGATGTTGAGCCAAGACTGATATTCGAACCTGGTTCCTAACTTCCAAAGTTATCAGCTCGAACCATTAGGACACATCTCCACAAAGGCACAGAAAAAGTCCAACTAGGGATTTTCTTTTATAAATAGCCCAGTTGGTGGAACAGGAAACATTAGGATGAACTGACAAGGAAGGGGAGCAACATTTAGTTTGACTTTGGTATTAAAGAAGCAAGCAAAATCCTTGTTTTTTTTTCTGTTTCAGCAATGCTAAACATATGCATAGATTTGTAGTAATTTGCTGTTGTCAATGAGTTTCTTAGCCCTGTGTTTGGCTACCTCAATTTAAGATTTAGTGGACAACAATGTGGCTTCAAAATGATGCTTTTCCTATGATCATGTATGCAGTAGCAATACAGTGTTCAAGATTAATTTTAGTCGAGTTTTTACCTCAATATCATTCTGTCATTTTGAGATTTTTTTTATCATCATGGGGCATATTATCAAGAAGGGTGTTAAAATTATACCCGCTTTAGCGGCTGGAAACTGCCGCTAAAGCGGCGATAATAGGCTTGATAATATGCCGTTGAGAATTACCCATAGAAGCCCATGTTCACACCAGAACATGGGCTTCTATGGGAATTCACAAGGGCATATTATCAAGCCCATTATCGCCGCTAAAGCGGCGATAATTTTAAAGCCTTTCCTTGATAATATGCCCTCAAGTTCCTTGGCGTAGCCAGGTGCAGACCTTTTGCGCTTAGGTATTTTCTCATTTAGTGAAGTGAAGTCAGTAACAACCTTGGTCATGGTGTTAAAATGTTTCATGGCATAATTTAGATTTTTTTCTTTCAGAAAGGAAAAGAGGCTGGAAACAACTTGCGCAACAAAATCATTTGGGTTTATGTTACCGGTATTGCTAACTCGGATTTTGGTATTTGGACTGCCCACAATTTGAGATTTCAAAAAAGAAAGTGGAAGGGCATTTGATAATGATCACACTCCCCAACTTGAATAGGATTGTGAACTTATATTTTATTTTTTTATTGAGACAAATACATGAGTACAGAACAATATTTCACAACAAAAGATTGCAAGGGGGAAATTGATGGTTCAAGACACAAGTAAATTGTAGATTACATCCATCACCAAGTTACGCTGTACCAGAAATTATACCATTTTACAAAAAAAATCATACATCAAAGCTGTAAATAAAATGAAGATACATAAAAATGCTAAGAAACTGAAAAACTGATAACCCAGGCAAGTCAGGGGTAGTCAACCATCTATTTCCATATATGAGCTAACCGAGCCCCAGGTTTGTTGTCCCAAAAGCCTTTTCCGTCGCCCTTTCATGGCATATAAGCTATATTCAGTGTTAAACATAAAGAGGAACCTCATCCGCCATGCTTCAAATGAAGGAGCGTCTTTTGTAGCCAACACGAAGCTATACAAAGCCTCAGCACAGCGGTGGCTACACATATCAGATAAGCAGTGTTACTAGAGGCCGGGACTTCACCCATCCCAGTTTCTATGCCCAATAAAATCTGTGCCAATGAAAGCTGGACAGGAGTACCCAAAATCTCAGACAACAATGTATCCACATGTCCTAACAAATGCCTTAATTTTACACAAGTGCCGAAAATATGTAGCACATCCGCCTGTGCTACACCACATCTGAAACATTTTCAGATTTTGTCTGGTGTGTGATACAAATAAAATATAGTCTTATAATGTTGCGCAATCAAATTAGCAGACATAAGTACTCGTCCAGCTAAATCAATTGAGGTTTCTAATGAGATCCCTTGGCATCCTAATCTATTCTCCCACTTACTAACATGTTATGTTATGTTATGTTATGGACATTTATTCGGCGCACAGCTGCCCCAGCAAAGGGGCGTCCTGGCGCCTGACAAGGTAACCAACACAACACAACTAAAAGAGACAGCAGACTAAAAAGGAACAGGCTCAAGGAAATAAAAGAGTCTTGATGGTGCTACGAAATAAAAAGAGATTATCAGACGCACGTATCTTTAAAGGAAGAGAATTCCAAAGGGCCGCAGCCCGAACTCGAAATGAGCGGCCTCCAATTCGGCTAAGCTTGAACCGAGGGACAACTGCGAGATCCTGGCCTAAGGATCTCAAGGAGCGGGCAGGGACATAAGGCGTCAAGAGATTCGCAAGAATCGGAGCCGACGAGCCCTTAAAGATTTTATAGGACAAACAGAGCACTTTAAACTGAATCCTCTGCTTGACTGGAAGCCAATGCAGGGACTTCAGAGTATTGGCAGCGGAGCAAAACCTGGGCAGATCAACCACAGCTCTGGCTGCCGCGTTCTGCCCCCGCTGCAAACGTGTAATTTCTGCTTGGTTCACCCCTACCAACAGAGAACTGGCATAATCCAGCCGAGAGATCACCGTCGCCTGCAACACCAGTTGCCTGGTTGAGGCATCAAAAAATTTCAAGGCTGGTCTAAGTCCTCGCAAAATGCCAAAACAACTGGCAGCCGTGAATCTAGATCATTAGGCATAGCATCCAACATTAATTTATAAAGTACCCCTATCCTTGCAGCTTTCTTATTGGCTTCAATAAGAGGATTAGATTGTATACATGGGCGAGCTTTCAACAGATAGTCGCGTATTTGTAGATATTTACAAAAATGCAAGTTTGACAACTGATATTGTTCCTTAAGCTGTTCAAACAATTTAAGCCCACCTGCTGTATATAGATTACCCAAACAATTTAGACCTTTCCTTCTCCAACTAACCACTACCCTATCCCAAAAGACACTAGGGAGAAAAAACGGGGCAGTCAGTGGGGTATATCTGGAAACCTTTTCAATTTTATATAATTTTTTTATAGCACTCCACACTTTATAAGCTGCCATTACTACCTTAAATCTTGTGTGTTGGGAGGAGCCTAGCTCGCGACCGAGATGGCCGCGTTTTAGCTCGGCTCCGTTCAACCGCCTGTTTTCTTCGATTATCCTGTATTTCTCCTGCCCCGGGAAGCCCTCCTTGCTGTGTTTCGGTATTGCGGACACTTTGCGGACACTTACCCGTTGCTCCGGTGATCCTGGGTGCTGTAGATCCTGTGCGGTGGTCCCGCTCGGAGCCTTCGGGGCGGACTGGCCTGGACCTCCTTGCAGCGACGGGGCGTGACGGAGCGCGATGGTCGGCCCTTGCTGGCGCTGTGGATCTGGTTGTGGAGGCTGATGTGCGAATAGACCGGCTGTGCCCGTTGGCGGACCCGACCGGCCTGGGCCTTGGGGTGCGGACGCTGCCTCCTGCGGGAGAGCCTCCTCATTTATCCGGCTTGGTCCCCCCCTTTGTTCCCCGGCCCGGCCATTTTGGATTTTCCGCCCGGGCTCGGAGAACGGGGCCGGCGGCACGAGGGGGCCGACGAACATCCTTCTTCTGGTGGGTCTCCTTCCTGCCTTGGGGCGCCCTGCCGCAGTTCGGCTGACCTCCTTTTGCTTTGGTGTTGCTCCGGCCGGGGCCCCCGACGACCGAGGGCTTGCTGAGCTCCTAAGATGGCGGCCGACCCTGGCAGTCTCTGCCGGGCCTGGGCGAGCACTGGGGGCCCGCCACACGGCCCGGATGTCGGATCCTGTGAAGGGTTTCCTGCACTTCAAGTTGTCCTGGATGCACTATACTCCTGGCGGACTTCCGTGGCTGCGCCTGTTTCCCCTGTGGAGGCGGGCCCACTTTTCGAATTATATGGGGCCCCGTCGTCGGATTTGGCTTCCTCGTCGCAGGGTACGGCTGGTGTGCTCCTGGTCTCTGTGCCTCCGGCGGAGACCGCATCCTTGGGTTGGAGACTCTCCGACGCCCTTCGTCGTCCTGCTTTGTAGCCTCGGCCGCTGGTCTGCGGTCCGTTTACATCCTGTCCAGGCCTTGATGATCCTTTCTGTTTCTCATCGCGTCGGCTCCCCGGCCGGGGCGCCTGTGCCGACCCAGATGGGCTTGCCTCGTTGGACCTGTCCTTAGAACTGTGCCTGCGGCGCGAAGGTTGTACCGTAACTTTTTTGTGTCCTCCGTATTTTCCTTCACGTTTCTTCTCAGGACTGCCGCTGGATTTGCTCCTGAACCCTGTGTCCCTCGTCGTTTGGACTTTGTTTGTTTGGATGATCACAACCTTGGACAAAAGCGGACAGGGCTGAAATGACTTGTTATATGCGGTAGTCTTGTTTTTGATCTATGACCGACATGTGCTGTTGTTATGTTGCGTAATTTCGTGGGACTCCTGAAACTTATCCTGATATCGTTAACTTCCCGTGGGCTCTGCCTCTCCCCTTTTCACAGGTGGTGGGATGGTTGCAGATAATACTGTTTTTTCGCCCTCTCCCGTGTGTACCGTTCCTTCCTTTCCCTGGCCCTTCTCTTTTGCCTTTGTTTCTACCTTGTTTCTTTCTTCTATATTTCGGGTTCTATTTAGGGCGACAGGCACGCTGCTGGGGGGTTGGCCGTAGCCTTCTGCAGGGGTGTAGGGTGGGCTTGTGGGGTGGGTGGGGGGGTCTGTTGCTATTTTTGGGGGGTCTTTTTCCTCCTTTTTTCTCCCTTTTTGGTTCTATGGCCCTTGTGTATCCCCTCTTTCGGGGCTCTGTCTCGTCGTCTGTCCCCCTGGTGTCTTTCTGGGGTATTTTTCCGGTATCACGATGATTGTGATTTGCTGGGTGTGTTTTCTTTATTTTTTATGTCTATTCTGTACCGGGTTATTGTTTTCCTGTTTCGTCGCCCGGGGGCGGGTGTTTGGATAAGAGTCCCTTCCTTTTCCTTCTTCCCCTTTCCCTTCCCCCTCCCCCCTTCTGTGGGGTTCTCTTCCTTTATTGGGGGTACGTTTCGTATTGTTTTTGTATTTGGGTCCTTTTCTGTGCTGTTCGGTGGGACGGGTGGTAGCTGCGGTGGGCGGGCATTGGACGATGTGTGCAGTGGCCTTTCCTCATGTCCGTTGTTTTGACCGGTGCTTATTGGTATGCCTATTTCGTATTTGTTTCTCCTGTTTTTTACGATCGTTGTGTTGCTGCCCGACGCGGCCCCACCCCTCTGGTTTGTTTCTCGACCCGCCATACTCCTAAACTCCCTAATCCGTCCTTTAAAAAATGAGAAAACTACCTTTCTAATTTTTTTTTTTTCTCCTGCGACTGCTCTAAGATGCTTCTTATTTCTCCTGTTTCTTTGCCTTTGTGTACTGTGATACTCTGTGCATTGCTCCTGACATTCGGCTCTGTGGTGGCCAGCCCGGTGGGTTGTAGGCCCGTATTTGTGAGCTCTCTCTGTACAATAAAGGTTTTCGGAAAAAAAAAAAAAATAAAAAAAAAAATCTTGTGTGTTTGTAGTAATTCCAATCAAGATTGAGAAAAAGACGATTTCTTACTTCAGTACCTAACAGTATACTATATATTGAAGGTTGTTCGGCTGGATCAGAAGGTCCCACACCAGTGAGTAGTATATTTATGTGTTGGAGCATGCAAGCATAATAATATAATACAAAATCAGGTACCGCCCAACCACCAACTGCCTTTGATAAAACCATGAATTCTTTTGCACGCCTAGGTTTTCCCCGGGACCATAAAAATTTCATACAGATTGACTGTATTTGCATGAGACTGGCTAGAGGGATCTCTAATGGTACCCACCCAAAAAAATACAACATTTTAGGGAATACCATCATTTTTAAAATATTACGTCTGCCAACCAAAGTCAGGTGCAGACATTCAGCATGAAGAAGTTGTTTGCGAATCCCAGTCAATAACCTCTGCCAATTAGATTGTACCAAAGCAGATGCTGAAGCTCTAATCTGTACCCCCAGATACACAACCTCTGAACAGACCCTCGGATCTTTATAAGATCTAATATTTACACATAGAATCTGAGTTTTAGCAGTATTTCATTCGTACCCAGATACCGAGCCACATAAAACTGCTATTTCTTCAATCTCAGGCATCGCCACCAATGGTTTGGGGGAGATTACAGCCACATCGTCCGCATACGCAAGTACACGATAATCTTGCTGGTGTATTCTGACTGACGGGATCTTGGGATTGCTCTCAATCACTTTTAAAAAAGGATCAATATAAAGGGCAAATAGCAATGGGGAACAAGGACAACCTTGCCTTGTTCCCCTCCGTATAGGAACTACAGCCGATTGTAACCCCATTGTAGAGATCCGAGCGTTAGGTTGCTGATACAATGTCTGTATGGATTTAATGAATTGTGGCCCAAACCCACGCCTTTTCATCACGTCCCATAAAAAGGGCCAAGAAACTTGGTCATAAGCCTTCTCGGCATCTAGAAGTATAAGGCTCAGGGCTTCACCCATACCATTAGCGTAATCTATTAAAGTGATCACACGGTTAACGTGATCAGTTGTTCCACGCTTGGGTATAAACCCATGCTGGCGCGGTGACACCAGCAGAGGAATCACTCCTGAAAGCCTTGCCGCCAAGATTTTAGAATAAAGCTTTCCGTCCACATTTAACAATGAAATGGGCCGGTGTGAGGCAGGTTGATCTATTGGTTTTCCCTTTTTGCTAAAGACCACTATACTGGCCTCGTCCCATGACTTAGGGTATACACCAGTCTGCGCCAGCCTAAACATCACTAGCATATCATACTTCAGAGCTTGAATTTTTTTTTTATAAATCTCAAGCGGGAGCTTATCAGGACCCGCCACCTTACCCGCAGGGAGTCCTTTTATTGCCGCTTCAAGTTCCAACATCGTTATCGGAGCCTCTAGCCTCGATGCTATCTCCATGTCCAAGTCATATTTGCAAAATCGTTCTAGTAGTGCTGCAGCTTTATTAACATCATAGGCTTCGCAAGTATATAGACTGATATAAAACTGCCTAAACATTTCCACTATTTCCACATCGCTCTCTACCAATTGCCCAGTGGAGTCCCTTAAAGAATTAATTCTTTGTGCGGCTTCCCTAGATCTCATCTTCTGGGCCAGGCACCTGCCACTTGCCTCCCCATGCTCATGAAGCAATTGCTGTTTAATGGTGTATGTTTTAGCCGCCTCTTGACTCCACTGGTAATTTACCTTCGCCTTACACCGGGGCACTTCCTCTTCAGAGTCCTGAGTGTCTTTGGCAAAATGTATATCCCTTGCCAGCCGCTCTTCAGCCTGACCTAGGCCTTGCTATAACACCTGCAACTGCATCCGTGCCTGCTTATGAGCATATAGCCCAAAACTAAGAACCTCTTCCCTGAATGAGGCCTTAAACGCATCCCAAACGAACCTCATCTCAGTGCTCTCCCTGTTGTGATTAAAGAACTCAGCAATCCAATTCATCATATGATCATGAAATTTTGTATCCAGCAACAATTTACGGTCAAAAGAGAATTGCCGGAGCTTACTAGCTGCGAATATAGAGGTTAAAGTCAGGAATACAGGACCATGATCGGAAGTGGCTCTCGGTTAGACCTGTATATGTGCGCCAGAGAGTAAATATTGTGGAGCCAAAAATAATCAAGCCGCACTAACTTCTGATGAGGTGGAGAATAGAAAGTATAACCTGGGTTGCTACCCCTAAGATAAAACCATGAATCAATCAGCCCGTGCGCAGTAAGAAGTGCTTGCAATGACTTGAACACTTTTGGTTTTCTACCTACATAACGATAACTGTCATTGCATAATGAATCTGGTTGTAGGTTTATATTCAAATCTCCGCATACTATTACGGGGGTAGGCCAGAGTGCTAGCTCAACATTAAGATAATCCAAAATCACAGATTCATCAAAATTAGATCCGTATATGGAGCATAGCGTAAATTTTAGAGAACCTACAACACATTCTGTTATTGCCCATCTTCCTAAACCATCCCCTAATACCCGGCCGGAACCAATAATATTATTCTTTGCCAGAATAGCAACAACACGGAGGTACACGTTTGTTTAGTGCATACTAAAACATTATACCCCAATTCAGCTAAAAAATTCCTTTTGGACCACAATGTCACAGCGAAGCCACTGAAGTTCCCTAGCTACACACTGTCTTTTATTAATGGAGTTCAGCCCCCTGACATTCAGTGTACCTAGTCTTAAAGCTCTAGCTATCATTGCATAGTTTCAAATACAAAATAATGTCATTCATCCACCACCCTGCATACCAAAAATAAAGAAAGAAAGTGTACTCATGTATTGCTTTTATGTTTACCTCCCCCCACCCTGGCCCCCCCGAGCCATCCCCACCCTCCCTAGCACCCTCCCCCCCCCTACCACCCAAAACAGGGCTTAAGGACATGTCCTCAGTGATGAGAGCCCCCCCCAGGGACCGCACCAGACCGCCACCCGCTATTCTTGCTTAAACCACTTCCTAAAAGGAAAACATATATTTCAGCACTGGTTGGCAAAATAAATCCATACCCTCAATAATGAACAATGTATAATATACCATGTCAAAAAGAGAGAGGAATCTCTAATACATTTAAACCTTTAATCAAAAAGAATTTGCCAACCAGTCATATTCCCTCAATAACAATTATCCTTGTTGATCACCTCGCAAGCAGAGTTATTGCTTACAAATATTGAAAACATAAATTGTGTGTGTGGTTGTACTATTAAATAAAAAAAGAGTAAACGACCAAGGAAGAGAAAAGAAAAACGTTACATAAGCACTCCTATACAGGTAGAGGTGATTTTAGGGCCCAACACACAATAAACATGTTGCAAATTATATATTACATTATATCGTTAACCATCCAAGGACTTCAGAAAGTCTTGCACCTGTATTTCAGATGTGAAGTGTTTAGTTTGACCTTTATGAATCACTTTGAGTTTGGCAGGATTTAACAGAAATACTTGTGCCCCCTTGGCTTGAAACAAAGAAATCAGCTTCCGCAATTGCCATCTCTGTTGCACAGTGGCAGGGCAAAAGTCCGGACGAACGAAAAACTCACACCCTTTACCTGTGCGACGTCTATCTGGATGCGCCAGATTATAAATTGCCTCTCTCAGTATGAAATTGTTGAGGCATATTAAAATTGCCCTAGGCAGGGGGTTTGACACCCTTGCTGCACTAGAGGTTCCAGTTTGCTTTCGCCGGGTGAAAGGAAATCTGTGTGCCCTAACAACCTCATTCTCCCATTGCCAATCACTTAACTCGGGGAAAGCTTCTATAAATACTTCAATAATAAACTTGCGGACATCTTTCCCTTCTGTAGACTCTGGTATGCCCAAAACGCGTGAGTTATTGCACCTTGCGCGATTTTCTAAGTCTGTTTTTTTCCTCTCGACATCCGATCTTGTTGTCTGTAATGTCTCTATAGCTGCTTGTTGTGTAGTCAGCGAGTCCTCTGCGCTAGAAATGCGCTCCTCAGTTTCAGTGACTCTAGTGGCTAACTCATTATAGGACTTTGCCATGCGTCGCATTGTGTTTTGGAGCTTCCGCACTGCTCCCTGAGTACGGCTACTTTCTGCCTTAGTCTCTGAGCGGTGGGCCATTATGCTCTTGTAAATAATATTCAAAGTGACCACATCTCCTCCTTCTTCCACAATAGACAAACTATGGTTTTGTTCTTGATCGCGACCATCTGGGAATTTCCCTCCCCACCTCGGGTTGCATAAGAGGAGATAACACAGAAGAAGTTTTGTCAAGGTCTTGATTCCGTCTGAGAGTTTCGTGCACGTCATTACCCTGTCCGTTAGATTGTGTCAGAGACTGCTCTGATTCCTCGTCATTGACCACCAGCTCACCTTCATCTCCCCAATCACCGGTGAAGCTGCTATTATCATCCTCGGATACAATTGATAAATCTGACATCGAATAGAATTTGCCTTCTGACAAAGCTGACTCAGAATCTATTGCATCATCACTCACTTTACTTGACACTTTATTCACCGTGTGGGGATGAGACTCCTTGCCCCTGCGAACATTTAGATCCTCAACCGAAGCACTTGCAGAGTCATTAACCAGAGTCAAACTATCAGTGTCCGTGTTACAGCTATTAGTGACTGAAGACTGCACATTCACTACCGGCAGAGTGTTGGTAATTACTTTAGTATTAGCTTTTTTCAAAGAAATTGCAGGAACAGTAGGATTTCTGACGGAGACATCAGATCTTACTTCATTCTGCTCATCTAGCGGTTGAGAAGGAATTAGATTTACAAGTCCGGGGTCGTGTAAGGATTCAGCAGGCTCAGTCCTTCTTGCCCCTCCATTACCACCACCACGGGACGCCATTCTGTTCAACTCTATGGAGTCCGTAGCGGTCGTGCTCAGACCGTTAGACTTGCCCGAGTTTGCCACATCAGCTCTATCACCGGTTGAATTTACCGCGCTAGCAGCACTCGCAGCATTCGCAGCTCCCGCGGCTCCAACTGATGGAGCAAGAATTTGCACGTTACGCGGCTTGCTCGTACTCATGAACCTCGAATAACATGTAATAACGTAATTCAACCTGTTCGTCTTACCAATTTCCCTTTATTCTGACATTTTGGGTGTCCTAGTGATGCTTGCCTATGTGTTTACTAACTCAATAACTCTTGTTCCTAAAAATGGCCGCTGCTTGGCGGGTTTCTTTCTGCGCATGCGTTAGTGACACTCACGTGACGTGACGTACTTGCAGTTTTGGTGGGAATCTTTGCGCTTGCGCACTTGCTTTTAAAATGGCTGTCTGTGTCCTAACGTGGAGAAGCTTGCGCAAATGTTTTTTATGTTATTGTCTGTTTGCACTAATCACTCACGCTATAGATATTATAAAGTAAGGGGGATAGAGTAGCTATTCATGGTATACAGTGAATTCATTTATTTCTATGTTTTAATTTGTTTTTCGCTTACTTTTCATGTACCACGATATTGAGGGTTGATGGGATGCATGGGACTCCATATTGAAGTACACTAATGCGTATGACAGATTTCGGCCAGTGACATTGAACGACTGCCAACCAGAGGTGGCAGCCAAGATGTGCCTGGGAAGATGCACCTTCACCCAGCCGAAGAAGTCGAAATGTTCTACTTTTGAAACATTTGTATTCTTTCTTTGTATTCTGTAGAATAGGTCATGGGAACCCCAAATTCAAATAGGCGGTTCCAGAGTATGTAAATGTGAGCTAGTAGACGTAAATTGTGATTGGTGTGCTGACCTATCCTACTTGGGGACCAATCGAAATTGGGGATTCTGACACTTGCAACATTTGGGGGGTGGTACACTGACCCGAAAACAGTATAACTAGCCTAGGTTTAGCTAGAGAATTTGTCCGACTTGTCCGAATAGCTGACCTGTCACTGACCCAATGCACTCAATAGGTGACTGAATACAGAGCGCTGCGGAGCACTCTGTCCGAAATATACCATAGACTCGAAAGGTTTTACTAAACCTTAAGTGCTGGCTGAGCACTTTGCTGGGGAGTTCGCTAACCCAATCGGGGTTCTGGCTGATAGCTGCAGAGAGGGTGGAGCACAGGCTTTGCTTCCAAACTGCGGGTGCTGGTCGTGCCTTGGTGGTCCTGTCCTTATCCTAATCTGGTTTTCCTTTCCTGTCCTGGGGTGTCCATTCTGCACCTGCTGTCCCATTGATGACTGTCCTTCCTTGGGGTTTTTCCTGTCCTTGACTGATCCGTGGCCAGGGTTGGTCTTCACACCATTCTAGGTAAATATATAGTGCTGAAACTCTATATTGCACCTTCTATTTTTCTGTCTTTGCTTTAATAAAGACATACTTTTGCGCATAATTGATTTTCCATGCTTTCGCAAAGCTACTGAATGAAAGCTCATATGTTATTGCTGATTTCTAGCATGTTCCTATGTTACCCTTCCTTTAAGCACAATTCTTCATACCGTTTATAATTTTCCCTTTCTAAAGTTGAGAACTATAGCGTGTTCCATTGTTCACCCTTCCTATAGGTGTATAGGATTTTTCCTAAATTCTCGCCCTATCTTTGAAGTATTTCCCAGTAGTAAAACTCTAGTTGTGCCTAAGTTTGCCCATCTATAGTTATACCTTTGTTTAGTTCCATTTCTGAAAATCTGCTTAGCATATTTTTTCATTCTTATCTTCCTTTTAGACTCATAAATGGTTGCCCTGATATACTTTATATATGGTTATGTGCTCTTTGTTATCTTGATTATTGATTGCCTCTTAGTTATAAACTGTATGCTTTCCGAATCTGAATTCTAGATAAAATCTTTAAAACTTCTCAGTAGTCTGTGGTCATTTAATGCAGAAGAAAATAAAATTGGTATATGTGTTGCCTGCCTTTCTTTCACAGCTAGCTCTCTGATCCATTGTGGTCATAGGTACCCGTAACGGTGGATTAGTAAGTCGGGTACACTAGAAATAAATAGGAAAGGAATCAGGGTTGCTGGTAGTAGAGTGTAAGATCACCCGATTAATGTATATGATAAATTGAAAAGGTATATGGGCCCGGTACGTGTATGGTGAAATTATTGGCCGGGTGACCTGCGATCTCTATCAGTAATTTTCTGGTAGCAGAGCTATGGTTAGGGACTAGTTAAAGTTAGGTAGGACTAGTTAAGAAAGCTAGATAGGTCGGATGCTGCTATAAAAAGTTTTGCTGCTAAGGTGTAAACATATTGTTGATAATAATTTGATCGATCACGTATAATGTTTTTGCTTTGAAAATTATGAAATGTTTAAATTGTTTTTCTTGCTGTTATATTTATTTATGTTCTAACAAAAACTCGTTAGTCAATGTTACGTGTTTGTCTGGAAGCCCCGGGGAATTGAATAGCGAGTGGTGAAGAGAATCCACTCAGCTTTGAGGTCACTTACTCTAGGAAAATTGGTGCAGGTTAGGCAGAACTGGAAGCACTAATTAGGGTTTTCTGAATATATGCTTGAATAAATGATAGCAACGAGTTCGCTGGCAAAACTTCTATTGTGATATAACCTAGTGAGGGTCACACCGGAAGGAGTAGCAGGTTCATCGGAGCTTGGGTGACAGCAAAGGGGTTCGCTGGTGAAACTTTAGACTTAGTATATATCCCGGAAAGAAGTGGATGAGTCAAAGAAGTAGCAGGTTCTCTATTGCTTGAGTGAAGGGTAGGCAGAAGAGATCTATCCGTAGTGTGTGAAAAGTAGACAGAAGAGGTTTACTTGCAGTAAAACGTATCTTTTCTTTCTAGACACTCGAGTACAGTGGCGAATGTGTTTACGTTGTTAAATACCTAAAGCACTTGCACTTTAAAAGAGAAATCAAGTTTCCGTTACCTTGTGAGGGAGGGAGTCAGTTGCGGAGCTGCTCTGACGTCACTCCGTGCCGCGCTGGTATTGGGCGAAACAGCGGGTGTGTAGCGGAGCTGGAATTGTAAAGGAGGGGTGAGTGCCGAAGCGTGAGAACCCTCTCGCGAAAAGGCCGCGCACCCATTGGTCGAAATTTTTGAACTCGTGCATTCTATTGGTTGCACGAAAATAAAAGGCGCATTTGGATTGGGAGTGATTTGTAAAATTAGTCGCTCACAGAAATCGTATGTGGCATTCGTATAGACCTGCGACTAGACCTGATCCAAGACTGTTAGGGTTTAAAAACGATCAGTGGAAAGGTCATAAAACCGACATTATGTACGGAAATAAGAGAAAATTGTCCCTTGTAAATAAAGTGAAGAATTATTTCAAAAAGGACAAACCTATTAAAACCAGAGAAGGTGTTGTCATTCCGCCACCTAATACTCCCGCATCTTTCATGATGTTTGATGAAGGGTACCATTCGTGTGTATGGTTGGAAAATTGGGCGGAATACACCAAGGATGACGGAATTTTGGCTTTTCCGTTAGAAGGTACATTCAATGGCAGAATTGTATTTAATTTGAGAACCTGAATGAATGATTTACATCCCAGACCTAGATTGACCCAGTACGAAGCATTAGAGGAATGGGAGATAGAGGCTTTTGAGAGAGACAAGCCCTGCATGGATAAAGGGTTAACAAAATGGTATCCAAAACTGAAACAAGAGACCCGTGATAAAAAGATGAAACAGTGGAGGCAGAATATGATTGTGGAAGGATTGTTTCCAATGATGCCAATGGGTGGTCCTACGGGAGAGAAAAGGACAGAAAAATGCAAGCATTGGGTGCCCCTTGGGGAGTCGGATGATGAGTTATTAGATGACATGTTTATGAAAAGTCCGCCTCCTTATAATGAAGGACCCAGATCATCTAGTGTAGGGGATACCCCCCAACGTCCCCTGGGTTAGGAAGGGAGTGGATCTGGAAACCCAAGAGATAGCTGTCAAATACCTCCCTATAACGAGGGCCTAGGACTTATAGGTGCCGGAGACACCTGTCTAAGACCACCATTTAGTGGAGAATCAAGATATTCAGGTGAAAGAGATTTTGGTTCAAGACCTCCTTATGAGGGAGGACCGAGAGCTTTAAACACAGGAAGCCGTTACCCAAAACCTAATTATGGTGAAGGACCTAGTATGACGCATCCAACTGCCCCAACATTAAGTCCGCAAATAGTACCTGAAATAAGCTTGGAAAGAATGCTGCAGGAAAAAGAGCGAGAGGCTCTAGCCAAACAGAGATCCGAAATAATTCAGAAACTCTCCCAGTTAAATACAAGCCCCGAAGCCTTGGCTATTCCCGTAACTATTGGACCAGTTGTTCCGTTGTATGGGGATAGACAAGGGAGTCCACAAGCCCCAATTATTACCCCGACTGTAGTACAGCCCCGAAGAGAACCCTTAATTGTAGATGATCAGACGAGTGAATGTGAATCTGAAGCTTCTTTAATGGATCTACCAATTAGGAACTCAGGAAGGAGTCTGCAGAAGAGACATAATCCTTTCAATACGAGAGAGATTCAAATGGAATCGACTTCAGGGACAAAGAGTGTCACCTTAGTGACTCCTGAAGAGATTGAGAGATGGAGTCGAGAATTAGAGAGACAGACTCCTCAGTCAAAACCCTTAGACATTTATAAATTAAGAATTGAAATGGAAGAACTGACAGCTGGAAATGTGGGGTTAGACAGATTAAATACTTTTTCAGAGGAAGAACTGTTGTTTATCTGCAAGAGTCTTACCCGTAATACCAAAGTGCTCCATGAGAGATTAACAGACACTGCAGCTAGTATGGGAATAGACATTTCAAAATCAAAGCCATTACAAAAACCCTACAGAGCAGATTTCTCAGACAAAGATCTGGAGAATATGAATGTGTCAGGAAAAAAGGAGCAAATCAAAGAATTGTTGACTGTGTTACAGAAATGGGGAGACGTAGTAAAGTGGAAAGCCAGATGGGCAAAGAAAAAAGATGAGGCTAGATCTAAACAGAAGTCTTCTGAGTTCATGCTAAAGGAAGCTGACAAGCCAGAGCAGTTATACCCTATGCGAGAAGTGCCAGGTGGAAAGTACGTGCACGTTCCATGGTCCAGACAGGATATTGTGTCCTTTACCAATGACTTTCCAAAATTACGAGAAAAGCCCGTGGAATGGTACAGACAGGTAGAAAGGTTTGTAAAAGTGCAGAAATGCCTGTGGAAAGACCTGGATGGGTTTTTCGACATAGTTGTTCCCGTAGATTTGTGGACAGATTGTAAAATTGCCATTGGTTGGCCTAGTGAGGAATACCCGAGGGATCCTGTTTCAGGAGCCCCTTCTTATGAGGTAATGAAAAAATACCCGCAAGTAATGTTACACTTGAATGGAAAGGTGCCTGCAAAAGAAACTGATTGGACCAGAATAGATAGAACTACACAGGAAAGAGATGAGTCTGTGCATTCATTTTATGAAAGACTGTTACAGGTGTTTAAAACGCACAGCGGTATAGATAACATCGAGATGAAGGATATGACCCATTTCATTTACAGGTTTGTAAACGGTTTAAGACCTGAAATTTGTCAATGGATCAAAGACAATAAAATCTGTTGGCAGTCTAAGAAAATAGATGAAGTCTTGCGATACGCAAAGTATTGCGAGGATGAGATGGCAGACAAACGAAAGGCTCTAAAGGAAAAAGTTATGTGGCCACAAGTAAAAATAGTGGAACAACAGGAAAAGCAATTAGGTAAATTAAATAAGAATTCCCAAAATCAAAGTTCTGGGGGAGGAGGGAAGCCCAGAGTGAAAATGAGTCAAGAGGAAGCCAAAAAGAAATTTCCCTGTCACCAGTGCGGAGAGATAGGGCACTGGAGAGACGAGTGTCCCTACTTACAGAATAATAACCCCCAAACCACTGATTTAAATCCACAGACGCAGAATGAAAGACCAAGAAAGACCCAGCAACAGGTAAAGGCGAGTCAGTTGCCTCGTGCACCTAAACCGAATTATAAAGGGAAAACACCGCAGGGTGACGACATAGAGATCTGGGGAGGAAATGAGGATAGAAATGCAGCAACTTCGCAATTTCTGTTGAATGACACTTTTTTCTGTGACGACCAATACTGACGGGGCCTGAGGGGGGAGGATGAGGAGTGCGCGCTTGGTGCCTCCTTGCTGGTAGACCAGTCTAGGCCATACATTGAAGGAAAGGTTGAAGGCAATGATGTCACCTTTCTGTTGGACACTAGTGCTACCCGTTCTACTGTAAGAACAGCAGACGTTCCAAACCTACCCCTCTCGGGAGAAGCAATCCAAGTAGTGGGTGTATCTAATCAATTGATTAGTACCCCAGTTACTGAGCCCATGGAGATTACAATAGGGAACTTCAAAGAAATGCATAGATTTGTAGTTTGTGATACCAGTCCAGTAAACTTACTGGGACGTGATTTGTTGTGCAAAATGAACTGTACCATCTTTTGCACACCAAAAGGCATTGAAATTCAGACCCCAGACGAAGATGGCATATACAAATTAATGTTAATCAGATCAGACTCAGAAATTAAACAACTGACTATACAAGACTTACCTGAAGAACTCCAAAAGACAGTGAAACCAGAGGTATGGGACTTTACCGGAAAGGATGTTGGTTTAATGGCAAATGTGGACCCAATCAAAATAGCTATGAAAGAAAATGCTGTTTATCCCAATACCAAGCCTTACAAAATGAGTGCAGAAGTAAGAGCAGGAGTTGCCATTGAAATAAAAAGATTGCTAGAAGCGAATATCATACAAGAAGTGATGAGTAGCCCATGTAACTCACCCATAATTGGAATCAAGAAACCTAGTGGCAAGTACAGGGTAGTGCAGGACCTGAGAAAGGTAAACAAGATTGTCATTCCTTGCTGTCCTATTGTCCCGAACCCAGCAGTGATCCTGTATCAGATCCCCTGGGATGCTGAGTGGTTCACTGTGATTGACCTATGTCATGCATTTTTTTCGATCCCATTGCATCCAGACAGCAAATTTCTTTTCTCATTTGCTTTCGACAGTCACGTGTTCGTTTGGAATCGCGTCCCCCAGGGGTACACAGAAAGCCCCTAAATCTTTATTCAGATTTTGAAAAAATGCCTTGAATCTTTAGTCTTACCTGGAAGATCAATTTTGGTGCAATATATAGACGACCTTTTGGTGGCGTCTAAGAGTCAGAAAGACTGTGTTGTTGACACCATTGCCCTACCGAACCATCTAGGTGAAGGAGGACATAAAGTATCACCAGACAAACTTCAGTTCTGTACCAAATCAGTAAAATATCTGGGACACCAGATAGAGAAGGGCATCAGGAAAGTTACTTCAGAAAGAATCAGGATAATTCAGAACATGCAGTTGCCCAATACTCAGAAAGAAGTCAGAATGTTCCTTGGAGTTGTAGGTTACTGCAGGCAGTGGATTGTGGGATTTGCAGTCCTAGCCAAACCTTTGATCAAAATGACAAAGAAAGGAGCAAAGGACCCAGTGGAATGGGATGAGGAGAGCCTGACAGCATTCACAAAATTACGAGAATGTCTGTGTACAGCCCCTGCTTTAGGCATGCCTGATTATTCTAAGGAATTTTCATTGTTTGTGATACACGAGACAATTGTGCATTGTCGATCCTAACGCAAGCCCATGGTCTGACTAGACGTCCAGTGGCATATTTTTCTGCTACTTTGGATCCAGTGGCTGCTGGATTACCCGGATGTCTAAAAGCAGTAGCTGCAACTTGCACGAGTCTAAAACAGAGTGAATCCATTGTTATGGGACATCCTGTAACTGTGTATGTTCCACATGCAGTTGTAATTTTACTGACTAGAACTAAAACCCAGTATCTCACACCTAGTCGGCTGACTAAGTACGAGAGGATTCTCGTAGGTGCTGCAAATGTAGTCATTACTCGGTGTAACATCTTGAATCCAGCTACCCTGTTACCAGACTCAATAATTGCAGAAGCAAAGGGAGAGGTCGAGCATGATTGCATTGACCTAACAGAGTTCAGTACTAAACCACGCCCAGACATCAAGGAAGTACCCCTGCCCATAGAAGATAGCGAGCTGTTTGTGGATGGCTCATTTCTGAGACACGAACTTGTAGGCCTAAGTGCTGCTTATGCTGTAGTCACGGTAAAAGGCACTGTAGAAGCATCCTGTCTATTTGGAGTGAAGTCTGCACAAGTAGCCAAATTGGTTGCATTGACAAGAGCCTGTAAAATTGGGAAGAACAAAAGAATAACAGTATATACTGACAGTCAATACTGTTTTGGGGTTGTGCATGACTTCGGCCAATTGTGGCTACAGAGAGAGTTCCTGACTTCTTCAGGTACTCCTATCAGAAATGGAAAAGTTGTACAAGAATTACTGGATGCAATCCAGTTACCAAAAGAATTGGCAGTGGTAAAATGTGCTGCTCACAAATCTGGCACTGATCATGTGACAGTCGGAAATCGATATGCTGATGAAGTGGCCCAACATTGTGCCAGACATCGAATGTCTGTAAACATTAAATTGGGGGGATATGGAAACAGCTGCCAACTTATGGTGTTTGAGGATGTCCCTACATGGGAAGAATTGAGAGACTGGCAGCATGCTGCGCCAGCAAAGGAAAAGGAAAAATGGAGAAAGCTTGGTTGTCGATAGAGAAGTGAGGATGGTATCATTGTGGGCCCTGATGGTATGCCTGTGTTGCCTAGATGCCTGCTTGCTTCTATGGCCAGACTGATACATGGAGATACACACGTTGGCAGGGATGCCATGGTTCGTGTTTTTCAACAAACATGGTACAACCCGAAGTTCAGGAAAGTAGCAGAGTCACTCTGCCAGAAGTGTTTGACGTGTCAGCAGCATAACGCTGGGAAGAGAACGGTAGTCGAATTGGGAAAAATTGGAAAATCGGGAGGTCCCTTTGTAAGGGTACCGATAGAGTTCATTACGCTGCCCCGGTGTCAGGGAATGAGATACGTCCTTGTCATTGTCTGCCTGTTTTAAAAATGGGTGGAAGCCTACCCAGCCAAAAATAATGACGCATTGACTGTAGCCAAGTTATTACTACGAGAGTTGATACCTAGGTACGGGGTTCCAGTCACAATTGAATCAGATAGAGGTGGGCATTTCCAGAATGAAGTAATTGATCAGCTCTGTAAAGCATTCAGGATTACACAAAAACTGCACTGTGCATATCGTCCAGAGGCTTCTGGAGTGGTGGAACAAATAAATGGCACTATCAAATCGAGACTAGGGAAGATGTGTGAGTCTACTAACATGAATTGGATAGAGGCTTTGCCTCTTGTTCTGATGGGAATTCGAAGTATTCCAGACCGAAAAACAGGCCTGAGCCCCCATGAAATCCTGATGGGAAGAGTGATGAGACAGGCATGGGTACCAGGATACAAACTGTTAAGCATTTCTGATGATTTGGTACTTGAATACTGCAAGCAACTAGGTGACCAAGTGCGTTCTATCTCTCGCCAGATTGGGGAGGACGCCGTCGCCAATCCAACAACTCCAGTCCATAAATTGGTTCCAGGCGACTGGGTTGTAATCAAGAAGCATACTCGTTCAGATTGCCTTGCACCGAAGTGGGGACAACAACGCCAAGTGATACTGGTGACCACGACAGCGGTGAAGTGTGCCGGCGTTCCAAAGTGGATCCATGCCAGCCATACTAAGAAGGTGATCAGAGACGAGAAAACTGACGCTGAAGGTTGTCCAGCTGAGGGGTCTCTAGACGATGGTCCTGAAGTAGCTGATGACGAACAACCGAGCACCAGTCAAGATGAGTGGATACCCATAATCGACCTGACCAATGACCCAATCAGAACAAGAAGTCAAACCTACGCAGACAGAGAGTGGAATAGTGAGGAAGAGACAGGAATAGGAGAAGACAATCAGATTATCGAAATCCATGTCAAATCTGAAGGAGAAGAAGATCAGATAGGGACAGAGCAAGTGATCGACACACCTCCACAAACTCCTGAGATTGAAAAGGGACAGACAGAAATTAGGGCGAAGGTTCAAGCGGAAGAAGATCAAAGGTTCGAAGTGCTTGAACAGGACCAGATAGAATTAGAAGAATGTGTTCAGGACACAGAAATAGAAACACACAAAAGCCAAATCCAGTATACACCTGAACAAGGCCAGCTTAGTGACCAGGCAGAAGAAACTGAAGAAAGACCTGGGACTAGTCAGCTAGGAAGGGAAGAAGCAGAAGAAGAAGTGCCACAAACAAATGAAAATAAGAGAGCATTAGAAGAAAGCCCAACCACAGTGCCAGCTAAAAGACTGAAGAAAAAGAAACATATCGAACCAAGATATATTAAGAGACTGAGACTGAGACTAAAAACAGTAGAAGAAAAGCTTGAGGAAAGAAGGAAAAGTTCTCGTATAGCAGAGCAGTCTGGAGAAAGCTCCAAAAGAAGAAGTGATCGAATAAAAAGACTGAACGAAAAATACCAAGATCCTGGATGGACTTATTTGATATTGGAGGAATTTGAGGATCTTGATATAACGGACGAAAGTGACGAAGAACAGACAGCTGATCAGTCTGCTGAAGAAGAAGAACCAACCTGAAATTGCTCAGTGTAAGCTACCTGTGCAAAGTTACAAAGAGGGGTTGAGAACTTCTGTTAAGCAGAAATGTCTGATTCAAATGTGAATGGAAATCCTAGACGTAGTTGTTGTAAAACATGCTGCCAAGTATGTATATGTAGCGTAGACATAGTACTGATCCTGTGGATAGGACTGACTGTAACCCTTCCTTCTCTGATAAGTAAAAACCCAAGTTTGTATCCGAATAATAATTTACCTGACGATACTGTAGAAACACACACTAAGATTACACCACGAAGAGTAGACACATTGGACAAGCCTCTGAGCCTGAAACGAAGACAGTTAAACTTAGAAGCACCAGATAAGGAAGCATTACACTTTAACAAAATAAAGAACAAGACTCATTTTAACGTTTTCGCAAACCTGTTATTGCATTATGTAGAGACTATGGAAATAGACGACTGTTATGTCTGGATGAAGCTACCTACTTCTGTAGCTGAAGGCGTGACTTATCATCACTTGCCCTTGACTTATGGAATTTCCTGTAGTATACTGACTAGCTTATTTTACAAAAAAGGACCTTTACAGTATTACTATTCAAACTATGACGTGACATTTTCTGAACTTTCTGTTCGACGAAACCTAAACCCTGTACAGACGACTAGAGATGTAGCTAAATACATGAGTGATTATTTTCTAACTGTAGGAAAAATTAATATAGATGATGCACATAAAAATAACCTGACCTGTTCTTTACATGGAAAGGAAAAAGAGTTTCTGGACATGGTAGAGAAAAGAAGAGAGAGTTTTCAAAAGAAAGCCAAAGACAGGAACCATAAAGTTCCTAAATGGGCAGAAAGTATAGGGAGCACCTCAAATGGTGGAGCTACTGCTGCTATGCTCCTTGACTTCGAAAAGAAGGGGAACTCTGTCTTAAAAGGGAAATGACTAGTTATTATAACAATGTTTTCATTGGCTCCAGTGAATGTGAGCATAATTACAAGGTAATTGGAGGTTGGGGTTTCAAAGATGGGACAGAGCCTGTGTTTCCTGGGATTTATTTTATTTGTGGGAACAAGGCTTACTTCAAATTGCCCGACCATTGGTACGGGAGTTGCTACTTTGGTATTGTCTTCCTGAAGATATACCATGTGGGAAAAATCACTGGAAGCAATGAAGAAACTAACCCATTAGTACGCAATAGAAGAGAAACTGCTGGAGAGATTGTAGGAGATATTTTTAGCGCAATAATACCTGCAGTGGGAGTGGTTCTGAACTCGAACAAACTTTGCAAATTGTCTACAGTGGTAGATCGGTTATCTACCGACACTGCTGGAGGGTTCCTGATGGTCAATACCGAAAGGGTTGCGATCAGATCAATGGTTTTACAGAACCGACTTGCCCTTGATACTGTATTAGCGAAAGAGGGCGGAGTCTGCAGAATGTTGAAAGCGCAACATTGTTGCACTTACATACCTGACAAAAGTGTAGGAATCCAAAGGTATGTAAGGAACATTACAAATTTGAGAAAAGAACTTAAACCACTGGAGGTTGACAGTGCCTGGAAAAGACTTACTGATGGTCTCTCTGCTGTAGGTTATTGGTTTGCTAACTTAGGTAAAGGTTTATTGTTTAAGGTACTGATGCCAATTGGAATAATAGGTTTCATCATATTCCTCATATTTGTCTGTTGCAAATGTCGCAAACACCAAAAGAAGTACACTGTGAATAAGAGAGGTGTGAAACGGAGTGTGGATGAACTTGAATTAGAGGAACTGAATAATCAGATTTATAAAAGGGTGAAAAATTCTCACCCTAACAAAGAGACTAAAGAAAAGCTGAATAGAATGTTGGAAGAAATTGAATTGGGAAAAGTCTGAAAAAAGTTGGCATCTGATTCCATTAGTTTGTGATGATAGTAAATATCATCAAAGAGGGGATTGATGGAGCAAGAATTTGCACGTTACGCGGCTTGCTCGTACTCATGAACCTCGAATAACATGTAATAACGTAATTCAACCTGTTCGTCTTACTAATTTCCTTTATTCTGACATTTTGGGTGTCCTAGTGATGCTTGCCTATGTGTTTACTAACTCAATAACTCTTGTTCCTAAAAATGGCCGCTGCTTGGCGGGTTTCTTTTTGCGCATGCGTTAGTCACACTCACGTGACGTGACGTACTTGCAGTTTTGGTGGGAATCTTTGCGCTTGCGCACTTGCTTTTAAAATGGCTGTCTGTGTCCTAACGTGGAGAAGCTGGCGCAAATGTTTTTTATGTTATTGTCTGTTTGCACTAATCACTCACGCTATAGATATTATAAAGTAAGGGGGGATAGAGTAGCTATTCATGGTATACAGTGAATTCATTTATTTCTATGTTTTAATTTGTTTTTCGCTTACTTTTCATGTACCATGATATTGAGGGTTGATGGGATGCACGGGACTCCATATTGAAGTACACTAATGCGCATGACAGATTTCGGCCAGTGACATTGAACGACTGCCAACCAGAGGTGGCAGCCAAGATGTGCCTGGGAAGATGCACCTTCACCCAGCCGAAGAGGTCGAAATGTTCTACTTTTGAAACATTTGTATTCTTTCTTTGTATTCTGTAGAATAGTTCATGGGAACCCCAAATTCAAATAGGCGGTTCCAGAGTATGTAAATGTGAGCTAGTAGACGTAAATTGTGATTGGTGTGCTGACCTATCCTACTTGGGGACCAATCGAAATTGGGGATTCTGACACTTGCAACATTTGGGGGTGGTACACTGACCCGAAAACAGTATAACTAGCCTAGGTTTAGCTAGAGAATTTGTCCGACTTGTCCGAATAGCTGACCTGTCTCTGAGCCAACGCACTCAATAGGTGACTGAATACAGAGCGCTGCGGAGCACTCTGTCCGAAATATACCATAGACTCGAAAGGTTTTACTAAACCTTAAGTGCTGGCTGAGCACTTTGCTGGGGAGTTCGCTAACCCAATCGGGGTTCTGGCTGATAGCTGCAGAGAGGGTGGAGCGCAGGCGTTGCTTCCAAACTGCGGGTGCTGGTCGTGCCTTGGTGGTCCTGTCCTGATCCTAATCTGGTTTTCCTGTCCTGTCCTGGGGTGTCCATTCTGCACCTGCTGTCCCATTGATGACTGTCCTTCCTTGGGGTTTTTCCTGTCCTTGACTGATCCGTGGCCAGGGTTGGTCTTCACACCATTCTAGGTAAATATATAGTGCTGAAACTCTATACTGCACCTTCTATTTTTCTGTCTTTGCTTTAATAAAGGCATACTTTTGCGCATAATTGATTTTCCATGCTTTCGCAAAGCTACTGAATGAAAGCTCATACGTTATTGCTGATTTCTAGCATGTTCCTATGTTACCCTTCCTTTAAGCACAATTCTTCATACCGTTTATAATTTTCCCTTTCTAAAGTTGAGAACTATAGCGTGTTCCATTTTTCACCCTTCCTATAGGTGTATAGGATTTTTCCTAAATTCTCGCCCTACCTTTGAAGTATTTCCCAGTAGTAAAACTCTAGTTGTGCCTAAGTTTGCCCATCTAAAGTTATACCTTTGTTTAGTTCCATTTCTGAAAATCTGCTTAGCATATTTTTTCGTTCTTATCTTCCTTTTAGACTCATAAATGGTTGCCCTGATATACTTTATGTATGGTTATGTGCTCTTTGTTATCTTGATTATTGATTGCCTCTTAGTTATAAACTGTATGCTTTCCGAATCTGAATTCTAGATAAAATCTTTAAAACTTCTCAGTAGTCTGTGGTCATTTAATGCAGAAGAAAATAAAATTGGTATATGTGTTGCCTGCCTTTCTTTCACAGCTAGCTCTCTGATCCATTGTGGTCATAGGTACCCGTAACGGTGGATTGGTAAGTCGGGTACACTAGAAATAAATAGGAAAGGAATCAGGGTTGCTGGTAGTAGAGTGTAAGGTCACCCGATTAATGTATATGATAAATTGAAAAGGTATATGGGCCCGGTACGTGTATGGTGAAATTATTGGCCGGGTGACCTGCGATCTCTATCACAACCGCCCCACGATTTTTTGCTTCCCTACCTTTCGGAGCCATAGTCCCGCTGATCTGATCCACACAAAGAAACGACTGCCGGCAGACTGACCACGGCACCTTTACTCCACCTCCACTCCAAACTCCGGGCGGTACTACTGCCAAGCACTGCCGAGCCCTTCACACCTTCAGGTAAGCTGCCCCGATTCGAAGCAAGTCGCCGATAAGTTCTTTCAGCAGAGCTTCGATACTGCTACAGTCTTACTACAATTTTGCCACTGGTGTATTTTTCCTTTTCTCCCGATGTGTAAAAGCGGCGACCTGCATCCCCAGTAAGCCCAGAAGACCCGGAGCTAGCAATCCATACAGACGGAAAGCAGGAAGAGGGTTAACGGCTACTGGCGTTGTCCACTGCGGAGAGGAAGCTCACAGCACTCACACGGCCACTGCTGCAGCCGCCATCTTGCCCCCAGGAATGTGAACTTAGACACAGTTTTGTTAGCGAGAATGCGATCCAATATTGCCCCTTTGATGAGGGTGAGTGTGGGGAAATAGTGGGTCCATTCATGCTCAGGGAAGAAGAAGAGGAAAAATGATGTTCCATTAGGATTTCTACCAGTGTAGATTAAAATCATCTACAAAAATGTGATCATTGGACAAATTAGCAGAGAGGTGATATAGTCCGAGCAGTGATCAAAAAGGAGTAGTAGATGATTAGTGATATGTATTTTATTCGATTTAGTGGCAATAGAATTGATTTCATGAACAAGGCATAGAAAAGTAGGGAAAGAAGAAGATGCCACTTGTCAATAGAAGATAGACTTTCTGTCCATTATTGCTACACCACAACACATTTTATCTTTGCTATTGAGATGGCAGTGGAGTTACCAGATGAAAAAGTAAGACCATGCTAGGTTGAAAAGTTTCATTGAGCCAAATGTTTGGCAGTATCTTGAGATTTACGGTCCAATGCAAAACAGTTTTGTCATCTGTCTCTACAAAATCTATGTAATTCTGCAATATGCATTTATGCTCGGTTTGGGTTTTATGGACAGAATAGTCTAAATATACAATAATTTATGAAATATTGTGCATTGGATAAGGTAGGGCTCAACCAAGATTTCAATTGCAGTTAGGATGAAAAATAGTAGAGCCAGTTTGATAAGTGACAAGTAAAAAGTGAGCTGGTTTACTTGTCATAGCAGATGAACAAGGGCTGGGGAGACAGAATTTACAAACAGAAGTGGGTGAGCTTGTGTTTTAGGGACTGAAGAATAGGAGTGGGTGCATTCAAGCATGGAGGAGGAATTTGTAGTAAAGGAGGTAGCGTGAATAATGAGAGAATAATTAATTAAAGTATTGGGACAACTGAGACCATAGTCAGAGTAGAAAAGGAAAAAGAAGAGAGGACACACATGGAGGTTAGTAAAAGAGACGAGTAGTAAGGTTTCATGAAGCAGGAAAATACAAGAGGATATGTATAAAGAAAGGAAGAAAAAGTGCTAGGAGTTTTGGCAATTGAAGCTACCTCAGGTGATATTGAAGATAGGTAATTGGAGGTCCTTAAAGGATTTACAGAGATTGAAGAGGTTTACCCTGACGTTTTTAGTGAGCTTCAGCACAGAGATGTGGATCATGATCATCCTTTTATTAAAGGTGAAGATCACATTTTAGCTAGTACTTAAGTTTAAGTGGTACTTCATTTTCCTTCGTGGGGGAGCTTAGGATTACAGGAATATACATATCTTCCTAAAAAAGAGATTAGTCATGAGGATGTATTTTGAGGGAAAAACATAGGGGAATCTTCTCTTCCTTCCATTTCACACTTAATCAATCAATCAGGATTTATAAAGTGCAGCTAATTACCTGATGGGTATCCAGGCGCTGTGTTTTGGATCCAAGGCAAACTGGTGGACTAAGCTTCTTGTATTTATAAAGCCACAAGAGAAAATTGTGTCAAAATAGTGAAATAGTATAATATATGCATATTGCCTCAGACTGTTTTCTTATAAAACGGTTGTAGAAATGTGAAATGAATGACCAGGAGGACAATTTGCCTGTACAAGAGGTTTATTGGTTACACCACAGCCACAGCACAGGTACATCTATTCACACAGGGAACTCTCTCTGCATAGTTTTAATGTTATGTTGGAACGTTTATTGTCCCAAGGAACAGGGGTGGGCAAAGGCAATGGGATCGAACCACCATGGAGTGTACCACACTCTCCCTTTCATCACCAAACAAGATGCAAGGTTTAACGACAGAGGGAAGGAGGACGAAGTGAGGGGGTGGCCCACACTGACAACAAGAAGGAACAAGAGAAGGGTTAGTGATGATTTTGAGCACTGATGGTGGCAAAATAAAAATAGATGAGAAAACATTTGTAGAAAATACAACTTATAGGATACAAAGTACAAATGATAATAGCTTTTGTAATCCCAGACATTGCTTGTCAACATATGTATAAGAAATGCTTAAGTGGATCTAACGTACACAATGAAAGTTTGCTTTTAATCCCCTACATAGTCTTTAGAGTATTTTGGTGGTCTGATGGTATGTGCCCAAACTCAATAAGGCAAACTTCCATTGGGATTTTTGTTGTGAGTAGTATTCAATAACTGATTACCTCTACCAGGAGGATTGGTGTTGCTTGAGTCTCGTCCTGTTGGCTGATGGTTGGCATCCTTTCTGAAGATAGGGTGACTGAGTTTTGCCACCCTCCCCAAATTTCATATTCTACCATTGTCTGTATTTATAGAATTGTGAAACTGTTTGATTACTTTCATAGCTTTTGAAAATGTAGAGTCTTTGATATCCCCACTCAGAAACGTAATCTTTACCCAATCTACATTGAAAATGTTGGTGTGTCTGTCTTGGTTATATCTTTCTTTTCTCACCTCCTGGTGTATCATTTCTCTTTGTTTCCAGGGTTATCTGGTGTTCACTTCTATCAATCTTTTACCCCATTTGATCAAAGAAGAAACTAGTGTCACATGGTCAGAATAGGCCTGGTAAGAAACACCACCATTAACATGCCCATGGTTCTTAAGTTGCCTGTTCTTTCACACACAATATGGGCAACATGCATGAAGGCTTTTTGAGTTCGCAAACGAGCCGATTAGCAGAATCAGCCGGTTTACAAACGCAAAAAAGTCTTTTCACATGCATCAGACTGAAAATGCGATTCGGTAACCTGTTACAGAATCGCAAATTGGGTTTTGCAATTCTGTATTAGGAAGGGGTGTGTTTAGGGCGTCAATTCCTAATACCAGTTCGCATCGCTATGTATGAATGTTTTGTGACCAAAATGGGGTTGCAAAATATTCGCATTTTACCACCTACTTCAAGTAGGTTATAGCCTATTCGCAAATTCCCCTTTATGAATGTTTGTAAAAGCATTTTTAAGAGCAGGAAGTGGTCCCACAGACCACTGCCTTCTCTTAAAAAATGAATGGAAAACTTTTCATTTTTCTTTTTATAAAGCATCCCATTTTCCTTTAAGAAAAATGGGATGCTTTACAAAGAAAAGATTGCTTTATTTAAAAGCAATCACAGATATGTTGGTCTTCTGACTTCAGCAGGCCACCATCCCTGTGATTTTTGCGATCCCTATGGGGTTGCAAATTGCGATCAACCACATTAATATTAATGAGGTAGGTCGGTTTGCTACCGCCTACCTATCAGTCTTTGAAACTCGTGGAGTTTCATACATTGGAAATTGTGATTACCTAATTGCAATTCTCAGAAATTCGCAATTAGGTAATCGCATGGTAATCCATGTGGCCCACTGACTTTTGACAAACATTTGTGTGCGTGCCAATGCAGCATAACATTCTCTGAATTGGCATTGCTTACATTTCCACTTCAAGGGTACATTATTATGACTCCTTGAACATTCAGCACAAGGGATAAAGTTCACCCGCAATTGTTATTTAAGTTATTTCCCACACGGTGATGGTGATATACAACTAGAATAAACAATTGCGGCCTGACAGAGTAGCAACATGGTCACATGGATGTTGTTTTTATAAATACACAGCCACTTTCTTGTTTAGGCAGAGGAACACTAGGCTGACACTGTGGGGTCACTACACACCAGAATTCCAGCTCGGCCAATTCCTGCGTACCAACACAAGGGATGTCCAGCTGTACACCAAAATGGGCAGCCTGATTACACTTACCCACAGGTAACATGGAGTTAGTCCAAGGAAGGGGTTTGGCAGATCACCCACCCTAGGCAAAACTATGTTAGGGAGCACTATGTAGGAATACATCTATACATAGTAGTTATATTCACTGTCTTAGCACAATTGTGGAAATGTTCATTCTTTTCACTGGTCTTGTGATGCTAAGTACGCTCATTTGTTTCATTCTGCTAATTATCGCAGCACACTCAATAAATATTGAAAAGCTTTGCTGAGTATTTCTTGTGTATTTCTTTGGGCATGCATGAGAGTCCAAACAAAAAGGTTCTAGATCTGTTACCACGATTTCCTTGGGGATCAGGGTTGTCATGGTCTAAGGTTGAACACATTTTTGTTGCCCTATACGTTTAGGGATACAGATGGTGCACTGTGGCTAGTAGGGGCATAGGCCAACGTATCCTGAGGGTGTGCCTGGAATCAGTCTGGCACAATCCTGATGTTTATGCTGTCTGATGAACACACAGTTTTACAAGGGAGGTACAAGCCATATGATACTAGTTGAGAATGGAATGTATTCCTCTTAATAATTCAAATGGGGTATTCAGAGTGCTTTGGTGTGGACTCAGGCGAAATTCTCTAATTCTTTAGAAAATGCTCTCCTTCCAATTAACGCTGTTAACTGTTACCAATTGATTCCTTCCTTCAATGTTCTGTTGAAGCATTCTATGGTTCCATTTGTTTCTGGGTAGTATAGTACTGAGTGCATGTGGGTAATGCAATTGTCTGTTAAAAACGTTATGACACTATTTTTAACTAATGTCTGAAGTAATTCTGCTTTCTAGCCACCTGGGCTTAGATCTAGCAGGACAATAATTTAGGGTGTCAAGTTTTCCCAATTATGGTCAGTCAGTCAGTCAAATTAACTTTATTCGATTTGATAAAATCATACAAAGTACATAAAAACAGAATTTTTTACAATTAAAAATAGATTAAACAGTTACTTTGTAAACAAGTTAATTTGGCATAATTTTCCATTAAAATCTTTAAAAGCGAGTTATATACACTGGTTTGGCAAATTCATAAGTCTTCTAGATCTGGATGCCGCCACTAGGAAATTGGCCATGGCAAAAGTAATGCATATATTTCCTAGGGATTTTAAATATAGCATGGCTGGTCTCACCTGGGAGAAGCCAGCTTCTCTTAAGACTGGTAGCAGATGTTTTTTCCTTTGTGCAGAGAAGAAATCACAAAACATAACAAAATGCATGGTGTCCTGAACTGAAAAATTGTCACAAGTGCAAGGAGAAGCTAACTCAGGTTTCATCCACATATTAAAATTACCCAAATAAAAATGAATAAGGTTAAATCTAAATTTAGTTAACAAAAATCTATGAAAGGGGTTTGTGACAAAACATAGATAAGGTTCAATTGCTAATGACTGAATTGACAAATAATGCATTCTAACAGCCGGCTTTGATAATTCTGATTCTTCTCGCAACAGGCGTACCCTAGACATAAACTGTTTTTTTGTGGAAATCACATCCTGCTTTGTGATGCCAGGAGGGAAGGTGAATAGGTCTGGGCGTCCCAGGTCAGTAAAAGATTTTTTCAGATACGCCAACCAAGGAATCGTATGACTATTCTCCTGACTCATCACGTCCCTCATGATCATGTGATTTAACATTAATTCGGGGTTTAGCCAAGTCTTAAGCCAATATATTAGTGGTGCCAATCTTAGTTTATCCTGAACATAATCCAAACCGAGTTCTGTATGAATAGAAAAAACCGGAGAGGATTGGGGGAGGGACAAAACGGATCGTAAGAATCTATTCTCTGCTACCTGGATATTATCCAGGCGCACATAGCCCCATAGAGATGCACCATATAAGGCCACAGGGAGGGATTTGCTATTATATACATTGATGATGGCCTTCATAGGTCTATGACCCAATCTTTTTGCAAAACCTAAGATGGCCATAGATGTCCTTGTGACCGCTAGGCTTTTGGCACGTATCTGGGGCCCCCAGGTGCCCCTACTATCGAAAAGAACTCCCAGGTAGGGGAACACAGGGACTCCCGAGACTACCTCTCCTTTACAAAAGAAGGTTTTCGTCTTCGTCTTAGCCTTTTTCCCCTGTGGGCCTACGACCATGGTGTGGGATTTAGAGGCATTAACCCTCAGGTCAAGCCGGTCCATAAAGATCCCAAATGCATCTAGCAGTTTTTGGAGGCATACCCCTGTGCGTGCGATGAGTACAGCATCGTCCGCGTATAGGAGAGCAGGGATCTTAACTTCTCCTACACGCGGTACGTCACTTGCTGCCCCAAGTAAATGCTTGCCTAGGTCATTTATATATATGGTGAATAACAGGGGGGCTAGTATGCAGCCTTGCCTTACTCCCCGCAGCGAGCTGAAGCGTGAAGTGCATCTGCCCTCTTTGGTAACCCTTACAGCGGCAAATAGGTCCCGGTGCAGGGATGCTATGAACGCCACCAAATCTGCATCAATCCCCATCTTCAATAAGATTTCCCATAACTTGGATCTATTGACCAAGTCGAAGGCCGAGGAGAGGTCCATAAATGCTAAATACAAGGACCCCTCCCTGGCCACCGTATACTTGGCAATCAAAAGATGCAAGTTCGAGCACTGTTCTATCGTGCCTCTTTTTTCCCTAAAACCATATTGTATATCGGCCAAACCCCCGCACCCCTCCACACTATCTCTTAACCTGGCCAACAGGACTCTGCCCAAGATTTTAATAACAGAGTCCAGAAGGGATATAGGGCGATAGCACCCTGGGTCATCCCTTTGACCCTTTTTAAATATAGGGACTATTGTGGAGGTGGCCCATGATTTTGGGGGGGGCGAACTATTTGCGGCTGTAAACACGCTAGCCAGAATGCCAGCCCATAGTTTGGGTGAGTGTATGTAAAAGTCGGCTGGTACCCCGTCTGGGCCAGGAGCTTTATTCTTTGTAGTAGCGCAAATTGCCTTTTCCACCTCACCGCTGTTAAAGTGTAGAGGTATGACCACCCTGCCTACAAAGTTTTGTAAATGAGAGGGGTCGCCCGTTTCGCCATAAACAGAGCTGAAATGTGCCAGCCACTTCTCATCAGGTATTACACAGTCAGTGTCTGTGTTTGGGGAGTCCGATAAATATGGGTGGTTGACTATGGCCCAAAATTGCCTGGAGTCCCGCAAGATATTAGTAGAAATTCTTTGTTCCCACGCCTCCTGTTTAATACTATCCCTTCTAAGCTTAGTGGCCTTCCTATACTCTTTTCTCAAAGTTGAGACCAGAGCCCTGTCCCTAGGGTTTACTTTAAGGGCAGATTTTAAAGCTCTGAGTGCCCTAGTACAGGCAGAATCGAACCACCTGTGGGGCTTTGGCTCACCCCTACCCCTTGGAACCATGAGGTTATCAGACACAATGTGGCATATTGATTGGAAAGCCACCATGATGTCGTAGCCTGGTAAGGTCCGATCTTGGCAGATCCTAATCTGATCTTCAATCTGTGGAGCAGTGTCGGTGTAAAAGTCGTCTGGTACCACATTCCCCCACTTCAGCCGCCTACCTTGGTCTGTTGGGCGAAGGGTAGGTCCATGTTTGATCTGCCCTGGCCTAGGACCCATAGAGTCCCCCCACCGGATGAACAAAAGGACAGGATTGTGATCACTGAAGGGAGATAACACAGTGCGGTAGGAAATAATACACTCGCGGATAGCAAAGGGCACGAAAATATAATCAATAACAGTCCCCGGGGATGAGCCCTTAAACGTCGGAATTCTATGGACCCCCTCCCCTGCTGGAAATTCAAGGAGGTTAAAGTTGGCCAGGAGGTCCTCCAATTCCTCGCCAGCCCTAGTATGTTCAAAGTGCGGGTCCTCCTGTTCCCAGGACTCCGAACCTCCGATTGTAAGACAACCAAGATAACAAGGGTGGATGTTAAAGTCCCCCATTAACACAAAATCATAACTGGTAAGGGAATTTTGGCTGAGAACATTTAAAAAGGCATTCAATTTTGCGATGTTATCACCACCAAACTCCTTGTTGACGGAATTGTAAAAATTGATAAACAGAGTACTTTTTGACGGGCAGGTTTGCCTTTCTACAATTAAGCAGTTTGGAGAGTCATATTTGATCTGTTTTAGGGATCCAGTGAGGTCAAGAGAAAAAAGGGTCAAGAGGCCTCCCCTCGCTCTGCCTGCAGGACTAGGGCAAGCCGCGACTGAAAAACCTACAAAACCATCCAACCAAAAGCCAGAAGTCGTGTCCCATGTTTCTTGCAAGGCAATAACATTATGGTCTGAAACAAAAGCAACCCATTCATTATCACTCATTTTTAAGCTAATTCCAGAAATGTTCCAGCTGATAATTTTACAACCTTCTTCCTTGGTGACTGCCCTAGAGGCCCTTACATCCTCACTAGGCGTTGTTGGGTCTTCTGTTGTTAGTCAGTCCATATCATCCAGGCCAGACAAGGGAGAGAACTGATTACTTATGCTCACGCTTATCCCATCTACCAAGGCTGGTGCCTGAATGTCATGATGTATCGCAGAGGGTGGGTTAGATAAGATAGTTACTGGTTGCCTTGTGGTGGACTCATGTATGTTTCTTCGTGCCGCTGCTAACCTTTTACCCTGCCATCTAGCCTGGTAATTTATATATGGCTTATAAAAAGATGTAGGTTGGTAAAAAAAAAACAAGGGGACAGGTCTAAGGCGATCCCTGATCGAGATTGCTGAGCCATCCCAGAACAGTCTATCCGCCACCTCCGCCCTGCAGAAATTAACAACCACACAGTCGCCATGAGTAGTTTTGGGTTGTTTACCAATCCATCCCACCCTTCTTGAATGGATAATCAAATCCGCTATGTTACCACCACAGCATGTTTCGCCACTCCAGCACTTAACTTTAGCGATTAGATCCTCCGTTGATTCCCTTTCCCCTTCTCCCAATGGATCAACCCCAATGAACACTGCAACCAAGGGTGAAGCTTCTGGTGGGAGGTGGAGTTTATATGTACTTGGCGAGGGCCTTTTCCTGGGTGGTTGACTATTATGAGGCGGAGCTAGTGGAGTTGAAACCATACCAAGGATGCCTGACGTTGCTTGCTGAAGGGGTGTACAAAGATCACAAGGCCTATTAACACTAGGTAAATTTCCGCCTGTTGGATTTGTCCCAAGTGAGGCCCCCTCTGTGTTCCTGTTCACTCCCGTCTGATCAAGCTTCCCATCACCCATTTGAGTGTAGTTAGGTGGGAACGATTGGATAATTCTGTCAATGAGGGAGCATTTTTCCAATAATCCTTTCAGACATGTATTTAGTGTATCTACGATATCCTTGGCAATGCCCGCCAGCAATGGTTCGATCCTCGCCACAAATATTTCCTCCAGTTTTGCCTCCATAGTGGCTGGTATGTCTGCAGTGAGTGACGAATTATTAACTTTTTTCCCTCTCTTGCGAGACATAGATTTGGTGGCTATCTGGGCTTGTGCTTTTGAGGATGAAACAGCTGGGGCAGGTTGTGGATCAATAGCTGATTGGGCGTTAGGGGGGGGTTGGCGATAGTTACAAGGGGTTCCAATGGCACACCAGCTGGGGTACATGAAGGGTGGGTAGTGGCATCAACTGTAAGCGATGTAGATTGGGTGCTTGGGGAAGTCAATGCAGTGGCCAACTCTTGCTCCACGGTGGCAATCTCCTTCGTTAGAGCCCCCACAGCCGAGGAGAGGTATGACATAATAGAGTTAGAGTGCCTGGGTATTTTGGCATTATTCCCCCCCTCCTCCATGGTAGTGTGTTTCTTTCTCTTACCCATCTTAATTGTTAGGTGTTAGTGATGTGGCCCGACCCGGCCTCCTTCGGCCCCGGACGGCCACAGACGGCCCCGCCCTTGTCCCGGGCTTGTCCCGCGCGCGATTCGTGGGGCGAGAGGGGGTGTCAGCCTTTTGCAGGCGCCTCCGGGCACTCTCGGCGCGTCACGAGCGCGCTTCCGCCCCACAGGGTGCTTGGGATTGTAGTTCCCCGGTGTCCGACCCGGCGTCTGTCTGTCCGCCTCCGCCGTTCCCCTCACGGCTACGCCCGTTGGCGAGTGACCAGGCAAGTCTCTGTTGTTCCCCCCTGGGCTCCCGGGGGGTCAGCCTTTTGCAGGCGCCTCCGGGCGCTCTCGGCGCGTCACGAGCGCGCTTCCGCCCCACAGGGTGCTGGGGATTGTAGTTCCCCGGTGTCCGGTCCGGCGTCTGTCTGTCCGCCTCCGCCGTTCCCCTCACGGCTACGCCCGTTGGCGAGTGACCAGGCAAGTCTCTGTTGTTCCCCAATTATGGGAACAATTCTGTCCAAGGCCAATTCTTCCCATGGGTTGTTTGGAAGTTTGCGTACAGGCATGGGAGGCTTCCTTATCTTGTCACTCCCATTGCACAGTAGAGAGTCCCTTACAGATGTTTCAACTTGGATGTCCATGCCAGACGACCAAAAGTACATTCAGAGTCTCTCTTTGTTCTTAGAAACAGCAAAGTGGCCTTCATGTGCTTTATTTATGTGTTTCTCTTGCATACTCCCAGGGGGAATTAGTTTGAGGACCCTAAACAGACATTCACCCAGTTCACTATGTTCATTTTTGACACACCAATATGCTTCTCCTTGGCAGTGTTCTTGTTTGGCAAACTACTGTTTACATACTGTCTGACTGTCTCTAGGGTTTCATCCTCTCTAAGGCTTGTTTTCCATTCAGTCTCAGTTATCACATCATCAGAAATGATGCACACGTTCAATAAAAAACAAAAATGTAATGTGGCTTCTTATATAGCGCACTAATCACCCCAAAGGGTCTCAAGGCGCTTGCTTTGGGAACTCGTTCTGGTTTTTCCCTGTGAGATAGCCCCAACTGGGCACCCCCAAGGTGAAAGCCAGGCATCCCGCTGCAGGGGGCCGTAGTGGAGATTAAGCAAGCTATTGCCCAGAGTTGCAGAGTGTGAACCCCTGATTTGAGTAGGCACCGAAGCGAGAATTATCGAGTCCGTGGACAATTTGAGCTCAAGACCCTGCCGTGTCGGGAATTGAACCCTGGTCCCAGTCTGACCTCTGCTTCAGGGTCTGCCTCCTCTAACCAGTGAGCCACACTTCTCCACAATAAGGCTACCTCTTTCTCGTCATTCTGTGTTTTATCATCTATACTACAGTTTATGTTGGGAGGTAGCCTGGAAAGACAATCCACCACCTTGTTCTTTACTCCAGGGATGTATTCAGCTGTGAATGTGTATTCCTGTAGGTTGAAAAGCCATTTACTGATGTGGCTAGTTACTGAGTCTAGGACTTTTGCCGCAAAGATTTATTTCAGTGGTTTGTGGTCAGTTCTGATCTTGAAATTACTACCCCAAACAAAATGTTGGATTTTTTTATGGCCCAGAATACTGCTAGAGCTTCCTTTTCTATTACGGACAAGTTAGCTTCTGCCTCCCGTAATAACCACATTGCAAAGTCGACTGATACCTCATTCTTTCCTTCTTCTTTGGAGAGTACTACTCCAATCCTTACGCGCTGACGTCTGTGGTAATAATCACTGCTCCTGCCTGGTAGAGAGGATCTGAGTTGTGGTGCATTTTCCAGACACTGTTTGACATCTTGAAACTCGCTTTTGCATGTGTTGTCCCAGATGAGCTCAGCATTTTATTTGATTAGTGATGTCAAGTGGAATTTTCTGTTTGCTAAATTAATTATGAGCTTGTTGTAAAAATCCACCATGCCAAGGAACGATCAGAGGTCATCTATGTTGGTTGGAGAGGCTTAGTTCATGATGGAGTTCACCTGATCATCTTTTGGTTCAATCCCTTTGCTGAGGATCTTGTGCCCCAGGTAGCTTATTTCTTTACATGAGAATTTTTATTTGTCAGCCTTCACAGGGAGACCAAAACCTTCAAACTTCTTTAGTACTTTCTCAATCCTTTCATTTTGTTCACAAACCAATACATTATCCTGGTAATAGAGCACTCCCGGAATGTCTTTGAGCATTGATGACATAACCCTTTGGAACACAGAGGGTGCAGAAATAAATCTAAAGAGCATACGTTTGGACCTATAAGTGCTTAGGGGTGTGATGAAGGTGGTGAAATCGTGTGACTCAGGGTACAGCCTTATCTTGTAATAAGCTGAAGCCAAGTCAAGGGTTGAGAACACTTTGGCTGTGAAAATTTTTGTAATTGTGGGGAGAGTAAATTTGTCAACCACTACTTCTTTGTTCAGAGCTCTTAGATCAACTCATAATCTCACTTTATTGTGTGTTTTGCACACTACCACAATGGGAGCTAACCATTCCATAGATTTGACTGGTTTGATAACATTCTGATCACATAATTTCTCCAATTTAATTCTCAATTCATCTTGTATGTTCACTGCTAGTCTGCTGACTTTGGATTCCACAGGGGTACGTTTGATTTTAACTTTATTTTGTTGATGTAGGATTGGAGGCATCAGAGTTTTACATTGAATACTTCTGGAAACTTGTGTACAAAACAGTTCTCCTGGATTACCTGAACTTGGATTTGTGGTGAGGTATTAGGGCCCAGAACTACTCCCGAGGTTAACTGTACTGGGCAACCTAAGATGTTGTCAACTTTCTCCGAGTCTTACACTTTAGTTAGGGTTTTCTTCCCTCCCTACTGAACGTTCCTCACAAAATATCCTTTCAAGTTGATGGGTTGGCTCCAATATCCTTCAGTTCTATGTCTATGTTCATCAATTGAAACAGGTCTCTGAACACCTGGTCAGAAATAATGGTTAGTCTGGAGCACAAATCAAACACCTACCTTTACATCAACTATTTTTATAATGTCTTTGGGATTACCTTCACATGCATCATTCCTTTGCAAGACATTTTTATCACATATTTCAGATACTGTGGAGCTTTTATATATTTTTCTCACTTTTCTTGTATCTACAGCATGCAACAAAATGCCCCTCTTTGCCTCTTCCCTTACACACTGCCTTCCATGCTGAGCATTCTCTCCAGTTAGCCATATAGCCTCTCATGCCACACCTGAACATAACATAACATGTGCATTTGTAAAGCACACGTTCACCCGTAGGCATCATGGTGCTGAACTATAAAAGTTTATTGTTAACCAACTCAATGGTACTCATTTTATTGACATCCTATGGATGATAAGCTGAGTGGACCTGCCAGGGTTCAAACCTGTGACCATGAGGTCAAACACAGGTCCCTGCAGTGAACACATTAGTCCACTGAGCCCCACATGACAGGCTTCCATGTGAAGCTCTGATCTTTGGTTCTAAATATCTCCTTCTTTTCCCCAACATTTATTCCCCCCTCTGATTTTCATGTAAAATACTTTTATTCTCAACTTTCAGTTCTTTCACACACAACACATGTTACACTTGTTTTGAAACTATTAACACTTCATTAGGGGGGATTCATCCTTGAGCCACAATTCTTCATGTATTCTATCTATGTTACAATTTAATGAAAGCTGATCACAGATGCTCCCATCTAACGAAGCAATAAACGGACACCTTGCTGATAGTTTTCTTAGCTCAGACACAAATTCTCCTATGCTCTCACCCTCTCTCTGGCTCCTCTTGCCAAAGTGATATTTTTTTAGGATTGTGCTTATTCTAAGTAAAACATGTTTATCACATTTCTTTACACATATTTAATAAGCATTAGAATCTTCTACCTCACCCTCACTCTGGTAGGTGTTTTAGAGCCTCCTGGTCCTCTGCTCCTAGGCAATGTGCTAGCAACGTTACCTTTTTGTCAACATATATATTCGAACTACACACTATGAGGTAAATATTGAAAACCTTTTTCCATTTCCTCCACAACACAGGAGGTTATCCAGATATGTTCAAGAAGAATGGAAGTTTTGTGATGTTTTGCATTGTGAAAGATAAGCACAAAAGGTATAAGATAGTAAATGCAGTGCTGTGTGCTTTATAATTTTGATGAGCTGTAAACTCAGAGGGCCTTATTTATGAAGGTCTTGCGCCGCCGGTGCGTCACTTTTTCCCATTTTAAAAGTGGCGCACCGGCGGCGCAAGGCCTTCATAAATAAGGCCCAGAGTCTTTAGCGCAATAATATGAGAATCATGACCTGTATTCCCTGAGTCTCTGGAGCAATAGTGTGTGAATCACTGTTCCTTGTTTTGTGATCCACTACACTTAGAAGATAATTTGGTCAGTGTGGATCCTTAAAGTAATTTATATCAATTTAGACTCCCAGTTTTCAGTTTTCAGGTTTTTTACAGATAAATACAGACAGAAAAATATGTTTCATGTCTGTATTTATTTTTAAAAGTGGAAAAATGCTGAAAATTGTGCTTCTAATGACTGACTTTCCATGCATGTCTGCAGTGAATTCCAAGACAATAGATGAGCAATGAGACAGCATGAAGAGTTAAAAAATGAGTTAAGATACAGGCATATGTTATAAAATATATTAATAGTAAATTGTGAATATGTACCTGTGGATGTAGTGTTTTGCTAAAATTGCCTGCTGAATTTGCTAAAACGCGACAGGCATCACAGTGTGAGTGCATGTTTATCAGTTAAATAAATGTGGAAATTTATCATTTTTTAATACATTTATTCACAAGCCACAAAATAAATAATAATAAGACAGCCCAAAAATCAATATGGATAAATACAGACCGAAATGTTTAAAAAATAAGTACCATAAAACCGGGAGCCCTAATTTTAATGCCTTGCTTACCCATGGAGCAATAGCGTGTGAATTACTGTTCCTTGTTGTGTGATTCACTGTGTTTAGAAAAGTCAACACCTGGATTACTGATTCAAATCATTACATAGATTGCTGACATATTTGTATTGGTTTCCAGAATAATGATGAAAATGTACTGGGTTCCAACAGGTGGCGCAATGCCACTGCCTTCCATGTCCTTTGTTTTTTTTCTTCTTCCTGAAGTGGCGGGCAGAGGACATCATGAGGCAAATCAGCAAGGAGGAAGGAGCACAGATGGTAAGAGTATGTGAAGGCAGCAGCAATAACTGCTAAGCAGGCCACAAAGCAGTACCGATGCTAGTGTTGAGTTCGCCAGCTCCTGTTTGGCGTGCAAAGTCAGTCAGGGTTAACTGGAAGGCCAATACATCACATTCAGCCAGCAGAGTCCGTCAGGTCTAACAGGAATCCTCAATTGCACAAATGTTCTAAATGGCCTGTGCTGGCTTGGGGCCGATAGTGAGGGGAGCGCTGAGTGTGGGGAGGGGCTCAGGGAGTGGTTTGGGAGAGTCAATGCTCTCAGATACGAGCATGCGTTGAAGCAGCTGTCTGCCAAAGATAGTAAATCACCCAGCATGTGGCCCAGACAGCAATTCCTATGGCAATTCTAGGCACGGATAAATGAGTGCAGATAATACTTGTAGTCACAGTCAAAAATTGCTGGGGCACTTCAGAGTGGGATTAAGGCTGGGAAGCACTGACAGTTAGACAGAGTTCTTGCAGTGATGGGATATGGACACACTTTATATAGATATTAGTCAATGTTTGAATCTTGAAGATAGTGCACTACTCACCAGTCGTCTTCCGACTAATGCTTGCAGGCCCCACAAGCACAGTCTAGAATAACATGCACTTGTTATGACATGTACAGCCTCACAGGAAAGTTGCCACAAATGATCTCCTGTTTTCTCCCCAACCACCTTCTGTAATCAGTCAAACCTATGCCCGTAGTGGTGTGTTGGGGTGTTCTTCAACACAATCACATCCTCTGTTGCCAGTGTAGAAATGTGGAATGAATTACCAGGAGGACGATGTGCTTGAAGAGAAGTTTATTGGTAACATCCCAGACACAGCACAGGTACAGCTCTTCGCTTGGGGAACACTCACTCCACAGAGGGAATGTCAAGTCAGAACGTTCTGTTGTCCTAAGGAACAGAGGGGGGGGATCATAGGCAATGGGAGGAATCACTTTGGAGGATACCACAACTGGCTTTTATTAACTGCATAGCTCCCCAGTGCATCCATGCCATGTCAAGTCAAGTCAAGTCAAGAAACTTTATTCGGTTGTTCTTATTGACAACCATAAAAGCATTTACATTATACAATTATTAACACGATTATTCATTAAAAGAAGAAATCAAATAAAAATAGAGTCATAAACAAGACAGATCTACATTAAGCATTCAGAATATTTAAAAGAATCCTTAAAAGAAACAGGAAATAGCAATTCATGTATCAATACTTTTATCCTTCCATACTGTTTCTGAATTTCATTGCCAGTTTTAAAAAACTACATATATACAAGGTGTAATCACTTCTTAGCAGCTCAAGGAAGTGTAGTGCAGGGCGAAATTGTAGAAAATTCAGTTTTTTCAAGCAGGGTTTTAAATATAACTTCCTCGGTATAACATAATAGGGACAAAAAAACAAAAAGTGTGCCAGGTCTTGCGGAGACTTATCGTCACAGCCGCAAGCCGGCAACACTTGCCCACGGTGAGATCCCCTAGGAACAGCCAACAGTAAATGAAACAGGTTAAACCTGAACCTTGTCAATAGAAAACGGTCATAACTAGATATTTGCCATGTTAGGTACGGTTCCAAAAGCAATGTACTTTTTATTAGTACGTGATTTCGTACACTATCTTTTTTTAGTTCACATGACTCCCTATCCTGGTATCTAGAATCAATAAAAGCCTTCTTGACCGCAATAACATCCGATTTAGTAATGGATTCAGGAAATAAGAAAAGTTCAGGACGACCTAAATCAGTAAAGCACTTATACAAGTACTTTAACCAGGGAACCTTCATCCTGTTATCCCATATAAGTGCTTCTCTTAATATAAGCTGGGTGAGTGGTATGTTGTCATTTAGCCAGCAATTCATCCAACATAATAGGGGATTTACTGCAATTTTGTCACATACGAAGGGGACCCCCAATTCCTCATGCACAGAAATTTGCCGTACCCCTGGGAACCCTTAATAATTGTTTTAGAAAGTTATTTTCAACTATCTCTAGGGCTTCCAGAGGAGCATATCCCCATATTTCACTACCGTAGCATGCTGTAGTAACACTTTTGGCCTGGTAAAGTTGGAGTAATGCAGCAACTGGACTGTTTCCCATTTTCCTGGAAAATTCCATTATAGCCGCATTTGCCCTGATAACCTCTCCCTTCTTTTTTTGAATCACGGGTCCCCAATTTAATTGAGTGTCAAAAAGGACCCCAAGGTAAGAGAATGTGTTTGTTGCAGGGATTTGTACTCCATTTACATTTAAGCCATGTGTGAACCAGTCAACCAGACATGGAACTGAGGACGAAACACTTTTCATTAGTGCACAATCTGTTTATTTCCAAACATTATATGTGTGAGTACATAAGTCATAAAATGCAAAGTCTGAATGGATGAAGGATGACACATGACACAAGATCACTGGGGGGGGGTCTACGAGTTTAATGCTTGTGTGTATGTTATTGTTACACCTGATAGCCTTTGATGCAGTCTTCCCCCAAACATTTTGTCATGTCCCTTCCTGTTTGCTGAAATTAGTTTTTATTGGCCTTAGGATTATGAGCACTTTACTACTATTAACCAGTGCTAAACTGCTTGTGCTCATTCCCTTCCACGTGGTGAGATTGGCTGACACCTAATTAGCACATTTAGGGGAATATTTATCATGGTTTTGTGTCGCCCTTGCACCACTCAAAGATGCACGGGGGACACAAAACCTAGAATGACATTTACCAAACCACGCAAGGCCTTCTTCCGTAACCCTGCATGGCTTGGTAAATGTGGAGTAACTCAAGGCAATGCATGTCACTGCCTTGCGTTACTCTGCCTCAGGGAGGCATTCCATGGGTAGAGCATGGGTGTTCCCACGGATCCACCTATGGGTTTTGGCCCATTCCCACATTTGCCTATAGTGGTAGACCTGGCAATGAGTCAAAGTGCTACACCTTCCAAAGGGAGGCGTAATAGGAATAAACATGCTAATTTCTCCCGTTGTTTTCCTCTTTCTACATGTGCTACATTCTGCAGCCCACATAGAAGATGAAAAAGCCTCAAAGGATTGTTTTTGTGCACTAATGTTTCTCTTCCTGCACACAGAAATCCTGTCTACGACACTGGCACCCTTGCACCAGGGTGCAAGGGTGCCTGTATTGGAGCAAGGCAGCAGTTAGTGTGCCCCTAAAAATCCAGAAAGTTAGAAGTGGAGGTCGCTCCTTTTTTTATCAGGCCCCAAAACTTTGGAGTTCTTTTAACTATTAAGATTCGCAGGACAGAAAATGTATCCAATTTCAGGAAAGTGTTGAAATCCTAGTTGTTTGTATAGAATGTATGGAATAAACTTGCCCTGTTGTCTTCAGCACTGAGATGCCTTATGAGTAGCAATGAGCTCTACAAATTCCCAGAACAGGATAGAATAGAGACCAGGAATGTGTCATATAATGTTAAATACTGTGCATTTCTGTCCTCTCTTTTTCATACACACACGGTGGCTTGCTGCATTGCACGAATATTTGATAAATATGCCACTTATTTAGTTGTGGGTCAAGCAACATGGCCGATACGACGTGAGCTTCTCGAGTGCCCAGTCCGTTCACTTGTAAATCCTGCAAGATCCTACTAACAGCAGCTGGAATTGAGTGTCGCCAACAGGCACTGACCTCCTGCCGGCAAAGGAGCTGTCCCGGGTCATAAGATGATCAGTGAAAGGTCGTAGCCGACGAAGCGAACGGGGCTGCATTAAGGAGCAAAGGCTCGGGCCTGAGGGTGGGCTGGTGTGGATGACAGCTGTGGATTCGCTTGACTGAGAAACTACAGGGGTCCGGGCCACGCCGAGGGGTTGAGCACTCTCATTCTTCCCCACCTCCCTTCTAGCTTCCTCAGCAAAATCTATGGCATGCGGTACCAGCGAGGCTTGAGAGCTGAGCCCTGGACCGGGGCCTGGCAACGTGGCCTCCTCAACAAGGAAGCAGGAGAGCAGCGAGAAGACCTCCACGGGCCAGGTCTATTGTGCCAAGGGAGCAGCGCGGACCGTTATCGAGGCTCGCGCCGGGTCCCGGAGGACCCCTGTTGTTTGGGTCAGGAGGGTGGTGCATTTGGGGCTTGTGAGCTGTGCATGCCAGGCATCACAGCAACAGGGATTATTCAGAAGCCATTGCAGGAGGCATGGCTGGCAACTAGGCCACACAAGGCGAGCAGCATTTCAAGGAGGGCGAGGCACGATTGGGACATCGTGGTGCGACCGGAGTGAGGTCCGCATCCCTCCTCGAACTGACTGGGGTCCATTAAACAGGTGAGCCGGCAGGGACTTCATGCATCGGGGTGTAGGGCCGGCTTGAGTCAAGTCTGACCCCTCTGACGCAAAGTGCCTAGCAGGTGAAGAGCCCACATTACAGACAAGGGGTGGACCCCCCTGCTTTCTTGTGGGCATTGACAACGAAGGAAACACTGCGAGGGGTGCTCAACCTGAGCTTGGAGGTGCAATAAATTACTTTCCGGACACGGTGTGGGGAATAGCCTGAACCACCCGCTGACAAGTAATTCACATGAACTGGGTCACCTGAGTGGCAATCAAAATGGTCAAAGACAAGGCTTTGAAAGCAGCAGGTGCCAATACAATAAGCCAGTACAAAGCCTTGAAGCACCCCCTCAGCGTCTGACAGGTCCAAGAAGGCAGTGGAGGACCACATAGAGACCATCTCTGTAGATGTCAACTTGCTACAGGTGGACTTGCGGAAAGTGGCTAATGAGGTATTGAGAGCAGAGGAAGATATAGTGGAGCTGCGAGGGAACGTAGTGATGCTCAAACAGCAAGTTGCACAGATGACAATGGCTACAAAGGCGCTGGAGCGGAGTGTAGAGGATGCAGAAGGGAGAGCCAGGCGAAGTAACACCCGCGTTCTGGGTATCCCCAAAAACAGCTGAACAAGGGTTGGCCGAGCAAATATTTATAACATTGGATAAGAACGCAACTTCATCCTAAGAGCTTATCTGCTTTGTTCATGATAGCAAGGGCTCATCAGGCCCTGTTTTCACCTCCAACTCCGGACGCACAACCCCGTGCAATTTTAGCTAAATTGCTCAACTACTGAGACAGAGACTGCATACTGCATACTGCCGCGACAGAAAACCAGAACCTTCAGTATGAGAATAATAAAGTCTCTGTGTATCCAGAGCACACAAGGCAGGTGCAAGAACGCTGGAAATCATGTTTAGGTGTTAAGCGCAAGATCCAAGAGTTGCAGCTACAGTACATGCTCCTCTATCCTGCTAAGTTAAAGGTACTAACGGGGGCAGAGCGCACTTCTTCAACTCCCTGGAGGAAGTCTGGTAGTGGCTGGAAATTCGAGGAGACGGTCTCCCACCCCAGGAGCCACGAAGAGTGGCTGCAGAACATGATCGACCAAAGACCCTCGACAACGAACCATTTAGGAACACAGGACTTGGCTGAACAAAAAGAGCATAGGATCACAGTGGGGGAAGATGGCTCACTGAAGCTGGATGCAAATGAGGCTGCCGGAACTCTGGACTCTCAGTCGGTGGTCACTTCTGCTGAACTGGAGCTGGGGGTGCAGGTCTTTGGCCCGACGATATAAACTGTGCCCGAAACTCTGACGGATGTGGCTTCTGAACAGGGGGGGAATAGGGGATGGATACTAGCTTTGGAGATGTGGACTATGGCCCGGGACCCAGACCGCTGTATGGTAATGTTGTGTAGTGGAACCGATGGAATGATGAGGCAATGCCAGTGTACTTACCGTGAATGATGAAGTGCGAGACAGCCCATCTGCGGGAGTGATTGGACATGTGTGGGACTTTCGGGAAAAGCACAACCGATGGCTGTGATGGGATCGTGCACATATGCAGTACCCAAGAGTTGAAGAGCAGGTGTTGATCTGTAATGGGTGGGTGGACTGGGTAAGCAGTGTTACGTGTTGCCCCTGTTGGGCTAATTAGGATGCTGCGAACGTCCTGCCACGAGCATGAGGTGGGCAGTATCAACAGTGATGTTAGCTGAGTATTGTCCGTAAGAGGGGGGAGGGGAGGTTTGGAACATTGTTTACAGACCGTTACAGGTTATATTAAAAAAGTGGGGTGGTTGGGACACTTGAGCAGTAGCTACAGTAGCACAGGCGGGAGAAAAATAAAAAGAGATATCATGGCACAGGAGATAAAGTTTTTTAGCTAGAATATAAGGGGGCTAGGCACCTGCACTAAACCTTATAGAGTTCTCTCCCTCCTTAAGAGACCTAAGATAATGTTTTCATGTGTGCAAGAAACCCATTTGGATGACCGAGGGGTTGCAAGGGTAGCGTAAAAAGTGGCGAGCCCGGTAGTCCATTCCTCCTATTCAACATACGCTAGGGGCATGCTGATATGGGTGGCACCGGGTATCCCATTCACACTAAAGTATATGGAAGCCGATATGAGGGGGTTGCTATGTGCTATTGAGAGGAAAATTGGATGGCAGCGACATACCTATTCTGAATACTTATGACCCGAACAAGGAGGAGCCAGCCTTTCACCCATCACTGCAGGATCAAATTACTTCAGAGCTGGAAGTTCTGCTCATATGATTGGGAGATTTTAATTGTATCATAGAACCTGACCTGGACAGACACCCACCCAGAGCGGGCACTAAGCTATGTAGGACTAAACAATCAAGGAATGTGATGAGGGATCTGGGGCTAGGGGATGTCTGGAAAACGCAACACCGATACAGAGTATAAACATGTTTTACACCTACACACAACGCTCATAGTAGGCTAGACAGATTCTTAATGACAGAATTGCCTGCCTTTCTGGCTCCTGAGATAACCCACTTGGCTCGATTCTTGTCGGACCATGCTCTGGTGTGCTGTGTAGTACAGTGGAATGTCAAAGAGCAGGGACCACGTCCATGGTGAATGCCATCCGATCTCCTAGAAGATCAGGAGGGCAGAGAATCACTTTCCTGATCACTTACCGAGTACACGTCCCTTAACTGGAACACCACAGGCAATAGGGGTACAGAATAGGAAGCTATAAAGGCGGTAGTCCACGGGGCAGGAATTGGACTTCAGAAAGACACCCACGGACAGACTGATTCCCAGAGGCGGGAGTGCATGATGAGTGAGTAGGTTACTGACACTTGGGATAGACTTGACAAGTACACTCTCACCCGGTATCGTCAGCGGCTACACGCAGAAGGGGATACGTCCTGTTGCCAGTTGGCCTGGATTTTGCATAGAGAACAAGCACACCCATCCATTTCGTGTATACAAAGTGCGGAGGGTGGCATGCTGTACTCTATAGCTGGAATATTGCAACAATTTCAGCAGCACCTGCAAAAAGTGCAAACGTCTGACCCAGCAGTTAGGGGGGAATATATACTACATTCCTGGAGGGGCTCCAGCTGAGGAGGCTCCCCTTGGTAACTAGGAAGGAATTAGAGGCGCAGTTAACGGTGGAGGAGAAACTAGAAGCAATAGCTGAAATACTTAAAGCCCTGGGGGGGGGGCTGGATTCCCAACTGAGTTTTAGTAGGTTTATTCGGCAAAACTGGTGCAACCTCTGTTGCAGACCTTTAGCGAGTCCTTTGAGAGGGGAGTATTGCCCACGTCTATGTGCGAGGGAGAAATTTGTATGCTCCTGAAGATGAGGGGAGATAGTCAGGACCCTACAGTGCATCACCCACTCACATTGATGAATACTGATGTCAAAATTATATGCAAGGTATTGGCCAAGCTTCAGGGTCCACACATGAACTAACTCACCCACGACAATCAGTGTGGGTTTATACCAGGTCACAGCACATCCATGAATATTCCACGCTTAGTGCACATTATGAAAGAGACGCAAGTTGATGCAGAGGAGATGGCTCTGAACTCCATTGATCTCGAAAAAGCTTTCGATACAGTGGATTGGGACTACCTTCAGGAGGTGCTGAGGGCATCAGGATTCGGACCGCGATTCCGTAGATGGGTCCAAATCCTTTATATGGAACCAAGTGTCATGGTTAATCTGGGACAAAGTAGATCGCAAAATGGACACTGGGGCGTGGCACTCGTCATGGATGCCTCCTTTTGCCACTGCTATTTGCCTTGGCCATTGAGCCCATGGCTGTGTGGGCCAGGCGGGATCTTATGCAATGGGATATACGGATAAGGAATGGTACCCATTTAGTATTGCATTATGTAGACGATGCGCAGTTTTAAGTTGTGTTTCCCCGAACAGCGATCCCCAAACTCCTATGGATCTTGGCTGAGTTTAGTGACTATTAAGGTTTACGCTTTAATAGGCATAAGTCATTAATCTTTCCATTGGCAGGGCTGGTAGCGGAAAATCCTGAAGACTTGCAGATGCTAGGGTTAGGGTGGGCGACCGGTCACTTCTGTCATTTGGGCATACAGGTGGCATTGCAGGTCCTATCAAGGTGATACAAGGAAGGGGGCCTGGAGGGGCCCAGATTAGACCTATACTATTATGTGACACAGCTGCAACATGCTGCTCGATGGCTAGACGAAGGTGATAATTGGGAGAAGCGTTTACTCAACGGACGAATGCAGCCAGAAAACCTACTTGCAATTCTGATGGAGGGAGCAGGCGCTTCCTCTGACTTGCCATATATCATTAAGCAGACTGCATATATTTGGTAAAATTTCGTAGAGCGATTGCTTAAACATGCGCCTTTTCACCAAGAAGTAAGCATCTGGATTTAGGCTCCAGTACGGAAAATGGTAGTAAATATGTCATTTCAGGCTTGGAGAGAGGGCGGTTACCAGGAACTGGTGGATATGTATGCTAATGACACCTTTATCACCTTTGTACAAGCATGCGAGCGGTTTGGTCTGGGACAAGGGCAGTATATGCAATATGCGGGCCTTACGGAACTGGCCTGCGTATCCAAATGCTCCACAAATGACTGAAACACTGGATGTATTTTTCACATGTGGGAGTGGGGGGCGGTTGGTGTCCTCATCATACAAGGCAATGAGGACGGATTCACGAGCCTCTCCTCTTAAGGCACAGGCAGCATGGGATGAGGATCTGCAGACACCCATGGTAGAGAAGACTTGGACAGGGGCATATTACTTAACATGCACAGTATCCTGTAACGCCCGTCTAAAACTAATACATTTCATTTTTCTGCAGTAGGGGTATATGACCCCTGTGAGATTACATCGTATAGACCCTAATCGCTCTCACAAGTGCCCTAGATGTAACAGGGTACAAGTAGGTTTTCTGCATTTAGCATGGGAATGTGTATCTGTATTGGGTACATGTGGTTGAGAAAGTGTGTGCAGGAATTGTTATACGTGTGGAGGCTAGCCCCACTCCCTGTCTCTTAGGCCATTTCCGAGGCCTTAGAACTGCAAAATGGCCTATAAATTGCTGCAGCTGACCATGGTATTGGCACGACAGAGGGTAACCATAGTCTGGATGAGTAATTTCGCATTGAAAATAGAGAGCTGGTTGAGAGATGTACGTGAGTGGTCTCTGGCAGAGGAGATTCATTTGAAAGTGAGCAGAAAAGATGAACAATTGGATGTGGATATTAGCAGCTGCAGAGAATTATGTAGGGAGCTATTCAACCCAGGGGTGAATGTAAATGTGCAAAGTGAATCAAACGCTAGCGATAGCAAGACAAATAGTGAAGGCCGAGTCGAATTATAATACACGAGAGTATCTACCTCTTAGTTCTTAATCATACTATAAGTGCAAGACCGTTTATATTGTAAGTTACGGACGCTGGTAATTCTTGTATCACTGGTATATACCGTCTGATAAAGCTCATGCTGATTCAATGCTGCTTTAATGCGTGTTCACCCACTTAGTTGTTGTGAGAAGTTGATGTCCACTAATTAAAGTGGGCACCTTACGCCCGTCCAGACAACCCTTATAGTGATTTAAGAGGTCAAAGATAACCTTAGAAAGCTATCCAAGTGGTAGCTGTGGAGAGCAGCCTTCAGGCTTAGTCTTGAAGGAATTCTAAGCAGCTTGTTTTACCAGAATGCAACCTTATGATATTGGTTAAATGAAAGGAGAGACACACAGAAGTTATAAGAATATATATTTATTATTATAACACTTTAAATACCTCACAGTATCTGCTACACGCAGATGCACACATAGCACACAATACTGTAGCACAGAAACAATCGTAAGTAGCACTAATACACAGAGGGCTCCAGGAGAGCAACCCATATATTTAAATAGTGGTATAAGGACCATGACTTGAGTTGAGACAGTGTTTAGAGGTTGTTGAATCGCTGGGACCCCAAGGAACCAACCAATGTGAGTAAGTAAGGACCCCACCGAGGACCAGTGCAGTGTGAGAACGCGACCACGTGCTACTTACAATTCTATGGGAGAGTTAAGGTTGTAATTTTAAAGTTAAAGGACCCTTCCCAGTGGATTACGAGGAAATCCTTTGGAAAATAAAAGGTTGGAGAGCCTCCCCAACCGTGGATACCAAAGTACCAAAGTTACCTATCCCAGGATACCCGGGTGCATAGGGCTGAAGCAGCGTCAGAAGCCGTTATCATTCTCAATAGAAGTCTTCAAAAAAATGTCACTGCTGGAAAGAAGAAAAGTGTCTGGTGAAATCTGCAGGTGGATTCTTGATGGAAGAAACCTGAAAGCAGAGGACACAGAGTCTGGGTCACTCGGGAGTGGCCAGGGGCTCGGTAGACGAATGCCCACCAATATCTGGTGCTTCAGGTGCGAAGAAGGGCACCTTGACTTTGCAGCCACAGGGATCAGGAGATGTCGAAGATGACCAGGAGCCAGATACGGGTTGTCCCACAAACGATGTCGAGTTCTGAGGGGTCGGTGTCTGGCGGGAGCACCAACAAGCCTTGACAATGGCAACCCACAAAGAAGGTCAAAGAAGGTTATGGTCTGGCCCAGCAAGGACCAGAGGACTCACCATAGCAAAGGAAGTCAGAGCAGGCCTAGAGCAACCAGGGGAGCCCAAGAAAATCAGGATTGTCCCTCAAATGGACCCACAGGCCAAAGGTACAGGAGTTGCAAGGGGACCTCTAGCAGTTTCACAAAGTATCAGCTTGCAGGGAACAGAGTGGGAGGAGGCCAGAGTCCTTTGTACATAATGTGTGCAGTGGTTGGGGCTATTGATAGCCCAATGCACAAAGTTGGGAACATCAACAAGCATTTGCAATTGCAAAAGTAAGTGGTACACAGGGGTTCAAGTTATGTGGTCCCCAAAAGGGATACTGGCTTCAAACTTGGTGAGAGTGCCGCTAAACCTCAAGAAACATAGGAACCCACCTCCTGTTTTGCAGGAGCCTTCAGAGTCTGGAGGAGCTCAGAATCAGCAGGCCAGTCAGTTGCGTTTCAGTGCCTGTGAATGCAGGGGGGTGACTCCTTCACTCCAATGGAGATACTTTGGATGTCCTTGATGCTCCACAGGTCCTGCACGGAGTGTGTAGGGTACACAGACAATGCTTTGGATGGAGAGGTAGACGAAGACGGACCTAGTCGAAGTCCAGCAAACTCCAGAGTGTCCAGACGGTTGAAGGTCAGAGGTTTCTTGTTCAGAATCTTGTCCACGTCAAATCTAGGGTCCCACAGCTAGGTAAGCCCTTTTTTACCCATGGGAGAGGGATGGACAGATTCAGGGGACCCTCCCAGCGGAGTGTCAGGACAGTGGGGAGGTTACTCCCATGTCCTTTGTCCAGTTTCATGCCAGAGCAGGAGCCAATGGCTCCCAGAACTGGTTTGAGCTGGACTATGCACTGGGACACCAAATGTGCCCCTCATGCAGACTTTCAGGCACTTTGGAAATGCAGCCACCCAGCCCAATACACTAAATCCTGTCTGGGAGGTGGTCACACCTCCCTGTGACAGGATGCCTATTGTGCTGCCTTCCTCCTCTCGAGCTTGGCTCAGCAGCAGGAGGACAGAAATGTGTCTCTGGTCTGTAGCAACCATTTCGTGCTGTCCGGGTCAAGAAGGCTGGTACCGGGAATACCAGGGACCCCACAAAGCTTGATTTTGAAGGGTGTAATCATACTTCCCACACCAGGTTCTGGTTCCAAACATTACATGTTTTGTTTCAGCAGTTTTTGAGATAGCATTTACAGCTAGGTTATAATGCACCTCTACCTATATGTCTGGCTGTGTCACAGACAACCCGGGAGAATGGTTTCCGAAGGATGCAGAGGGGCTCTGCTCATGCAAGGGCACCCTCACATGTAAAACCCAGCACTCTGCCTTCAGGATTGTTATGGCCTGCTATAGGGGTGACTTATAGGTTTTTAGTGTAGTGACCTATGAGATATAGTAAACCTATATCTAAAGCAAGTGGTGCATGCACCATATTACACAGGCTGCAATGGCAGACCTGTAGTTCCATTTTGCATGGCCTCTCATGTGTGGCATAATACATGTTTCAGCTTATGGGAGGCCTCTGGGGTACCTATACCCTGGGTACATGGGTACCATATACTAGGGACTATTAAGGGTACCCCAGTATCCAATCTGGAGTGTACCCAAGTACATGACACAACCAATTTAGGGAGAAAGCAGATAGACTGGGGTCCTGATTAGCAGAATCCCGGTCAGACTAGTCACAAACCAGCAAAACACCAGGCACAAAGTGGGGGTAACCATGCAGTCAGATCCTACCTTCCTACAGTTGGTGTTATAAAATGTTTGTTGAAATATGCCCCTTAGTTTATTTGTAAGTCCATTGTAAAGGGGTAAATGTGTACCCAGGGCTTGTAAGTGTAATGCTGCAAGTGGGCTTTCAGCACTTACTGGGTCGCCCACATGAGTAGCCCCTTAAATCATTTCCCAGGCCTGCCATTGCAGCCTGTGTACAGTTTTGAACTGCCAAATCACCATGGCAAAATAAACCTTTCGCAAGTCCTAAACCTCACTTTTTAAAACATTTAAGGCACTAAACAGCCCATACTTAACGTTTTATATGTCCTGGTAGTGAAAACCTGCCAAATTTGTTTTCCACTACTGCGAGGCCTACCTCTCTCATAGGATAACATTAGGTTACCTTATTAAATGTAGTAATTGCTAACTTTGTCTGGGAACAGGTAGAACTGTCATGTTTGGTCTCAAAAGAATTGTAATTTAAATGTATACCTGAAGCCAGCCTTTCAAGTGGGAGACACTTCTAGGCCATTCTACATCCGGTTTCTGGAAACTTCCTCTGAGGACCCCAAAAAGGCCTGCCTCATTATTTGGAGGACTGCCCGGCTGTTATAGGCCTGCTTTGTATTTCAGAGGACTGCCATGCTGCTACCAGAGGTCTGCCTTGTTGCTTGATACCTGCCTTGTACCCTCAGAGGACTACCATGCTGCTTGAGGCCTGTCTTGCTGCTTGATCCCAGGACTACCAGAGTGACTCCAAGGGCTAGTTCGCTGGCCTCCTGTTCTGAACTACAGTGACACAAAAATCTCCAACAACTCCAACCCACACCTGAACCCTGCCTGAAGTGTATCTAGCCCTACATGTAGTGCCCACCCAGTCCTGGACCCTTGGAAGTGGTGCTTAAGGCACCCAAACAGTCAAAACTCAAAATTTGGGACTTAGAAAATCTTCTACTAAAAAGTGGTCTGAGAACCAACAGGAGATCAGGACCTACCTGCTTGCAGATCCCAATGTACAATGCTGGTCGGCCTGACTTCGCAGCAGCTCCTGCTACATTCTTCTCTGCAACAGCTCCTCTTCGGTAAGGATATCCGGCTTCGTGGACCCTCATCACCTACAGCCTGCAGCTTGATCCTGCAGGAGATTTTCAACTTCCTAAAAAGTGACACTGTCCGAAGATAGAAATCTTCACCGCTACTTCGTCCAACAGATACCCAACAACTACACCTTGTTCTCGTACACGGCTGGCTGCCTTGCCTGGCTGACAGACATTTTTCCCAAAAAATTCTTCTAAGTCCGAAGATAAGCCGAGAATGAGCCCAATTCACACCTTGTATCGGAACCACAGTCCATCGCAGTCGGCCATAACTTTCAACTTTGCCCCAGTCTTGCACAATTAGAAGCCCACGGTTGGTGCTTTGATCTTTTAGACACTCATTTTCCTGGAAAACATTAAAAATCATAATTTCGGTTCTACTGACTGGATTTAATTAATTTTGGTGTCAAATTATTTATTACAAATGTCCCTATTTTTCAACACATTGATTCCAAGTCAACCCTGACTTAGTTTGTGCCAAGCTACCACAGGTTTAAGTGCAGGTTATTTAAGTGACTTTTGTTGTTCTCTCTGGCAAGGATTGTGGTTGTTGCTTGAGATGGGGTTTTATCCCCCCCCCCGCCCCCCCCATGAAAAATTCAATTGCCTACAGTTGTGTTACATGATGTCGTGTTTTGTTATTTGTAGAGCATTCAAACCGATATGCTTCTTGTTGCTTAAGGAAGCACAACCTTAAAACCAAGCAGTGACTCAATAAAAAAGGCTGGAAGATGTTAAATTATTAGAAATCCCGATTTTGAGCTGGCTCCTTAAACAAAATGCAACTGCTTGTTTGGTATCGACTGAGCCAAAAGAGAACTGCAGAGAATCAAAGGCTCTAAGAGTTGACATGCACTGTTAAGTTTGTGATGCATAATTTTTTTAAGAGGTTGTCTCCAATTGTTTCCTCAAATGGAGCAAGCTTCAGGCGGCTTAGATGGATACAGGAAAATTGTTCCAGACCCTTTAAAGGGTGGAAAGGAAAGCTCTAGAAGTGAAAACGTCTGCACAGGTGGTGTGTCACGTGCAGTGGCACCAGGGCCTAGGATGTAAGGGCCAGGTATATCCTTTCCAGGGCTTCTTTTGGTTCCCAGTACATCCTTTAATATCTATAATCAGGTCGATGGAAAGCTTCACACTCAATAGCCAACAAAGTCAATTTCTTATTTGAAAAATAAATAGCTATGTTTGCTAGAATATGAATAATTTCCTGAAAAAACCCTTGAGTGCAATGTGCTTAATTCCTCTTTTCACAATGAAACAATAAAATTGCTGGATGATAAAGTCTAATTTAATAATATTACAGATATATAGATGTATCGGCTTTAATTCATGAAGGAAATATTTTGTGTTGATGAAAACACGACACAAATGAGCAACAAAATATTCAGAAATGGAACTTAAGCCCAAACCAATATACATGATATTCATAAGCGTGGGGGATAAATATTTTATTTCATACTCTTTATTTGATTTTATATAGCACACTTTAAGTAGTAACACTTTTTAAAGTATACTATATAAATTCATACGCCTTTCTAATTGGATTTCGTGTCACACATTCACAATCTATGTCTCCAAACCTGCGTTTACATATCTTTTTCACCCATAGATTTCAATGCAGATGGTAGAGTGAAATCCAATAAAGGCATTTTGCAGCACGTGGCGTTCGAGTAACAACGGAAACAATTACAATATGTTCTGGGAATTCGACAGAAGAATAGCAAGAGGATATCAGAGCTAGTCTGTGATTGCTGCTCGCAGAACATATATCTATTTTATGAGACATATAGTTAAAAATTGCGTGGCAAGCCTCTGATGTACCAACTGAAGCATAACCGCAGGGCAAGCGAACACCTGCCACTCGTGTGTTTACCAATGCACATACATTGACCTCTCCCGACTCTGGAGGTCATTTTACCCCGCTAGTGCATTAGAGCTCAAGTAATGGGGTTACTTTTCATTGTTACTGCTGTCCCTGCCCGTAATACGTGAGAATTATTGGCAATTTTTAGGTCTAGCTTTAGACAAGTCCTTTTGATTTTCCTAGAATTATTTAAATAATATAATGCCTTTTAGGGGCTTTCAGCGAGGCATCTTCTGCCATTGGACTTTTGCTGCGTATTTCTCTTCCTTCTGGCCGCTACACCACACAGAATGACGAGATGGGTCAGTAGACTCAAGCCTTTGGATAACTTCTGTTTGAGTGACGTCATTCTGCTCTTACTCAAGGAAAACCTCCACAGTAAAAATAGCTCACTTCAGTGTCAGTGACTACGGGGTCTATTAGGATGGCGGATGGATGGCCGCCTCCGGGCTGGTGGTGGACATTCGCCGGCGATCACAACCCGGAAAACCACTGGTCCCCTTAGCATGACGGTGACGACCACGGCGGTGAGATTTTCCGCCTGCCACTTTTCCGCTGGTACCATTCCGCACACCTGCCTAGCGGGTGGTAAAGGACCACTACAATGGTGCCAGTGCAGGGCCAGGCTCTGCCGGCATAATTATGATCCCGACGGTAGCCAGCCTTTCTGCGGCGGTGGGACCGACATGGAAAGGCATGCGGAGAATGTCTCCGGGGGCCCATTGCAGACCCCCAATGTGTTGGATTGGTGTGTGGGTGTACCGGGGGTACCCATTGTACCACCCCTACATGTCCCTACCAGGTGGCAGGCACTGTGCAGTGCCTGCCACGCAGTGCAGTGATATGCATGACATGCTCCTTTTCACATCGCAACAGTGCTGCTGGTAGCAGCAACAGCCGTAATGTTAAAGGCCACGATCGTACTGTCGCGGTCGGATTTCGACTGCGGAGCATACTAATTGGACCGGCAGTTATGCCGCGGTCCTAGCTGGCAGTCTTTTCCCGCTACCATGGCGGTCGGTGTGATTTTCCGACCGCCACCCCTATATGTGCCAATATGTGCTTTTGAGACTAAAACAAAATGTATTGCTTTTAGTAAATACTTTTATAGCGTCAAGATCCCAGCAGCTCCCCAACAAACTCGTATTACACAACCATGATCAACCCAGCATTGATTGGAGATAAATACAGACACACAACAGGGATAATGTTCACGCTGACCATAGAGCCATTTGCAAGCATTATCAGGCAGGAAGGTCGGGGAAGAGGCATACTACTGCATGATACACAACAAACCATATCACTCTATGGGACAATATGCTTTTATTTCCTAGGCACACAGAAATGGGAGTGGCAAGCAGCATCATAATGTTGCAGCAGTTGGGTGCTGTAACTGGTCCATACACAAATTGGGAGAAGACGTGTGTCTGTCCAGTGTCTGTCAAACCCTGAGCTGTCCCACAGGCTGTGGAAAGTGTACATATACAGTGAGAGCCCCCAATGTTTCAATACTTAGGGGTCAAGCTATGTCACTAAGAAAAGGACAGCAAAGGGGCAACTACACTGGGGTACTGGATTTTCTGAAGGGCAGTGTTGCTTTCTGGCACACATTGAAGCTCCCTATAATGGCGACAGCAGCACTTACAAAGATGATTATACCTCCAAGGATCCTCCACTTCTTTGTGAGTCTTTCAATTTGCAAGACCAAGGATGGAGGACTGGGTGTCCCCGACTTCGAGCTGTACCATGTCATGGCCCAGATACAATGGCTGGCCAGAAGGGTGGCTTGGTTTTAGTTGAAGGAATTGATTTGCCTGGGGAAACCAAGACAGGAAAGAGTACTGATAGCCCTTCTACTGGGGACATGGTTGACCTCAGTGCCACTTCCCAAGTTGTTAAATATGACTCTGTGCTATTGGCCTAAATTTGTTTTAAAAAGCACATGCAGTTTCAGTTACATGCACTTGAGGTGCTACAGCTTGACCTTCCTGTGCCTGGAGGTGGGTTCTTCACTACTCACAGGATGCCGGCATGGAGAGCAGTGCAATGCTAATCACTAAGGCCAAGCTGCCGGAATCCCAGTTTCTGCAATATGTCGAAGTTACTCAAGCACTACGTGTAATCTGGGGGGACAGGCATAATGAACCATCTACGCATCAAGTTTTGCCAATCCTTCTCAATTTGGAGGAGGCCGTAAGTTAGTTTCCTGGCCTTATACGTCTACCCTGTTTATGACTAAAACTGATCTGACACTGCTCAAAAAGAAGTGGGAAGAACTTTTAATGTGCATATATGTGTTTTATATGTTTATATGTTGAAAAGCAAATAATCATTAAAAACAAGCATTTATAAAGCCAAAAGGCTGCACTGAATACCAGTTCTACTGAGTTTGCTGATACATGTTGGCAATGTCGTAAAGCTGCTAAAGGTGTCAGTGTGGAATACATCACCATAAATCCAACTCATGGGGTGCACCAACAACTGGGCCCGGGAGCGGTGTAGGTCTGATATGGATTTTGGCGCTCCCCGACTGAAGCCATCACTCCTATTTAGTAAATTTGGGTAAAGTAGCAGATGATAAACATTCTCATAAGGATGACATACAAGGGTTGTCGTTTCAGTACTTTATGCAAGAATTAATGGCAGATTATGTGGAGTATGTCTTTGGAAATCTTTAGTAGCAAAGCAAACAAATCATAAGTACAAAGAACTCAATATAGTTCTAAGTGAAATCTGGCAGAGAATTGCCTCCAAGGGGGAAATGGGAGCTCACCCCCATGGAAATCGACACATCCTTTTATATGACTTTAGCCAAAGGCATTCATACATTCATACATTCTACATTGGTACATGATTCTCAGGAAATGCACTAATAAGGAACAAGCAATAAAACCAATTTTGGACAAAATACATTCAGAGATTCTCGCATAGTAGTACTACATTGAAAGTGCAGACATTCCCACCGTTAGTTCAGCAATCCAAGGGACACATTGTGTGACAACAACCTGGGAGAATTGAAGCGCCCTTGGTAAGATACAGTGCGAAAAAGGTCTCTGGGAACATCTCTCAGTTTGTTAGAGTGAGTTTTGCAGTTCTTTATTTGGAACACAAAGAACAAAAACAATTACGATGTGATATCGATGACGTTAATACAAGGCATTGTAAACACAACTTTACTAAGTGTGAGCCTCAATGGGTGTTGCGCTTCAATGTGTAAGGGAATCAGTTTGTACAAAAGTCTTGGTAAGGACAACTAAACAAGTTCAGAATCTGCTGATGGTGTTCTTGTAATTACCACCAAATTGCTAAATCTGGCAGTAGCATCTCGCAGACAAAAAGCTATTTCTCCTTTCACTACCTTCATTGCCATGGTTGACTGTTAAAGAGAAGGAATTTGTTAGCACTTTATGCAAATTTGAGGACCACAAAGCGCTATCTGATGAATCAAAGTTCACAAAGCAGGTTGGTGAACAAATCAATACATTTGATAAATGTGAATTTCATTAGGTTCCAAAAGAAAGACACAGAAAGATTAAGTTTCAAACCATACAGGGTTATTACAGGTTTACAGAAGGCACAATCATCAAGTTATGATCAATGCTCACTATATGAATGCATCAGTTAATATGAAGATTAAATTAATTTAGTCATATAAGCAAGGGGAAGAACTAGCATAAAATCGTCTCGAAAGGAAGAGTTAAGAAAAGTCAGTTCTCCCATAAAGCGAGTACCCTAAAATCTCCTTCTCAGCTACATTTGAAAAGTGGACTCACTCATAATGTACATTGCACTAGAATAAATCACACAATTCTAACATCTGCTACACCTACACACAATTCTCATGAAATAAACAAACCAGGTTAAAAGGAAATTATACAACTGTATATTAGTAAGTTTCTCAGGACCTCCCACACTACAGCTTTCTCTCAGCGTCCTTCAAACATTTGTGGGGGGTCTTTGATAGCAATATAACATTTGATCATTATCCCTGTAAAAATAAGACATTTCACATGGGAAAGAAAGGAAAAGAACATTACATTTGTAAACTGAATCTTGTTTCACCTAGATATAAAATGATCATGTGTCACCTAGCTAGATGGCAAACTATGGGAGTCATTTTAAAATGCAGGCCACATTATCTATGGTCAATCTAAATGTGAATAAAACACAGTTAATAACATTTGCATGTTTACATGTTAATGTAAATCGAATGAAAAAACATTGAGGCCTTATTACGAGTGCGGCGGTACTCAGGACTGCCGTACTCGTGGTGGCAGTCCAACCACTGCCGCACTACGAGTCCGCCATCGGTATTATGAGTGTGGCGTCAGACCACCCTGAGACTGCCGACTCCTCTGGGATCAAGGATCCAGCTGGGCCGGGGATCTGCAACCGGCCTGAATATGCTGCCGGCATGGCTGAGCATTTTCCGAGTTGCCTTTTCACAAACCTTTTCATGGCAGTGGCCCTGCCATGAAAAGGGTGGAAGAGAGGCAACCAAAGGAGCCCTAACAGGCCCCCTGCTGGATCTGGTCCTGGGGGTGCATGACTGGGGGGATATATGTTGTTCCCCCTTGTAATTACACCCCTGTCCCTGCATGGTGAGGCATGAATGCCGCATTGTGCAGGACCGTGCTGCAGGCGTGGTCACGGCGGTGGTCTGCTGTGAAGGCTCTTCTATGGGCCTGACATAGCCACCGCCGTGAAACTGCTGCAGCACCGCCTGCCTGACCTAGATTCAACACTGAATCTGGCAGGCAGGTGCACCACAGCCTTGGCAGTCCTCCTGTGGACGGAGCGTTGGCAGCGCTGCAGGAGGACTGCCAAACTCATAATAAGGCCCTTAATATTTAATAAAACGCTTTCAGGATCGGGGGCATAGCCTGGCAAGCTGGCCACTTAGACGTGCCACAGGTTGTATTCCTGGGGGCATCATATGAATCAGCATCAATCTGTGACATTGTGAGCCAATGTGTTGGTACTGCTACCTCACCATGCTTAAAAAATCTACCTGAACTGAAGTACTGCAAGCACTGCCCTCTAATCAAATGTATTTTGGGCTGCAATTCTGGCAGTAATGAAAGAAATCTTGGGATATCCGCGATCAGCTGATTTCTCCTTTAAAATATTGGGTCATAGGTCTTCTGCCTAACAATATCAAACAAAGAGTGACCGTTATATATATATATAATATGAAATTGTGAGTAAGCTGCCAAGACAACTCTGGCATCCTTCTGGTAGAAAAAAGACCGACCACCTATATTGGACTTGTACCTACCACTAGGAAATTCCTTGGCTAATGAGCAACTATCTGCTGGCCACTTGATTTGCAGAAGTCGTTCAAATCAGTTTGGGAGACACATTTATCCTTTCTTTCCCCTGGAACGGCCACCGTGGTTTGCCCAACACATTTGAGAGCTCTGAATCTCTTCCATTATTAATTAGCATTGTGACCTTTGAGGGGTGTGGTGGATGTATCTGCGGAATCTGTTGTAATGGGACATGGTATTCACAAGACTAACACAAACAGAAACTATGCACTATGTAGTTCTTGTTCTAGGGGAGCATGGAGGGGTTGCTGTTTTTCAAGTGTCACTGTGACTCTGTTTAAGCAAAGTGCTCTTGTTCTTATGTTTTGAAACCTAATAAAAATAAATTGATTTAAAAAGTGTCATTTTTAAAATAACTGTGGAAAACACTGTAAGAAGTTCCCTAACTTGAAACCCTTGCTTCACATGATTAACCAGTTTCCATCCATTTTGTTCTAGAAAATTTCACTAGGAATATGGAAGTTTGGTAACTCTGTATTGCTTTCCTTTTTTCTCCTAGCTGAATTGGTGTTGTTATGAAAAAGATGTAATTTAGATTCTAAGGGGCTCAGTAGTATTGGGGTTGGAAAATCACCCCGACCGCCAGGGAAGTGGAAAATAACTGCCCGCCGGGACCGTGGAAAAAACGGCGGTCAAATTAGGATCAACCGCCAAAAAAGACCGACCGCGGCGAAACCGGCCCAAGAAAAAACGCCTGTCGCAGCGGTGATGGCCAAAATCCGACCACGGCGGTCAGAGTGGCAGCGGAAAATCTACAACTCAGCGCAAGCATAGAGGAGACACCGCAAGGAAAATTAGGATATCCCCGATGGTCCCGCGGTACGATCCGCTGTTTTTGACCACCGCGGTCACACACTGCAATGAATGGGAGAGCCAGTGGAAGAGCTGCACCATACCCACCGGTGCGGACGATCCGTAGAAAACATGGGGGACGATGCAAAAACTCCACAATAAGGCCAAACATTGAACTATTCAAAGTAGCCATGCCCCCAAATACACAAACTCACATCTGAATGAAACAAACACATGCCAAACAGAAACATACAATTCCCAGGAAAAACACTCACAACACACCTGCCAGGAATACCCCATTTGGACACACCCACAAAGCTGAGTATAAAACCAGCCCCTACCTTGACCACACTCCAGAAGAAAAGGGCATTCACCAGATCTGAGAGGAGAGGCAAAAGAACACAACACACACATCACCACCACCATCACACCAGCACCAACAGGCCCCCAGCACATAACACACACACAACACACACACACCACCCACACCCCTGCACCCACAAACACTTTGCACACCACACACCATGTCCACACATAAAATGCCCACATTCACAGAGAGTGAGTTGTCAGTCATGGTAAATGAGATAGTCAGAGTGGAAACACAACTGTTTGGTAGCCTGGTCCAACAGACACCATTAGCCACAAGGACTCAAATGTGGGAAAGGATAGTACAAAGGGTCAATGCAGTAGGGACAACTCCGCGATCCAGAAGGAGATCATGAAGCGGTGGCATGACCTGAAAAGGGTTGTCAAAGAGAAGAGGAGCAAGAACTGGGAGCTGGCCAACCGGACTGGCAGTGGCCCTCCCATTCCGCAAAAAACATTTACACCATGGGAGGAGAAGGTGCTTGCCATGCTGCATTGAGAGGACTAACCGGGGGAGTGGAGGCTGGTAAGTACAAACAAATGACTACCACCACACTGATATGTACTGTCTTGCACAACTACAAAGCTATACCACCTAGGATAAATACCATTCATCTGCCCCACACACTCACAAAAACATGTTTCACAGATCCAACAATCACCCACTCCTGTTCACCCCAAACATAGCCACCAACATTACCATGGGGGTGTGTGTAAAGGCAGCCAGCACTACAACTCCCACCATGCCCCTGTGTCCCACAGCATCAGCAAGATGGAGCCCCCCCACCCCACCCAGAAATACCTGGCAGCCATTGCAGTACACCAAACGAGATAACAGGTAGGTAGCGATCTTCCCTGGGAGGGCTATTTGGGGATGGGAGGCCTGCACTACTACTCCCACCTTGCCCCCTGGCCCACACCACAGCAGGATGGATCCCTCCCCCATCCCACCCAGAAGCACTTGGCAGCCATTGCATTATTCAGCTTCACCTAACAGGTAGGTAGCCATCTCACCTGGCAGGGCTGTTTGGGGGTGGGAGGTCTGTACCACTACTCCCACCATGCCCCCTGTCCCACTGCATCATCAAGATGGATCCCTCCCCCACCCCACTCAGAAGCACTTGGAAGCCATTGCAGTACACCAAACGACATAACAGGTAGGTAGCCATGTTCCCTGGGAGGGCTGTTTGGGGGTGGGAGGCCTGCAATTATACTCCAACCATGCGCCCTTGTTCCCCAGTACAGCAAGATGGAGCACACCATACCACAAGATGCATGTGTCATCTAATGGACCACCTCAACCAAATCACTGGGCAGGTAGACATATTCTCCGGTCCCATGACAACATTGAGCAGAATGTAATCCTCCCCCACGCACACACAGATGTGCCACGCCACAAAGCCAAATGTGAGGACATCACAGGTAAGTAGCCAGTACGTGCACCCACACATTTGTTACTAAAGAAATGGCACCATTTAAAGATGAACCCGGACAAAACAGAAATACTCCTCATCTCGAACAAAGAAGAGAATCAACAAATGGTTGAATGGTTAAAAGACATCGATGCGCTCAATGGAAACCTCACCTTGGCTGACTCTGTTAAATCACTAGGCATCATGCTAGATACCAAACTCGACTTGAACAAACATATTAAGATCTCACCAAAGAGTGATTTCTTTAACTTGAAACTACTAAACAAAATTAAACCGTACATTCCATCCAAAGACCTCAAACAAGCCACCCAAGCATTGGTGATGTCTCGATTGGACTATGGAAATGCTATCCTCTCGGGAATAGCCAAAACTCACCTTGCTCCCCTGAAAACAACCCTCAACGCGGCCGCCAGAATGGTCACTGGGATAAAGAAATTTGATCACATCTCTCCGGCACTAAAAGAACTCAAGTGGCTACCAATTGAAATGCGGGCGAACTTTAGAACAGCTTGCCTCACTCACAAAGCCCTTCACACAGGCAAACCCGAATATCTGGCGTCCAACCTCGGAAACGCGGGACAGAACAGGACTCTCAGAAGCTCTAATACTCTACTTCTTATCCCGCTAAAAGCACCAAAACAAAAAACTGCGGCCAGATCCTTTGCCGGAAATGCGCCCAAAATTTGGAACTCCATCCCTCCCACATCAGAACTATTCCTTCCTTCCCCAAATTCAAAAGCCAGCTCAAAATCCTTTTCCTCGACCGCTCCCTATCAAACAGATAGGAGTAGCTCGGAGTTCTAAACGTCACTGCTCCTCTCGTCGAGGTGGTTGTCAAGACTCTGTATTTTGAACTCGTCAGTATCCTCTCTTACGATTTGTATCCTGAGTGTACTGCTTACTGTTCTATGTTTGCCTTCTTTTGCACTGCTCTGTACTTGTTGTGAAGCGCTTCGATACCTTCCGGTCAGGCTAGCGCTATATAAAACTTCCTAAATAAAATAAATAAATAAATAAAAAATATATATATGCTCATCGAACCCGCTATCCACGCACAGTGTGCACACAGGGAAGGAAAGGGAACTATCAACAAGTCACACTCCAATGCAGATGCACAAGGAAGTCTGGGTACAATCATGCACAGAACACACTGATGAGTGCATTGCCATGGGGTCCGAGTGAGAATGTCCATTTCAAGAAAAGAGAAAGCATGAGTGGGGTTACAAATCAAGATATGTACATGACAGTACAAAGGTATGCAGGACAATACTATGCCCAATCCAGGGCCGGATGTGACGTCTGTCAGGGTAGACAAATCAACAAGAGTCAACAATGATGGAAGGTTGTGTGGTCCCTACATGGCAACAGGTCCCTGTAAACATGATTCGTGCACGAGTTGCATGGCATGCATTGATACCTCATACCATGTACCAGTAATGTATGTACAACTGCATCATGTTAGGAGGCACAGTAGTGCATATAGTAAACAATGTGAATATCAGTCAATTGTGTAGTGTACCGACAGTGGATGACACACAGCTAACACAATTCTTGCAGAGTGCACAACAATGACCAGTTCCCATCTAATCCACAGGTGACCAAGAACTTACTGCAAAGGACAACACCAACGACCTGCAGAGCCAGTCTCCCCCCTGGTACATGAACTGTCGGATGTAGACTCCCAGGATTTTCAGGACGATGAGCTCGAGACCGGCCCATCTGGTGTGCCAGGGAGCAACAGGTCCCAGTATCCCATTCTCCCCACCACCCTATCTGCTGCAACACCAACTGCACAGCAGACCTCTGCTGTTACGTCCTGTGCGTACACCGCCACCACCACCACCAGTGCCACCTGCAACACCCTCCCTGTTGCTGAGAATGACCACCCCAGACCACCACCTGAGGATGGCAGGGAGAGTGTGTGGGGACTCACAATGGCAAGGTGACAGGTCCGTGGCAGCAGGGTAGGAGGGTAGGAGGGAGGGCCAGGGTCACCCTAAGACACCAGGAGGCTGGGACGAAATCCCTGGACCACATTACCAGAGTCCTTGGGGCATACCAACAGGCCCAGGGACAAAGTGGCCGGTCGGATGACCAGTTACGCGAGCTCGTCCTGCTGATGAGGTCCATCGACACCCGCATTGGACAACTGGTGGACCTCATGGGCCAGCAAGTAGCATTACTGAGGGACAGGCCTGTGCCACAACCAACACCTCCACCTCCCTCTGGTGGGCCGCTGGATGACAGTTCACCATCCTCCACCGCGCCCACAGAGAAGAGTGAGTCCTCAGACACCACTGGCACCACAGCAGGGCCCACCCCTGCCAAGGGACCAAGGAGCTGTCCTAAAAAAAGCCTGGGAGTCTCTGGAGGCAAAGCACCTGCCAAAGGCCAGTCACGGAACCAGCCCTGATGGCAACCCTCTTCCCCACTTCATTGACTGTTTGGACTGTCCTTCCCCACACTGCCTTGGGAATGGCATCTGTCTGTTGGACTAGGTCATCACATAAATGTGGGATCTACTCTTTCATTGCCTTTACCATGACTGTCAACTCACAGCTCCACCACCACCTCTATGTAAAATTGCACACCCCCTCACATGTCAACTTTGTAAATAAAATATCTTACAAACTGTTTGTGTCAGCTTTGTCTTTAGTGCAGGATGTACAGTCTTCAACATGTCCATAATGTATCAGGAGTATGTTCTGTATGTAGGCAAGGATAAGTTCAAGGCACCTAGGGAAACACAACAGAACAACATTCACTGGTGTAAGTGTGGCATCACAGACATTACACAACACCGACCATCTACATAAGCCAACATGCAGACAACACAATGGGCAACAAGTGTCAACATACACATCCCATATACGTTCTCAGATGACATGTCACAGTAACATATCCACTCCCAGCTGAGTTGACAACTGGCAGTTTTCACTATTCGCACATAGCCCTTCACGACAACAGCAAGAGCACCATACAATTGGTATGTTGCACATTGTCACCCACCTTCAAGTGTAGTAGCGGGTGATGATCTGTTGACGCATGTCACCACCTTCCTCCTCTCCACTGTCCTCATCACTAGACTCAGGTTGTTGTACAGGCGGGGGCCTTGGGTCCTCATCATCATCCAGGAGCAGGGGAATCTCCTTGCGAATGGCCAGGTTGTGGAGCCTGCAGCATGCCACTACGATCTGACACACCTTCCTGGGCGAGTATGCCAGTGCACCTCCTGTTCTGTCCAGGCAGCGGAACGTGACTTGAGCAGACCAAAAGTACGCTCCACCACACGATGTGTCCTCCCATGTGCCTCATTGTATCTGATATCAGCCGGGTCCTGGGATTCCGCAGTGGGCTTAGCAGCCATGGACGGTTGGGATATGCAGAGTCACCTAGGTATGACAAATAGACATTGCAATGTTGCACAGGCAGAGGGCAGCAGGTCACACACCCAGCACGCCATACAACTAGGCAAACTCATCCACAAACCATGCACGCTCTGGAAGCAGATTAGCCATCAGCCAGGGCACAATGCTGTTCCGCAGGATGTACTAGTCATGGGCTGAGCCGGGGAATCTGGTACACATATGTGAGATGATCATATCTGCCAGGCACACCACTTGCACATTAATGGAGTGGTAATGTTTGCGATTGCAGAATATGGGCTCACTTGCCTGTGGTGGCACACGAACAACATGTGTGCAATCAATGGCTCCAACAACCTGGGGGATTTGCCCAAGGGGATAGAAATCCCCCTTCACAGCTGGCAAATTAGCACCCCTGGGGAAATTGATATATCTGTCCTTGTATATCATCATGGCGGACAGAACATCACGCAGCACCATGCTGAACATTGGTTGAGACATCCCACCAGCACTGGCCACTGTCTCCTCGAACAATCCAGTGGTAAAAAAATGGAGTGCTGCCATCACTTTATAAGTTGGGGTAAAAGCTTATGGATATGTCAACACAATGCCCACGGTTGGCGGTAAACTGACAATTGCATGTGCGAGCAGACAGAAGAGCATATGTAAGTAACTGCATCATACAGTGAGATAAGCATTGCCACGGTAATCACTGCACCTCAACACATTGATATGTGTACACATTGTAGAGTCCACTACAACACTGTCCTGCCTCATCGACCATCTGATTTATTTGTGACATGTGAGGGAATACAGACCAATCTACGTCACACATACACAACCATGGCATGTGTAGGCACCATTGGAGTCAATTGAACATTGGCATTGTGTGCACGATGATGTGTCCTTCACCATGTGGCCACTGTGCACTGTTGAAGTGTGCACGATGTCCCTTGCCAATGTATGTCCCCCAAATCATGGCAGCTACCGCCTGTCCCCCGTGGTGTGGCATCGGCACCCCCCATTCACACAGGTGAGGTAGTCATTGGCATGGAGACATGCCTAAATGACGATGGGCATGCTCCGCCACCCAAATCGCGGTAGCTACAGCCTGTCCCCAGCGGTGTGGCATCAGCACCCCCCATTCACACAGGTGCAGTAGTAATTGGCATGGAAACATGCCAAATGGAGGTGGGCATGATCTGCCACCCAAATCGTGGTGCCTCATGTGATTGTATGGACCCAAAATCACGGTAGCTACCGCCTGGCCCCAGCGGTGTGGCATCAGCACCCCCCATTCACACAGGTGCGGTAGTCATTGGCATGGAGATATGCCCAAATGGCGGTGGGTATGCTCTGCCACCCAAATCGCGGTGCCTCATGTGATTGTATGGACCCAAAATCGCAGTAGCTACCGCCTGGCCCCTGCAGTGTGTCACCACCATGGAGCATGCCCTAGAGCCAATCGGAACGATGACTGTGGTGGCATGATGCAATTTTAAAAACCGCTGTAGGCATGGTCAGCCACCGCGGAGCCGGTCATTGGATGCTTTGGAATGAGGCACCATTGCGGTAGCGTGCACCGGGCCCCTGCGGTGTGTCACCGCCATGGAGCATGCCCTAGAGCCAATGGGAACGATGACTGCGGTGGCAAGATGCAATTTTGAAAAACGCGGTAGGAGTGCTCAGTAACCGCAGAGCCGGTCATTGGATGTTTTTGAATGAGGCACCATCGCGGTAGCGCTCCGGGCCCCTGCGGTGTGTCACTGCCATGGAGCATGCCCTAGAGCCAATGGGAACGATGACTTCGGTCACATGATGCAATTTTGAAAACCGCGGTAGGCGTGCTCCGCCACCGCGGAGCCGGTTATTGGATGCTTTTGAATGAGGCAGACCGGGACAACCAATTGTTGCAGCTTAGAATCAGATGATAGGGTTGAGAGAAGTTTCAGATGACGGCGCTCTACCTATAGTCTACGTTACAACCTGTAAGGAGATGAGTTCAGACGCGTGGTGCGTTCAGAGCGAACGGAATAACCCTAAAATCGTTCAAGACAATCAAAAGATTACCATAAACTTTAAACAACTATGCTCTCGCAACCACCAAACAGTGTGAAAATTTGAGAAAAAAAAAAAAAATATGAAGTAACAATGAGTAACAGAAAGCAGCAGATCTCTATGTTCGTGTTCTTATTTCAAAAGGATGTTTAATAGGATCCACAATCAGCCGACACGTGTTTCATCGTGTTGAAGTGGAGTCAACACGACTCTTCAGGGCTGATGAAATAAAATAAACATATGTATAATACATTTCACTGTAACACATCTAGTGCACTGGTCAGTGATGAAGACGTGAACGGAAGTGAAAGTGACGGGTCGTTACGTGCCTAGTGGCCATTTAGTGATTACGTACCATGCACATCCACACTCGCAACCTAGTGACGGTGGTAAAGTGCGTGGGTGGCAATAGCACCATTCCTATATGTTTCAACAGTTCATTCACTATTGGCATTAACAATTAAAATCACATGGTTTATCGTCTCACGCTCACGAGGAAACCGCGTTAGTGAAGGATCAGGGTATGAAACGTGTTAATTGTTCCATTCTATTTAAGCATAAAGTGAGTGTATCATGCTCAATACCAAAGTAGGTCCATGTGCAAAAAGTCACATTCATGCGGCTCTAACGAAAAAAGGAAAAACACAAAAGTGTCCATAGTAGCCTACCTGGTATAAAATCCAGGAATAAATGGGTTGATGCAAAAATTGTAAAGTGGATCGATATATCTATACATGGAAAAAGTAAATAAAAGGGATGACACATTAATACGAGGCAAGTGGTGTTTACTACAGGGTGCAGTAGAGCAGTGTTAGCTGTCGCTTACCCTGTAAAATATTTGACGGGTATGTCAATATATAATAAACGTAGAGAACCCTGGTGTCGGGTTGGAAGTTAAGTGATCACACAGCTGTATTGGTCTGTTTAAAATGTTGCTCGTTTCATCCAGCTTGCTGCCAGAGACCCCTCACCTACTGCTGCCTCCAGGGACTGCTGCCAGAGACCCCTCATCCGCTGCTGCCTCCAGGGACTGCTGCCTGGGACCCCGCATCTGCTGCTGCCTCCAGGGACTGCTGCCTGACACCCCTCACCAACCAATTCAACCACAGGTGTTCCATGTCCACTGGGATGGCAAGGACAGAGAAGATCTGTGCCAGTCCATTAACAAGCAAGGAGCTGGAGGTCCTGGTGGACGAGGTGCTCGCACAGTACCCAAGGCTGTATGGTGCCCCAAATGTCGTGGTAAGTCCTCAAAAGCGGCGGTGTAGGTCGGGGGGGCACACATTTAGTTGGACAGATGCAGTATATGCCTGAGGGGGTGGGGTTGTGTCATGCACTGACAAACATGCTGCCTCCAGGGGGAAGGAGTGTGTGTCCCAATGTCACAGGTCTCCCTGCCTGCAGTTGTAGGTATGAGTGAAGTGTGTTGCATTGTCAGCCATACAGTGATGCAGTATGTTGGTCATGGTGTGCCAGGACAGTGATTGCTTGGCTGAATGGCTGTGTGCCCCTGTTGTCCATCTCAGTGTGAGCCCAGATGCTCAGCACAGTGCTCACCCACCAAGACGAGGTCACATCACTTCATTTACTGTGTCCTCACAATTGTTTGTTTAACGGTCAAATCCAGCTATGCACCATCTCAGCCCCTTAGATTGCACACGACCAGACATGTGTGGATCAATATTTTGTTTGTGAGTCCATGTCTCTCGATGCCACACACATGACATGCTGAGATATTCACAGGGCATGGACATTGAGTGCTGCGTAGTCTTGCACACAGTGAGTCCACAGGTTGATATGTGATGTATGTGGTGCCCAGACATGCAAAGGATTGGAGATGTGTGCAAGCCACATAGGGGGTTCAGTGCTGGCATCCTGCATGTGTGTGAGATGTGCAGGGACTGTGTACCCACACACAACTGCATGCAATCACATCAGCATAGCCCATGCAGAGTGCCCATGTGAGATGTAACCCAGTATTGGATGGACAGATAGTAGATTTGGTAAAGAGTTTGTGTCTTGCTACTGTACTGATAGGTGTTGGTACATGACACTGTGTCACTGATAATTTCCCCCTCTTTTCTCCCATGCCTGCAGCTCAAGGTACACCAGCGTAAGGCCTTGTGGAGGGCCATTTCAGCAAGGGTTCAAGCTCTGGGGGTATCTAACCGATGACGCACCCTCTGCCACAAGAGATGGGACGACATCAGCCGCCTGGCAAAGAACGTGGCAGAGATGACCTTGAGGCTGCTTCCTTGCACTGGCCGGTTGGCACGGCGCAGCATGACACCACTGATGGCAGTGACTCATCCTGAGCTGGATGCACGACTGAGGGGGCATCAACAGCAAGGCAGGGGTGAGTATTTGGTGAGGGTAACTTTGTCTGGGAAAGGCTGTATGTGGACAGGGCCTGTGCCAGCGCTGGCCTATGTGATCTTGGTGGAGTGGTGCAGTGTCGTGTAAGTGGCTGCTGTGTTGGGTGCCAGTGTCATGCATTTGCCCAAACTGTTCTTACGAAAGTAAGCCTCCATGCTGTGCATTCCCATTGCAGTCTGAGTTGGGCTTTTCAACTTTCTTCAGCATTGGGGCAGTCTGGGGAATCAAATTGGGAGTGAACATCAGTTTTCACAATCGGAGTCTGACTTCATCAATGCGTCCATTGCATGCACCATGAATGTTGAGGCCTAGATATCTTACAACAATGTGCACTCGTCTTTTTGCCCCAGAGTGCAACATGGTGGTTGGCATGGGCTCTTTGTCATTGTTGACTGCCATGTTGTAATCGGTGTCTGGGTTGTCCCCTCCTGTTCCATCCAGGTCTGTCAGTGGCAACAAGTGGTGTGCCCCCATCATGTCCGTAGGTGTGGGCAGAGATAGATGTGTGTCTGGCAGACCTCAACCACCGGCAGGGTGTTGTGCTGCGTGGCCTTTACATGGCTCAGTCATGACAGATAATCAGGATTACATCCACTTCTGAGGTCTATGTAGTGAGTTGCCGCAATATGATTGCAGAGTGTGGTGTACAACATGTAGATTTGGACCTCTTTTGTACTGCATTGATTGCCTTGCTTTGTACTGTTGCTGCCACTAACCTGACCCTTCATTTCTCTCTCAAACAGATTCACCAGTGGTCCCGGAGGGACAGGAGCCGGACACCAGTGGGGGTGAGACTAGCACTACAGCTGCACAGGAGCCCAGTGACACAGATGTCCCCAGCGCCTCAGAAGGGGACTGGAGTCTTCAGGAGGAATCCCAGCCTGAGACACAATGTACCACATCATCTGAAGCCAGCAGAGATGCATTCGTGTTAGTAGGCACAGGGAATATAGACTCTGCATCATCTTCTACCACACAGCGGCCAGTGCCCACTAGGGGTGGGCGTAAGTTGAGTAAGGGACATACGCAGAGAGGCACGGAGATTGAACCAATCTCCACACTCTTCGCATAGTTCCGTTACGCGACACCCGCCTCCCGCCCGCCTCCCGCCTGCATCTCTAAATAACCTTAAAAAGTCTTAAATAACATTTAAAATAAATAACCTTACCTTATCGGCATCGCATCCATTTCCATTGCGCCTTCTTCTGGGAACTGCGCATGCGCGGGAGCCCGCGCATGCGTAATCCTCACCAGGAATGTCCTGCGCAGGCTCCTGATGTGGCTCCGTTGGTGTGTGTGCCTGTTCTGTCCACACCAGTTCTCAATAATCCCAGTACAGGGAAGCCATTCCCAATCCCCAAGAAGTGGAAAGGCACCCCTCAAACATCTCCCACCCACACTGTGTATCAGGTCTGCATGACTCCACCGCCACGTGCCACTACACCACCTGGTCCAAGCAGCCTTCCGGCTTGCCAAGCCACTGATAGCCCTACCTCAGCTGGGCCGCACTCTCCCCATTCAGATGCTCCTGCTGTCCCCGCCACACAGCCAGCTCTCAGTCCGCCTGACAGCCAAGTGTGAGTGCGAGTCCCCATCACACACCTGTCTCTCACACAGGTGGTGAGAAAGGAAAGATCCCTTTGGGTAGATTTTATTACAAAGTATGCATATTAAACACCTATTCGCACACCAAGAAATTGCACTCTTTCAACTTTCTCTCTTTCCACACCTGAAGATTGAACCATATGTAACAGGGGACCCACTATAAAAATTAAAATATCACATATATTTATTGTTTCCACAAACACAATTTCATTAAATTGAATGCCCTAACAGTTGATAGACTACATATCTCAAAGTTTAAAAAAACACAATACCTAAAATATTTGATCCAACATAACTAAAAAACATACTGGAGAGTAAAAAAGCCAGACTGGTATAATGTGTCTTGACAAGCTACACATCTATCATTAGAAAATATCAATAGCATGGAAATGCACTGTTCAAATTTAACTTCTTTTAACCAGTGCCACATAGGTGGATTGTGTATCAAAATTTAGCGTCAAGGCTTTTCGATGGCTCAGTTATCAATCCATCTTTCTCAAGACCAGTTTATAGACTCTCTGCGCTTGTTATATAGATTCATACATTCACCTACAGCAAGATATAATCATTGTTAATACTATGTTACAAAAACATTTTAAAACATCTACACATTCCAAATTCAGAAAAAAACATATTAAAAGAAACATATGAACATCATTAGGAGCCCCTTGGGATTCAGATTTTCTTTTTCCTTTTTTGTCCCCAAATGTGTAGGCATCTAATACCTGCCATTATGTTTATTACACCCACCACTTGGGCCTATATTTTAAAAGACACACATGTCACAATAGATATAAGAGTACAATTTAAAATACCGTATGTCTCGCTCTAAAAAGAAACAACCCTTTTATATATGGCGCAATCTTCAATGAGGTGAGTAAAACAATTCGAATAGCATCACACTCAAAGTGCCTGCTTATACACCACACTCCTTCCAATCTTCCTTTAATATTCACATCTTTAATAAAGTTGGAGCCCATATGTGCTCCCACGCACAGTGATTTCATATCTCACCTCACCTTTAGCAATATGGTAGACTTCCTTATCCTTTTTGTACTCGTCTGTACCAACGGGGTATAGATAATAGCCCACGACTGATAGAAGTATCCCAGTATATAAACTACGGGCAAAAACAACCAACAATAAGAGAAGGTATAATAAGTCACTGCTAGAAAGTCATTTAAGTCTGCCTGAGAATAAACCAACATAAGGATGAAAGATACCTCACCTCAGATCTGGGATCTTGGTTTAGGCACTCTGTATAGGGTTCCAAACTGAGGTTATTTGTTTAGGCGCAAAGGCTTAAATATAGCCTCCCCTTCATAAACAAAAATTAAGAAGTGTTGAATGGTAACGTCCTATTACTTGTTCGATTTTAAAACTCACGGAGGACATCATTATTATCTTAAGTATGGGGTAGTAGCCACTGAACAACGGGTTGTCTTATTATTCACAGATCCCCTCTCGTTGTTTTGTTTCAAAGAGCAGAAATCTTGCTCAGCGTCCCGATTATAATTAGGGTCAATATTCCTGTTTAAAAAAGAATTTAGAAGCTATGAATCTAATCGCCCTCTGCTTCAAAAGACACTCTTTGTGGTATAACCTCTTAACGGGAAACATCCTTTACAACTAAACTTTTACAACGCAGTGCTTTTACAACGCAGGTTTTACAACGAAAACCATTACAACGCATTGCGCTGGGGGGCGCTCTAGGATAGGGAATAGATTTAATTTACTATCCAACACCCTCCCTAGTGTCCACGGGGACTGGAGTTGGAATAGTAAATTAAACTATTCACTATCCAGCACCCCAAAGCGATATGCGTTGTAAAGGTTTGCGTTGTAAAAACCGCGTTGTAACAGCATGCGTGGTAAAAGCATGCGTTGTAACGTCATACATCCCCTCTTAACATATTACGCTTTTTAACATTTGCGCAATCCCCAAATACTCAAGGGATGTTCACTGAGCTAGAGAAACAAGTCCCTGTTGTACTTCGTATCTGTAGAACTATCCACCCATTTATTTGGGCGTTCGAATCGAATATGCCCCGTCTATTCAACACAAGTCAGCTAAATTAAATTACAGACCCCGACTAGGGGAACCACTACCGATCCTCCCTAATGATCTAAAAGGTTACCTCCCAATGTGCTACTATCACTCACCGTAATTACGGGTTGCTCGTACGCGCCTTCTACTGCCCATTGTTACCCCCCAGACTGTGTTGCTGCCCATGGAAGGGTACAGTCGTACACACTCCCTGTGTAGCCTCTCATGTACTTGCTGCGCACTTTGCCCTGGACACTGGCCCTGTTGCTCTGCCTTGTAAGACTATTCCCTGTGCAGCCTCTTATGTACTTGCTGTGCACTTTGCCCTGCCCACTGTCCCTGTTGGTCTGCTGTGTTGGACTATTCCCTGTGCAGCCTCTCATGTACTCGCTGTGCACTTTGCTCTGGACACTGGCCCTGTTGCTCTGCTGTGTTGGACTATTCCCTGTGCAGCCTCTCATGTACTGGCTGTGCACTTTGCCCTGGACACTGGCCCTGTTGCTCTGCTGTGTTGGACTATTCCCTGTGCAGCCTCTCATGTACTTGCTGTGAACTTTGCCCTGGACACTGGCCCTGTTACTCTGCTGTGTTGGACTATTCCCTGTGCAGCCTCTCATGTACTCGCTGTGCACTTTGCCTTGGACACTGGCCTTGTTGCTCTGCTGTGTTGGACTATTCCCTGTGCAGCCTCTCATGTACTCACTGTGCACTTTGCCCTGCACACTGGCCCTGTTGCTCCGCTGTGTTGGACTATTCCCTGTGCAGCCTCTCATGTACTCGCTGTGCCCTTTGTCCTGTACACTGGCCCTGTTGCTCCGCTGTGTTGGACTATTCTCTGTGCAGCCTCTCATGTACTTGTTGTGCACTTTGCCATGCCCACTGGTCTTCCTGTTTCGACCTTGCCTGTGCAGATTCTCATGCATATGCTCAGCATTTTGTGCCTTGCTCTTCTCTACTGTTGATCTACTGTCACATCTGTGCAATATCAATATATGAATATAGACAGTTACTCCTGTTGTCAGTTTTTTCAGTGTCCTTACTGAATAAAGGTATTTTGGTGTGTGCATATGGTTGACTGTGCCCATTGCTATATGTGGCACTTCAACATTGCCAGCGTCTTTGCCCGCCTAATATTTTTTCACAGGGGTGACAGGGACTTCAGTTCTTTCAGACACTGATACTTGTGGTATCTGTGATGTCAATCTTACCTGTAATGCAGTTCTCATTTTCATGGTTTTAAATTGTTGACTACATTGTTCACATGTCAGGTTGGGGGACACTGACAGCACAGGCTGTGACTCTGTGCACAGGTTTGCATGCAGTCTGGGCAATGTCATCATGTATGTGTGTTGGTCCTTCATGTGTGCCCAGCTGTGTATGTGTATGGTAATCTTGTGATGGTCTGTAATCCTGGTCCCATGGCCTACATGAGATGTGTGCTCTTGGGGGTAGTCAAGAAGTGGGCAATGAGAAGGGTGTGACTTTGTAGGTAGTGTTGATGTGTGTGTGCCCCTGCATTGTCAAACACACACATAACGTCCAGGAGTTGTGTGCCTGTTGTTTTGATTGTTCAGCCCTGTGGATGTGGTTGTATGCACATGTGTGAGTTATATGTTGTGAACTGTGCAGTGTGTTGGTGTGTCCATGCTGTTCTGTCTGACTCCTACTCGCTGTTTTAATCAACTGTGAGTGTGCAGAGTGTGTGACTAGCACATAAGTGTTGTGTTTGTTTGATCACCCTTGTGTCTTGAGTCTGTTTGTGTAGACTGTGCAGACCTGCTGCTCCACACTGCCATTGTGGTTGCGTTTCTCATGGATTGCAGGCACATGGTGCCTTTTATCCTCCTGTATGTCATGGTGTGTGTGGTGTAATGCCACCCCCTATATGTGCTTCTTATGCCTACCCATTGTGAGTCTGCACTCCCTCTATTTGTGTATGGTACACTCCTTACATGTCCACTACTGACATGCAAAACATTTAACTTTGATGTCAGCTGTCCCCTTGGTTTACATGTGTGTGTTCCTCCCCATCACTTCATTTGTGACACTGTGCTTTGTGGTGCAGTTCTTTGGCCAGGAGAAATGTGCCGCTCCGGACATTTCCCCAATGGTCTATATGTGATGTTCTTGTGCTGTTTAGCAGTCATGGTAGCTCATGTGCAATTCAGCTGTGTGTGCTGCCCAGTTCTCAGCTCGAGTGGATTCCACCTTTGTGTCCCAGATTTGTGCATCTGTTGTTGTTGTGTTGGATGTATGCGTGTTGGCTGTGGTATTGCTTCACTTCCTGGGTGTGCTGTTGGGTTTGTGCTGATTGTGTTGTGTGGGTTGATGTTGTATCACTCATGTCTGTGTGTGACTGGTATGCTTGGTGTGCACACACTGCTTGTTGTGCGTACAGTGCTGTGTGTATGTTGCCTTGTCATTGCCGGATGTGCACCCCTTGATGTCCTGCAGTGTTTGTTCAGTTTTTTTGCCTCTGCATCTGTAGTTGGTTTGATGTTGCTGTGTTGTTCTGTGATGGGGCACTTTTTGGGTGGTTTGTGGTATGTTGTGTGTGTTTTGTTCCTGAGTGATGGGGTTGTGCACCCCTGTTGTGTCTGTGCTCCCATTGCCTTGCCACAGTTTGGCTGACAGGGTATGTCTGTTTTCGTTGTGGTTCTGTGTGTGTTTCAGTTGTGTTTTGTGTTTGTGTGATGTTTTTATGCAGACATTTGTTGTGGCATCCCTGTGTGTATGTGATGTTTGTGGCTGCACCCAGGGTGTGCGTTTGTTTATGTGTGTATGGACTGGCAAGTATTGGCAGCCTTCAGTGTGTTTAGCACTGGTTTTGTGTGCTGCTGGTGTGAGGGGGTATCTGCGTACATTCCTCCTGGTGTTTGGCAGTCAGGGAGTGTGTCAATGGGCCCTGTGTGTTGTGCTGCTGGTGTACTCCTGTGATGTGGTTGTATGCACGTGTGGCTGTTCCCAGTTTGACTTCCAGGCCTTCCTTTGTTCCTTGTGCCTTTACCTGGCTTGCCTTGCTGTCTCCCTGTGTTGTTGCACTGTGGTGCCTGTGGTTTGACGTCACTGACTGTAAAGACATGTGTGGTTTGATGGTCTGAGGGGGGTGTTCTGTGTTCATTGTCTTGCATGTGATGTGCACATGCTTGTTGTGTGTCTCCATGGCCTTCCATTTGTGTACATCCCACTTTGGCTTTCCTATTTGTTGTGCTCCTTTGCTGTTGGCATTTGGTGTATGTGTCTGTGTGTCAGTCTGTGGTATGTATGTGTGACAATGCTGGCTGTGTGTCCATTTGTATGTTTGTTCCTTGTATGTGTTCTTTTGGTGCTTGTACTCATGTTTGATTCCTTGAGTGTGGTGTTGTTGTGGTGTGTGTGTGTCCCTGTCCCTGTGCTACTGTGCTGTGTGTTGTGTGTTCCTGTGCAGCCACTCCTGCTGTGGCTGTCTCTCTTGTAGTTTGTTGTGTGGTGCAGGGTGTGGTTTGACATGATTTGTTGTGCATGAGTGTGCACAGGATGGGCACATGGCATGTTCCTTCATGGGGTGTGCTAATGTGTGGTGGGAGGAGGTGTGGCCCTGTGGTGTTTGTGCCCTGCCCATGACTTGGACTGGCCCTGCCTTCTGCATTGTGCGCATGTATGCCCTTGCGTTCTCCGCTGCAGTGATGTTACCGGGACATTGCTGCAAGATCGCGGTAGATGTGTGTCCAGGATGCAGAGGGGTGACTTGATGGCAGGTGGGTCATGTGTGGGTGCCCTTGTGGATGTGTTCCTGTCCCCAGCAAGGTGTCTGATGTGGATTTTGACCCTGTGTCAGCCTGTGTGTTGTGTGTTGTGAAGTTGCGTACCTGCTGCGGCGTACCCGACGGGCCATGAGTTGCTGGTGGTGTAGCAGGTACAGCACCGGGATCACGTGTAGGGCAGGGTCCATGGCAGTCGTGACCAGGTGGTGTGGACCGGTACTCTGGTATCACGCTCCGCTGTCGAGCTTTCACAGCCTCTTGTTGGGTGGTGTCTCCACTGCGGTGCGTCTGCTTGTTTGGGGCATCCTAATTTGTGGAGCGGGGCGGAAGTCATTCTGCACGGCGGTGACTCTCCATTAGCTCCCATCGCTGCGGTGGTGGGCGCACTTTGATAGTGGTATGCGTCGCTCCGCGGCGGACGGGAATTGGCCTATGTTTGGTCATACTAATATGGCGGACGTGAGTTCCGCTGCTTGCAGGCGGAAAAATACATTTTTCCGCACCGCCAGCACCGCTGTTGTGCCACCGCCCGACATCCTAATGTCCCCCTAAGTTTTTGATGTTGGATGCTGAACATGGCTTCCAAGGCCAATGTATTCAGCACTTGGGCTGGATGTTGTGGGTCAGGTTTACTAACACTTTGCACTGGGTTTGCATTACAAAAGCAAAGCAAACAAGCAACAAATGTTGTTTTGGGATTTTCTTTCTAGTACAAATCCTGGTTTGCATGGGAAAGTAACCCTAAAGTAATACAAAGTAGCTCTTTGTGCTACTTTGCACTACTTTGCTTCAAGCAGGTGTTCCATGGGTGGTACATGAGCATCTCGATGGAACTGCTCATTGAATTTAACACAAGGCCCTTTCTACTAACAAAAAAAGGTTGTTGGGACTTTGCATCAAAAATGTACAATCCCTCAACAGGCGTAAAGTTTGATAAAAAGGCATTTTTCTCAAAAAAGGTTCTGACTTTGCATGTGTGCCACACTGTACACCCATATAAACAAATTGTGAAAAGAGTTGTCACAGCATAGTATTTTGTTCTGGCAGGGCACCCTTCCAGTACAAAACTTATGCTTGACATCATGCAGACACCCCGCAGTATAGTGCATGTGCAATAGATCAAGGCTGTCTAAAGCATGCCCAAGCAGGGGGAGAGAGAGACAGCACCATCTCTTAATAGACGGCTGCTCTACTGTCCTTCTTTCATGCAACCCAGCACAGCATCTTTGCTTGCTGTACTGCATTGCATAAAACTTCATCTCCTTGTGCCTCATATTGTGAATATTTACAGTACAATGTTAATATATATAATGTTGCACTCCAACCAAACTATGTGTTGCTATTGCCCTCTGATTCCCATTGGCCAGGTACCAGCAGTTGGTGAGTCATCATAGTTCTAAGTTGTGGTGTGTCACAAGGACATTTTGGCTGCTGAATGGCTATGCGAAGCACTAGGAGTAAACATTCAGGAATTAGTGTGGAAATAACAATTCCTGCATGTGTTCCACCAAAAACTTGGAATCTCAATTATTTCCCCCAAAACCAGATTTACAGGAACCCTCAATAATGGTCATTCCAGGGACAGGGAAATAGTCAGCATTACTCCAAGTGACTAATAATGAGGTTTGTTTTTCCTTTTGTCTGATGTACGGGGGAGTTACCTTCTAGATCAACGTAAGTAGGTTTGTGTTTATTAAGCCAGGTATTTACAGCTCTTTCAAACTCATAGTTGTTGCAGAGGATTCTCATTCTTGCTAATACAAGTTCCACTACTTTGTTGTCTGTACTGACAATGATGCCTTACTAATTAGAAACTTTCTGAATGAAGAAATAATCATAAGGTTCCTGGTCTGGATATGAAGGTCCACCTTCAGCGATAAGTGCTAAGTATGAGTTGCAAGAAGATTGGTCCAGTGTCCTGGATTGCCTCATAGGCCATATTAAGACCCTTAAATACCTTTCCACGAGAAGCATACAAAAAAAATTGAATTTTGAAGGGAAGGGCATGTTTTGCTCTTACAGTAGAAATATTAGAAATGTGTCAATAATATAAGCATAAAAATATTAGCATTTGATATGCAATACTGAAATCCCAAACTGCTGGAAATAATTGCAGCACAGGAACGATTACTAGTATGCAATAAATTAGTAAACTGTAAGTTGTGCCATTCCATACCCTTTACCTCTTCTCTGCTACTAGGTACTTCCTTGACCAGAGCACCCAAAGTATCCCCTATTTCCTGTGGGATATTAAGCTGACTTTGTTTTTTTTATGATTGTAGAATAATTGCCCTTCTGTTCCACGCTACACCATGTTGTTAAAGGACCTCTGCTAATTACTGCCAAAAGCTAATGGCTTACTGTTTCCTATTGAACAGAGATAAACAAAAAGACAAATTATAGAAAGTTGGAGCAAAATTACTTTGCTATTCAGTTGCGATGGGCCCTCTTTCTAAAATTATTGGGCCTATGACTCTTCATTGTTAGGTCGGAGAGCCTTTTGTTTGGCCTTCCCCCACACCTTCGGCCTACTCTCTTCATGTTGCTGAAATGCGTTTTAGTTGGCCTTAGAACACTGTGGACTTTACCACTGCTAAAGTGCTGAAGTGCTTCTGTTCACTCCTTTAAACATGGTAAAATTGGCTTACATTCAATTGGCACATTTAATTTACTTGCACATCTCTAGTAAACTGGTATTAAGTGTACCCAAGGCCTGTAAATTAGATGGTATTAGTAGGCCTGCTGCACATATTGTACCACCCATTTAAGAAGCCTTTTAAAACATGCCTCAAGTCTGCCATTGCATGTGCAGCTTTAAACTGCCAATTCAAATTAGCAAAATAAACCTTTTGCCAAGCCTGAGAAACATCCTTTAGCCCACAGTCTTTACAATGACCAGCCTTTACAATGTAGTCAGTACCCCACATGCGTTACTTTATCATGCAAGTCGTTACAATGAGTTGCTGTAGAGTGCGCGCTGTTGGACTGATGCTGTTTTTTTGTTTTTTTTTAACTCTTTTTATTAAGAACAAAAAGACATCACAAAAAGGAAAAATAAAGCTCAGGTGTGCACAGTATATTACAACACATGAGGCATTGTGGCAAAATACAAAATCAAATACATCAACTGTTATTGCAGGGAATTTGGAGAGTCCCGTGCCTCTAGCACCAGCGTCGGTGTAGGTGGTTCACAAATTTCCCCTCTATGACTATTCCAAGCGCTCCAGATCTTACCCCACTTCTTGGGGCAGCCCCTGGCTACATAAACAGCTCTTTCCCTAATCATGCACCAATCGAGGTCTTCTGCCCAGTTGGTGACCCGGGGTAATTGGCTGGCTCCCCAGTGTTGAGCTATGTTCCGTTTAGCCACCATACACGCCAAGTTAACCCATTGCTTCTGATGCGCATTCAAATCTGTGGGCTCCCACACATTCAGCAAACACCTCCGGGCCTCCGGCTGCAGCTCCACCCCCAAGGCCACCCCCATCTCATCATGGACCTTTGTCCAATACAATTGTATTTCGACACAGTGCCAGAGAATATGCATTAGGGTGCCGACCTCTCCGCAATTTCTCCTACAGTCTCCGCTTACTGCTCTTCCCATTCGCACCAAGCGTGGTCCAGTTATATAGGATCTATGAAGTATTTTCAATTGCACCAGTCGAAGCTGCATTTGGATGGCAACCACCCTGGGGGAGGAGACCGCCTCCACCCAATCCTCATCATCTAACTCAAACCCATCTGCGCTCCATTGCGCTCTGAGCCGCACCAGTGGGTTCTCCATGTTATTAATCAGTTTCCTGTATATCAAGGAGATAGTTTTCTGGGGTAGGAGTCCGTCCAGTACTCGGTCCTCCAGGGGCGATGACTCAGGAAGCACCCCAACCTTATGGATGTGCGCAGTCAGGGCGTGTCTCACTTGTCGATATCGATTATATTCATTATCGTGTAAACTGTATTGCTTTTTGAGGGACTCGAAGGTGAGCATTGCATCTTTCCCCCATACATCTTTTATTTGAGCTATCCCGATGAGGTCCCATCTATCGAATCCCTTTGATTTCCACAGACTACCCAGGTTCTCAGAGTTCAGGAGAGGAGTGGCTAATGTCAACCGACCTCCCCACCCAAGACCTTTATTAGCTGCGTGCCAGACCTGAATCGCATGCGCAGTTGGGCCATTCAACGGAAACCTCCCTGACCTGGAATAGGGAGCTCTCTCTATCACTCCCCCCGGGGCCTGACCGCGGTCCATAGCGTAGCCTGGATCTCCGGGAAGGCCATAAACAATATGGTTCACTGCAGCCAGTTGTGAGGCCCAATAGTACTTTCGCAGATCTGGAATCCCGATTCCGCCATCATACCACGAGAGAGTCAATTTACCAAACACTATGCGCGCCCTACCATCCCACAAGAGCTGTCTCTGGAGAGCCTCTATCTCCCGGAAATATGCCGCCGGGACTGGGTCCATCGAATTCTGTAAAGCATGCAGAAACCGAGGCAAAGCCATCATCTTGAAGAGTGTAGCTCTCCCAAGCAAGGAGAGTGGAAGGGCTTTTCAGTGCTCCACATCCGTCTTACACCGAGTCAATGGGGAAACTAGGTTATTAGCATATTGCAACTGCGGATTGAGCGAGATGAAGATTCCTAAGTACTTGAACCCGACGGTCTCAACCTGGATAGGGCACGTCTGCGGAATCACCGGGGGTGATGCTGGGTTTTTAAGTCCAACACCTTCCCTACTGTTGCATAGACTGGAGTTGGAATAGTAATTCAATGTATTCCAAAGTCCAGTGCCCCTAAAGTAAGTTGTTGTTACGATTTGTGTGCCAAAGTAAGGTGTGGTAACGTCGCAAGTGGGGTAGTGACGGCGCTGTGAAGGCATGCGGAGTAAATGCCTGCTGGATTCCGTCAAACAACTGTCAAGCCTAAACGTCCCTTTTTAATACATATGTTAATTCTAAAGTAGGTCCTAAACAGCCAAAAGTACTGAGTGTAGTGTATTTTAGAAGTAGGACCTGTACTTTTGAGCTTTACAATTCCTGGTAGTGAACAAAATCCTAGATTTGTTTGCCACTACTGCAAGGCCTACCTCTCCCATGAGATAACATTGGTTTACCTTATTACATTTAATAAGGGCTAACGTTTGGTTGGGAACAGGTAGAAATGTTGTTTTGACTCAAAAGCATTGTAATTTACAATCCTTATTAATGTTAAAATTGGAATTTAAGTCATAATTCGGAAAAAGGCACTTTTAGGAAGTTGGCATTTTCTTGTCCTAACCATTATGTGCCTGCAGTCTGTGTCCTGGGTCACATGACTGGGTGTAGTTGGCAGTTGGCCTTTGTGTATTCCTCCCAATCAGTGAGACAAAGGAAGACTAGGGGTTGGCAGGAGTGCCATCCTGCTAGGATGTGACTGACAGAGCTATTCCGTGGCCCACTTACATTTCAAAGAGGATGCCTCAAGCACACTAAAAAAAACTTGACACCAGGTTTTTGTCACCGTAGACCTCTTGGAGCCTGGGCAGGGGAGGAAGGAAAATTCCATACCCAGATGTCGGAGGAAGTCTAGAAGTTTCTCCTACTACAAAGGGTAGCACCAGGCATAAATATTTGACCCTCAGACTAACTCTTCAGCGTTCTCCTGGACCTGTGGAAGAATTCAGAAGGTCTGCCTTGTACTTAGAGGACAGCCCTGCTTCTTGAGGCTTACTTACTGCTTGAAGAAGAGAAGACCATCTCCTTGTTCCCAGGAAGACCTGGCTGACTTTAAGGGTCAGTTGGCTGACCTCCTGTTCTGAGCTACAGGGACATGATAAGCTCAAGAGGCCTGACTACAACTTGAGCTGGCTGGACCTCTCATCGTGCTACAGTGAGCCCAAGTAATGACTGGCAACATGAGATGTGCACTTCACTCTACAGATATGACAGCCCGCGGTGACCACCAACGCAAACTTCCAGCAGTGACCATCTGCAACAACCACCAGGATCTTCGTGCTACAGCAACAACCATCCACAATGCCAGGCCTGCTCTCCACACTACAGCGACGACCATCCTCAATGCACTCCTAACGGCCTCCTCCATGGCAAACTGAACTCTGCGCCAGACTTTGAGAAGGTAACTTTTTCAGCTGGACTATACTGGTCCCTCTATCTATCCAGCCCACACTCCATCATAGTCAGCCTGAACTTCTGACTTTCCCCTGGTATAGCAGGTCCAGGTGTTGCAAGTAGCACTTTGTGCTTTTAGGCACTATACTTAGCTAAACATTTTAAACGGAATATTTCTGGTTCTACCAATTGAATTGTTTTTGAGTCAAACTATTTATTACATTTTACTCTATTTTTCAAATTTAGCGTGGAATTTTTCCTGTGTTGTGTTTCCACTGTGTTACTGTTTGTATGCTGCATAAATACTTGCTTGACACATTGCTCCTAATTTAAGCCTGGCTGCTTTTGTGCCAAGCTACCACAGGTTAATTTACTGACATTTGTGGTTCACGGTGACAGGGATTGTGGTTGTTTCTTGAGACGGGTCCATACCCCCCTTAACCAAAAATCCAATTTCCAACAATTGTATTTAATGGCGCTCACTTTTTCTGCCAAACTTTATATCCATTAGGCAGTATTGGGGTTTCTTTAATGCTGCTATAAATATTCAGATGCAGTGCTTTGTACCAATCCACATAACATCATTTAGGGAAGTCTTGGTATGGTAAAGCTGCTGATAAAAAAAAGCGTCAAGCATGGCCGCTACAAATAGGCATTCACCTTCCTATCTTCCCAGCACATGCTCTGAAAATGCAATCTTTATTTTATTCATGGTTTTTGTAAAAGAAGACCATCCCCTGCACTGTACTTTTTTATCTAAACTTAGTATGAGCAGAACTTTCCGGACTTCTAAAGGAGAAAAATCGTATTTTTTTTTCTTTAAGCTCTGTCATTATGCGAGACAGATTGCAGCACTAGAACCAACATTTACCAGATAGTGGCTCACTCTGTACTTTTTCATAGCATAGGTGTTTAGAGTTAAATATCAAGAGAGCAGATGGATTATCTGTCTAAAGCAAAACAGCCACCTTAAAACTCACCCTTAAAATTGCGTTTTTGAAAGATGGCCACAGTTTTTAGCGTCGAGTGCGTCGCCTAACGCTCCACTGCTGCCAGATGTGCTCAAGTCACGGTAAACTGTTTCTTGACGGATTGATTAAGTGGCGGTATTCTCGCGAGAATCTTGGAGTGTTACTGATGTCTCTCACTTATAAACCTCACCGGAGCATCATTGATTTCTCTGGAATGGAATATCGACGTCATTGATAAATAACTGCAATTTGGTTTGCCTAACTAAGGGTCTCAGTAGATTCAAGGCATCGTTTACAAATTTAGAAAAGCAATATTGTCTACTTCGGTTTGCCTGAACGCAGCCACGTGAATGTCATTTTCAAACACCTGGGGAGAGGATGTGGCCTAATGGCTAGAGTGATCGACCTCAAATCTGGGGAACCAGGTTTGAGTCTCGGCAACCACACTCAACATCCTGTGATTCTGGGCAAATCACTTAGGGCCAGATGTAAGAAGCCGATTGCGATTCGCAAACACCGGCATTCGCAGAATTCCGGCGTTTGCGAATCGCAAACTGTGTTTTGGTATGTATGAGCAAAGTCGCAAAATAAGGAATCGCAAAAATTGTGATTCCTTATTTTGCTCAAGCATTTAAGGAATCACAATTTTGCGATTCCTTAAATGCAGTGCATCAAGCATTTTTTTTGCGAAACCACATTAAGAAATCGCAAATTACCACCAACTTGTAGTTGGTGGTAATTTGCGATTTCTTCTACAAATGCACTTTTGGCATTTGTAAATGTGCCATGTGGCGCTCATACATGCCCTTAGGGCATGTATGTGTGCCATATGTGCACACATGTAAATTTCAGGGGTGCAGCAGGGTGTCCTTAAGACACCCATGCACCGTTGAAATTATTCTCAATTTGCGAATAGCAAATTGCGAATCGCAAATTGAGAGTTACTTCCCATTCCTTCCTATGGGCCTCCTGGCCCAAAGAAATGAATGGGAAATTATTCCTTAATTGCGATTAGCAATTTGCTAATCGCAATTAAGGAAATTTAAGAAATTGCCAAAAAATAGCGAATTTCTACATACATCCCAACTTGCAATTCTCAAATAGCGATTTCTAAAAAATCGCTATTTGGGAATCGCAAATGATGGTGATGATACATCTGCCCCTTAATCTACCCGTGCCTAAAAAAGAATGTATCCTTGTGTAATGCAACTGGTGCTCATGTAAAGCGCTCTAATACATTCGGGTCAAGCTCGTCTTGCACAATATATGTTAGGGACACACATGCCTAAAACCTGTTTTCTTCGCCACAGGCAACCCTAAAGTTCTTTGCCCACAAGGTAAAGTAGAATTATAGACATGAAGATGTAAAACTTTACCACCTGTCTTTAGAGAACATCATACATAACAGTTAGTACCATATAGTGTAAAAAACAACCAAGCTAATGCTCAACGCGAAAGCATCTACGATCAACATCAAGGGCCAGATTTACTACAATTTCAAGCAACCCAGCGCAGCAAGGGAAGATGCTGCACAGGTATTGTGAAAAGAGTAGAGCAGAACTGCATCATAATTGCAAACATATGGCACAGTTCTGTTCTCTGCTAGCGATGGTGCACTTGTGGCTGCCCAGCACCAACACAGGCACCCGTGCCATGTCACAAGGGTGTCAGCGTTGTTTTCAGGACAGTTATTGTACAGGGAGAGATACCTTCCTGCACAAAAACTTTTATTTAAAGCTATTTCCTCTTTGTATGTGTGCTGAAGAATGCAGCACACATACAAAATTGAAAACATGAGGAGAAATAAATATATTTCTCCTTGTTACGCCAGCGTCCGGTAAGCACACCATTTTGGTCCAGACCCAGGTTTACAAGTCTTTGTAAATATAGGTTTGCTTCAAAATTCATCAGTGGAGTCACAGGAACATCAATGTTCCACCCTTGTAACACCTACCTAACACAAAGTAATGCAAAGCAGTGCTAAGCGCTGTGTTACATTACTTTTTTTAACAAAAACTTGCAAAGACTCGCAAATCAGGATTTGCATGGCTTTTTAAATCCCCCCCAAAATTTTGAGGGTGATTACGATATTGACGGTTCACGAACTGCAGTTGCTGTGTGGCAAACCGACCGGCCGCTTCCCTGGCGGTTTGACTGCTGGATCACAAAGTGAGCGTGCAGACCGCGGTTCGACTGCCATCTCGCTCAACAATTGTGCCACTGCAGCATGAGAGATGGAAGCGGCAAATGGTGGCGGGGATGGCATTGTTTCTGTGGACCAGATCATGACTTGCCTTACCGCCGACTTTTCACTGGCGTGGGCCCCGCCATGCGGGAGTCGACAGTAAGGCAAGTGAAATGTCCAGATGATGACCTGAGGTCATATGTCACATCACAGGTGCATATTTAAAGAGCTTCAATGACATCAGGTCAGACAGCGCTATGCCAATACGTTTTTTTTTCATTGTGGGAAACACCCCCCCGACTGGATGGGAGCATAGTCCGGGTGTGTGTAGCTGTGCACCGTGTGGGCCATGGAAATCTGTCTCGGTCCTCCATCGTGCAACCGCCAGTCCAGCAGTAAGTTCATAATGTGGCCGGCCGGGGAAAACCGCCTGATCGGCAGAGTACCTGGTCCTGCTGCCACTATGGGCTTGCGGTAGTATCACCAAGATCGTAATCAAATAGTCATGCAACCTGATGCAAAATCTTAGTACATCTGGGTGCAAGGGTGAACTCATAATAACAATGTTACTGTCAGATCTCTTTAAGATTGGATTACCAACCTTCAGTAGGGGTATGAAGAGGTATCCTCTATATTAGGGGTGGGCGAAGTATTCTGCTCTGCCTGCAGAGTGCGCAGAGCTTTTCCCACTCCGCACGAGTTCCCAAAAACTCCACGAAGTGTTGCGGAGTGGAGTTTTTTTTCTCTAGCGGCTTGCCAACGGTAAGTTGACAAGCACTTGTTAGAAAAAATAACACGCTAGACCTCCTCCAGGTGAGATTTCTCATCGCGGGCGGTCACGGATAGTCGCAACTGTAAGAAAGTAGTATCTGCTTCTTATGGTTACCCCCACTTTTTTGCTTTATGTCTCACTGTTTTTGACTAGTCTGAATGGGATCCTGCTAATAAGGACCCCAGTCTATCTGCTTTTTCCCTTAAATTGACATTCATGTACGTTGGTACACTCCAGATTGGATACAGGGGTACCCTTATAAGTCCCTAGTATATGGTACACCATGTACCCAGGGCATAGGTACCCCAGAGGCCTTCCATTGGCCGAAGCATGTATTATGCCACCCACGAGAGGCCATGCAAAATGGAAGTCTAAGTCTGCTACTGCAGCCTATGTAAGATGGTGCTTGCTATATCTAATAGTCACTATACTTAAAACTTATAGGTCACCCCTATAGCAGGCCATAACAATCCTGAGGGCAGGATACTTTGTTTTATGCGAGAGGGTGCCCCTGCATGAGCAGAGCCTCTCTGCAGCTTTCGGAGACCATTCTCCCGCGTTGTCTGTGACTCAGCCGGACTATAGGTAGAGGTGCATTTTAACCTCGCAGTAAATGCTATCTACATAGAAACATATCATGGTTGGTATCAAACACCTTGGAATCATACCTCCACACCAGTAACTGGTGTAGGAGGTACGATTCCACCCTTCTGAAGCGAGCTTCGTGGGGTCACCAGTCTATCTGGTACCAGCCTTCTCGACCCGGACAGCACAAAATGGATGCTGCCAGCCATAGACAGCTTTCTGCCCTCCTGCTGCTGAGCCATGTTGAGCAGAGAAAGGCAAAAAACACAGTTGATGGACAGAATGTAGAACAATGTCATACATTCACCCCAGTACAAGGATCTGGGCATAAATCCATCGTTTTTTTGCACTCCACACCACCCTAGGTTAGACACTGGCTATATGCAAATCAGCTCTGACCCTGTGCCTCATGGGAACAGTCCAGTCCGAACTACCAAGCCATGTCTTTCCCAGACCCGAATCAAGCATCCAAGGACCGGTTTCTGGCTATCAGCCTTCATCAGCCTGGATAGCTTGACTCCAGTGGTGTGGAGAGCCTGGGACTCACGTCTGAGCATCCCCAGCCCACTCGGGGTGAAATTTAAAAAAACACAGTTGATGGACAGAATGTAGAACAATGTCATACATTCACCCCAGTACAAGGATCTGGGCCTAAATCCATCGTTTTTTTGCACTCCACACCACCCTAGGTTAGACACTGGCTATATGCAAATCAGCTCTGACCCTGTGCCTCATGGGAACAGTCCAGTCCGAACTACCAAGCCATGTCTTTCCCAGAGCAGAGAAAGGCAGCACAATAGGCATCCTGTCACAGGGAGATGTGACCACCTCCCAGACAGGGTTTAGTGTATTAGGGCTGGGTTGATGCACTCTGAGAGTGCCTGAAAGTCTGCATTGGGGCGCATTTGAAGACCCTGTGCATAGTCCAGCTCAAACCAGTTCTGGGAGCCTTTGGCTCCTGCTCTGGCACAAAACTGGATAAAGGAGATGGGTGTAGCCACCCCTCTGTCCTGCCCCTCCCCTAAGAGGGTTCCCTGAATCTGCCCAACCCTCTCCCGTGGGTCCAAAAGGGCTTACTTGGCTGTAGGACTTTAGATTTTACGTGGACAAGATTCTACAAAGAAGATATCACTGACCTTCTACCGTCTGGACACTTGGACTTCGCTGGAGCTTGACTGGGCTTGACTTCCTCCCCCTTTCCGTCCGAAGCTTATTTTGTACCTTTGATCCATACAGGCTCGGTTTAGAACCTGTAGTGCACTTAAGACAACAGAAGAATCTCCCTTGGAGTGAAGGAGTCACTCACCTGCTTCTCAGGCACCTAAAGCGCAACTGAACTGTCTGCTGCTCCTGAGCTCCTGTGGACTCCAAAGATTTCAGAAACACAGGAGGCGGGTTCCTGAAGGTCCCTGAGGTTGATCTGCCCTCTCACTGAGTTTGAGGCCAGTATCCCTTGTGGCGGCCGCGTAACTCGAACCCCTGTGCACGCGTCCATTTGCAAGTGCAAATGCTTGCTAGCAATTCCTGAGCTTGTGCATTGGACTCCGTGTAGTCCTGACCCTGAGCAGTATTTGCGCCAAAGAACTCTGGACTCCTCGCACCATGTGCTCCTTGGGCTGGTTCTTTGCAATCTGCTTGAGGTTCTATTGCGACTCCTGGTCATTCAGCCTGTGGGTCTCCCTGAGGGTCATCTTGATTGTTCTTGGACTTTCCTGGTTGTGCCAGATGTGTCCTGACTTTCCATTGCTTGGGGAGTCCCCTGGACCTTGCTGGTCCATACCGTAACCTGTTTGTCCTTCCTGCATGGGTTGGTGTTGCCAAGGCTTGTTGGTGCTCCTGCCGTACACCGACCCCCCAGTACTGGACATCCTTTGTGGAACAGCTCACTTCTCACATGAAGCACCCGACAACGGAGGGCATTTGTCTACCGAGCCCATGGTCACTCTGACGTGACCCAGACTCTGTCCCCTCTGCTTTCAGGTTCCTTCCATCCAGAATCCAGGCTTGGATTCCACTGGACCCTTTTCACCTTCACGGCAGCAGTACTTCTTCACTTCCTCCCACTGAGAATGACTAGGGCTTCCGACGCCACTTCAAACGTATGCACCCGGCTCCCCTGGGATAAGTAACTCACGTATTATGGTATCCACAGGTGGGGTGGCTCTCTAAACTCTTAAGTTCCAAAGGATTTGCTCAAAGTCATCCTAGAAGGGTCCTTAAACTTTAAAAGTGTAACCGCGACTTCCCAATAGAATTGTACGGAGCTCGCGGTCGTGTTCCCACAATGCACACGTCCTCCGTGGGGTCCCTGTCTACTCACCTTGGATGGTTCCTTGGGTTCCCAGCAATTCTACGTGCTCCAGACCTTGTCTTGATCTCAGTCGTGACTGTTATACCACTATTTTAGCATATGGTTTGGTCTCCCCCTGGAGCCACTGTGTATTGTGCTACTTACCAATGTTCTATTGATCTCGTTTTGTGTGCTTTGTGTTTTATACTCCTGTAGAGGATAGTAGATAGTGTTATATTAATAAATAAATATTTTTATATAACTACTGTGTGGTTCTCCTTCATTTAATCATTCAGGAGGTGATATTCTGGTAAAACAAGCTGCTTTACATTCCTTCAAGATTAAGCCTGAAGGCTAGGATAGCTCTCAATAAGGTTATCTTTGACCTCATACATCATATGGGTCGTGTGGACTGGTACAAGGTGCCCACTTTACCTAGTGGACAGCATATACCATGCCACCTTCTCACAGCGACCAGTTGCATTGAGAAATCTGCCATCTGCGTTGAGGAAGCTGGCGCTCGAGTAGAATGTCTACTCAAGCGGCAGAAAGCAGCTGCACCCTCTGGCGTGACGTGTTTTGCCGTTTGCGCTGATTTTACAGTGTAAGACAAACTCTTGGCACTGAAAATCTATGCGAGCTGCACGACTTAACAGACTCTGCGGAGCATGGTAGATTTTTTCGTGGAGTTCTGCGGAGTAATACTCCGCGAACTCTGCTCAAACTTTTTCTATACCATCAAAAAAGGGGACTGTATCATGGCTATAGGAAGGCCATTAGCAACAGGGCCATTTTCTGGGGGAGAGAAACAGACACTTCAATGCAATGGGTTCTGACTCTGTGGGTTTATTTAAACGTGTAGAGCTTTTCATGAATAGACCACACATTTAAAAAATACTTAATATCTTTCAACATGTAATACTGTTGAGGTCTAATGATATCAAAACAAACTCACAGGGAAGGTCACTGAGTGTAAATCATTAAGAGGCTTATCATTACCGTTATCTCACAAATAATTACTAAAGACCAAAATGCTCCATGTTGAATACACTGTAAACAATGTTAGTTCACCTCTGTAAAAAGCAAAGAAGAAAAGAGTGAATGAGAGTAACTACTCACACTTCAGCATTTCACCCACTTTCATGGGCTTTCTCAAGGTCAAAATATAATCGAATTTTGTAAAAACAATATTGCCTAATTTGTCACAAATGTCATCAATTTAAAAAAAGAAACTAAATGGGTTATAGTTTAACTAACATGATGATGTCCTGGGAGATGTAGTCCATTCGATAATAAATTGGCAAAATGAATATTACTTTAGACATGACAGTCTAATCAAACAAACAATTAAGGTAACATAGATTCCACTAACCAAACAATAATAACCACAAATAGTTTTAGATTAGTTCCACACTTTGCATAAGTCAAATACAACTGATATGATACATGCTGGGAAATTTCGTCCCTTCAATGTACTTGATAAGTGAAGTCTAATCAATAATCAAGGATACACATATTACACAGGATTAAAAAAATAATAACCTCAAATGCTTTAAAGTTAGTTCTGCAGTAAAGTCCAAATTCTACACATATCCAGAAGAGACCAGGTATAATTTGAAGACCATGACATAATAATTGTAAGAAATTGACCTACTGCTTGAGGGTGGTGACACTCTTACTCAAGCAGCAACCACAATTCTTTTTGGGGTGGCAGAAGCAACCCCCAAATTAACCTGTGCTCAACCATCTGGTAGCTTGGCACAGAGCTGACAGGCTTAATTTAGAGACAATGTGGAAAGTACGTATGCATCAATTAAAACAGTGAAAAAGTGAAAACACAACACAAGAAAAATCCTACACCAGTTTAGAAAAATATACAATTTTTAATACATAAAACAGGCCAAAAAATGACAAAAATCCAATCAGTGGAGCTGGAGATATGTACTGTAAAGGTTTCAGAGAAAATAGCCAAAAAGCACAAAGCGCCATCTGTGGCTATCTGGTCACACTGAAAATGGACAAAGTCACAAGTTCATATACGACTGCGATGGAGCCCCGGCCAGCTGCAGGGATCCAATGAGGCCCGTTGAACAACTATATTGTAAATCCTGGTTTGCGGAGTATTGCAAAGGATGCGCTACACAGTCAAGGCAATACGTTGGTTCAGAAAAGCCGCAAGGCAGCGATGCGAAAACCTTCATCGCAGTCGAGGCTGCCATCAACAAGAGATTTGCGATGCGAGGACCTGCGTCAGTGAAACTCTGTCCAGTGGCAGTGTATGAAATGGGGTTGTTGGTTGACTGAAGTGTGCGCTCTGGTCAAGCATCAACCCCAAATTAACCTATGCTTAACCCCCTGGAAGCGTGGCAGACAGAAATCAGGCTTAACTTAAAGCCAATGTGTAAAGTATTTGTGCAACACTTCAAGCAGTAACACAGTGAATCATATGGGAGTGAGCCGATCAAATTGTTTGGCTATTTTTGGGGTCTACTGGAATACAATAATAGGTTTGCCAATGCCAAAATATACATCTCTCAAAAGGGGGATAGTATTTTAAGTTGGTTCCATCAAAGAGACCTTGGTGTAATTTTGGATACAAATGAATCACCGCCCATTAAGTTGAGGGAAAATTTTGAGATGAATTTAATATCCACTGTACAAACTAACTCTTCTGATGATTTTATACAAATGTTAAAGTTGAAATTTCCTCAAGTTTTTTGTGAAACGTTGGGGTGTTTGCGGAATTAAATTCAACAAATTCGATTAGTGGATGGTGCCAAACCTGTTTGCAGTAAGGTACATAGTGTGCCTGTGGCTGTACGTGAACAAGTACAAAGTGAATTGGAACGTTTAAAAGCTGATGGTATCATAGAGGAAGTGGAAGCAACACAATGGCTTGCTCCAGTTGTAACTGCCAAAAAGGCTGATGGTTCATTACGTTTATGTGTGGACCTGAGAGAGTTGAACAAACATATGGTGCTGGATCGTTATCCTTTGCCGAAGATTACAGACATCTTGATGCTACTTCGGGGTGCTAAGGTGTTTAGCACTATCAACCTTTAATCTGCGTATCATTAGATTAGGCCCGCTGAGGACTCAAAAGACCTTACTGCATTTGTCACCTCTTTTGCTACTTACCGCTTTGTTAGACTTCCATTTGGTTTCGTTTTAGCAGCCTCCGTTTTTCAAAGAGCTTTGGAGACTGTGCTGAAGGGCTTAACTGGAGTGAGAATATATCAAGGCAATATATTATTTTTTTAAAAGGACCATGGTGAGCATGACGGCAGAGTTTTGAGTGTTTTGAGCAGACTCAATGAATTCAGCCTGACTGTCAAAATTGAAAAATGCAAAAGGAAAGAATCCATTGATTATTTAGGTCATTCCATTTCTTCGGGTGGTGTCATGCCTAGGGAGAACTTTGTCAATGCCATTTGAAAACTACACTCTCCCACTAATAAAGAAGATTTAATGAGTTTTTTTAGGTATGGCAGAGTACTACAGCAAGTATATCCAGGGTTTTTCTTCTCTGTGTGTTCACATGAAGTCATTACTGCGTAAAGGGTGTGAATTTGTAAGGGACCAGGTTTGTGAGGACGCGTTTTGCACTCTAAAGGAGAGATTGAGTGCTGCTCCCAAATTGAGCAGTTTTGAGCCCAAAAAGAAGTCCTTTCTTATAACTGACATGAGCATGAAAGGTCTGGGTGCTGTGTTACTGTAGAAGGACCAGGGGCAAGATTACATAATTTTGTTTCTTTCAAGGAATTTGCGTGGAGCTGAAATGTGTTACTATGTTGTGGAAAGGGAAGCTCTCGCTGTATATTGGTCCATAAAAAAACTTAAGAATCTATTGTGGGGTTGTGTATTTGAAGTCAGGACAGACCACAAACCGTTGTGTGAAATCTTTTATAAAAAAAAGGGCATTGATGCTGTGTCAAGTAGAATCACGAAGTGGGTTGTGACATTGCAAGATTATGACTATGATATCAAATATTTGCCCTGGGTAGAAAACAAAGTTGCTGATGCTTTGTCTCGCTTGGTAGATGATGATGAGAAATCCGCTTGTGACGAAGATGAGCAGGAGGAAGACATGGTATGTTCTATTGAAGGGGGTAGCATTGCCAAAGAAAGGTGGCATGGTGCTCTTTGTACAGATAATGTATTGCTTAAGGTTTTAACAGTTTGTAAGGACAGGTTGGATGACAAAACCCAAAGGTGAGGATGAGTTGGAGAAATTCTGGCATGTAAAGGACCAACTTTCTGAACAAGGAGGTCTACTTGTCAGGGGTTTGAGGTTAGTTCCTCCGACTTCTCTGGAGAATAACTTGTTGTGTTGGCGCACGCTGGACATCAGGGTACGTCAAAAACTAAGGAGAGGCTGAGATTATCGTACCGGTGGCCTGCTATGGATTTACAGGTGAAATGTAAAATCAGAGATTGTGTGCAGTGCGCATTGAGTGAAAGAGTAGCCAAACCTAAGGTACAACCCATGGTTATATGAAAACACCCTAATGGTCCTTGGAAGGAAGTTGGACTTGACATAGTTGGTCCCATTCGGTACCATGGTTCGGAGTGGTATGTTTTGGTTTTAGTGGATTTGTTTTCCAGGTGGCCAGAAATAAGCATTTCACGAGAAGTGGAAACCAAGCATGTAAAGGCTTTTTTAGAGAAACGTATAGCAGAGAAGGGATACCCAATACAATTTTGACTGATAATGGGGTAGAGTTAGTCTCCAGAGAAATGGAACAGTTTTTGAATAGGCATAGTATTAAACACAAGAGGTGCTCATTATAACATCCGGAAACGAATGGCATGGTGGAGCGCTTTAATCGTGTTTTAAAAGAGACCATTGAGATGGCAAAATCTGCAGGGTTGGATTGGCGTGAATAAATCTATAAAGGTTGAGATTTATAGGTTGTGTCCCCATGCTATAACTAAGAAGACGCCTTTTGAGTTATTCAGGGGTAGGTGTGCTAACACATTGGTGGCCCCATCTTGGGTCAATGATATGCAAACCAATTGTGATGTGTGTAATAACAAGAATGATGGGAGATTGGCTGAGTCAAAGAGGATTGTAGCTCATAAAGAACTTTATGATCAAAGAAAAAAGTGTGAAGGAGACTGTTGTGAAAGTGGGTGATTGGGTTTTAATTAAAAACCCTTGCAAGAAAGGTTCTTCTACAGCATTTTTAAGACCTATGCAGGTAATTAAGATCTTTAATAATGTGTCAAGACCTCTGATCATCGCATTTGGAATCTGAACAGGGTGGTGGTTGTTAGGGAAGATTTGGATCATGGTCATCCTTTTTGTGGAGGATCTGACTCAACCAACTCCTCTGGGAATCCATGTGACTCTTCTGGAAGTTCAGATGTTATTCGTAAGTCTTCAAGATTGTCTTCACCTCCAGCATATTTAAGTGAATATGTAAAGTAATTGTCATGTTATATTTTGCTTTGGTTATCTCTGTTATTTTGTGTTACTTTTGTTTATAGCTAATTTGAATTGTAAAGTGGGGAGATGTGTGGTATTCTAGGCGTCTTCTTCTGTTGCTAAGAGGTTCATAATGTTCTGATGTAAAATGCTCTTGAAAGCAGTTGAAGCTGAGCCTGCTCCCTGGTAGCTGTGTTACATTGGATGGGATTATTACTTGGAATAATTGCTAACTTCAACCTTAACCTGAGTGCTCCATTTCATTACACAGACCACTTGTGTGTGTCTATTTGGACCTCTGTGGCCCCTTACAATCAGATGGGGCTTACAAGTACATAATGGTTGCAGTGGATTCCTACTTGAGATTCCTATGGGTATGGCCTCAGTGCTCGGCTGATGCCCGAACTGTTATCAAAGATTTGCGAGTCTTTACAGGGACATACGCAGTTGGCACATTACATTCTGACCATGGCCCCGCGTTTAGCTCTGGGGCTTACAAGGAGGCCATGGGAGGTTTGGGTGTAGCATTGCAGTACTCCTCTCCATACCATCCCAAGGGAAATTCAGTCATGGAGAGAAAAAAACAGGACTTAAAACAATCAATAACAGCTAGAGTATTAGGCGCGGGTAGTAGTTGGGTCAATTACCTATATGGGGTTCAGAGGGCCTTAAACAACATGCCAAGAAGCTCTGTATGGGGAGTCACTCCTTATGAGGTCCTATTTGGAACGAGAATGTGGGTACCTGATCTAGATTGTGAAGGCACAGTGGCAAATGAAAAACCTTTTGACATCAATAAACGTTTGGCTCTTTTACAGGAACAAAATGAATCACGGGCACTACAATGTCCAAGTGAAAAGGTTTGCCCCTGGGGAAGTCAAGTTAGGCACGGTAAGTCAGCGCACCCTCTGAGCGATTATCTTGCTGGAAGTCATCTAGCCTGCGGACTTCTTAATGTGAGGTCTTTGCCAAAAGACTGCGTCGAAATTCAACTGTTAGTAGAATCTCACCAGCTCGATGTCTTATTTATGATGGAGACCTGGACTCGCCCGGACTGCGAGATTGAGCCAGGTTGGGCCTGCCCACCAGATTTTAAAATGTTGCACCTCCCCAGACCTAACGGTAGGGGAGGCGGGGTGGGGATCATCTATAGGGCCGCTTGGCTAATCGGGACCATTGATATGGATCCGGTTATTGGAGTGGAGATACTTGGCCTATCCATAAAAAAATGCCTCCGGGCTTATCGTCACTGTGATTATCTGCTACAGACCCCCGGGGGCCTTTACTGTTCAACAACAACACTCTTTGCTGGCCACTCTCACCAACATGGCAGCTACTCATAACAAACTGATAGTCTTAGGGGACTTTAACCTGTGGTTGAATGGTTCCCTTGATGCTGGGTTCCTCAATTTACTCCACTCCTGTGAAGGCCTCAGCCTTTTTTTAGCACGTTGTGGGTGCCACTCATAAGGAGGGGCATAGCCTCGACCTCCTCTTTTCGGGTCCACATCTGCTATACATGGGGGAAATCTCGCCCATGGATTGGACAGACCATTTCTTAATTAAATTTTATGTTAGCTTTAATGTTGCTCAGACCCGGCCTGTGTGCACCACCACTGAAATCCTCTGTAGGGACTGGAAGGCCCTTGCACGGCTAAGTTCCTCGGACCAGGTATTTAAGGTCAAAGATTGCTTCTCCCAGGATAAGCAGTTCGACTAGAATTTTGCCTCGTTATGCCTTAGGATCACAGTGACAGTAGACTCCCTTGCCCCTCTCAAAAAACTTAGTTGTAAAGGCAGAGCCTCTGCCCCTTGGTTCAATGACACTCTGAAATCCACTAGATTAGCATGTAAACAGGCAGAGAGGAAATGGAGGCGGGGCTATATGGAATCTAATAGATTGCTTTGGAAGCTCAAAATTGCTGAGTATAAGACCTTGATCCATAAATCCAAAGCAGATTATTTCTGCTCCACGATCTGCAATGCTTCAAACAGCTCTAGGAGCATTTTTAATATCTTGAACAGCCTCACTAGCCCTGATTGCTCTAAAAACCGGTAACCCCTTCGCAGGAACTCTGTGACAACTTGGCGAAGTTCTTTAGAGAAAAGATTGAGACTATCATCAAAGATCTCACAGTCTCCACTGAATCTAGTTGCTCCCACAGTCTGAGGGATCGGGCCTCGGAGGACGGGGGTTATGACCCTTGTTGGCAGTCGGCCGATCAACTATCAGAATTTCCTCCCTTGAGGGAGGAGGACTTCGGTAGGCTGGCACGGGGCATTTCCTCTGGCTCGCCTCTGGACCCGGTCCCGCATAAGATCTGGAAAGAGTATAAAGAGGAATTATTTCCTACTCTTCGCATGATTTGCAACCAGTCCCTGGCAAGCAGTATAGTCCCCGCTCGCTGGAAACAAGCCCTGATATCCCCGCTGTTAAAAAAACCATCACTGGACCCAGAGTGCTCTAAGAACTACAGACCGATTTCTCTTCTACCATTTCTGGCAAAAATTGTTGAACGCAGGGTCAGTTCATCACTCTCTAAACATCTGGAGCAACATCAGCAGCTCGAGGATATACAATTTGGCTTCCGCCCTGCCCATGGGACTGAGACAGCCTTGGTAACTGCTATGGATGAGCTTTAAAGACGTGCAGACAGGGAAAAGGCAGCAGTTTTGATTCTGCTCAACCTGTCTGCCGCATTTGATACGGTTAATCATGAGACCCTCCTGAGGAGACTGAGGGATGCCAGGGTGAGAGGCTGTGCCTTGTGCTGGTTCCGGTCGTTCCTGGGGGATAGACAGCAGGCGGTGTCCTTTCCCCCTTTCCAATCCGCGTTCTCCCCTCTGCCGCACGGGATTCCCCAGGGTTCGGCCATTAGCCCTATATTGTTCAACCTCTATTTAAAACCCTTGATAACATTGATCAAATCATATAAAATCAATACGATCAACTATGCGGATGACACTTAGTTGATCCTTTCCTTTGAAGATGAGGAGTCGAGGCCGCTGGAGGTGTTTCATGAGTGTCTGCGGGATACCGCCGGCTGGTTACAGGATAACTCCCTTCAATTAAACGCAGGCAAAACTGAGGTGCTTTTTTATGCGGGGAATAGGATCCAACATCCCTTTCCCTTTAATTTCTGGCCCCCAGAAACAGCGATTAAGGTTCTACCAGTTAAAACCGTTCGTAACCTTGGCATTATGCTGGATAACAAGCTGACCATGGAGGCTCAGGTGGCGAAAACTGTGTCTTGTTGTTTTGCCCTGATTAGGTCCCTTCGCTAGATCATGCCACTATTACCTATCTATGCTCGTGCTTCAGTGGCTGGGTGTACAATCCTGAGCCGACTTGACTATTGTAACGCCCTCCTGCTCGAGTTTCCCAGCTTTCTGTTAGACAGACTTCACAGAATCCAATCAGTGGCGGCTAGAATGGCCCTGGGCTGGTCTAGAAGAGCGTCTGCATCGGCAGCTTTGGCCGAACTTCATTGGCTTCCCCTCAGGCAGAGAGTTCAATTTAAGTCTCTCTGCCTTGTTTTTAAAGCCCTTCATGGGCTAGGCCCTAGATCCTTGCAATCCAAATTTGCTTGGTACATTCCTACTAGGCTGCTTCCCTCTTCCTCGGCCCGGCTGGCGAGTGTGCCTAGATTCAAGAAAGTCAGAGTAGGGGGAAGATCATTCAGGGTGGCTGCAGCCAACCTTTGGAACAGTCTACCTTGGGAGATTAGACAAATTGAGGAACTTCTCCCGTTTAGGAAATGCGTGAAAACCTGGATGTTTCCCTAAGATCCGAGTGCAGCTGCACCTGTAGGTCACCCTTCCTCCCACATCTTGGGGAGCTTCCTCACCAGGATGCCTGTAAGGCGACAGTGCGCTTTAGAAGACTTATAAATAAATAAATACATAAATAAATAATTCCTAAAGTCGGGGATCAGAGAAAAGATAACGGACAAAAAAGAATTTGGGCCATTATACAGAAAGCCTGTACCTGTCCTGGCAGTTGAAAGAACAAGAACTGTGCATCCGCCGCCTCTTGCCAGACAAAAGGAGAAAAGATTTGTCTCCATCGAACTGATAAAACTACACTATGTAGCTGATACTGAATAGTAGGCATTGTGGGCTCCTGGGTAGCCGACGCCTCCTCTAGCTACCATACAGGAAGGTCACATGGAAAGGCTCATCAAGTTTGAAGAGTCTCCCATATGGAATGATGGACTATGCAACAATGCCACGTAACTCGTTCCCCTTGAACAAGGAATACAAAATCAAAATGAAACCCAAATTTCAATGTGACCTAACACTGATGTCTACATAAACATGCCTCAACAAGAGCCATCTACAAGTTTCACAAAATCTGTGGAACTGCATAAAATAGATCGAACTGCATCGGGCTATTTCATCGAATTTGATACATTTTCATTAGATCCGAGTGAACCTGAAACAACGCCAACCCCAATTTTTCGTAAACAACATATCAAAGACTTCAAAAATGTTCTTAAAAAGACTTACCTGGTGTCACCTTGTATAGAACTTTGGATAAGCACCGGGATACTTTTCTTTCTCTTCTGGTTAGGCTTAGTAACTATTTTCTGCTTACTAATTAATGGAACTTATCTTCGCCAAAGCTCTGTAGCATCAAAAGTGAACTTGATCCTGAAACCTCATGTTTCATCACATCATGAACAAAAAGACTTGTCATCAGTGAACATTACAGCAGTTCCTATACCTAATGGTATAGTATGGGACAAGGTTTATTATGATATATTCGGACCAAAATAACTTTTAAAAATACCACATTTGTTTAAAATTTTCCTTAAATTATATCATTACCTCCAGTACATTTTCCGATGATTGGGATTTAAAAAAAAAATCTTTTTATTAAACAGTTATCAATATATAGTGAACATTACAGAGGAATCTGGTACAGTACATTCAGCAATGGCAGTAATGAATAAAAGGTAGTGTAGGAGGCCATGGGTACAGATTATGGGGTTGGGGAATCATCAGGTTCAACTGCAATCGGTGGGGCACAGATATGTCCTCTGTAGGTGTTCCAAGGGTCCCATATCCTGGACCATTGTTTGGGGCAGCTACGGGCTGTGAACACTTTCTTTTCCTTGTACATGCACCAGTCCAGGTCCTCTTTCCAAGGGTCCACTTCAGGTGCCTGTGGCGCTCCCCACTTTTTTGCTATGTTCCGTTTTTGCCAACATAAGTCCTAACGTGGCCCATTGTGTGTGATAAGTGTTTAGGTCAGTTGGCTCCCAAATATGCAAAAGGCATCACCTTGCATGCGGGTGCAAGACCACTGAGAGCACCATACCCAGTACTTCATGGATTCTGCGCCAGTATGTTTGTATACATTCCCATTCCCATATCGTGGGTAGAAATGACCCCTCCCACCTGCACCCCCTCCTACAATCTCCCGAATCGTATCTGCCCATATGGACCAGAGTAGGTCCTGTGATGTAACCTCTGTGAAGAATTTTAAGTTGGACTAGCCTAAGCCTCGGCAATATGGCCACTACTCTTGGTGAGGACACTGCCTCCTGCCAGTCTTCATCGTCTAATTCGAGACCATCTCTTACCCATTTCTCGCATAGTGGCACGAATGGGTCTGTCATATTGTTTAATAGTTTTTTGTAGGTTAGTGATATGGCTTTTTCGGGCAGATGTCCGTCTAGTAACCTGTTTTCTAATGGAGAAGGTGCCGGAGGGGAGGAGCTGGCAGGGAAGTGGGATTTCAGTGCATAAAAAATTTGTGAGTATCTGAAATGTTCTGAGTTAGCCAACGCAGAGAAGTAAAGGACTTTACTTCACCCTTATCCATAAGCTGCCTAATTGCTCAGAGTCCAACAGGGGGATTGCTAATGTGAGCCTACGCTTCCAGCCCAGATTTGTGGTAACTGCGTGCCAGATGTGGACAGAGTGGTTAGTTGGACCAGTAAGGGGGTATCACTTAGGTTTGGAATATATTGCTCGATTATAGTTCCCACCCGGTAGAGTCCATCTGTCCATGGCACAGCCGGGGTCATCAAGTCAACCATATGTGCCCTGATTAATGGCTGCAAGGTGAGGTGCCCAGTGATATTTCTTAATATATGGGAGGCTGACCCCCCTGTCATACCAGTTAAGTGTGAGTTTGGTCAAAGCAATACGAGGTTTCCCGTCCCACAATAGGTCTCTCTGTAGGCTCTCAACCTCTCTAAAATATCCAGCTGGAACCGGATACATGGTGTTTTGTAAAACGTAAAAGAAGTGGGGCAGTGACATCATCTTGAAGAGGGCCGCTTTGCCTAATAATGACAGGGGGAGGGTCTTCCAATTGGCTATGTCGCGCTTAAGCCTCTCCAGTGGTGGGAGAAGGTTTTGGGTAAAGCAAAGTTTGGGATCTAATGTAATATAAATACTCGGATATTTAAAGCCCACAGCGTTAATTGGAATCGGGCAATTGCCGGGGGTGACAGGAGGGTTCCCCACAAGGACATATATGAGGGATTTTCCCCAGTTGATGGAGAATACAGAATATCTGCCAAATATTGCCATGATGTCAAAGACACATACTAACAACCTCCTCGTGGAGGCAAGATATAAGAGGATATCATTGGCATAAGGGGGATGCAGTCCTCCCACTCAGGGGACCAACGCAGGCCTCTTATCAATGGGTCTTGATGAATCCATGCCACCAGTGGTTCAAGGGCAAAGAGGAGAGGAGATAGAGGGCACCCGTATCTAGTACCCCGACTCAGTATGAACAGGGCTGATTTCTTATTGTTAACCACGACCTGTCCTTAGGGTTCCGAATATAGGACCCGCACCCATCGGATACATTCAGGGCCAAACGCCCAATTTTGGTAGTACAGTAAACAGGTAGAGCCATTCAACGGTATCGAATGCCATGGTGGCATCCAGTGACATCACGAGGGCATCTTCACGGATAGTGGCTACTCTACCCAGTACCCCATGCAATCTGCACAGGTTCAGCGTGGTGTTACGGTGCAGTATAAAACCTGACTGATCAGGATGAACTAACCCCCCTATCACTTTGAGCAGGCAGTTTGCAAGGCGTTTGGCTAGCATTTTGGGTTCAGCATTTAGAAGGGAGATCGGTCTGTATGAGGCGCAGTCTGTTTTGGGTCAACCCTCTTTATGGATGACTAATGTGGCTATCCTCTGATCCTGTGGCAGTATACCCAACTCTTTGCTTTCTTCGAACATGGATTTTAGATACGGGGCTAGTTTGTGTGGCTTAAGTTTGTAGAGCTCGATGGGCATGCCGTTTGGGCCCAGGGCTTTTCCGGAAAACAGAGCTCTAATGGCCTGTGCGATTTTGTCATTTGTTAAGGCGCTGTCTAGGAAGTGGCGGTCGTCTATTGACAGGATTGGGAGTGCAATGTCTCGCAGTAGGTCCTACGCATCTTCCTCAGTGTGGGGTGAGTTGGATGTATAGACCGTCTTGTAATGGGTGGCAAAATGATTCACAATAGATTGGGGGTCAGTAATGGATTCAGCGGCAGCACTTATGAGTTTGGGCACCAATCGACTTGCCCACTCCTTCTTGTCAAGCCAGGCGATTAGTTTCCCTACCTAGTCCCCCAGTTTGTATACTCTTCCCAAATTTTTCCTCCCGATGCATTTGGCCCTCTGTCACTAGAGCTTTATATTCATCTTGCTTGGGATGTAAAGTGTGAAGTTTTGCCTGTGTCACCTCGTCTTTTAAGTTGTCTTCTAACCTGCCAAGTTCTACCTCCTGGTCCACAATCGCTTTCTGCCTCTCTTTTTTAGCGCCAGAAATGAGTGATAACACTTGACCCCAGATCACGGATTTGAAGGCTTCCCAAAGAGTTTTAGAAAAGTCTACTGTCCTGTCATTTTCCTGTAAGTAGGAGTCAATAGCAACTGATAATGCGTTTCAGATTTTAGGGTCCCAGAGATGCCATGGGTTATTGGTAGCGATACATCCCATCCTTGCCTGGCTAAGTACTATCTGAACCCAAACTGGAGAGTGGTCTGAGATTCCTCTAGCTAGATGTTTAATTTTGCGGATGTGGGAAGCCTGTGAAGCCAGGATCAGGACATAATCAATACGGGAAAGGCTACGATGGGCCCCGGAGTGGCAGGTGTATTGGATGTTCTCTGGGTGATACGTTCTCCATCTGTCAACAAGTCCCAATGTTTCTAAAAAATCAAGCAGCCACTTGTGGGAAGACCCAAGCACCCGAGGCAGGTATCTATCCAGTGTACCCGAGGTAACTGAGTTAAAGTACCCCCAAACCACCAGAAGACCTTCCGGAAGAGAGAGTAGAAGAGTGCCCAAATCTTTGAATGTGGAATTCTGTAGGCCCAGTGGTAGGTAAACTGACAGTAGTGTGAGCGTGTATCCCTACCAGGAGCATGAGAACCCTATATATTTGCCTCTGTCATCAGTCCAGGTTGATTTAAAGGCCAGAGGGAAGGAGTTCTTCACAAGAATGCTTACTCCCCGTGAGCTGGTTTAAGCGCCTTGCAGGAAGTGCCCACCAGGTGCATTTCTTGTAGCAACACTACATCAGGGGCATGATGTTTGATGTATTGCAGGACAACACTACATTTTATTTTATCTCTAAGCCAATTAATGTTCCAGCTCAGGATGTTAACACTTTTGGCCCATTACGTACTCGTCGTGCCAAAGATAAAATATGAGTTCCTCTGTATAAAAAACAGGACGTACCATTGATGTAACTTCAACAAAATATAACAATTTTATGATTTCAACCCACCGCCCCTCCACCCTATCCCGTTCCCGGTTCCTTGTTAATAGGGGGAGGAGGGTAAACAATAGAAGAAAAATTCCCCAGAACATCCCTTCTCTCCCTGCTACCCTGCTATGTAGGCTCAGAACGACCCACATCCACAACTAGCAGAGCGCCTGTCGCCCAAATTAACTGAGAACTAATACAGGGGAGTGGAGCAGCTCCGCTTTAGGCCCACCAGAGCCCAACTCTAGCCCCAATTAGGAAGGAGGCCTTGTCACATATCATTAATAGCGCAGTGTCCCGCATGTTTAGTGTCTGCGGCCCTGTGAACAATATGTTGTCTGATCTAGAACAATCTGCCGCATTTTCTAGGAATGAAATGTTAAGAGACGCATCAGACTTTAACACAATGTATTGTTATCAACATTTGCACAAAAATGTTCAGATTTTTCCTATTACTACAAGGTTACACCTACACCTGCACAGAAAAATATGTTGACTGACATAAAACAAATTTATTCTGCTTCCTTTATTAGCCAACTGTCTGAACAGGGTTTCGACTTATGGAAAGAAAATATAGACTTAAAATCAATCTGGGGTTCTAGAGACTGGCAAGTCCAGGCAATAGAAGCATTATTTAGAGCATGCCTCATTCCTCAGCGAAGATATTACTAAATGAGACTGTGCAACAGACTTCCTGCCTTGGAATAGCCAAGAACAAGGATTTAAATACACCTCGAATTCCAACACCATCACTGGCCGAGGGCAATTTTACATCACTGAAAGGGGCTACATTAGATGACATTTTACAATACAATTGATCAGACTCCAGTTGGAAGGCATGGTTGGTTTAGACCACAGACACTAATAGATGTTAAGAAGGATTCAGGGGTACCACCGAAGGGTTCAGTATCCATAGACCAGTCCCACGCTATGTACAAAGAGAACATCCAGGGGTGGTGACATCGTACAGTGTTGGGAAGTTATGCCTCGATTGGCTATGAACCTCAACACTAACACAGGTGAAACACCACTTATACTTACTTACAGAGGATGTGGACCTAAGGGATTTTTTATTAGATCCCAGAAAGCCGCGTCAAAAACTTTTCTATTATGCTGTCTGTAATGAAATTTGGAAAATTTCCCAACAAGAAGCAGCGGAAAGACTACAAGAAATAGATAGGATCAATTTAGAAAAGCCGTTAGCCGTAGTTGACAAAGGTCTGAATACATTAACATCCAGGATTTCTTCACTGGGCAACATCGTATCTTCTGCTATTGATGTACTAGAGCAAGATTCGTCCATACTACAACACGGACAATCACAATTACGTTCTATTATGTAATTAAGCTGGATGCTGCAATCATTGCGTGCAGGGTATGTGCCTTGGCTTTTTATCCACAGCAGATATGAAGAAATGGGTAGGGAAGATATCAAGGAATCTTGGGAATGACCATACAGATTTTGATACAGGAGTGAGGATCGAGAAGTGTTTCTAAGCGGTACAAACTGTGAGAGCGCTTTGAATGGATCTCTCTTATGGCAGGATATTATGTTGCTCGGACCCCGCAATGGTTCGGTAGCAAACCGATCATGCCCCTTGAGGGGTACCCAGCAGCTGTGATTACTCCAGTATTCAAGCTACTGTTGAATGGGAGCTACTTCATGCTGAACAATTAAGGTTGTTGTGTCATGCTTCCGGCATCGCATATCTAGTAACCGTGAGCTCCAGGGTTACTTGCTGTATGCAAATATTGTTTCCAACAACACATGCAGTCAGGGAGGAGCTGTTATGGCCTTCGTTGAATGTTTCCCTTATACGGTTTGATACTCAGAGCAGAATAAAAGCCATACTTTTACAGAAAACTGCGCCCTTAACCTCCGCCCGGGAGACTTTTGATCTCCAAGTAACAAGGCCCTCGGCAGAGAAATAGGCACTCATGCATACAAACTGCCCCTTCAATTTCGTAGAAATGGTAAATCATATTGTTAACATGTCTGATACGACGGGTATAGTACACCTATTTAAGACCATAGGTACGGGACTGTTAAGCCCCTTTCAGACGGTCTTCGGAGTCATACCAAACTTTAAACATTCTATATTTTGAAGCATTTTTGGAGGGCTTCCACTGATCCTGTTTCTAATAGCAGATATCCTGATTGTAATTTTTCTGCTACGCAATGGACGTCCCAGTCACCAAGGAGATGGAAAAAGTGATCCTGGAACGTGAATACTGTGATCACGTGGTACAACATCTGGGCACGGGAACTAAGTTCATCTTGGTTCCTAGCATTTAGACCAGTCTGGATGGACTGCATCTTACCTGTTCTCCGATGTCTGTTCTGCGGAGAACAAAACGTGTTGGATCTTTGTCTGAAACTTCCATCAGTTGCACAACCGGACGTGGATGCACTACTGGATCCCGATAACGGCCCATGTTCTGTAGTGTCCCCAGCGTATTCCTATGTTGATGGTGGCATTCTTAGAGCCTCCACAGGAACTCTCTGCTCCTGTTGAAATGGATACCAGCTTCTCCACTGACACCTAGGCCTTGAATGGTGCACAGGCTGCCCCAGCATCAACTGCAGGCAGTACGGAAGATCATCTGTGCTCGATTGACGTAATCAGTGAGGTGTTACAGGGATTGTTGCCTGCGAAGGCAGGCAACAGCGATGTTGCATCTACCAGCCAGGACACGTAAATATGTGGCTTGTCGTGTGCTGGGAAAAAAATCTGCCTTTTTAAACAAATTCAAAATTGGTACATCAAAACTAATTGACACTTTTGATGACCTGCATGGCTTTTTGATGCTTGTAATCATTCGAACTATATACACAGACACATTAGCGGTATTGTTTGAGTGACAATTTCTGTTTGAGCACTTTTTAGAGTTTTTAACAATTTTGAACATTTTTTAGCAGAACTATTGGTTTTACTACATATGTTTACGTACCAGTACCTGGACAGGTATTACTTTAGAATTAGATTTTATCTTCCAGTCGGATGAGGAGTGGGAGTTAAATTCCATATAGGTACCCCAAATATAGGCTTGGGTAACATCCCAACCTTTCACCTATATTCATCCCTACATTACATACATAACGGGCTGTTAGGACTGACCCTTTACCTAGTTACAGTACTGCCTACAGAACGTGGGGTTTTCCCTGAACAATAGCCTCATTCATTATGCATGAAGATCCTTGGATTGTTGGAAACTCAGCAGGACTACCATCTCCTGCATAATTACTATGTACAAGGTTCCTTCCCAATGTCATCCTATGTCCGACAGTGGCACAGCAAGGTAGAAACCCTGGGGATACTTTCGGGTATATAAACATCACATCTTGCTGAGATAGTCAGAGGAGATCACAACTTCCATGCCGACACACTGACGCTGAGGTTCCTGCATGCAGACACTCCAGCTCGCAGTGGTCTGAACATCCCTTGCGGGGTGTCCAACTCAAGACCATAATGGGGTCCCACAGTCTCTTACTTCAGGTAATGGGGTTGACTGTATCCTAGAGGGATTCTTGGCTTAAACACCTACACACATGTTAGGTACACTTAGGTACATCTAGTTAGGATTACATCATAGTAGTACGCATTTTATTGTCATGCAATTTATATACTTGCCTGTATTCATGATTATAGCAAAATGGTAGAAATCTACCATTCTTTTACTTTCTTAGTGCTTCTAATCATTTATATCTGTTACTGTCTGATGATTGTTGCAGCCCACCTATTTTACACTAGAATGCCGAATGTTTAATAAATGCTTATTGAAAAATCGTTTATTCTGTGTATCTCTCTGAGACAAAAGGAGCATGAGTGACTGAGCAAAAAGTATTACACTGTTTCCACGACTATGAGGGATCAGGGTTGTCATGTTCGATAGTTGCCAAGTACTATTCTCTCCTTGGTAAGATGAGTTTCTAGTGGTACTGTGAGCTAGCTGGTATACAGGCCAACATACCCGGTGGGGGTGCCTGGAATAAGTCTGGCCACCACTCCCACAGTGCATGTTGACTAAACACGCAGACCTTAAATAGGTTTTATAGGAACTACGCGACACATGGGAAACGTAAAAAACACATAAAAGTCAAAGATAAAGAGGATGGACTAAAACATCCACTCCATCTCTCTGTACTTCCTATTGTGCTTTTTTAAAGAATTGTTGACTTGATGATGCTGAAGCGATAAAACTGTCTGAAGCCTGACCTAAAAACAATCTATGTGTCATTTGATAGCCGTAGCTTCTTGGTGCTTGACTTGAGTGTTTTCTTTCTATTGGCATCACACCCTTAGAACAAAAGATCTTTTTTTACACACAACTTTAGGATTTATGGATGGCCATGGGAGTGGATGTTAATACACAGAGTAGCACATTTATCGATCGGGCCCATAAACAGGCCATTGAGCCGCAACTTTTAGTTGCACCTAGCGCTCCGAATAAGGAGGTTTGGAAGACAGCTGCATCTATTTTAAGTGTAAATATGGAGCCTATCCATGTGTCATACTTATAGTTGGTTCTTGCTCTACTTTTCTTTTTTTCTCAGTTTGAACAGTGTGGGACTGGCTTTTCAGTTTGACTCGCACGGCCAGGTGGGACAGCTTAAAAGAGCCAGCATGTTTTTTGGTTTAGTCATGGCACATGAGTCAAATAAAAGGCACGCTAACTAGCCCTTTCACCAAACACAGCCCATCTGTACAGGCAGAGTGGCCATGTTCCTCCCACCACCCTTCCTGACATTAAGAGTGTCTGTCAGGTGAAACAAACATCAGCCTGACAGACACTCTTCTTGTTTAGGTCAGGCAGCCAGGAGCTGTACATGTGCAAAATGAGCTAGACTTTTCCAGGCTGAGGATTTCACAGCCCTGTGGCTCTGATCTCCTCAACCTGGCAAAAGTGCCCTGAGGCCCTTCACCTTGTGGCGAGGTGGAGTATCACTGATTGCCTCTGACATGGCTGCTTCAGTTTTAAGCACTGAAGTGCCCAGAGCCGAGCATCAATCAATAACATCTCATCACAGAGTGTGGTGACTCCATCCCACTCTGTGACAAGTAAGGGACTGCTACCTCTTCTCATTGACTGACCTAAGGGCAGCTTTTGAGAGGAGGCAGCAGTCCCAACGCTCCGGGGACCTTCAAGGCTTCCCTTTTGAGCAGCATTGCAGGTACTTTTCATGTTTTTGACCATTTGGTGTGTGCATGCGTGTATGTATGAATAGATTCATTTGTGAGTGAGGATTGTGCAATGGTGTGTGTGTGTGAATGAATGGGTGTGAGTGAGTGTGTATGTGTGCATGCAAGCCCACCTGCCCTCCTCCCATCTAAAATTACCAGCCACCAATGCCTGTTGCACTGGCCCATCTGGCAGTGTCAGATTAACCAAAAGGCCACCCACTACTGCAGTTGTGGTTCTTATTTCACAGTCCACTTTATTGCTACTGCAGGATTATGCCAGGGCCCTGTCCCCAACATCAGTTTGGCTGTGTGCTGTGGGAGTTGGCTATTCCCTCCTGTTTGGGTGTAGTCTCAGCCCTTCCTGCCTTTCCTTGTCCTTTGTCTAGCTCGATATTGTGTTCAAGGAATTTGTGTTACAGCAGCAGTGGTCCCAGTAAAGCAGCTCCACACTGTACATCACATTAGGTACTGTAAAAGCAAGTGTTTAGCACTATGGTACCTGCTGCACGAAATATTTTGTTTTTTACTTTTTTAACATAAAATGGACAATAGGGAGCATCCTGGGGGTCAGTGTGTGCCCACCCTCTCTCCTTATAGACTTTTGAAAAAAAAAAATCATTCCTTGAGAACTGAGTCCACAAGTTCTGTAACAGCAGCAGCACTTTGTTAAGAGCTGTAGCCAGCACAGCAAATGATTCAGTACCTCTATACCATCCTAGGCACCAAAATATCTAAATAGCTCAAGTGAGAAAATGATCCCTGGCCAGGCAGAATGCCCAATATTTTACATTTATGGTACTGCCGGCCTCCTGTTGGACAAACTGTACAGAAATGCCTATACCTTCAAGCCCACCCTGAGCATCATCTTAAACGTAAATGTCTTGAAAACAGCTGAATGGATTTACACTATATAAGAAAAAGCATGTTGCAGAGAGTCCATACGTGACGCCTTTCAACCCCCTCCAGGTCTTAATCATTTGCTGGATGTGGAGTGATCACTTACTCTTGTTTTGGGCGTGGCCAAGCAGGCCACAATGGCGGACAAGCTCTGCTGAGGCTCCGCAATCGGGCAGACCAGTGGACAGCACCACCTCGTCGTTTCTGGTGCAAAATCGCCCCCGCTGGTGTCGGAGCTGAGGCTGCATGCAGGGGTGTCCAGACAAGCCTGTAAATGGCAGCACCTGCTGAGAACGCCGCAAACGTCTTGCCCCGGGGCCCAGAAACAAGATGGCGGCCACCCGAAGTCTTCGGGTTCACCTGTCTTAGACTACAGAGACACAGAATACTTCTGGTTGGCGTCAGAGATCAATTTGTTAGCTGCAGCTAGTAACAGTAATCCCAGCAATACAACACGGTGTACAACTCAAGAAAACTGTTCAATTCTCATAGAGCAAGACATCACCTTATATTGGCAATTGCGACCACTTACAAATGCACACCCACTGCGGCAAATTCTGACCAATAGAATACATTTTACATACATTATTACATTCCAAAAAGCTCACTTTACATCGTACCAACCCACAAGTTAATTATTAGGAATGTCCCAAATTTGATTACCACAAGCCGGACAAACCCATAATTGAAAAGCACAACCCATGTAATGAATAGTCGTAAAGGAAAGAAACAATTCAGATGTTGAGTAGGATAAGATATGTGCAAGAACACTAAAAACTAACGATATCCTGAACATTGATTGGGAACTCAGACAACGATCAGCTAGAGAAAACTGGCTTCGTAGAGGGTCAGTATCAGGTGACGGGGTCAGCATCTTTGCAGCTCACTCGCAAATCGAAAAGGGCCTGGTAAATACGTACATGAACAACGAGGCCCATGCAACTTCGTTCGTTCGTTTACTACCTAGGCCTACGTGAGGGCAACATAAAATGGCGTCTTCAGACGACGCAAACGAAATGGAGTCCGGTCCCGAAAACCACGGAACCTCAGACCCTCCTTTTGCCATTACGTAGGCAATGACCTAAACTCATGTCAATCTGAATCCAGGTCTATATCTATTCTCATCAGGTCATCAAAGTGTTGCTGTAACATCATCTTATTATCCTTCGCTTCTCTCGGGACAGGTCTTCTCACACAGATCGTAGCACAAAGGCCACAAATGGCGGGACCACACTGGATGCATAGGCAACACGAGAAAAGGATTGCTAAAGCCATACCAAGGAACATTAGAATCTTCCATCCCCATTTGGACAGCAGTTCCCAAAACCATTCTATCAATGACCAGTTCCCTTCGTCTACATGTATAGACTCAGCGGACTTATGTAAACTCAAGATGGCTTGGTACACTGTCGGGGCATTATCTGGTATGACAACGCATCAACTAGACCCGATCAATTTACATACTCCACCTCTATCTGCAAGTATAATATCTAAAGCAAAACGGTTCTGTAATGTCATAAGGCGATCCGCTTGAAGCTCAGCTGTAATATTACTTAGAGCACCTGCAGTCTCATTGATAGTAGCCTCGACCACTCTCGTAAGCTGTCGAATAGTCCTACTATTAGCCATAGGACCCCAAAAGGGCAAAAAACCCTTAAAGAAGTCTCCAACTTCTTGTGCAGCAGTGTCTTTCACATCGATAACACCTCTACCATATCTTGTCTTATGGTAGTCGAAAGCAGCTGTATATGTAGGGGGAAGCAAAAACGCCACATAATATATGCCTGAAAAGTCAGAAGGCAAACATGTATATGCTCTGTCATAAACAAAATACGTGCCTTTAACTGGCACGAACGGTGGAGATTTCTGGGACGTATAGACATAGGTGTGAACGCACACACTCTTACCAAACTGAGCTCTCGGATTCTGACCATTGCCTTGCAGACAAAGATGACCTCGGTGGGGTACGATCCAAATAGGAGGAGACCTTTTCTGTCTCTCTTTCCCTGTCAGACTGATGCTATATCTCGTCTTGTTCCAACCAACATATGCTCGTACCTCATCTTTAGGGACAGCATTATATGCATCAATATCTCTGACCATATCTACTATTCCCTGTATCAAGGCATTATTATTCGCATTATCTTTGACAGAACGTACAGGAGATGCTTCATTTGCATAAATAAACATTGACTGGAGTGCCCATACTGACCCATTAGGCGAAAAAGGCAAAACCAAATATGGCATTCCCTTGTCAGTCGTATGCGGCATAAGACAACACACCCAACAATTTGTGGTATTTACAACTAGCTGATGCTGATGTAACATCTGTATAAACGAATTGTTCACAAATTCTAGTCTTCGTGTCTGTTCATGTTCAGGCAACGTATGAAACTCATGTGGGGAAACAGTAGGAAAAGAAAGAGTAGGTTGGGAGGTAGATACAAACGTCTGTTGTGATGCATAGAAAACCCAACCCACACAAGCTATCGTAATATTCAGAAGCATTAGAAAACACATTATCAAAAAACATTTGCTACGAATCAATATACACATTTTTGCTCTGTGATCAACTCTTTTAACACCCTTGTTGGACTCAAAAGACTCCATCCTCTAACGTGCTGCTCACGGCAATTTTCCTTCTTCGCTCAAGTGTGCGCCAAGATCGCACTAACGACCCTGAACCGCAGACCTTGTGTCAATACGCGGCTCACCCCTTAAGAACTTATACCGTGACCCTGCAGCTGAGTCCGGATGGTGACTCGAAAATGAAAAAAGTAAAAAAGTCTCTTGATCTGACAAGGTGTATTTCACTACATAAAAAAATTCAACTTTATTAGTCCATTTCAAAAGCCTTTTTTCGATCTCAAATTGTAGCGCTCTTTGCCAGGCACAGTCTGATCCTTAAAGAGGAGTTCCGGATTCGTCGTATCGATTCTCAAGGACGGAGGCACAGCAGCTTGCAGAACATCATCATCCTCGCGTTCTAACTGAGTCCATGTCAAATGTGCATCACTGAAAGACACGAATCTGGGAACCCTTTCGCATTCCGAGTCAGCTATTCCATCCCTCACCCACTTGTCATACGGTAAGGGCAACGGAACCTTCTTCGTATGGGTGGCATGCACCCAATTCTTTTTACCAGCTACTCCAACAGCAGTCCAAGTTACCAACAACACCAGAAAAGGTCCAGTCCATCTCGGTTCCAAGTTCTTGGATCGCTGAAAGTTTCTGATGAGTACTGAATCTCCAGGTTGGATAACGTGCCCCGGATCTGTAGTAGCTGTCGGCAAACTGTCATAGACCTGTTGGTGGAGAACACGTAATTTAGCTGTCAAGTCATGTAAGTAATCCACCAACATAGGGTACTCAATACTGCTGTATTCTTTTGGACGAGGCACACCCCAAACATTCGCTGGACGACCAAACACTATTTCGTATGGGCTAAGTCCCACACGAGAATGCACAGTCATCCTTGTTGACAAAAGAGCCAACGGCAAGGCATCTGGCCATGTAAGACCAGTGCTCGCTTGAATCTTAGCTATTTTCAGCTTCAATGTGCCATTATAACATTCAACAAGTCCAGCTGACTGGGGGTGATTCGCAGCATGGAACTTTTGCCTTATCCCTATTCCAGCACACACTTTCTTCATAACTTGACCCACAAATTTACTTCCATTGTCCGACCATACAATTCTCGGCAAACCATACCTAGGGAAATACTCTTTAAGCAAAACCTTAGCTGTAGACAAGGCAGTATTATCCTTTAGGGGGTAGGCCTCTATCCATCTGGAAAAGGCACAAACAACCACAAGGACAAATTGTTACATCTCTCCATGTGAATGTAATCCAACTGTATCACTTCAAACGGATACGTCGGACGCGCAAAATGACCAGCTGGAGTTGGAGTTCCCTTGCCAGGATTATACTTCAAACAAATCATGCAATGCTTCACCACGTTCTTGGCACATTTCAGAATTCCAGCATTCTGCCATACTGGAGCCAACAACTTACATATCCCTTTTGCAATAATATGAGCCATTCCATGAGCCATCGTAACCACTGGGAGCACATACGCATCAGGCAACAACCATCGCTGGTGTTCTGACAACTCAACCCAACAACCTGTCGAATCTAACATACCCGTACTCTCTCTCCACGTACTCACTTCTTTCTCAGTAGCTTCAGCCTGAATCATCTTCACACTTTCTATTGTGTCTTCACACATTCCTCTTTCCACAGCCCATCTTGCAGGACCTGCCACATACATACGGCTCATCATGTCTCTCACCGTTTCCTTCGCAACTTCATCCGCAAACGCATTCCCTCAACCTACATCGTCCACAACTTTCTAATGCGCACTACACTTCACAATTGCAATCCGCTTTGGGAGAGTACGAGATTCCAAAAGTTCATTCACTAACTGCCCATGCTGAATCTTTGTGCCATGGGAAGTCAGGAATCCTCTCTCTCTCCACAAACGTCCAAAACTATGGGCAACACCAAACGCATACTGGCAATCGGTATATACATTCACTCGCTTTCCTTCTGACAACACACACGCTCGTGTCAATGCAATCAACTCTGCTGCTTGCGCAGAATTCTGTGCTATGCGTGCTGTCTCAACAACTGTATGTAAAGTTGTGACGGCATATGCTGCAGTCGTCTCACCGTTCGGAAGCTTAAAACACGAACCATCTACCCATAAAGATCCATAGAAATTCTCAAGAGGAGTATCTTTTAGGTCAACTCTAGCTTTCGTTTCTTCCTCTGTACGAAGAAAACAATCATGCTGTTCTTGAGCTTCCGTCTCTGTAGAGATCGGCAATAACGTAGCTGGATTCAACACATTACATCTTTTGATGTGAACATGACTAGCCAACAGTGTCAACTCATAACCTGAAAGACGTGTACTAGTAAGGTGCTGTGTCTTGGTCCTGTTTAATAAAGTATCCACTGCATGTGGGACCATCACAATCAACGTATTATCCAATACCAAACCAGCAGACTGTCGGATAGAAACAGCCGCTGCCGCTGTTGCTCTCAAACAACTCGGTAACGCTTTAGCAACTGGGTCTAACGTAGCTGAAAAATACGCACATGGACGTTGCTTGTCCCCAAATCTCTGTGTCAACACTGACAATGCACAACCTTCTCTCTCGTGCACGTACAACGTGAAAGGCTTGCTATAGTCTGGAGTACCCAATAAAGGAGCCAAACACAATGCATCGCGTAATTCAGAAAAACTTTTCTGACACTCATCAGACCAAGGGAGAGGATACGGAGTATCTTTAAGAGTCAGCCCCAACAGAGGTTTCGCTAGCAAAGAAAAATTAGGGATCCATTGTCTACAATACGAGGTGATACCTAAGAAAGCACGCACTTCTCTCTGTGTGGATGGTACAGTCATTTGCGCAATTGTTTGAATTCGTTCTGGGGTCAACCTTCTGCCCTCCTTCGACAAGAGATGGCCTAAGTAGGTTACTTCTTGTCGGCAATATTGCAACTTTGAAGGTGACACTTTATGGTGAAGGTCAGACCAATGTCGCAACAAAGAAAGAGTAGCCTTTGTACAAATCTCTTCGTCATCAGCAGTAACCAACAAATCATCAACGTATTGGATAAGAGTAGCACCAGAAGGCAACACAAAACTATCAAGCTGAGTTTTCAACGACTGACTATAGATGGAGGGACTTTCACAATAACCTTGGGGAGCTCTCTTTAACCGGAAGCTTCGTCCTCCTAAAGAGAAGCCAAAAATATCTCTACTCTCTTCGGCAATCGGAATACTAAAGAAAGCATTCTTTAGGTCGATCACAGAAAACCAAGCTGCCGAAGCAGGAATCAGAGTCAACAAAGCAGTGATATCCGGGACAACAGGAAACTGTGGCACCACAATCTTGTTTACCTCTCGAAGGTCGATCACAAACCGATACACAGGTGGCTTAGAAGCATCAGTATGCTTAAGGACAGGCAAAACAGGACTGTTACACACATTACCTCTCGTTTCTTCAACAACACCCTTCTCAACCAAATCATAGATAATCGCTAGAAGAGCTCTCTCGCCATCGCTCGATATTTTATACTGTGGTATACGAGGTAGCCTAGCATTCGACTTGAGGGTGACAACATAGGGCGGAATCTGCAAAAGACCAACATCATTCGGACCTGTAGCCCAAAGTGTATCAGGAAGAGAACGCAATTCCAGAGAAGACAATCTTTAGACAAATACATCGGAGAAATCACTTTCTTTCCTAGGGTAAGTTGTACTCCCGAAGGTGAGCAATGTAATGTCGCATACAATCTTTTCAGCAAGTCCAATCCCAACAGATTCTCATTACAACCAGTCGTTAAAATAAGAGGAGTTTCCAATATACAAGGGCCAATAGAAAGGGGCAAAGGATTAGAAATCGGGTTACAAACTGGGGCGCCTGAAAATCCTACGGAAACATTGGTCAAGCCAGACAAAGGTGCGCCAGGAAGTTTAGAGAGCATAATAGAACTCTTCGTCGCACCAGTATCCAAAAGAAAAGGTTGTACCACACCTGATGAAGTCACTTCAACATAAGGTCCACTCTGATCGACTGGAGCTGACACTACTCCCTCTCTTTGCCCATGGCTGTCCTAACTATCAGTATAACCAGCACTCTCATTATCGACATAATAATCGTCAACATAGTACTGTGCAGACTGACCACTCGGAACATTCTGTCTGTCAAAATAATTTGCAGAGTTCTGAAGGGAAGAGGAACGCTCATTCTGGGGGATCACACCACATCCCCTACCTCTAGGAGCTTGCTGAAAACTACCACGACCTCTCTGACCAGATACACCATTCGCACGCTGTAACAAAGCTGGGCAATTATTCTTGTAATGACCTTCCTCCCTGCAATAAGCACACTGATTAGGACCAGGAAAGAATCGCTGAGCATAAGGCTCAGGTTTCTGTAACAATCTCTGAAACTGGGGAGGTTGCTGAAACTGTGGCTGATTCTGACGAGGCGGATAAGCTTGCTGCAAAAGAACTTTCGTCTTTAAATCTTTAGTTTTCTTCTCTGCTTTATCCTTCTCATCTTTATCCCTATTCTCATAATATTGTGCAGTAGCCAATAACTGGGCCGACAAAGAAACAGCCCATGAACTCTCAGAGTCTTTTAACTTATTGGAAAGCTCAGGAAGCAAATTAAAGACAAATTTGTCCACGAACAACCTTTGACCACCATCCGTACTCATGTCCTGACCACTATGATCGATAACCGTCTCTTCAAACCTCGTGAAGAAATCGGACAGGCTTTCGTTTTTCTTTTGTTTGCATGCTGCTAACTTATCCCAATTCACTCGTAAAGCAGGCATCATAGTTTTCATTAGATTAATAATCCTACCAGGTAATTCTGCAACTAAGGGCTCAGGTTTGGCACCTCCAACCTGCCGACCATCTACGGCAACAATATTAGCCCACGTATCACCTAATTCTGCCGCATGATTCTCATGACGAATCTTCGCCCACAAAGGTTGCGGAACTACATTACCCATCAACATATCTATGTCAGCTAAATTCATAATACATGCTTCAACTGTCTGGGACAACTCCTTGTAATAACCAGCAGGATTCTTACGGGGATCAGGTAAGGTCTGCTTAAGAGCTAAGACCTCTGCTCGCTTCCAAGGAACATGTACCCATACTCGCTGAAAATGTGCTGGTACGGCATCAATGTTATGAGCGGCATCAGCCTGAACTGCGTCTCTCCATACAGGAGGAACTACTCTCATAGGGTACTGCTTCACTTTCCTCCTAACAGAAGGATCAGGTTCATACAATGGCTGAGGCGGTAACCTAGACCTGAAGGAAAGTATCGTCTCTACAGCATCTGTAACATCAGATTCCACTATCGTCCCTGTAGCAAACTCTGACTGAACATCAAGCACTTCCTGCGGAATCGGACCCAACTTATTATCTTCCCATTCCTGCCGCAAAAAGGCACACATTACATTAAAAACATACCTTTGCTTAGGCGGCTCCCACTAAAAGAAAACATCCAGAACTGATGGCAAATTATACCTGGAAGCATTCAAAATCCATCTACGAGCCAATAAATCCAACACTGTTCGTTCTTCGGAACCAGGAAGCTGACTACGACTCTGATTACGTTCCGAAACAGGGATCATACTCAGTGGCCCAAACAATGGAGACAACAAATTGACAACAGTTTCCGTCATTCGTTTTCGTGCAGAAGGAGAAGAAGTAGGCGTAAAAACAGGAAAGTTAAAATCTTGAGACGAAGGAGGAACAGGAACAGTAGGAGTCTGAGATGCAGAAGCAGAAGGCAAAGGAGTTTGAGGCACAAATGGAAGCAAAGCTTGCGACCCTAAAGTGGGTTGCACAGTAGGAGGTAAAACCATCTGTGGAGCACCGGGTGGCTGAACAACAGCAGGAGGTTGAACAACAAAGGGTGGAACAACCGGGGGTAAAGGAGGCGCAGTAGCACCCTGCACCTAAGGGGGTGGCAATCTCAGTAAATGAGACATCAAAGGATCTTTTTCAGGGTCCTCCGTCTCTTTCGGAGGAGAAGACGGCAAGGCCGGATAACATTTATCTATGGCCATGCAACGCTGTCTATCTCAAACTTCACTCACTCGATCTTCCTCGTCTGCTTTAAACTGCCTAGCAGCTTGTAGTACTGACATATTCTTATCTTTCCTATCTCTTTTCGCTTGCTTAATTTCTCGCATTTTGGCTTCCTTTCGCCAAAGGCGGAAAGAGTCAAACATTGCTGGCCGGGCTTTCTTCTTAAATAGCGCAACTTCCAGATTATCTAAAATATTTAATTCAAAACTACCATGTTGGGGCCATCGTAAGACATCATCTTTTCTTGTATAGCGGACCCACACTTCATTATAAGTAATAGGACCCACTCCGTGTTTTGAATAGAGCTCATAAGTCGGAGTTCCAACCGGAGGTATCGGACACGAATCCTCCAATCAGGAATCCCTGTTGCAACCACAACTAAACCATTTCCTAATTTAGCTAAGACCAGGCATCATATAGCTCACTAATCTAGCTTCAAACTTCAAGGGGTTATCAATTATCGATACACTTGTAAATATACGAGCCCCTCGGCTTCGATTGCTGCAGCATCCGAATCAAACCAAACCAAGAACCAAACAAAGTCGTGGGAGCGACCCACTTATACTTAACCAAAGTATCTGTCACGCCACCAGAAGACCGTCTATCGTCTCGCTCTAGAAAGGATCAATCAAGGGTCCAAGACAGGGCGACAGTCTGGGCAGCAGTCCTTCGTAGCCGTCGGAAAGCGGGAAGCCTCGCAGAAAAGACTTTCGGTCCACGTCGACTGTATGTAACGTTTACAACGAAATTTTTACAACGCACTACCATTACAACGCAGGTATTACCACGCATACCATTACAACGCATTGTGCTGGGGGGCGCTCTAGGATAGTTAATAAGTTTAATTTTCTATCCAACACCTTCCCTAGTGTCCACGGGGACTGGAGTTGGAATAGAAAATTATACTTACCACTATCCAGCACCTCTAAGCGCTATGCGTTGTAATGGTATGCGTGGTAAAAACCGCGTTGTAAAGGTATGCGTGGTAAAAGTATGCGTTGTAACGTCATACATCCACGTCGACATGCAGGGGTCAATGAAGTGGCGGCCTTCCTCCAGAATTTCCTCACGTGGCTCCTCAAGATCCTCTGGCTTGGACCGGTACCGCTGAAGTCGCCCCACGTTGGGCGCCAACTGAAGAACCGGGTTTTCTCGGAACCCAGCGGTGCCAGGGACACACCCGAAGTCTTCGGATTCACCTGTCTTAGACTACAGAGACACGGAATACTTCTGGTTGGCGTCAGAGATCAATTTATTAGCTGCAACACGGTGTACAACTCAAGAAAACTGTTCAATTCTCATAGAGCAAGACATCACCTTATATTGGCAATTGCGACCACTTACAAATGCACACCCACTGCGGCAAATTCTGACCAATAGAATACATTTTACATACATTATTACATTCCAAAAAGCTCACTTTACATCGTACCAACCCACAAGTTAATTATTAGGAATGTCCCAAATTCGATTACCACAAGCCGGACAAACCCATAATTGAAAAGCACAACCCATGTAATGAAAAGTCGTAAAGGAAAGAAACAATTCAGATGTTGAGTAGGATAAGATATGTGCAAGAACACTAAAAACTAACGATATCCTGAACATGGATTGGGAACTCAGACAACGATCAGCTAGAGAAAACTGGCTTCGTAGAGGGTCAGTTTCAGGTGACGGGGTCAGCATCTTTACAGCTCACTCGCAAATCGAAAAGGGCCTGTTAAATGCGTACATGAACAACGAGGCCCATGCAACTTCGTTCGTTCGTTTACTACCTAGGCCTACGTGAGGGCAACATAAAATGGCGTCTTCAGACGACGCAAACAAAATGGAGTCCGGTCCCGAAAACCACAGAACCTCAGGGATCTATCCTCCTTTGCTGGTCCTGACCCTGCAACCCCCTCTCACCCACCGCAACGACCACGGGACAAGACCGCCATTGCCTGACCCTAACATGGCGGCCACCAGGGTGGCTTAGGCTCAGTAAGCAGGCCGCCAGCAAGCCACTACTGCGCCCATAGACATAGCAGATAGGTGCCTGGACCACCCTCGGAGCAAGCAGTAGCCACCACGCCGCCGGTGACGTGCGTGATTACCAGTACCCGACAGTGATGCCCTGGGGGGGCTGGGACCCTCAGAACGCCTCACACTAGCGCTGCAATCACTGTTGGCCCGAGAAGACACACGCGCAGGGAGGCGGGTGGCGGGTGACAGGGCCAACAGGAAGCAATTGCCGTAAAGGGAACCTACCACGAGTGTGGCTGGTGGCGCGACGGAGAAGGCCCCACTGGGGCGGGAGTGACCTGCGGGCGCACTACCCCCCATAACCAAGCGGTCAACAAGTGGGACAATCAGACCGCGAGGAGACACCGAACCGCTTACACCCCCACCGCTGACAATGCAGGGCAAGAAGGACTTCACCCCAAATGGTAAAATGTGGAAGCCCAAAGCCACACAACAGACAACGGTCCCATAAACTGCACTGGAGAATCAGCCAAGCACTAATGCACTGAGCAAGCCATCCACGACCCCACCGGAGCCGTCCATCTTGGACAAACTGGACCAGGTGCTGGCAGCAATAGAACTTTCTAGAGTCTCCATGGAGGAACGACTCGGCACCCCCACCACGGACATCAGCCTTATCAGAGATGACCATAGGAAACTGGCTCACAAGGTGAAAGATGGAGGGAAGCCCCTCGCCGACCTACAGCCCACCGTGAGTGCACAGCAGAAAACGCTCCGATCCGTCTTGGGTTGCCTGACCACCATGGAGGAGTGCATGGATGATTTGGAAGGACGCTCGCGGCGCTGCAATATCCGCGTGCTGGGCCTTCCGGAGGGAGTCGAGGGGACGCACCCAATTGCTTACATGTAAGCCTGGGTTAAATTTTTTACCCCAACCGCGGACCAAACGGCTTTCTTCTCAATAAAGCGAGCCCACTGGGTTCCAGCCAGGAAACCACCGCATGGAGCCACACCTCGGCCGATGCTCCCTAAATTTTTGCACTTTCAGGACCGCAACGCGGTACTGCGGGCCGCCAGACGCACAGGCCCCCTACAGGTGGAAAACAAACATATCAAGATCTTTTCTGACTACGCACGGGCGGTGCAGAAACAACAATCGTCCTTCCTGGAGGTGAAGCACCAACTGGGAATGAATAACATGCAGTATTCATTACTATACCCAGCCCGTCTGAAGGTCATCCATGCCGGCACCACCCACTTCCTTTTCAAACGCCGCAGACGTGTGTGAGTGGGCTGACCACCACTGCACACAGAACCCCGCTGAAGAGGCTTCGCGGGAGTGGAAACAAAGAGCACCACGCAACAGGAGGCGCAACCTGCAACTAACACAAACGCAGAGACAGCAAGGATGGAAAGAGATCACGGAGTGCCACTCTGTAGAATCACCAGAACGGCGGAAGGCACTGCAGGCTGTGACAGATCTAGGGACCACCGGAGGACATTGAGGGGGCCTCCACCTCTTCTCTTCGGAAGGAGAAGATGATAGCAATGAGACTCAATGAGACTCAATCCACGGCCGAATCCATCACCTTACCCTGGTCACTCCACAAACTGCCGCTAACCTGCACTAATGGAAACGAAAGATGATGACCAGCAGTATCCGGTTCGATTGGGCAGACATGAGCTAATGCGCCCAAACGGAACACGCCCGCACCATGTGTCACGACTTGCGCGATGAACCACAATCCAGACTATGAACATTGATCCTTCAAATGCCCTGACGGGACCCCGCCTCACGGGCACGAGCTGCCACCCCCACGTATTGACTGTTTACTCTCTAGTTCCATGTGAGTTAGTTTGGACGTATCGGCCCCGCCGATAGGCCCCAGGTGTTGGGACAGTTTCCCCACCCGGTTACTTGTTTTACTGACCCAGTTTACTCCAACCCTTCACCCCGCAGGGAGCACATACACCAGGGCAACCAGCATTCCTGGGTGGATGGCACTGTCCGCCATGTTTGATAACCGCAGGGCTAGGACACCGCTAGAATCCGTGACTCCACCACTCGCCATCACACTACAGTGCATAGGTAACAATAACCAGACATCCAAATGCAGAGTACAGACATTAGTATTCTAACCTTAAATGCACTGGGCTCCATACGCCGCGCAAACGGTACGCACCAAGAATCGCAAATTGCATTTCTGCAGGAGACACACCTCACAGCGCCAGAAATCAGCAAACTGCGGGCCCGATGCCGTGGAACCATATGTGCCACGTCATACTCAGCGTACGCATGAGGTGCGCTGATCTGGGTCCGCCCGGGTACCCCTTTTCAGGAGCTCCCGAGAGTAGCGGACAAAGAGGGTAGGTATGCACTGTTAGAGGGACTGTTAGATGGACAGCCCATTATATTGGGTATCATATATGCCCCTAATATTGAACATGACAGGTTCTGGGAATCCCTTACAGGGATTCTAGCCTAATTCGCATCTCTCCCATGGATCTTAGGGGGCGACTATAACTGTGTGCTCAATATTGCACTAGACAGATCCCACCCGGCACTGCCACACTCTCCCGCCCTAAAACAAACGGAACGCTTTCAACGTTGGGTCAGTCACTGGGCATTAGTTGACACGTGGAGAGCACACCACCCTCTAACGAGGCTCTACTTGTTCCACTCCATTCCCCACAACCTACGGATCCGATTGGACAGATTTTTATACTCCCTGTCACTGATTCCCAAAGTCCAACACACGGATTACTTAGGCCGCGTAATCTCCGGCCACGACGCACATACCTTACGCATACAATGGAGGCCCCCTCACCCCCCGGTGCCCACGTGGCGCCTCCCACGAGACAGTCTGATGGACCAAGTGTTCAAACACGACCATGAACAAAGCATACAAGACTACTTTACTCACAACGCGGGGCCTGCCACCTCCAGACCAGTGGAAGGGAATGCTTTTAAGATAGTGGCTCGGGGAGCATGCATTCAAACAAACAGTGGGAGTGAAACGCACACTAGAACAAACACTCATGCGCTACTGAACTGAAGTTAGCAATCCTCACGAAACAGGAAGATGCTAATGCTGCAACAGCGGCTCAAGTAGCAGATGCCAAAACACAGTACTCAACCGCCATGGCAGACTTACGTAAATACAACTGTAGGGCCTACACCACTCGGATGCACAAGGAATGGGATAAAACGGGCACACTCCTAACATTGCTAGCAAAACAGGAAACGGACACAAAACCCATCACTGAGGTAATAGGTCCCTCGGGTAACCTGGTGTGCTCCCAAATGGACATTCTAAGTGCTTTCCAGCAATACTATACCATGATTTATCGCACCCCGACACAGCTCAGACAGGAGGCGATAAGCCACTTTTTAGACCCGCTACCGATCACACACATCACAGAAGCAGAGAAAACCACACTAGATGCCAAAATAACGCTGACGGACGTCACCCGTGCGATCCTTGCGCTAGCCAGGAACAAGGCACCGGGACTGCCTCTTGAATATTACAGCACCTTCTCCACCCTGTTGGTCCCTCGTCTTGCGGAAAGGCTGGCAGCTGCACTCGAAAAGAGTGAGCTGCCAAGCTCTCTTCGCGAGTCGGTCATAGTGACGTTCCTCAAATCACACCAAGACCCACAACAATTATCTTCCTACCGCCCCATCACACTTCTATCTGCCAGCTGTAAAATATTGGGGAAAATTCTGGCAGATAGGTATGAACAAATTCTGTGACCCCTATTCCATTCGGATCAGTGCAGGTTTGTCCCCGGCAGAAATACGCCCCAAAACATATAGCGTTTGGTTCACGTTCAGGATCAGGATGGAGATGTGCACCCTCACGCGGCTTGTCTAATTCTAGATCTTGAAAAGGCCTTTGATACTCTCACGTAGCCATACCTTTTTGCCGTCCTGCGACGAGCAGGAATAGGTCCAACTCTCCTAAAGTTCATGCGGCGCCTCTACACCAAACTTACATCTCGTATCAGAATAGGCCGATACATCTTGTCCCCATTCTAGGTGGAGAGGGGTATGAGGCAGGGATGCCCCCTATTGCCCCTGATCTTCCCCCTGGCAGTAGAACGGCGATACGGTTGCGTCAGGAGGGGACCGCATGGGGCATTCCCATAGCGGACACCGTCCACTGCGTCTCCCTGTATGCGGACGACCTCCTCCTGTACATCCGTGATATCACCGCGGACCTCACACCCATCTGGACAACCCTGACGGAATTCGCGGAGGCATCCGGACTCAAGGTAAACTGGGACAAATCCACAATCTACCCATTACACCCGTCCCTGAGCCACGGGAGGTATGAGTGGGTGTGCAGAGCTTACCCTGGAGTATAAACGCCCCCCAATATCTCGGTGTCCGCCTGTACCGCCCCCCCCACCGACATTTATGAGGGCAATCATCGCAAAGTGTTGGCGGGCATCAGATCGTCGGTGGGATTCTGGAAGGGCCTTCCGATGGCCCCGATAGGCCGGGTAGCCATAGCCAAGATGATCATTGTTCCCCGGCTGTTATACTACTTCAAGAATTTGCCAGTAATTCCACCCAAGCCCTTTTTTCAGGACCTAGACTCGCTCCTCCGCTCACTTATCTGGGGAGCTAGCCGACACCGGATAGCTCTCACTAAACTGCAATTACCCACCACGCAAGGGGGTCTTGGTGCCCCTGCCTTCGAATCGTATTTCCTGGCGGCGCAGCTCCAATGGCTGTTGTATTGGACGGCGGGTAGGCATACCGGTGAAACATATACGACGCGGGGCCCGGTCCCCACCCCAGAACTATGCCGTCTGCTGCTGCCGGGTACCAAACCACGGCGGACGTATCCACTGCAAGTGTCAGTGGCCCGAAGGTGTATGCAAAGAGTTCACCGCATGTCGGCAGGGACCCCACACTACTCCCCTTGGCTGCTGCTGGTCGACTGGCCCAAACGGGAGACATACTTCACAACTACCACGCTCCGTGTATGGACGGAAAGCGAGATAACTGAGGCGGAAGCGCTATTCACAGATGGGCAGCTTCGTCCCTATGAACAGCTCATGGAGGAATATGATCTCCCCCCGGGACAGTTTTTAACCCACCGACAGCTCATAGAAAATTATTGCCCACACTCTGACCTTTCTGCTGGCGAGCCAACAACACACCCGGTCATTCACACCATCCTATATATGGGTATAGGCCGGCACCTGGTTACATGGCTGTATAAGTCCATAAGAGAACTTGCTAACAGACCACTGCATGCTCTCCGAGCCAACTGGGAAGACGAATTTGGGCGACAATTACACGACAGGGAGTGGAGTGGGTACGAGCGCTGAAATTCCCCAAGAAAGTGTCCAGAAATGCGAGTTTTAAAAATATACAGTTTTATATCCTGCATAGAGCGTATCAAACACCGGCGCACCTGCAGCGGTTCTACCCAGACACCCAGTTTCTCGGCCCCAGATGTCGCTCACCAGACGTGCACTTCCAGCACATGTTTTGGAGCTGCCCCACTTTACGACTGTACTGGTCTATAGTCCTTGACACAATTAAAGAACTCACAGGACTTACAGATCTACACACGTGGGAAGCAGTCGCTCTAGGAATATTCTGAAGACCGAAAACACACAAAGTGCAAGTCCGCTTCGCGTCACTAGCCATGCTCCTAGCCAAAAGAAGTATCGCCATGAACTGGCAAGCCGCATTAGGCCCCCCGATAGAGACATGGGTGGGAGCGGTACAGAAATGGGCGAAAGCAGAGGAGGAGACCCTGAGGGAGGAGGAAGCAAAGGGTCTACGAAAACATCCCATATCATTGGAGTGGGCCATGCTATCCCACCAGTTTAAACAATAGCACGCGCGAACCGATCCAAACGCTTCTCAACATGACTCCACGAACTTGGCAGCACAAACCTCAAAACAAAGCACGCATGACACAGCCCCCACTACGCCGACCATCAGGTGATGTATGAGTATTACGCTACACACTGCACTGTATACTGCCCCTGGCGACGAATTCCAACTGATAGCCCTTAAACAATGCTATACCACACCTACAGACTGTAGCTGACATGACCCAGACGCCCTCCAAGATGCCCACGCCCTGACTACCCCCCTCAATACACCCCGGGTTTATTCTCCCCAGTCCCCTCCGACATCGCGTTACAGAGAAGACAAGTGGACTACAATTTCCAGTATCCCCGCAGAGTGCAGGTTGTATGTCCTTTGGTTGACCAACAGCATCACTGTCGCTAAACTATGCATAATATGATGTAACGTGATTTTATTGCAAAGATGGTAATACAAATATTTCAACTAGAAAAAAATCACTTACTCTTGTATTAAGCATTTTGTGAATAAACTCTGAAGATAGACCTTGAATAGATAAGGTAGAAGTAGTGATGATCACGCTAAAATTATCCATTTTTGTAGAAAAAATGATCATCAGTGTTAGTGCTTTCATCACAATGAACACAATAACTACCATAAGTTGGCCTTAGAATGAGTTCTTGACCCCGATTTATCTCACATTCATTCAAAGACCACAGTACCCATAATGCACTGTGTTGCCGATTGCACAGGTATTCCATCCACCTTAAACTTTTCATATTGATTTTTTATAGAGTTTTGAGCCTTCCATTAACTTCACAAGTATATCCTTGAGTTGCCTCAAAGAAGCCAAATTTCAAGTTGGGCAGAGTAATAACATATCTTGTGCAATGCGGAAGGCGACAACTCTGTCATTCCATGTTTGATGTTAAAAGTGTCTTTTCCCCATTCTGAACATGCCCGCTGCAATTTTCTTCATATGAACACAATTCCGGTATGCGCAAGGGTAAATTTCCCTACACATCCTGGCTGTCTAAAATTGTCACAAAAATCAACATTAATCAGGCACTGTGGCCTCAGTTCAATCCATTGCCTTTGTTTCCACTGTAAGATGCAGCTGGCGGGAGTTACTTAGATAGGCATTGTCTTCCTCCCGCTCCCATTGCATCCTACACCCTGCGGTGGTGCAGATCCACAGCAGGAGGAGCGTGCCAGCATTACAAGCACCTTTAAGCACAGTTTTCCACTGGTATCAAAAGAGTGCTCACTCAAGGCAGATGCAGTGTAACACACATTAAAAAAAAATTGTGCATGAAAAATACACGTTTCGGCCATGGGGTCCTTCATCACACGAGCCTCAGTGCTGCTGTTGAACAACATATAGTTGAAAACGTAAAAGACAGACTACAGTAAACCCTCGGTGCCATGTTTTAGCAGTTGAATACATCATCATTACAGGGAAATTTAATGGCATAATCACAGATCAATAATGTAATCAATGAGCAAAAACAATATGAATATGCATGATACACAGATCCAGTGCGTGTACAATGCCGAAAGGGAACCAAAAATACATCAGTTGATGGGCACACTCTAAAAATACATCCAGGTTCCCGTCGAAGTAGGCAAAAGCTCAAAACTGTGACTTGGATGCATTGATAACCGACATAAGAAAGACACAAATTCAGTAAAGGTGCCCAACATTCAATTCGTACAATTGCGATAAGTACCCAAATCTGGGCACCAGTTTTACAATGAGTCTTTGCTTCAAGCCCTAGTGGGCAAACATATGTGCCCATGTATTAACGATTGAACCGCTGTGCCACTCCATTCTACCTCTATCTCAGATATTGTTCACCCGACAAAACCAGGCTATCCCCCACTAAAATCACATTAGAAAGCACCAAAGCCAAGCAGCATTCAGATGCAACCCCTCTAGAAAAGGTGATCTCTAAATGAAGAAATTCAATTTTGTAAACACGAATAAAAAAAACATTGCACATTACCCAGGAGCTAGATTTGCACTTTGTGTGTTTGCATGTGATTTAGACCAAAATATGTATGGAAAGGACTCAGACTTGAAAAACTTCTTGCAGGTTAAAATAGGTGTTATCCATCTCAGTAAGCCGGTAACGGGCTACCTGCGCATTAGGTGAAATATAACAATTTGGAATCTAATAAACATGCAAAGAAGTCAGCATATTTCACTACTGTAAGTACAATCATTTTTTTTACTAGTATGGATACTCATTACAGTGTGGTTAAATAGGCTCTCCCACATCCATAAGCAAATATTATGCTCCTCATTTTTGAAGAAGAAGCTCATCTGCAATAGACATCAGAAGAAGGTGACACTGTCTTTCTCATACTGATGAGTGATGAGGGGAGACCCTGCAACCCACTACCAGATCGACAATTAGCTCCACATTCCTATTTAAAATGACAGTAGATAAGAAAGATTCAAACCAATCAGGCACCACCAACACCCATCTTTGCATTCAAAAGGGACAAAAGAGTGCTACGGGTAACCATATGGGATGCCACTAAAAGATTTATCATTACAGTCAAACCAGGTCCTCGATCACCAGCAGTCTAAAGCAGACTGTCAGTCTTGTCTCCATATTGTTCCATGGTTCCATTCAAAATGGTCAAGGAGTTGGCAAGCAGCCAAGTTCTCTACAACCTTACCGGGCAACAGCAGGCAAATAATATCTCAAAAAGTCTTCAGAATTATAGGGTTCAATTCGCTTTTATTTAGAAAGGGAGGATATTAATCCCCACTAGAAATAGGAAGTCAAGTCTTCTAAAAACCAAGATAGAGTCAAATGATGCCACAAATTGAGGGAAAGCTGTAAAAGTAGAGAAGTAATCAAGTGATCCAAGTATAAAATGGGTTGCAGGGATTGACCGTGCACAACAAAACAGCTATAAATGACAGATCAAGGTAAAACAAGGGCAACAAAAGTTGCAATTTTCGTCATAAACCAATGCATTGTAGTCCACCAAAAATTAACTTCGATTAATACATGTTTACAGAGAGAGATGGGGACCAAAAAAATCAAGAGTGGGACAAGCATGGTGTCAGCTGGCATTAAAAGCAGTTCTGAGGATCCTTTGATAACAATTGTCAATAGAACAAGAACTTCCAACGAGAGGTAAGTTAAAAATGCATTTATGAATGTTGATGTAACAGTGTATGCTTACCAAGTACGCTTAAAAAGGACTGTGAAAGGGGAACACCCTCATGAGACAACTTGGAAGTATTTGGTTTCCTTTTTTTTTTTTTTTTTTTTTTATTTGCATCAAGTGGACCAACAAATTACAAAGCCATAATATAAAACAAACAGAAAAATCAGTCTATATAGAAAAAGAATTTGTTCAGTACCAACAAAAACAAGCATTTAAACATTACAAAGATCATAACCAATAATAGTATTTGGTTTCCCTTGAGCAAATATTCTCTGATACTTCTAAAGGAGAGTTGGGCAGGCTCTTTGTTAAGGTCTGTAAGCTAATATTGACAGGTGCACTATCATACCACATTGCCTGGTCTACATTTTGCTTCCCATCTGTTAACAGTTTCTTATATCAGACATCTGATATTTTGATTATCCGAGCTTGCAGTACTCGTCCTTGTTTAAACCCGTTTTTCTTCTTCTTGTTCATCAGTCCTCCTACTTCTTGCTGTCTTAAGTTTATGAGGAGCGTGTGTATTTATAAATAATATCTGTTTTGTTGGACACTTATGTTTTCCGAAATGTCTTGTTTATTTGCTTTCCCATACGGTGCTACTTGTTCGTTGCTTTGTAATAACTCAGTACAGGTCTAAGAAGGTTTCATTAGACTTACATTTCACAGAGAATGTCCTATTGATTTTATACTCAATTTTAGAAAGGTGAAGCATGTGTTCTTTTAAATGGAAATTCGGTTTTTGGATTTATCATTATTATTTGAAAAAGTGTGTGTTGTAGGTGTTATCGCTAGTGCTATTTTTTATGAAACATAAGCAACAAAATATTGAGTAAACTCTTTGGGTTATGTTGATGCTACATAACATTTATAACGTTTCTAACAATAGAGATTTCTTTTTTCCTTTCAGGTTCTCCTCTTTCCCTCCATCTCTGCTCTCTCATCAACATCATGCAGCTTTGTGCAGCACACATAGAATTTGTAAATCGTCGTTTTGTTGATGATTGTTTATGTGTAGGAAAGGAAATCTTCCTGCACATAAACAATCAATGATCGCGTTTTGCTGTTTCTGTGTGTGCTGCACAATGCAGCACACATAGAAGCAGCGAAAACGAGGAGAAATACAGCATTTCTCCTAGTTTTGCCATGTTAAGGCCAGGTTTTCCCTGGTCTTAATTTTGGCGCTGCCCCATATTTACACCACCCTTGTAAATATGGAGCAGTGTCAAAATCAACGGGTGTTGCAGCGGAACGCCCACCGCAACACCCATTGTCCACCACTTTCACGCTAAGTATAGTGTGAAAGGGTGCCTTGTTTACAAGGCGGTGTTAAGCCACGTTAAGTGGCTTAACGCCACATTGTAAATAAGGTGAAACCCCTATCGCCACAGGAACATCAAAAAGTGACGTTCCTGTGGCTATAGGGACTTCTAAATAGGTCCCTGAATCTTTTTTGTAATATAGTGATAGATAGTATCAGTCTAAGCACAGGGCTAGCCGAGTTCAATATTTGAAAAGCAAAGACACTGAAAGATTGAGACACTGTTATTTGGCAACATAGGAGGGGTGTTGCACAGTGGAGTCAATTATTACTTTCCAGTTCATTTTGCCTCTTGATATACTGTTGTAAAATAGGTGTTTTGGCATTTGTAGTGGATTGCTTTGTAGATAAGATAAGCCATCTTGTAGACACATTTAGATTCAATAGAGAACCAGTACAGAAAGAACTGGGTTAATGTGATGATGCAGGGAAATGCCCAAGAAGAGTCAGGCAGCAATATGTAACACAGTGTTTAATGGCTGCAAGTTAGAAATTTTGAAAATCCATGAGGAGAGCGTTTCCATATGGATCTATGTCAGAACACCCTTCAGATGGCCACGGGGCATGCAGGGGTTACTGGGCCGAACTGTGGAGGTTTAGCTCTTTTTCTCCTGGTGTTTTGAGGCCTGACCTACTATGGATCCTGAGCAACTGGGACAAGTACCCTTTTTGCACTTTACTCTCAGTCGTAACTAAGCATGGGCGTAAAATCCGTTACGCTCGTGGATTTTTCGGATTTTCGGAAAATCCGCAATCCGCGAACTCTCGCGGATGTGGCGAGAATACGCAAATCCGCGCGAAGCGGATTTTTTGCTTGTGTTCGCACTGCTCCCGGTCCGCGGCGCGGGCAGCAACAATCTCGCACTCGCGAAAGTACAAAAATTACAAGGGGATGGGGTAAAGGAAGTGGCCCAGTCTCCAACTTCCTGTTCCTGTCCAGCAAGCTCCTCCCATAGGGGTGGGGTGAAGGAAGTGCCCCAGTCTCCAACTTCCTGTTCCTGTCCAGCAAGCTCCTCCCATTGCTTAGTCCATTTCCTGGCCACTTTGATTTCGATCTTGACTGGGAAGGATTACTTTTTGTGGTTGCTGCTGGATATTTGGATTTGAGGCCTTTTGGATTACTTTTGGATTCGAAATTTGATTTCACAAAGAAGTAAGTTGATGTTGTTTGTTTGTGGTGATTTTTGTGTGTGTTGCTTTTTTTTCGACTTTTTGGGGGGGAAAATCTGCAAGTTCGCGAGCTGAGGATGTTTTTGCTTGTGTTCGCACTGCTCGTGTCCCGCGCAGCAACAATCTCGCACTCGCGAAATTGTAAAAATTACAATTCTGCACATGAATTGAAAACCACCAGGCTTAGTTATGGGTGCATGCATGATACAACTGTTTTGTTGAATTTTTTTTTTAACATGATTCTGGCCAGGGCATGGATGGCATTGGATTGTGGTGATTTTTGGGTGTTTTACGACTTTTTGGGGTGGTGTTGGGGGCTTGCTATGTGGGTGGGGGCCATTTTATTGCCTGGTCCCGTGTGGGTGGGGGTCTAGGGGCCATTTTTAAGCCAGTTTGTGTGCTTTGTGCCATAGGCCTGCACCCAGTGTGCTCTGATGTCATCCATTATGCCCAGGGGGCCCAGAATCGGTCTGTTCTCGGATTTTGCTGGTTTTTCGCCACGTTCGCGCCGTGAAGCAACAATCTCGCACTCGCGAAATTGTAAAAATTGCAATTTTGCACCGGAAAACCACCAGCAGGCAGCATAAGCCTTCTGAAACTTGATGGATGGAATTGGATTGTGGTGATTTGATTTGTGTTGTGTTTTTTGACTTTTTGGAGTAGGGGTTGGGGGCTGGCTATGTTGGTGGTGGCCATTTTGAGGCATGGTCCTGGCCATGTGGATGGGGGTCAAGCGGCCATTTTGAAGGCAGGCAGTGAGCTTTGAGACATAGGCCTGCACCCATTTATTTATTTATTTATTTATAATTACACTTGATTAAGCGCGCAGCTACCCGGAGGTTTCCCGGCGCTAAAGTAGACACAAGGTAAGGAGACAGAAAGGCAGAAGCTTACATATCAAATAGCCAGGTCTTGATACCCTTACGGAAGGTCAGAAAACACCTTTCCGATCGAAGAAATAAAGGTAAGGAGTTCCAAAGAGAGGGGGCTAGCAAACAAAAAGACCGACCACCCATTTTGGCTCTCCTGATTCGCGGTACTTTCACTTTATTTTGGGTAGAGGACCTGAGTGCGCGAGATGGAACATAACGCTGCACTAAAACAGATAGATAGTTGGGGGCTGTTCCAGTCAAGATTTTGTGCATGAGACACAACGCCTTAAATTTAGTCCTGTTCTCAATACGCAGCCAATGCAGGTTGCGCATGTGAGACGAGGTCGAAGTTCTAACAGGAAGGTTACAAATAAGGCGAACCGCCATATTTTGTACCACCTGGTATTTCCTAGTTACCTCCTTACTGGCACCCAAGAGTAAGATGTTCCCGTAGTCCAGGCGTGAGATGACAAGCGCCTGGACTACCGTCCTCAGGGTGTCAGCAGGCAGCATCCACCTGATTTTCCTCAGCCACCTAATGATGTTGGTACAGGTGGCAGATACTTTCACTACATGCTGCTTAAAGGACAATTGGTTGTCGAGGAGGACTCCAAGATTACGAGCATTCGTAGTTGGAGTAGGAAGAGGACCCATCTCTGGAGGCCAGTGCTGTGGGCCCCATAACGAAATATCTTGACCAAACAGAAGCAATTCCGTCTTGTCCCCGTTTAATTTTAATTTATGATCATGCATCCATGCAGATATTTGTCGGAGTCCATTTTGAAGAGACGAGGAAGAAGAATTTTTGTTGGCGGAGAGTGAATAGATGACTTGCGTGTCATCAGCGTAGGAGTAAATCGTGAGACCTGCCTGCTCTGCCAAAAAGGCCAGGGGTCTCACGTATAAATTAAAAAAAAGGGGACTGAGAATGGACCCTGTGGAACACCGTGTTTAGAAGGAAGGATGGATGAAGCAGAAGTGGGAGAAAACACTTGAAAAGTGCGATCAAGGAGAAAATTAGCAAACCAGGCCAGGGCCGAGCCACCGACACCCATAGATTTCAAGGTGGACAACAAGATGGAGTGGGAGACGGTGTCAAATGCGGCACTCAAATCAAGTAATATGAGTGCCACTGACTCCCCATTGTCCACCTTTTGTCTAATGGATTCCGATACTCCAAGGAGCGTGGTTTCAGTTGAAAAACCAGCCCTAAACCCGGATTGAGAGTCGTGAAGAAAATTAGAAGTTTCAACATAAGAAGAAAGTAATGAATTAACGTGTTTCTCCAAAATTTTGGAAAAGCATGAAAGCAAAGAGATGGGGCGGAAGTTCGATGGAATATTAGGATCAGCATTGGCCTTTTTTAATAGTGGAACCACCATAGCATGCTTCCATTCATTGGGGACAATAGCTTCAGATAACGACGCATTCAGAATTTTTAAAATCATTTGAAGCAAAGCTGGATCTAAGGATCTCAAGACTTGTGGGGGCATTGGATCGAGGGGGGAGCCAGATTTAATATCTTGAAGATATTTTTTTAAGAGTGTAGGAGAAATGGGGTCCCAGACGAGCAGAGGAGGACAAGCAGAAGACGAACCAAGGTTAGTATCAAGGGTGGGGATGCATGCAGTTGGAGCGGAGTGAGTAGACACCGCAGAATTAGAATTAAAAGTAGCATAGATTTTATCAATTTTTTCAACGAAAAAATTGGCCAAAACCTCACATTGATCAGTATCTAGACAAGGGTCTTTAGGTGCCGTGGACGCACCAGAGAGCTCTTTAACAATTTTAAAGAGCGCCTTAGGTCTGTTTTGTGCCGTTAGAATAGAAGTACTGGCAAAATTGGCTCTGGCGGCGTCACAAGACAAATGATAGGCTTTAAGGGCTGCCTTGTATTTTATTTTATGGTCAGCGTTGTACTTGGAACGCCAAATGCGCTCCAGTTTTTTACAATATGATTTTTCTTGACGAAGCGCGTCCGTAAACCAAGGTGCTGGCGGATGAAGAATTTGAGGTTTATTTTTTTGCGCTGGAAGACAGGTGTCTAAGGCCGTTGTCAACCATCGTCTGATAATGGGTAAGTCCTTTGTTGCTATACTGGAAAGCGCAGGTTTATCCTTAATAAGAGTGAAGTTAAGATTGTCAATATCTAAATGCTTCCAGTTCCTACTAGCTTTATGAGGGAGAGCATGAATTGAGGGTTTTACCATCTCAATTGTAATTGAGAAATCTACAACGAAGTGATCTGACCAAGTGACTGGTGTCGAGGATTGATAGGCGATGCCAACAAGATTCGAAATAATGGGATCTAAAAGATTGCCCGCTATGTGAGTGGGATCAAAGTTGTGCAAATGGAGGTCTAAAGCTGCCAGATCCTGTAAGAGGCGTGCAGCGATGGCACACGATTCAGAATTGAAATGAATATTTAAGTCGCCAATAATAATAAAGTTGGTTGATTGCGCCAGAAATGGGGAGATGATTTCTGGGAAAGAGGAAGCCCAGTTACTGGCGGAACCTGGTGGACGATAGATCAGCGTCCCCGTTAGGGTAAATTGAGGGGAGAGTAAGAGCTTGAACAAACCCGCCTCACAATTTGGGAGGTCGAGATCATCCCATTTACAGGAGAATTCTCTCCTGAAAATGATAGCAATTCCCCCACCATCTTTAAGAACACGGTTACGCCCGACATAGGTGTAACCAGCGGGAAGAGCCATGGCGATGTCCGGGCCAGAGGTATCCGTTAACCAGGTTTCGGTGATAAACATGGCAGCTGGACTGTCGGTCTCCAGTATATCAAAAATGTCCCTCTTGTGCTTCACGAGAGATCGACAGTTAATACTAATAAACTTCCAGGTGGGGCAGGATTTAGGCACAGTAAGGGAAGGATTGTGGTTTAAAGATGACATTTTCCAACAGGAAGAAGACAGATAGTCTGACTTTGAAACAGAGGAATCAAGTGAAAGGAGACAGGTCGGGCAAACAGTAGGTGCATTGTGACAGTTAAAAATGGCATTAGAGGAACAACGTGGTCCCCGCAGCTGCAATAAAGCATCCCGGGAATAGGTGACATAATTAGGGGCAGAGAGACTAGGCCCTAGGCCCGTGCCGGCGCGGACGGGCGCAGACGGGCAGGACTCTGGCACGACTCCGGCGCGCCTACGTCGCGCCCGCTGCGCTCGTCCGCTGCGCTGACGCATAAGGGCCATCTATATAGGCGGTGCCGCCAGTGAGGGGAGGAGTCAAGAGGGCGAGATAGGGAGGAAGTGAATTAAAATAATTCCAATTACCGCTCGCCGCTCGCATTCAGCGGGGCGGTCAAGCATGAATCTGCTCGCAGTCAGCAGCAGAGATCTCCAGGTATTTAAAATTAAAAGTTAGCGCTCAGCGCGCAGTCACCTCTGCCCTCTGCCACAGAGCTTTGGTCTACAGCGCGAGGCAAGATGGGCGGAGCCTATATAGGCGGTGCCGCCAGTGAGGGGAGGAGTCAAGAGGGCGGGATAGGGAGGAAGTGAATTAAAATAATTCCAATTACCGCTCGCCGCTCGCATTCAGCGGGGCGGTCAAGCATGAATCTGCTCGCAGTCAGCAGCAGAGATCTCCAGGTATTTAAAATTAAAAGTTAGCGCTCAGCGCGCAGTCACCTCTGCCCTCTGCCACAGAGCTTCGGTCTACAGCGCGAGGCAAGATGGGCGGAGCCTATATAGGCGGTGCCGCCAGTGAGGGGAGGAGTCAAGAGGGCGGGATAGGGAGGAAGTGAATTAAAATAATTCCAATTACCGCTCGCCGCTCGCATTCAGCGGGGCGGTCAAGCATGAATCTGCTCGCAGTCAGCAGCAGAGATCTCCAGGTATTTAAAATTAAAAGTTAGCGCTCAGCGCGCAGTCACCTCTGCCCTCTGCCACAGAGCTTTGGTCTACAGCGCGAGGCAAGATGGGCGGAGCCTATATAGGCGGTGCCGCCAGTGAGGGGAGGAGTCAAGAGGGCGGGATAGGGAGGAAGTGAATTAAAATAATTCCAATTACCGCTCGCCGCTCGCATTCAGCGGGGCGGTCAAGCATGAATCTGCTCGCAGTCAGCAGCAGAGATCTCCAGATATTTAAAATTAAAAGTTAGCGCTCAGCGCGCAGTCACCTCTGCCCTCTGCCACAGAGCTTTGGTCTACAGCGCGAGGCAAGATGGGCGGAGCCTATATAGGCGGTGCCGCCAGTGAGGGGAGGAGTCAAGAGGGCGGGATAGGGAGGAAGTGAATTAAAATAATTCCAATTACCGCTCGCCGCTCGCATTCAGCGGGGCGGTCAAGCATGAATCTGCTCGCAGTCAGCAGCAGAGATCTCCAGGTATTTAAAATTAAATTTAAGGCATTGTGCCTTGCTTTCACCCATTGTGCCCAGGCGGAGTCAGGGGTACATGAAAGTACAACCCTCTCTGTGTGTGCTCTCTTGGATCAATGTTAAATTCCTGTTTCCCAAAAATTTAGCAAATCCTAATTTTGAAATTTCCATATTGTGTGGTGTGCACGTGTGTATTCATAAATGCCTACTTGCAAACTATTTATTGAAGCGCTACATATGCAACATATATTTACTGATGTTCCTCTGTCTTCGTTTGCTTTTAGGTGCACAAAACTCCGCATCATCGTTGAGCATCAGTGCCAGGAAGAAGTCCTGCTGCGGCCTGTTGTTCCGACATCTGAAGAAGATGGCTCCAAAAAGAGGTGCCCGTAGGTCCTCTTGCAAGAAAGATGTCTCTACTAAGGAGAAGAAGAAGCAAGTGGCACCACTTACCAAGGAGACTGGTGGCTCAACCACTAAATTTTTTTGGGAAAAACAACAAAAAAAACAAAGGCCCACCATGAGTGCTGCACAGGTAGCCTGTTTAGTTGTTGAATCACCAACAACCAGTGATGTTGGTTCATCACAGGAAAGTAGCAGCACACCATCAACACAGGTTGTAACTCATCTCACAAGTACTATTCAACAACCAAAGCCGCAACAACAACTGCATGGGCTACTAGTACAAGCAGAAGTACATGCGCAAGGAGCTGTCCGAGAAGGAGCTGTCCGAGAAGGAGCTGTCCGAGAAGGAGCTGGCTGTGAAGGAGCTGGCCGAGAAGGAGCTGGCCGAGAAGGAGAAGGCCGAGAAGGAGAAGGCCGAGAAGGAGAAGGCCGAGAAGGAGAAGGCCGAGAAGGAGAAGGCCGAGAAGGAGAAGACCGAGAAGGAGAGGTCCATGGAGAGTTGCAAGTAGAGGTCAGTGAAGATGCCCATGTAGCGGCGCATGGAGCGGTGCAAGTGCCCACAATGGTTGTTCTTCCAGAAGTAGGGGCACAGGAGGAAATTGACTTTGGAGCCGGGGTATCATGTCAGGAAGACGAAGCCACTCCTCCTGATGATTCATTTTCTCCCAGCTCCCCAGCAAGGAAAAGATCAAGGAGGGTGTGTAGAAGTTCCTCTTCAAGCCCCGCTCCATCAGATGATGATCTGGATCTAGATTGGCAACCATCTCCGACGTCTGAGAGGGAGGCACACCATGAGCTGCGAAAGGTATCAAATGTTAAAAGGAAGGGCCCCGGAAAGCTCATACTTATGGATCCGAACGTCGGACTTGATGAAGTGGTGCATTCTGATGTTGTTGAACAGGATGACAGCAATGACCTAGTCATCACACATGTCAGTCCAGCCACACCGGCCATGCAGCAGACAGACATTTATACCCTATCCCGACGTCATGCTGAGCGTGACCCTGGCGACGTGCCACTGGTAGCACCACCAACGCAGTCAAGTAGTACAACAAGTTCAACAAAACCTACAGCTCCCATATTTTCTCCCCAGAGGGGGACTCCATCCAGCTCGACTCCCTCAAGTAAGGTTGCTGCAATAATTGCACAACCCAGTAGATGTCTGCAAGGCTCATCCACCACTGCTTCATCTGGCATTGGCAGTATCACCTCGTGCGGCAAAACCAGAAGTTTCCAGTCCCCAGTTTGGAACTTTTTTAGTGTCCATGAAAAGCATGATAACATAGCCGTTTGTTGCATTTGTAAGACTAGAGTTAGCCGTGGTAAGACTGGTACCAACTATGGAACCGGAGGCCAGATAGGTCATCTTGAAAGAAAGCACGCTGTGGAATGGTTTCCGCACCTAGCAAACGTCAAGGGAAAGCAATCCCAAAGGGCAAGTGGCCAAAATATACCCATACTAGGTGTTTCATCTGAAGATGACGGGGAGGTAGAAGAAGCGTCAGACATGTGTCCGGTTGCACCCAGTACCCCTGGCAGCACCACACCCTCTGGAACACATAGGAGGCACACTGAGAGTCTGGGAGACACACCAATGCGGAAAATGTCAACACTGAACAGAAGTGGGTCGAAGAAGGCATCAGCCAGTAAATTTGTCCAGCGCACCATTACAGCCATGGTCTCCTCGGATGTGCAATTTCAACGCAACCACACAATTGTGCGCCTGTATAACACTAAGCTGGCAAAAATGCTAGCGGTGGACCTTCTCCCTTTTTCGTTTGTCGAAGGTGTGGGTTTCCTTGAACTCGTGGCAACATTGGCCCCTAAATGGAAGTTTCCTAGCCGGTTCTATTTTGCCAGGGTTGCTGTTCCAGCACTACATAAAGAGGTGCTTGAGTTGGTGGGGGCAGCTTTGCAGAAGAGTGCTGTTCACACTATACACCTGACAACAGACATGTGGACCAGTTGCCAAGCCCTTGATTACATGTGCATCACTGCACACTGGGTCTCTTTTTCAGGGGTTACAAAACAGATAAATGCAGGTGGTGACTTGGTCGAGATTTTTAAGGGTGCTCGTAAACATGCAACATTAGCCATGTTTGGCATGGAGAAAAGTCATACTGCAGTCAACATTTTGGCTGACTTTAACAAAAAGGTCTCGCAATGGCTGCCCCCAAGAAATTGCAAGGTTGGTTATGTTTCTACTGATAATGGCAGCAATGTAGTTAGGGCCATGGAGGACGGTTTCTATTTCAGAGTGCCGTGTTTGGCGCACTGTATGAACCTTGTCGTGCAAAAGTTCTTGAAAAAAGAACTTGCAGTCGACAAAATACTGACCATCTGCAGAAGAATATGCACACATTTCAACCATTCTTTTAAGGCCCGGAAGGAGCTGAGGCGCAAGCAAAATGAACGTAGAATGCCAGTGAAAGCACTTATCCAGGAGGTGGCAACACGTTGGAACTCAACCTTCTACATGCTTGAGCGTCTGCATGAGCTGTTTCCAGTAGTCAATGAGTATTTCTACAACCTGGGTGGTGATACGACAGAAATGATGCTAGCGGTGGAGCAATGGCAGCTAGTTAAAAGCCTGACAGACATGCTTCGTCCTTTTGAGGTCTTCACGCGTGACGTCAGCAGGGAGGACTGTTCTTTGAGCAAAGCTATCCCATTGTTGCTGAAGCTCGAGCACCAAGTCAAGGTGGTGTCTTCACAATTAAAGGACGCTGGAAAGAACGAAGCACATGAGTTGGTGCAGAGATTATTACAACGCCTAGTTAGCAATAAACGGCTTGTAAATATCAAGAAACAACAGCACTACATTTGTGCTACTATTCTGGATCCACGTTACAAAAAGCCATTGTTTGGCAAAGTAATAATTCCTTTTGAAACATCGGATGTTACAGAGTACAAAGGTTGGCTAGCTCAGTCAGCCATTCGTTTTGAAAGAGAGCGGAAGGAAACTGTAGGAGAAGACAGTACTACTAGTGAATCAGCAGGCCATCAGGCGTCCCAAAAAAGCACTTCTGCATCTGTGCCTCTGGCAGAAGTGAGTGACTTTCCCTCTGAGCCGTTAACCACACCAGCAACCGTATCATCTGCACCAGGCCCAGGCGATATGTCTGAAGCGGGTTGGCTAACTCAGCTAGGGTTTCCTTGTCCTAGAAAGGACACAGAAGTGCAAAGTACAGGAATCCGGGAGGACATTCTTTCAATGGTGCAGGCCTATCTGGATGACTCAACAGAGGTCAATATTACTGAGGACCCATTGGCGTATTGGCATGGGAAAAGAAAAATATGGCGAGAGCTCACCAACCTGGCTATCAATTACTTGTCTTGCCCACTCGCAAGCGTGTCCTCAGAACGTGTTTTTAGTTCTGCTGGTGGCATTGTGACTTCTAAAAGGTCCCGCCTCTTGCCCGCAAATGTGGAGCGGCTCACCTTGATAAAGATGAACCAGCACTTCATACCACCAGATTACAGAGTACGAGAATCCACGCAGGAAGAAGAGGACACCGACCTACCTGAGGAAAGTTCTCCTCAGTTACCAGAAGTACAACCGACTGATGATTTAGCAGAGTATGAGGACGAGTTCTGCTTCCCTGACAGCGAGTTCTGAAAATGAGTCAATCATTCATTAACTGTAAATTTAGTCCTCCTTATTCACTTTTATTCCTGTGTGTCTGTCTTTCTTTGTTTAGCAAGTGCTTCATCACATTCCCAACAAAACTGTAATCAACCAATAAAACAACAAGCCCATCAACAGAACTGTCTTGATTTTGATGCCGCAGCATTCCTCAGGTTCACAACAGTTAGTTGACAAGAACTCAGTCCTGGTCGTCTATCCTGAGTCCTCCTCCTCCAGACTCACCCTATCCATTACCCATAATGCTGATGCCTGGATTCTGCACAATGAAGAAACTTACGTTGACGAGTCCCCTAACGCTTTAGGACTCTGTGAATTCCAGGTGGAGCCAGCCCTCAAACACAAATTACTGGTAAGATAAGCGTTTGGTTGGGAGGTAGTATAATGGAGTATTAGGAGAGGCGAGAGAGTGACAGTGGTACTAGCAGTAAAGTCCTAGGGCTCTTGAATTAACAAACTCTGTGACAGGCATTTACTTTGGAAAACATTTGGCCTATTACACGTGAACGTTTAGGCGTTATTATTGCTCGCTTGCCTGTCTCAGGGGTGCTGTCTGTGGGGCTTCTAGGTTTTTGGGTTGTGTGAGCACCGCTGCCACATTTCTAATGTTGATTGCTTTTGTTTTGCAGAAAATCCACGCCGGGAAACTCCAGTTGGGGCCCTGCTGCAGAACGCCTTAGGACACTGTGAATTCCAGGTGGAGCCAGCCCTCAAACACAAATTACAGGTAAGATAAGCGTTTGGATGGGAGGTAGTATAATGGAGTATTAGGAGAGGCGAGAGAGGGACAGTGGTACTAGCAGTAAAGTCCTTGGGCTCTTGAATTAACAAACTCTGTGACAGGCATTTACTTTGGAAAACATTTGGCCTATTACACGTGAACCAACACGATGACAGTGTTCAGTAAAACGAACTTACTGCAAAACCACCACCCACCAGGCTCAAAAGTAGTAAAAAACAGGTATGCTCAGATAAAGTTTGAAAAAGTATATTTTTATATCCCTAACAAAATAATCTCCCGCAAGACCCTCCCTAACCCCAAATAAATAGTCCATCAAAAGTCCCCAAAAAACCCAACTCCCAATTCCCACCCCCCAAAAGTCTCTAAAAAAGGGGCAAGGGACACTCTACGGATGCAGGTTGTTCACTTTGGCCTCCAGGGCATCATGCCTTAGGGCCAGGGCATCGTACTCCTCCCGGAGCATGG